>NC_136475.1:69483110-70773527 GCF_902686455.1 Sciurus vulgaris | reverse complement strand
AATCAGTCCTTCTGAGACCCCAATCAATGCAGCTGAATTAAAAAAATTGGGACTTCTTATTCTCGGTAATCAAATGACCTTTGTGATTTTAGAATGAAGATTATTTTACTCTCAATTAATAAGAATTTTCTGAAATTTACTTTGTAGGATAAAATTGTTGGAAAAGAAATGAGAAGGGCAATTAGCATACTATAAAATTCACCCATTTTGTTGATTTTCAAAATATGTAACCAATTCCCTAGTCCAATTTTAGAATATTTTTGTTACCCCATAAAGAAACCTCAAGACTATCTTATTCATTCCCTGTTTCTAGCCCCAGCATCAGGCAAACACTACTCTGTCTCTCTAATTTTTGCCTTTTTGGAATAATTTATGTAATGAAAATACATAAGATTTGGACCTGTGCATATGGCTTTTTTCACTCACCATAGTATATTGACGAGCCAATCATGTTGTAACACACTAATCCTTTTTTGACAAATTTCTACTGAATATATATACCACATTATTTATTTCATCTATTTCTTTGTGGACATTGGGGTTATTGCCACATATTGGTTGTTATGAATAATGCTATGATTGACACTTGTCCATGAGGATTAGTATGTACCTGTTCTATTTCTTCTGTCTGAACCTATGCATTGAATTCCTGGTTCTACAGCTAATCTTATATTTTAAGAGCAGAAGCTACTGAGATACCTAAATATCATGACAAAACATGTATATTAGAGTGAGATGTTTCCCTTGAAATTCTAGGATCTTGTCAGTTTAAAAATGCCCATGATATAAGGGACAGTGTGTGGTGAAGACCTTGTGTAAAATGTTTTAATATTAAGAGAGAAATATAATGCTTGCTGGGCCCCTTCACCTTGTATTTGGAGTATATTCCCATTTGATGCATACTTCCCTTATTCATTTATCAAAGATTCGAAAGCATTCCTAGTTCTGAATAAGCTACAGAGCAACAGCAGTCTCTCTCACTCTCTCTCTTTTTTCATTCAGTTTGTTTTGGCATCATTGCTTTTTTTTTTTTTTTTTTTTTGGCAGTGCTGGGGATTGAACCCAGGGCCTTCTGCATGTGAGGCAAGCACTCTACCAACTGAGCTATATCCCCAGCCCTGTTGTTTTGTTTTTTATAGAGCTTTGTCATAGTTATACATAGTAGTGGGTCTATCCTGACAAAATTATAAATACATAGAATTTAAGTTCAGTGTATGATACCCCTTTCCCTGACCTTTTCCCCATCTCCCCAAAGCAGGAATGCATTTAAGGGCAATATTGATTTTAAATTCTTGTTTAAATTTTGCTAAAAATTTTTTTTGTTCGCCTATTTATTTATATTTGATTTTTTTTTTTTACTAATCATAAAGGTGAAATTCCCTGTGGTGTAATTATATGTACAAATAACGTGATTTTTTGATAATTCATTCTGCATTGCATGTCCTTTCCTGTCCCTCCACTGTGCCTCTTTATCTCCTTTGTCTACACTAGTGACCTTCCTTCCTTATATCTTTTTTTAACTTTTTTTTTAACTCTTTCACATGACAGAAACTGACTTCCTTTACAAGACTCTTAAAGCTCAAGAAATAAAACCAAGAATCTATAAATGGAAAGGCATCAAATTAAAAAGCCTCTGCACAGCAAAGGGAATGGTTAAGAGAGTAAAGAGAGAGCCTACGGAATAGGAGAAAATTTTGACCAACTACTCCATTGATAGGGGATAAATATCCAGAATACATAAAGAACTCAAAAAACTTAACACCAAAAAACAAAAACAAAAAAAAAAAAAAAAAGAGAGAGAGAAAATAACACAATCAACAAATGGGCAAAAGAACTAAACAGACATTTCTTAAAAGAAGAAACACATAAATAGCCAACAAATATATGAGAAAGTGTTCAATATCTCTAGCTATCAGGGAAATGCAAAACAAAATTATACTAAGATTTCATCTTACTCCAATCAGAAGTGGCAATGATCAAGAATACAAACAATAATGAATCCTGGCAAGGTTATGGGAGAAAAAGGTACAATTGTACTTTTTTTGTGGGACTGCAGACTAATACAACAACTCTAGAAAGCAGAATGTAAATCCTCAAAAAACTAGGGATGACAGCACCATATGACCAGCTATCTTACTCCTCAGTATCTTCCCAAAAGAACTGAAGTCAGCATATTATAGTGATAAAGCCACCTCAATGTTTATAGCGCCACAATTCACAAAAGTTAACTTGTGGAATCAACCCAGATGACTGTCAACAGATTTACTGATTAAGAAAATGTGTTACATATACACAATGGAGTTCTACTCAGCCATAAAGAAGAATGAAATTATGGCATTTGCTGGTAAATGGATGGAGCTGGAGAATATCATTTTAAGTGAAGTAAGCCAGACTCAGAAATGGGAGACTCTTTATAAAGTACAGCCTTGCTGATAAGGTACGGCCACCAGTAGTAAAGCTGACCTATCAATTTCACTAGCTTGACGTGTCACAAAGCTTTCAGTGAGACCTGACCTGTGCATCAGAATTTCTGAGAATTTTTTAGTGAATTAATATTTTTTTTCAGTTATTCTTTTGAAAATTTGTCTTTGCTGGCCAATGATTTCTGATAAATCATCTGATGAGCCCTAATAGACAAATTAGGAGGAGATTCAAGGATTTACATTGGTAAATGACTATTATCATTTTTAGAGTTAGCCCCTGGCTTAGCATAAAGATCCTATAGAGCCTCAGTTCCTGACAATGGATATCAGAAAAACTGATTCAAGTAGTGCATCATAATTTGGGACTACAAATTAAGTCATGCCATGAAATAATTCATCAGAGAGTGAAAAGGACTTTATAATAAAGTTGACTGGTATTCCAAATGAAGTGTTTTCCACTGTAATTCAATTGTACATTGAAAACAACCTTTGATACAATAAGAACTAATACACTGGAAAAAACACATAGGCTAAGTCTCTACAAATCCTTTAAGAAAAACCACATAAACTTTAAAAAGGCAAAATCTCATTCAGTTTGTTGAACATTAAAATAGGATTTGAATGAATCTCTGTGTTCATGTTTGCTCCCTGCCTTAGTTATAGCAAGCAAAGTATTTAAAAATTAAAAATAGATTCATGTTTTAAAACCAGAGCTGTGTCAGTCACATCCATTAGTGTCTGTGAGGCAAGTATTTATTTGAATAATGCCTCATCATCTCCACGTGCCAGATTGCACTGCTGCTTTAAAATGTTCTCAGAGCAGTAAGTCATGGGTTTATAAATTATTTTATACAGATGAAAACAGCTTCTGTTTACAATAATCTTCCCTCATAGCATTAGTGAAGAGAAGTAATATTCGTTAAAACAGTAGGGGTTAGCCCTTTGATGAAAAGGGTATTTTCTTCTAAAAAAAAAAGTCTGCCTGAATAATTGCCAGAAGAGTCATTTTAACATTACGGAAGGAGAGAGGTAGTTTCCCGAATGGTTTGAAGCAAAGAACAGTTCATATTAGAGAGTTCACAGCTGGAGCAATTCCAACAGTGAATGATAAACTTGCTTGATAGGGCACAGCAAGCTGCTGGTAGAAAAAGTGATATTGATTTTAAATATCATGGTAACTTCTTATTTAAGGATTTCAATAATAGTAATGTTTTTGAACAGAGTTCTCCCTGTTTTTTGAAGATATTCAAATTCACTTTTAGGTCCTACCTCATGAATCCTGTAATAAAAATCATAGGCAGTAAGTAGAAAGAAAATAATAGATTCTCTTTTCAAAAAGAGGCAAGGTGAATTCAAATATGTTCACAATGGTTCCCAGGAAGGCAACAATCAAACATATTACAAAAACTAATTTCAGGCATGTAAGCTTTCCTGAAATTAAGTTAACCTCTTCAGAGACACAACATAAATGCAATTTACACAATCTTACAGTATCTCTTTCAATTTGTTAATTGCTGGCCTTGAATTTAGTGTAGTATAAAATATGTACATATAAGATCTCATTTTAATAATACTGATTTAATAACATCACAAGAATTCTTAGCTACTTAAATTTTTATTTGAGTAGTCACTCAATAAATTTATACATAAAATGGGTGACTGCTTTAAAGCTTTTGAAGAAAAACAAAGACATGCTTGTCAAAATAATTTATAGCGAGATCATTCGTCCTTTAGTTTTTTGAGAATGGCTTATCTCACTTAGCATAATATCCTATATAAGGGGGGCGGGTAGGAGGGGTTAGTGTTAGGGTTAGGGTTAGGTTTAGGGTTAGGGATAAGGAGGGTGGTAAGAATGGAGGAAGGAAGGACTGTATAGAGGGAAAAGAGGGGTGGGAGGAGTGGAGGGGAAGGGAAAAAAAATAATAATGAATCAAACAACATTGCCCTATGTAAATTTATGATTTTTAATTAAAATAAAATTAAAAAAAGAAAAAAATAATTTATAGCACAAAAGTATATCCATCTATATACAAAAAATAGGATCTAGACAAAATGACAAGACTTTTGTAATAATCATGATAGCATTGACTGAGAATGAGTTGCTAGCGTAAGGATAGAACTTTCAAACTTTCTCCCCAGTTTGCCTAAAAGTATGTATGCTTAACACAGGCAGTTACAAATAAAAATGGGTCTATCTACCTGGTGCAGTGTCCAGGTAACAAAAGGAAGAGAAAGATTCTTTTCTTTAAAATAGCCTTCTAATGCTACTTGCAATTCAAGCACTGGCCTTCTAAAGGAATGTAGCTGATAAACTTGATGTGATCACATTAGGACCACAAGATTCCTTGCTCTTGGTATCCTCTGTGCAGCTGCCTTATTTCTACAGTGGAAGCCCCAGGGGTCTAATTGGGCTCTAAAGTAGCACTTAATTATGCAACCACATAGCTCAACTTCGCATTTCCTCATCTGGGGTTTGCACTGATGATGTTCCCTCCACCATTGTTCTAATCTTATGAACAGGGACTTGTCCTCATAAATTTCTTTCCTCAGGGCATCCTATATAAGAGAAGGGCTGGTTTCTGATAGTCTTTCCACTTACTATATAAGGCACAACAGATATCATATATTCATATATATGCTCAGAGAATGCGAAATTTAATTTTTTTAATTTTTATTTTTTTAGATTTTTATTTGTTCTAATTATTTATACATGACAACAGAATTCATTTCTATTTATTGTGCATAAATGGAGCACAGTTGTTCGTTTCTCTGGTTGTACATGATGCAGAGTCCATACCATTTATGGAATCATACAAGTACTTAGGTTAATGATGTCAATCTCATTCCACCATCTTCCTCCCCGCCCCCTTCCCTCCCCTCATTCCCCTCTGCCCTTTCCAAAGCTCCTCCATTTATCTCCCCACCCCCATTATGGATCAGCATCTGCTTATAAGAGAAAGCATTTGGCCTCAGTTTTTTTGGGATTGGCTTATTTTGCTTAACATGATATTCTCCAACTCCAGCTATTTACCTGCAAATGCCATAATTTTATTCCTCTTTAAAGCTGAGTAATATTCCATTGTGTGTATATATATAGATATAGATATATACATAAATTTATAAATTATTTTATAAAATTATATATATATATATGCCACAGATTATTGATCCATTCATCTATTGAAGGGCATCTAGGTTGGTTCCATAGCTTAGCTATGTGAATTGAGCTGTTAAAAACATTGATGTGGCTGCTTCACTGTAGTATGCAGATTTTAAGTCTTTTGGGTATAGACCAAGGAGTGGGATAGCTGGGTCAAATGGTGGTTCCATTCCAAGTGGGAAGTTTAATTATTGATCTCAGTTACTTTATCTTTTTTCATAGGCAAGTTATACTAATACCAAGAGAAAAATAATGCTAGTTCCATATCATTTTACTAGTAAAAATTTGTCTCAGATTTTATTTTATGTATCCTGTCATAGAAAAGAACTCTTACAACATGTGGACCTAAACATATTCAGTACAATGCTTAATTATTTTTCCAAAGAAAATTGATTTACAAACATTGTGGAAAATTTTCCTTATGCAGATTTCTCTCTCTTTCTCATAGTTACAAAGTGAGGGCACCACAAACCAAAATTTAAGATTTCTGCTTTGTGTTAAATGAATTAATGATACTTTAGATTATTTCTATGACTTTAGTTGCATTTTTAGTCCTTCAGAATGACTTACATTCTAATTTGGAAAGCTAGTCTAAGAGAATGAAGAGGGTGTTCTTTGAGCTTGCTCATGTAACAGAATTCTTCTGGTAACCAAGAAATTTCCAGATGTTTAAAATAGGACCTAAGTGTCTTATGCACACTCTGTATAAAAAAATGGTAAACCTGGAGTAATTTTACAAACCTTAAAGAAATTTCCTCCATTTAAAATATTTATGTTAAAATGCCATCAGAATAAAAAGCTAAGGGTGTTGTGAACCTAATATGTTTCATAAATTTAATTCCACCTAGTGAATTAAGTTTACAAATTTGGAAGGTCAACTCTAGTTGGGATTTTCAGTAGAAGTGGGTGGTTTCTGGCTTGTTCCCTCTCATGCCAGCAATAGATCAGAAGCCCTGTTATGATTCCAAAATGTTTTCTAAACAATGAAGTTCGCTTTCTCAATTTATTAATGACTATACGTAGTTGGAAGGCAATATTTTACTAAAATTTAAAGGAGAAGGACATATGGAGAGATCAATATAGTATTTATTGACATGAAGTTTTAGTTGGAGTGAATGGAGTTTAAGGAATTCTCTTAGTGGAGATAATAGTACTTCTACTATTTGGTATCTCTGACCTTCATAAACATTATGGTATACTCATTGCATGAGTGGCCCCAGTTACAATGCAACCTTATCCTTTTGCTCTGACTGTAAGTCCTGTCACGTGACTTCTTTTGGCCAATGTGATGGCAGCTTATGTGATCCAGAGTCTTGTGAAAGCACTTGTTTGCTTCTGCTCATTCGTGCTCTCTGACATCACCAGAGGCCATTTCCAGGCTATCTTTCAGGACAATGAATTAAAAATGGCAAAGAACAAATCATTTCAGTCATTCCCAACTAAAACCCACATTAGGTTAGCTGAGACCAGAATGACCACCCAGCTGATCTGGGAGTAAATGCTGATCTACATGCTCACTCCCAAATTAATATTATTTTAAACCACAACATTTGGGGTTTGTTATGGAGCGCTCTGGTGGCAAAATGTGACTGCTACAAGCATGGAAGAGAGAACATGATTAATGAACTAAATTAAATGCCCTGGAGTCGTTGATGTTTCCTTTTAATCAGGGATTGTTTTCATGTTCAGGATTTCACCCGAGGCTGCTCCTATCACTCAAGAGAATAATTAAAACACCTGTTAAAACATAGAAGTTTTCAATGAAACATATAAGCAATAAATTAAGTATTAAAAATGAACAGGATTTTGCCCAAGCAGGAAAGTTCCGACCTCTTAGTTCTTTATTCTTGTAACTAAAGCATCAGCAAATACCACAACAAACATGGGTCTCTGAAAGATGTGGAGTTGGTTGAACAGTGCCTCTCAAAAAAATATGTTTAAATTCTAACCTCTGAAATTCTGAAAATGTGACTAGATTTGGAAAAAAAAAATGTTATCTTTGTAGATATGGATACATTGAGGATCCAGATGAGATCAACCTGGATTACGATGAGCCCTGAACAACCAGCATGGTTTTAAGAAAACACAAAGAGAAGAAGGCCACGTGAAGACAAAGCAAAAACTGGGAATAAACCAATGAACACCATAACACACTAGGAGCTGGGAGGGAAAGGATTCTCTCTGCTAGTGACTTTGAAGGAAGCAGAGACATGCTGACACCTTGATTTTATACATTTAAACTCCAGAACTCCAGGAGAACAATTTTTGTGTTTGTTTGTTTTAGGCACTGAGTTTATGGAAATTTTTATGACAACCTTAGGAAACTCATATAAGTGGAAAGAAAAGGGAATAGCTCATAGAGATCTTGGAGTTTGAAGAAAAACATGGAAGTGAATTCTCTGAATTTTCTTATTGGGAATATACCACATGTACAAATGGGGAGCTCCAGAAAACTGCCAACAGGAACAGAACAATAAATGAAAAGCTCCAAGAAAATTTGGCTTCTCCTAGCTAAAAGAATCTAGAAAGAGCAGCCCCTAAGGACAGGAAATTTTGTTGACAATATATGCATGATTTTGTTCAAACCCCCATGGGAAAAGACTGACTTCAACATTACAGTTTCAGTGAGATGGAGTGGGGAGCTTCCTAGCGGAAGCGGGTGACAGCACTCATCCTAAAAATGCTTCAACTTGCACCTGTGAACATAATTTAAAAAACAGATAAAATAGAAACTGAACAAACAGCAGACATAAAATTATCAAAGAAAAATTAAATAATAAAAATGAAATGACTAAAATATTTTAAAAATTCACTGGACAGGCTCAACACTAGGTTGACAGGAGTGTAAAGAATCTGTGATCTCAAGGGCAGATAATAGGCAAAGAAGTATTAAAAACCATACTATTTATAATCGCTCTATAAAGAAGGTAAAATAAATTCACAGTTATAAATATCACTCAATAAGTAAAACACTTAAAGGATCTATATGTTCAAATCTCCCAGATGTCAATGGAAGCAATCAAAGACCCTAAATGTAGTTGTACCATTTTCACATATTTGAAGATCATGGTAGAATAAATATATCATATTGCCCAAATTGATACATAGGTGAATACAATTTTAAACAAAATCATAGCAAAATATTTTGTAGATATACACAAACTTTTCCTTTATTTTATATTGAAACATAAAGGAACCAAAATGATAACATAAAACGCTAAAAACAAAGTAATAGAAATTTCTCAGTCTTGTGTTGAGACATCATATGCCTACTTTTATCAGGTCAGTGTGATTTTGATGGAGGGGTAGATACAATGATCAATGGAATAGACAACCTAGAAATAGCTGTTGAAAACATGTCCAAGCCATGTGTGACAAATGTGCAAAAGTAATTAAAATAGAGGATGAAGAGACTTCTCAATAGATAAAATCAAAGGAAAAAAAGAAGAGTTCAAGAAAATAAAAGAAAATGAATTGCTCCCTAAACCTAAGATATGCAGAAATTACAATATACAAAATAATTTAAAAGCAACCATGGAGTTGAATGTAAAATGTATAGTCAAAGTATGGCAAATATGTACATGAGATGATATTTAATATAATTAATTTTTAGAGAATGGAATCATAACCACAATAACTTATTGTTACACACATATCAACGTAGCTAAACTAAAAAACAAATAGTCATAATACTAAATGTTTACAGAAAAGTGTATCCCATACAGTGTTGATGAGACTGTGAGTTGTTAAAACAAATTTATAAATTATCTTCACCCTTTCTTCTAAAACTATGCTTTAGATATTCCTCTCTTGGATTTTTGATCCAAAGAAGCAAATTGACATTTGCACAAATGTTTCTACACAAATGTCTGTAATTGCTTTATTAGCAATAACAAGCTATTTGAAATTACTCACATGGTTTTTCACTATCAAAATCATTGAAAATTTCCTGCTATAGACAGAATGGAATACTACTTAATGATTAAAGGATGAACTTTTTCATTTATACACATCATGAGTGGGCCTCCAGAGGGGAAAAAAAATACACAGGCATGTCTTGTTTTATTGCGAGTCAGTTTATGTCACCTTGTAGATGTCACATTTATTATAAGCTAAAGGTTTGTGGGGGTTCTATTTAGACAGAACTCTCCAAATAATCAATGAGTAATAGATTGGTTGTCACCAGACACAGGGATGAAAATGTCGGGGGACACATGTAAAATCAGGAAAGTAGCATGAAAGGTAGTTTATTTATGGTGGTGGAATCATCCTGTATCTTGATTTTTGATAACAGTTACACACTACTCTGCACTGGATCAAATTGCACAGAACTACAGATACAAACACAGAAATGCAGTTATAAAAATGGTGAAAACTGAAGAAGCTCTGTAGAATAATGATTATTATCCATGCCACTGTTCGATTTGGCCTTGCACTGTAGTTGTGTATCTTGGCCCTTGGCTGGCATTGAATGAAGGAGACATGAGACTACACACTTTACAGTGCATAAGTATTTCCAAAACCTGTTTTAAAGAAAGAACAAAAAGATCTTTGAAGTTTAAAGTATAACTTTGTTTTTCAAACTGTGGACAATTTCAAATACAGCATAAAATACCAGCAATATCTCCGTTTTGTTATTTACATACTAAGTCAGATGAAAAGAATTCTGAATGTTATGCCTGTTAAAGATATTGTTAAAATTGCCAGAATTATGTGAGGATGTGAGAAGTTAAGTTCACAACAAAGAATAAATAATTGAAAGAGTTTGCCTGATGGAAGCAATTATATCACATTTTAATGAAGCAAAGATATTAAAGAATCATTTATTTCCAACTAGTCATAATAAATTACAGACTTTATTTATTTATTTCCAGACTTTAACATCTGCTCAATATCTTGCTGATACATACAATGATATATCCTATGTTTTTAGTCAAAATAAGTCTAATATTTGTCAGAGCAAACTTCATAGACCTGAAGCAGCCTCCAATTTTTTTCTAGAGGGGGAATTTAAATGTCTTATGAAGAACTAATTTTTTTTAAAAATAAACATGATAAGTCAAAATGAATGAGTACTATACAAATTAGACCTTCTTATCTGGTCTAGATGGGGTCTAGGCATGTTTCAAGCTATTGCAGGTCAACATTTTCAGAGTCTTATCAGGACTCACCTTGACTTCTCTCATAATTCACATCTAAAGGGTTTGCAAATACTGTTCACTCCACCTTCCAGATTCATTTAGTGTCCAATTCCTTTGCTGCCATCTTAACATAAGGTATGATCTACTCTCCCAGAATTACTGCCAGGACCTCCTAAGTAGTTTTGCCCACTCCTTGCTCTTCTTGGTAACTCACCACAGGTTACTTTCAAAACGTGAGAAAGAGCATGCCATTCCTCTGCTTAGACCCTCCAATGATTTACCATTTTACTCAGGGTGAAGGTGAAGTCTTTCCAGCACCCTGAGATGTGTTTACCTGGTTGTCTGCTACCTGTCTGACCACGCTACCTCCTACAACTCTCTCAGAAAATTTTGTCTAGTCACATTAGGCACTTGACTAATCTTTAGGACAATGAGCATTCTCCTAAGGACCTTTGCGCTTGCTATGGGTTTTACTTGGAACATACTTCTTACAAATGAATAATCTATGCTCTCTTTCACCTTCTGTGGGTCTTTCTGCTCAACAGTCAACCTACCATGAAGGCAATCCCTGATGACCTCATTTTTTCTAATCACCTTATTAAAATACCTCTTTTTCCCTTAGATAGATATATTTCTTTTGCATTAGCAAATTTAGTAGGGCACGATGCCATGTTTTTAATTTGAGGTAGTACATTGTAGAGTAGATCTCTTAACTAACTAGTCTTACATAACTGAAACACTCCCATTAGCAACAACTCAACATTATCTTCTTTCCCAAACCTTTAGAAACCACCACTAAGTTTTCTGCTTTGATTACTATTTAAATACCTCATATAAGTAGAAAATTGCAAAATTTGTTCTTTGAGACTAGATAATATCATTTATCATGATTTCTTCTGGTGCATCCATGTAATCACAAATGATTGAATCTCATTCTATTTGAAGACACATAATATTCTATTGTGCACATATGCCACATTTTCCTTTTTGTTAAAATTATAATTATATTAATTGTTACACAGTTCTTTTAAAAATCCATAACACAGAAAAATCTGACCTACCTTACTTAGTTGTTTGCTGAATATCGTCTACATTCTGTAATGCTATTTCCATAGCAAACACACCAAAAAATTAGCATCTACACAATATTCACATATATTCCTGAGCATTATGCTTCTGAGGTGGATAAGGATTGGGTAGCCCCTTGAAATCATTCTGGCAGGAAGTGGTCTTCATGAAATCCAGCTCTTCCTACAACCACTTATTAAGAATGACTTGTGTTTAAACTTTTGTTATCTTTTCCCTGTCTTCCCTGCCCACATGCATTATAGAACACTGGAATATTTTGCAAAACCAAAACAAAACCCCACACCAACAATTTACTTAAATGTCTTTGAGCAAAAATGAAATAAATGAAATTAGGATTCATTTGAAAGGATAGAGGCAATATGAAATTCTCAGAAAAATTACTGAATTTGAGAAATTGTATTTGGCAATGTATGTTTTCTTTTTGTACTAGCAAAAGAGAAAGAAAAAAAATGTATGGTTTTTAGGGCTTTATTATATACTAGCATACTTTGGAGATATTGTTAATCGTATAGTTCCAAACCACAGCAATAGAGCAGATACTGAAAAACAGCAATGTAAAAGTAACATTCATACTATACTATTGTAGTCTACAAAGTTTACAATAGTGGTACATATAAAAATACACACTTACTTAAAAATACCTTGTGGCTAAGAAGTGCAAGTGATCATTTGAGGCTTCAGTGAGTTGCAATCTTTTGGCTGGTGGAGGGTCTTGCCTCCTTGTTGATGGCTACTGATCCATCAGGGTGGTGACTGTTGAGGTTTGGAGGATTTTGGCAATCTTTAAAATAAGACAACAATGTAGTTTGCCATATCAGTTGACTCTTCATCCACGAACAATTTCTCTATAACGTGCAATAATGTTTATTAACATAATTGCCATAAAAATCTTTCAAAGTTGAAATCAAAACTCAAAAACTGCTGCTGCTTAATCAATTAAGTGTATGTAACATTCTAAGTCCATTGTTGTCTTTTCGATAATGTTCATAGTAACAGAATTGAACATAGTAACATCAGGAGTAGATTCCAGTTCAGAAAAAGAAGCACCCCATAAGAAGCACTCCTTCTATTTGCTGAAGGTTCATCGCTATATTCCTGCAACTCACTCACATATTCAGGGTGAACTTCACATTCTAACTTTCTTGCTATTTATGTCACATCCATAATTAGTTTTTCTGCTGAAATCTTGGACACCTCAATGTTATCCATGAAGATTGGAATAAACTTCTTCCAAACTGATGTTTATGTTGAAACTTTGACCTTTCCTCAGGAATTAACAAATGTTCTGAATGGCACATAGAATCCATTGCACAACATTTTCAAATTTTCTTTGCTCAGATCCTTCAGAAGAGGAACTAATTATGACAACAATAGCCTTATGAAAAAATGTACTTCTTGAATTCTAAGACTTGAAGATCAAAATTACTTCTTGAGTCATGGGTTACATTATAAATGTTGTGTTAACAGTCCTGAAGGCAACATTAATTTTGTTTTACATTTCCATTAGAGTTCTGGGATGATCAGGTACATTGTCATTGAGGAGTAATATTTTGAAAAAAATCTTTTTTTCATTTTGCTGCATATGGATTTCCAGTTTTCCCAGCACCTTTTTGATGAAGAGGCTATCTTTTCTTCATTGTATGTACTTTTTTCCTAGTATGAGAAAACTGTATCTTTCATCATGCACAAAACTCAACTCAAAATGAATCAAGGACCTCAGAATTAGACCAGAGACCCTGAACTTAATAGAAGAAAAAAGTAGGTCCAAATCTTCCTCATGTTAGCTTAGGACCAGCCTTCCTTAACAGGACTCTCAAAGCACAAGAAATAAAAGCAGAAATCAATAATTGGGATAGATTCAAACTAAAATGCTTTCTCTCAGCAAAGGAAACTATCAGCAATGTGAAGAGAGAGCCTACAGAGTGGGAGAGTATCTTTGCCACTTATACTTCAGATAGAGCACTAATTTCCAGAATATATAAAGAACTCAAAAAACTCTACACTAAGAATGCAAATAATTCAATCAACAAATGGGCTAAGGAAATGAACAGACACTTCACAGTAGAAGATCTACAAGCAATCAACAGATACATGAAAAAATGTTCAACATCTCTAGTAATAAGAGAAATGCAAATCAAAACTACCCTAAGATTCAATCTGACCCCAACTAGAATGGCGATTATCAAGAATACAAGCAACAATAGGTGTGGGCGAGGATGTGGGGAAAAAGGTACAATCATATATATTGCTGGTGGGGATGCAAATTATTGAAGCCACTCTGGAAAGCAGTATTGAGATTCCTTAGAAAACTTGGAATGGAACCACCATTTGACCCAGCTATCCCACTCCTTGACCTATACTCAAAGGACTTAAAATCAGCATACTACAGTGATGCAACTACTTCAATGTCATAACTGCTCTTCGATGCTCTTCAAATGATGAACAGATAAAGAAACTCTGGTATATATACACAATGGAATATTACTCAGCCATAAAGAAGAATAAAATTATGGCTTTTGCAGGTAAATGGATGCAGTTGGAGAATATCATGCTAAGTGAGATAAGCCAATCCCCCAAAAATAAAGGCCGAATGATCTCTTTGATAAGCGGATGATGATACATAACGGTGGGTGGGAGGGAAGCAAGAGTGGAGGAAGTATAGATTGTATAGAGGAAAGAAAGGGGTGGGGAGGGTGGGGGGGAAGGAAAAATAGAATGAGACAGATATCGTTGCCCTATGTACATGTATGATCTCACAAATGGTGAGAATCTGCTTCTTGTACAACTGGAGAAACAACAGTTGTATCCCATTTGTGTACAAAGAATCAAATAAATAAATTAAAAAAATAAAATAAATAAAATAAAATATATTTTTAAAAAAGAATCTTTTTTTTCTGAGCTGCAGGCCCAACAGGGGACTTAGAACATTCAGTAAACCATGTTGAAGACAGATGTGCTGTCATCCAGGCTTTATTGTTGCATTTATACAGCACAGAAAATTCTTAAAGGCCCTTAGAAGTTTTAGAGTGGCACATGAGCAAAGTCTTCAACTTTTTACCACCATCCCATTTTCCCCTAACAAGTCTTAGTCTGTCATTTGAAATTTTCAAACGAGGCATGACTTTTCCTGTTTCTAGAATAATTTTAGGTGGCCCCTGCTGTTTATCCACCTTCATTGACGGTCTTAACTGGATCTCGGGGACCATTTCCTGTAGCTTCTACATCAGCACTTGCTGCTTCACCTTGCACTTTGAGGCTATAGAGATGGTTTCTTTCCTTAGATTCATGAACCAACTTCCAGAAGCTTTAAACTTTTCTTCTGACGCTTCCTCACCTTCCTCAGCCTTCACAGACTAAGGAGATTTTAAGCCTTTCTGTGGATAAGCTTTGCCTTAAGGTAATATTGTGGCTAGTTTGATATTCCATCCAGACCACTAAAACTTTCTGCATATTAGCACTGAGGCTATTTTACTTTCTTATCATTCATGTGTTCACTGGAGGAGCACTTTCAATTTCCTTCAAGAACTTTTTCTTTGCATTCACAACTTCATTAAATAATAGGACAAAAGTTGTAGCCTATCTCAAGCTTTCTATATGCCTTCTTCATTAAGTTTAATCATTTTTAGCTTTTGATTTAAAGTGAGAGAGGATCAACTTTTCCTTGCACTTGAAGAATCAGAGGCCATTGTAAGATTATTAATTGGTTTAATTTAAATACTGCTGTGTTTCAGGGAATAGAGAGGATAGAGGAGGAGGGGGTTGGGGGAATGGCTGGTCAGTGGAACAGAGAGAACACATAGCACTTATGGGTTAAGTTCACCATTTGGGCACAATTCCTGGTGTCTCCAAACAATGATCACGCTAATATAAAAGAACACAGATCACAGATCACCATAAAATGTGATAATAATGAAAAAGGTTAAAATCGTGATCACAAGCAAAAGTGGCACAAAGATAGGAACTGAACACATGCAACTGGAAAAATGGTGCTGAAATATTTATTTGGCACAGAAATGCCAGTTTATAATGTGGCATCTACAAGGTAAAATAAACAGAAGTTCAAGAAATCACAGCATGCCTGTCTGCATTTAAGATACACAGAAATCACTAGGACTTGGAAATATAATCACCATTTTTAAGATAAGGAATGTTAGTCTCAGAGATTAATAAGCAGATTAACTTGTTAAGTCCTAGAGTCACATAAGAATCCGAGCTGGAATTCGATCACTAAGTCTTTCTGTAGTCAATGTGTTTGCATTTTTCATTATTCTATACTGCTTCTTAAGAATGGCTTTGGGAAATTGGGGATGGCAATATCATAATCCATCATAATAAGAAGAAAGTATGTAATTGTATTATTTTTATAACTGAAAAAATTAGAAAAAGCAAATAGCATAAAACTGTTCAGTCTCAGTAATCAAAATAATTTGAATTTAAGACACTGAATGCATTTTTCATAATAGTATTCTGTGTTGGCAAAAGTATCATAAAAGGATAACTTCTTCTGCTGTAAAAATGGGCTATCGGTTTGAAGGGAAAACTCGTAATGTACTTCAAGAATATTTTAAATGCTAATACTTTTTAGTTGAGCAAGTCCTCTTAAAATAAAATACTTAGTAATAAATTTCACCAAGGGATATGAAAGATCCCTACTTAGAAAACTATTAAACATTGATGAAGGAAACTAAAGAAATAAAAATATAGAAAAAAACCCTATGTTCATTGATTGGAAGAATTGATACTACTAAAATGTCCATATCACTCCAGGCAATAAGTAGGTGACATTATGCAGAGAAATAGAAGAAAAATTCCTAAAATTGGTCTGAACCACAAACGACCCAAGATGGTCAAATCAGTCTTGCATGTGCACATGTGCACGCACACACACACAAACACAAAATAAATCAACAACCCTGGTTTGGTGGTGCATGGATTTAATCCCAGTGATTTGGGAGGCTGACACAGTAGGATCTAAAGTTCAAGACCATTCTCAGCAACTTCGTGAGGCCCTAAGCAACTTAGAGAGAACCTGCCTCAAAAAAAAAAAAAAAAAGGGGGGGGGTTGTGGGGGTGCTGGGGATGTGGCTCAGTGGTTAAGCATCCCTGGGCTCAATCCCACGTACATAAATAAATATATAAACAAACAAACCTTGGTCTCCTTCCTACCTGATTTAAAAATACAGTACAAAGCTATAGTAGTCAAATCACTAATATATATAATGACATAAATCAACACATAGACTGATGATGAAACAGAATAGGGTACCCCAAAATAAATTCACATATTTATGGCCAACTGATTTTAAACAAAATCACTAAGAACAGACAATGGGAAAAGGATAGACTTTTCAATATATGGTGTTCAGAAAATTCGATATCCCGATGCAGAGGAATGTAACTATACCCTTACACCATATACAAAACAAAGTCAAAATGAATTAAAAATTTTAATATAAAAACTGACACTGCAAAACTACTAGAAAGTACAGGTGCACCCCTGTAATCCCATCACCTCGGGAGGCTGAGGCAGGAGGATCGCAACTTCAAAGCCAGCCTCAGCAATTTAGTGAGGCCCTAAGCAACTCAGTGAGACCCTGTCTCTAAATAAAATACAAAATAGCATTGCAGATGTGGCTTAATGTTTGAGTGTCCCTGAGTTTAATCCCTAGTACCAAAAAGATCCAAAACTACTAGAACGTACATGAACAGTTCCATGATGTTGTTTAGGTGATGACTTTTTGGAAATAAACACAAAAAGTAAAAACAGACAAATGGGATTATACCACACTAAAAACTGTCTGCAGAACAAAGGAAGCAACTGACAGAATGAAGAGAAAACCCACAGAATGAGAGAAAGTATTTTCAAATAATATACCAGTTAAGAATTTATAGAGATTGAATATTCTTTATCTGAAATGTTTAGGACCAGAAGTATCTTAAAAACATTTCAATTGCTTTTTATTATTTTGGAAAATTTGTATAAATACACTAAAACATCTGGAGCATGGAACTCAAATCTAAACACAAAATTCATTTGTTTCATATACACCTTATTTAAACATAGCCTGAAGGTAATTTTGTGTAATATTTTTAGGATTTCTGTGGTTTAGCTGTGACCCCATCACATGACAGCAAGTGTGGAATTTTCTACTTGTGATATCATGCTGATTTTAAAAGTCTCAAACTTTGGAGTGTTTCAGAATTCATATTTTTGGAGTATGGGTGCTAGACTTTTTTCTGAAACATCAGAAACTCAAACAACTCGATAGCAAGAAAACAAATAATCCTATTTAAAAATGGGTGAATGACCTGAATAGACATTTCTCAAACAATAACACATATGGTTAACAGGTATGTGAAAAAATGAGGAACATCACTACTTAGCAGGAAAGTGCAACCACAGTGAGATTTTGCCTCAACTCTATCAGGATGGCTCTCTTCAAGAGGAAAGGTGAACAAGTGCTGGTGAGATGGTGGAGAAAAGGGAAACTGCACACACTGAACACGTGACGGGTACTCAACAAACTAAAAACAGCTCTACCGTAGGACCTGGCCATCTCAAGACTAGATGCTTATCCAGAGAGGATGAAACCAGTGTGTTGTGTGGATCACTGCACTCCATGTTTCTGTAGCCCTTTCACAACAGCCAGGATATGGAATCAATGTAAATGTCCACCAGTGGATGAATGGACAAAGGAAATATTATAACCATTCACAGAAGAATGCTCTTCAGCCCTAAGAAGGAATGGAATCCTGTGGTTCATGACAACATGAGTGAATTTGGAAGACATTAGGTAAAGTGAAATGAGTCAGATGTGAAAAGACAAAGACTCACTCAGGTGGACTCTAAAAATGTTGTTCACAGAGAAGCAGAGGGTAAATGGTCATTATCAGGGACTGAGGTTTTAGAGGTTGGGGTTGAGAAGAAGCTGCTGAAAGGACAGGAAGTGGCAGATAGGAGGAACACCTTCAAGAGATTTATAGTTCAAAATAGGGACTGTTGAGTGCAGTGATAGGATGGGAGAGTAGACACTGAGATAAGGGGTCTCTGATGCCCTCATACCTGTGGTATGCCTGGTTCTTGGGAATGTTCCTGGGCAAGCGCACAGGGTGCCTAGCTACTATAGCAATGCTTTGCATGAGGAGGCTCAGTGCCAAGAGCCCTATCAATTCTAACCTTGATGTTAGGCACACAACTTCTGGGAAGAAAAGAATTCTTATGTTAGACAACCACAATGTTTCACCAGCTCTGGTTTCTGCCCACCTTGTAGCAACTTATAGCAATGAACTTTCATGAGAGCTACACAAAACTCATCACATTGCACTTTACAACTGTGGATTGCAACTGTGGAAAAGCTACATAGGATGTCCTAGTTTCTGTAAGTTTCCTGAATACAAAGAATAATGTTTGCATAGTCTTTAACCTAATGAAACATATATAAATAAAAATTGCTGGCATATCTCTTTAGATCTGCATCTCCATCAGAGAACAGAACTCCACCTGATCCCAACCTAATCTCAAGATCTGTGTCTGTGAATGTTTATTTTCCAATTCCCCTTTGTTCCTTGCCCCAGAGTTTGCCTGCTGGTAGCTATAAGGGACTATAGTAAATTATATTTTTTATTCCTGAAAAGTGCTAAGAGTATGGAAATAAAGTGTTTACATCATAGAAATGATTATCATGTGAGATAATGCACATTTATTGTCTAGATTTAGGCATTTCACAATATAAATATTTTCTTCCACACATGATATTGTACTTGACAAATATATACAATATTATGTCATTAATAAAAATAATTTAATGTTATTAGTTTGCTTAAGTCTACCTTCTTCTTAAGTTATTCTTTATATGGAGCACAGTCTCTGGAATCTAATTCTGCCAGAGTTCTCACCAACTCTATCAGAGATTAGACAGTGATGTAAGCTCACTATCTATGTCTATCTCTTAACTGAGCATTGAAGAAAAGTCACTTAACTCATTCTAAATGACTGTATTTTTGCAATATAATAGTAATGTGGTTAACTTCAACTGGCTTCTCTTATACTCCAACATTTATTAAGAGTGTACTGTGGGGTGTTAATGAGCAGGTGATCTCATATTGATGTGTATTCAGCAGTACATCTGGTTGCCTCTCAGTAACAGGTTTATTAGAGAGTAAAACCTGCATTCTGCCTATAAACTTTTGGCATTCTCTTCACATTGTTTTATTCTTTTGCATATTTTATAAATTTTAGATGAGCACACATATACATTTCTTCTATAATCAAAAACACATTAACATTTTGCCAAAGCATTGATGAAATTTCAGCAGTAATGCTTAAAACCATTACTTATATTTCATTTAATGTCTAACAGAATGTCTTCCAAAATATTTACTGCTTTGGCAGATGATGTGATGTTTGTTATAGAAATAATATGGGCTTGAGAGTTAACTCTGCATTACAAGCTTAAGACCAATAATTTGGAATGTGTGACTTTGGACTAATGCATTAATGTCAAAGTCTTTCTGTACCTGAGAAACCTGGGTTAGCAATATGTACCTTTCGCAGTGTGGATGAGGTTTAAAAATTAAATAAATTAATATGAAAAACTTAAATCCCAATATTTGGTTTATATTAGGAAATAAGAAAACTATAAACTCCAGAATTAATTTTTTTCATTTGAAGAGCTCATGATTCATCAGAGGTTTTTTCTTGTGTTTTTCATGGAATATCAAATTCTTACAGGCAAACTACTTGAATTTTAATATGTTCTGCTTTGCCCCTGCCAACCCCCTATCATCCAACTTCCTTCCAAAAATTGATTTTATTGTGCCATAGATGTAAATGAGCCATTGTAAAGTATGTCCTAAATTCCTGGCAACCTGCAGGGCTCTCCGGCTGTTTGAGTATTTTAAAGCAGGCATTTCTTATCATAAATTCCTTGAAACATAATAAGACTGATTCCTGGACTAACTGGTGAGCCAGGAAATTGAATCACTTGTCTGAATGTCATTGTGGTGGTAGACTTGCTTCTTAGGTGCTTGCCTCAAATAGCTAGTTTAAAAGGCTAATTGAAATATTCTTGCAAGAAGGAGACTGTCAATAGTGGCTAATCATTGAACATATTGTACCTAAATATGAAATAGCATAAATGTGAGTTGAAATTCTGCCTAGTTCAAATGATACTTTAGCAGAAAATATGGTTCCTTAGTGAGTCAGTCCTTATAATATGAACAACTTTTCCGAGTCTAAACAAATATTATAATGCAGAAACTGGGTAGAAGCCAGAGAATCCTGAAAAGTTGGAGCTTGGCTCAGATTCCTAGGAGAGAACAATCCAGTGGAATACAGTAAGTCCTTGTGAACAAAGCTTAAGAACATTTTCAAGCAATTTGCAAGTCACAATGAGCAAAAAGAAAAATAACCTTCAGAGTAAACTATTGGTAATCCAAAGTCTGTGGACTTGTGAGGTAGAAGCCATCTCAGGATGGCTAGATGTGGGAGATGGGATTGTAATGCTGCCCTGTCTAGACGCTGAGAACAGTGTGGCTGGCTAGTAAGATAAATAAATATAAGGGCACCTAGGACAGTCATCGGGCTCTTGTGAAAGCTATTCACACTTTTGGGATTTGATTTGGTTTTATTTGATGACATCAAATATAGTTCGTCTGACAATGAAGAATCATAGAATTTTTGACATGGTTTTCTTGAAAAGAATATTCTCAGTACATCACTTCTCTCCCCGCCCTGCTCCTGCCCCTGCCATCTGAAAATTGATAGAGATGGAAATGTGAAATTTTAGTTTAAAGATAACAGTAAGGCAACCAAAAGTTGACTGCATTTTTCCAGAGCTGAAAGAATCTGTATTTGTAAAAACTCTCTCTTAAAAACAATTATTTTAAAAAAATATATATAAAAATTAAAAACTAGCATTTGACAATTTCCATTCCAAAACAACTTTGGAGGATAAAAGCATAAACATAATGACTTGCATTTTCCTATACAAATGAGGGGAAAATGTGATTTGAAAACAATTCATCTAAATAGGTAGATTTAGCAAAATATCATATAAATAATTTTGCATATTGTTACATCTGAATATTTTTACAGTACTGTGGGGGAATTTCTTAAACACAGAAATTTAAAATCTAAAATCTAAATTTTATACTCAAATAATTTGTAGAAATATCTCAAAACATTTGTCAGCCTATTGGTAAAATTGAAAAAAAATCTACATATAAAATGTTCTTTTACATTAAACATGGTATTCCTTCATAAACATTTCTCAAATCATTCCTATTTTTGTAAACATCACTGAGTAACTATAACATTTCATATTGCATGGATATACCATAATTCACATATTCATTTTGAATTTTCACTAATATAAAAGAAGTTTGACATTTTGTGTATAAATATTTGCTTGTAGTTATTTTAAGAAGCATTCCCAGAAAAGTCACTAACTCTAAGTTTTGAAATCTTTTTGAATATCTTTTGATATTGCTAAAATTTCCTACTAAAAATGTACATATTTACATTCTCATTAGTAGGGTAAGATATGTCCTTTTAAACACATGCTATTTCATGGCGAATAAGTAGAGGGAAGTGAGAGGAAAGCAGGGTATGAAAAATGGTGGAATGAGACAGACTCGTTACCCTATGTACATGTATGATTACACAAATGGTATGAGTCTACATCGTGCACAACCATAGAAACAAAATGATGCACCCTATTTGTGTACAAAGAATCAAAATGCAGTCTGTAAAAAGAAAAAGAAAAAAAAAAAACTTGTTCTAGTTGAATTTTTTTTTCTCATAATCACTTTATTTGCCTACTCTTTGCTAGGTAGACGATTTTTCATGTTTTTATTAAGCATATATTATTAAGGCATCTTAGTCTGCTCAAGTTGTTGCTCAGGTTGTTACAGAACAGTATCACCTACTGGGTGGCTTATAAACAACAAAAATTCAATTCTCACAGTTCTGGAGGTTGGGAAATCCAAGACCAAGGTAAAGTGGGGGAATTAAACAAGCACTGGCCAAAATCATTGGAGAAGGCTCACTTTCAGGTTCACAGATCTTTTTGCTGTGGTTTCAAGGGGCATAAAGGGCATTGGGTTCTCTGTAGCCTCTTTAATAAAGGCACAAATCTAAGTTATGAGAATTCCACTCAAGACCCAACCCCTTTAGACCCAAGTACTATCAGATGAGGAAGAGATTTCAATCTATGAATTTTGAAAGAACACAGAAATTTAATTTATAGCACAATACTTCATCACACAGAGCAAGGTCTGAGTCACGTTGACACCACACATCTGGCTGTGTCTATATTGACACAGAATACTGGGTGAGTCCATCCAGACTAATGTAAAGCATCCTCCTAATGATGAGGGGAAGGCTGAGCTTATGTGTCAGCAATTCACGGCCTTAGTTATGAGAATACATGGAAGGTAAAATCTGGGGAATTAAGCAAACACTGGCCAAAGACCCATATGCCCTTTTATTTGCATTTATTATACCCACTTGATTAGTTGACCAATCAAACAATATTTATTTATTGTATTTGTACATACTACAAATTAATATAATTAATAAATTTACCATACTCTGGTAATAGCAGAGTAGAACATATATCAAATTGTAGTTCATAGAAAATTATCCCTTTTGAAAAGTGATCTGTTTTCACATTAGTTTAGAAAATGTCACACTATTTATTTTCCTCTTGGAGATTTGCATTGCTCATTAAAGTATTAAACATTCTGGGAAATATTACAGTAAAACAGTCTGTTTAGTTTTAACCTGGCATTTACAAAATTATTATCAATTTTGTGTGGTAAGATGTCTGCTATGTAATATCTACTTGCTTTCACTAAGACTCATATTCTTTACAAATCAAATCACTCAAAAAAGGCTGATAAAATAAATAAGCAAAAATAACAGATTTTGAAGCAAAATGAAATAGTTTTCAAATCTTATAAATACCTGCCCTGTTAGTTTTACAGCCTACCTAAAATCTGTTAGGCAAATGATTTAATTTTTCTGATAATCCATTTATTTTTTTTTATGCAGGCATGATGACACTCATCTGCAATCCTGGTGACTTTGGAGGATGAGGCAGGAGGATGGCAAGTTCAAAGCCAGCCTCAGCAACTTAGTGAGGTCATAAAAATGTAGTGAGACTGTCTCAAAATAAAAAGGACTGGGAATGTGGTTGGTGGTAAGCACTCCCGGGTTCAATCCCTGGTACCAAAAAGAAAAGAAAAAATAAAGCAAACACATTTTCCTATTTACAAAATTCTAATCAATAACAATAGCATATAAAAATAGATTTGTATGGTTCTTATTAGATTAACTATTGCTACCTATATAGTATGGGGCAGAGTAAAAACTTAATAGATAATTACTTTTAATTTAAATGTCATAATATACCCTACATTTTGCTGGAAAATTAGGAAGTCATAACTTTTCAGAGAAATAGGCATTATGTACTAATTCATATACTTAGTTCTGCCTGTAAGCAAATTGTTTACATAGCAAAAAAAAAAAAATAGCTATTTACCTCTCGCCTATTTGAATTAAAAATACTGGCTTACGAGAAAACATCTTCTACATTAAGGAACAAAAAAGTTTTAATACTATTATAAATTAATTATATGATTCAGCAGTATATGTTTCTTTCACACATTAAAGAAAAACAAAACTGACTCAAATTAAAAATACCTAGTATTCCCCTTGACTTAATTCATTCACTGGGTTTCTTGAAGTGAAAAAACAGATTTTACATATATAACATTTACTATAGAGCATTTCAATTTCTTTGTATTTAAAGTATACTATTAAAGGAGGTCTTTGTGAGTGTATATTTATGTTGTAAATGATAAACCTATAAATAGGAGTACTGATATCCTATAGATAGGAGTACTGATACAACCTTTTTCTTCTATGTGTATTTTTGTGAACACAAATAGCTAATAGCTGGGAAAAAAGGCATATACATCATCTATTATTCATGCACACACAAATTCTTGTATTGAATTATATGCACTCATATTTCATTACTATGCTTCATGATAGAAATTCAAATTGGTCATGATGCCTTTCAGCTACTCTTGAGGGCAACAGAATTCCAGGGGCATTTCTCTCCCTCAAGGCAGAAGAAGGTGAAACTCATTTGCATTCAAAAAAAACATTACCTCTAAGATTTTATATTGCTTTTAACTCTCTCAAGCTCTTGGGTGGTTAGCCATGAAATTATGCTTGCTTATAACTGTTTAATTTCAACTTATAATGAAACATGATTATGGAATAGCCAAAGGCTGATTTAGTAAGTGGTTCTTAGAACTTCCTATTTTATAGATTTTTTATTCAATTAGTTACAGAATATATAAGGATAAGTTCCTTCTACCTCAAAACTGGGTGCCAGCTGTTTTTATAAACAGCACTTGGACTTTTGTGTTCATTTTGATTAGCACTACAGACAATTCCAGTTGGAATTGGATTGTTGTGATAGAGATGAGCTCATGTTGCTGTGGGTTTGCATGATTCAACAGAATATGTACGTGAAAATGTAAAACTTTATAAATTAAAAATATCTCTGCATTTCCTCTTTACCTAAGACATCTAATTTGAATAATAGAAAATATTCTTGTTCCAACAGCTTGAAACAAAAATCCCAGGAATATAATACAGGACAAATAATAGATTAAGTAATTGATTTAATTTTTTTATTGTAAACAAATGGGATACATGTTGTTTCTCTGTACATGAAGTAAAGGCATACCATTTGTGTAATCATACATTTACATAGGGTAACGTTGTTTGATTCATTCTGTTATATTTTCCCTTCCCCACACACCTCTCACCCCTCTTTTCCCTCTATACAGTCCTTCCTTCCTCCATTCTTACAACCCTCCTTAACCCTAACCCTAAACCTAAACCTAACACTAACCCCTCCCACCCCCCATTATGTGTCATCATCTGCTACTAAGCGAGATCATTCGTCCTTTGGTTTTTTGAGATTGGCTTATCTCACTTAGCATGATATTCTCCAATTTCATCCATTTGCCTGCAAAAGCCATAATTATATCATTCTTTATAGTGGGGTAATATTCCATTGTATATATATACCACAGTTTCTTTATCCATTCATCAATTGAAGGACATCTAGACTGGTTCCACATTCTGGCTATTGTGAATTGAGCAGCTATGAACATTGATGTGGCTGTATCTCTGTAGTATGCTGATTTTAAGTCCTTTGGATATAGGCCACGGAGTGGGATAGCTGGGTCAAATGGCGGTTCCATTCCAAGCTTTCTGAGGAATCTCCATAATGCTTTCCAGAGTGGCTGCACTAATTTGCAACCCCACCAGCAAGGTATGACTGTACCTTTTTCCCCACATCCTCACCAACACCTATTGTTGCTTGTGTTCTTGACAATCGCCATTCTAATTGGGGTGAGATAGAATCTTAGGGTAGTTTTGATTCGCATTTCTCTTATTACTAGAGATGTTGAACATTTTTTCATATGTTTGTTGATTGCTTGTACATCTTCTTCTGTGAAGTGTCTGTTCATTTCCTTAGCCCATTTGCTGATTGGATTATTTGCATTCTTAGTGTAGAGTTTTTTGAGTTCTTTATATATTCTGGAAATTAGCGCTCTATCTGAAGTATGAGTGGCAAAGATATTCTCCCACTCTGTAGGCTCTCTCTTCACATTGCTGATAGTTTCCTTTGCTGAGAGAAAGCTTTTTAGTTTGAATCTATCCCAGTTGTTGAATCTTGCTTTTATTTCTTGTGCTATGGGAGTCCTGTTAAAGAAGTCTGATCCTAAGCCAAAAAGTTGAAGATTTGGTCCTACTTTTTTTCTATAACCTGCAGGGTCTCTGGTCTGATTCTGAGGTCCTTGATCCATTTTGAGTTGAGTTTTGTGCAGGGTGAGAGATAGGAGTTTAATTTCATTCTGTTGCATATGGTTTTCCAGTTTTCCCAGCACCATTTATTGAGAATTCTATCTTTTCTCCATTGCATATTTTTGGCCACTTTGTCTAAAATGAGAAAATTAGAAAATTTAGAAAAAATTTTTGGGTTTATTTAAATTTATTTAAAATTTAGAAAATTTAGAAAATTTATTTGGGTTTGTGTCTGCATCCTCTATTCTGTACCGTTGATCTACCTGTCTATTTTGGTACCAATATCATGCTGTTTTTGTTACTATTGCTTTGTAGTAGAGTTGAATATCTGATATTGTGATACTCCCTGCTTTGCTCTTTCTGCTAAGGATTGCTTTAGCTATTCTGGGTTTCTTATTCTTCCAGTCAAATTTCATAATTGCTTGCTCTATTTCTGTAAGGTACGTCATTGGGATTTTAACTGAAATTGCGTTGAATCTGAATAGCAATTTTGGTAGTATGGTCATTTTGACAATATTAATTCTGCCTATCCAAGAACATGGGAGATGTTTCCATCTTCTAAGGTTTTCTTTAATTTCTTTCTTTAGTGTTCTGTAGTTCTCATGTAGAGGTTATTCATCTCTTTTGTTAGATTGATTCCCAAGTATTTTATTTTTTTTCGAGGCTATTGTGAATGGGGTAGTTTTCCTAACTTCTCTTTCTGAGGATTCATCACTTATGTATAAAAATGCATTGGATTTATGAGCATTGATCTTGTAACCTGCTACTTTACTGAATTCACTTATGAGTTCTTTTCCTATTCATATCCCTTTAATTTCTTTGGTTTGTCTAATTGCTCTAGCAAGAGTCTCAAGAACCATGTTGAATAGAAGTGGTGAAAGAGGGCATCCCTGCCTTGTTCCAGTTTTTAGGGGCAATGCTTTCAGTTTTTTATCATTTAGAATGATATTAGCCATGGGCTTAGCATATATGGCCTTTACAATGTCAAGGAATGTTCTCACTATGCCTATTTTTTCTAGTGTTTTGAGCATGAAGGGATGCTGTATTTTATCAAATGTTTTTTCTGCATCTATCGAAATAATCATGTGATTCTTAAGTTTCAGTCTATTGATATGGTGAATGACATTTATTGATTTCCGGATGTTGAACCAACCTTGCATCCCTGGGATAAAACCCACTTGATCATGGTGCACTATCTTTTTAATATATTTTCATATACGATTTGCAAAAATTTTGTTCAGAATTTTTGCATCGATGTTCATTAAGGATATTGGCCTGAAATTTTCTTTCCTCGATGTGTCTCTGTCTGGTTTAGGTATCAGGATAATATTGGCTTCATAGAATGAACTTGGGAGGGTTCCTCCTCTTCTATTTCATGGAATTCTTTGAGGAGTATTGGAATGAGCTCTTCTTTAAAGGTTTTGTAGAACTTGGCTGAGAACCCATCTGGTCCTGGACTTCTCTTTGTTGATAGGCTTTTGGTGATCTCTTCTATTTCATTGCTTGAAATTGATTTATTTAAGTTGTGTATGTTCTCCTGGTTCAGTTTAGGTAATTCATATGTCTCAAGAAACTTGTTGATGTCTTCGAGGTTTTCTGTTTTGTTGGAATATAGATTTTCAAAATAGCTTCTAAGTATGTTTTGTATTTCACTCGTGTCTGTTGTGATATTTCATTGTTCATTCTGAATTTTAGTAATTTAATTTTCTCCCTCTTTCTCTTTGTTAGTGTGGCTAAGGGTTTATCAATTTTGTTTATTTTTTCAAAGAACTAACTATTTATTTTGTTAATTTTTCTGATTTTTTTTTGTTTCAATTTTGCTGATTTGGGCTCTGATTTTAACTATTTCCTGTCTTCAACTACTTTTGGTGTTGGTCTGCTCTTCTTTTTCTAGGGCTTTGAGCTGTAGTGTTAAGCCGTTTATTTGTTGATTTTTAATTCTTTTTTTGAATGCACCCCATGGAATAAATCTTCTTCTAAGTACTGCTTTCATAGTGTCCCAGAGATTTTGATATGGTGTGTCTTTGTTCTCATTTACTTCTAAGAATTTTTTTTATTTCCCTCCTGATGTCTTCTGTTATCCAGTCATCATATAATAGCGTATTATTTAATCTCCATGTATTGGACTAGTTTTTGTTTTTATTCTGTCATTTATTTCTCTTTTCATTCCATTATGATCTGATAGAATACAAGGTAGTATCTCTATCGTCTTGTATTTGCTAACATTAGCTTTGTGGCATAGAATATGGTCTATTTTAGAGAAGGATCCATGTGCTGCTGAGAAGAAAGTGTATTTGTTCTTTGTTGGATGGTATATTCTATATATGTCTGTTAAGTCTAAATTGTTGATTGTGTTATTGAGATCTATTTTTTCTTTATTCAATTTTTGTTTGGAAGCTCTATTCTGTGTGAGAGAGGTGTGTTAAAATCGCCTAATATTATTGTGTTGTGGTCTATTTGATTTCTGGAATTGAGAAGGATTTGTTTGACATACATGGATGAGCCAGTGTTCGGGGCATAGATATTTATGATTCTTATGTCTTGCTGATTTATGCTTCCCTTAAGCAGTATGTAGTGTCCTTCTTTATCCCTTCTGACTAGTTTTGGCTTGAAGTCCACATTATCTGAAATGAGGATGGATACTCCAGCTTTTTTGCTGTGTCCATGTGCATGGTATGTTTTTTTCCCATCCTTTCATCTTTACTCTGTGGGTATCTCTTTCTATGAGATGAGTCTCTTGCAGGCAGCATATTGTTGGATCTTTCTTTTTAATCCAATCTGCCAGTCTATGTCTTTTGATTGATGAGTTCAAGCCATTAACATTCAGGGTTATTATTGTGATATGATTTGTATTCCCAGTCATTTGACTCATTTTTGTTTTTTGACATGATTTGGTTTCTCCTTTATTTGGCTATTCCTTTAGGGTAGTTCCTCCCATTGCTGATTTGCATTGTTGTTTTTCATATCTTCCTCATGGAATATTTTGCTGAGAATGTTCTGCAATGCTGGCTTTCTTTTTGTAAATTCTTTTAGCTTTTGTTTATCATGGAAGGATTTTATTTCATTGTCAAATCTGAAAGTAAGTTTTGCTGGGTATAAGATTCTTGGTTGGCATCCATTTTCTTTCAGGGCTTGGTAAATGTTGTTCCAGGCCCTTCTAGCTTTTAGGGTCTGGATTGAAAATTCTGCTGATATTCTCATTGGTTTCCCCCTGATTGTAATTTGATTCTTTTCTCTCGTGGCCTTTAAAATTCTGTCTTTATTTTGTATGTTAGGTATTTTCATAATAATGTGCCTTGGTGTGGGTCTGTTGTAATTTTGTATATTTGGAGTCCTATAAGCCTCTTGTACCTGGTTTTGAATTTCATTCTTCTGATTTGGGAAATATTCTGATATAATTTCATTGAATAGATTGTTCATTCCTTTGGTTTGTTTCTCTAAGCCTTCCTCAATCCCAATAATTCTTACATTTGCTCTTTTCATGATATCCCTTAGTTCTTGTAGATTCTGTTCATGATTTCTTACCGTCTTCTCTGTTTGGTCAACTTTGTTTTGAAGATTAAATATTTTGTCTTCAATGTCTGAGGTTCTTTCTTCCAGGTGTTCTATTGTATTGGCTATGCTTTCTATGGAGTTTTTAACTTAGTTTATTGTTTCCTTCATTTCAAGGATTTCTGGTTTTTTTTTTAGTATCTCTAACTCTTTTGAAATGATCTCTTGCTTCCGAATTTGCTCTTTTAACTGTTGTTTGGTGCGATCATTTAATGCCTGCATTTGCTCTTTCATCTCCTCCTTCAATGCCTGCATTTGCTCTTTCATCTCCTCATTTGCTTCCCTGATTGTTTTGATTATGTACATTCTGAACTCCCTTTCTCACTTTTCTTCTGCTGTGCTGTCATTGGGTTTTATTGATATAGTATCTAGGTTTGTTTGGGACATTTTCTTCCCTTGTTTTCTCATATTGGTCAGATATCAGTGGGACGTGAGATATTGCAGATTTCCTCTTTGGCTTATAGTGTCTCTGTAGATTTCCAGTGTATCACCTCCCACCATCAGTAGCCTGCAGTCTTGGAGGAATTTGATAATGCAGTGCTTCTGATGAAAGCTGCCTCTAACCCGCTACTGGGTCCAGGGCTGGGGGCTGGTTCTGTGTGGAAATCCTCTCACTGGGCCGTCCTGCTCCTAGAAGCTGGCTATAGACAGGACCTGCCCTTGCCTGAGGGAGCCAGGCTGATAGGGGAAAGTCTCTCCCTGTCCTGCGTTGGTCCCAGAAGCTGCCTGTGGGCCCGTGCCCGCTGCTATGTTCAGGGCGTGGAGTTGGCTCTGTGAGGAAAAGCTCTCACTGGGCGGCCTGCTCCAAGAAGCTGGCTGTGGATCAAGCCTGCCGCCAGAGGGAACCGGGCTGCTTGATGAAGTCTCTGGCTACCCTGCCCTGCTCCGAGAAGCCGCCAATGCGCCTGCCCGTTGCTGGGTTCAGGGCTTGGGATTGGTTCTGTGTGGAGAAGCTCTCACTGGGCCGGCCTCCTCCTAGTAGCTGGCTGTGGATTGAGCCTGCCGCTGGAGGGAGCAGAGCTGCTTGGGGAAGACTCCAGCTGCCCTGCCCTGCTCAGAGCAACTGTTCCTGTCCGGGCCTGCCGCCCAGGCTGAGCTTCACCCAGTGAGACTCACCCCATGGCTCTATGTTGGTCGGAGTCTCTCAATGCCTCCCCTTTTTGAATCCTGGGTTCTGGAGCGACAGGAGATGCAGTCACCCTCTAGTCTGCCATCTTGGATCCATCTGATTTAATTATTTTTAGTTAATTTTCCTCCCCTCATCACTTATCTTAAGCAAACTTTCAAAATTCACATTCATTTTTGGCCAGTTTCCAAATCTACATTTTCACTCTCACTGGACACCTACTCTTGAGTATGTTTCAGATTGAACTCTGAATGTTCGTTCTACTAGGTCCTTTTTATGACCTCTTGTTTTTGTTAATGGTACCACCTTGGTCACATTTCCCATTGTTCAAGATATGTTGTGACTAACCTTCAAAAAAACAACTTATAAAGATTGTTTAAAAACAAAAAAAGATAATGCAATAAGCCCAAATTCACACTATAGGTTATAATTTTCTATGACAGCAACTGTGGGAATCTACATTTTAAACCAGCACCAAAGTTATTTTTATGCATGGGAGAATTTGAAAATCATCACACTATTTTGCGCGTTACTAAACAAGAACTGACTACACAGCAGTATCATATGTCAAAACATCAAAATCGAAGTCATAGAACAGAAAATAATTATTTGGAAAATAATTATTTATAAATACATTCATAAATCTCTATTTCTCTGAAGGTACAATTGTTTTCCCAAATAGCATACACCTAAATAATTTTCATTTGCTGTGCAGAAAAATTTCACATGGAGATGATTGGGCCAGAACATTTCGAGAAAAATATCCTCTGTCAATGGATGAACTAAAAAATAATGTGGAAACTACTTCCCAAATTAATATTTAATATTATGTAAGGGCTTTATGATATTTAAAATTTAAATCTTTTCATTTAATAATTTATTCTTTGTATTTAAACTGCAAGTATTTATAACGAAATATAAACCATATAATATCTATTACTTCTCTTCATATCCTCAATGCTAGGATTCTGTTTACTATTATTTAAAATACTCAGACATGTACTTTCCTTACAAAGGATTCTTACACAAAGGATTAAAAATTATTATTGTCCCTCTTGCTCTATCACAGTCAGAAAGAAGGAAAGTCTTCTGAAGGCTTCTGCATTGCTGTTTATTCAAGCAGTAACCTCCAAGTATGCTCCATTCTTCTGCTCCCTTTTTAGATCTGATTTCCAATTATATCAGTGCAGCTGAAGAAAGGGAATAAGAAAGACAAACAAAGAAACCCCACATTTCTTTTAAACTCATCTCTAGAAAGTATGCTTACTTTCCATTGTTTATTTGAACTAAGTTGTGAATCTCACACTGTTAAAAGCAGTGAAATATCTGGGAGTCAGACTTATTTTTAAAGTAATTTAAAACTTATTTTTTTTATTTTAACAAGCTGCACTCATCCAGACTTTGTGATATACTCTTAGTTTATTATTGTTGATCAAATGATGGATATTTAATTGGAATATTTTGCGTATCATGAATTGTATTGAAGTTGTACATCATATAGTGAGGGTTAAGTTGGGCTTCAGAGTCCATCTCATCCAACCCTTTTATATAACAAAGAAGAAACATCATATCATAGGCAATCTTTGTCCCACAATTGTTGGCAATCCTTCAGCAGACTGCTAGGATGAAAGGAATGGGGATTGGAGTCAAGGAGCAGTAGAGCAAGCTCTAAGGTAGCTGTTGAGAAAGAGGCCCATGTTATTGTCTAGGAAGAGAAAGCAAGGTTTCTCAGACAATGATTGTACTTGAGGACAAATGGGTGGCTAGCATGGTGGTTCAAAATGACCACTTCTCTCTGGAAAGAGGAATCTCATCAAAGTCTGAACTAGGGGGCAGGGTTCAATGAAAGTCCTTGGAGGAACAGAAATTCAAAAAAAAAAAAGCAGAAGCTCAGTAAAATCTCCTAAAGTAAACATTGTGTGAGACAAGGATATAAAATAGACTTAAATTACATGGAGTACCCAAAAAGTGCAGGAAATGGATCTTGTAAAGTACCTGGAACCAAGGACCAATTCAATTCACTGTTGGTTCGGATCTGATATTATTGGTAGAGATATCCCCTTGACAACTTGGGTGTGGTCGATTTGGCAGGTCACAAGTGTCAGTGTCTACAGATGATGCAGACCAGGAGACTCAGCAAACAAGCGAAATTAGAGGAAAATGATTCCTCCAACTCCACAAAGCTGGTCAGAGACAAATTATACTTTCAGTTTCTCATTTGGGAAGATAGGAAATCAACACAAATATTAGAAAGGTGAACAGAATCAAGAATAGGTCACATCGTTGGCACTAATTTGTGACAGAGAAATAAGATATTATAGATATTAAGATATTAATAGTAAGATATCATTATTATTGTTAGAGAAACTATATCCATGTCTATATTCTCCTTTCTCTTTCTAATCTCACATTTGGGGTGGGACAATCTTAAATGCACTAATATCAGAAAGACGACCTATTTTTTTAGTTCAATTATTCTCCAACTTTTTTTTTCCTCAGAAATCATTTTTAAAGTATTTTTTGAAGTCTGCTGCTGTTGAAAATTATGGTACCCAATATCTTAGGAAGAGCAAAACAATAGAATGGGCATTTATGTGAATATAAATAATAAACTATGTGCAGTTTTACAAGCCAGGCTAAAATTACAAGGGTCATCAATCCTTGTGTTTCAAAGCATAAAATGATAACCAGCTGGAGTTAGGAAAAAATTTTCCCCTGTAGTGTAATATTGAACAATTGGACAGGTGCTTTATGAAAGGTAATTTTTTTCTGGCCTTCCACTGAAGCATCTAGTCTAGGTCTTTATAAAATGCCAGTCTAATGGGCCATTGATCTTTTCAGCTAATGCAATTTGTAGATTCTTGCTTTTCCAGAAGTAATCAATAAGAATCTTAAGCCTACACTGAAAAAATAAAGCCATACTACTGATTTACTAGAGGACCTATTTAGAAAACAGATAGGCTATATTGAAAAAGAAATGATTCTGTAGTCACCAAAAAGCAATAAAAGAATGATCATATTATATAAAAAAGTGTATTTGTAGTGATAATATTGGAAACATTTAAACCTCTGTATATAACATCATTTCAAGGAGAAGTGAAGGTACTTAGAAAAATACACATGCAGAAATGTGCTATCAAAATTCCAGCCTGTTTAACTGGCACCTATTGGAATGAAAACAAAAGAGTTTGTAAGTATGCTATTTAGAATTATTCAAGATCTTGTCTTTTCTTATATTCATATTTGATTATACTTGAGTGGGTTATATGCTTTCCAGCTCCTGTATTTTAAATCACCCTTGTAAGAATTCATTATGCAATTGGAGAATAAATTTGGTGGATTGCACATTTATTATGTTTTTTTACTTTGCTGCACAATTCTAAAATATACCAGGCCATTTCCCAAACCACCGAATGTATATTGGTCAGGATCTTGGCATGTTCTAAGGCTCTATTCAGCCAGCCTGAGATGTTAATAGTGACATAGGATTTGCTAGGGGAATAGTTATCCCTAGCCCCAGAATCCATGAACATTCAGACTGAAAAACATATCTGATTTTCTCTTTATCACACAGGGTCTTGAGATAGGCTGTGACCATCTAATCCAGGTACTCCACAGGCTGCAGTTGGGCAGAGCCCTGTTCTAGAACAGAGATACTTCCTACCTTCAGGTGAAATCTCAGGCAGGTATTTTCAGCTTTCATGTTTTCTTGATAATTTGTACCTGTAGAATTTGAAATAAACTCTTTTCTTTTTCATACTAACTTGTTTTTATGAGAGCTAGATTCTGCCTCTGATTTAATTTCCCCCAAAGAGCTTTTACATCCATTGAGGGCAGAATTCTGAACAACAGGCAGAACTGCCCAGACCTATAGATTTGCTCTTCTCTCCTCTCTGGACAGATGCCTTAGAGACTGTCACTTGCAGATTAGATTAAACACACATTCTCAGATGTCTCTTGGATATTTGACAAAACCGAGACAGTCTGAGTTCTGCAGTAAGATTCTGCACTCTGGCTTTTATAATTTTTACCAATTCACCCACTTTTCCATTGCAGCACACCATGTTTCTGGGTTTGATATTTATGGTAGGAAGTGTTAAACAGAACTGTAGAGAAGACTTAGAGGGAAACTACTGATGTTTATGCAGTCACCTTATCTTAGTTGGAGATGAGTTTATTTTCTGAAATTGAAAGGGGATAAGAGGTTTGGAACAGAATAGGAAATTTGGATAATTTTTCAATTCCTTTCTTCCCCTCATGATCTGTTTCACTTGCTGGTATTCTAATAATCACAACTCATTAATAAACTACAAATATAGTAAGTTCATTCAAACTTTACAAGGCAGAATAGAAATCCTGCTGTTTAGAATTACACACTGACTTAGATTTCCTACATTAGAATGTAACCATGATCCATTCATGACTAATCATATTTAAATCATGTTTAGGGTGCTGATGAACACTTGAGCTATGTAGTAACTTTGGGGCTCTAGTCCAGTTGTGGCTGGGGCGAGAATTAGCTGAAGGCTCACATATTCAGAGTCTGGAGTTGAGCTAGGAAGTCATACACAAGTGGGTCCTGAGAGAGTTGGTGCTTGCTGGTCATCTCTGTCCACTTTATGTGTCTCTTCACGTGATGTCTCCATGACAGTGGCTTCTGGGTATAGAGATATTTACATGACATTCTCAGCGCTCCAAAGGTGCCTATGCTTGAGGAGCAAAAGACAAAAGGCAGGGGTAGCACACTCAAAGACATGGTCTCATGCAGCATTTCTCCTGCTACAATCTGTTCATTAGACAGAAGTCAGTAAGCCTGGTTCATATTCAAGAAAAGGAAATCTAGCTTCCAAGGTTTGATGGGGAAAATGTCCATCAATATGCAGATTAGTTTTGAATCCACCACAGATTATTAAAATAATGATTCTAGATTATTTACTGCCTTATAGAAATGTGTCAATATTACACAAACTTAGCTTCATTTTTCACCTACAAGATATGAACAAAAGAAAGGCTGTACTATGTTTTGAGGGTCCAAATATGGTGATACTTAGAAAGTATATATCTATACATAACTTATAGACCTCCCTGTTTGTAATTCCAGACTGTCAGGAAACTGAGGCAGTAGGATTACAAACTCGGTATCAGACTGGGCAATGAGTGAGATTCTGTTTCAAAATAAAAGACATTTTTAAAGGGCTGAGGATGTAGCTCAGCAGTAGAACATCCCTGGATTCTAAACCCACCACTACAAAAATAAATTTAAAAATGGGGTCTGTCCTCTCTAGTATAAAATTCTCATAATAAACCCTTCTGTAAATCAATTTATGATCTTTATGCCAGATAAGTTCTCCCCCCATTTAATGTTTTATCTTTGTCGGAGTCACTTGAGGCCCATGTATTTATTCATGATTCATGATTCCTCCATTTGTTTTTCATTTTGTATTTTCATTCCAGGACCCAAATCCATGTACTCATGACCCATTCACAGAACATTGCATTGTATTCCTGACTGATTTTCATAACATGTGCCACCAAAATAACATTCTAGAGAATTTTTAAAATTTTTATTTTTTCTAATTTGTTGTACATGACAGTAGAATGCATTTATACATTTTGATGGATAATAAATAAATGGAGAGTAATTTCTCAGTTTTCTGATCACACATAGAACTTTTGATGCTACTGGAAGTGGAGAATGAACATAACTTCATAGACAAATTCCATAATAATACATTTTTAACATTCATTTTAAATTAAGTTTAAAATGTAAACATAAGCATATTAAAATAATAATAATTTAAAAATACATGTAGAGCTTGTGTAAGGTTTAAATTAGGTTAAACATAGATTAGAAACTTGCAATAGCCTTTCTTCTAGGTTTTTGAAATGTACAGTACATTATAATTATCTATCATCATCTGACTGTGCATAGGATAAAACATACTGAATGTTTAGAAAGGTGTGTAAAAAGTTTTAACCTTGAAATAATTAACCACAATTAAATGCTGGGATTCATGTTTTTACAGCCCCAGAGTATATTCTGTGAAAACTACAACCTACTGGATTGACAAGTATGGGTTTCCTACTCTGACGATAGAAGTATATATCTGTTGCTATTATTACTTATTTTGTTTTGTTGTGTGTGAGGTTATGAATTTCTATAACTCTTCTGAGAAGTACTTTATAAAAAATTAGCTCAAATAGACCCACAATAATTTTCCATAGAACAAAAATAAGAACAATATTTATGAGAGTTACAATATGAAAATATCTAAAACTCCCAAATACATGCTAGTTTGGAGTTGGTTAATTTAATTATGATATATAATCATAATATAATATACAGCCATTGAATTTTTTGCCTTGGGAGAAAACAGAGTTAACTAAATTATAAAAAATACAAAGACATTGAAGAAGGAAGACAAATGCCCCTCTAACAAGATTTCTTTGTTAAGGAATCTGGGTATAAAAATATGCTGATGTGTAAAGATGAGGCAAGAAAATTCTAACTCTCTAAGCAATTGGAGACCAAGAAAGAAGAAATGGGACTAGGGAGATATGAGATAAAAAAAAAAATCTCAAGGAGTAAATCTAACAAAAAATGTTGATCAATAGAGTATCATACAGTGTTAATGTTAATAAAAGCAGATACTAAAAATTGAATTGTTCATAAAATTATTTTCAGAGACATTTTCTTATGACTGAATGTCTAGAGGGGAAAGGAACTTCAGACAGTGCAGTTAGCAAGGGAGACCTGCACAAGTTTTTTTTTTTTTTTTTAATTAAAACCACAATTTTATCTGAGGTAAATCCTCATGTGATATCATCTTAAAACGGAATTAGACAGAGGTACTGCAATGAGTAAGCAATACCTATTCACAACATGCTCAGCATAAAATAGGTTCAATAAAAAATATTCTGCTATAACACTCTAAGAGTTTATGGAAATAATTAATAGAATAAAATTGATGTAACATTTTATGTACTACTGCATTTTACATATTCTAAGGCAATATGAAGGCATTAATATATGGAAATAATCAACATTTTATGATGAAAATAATTGCTAAAGTTACCCATATTACCATGGAATAGAAGCAAAACAAATTACCTTTAATTGGCCATTACGTCATCATCATTGGAATTATTTAGTATTAATAAAATACTTTATCTTGGAATGCTTATATAGTTATTACAAGGAGTAGTGCTATTATAAAATAACACCTGTTTTTGTATTGGCTATAAAATCTCTTAGCTCAGCAATTTAAAATAAGCTGATGTTGCTTTTTTGATACAATTTGCAATTTTCTGGGTGACTTCTTAACAATTGCAAAAACAATGTACTATGTGTGAATTGTAGGAATTGAAAAACAGTTTTCTCCCCTTTATCCTTATACCATTATGAGCAAATAAATCTTCTTGTTAGATTTTCTCTGCTCTTCTGTCTCTTGTGAATCATGTATACACCTACAGAGCATTCAAAATAATTAAAAAGTACTCTAGATTTGTAATCCATTTATTTAAAACTTGATAATAATATAAGAAAATTGGTGTGTTTTAACAAAGGATTTCTTGATTTCTTCAAAGGTATATTGAGAATAAAATGTGTTTCTTGCTTCTTACATGTCATTGTATAAATCTAAAATGTTTCTGGTCACGTTTTCATTCTAACTTAACATTATGGATTCCTATAGGAGCACAGCATCATATTCCTTATCAAAAACTATGAATCCATATTAACTGTGACCTACATGTATTAAGTACTTTATAATGATGGTTCTTTAGTGTTTATTAGTACTTTAACAGTAATATTTTGTTAAAATATCACCTGACCTTTGAAAATTGATACATTTCTTTTGGAAATAAAAGTGTGCAAAAGAAAAAGAAGGAAAGATGTGATATGTTTTACCCTCCAACATATAAGGAGAATGAGGGCCAGAGTCCAAGGTGACACACCCAATTTTGCACAACTAATAACAGAGAATTGATTTGAAATTTTATCATTTAAACTCAGGTTACAACTTTTCTATTATTTATTTTCTGTGCTTTTATTTATTGTTTTATGGTTGTATATATTTGGGCAGTCAATTGGCATGTATTTTTTTTCTATTACTATATGTAAAAATACCCAACTTAGTTATTCATGTAGCCAACTACATGTATTTATTCCACCTTATAAAGTTTATAAAATTATAAAATATTTATCAAAATAGTACATTTTAAAAAATGATAGCATAAAATATTGATAACATACAGAAAATGATAATTCTCATACTTTGCCAGTGGGAATATAAAATGATACAATCACTCTAGGAAATAATTTGAAAATTACTTAAAACCCATATGTGGATAGGCATGATGGGACATCCCTGTAATCCCAGTGACTTGGAAGGCTGAAACAGGAGAGTCCCAAGTTCAAAGCTAGACTCAGCAACTCAGCAAGACTCGGTCTCTAAATAATACACAAAAAAAGGGTTGGGGATTGTGGCTTAGTTGGAAAGAACCCCTGGGTTCAACTCCCAGTGCAAACAAAAAACAAAAAACAAAACAAAACAAAAAACCCCAAAACAACAAAACAAAACAAAAATGTATGTGTGCTTACTATATGACCTAGGAATAGCACTTTGGGGCATTTATCCCAGAGAAATGAAAACTTACACACACACAAACCCATGTGCAGGAATATTTATGGCAGCTTTATTTGTAGCTCCTCCAAAACAATCCAAACATGAATGGTTAAGCAAACCATGGTACATCTGTATCATAGACTTACCACTGAACAATAAAAATTAACTGAAACACATGACAACCTAGTTGCAATTTCAAAGGAAGAATACTGAATGCAAAAAGTCAGTTCTAAAATACGGGAATGGTTGGGTGTAGGAACTTGCAGTGGTGGAACATTTTTTCATCTTGATTGTGGTCTTAGCTCCACAATTCTACACAGGCAATACTATTGCATAGAACACACGCACACACATAGGTAATCTAAAACTGGTGAAATTTAAATAAACTCTGTGGACTATACTAATTCAATTTTCTGGTTTTGATCACATACAGTAGTTATAGATAATATTGCTACTGGGGGAAACTGGGTGAAGGTACTTATGGCCTCTCCATACATTTTGCAGTAAATTCCTATGAATTTAAAACTATTTAAAACTAAAATAGATTTCAAGAAAAGATTAATGTCTAATAAAATTGTCATAAACCCTGTCTACCAGAAAAGGTTGAAAGTTTGGGGTAGCAAAATTATTTGATGGATGATATCAGTAGTTCAAAGAAGACATGTACATTATTTTATTCATGTTACCTGTCATGGCCACCTCACAATGAAACACTTGCCTGTTATATTTTTTTGCCATTCATTTTCTGGATGAGAGTACAAAGATTTATTTGACCATCCCTCTTCAGTATTCACTTCTTCCTCTTAGCAATAAGTTTTGATATATATTGTAGCTTCTAGTACAAAAAAATGACATCTGTAAAGTCACATCTTAATTTCTTATCAATTTATTTTGTTTTGGTTCATTTCTCAAACACCAAAGGCTACATTTATTTCAAGACAGATTGGAAAAAAAAAATTCTAAGACTTTGATGGGGTTCTCTGTGAGGTAGTTAAGTGGCATTATTGAAGCATAGTTCTAGGACATATTGGTAGATAAGAAGTGTGATAGCAAATGAAAAATAGTCCATACAGGATGCATTCATGAGTCAACTACTGCTCTGGATATGCAATCCGTGATTGACTCCAGGACCTCTAGAAGATGACATTAAACAGTTCCCAGAAATTTTCAACCTGAGTCTCAAAGGTGAGCAATTTACCCGGTAACTCCCATCCACCATTAGAAAGCTGCTACTGAAGGTATTAGCACTCTAACTATTCATCCTACCTTCCACATGATATAAGCTTGGCCCATCAGCCTGAGAGTCCTTCAGCAGAGAATTACAGGCATTGGGAGAAACACCTCATCAATGGCACATGGAGAGCAAGAGCTCAGGGCATATGGATGGCATTGGTAGCATCTGCTAAGCTCACCATTGTCAGTTTTTAAATTTTTTTCCATTTGATTATCAAAAATGGAAACCATGTCTCACCATGCCTGTGTTGTAGTGATGAGACTCAAAACAGGAAAGCATTACTCATTGTCTGGGAAGGATGTCAGTATGGACATATGGGCATGATGAAGCTTGGCTCATCTCATCATGGAGATGCAGATTGCTGGAGCCAGGAGGCACTAAATGGCTGTAAACTAATTTGAACCAAGCTCCAATGTGTGGTTTTTTTTTTTTTTTTCCCTTTCTTTCTGAGAATTATCTTGTCTGCCTTTTGCCCTTATTTGCATCCTTTTATAGAATAAGAACCGCAACGCAAACCATGTTTGGCCCAGGTAAGTCACTCTTTGAAGACTCCAGTATTTTCAAAAATAAAGAAATGCCAAACTCAAGGTAAAATAGGATCTGGTTTATGTTTGTTTATATTTATAATGTGCACTTTTCATTAGCATTCTTTATATTCATTAGAGTCTACATATAATTTATTTATTGCTATCATCTTGGAACTCACTAACTCCCAAATTCAAGGCTCTTGACTGAAACAATTAGAATAGTAGGATAAAATGCAAATCCTGGTTGGAGTCAGCAGACAGTCAATGTGGTGGGAATCAGAGGATTAATTCTCCATAGAGGATATGACCTCAGTCAGCTGAGCTGACTTCCCACTGCTGGTTTTATCTCAAGGTGCAGAAAGGTTACAGCTGTTGGTAAATAAATCAATTCCCCAAAATGTCCAGAAAACAAATTCCTTTTGTCATCCCAGAATTCCTTCCACCTTACATTGCCACTGGGTCAAATTGGTGGCTATCACATTAAGTTTACGTACACAAACCAGAGAGAAATGAAAGTTGGACAGAACTCAAGCAGTTCTTTAGTGCTGAGTTCAGTATCATCTTTTTTCTTATCAAAAGATACATTTCATCCTCTCAGGAGAGTTTTTTTTTTTTTTTTTTTTTTTTTTTTTTTTTTTTACCTTGAATGATAGAATAAATCTATTAAATTTTTCCCTAAGACTGTATGTTGCTAATTATTGTTTACTTCATTTGCGTATAGTGTTTTTCATTATATTTAGCTAACTACTGTAACCAAGGCAACTAGAGAGGTGCTTGTGTGCTTCAGCCTTAGCTGTATCCTCTGCTCCATTTCATTGATCTCTAAATGAAGTCTTGACTCTTCTTACGCTGGAGGCAACCAGCACACACACATTCTTCAGTCTTATCTTTCTCAGTATATAGTTTCTCTTACTACCTGCTCTGTCAATAGAACTGGTACATTCTATCTCTGCTAATTAAATTGAATACACTTCTATCCTTCAAAACGGTTTCCAATCCATTAAATATTCTGTGTAATCTTTAGTTTCCTTACCTATACAATTGGGGTTTTAAGCTTTATAATGTTTAAGATTCTCTCAACAAATGAAAGTCTTACGATTTTTCTAAGATATAAATCCTAATGAGATGCTATTGAATCCAAAAATCACTACACTTTAATTTTAATGTACGGAAGAATAAATGTTTCCCCTACATTAAAAATGTCTGATGAGCTTGAATTATGCCATGTTTGCACTATATCAGACATAAACTTTTTTTGTGTGTGTGTGTTAGGGTTTGAGCCCAGGGATGCTTAACCACCATGCCACATCCTCAGCCCTTTTTTATAATTTATTCAGATACAAGGTCTCCTGAGTTGCTTAGGGCCTTGCTAAGTTGCTGAGGCTGGGTTTGAACTCACAATTCTCCTGCCTCAGCCTCCTGAGTCACTGGGATTACAGGCATGGGCCACCATGCCCGACTCAGACATATACTTTCCTCATCATATTTCATGGTCATGTTGGTTATACCCAATAGAGATATTATAGTCAATAAGTTGCAGAAAGAAAATATACATTGATTTATTCTAGTATGGGAAAGTGAATAAAACAGTTGTTGTTTTCTAAATCCAAAGTTATAATTGTGTTTTTAAGCCCTGGTTAGACACATTGATGCACTGAAAATTCATATTTGCTTGAAGAGATAATAGGGAAGCGGACTAAAATTCATTCCCTGCTACAAACATTTTAATAATAGTGGTGATTCAGAAGTGACAATAACAGTACTGGTAGTAATTGGCCAGAGAAGAGGGGTGATAGTAATGACAGTGGTAGGTCATCAACACCAAAAAATAGTATTTGAGATCAGGTATTATGCTAAGTTCTCCACAGGCAATATATCATACAACCTACAAAATAAGCTTAGAACACAGAAAACACTAGTATTTCTGTGTAATAGAAAGGCACACTGAACCTGAAGATTGAGTCATTCATTTCCTTGGTGGACACAATTGGAGAGTGGAATCAGTATGGCTCAAGCAACTTCAATAAGCCTGGCACCAAAACTCAGGCTTTTCACCACCATTAAGTACCTGTATTAAATAATCTGCACTCGGTTTCTTTTTCTAGGGAACATTAAAAAGACTAGAAGCAAGTGTTTTATTATATTGTTAAGTAACTGCATTCTTCTTTACTCTCTCCAATAAGAGAAGAGAGAGCCCTTTCACATGATTTTAGAGGTTTTGCTAACAAAACATAAGCTATTTCCTATTACAATATTGCAATACCTCTTTTAATTATTTTAACATCAGTACTGTATCTTATTTATTGAATATTTTTTCTGTGTAAATTCTTCAAAGCAGGCTGCATCAGATTCCACAAGAAACCTTTAGAAACTTTTAATTGAGATTTTTCCTAGGCATTTCTTTGCCTAGCACTTTATCCTCATACTCTTTTCCTGACACTACTTATATCCACCACATACTTAGGAGCACACTGCAGTACTGAAAATTGCATCCATATTGTACTGTAATCTCAATGAGCATAGGGTATTTTCTCTCTAGTAATGTAATCAGCATATTTTCAAAATTCGTTATCATGTCTACTACTAGAATGTGTTTTATACATATGTGTTGAATAATGGAATAAATCAGTAAATAAAATAATGTGTTGATTGACTAATAATGAGCAAAGCAGGGCAATTAAAATGTTTATGCTGAGATTTTTACCTTTGAGTTGATCCAACACTAGTGGATTTTGCAATCATCTATTTATTTTTTAAATGTTGCAATGTGCCTATCATGCATTTTGTAATTACTCTTTGTGGTAAACTTAGAGAAAGAAACCTTAAAGATAGGAATTGAGTCTCTTTCATTTTATGATCCCATTCTTACTCCAGTGTTTAGGCATAATATTCCTTAATATTCTATAGTCTGTTCAACCAACAAAATGCTATTTTGGTACAATGTACTATTTCTACCCAAACAAATATTTCATATTCTGTGAATATTTCCAAATTATTCTCTCTGTGATTGTTTATTAAATGTATAGATAGATTCAGTCCTAAGTTGAGGTCAATGATTTTTCAAAAAGGATGAAACACATTAAAAATAGACAAAAGACAGAATTATTAAAGATTGACTTGGGCCCTTCTTAATAAATATTGGCAAACGTATCTCTAAAATTTGCTCAGGGTTCATTCCACCCCTTGAAATGCCTATCAATTTGTATACCCTGGAATATATTTTGCCCCACCTCAACCAGGCCGATTATTCAACATCCTGCTGTTGACTCTTTTCCATTCTACATTGGAATTTATTAAACTTATGTCCCAGTAATTAGAGCAATAAAATAAAAAATAGCAATTAATTATAGCAATTAATTTATTTTATAATGCACTATGTAACATTTCAGTATTAGCATATACTAATTTATAACACTTCAGTATAAATTAATACTGAAGTATACTCTATTACTCTGACTAAACAAAATCAGAATTTCGACATAAGTATTTAACAAAATAATGAAATTGTTTATTGAAATAGAATTTTAGATAGTGCCATTAGACTTACTACCTAGGTTGAACCTGGGGCCCTGTGCTTGTAAGGCAAGCACTTTACCAACTGAGATATCTCCCCAGCCCCTTAGGTTGAACATCTTCATGTCAACATATTGCCTCCTGAGACTTGACTGCATATACTTCAACAAGCGGAATTCTTACTTTGCAAAGTATGCTTAGGTGTCTTTAAGCTGGTTCTAATGATTACCTTCTCCAATCTCCAAACCTCAGTGACATAATTAAGCAAAGCTCTACATCACCAGCCATTGAAAAATTCACACAATCAGACAAGGTCATTCTTGTCCTATATCACATCCAAGACACTAAATAGTAGAACAGTGCTACTGTGTGACCTGAGTTCCCGCAAAATTCAAGTCTCTGTACTAAGTTTTAAAGGCTGCAGAATGATAACAGAACATCATTCTAACAAGAAAATAATAGTATTCACAGCTAGTGACTATTAAAGTATTAGCCAAGAAAAATATTACTATGTACGACGTGCTACTTCTACTGAAACTGATGTAGATATTTACGAATTGATATTTTTACTATATTCAAAGCTTCATCACAAAATGCCCCATATGCTTTGACTAAAATGGTGAAAGCAATGAACTGAAAAGCAAAATCCTTTGATTATATATTTTGTATTTTAAATAAAAATTCTTTTGGGAAAGACTAATATAATACTTTATTAGTTTTAAATATATTATTATACATCACATTTATTATTTATCTCAGACAATGTCAAAAGCATTTTTGTCCCTCCCTAATTTCTCTTGGATTTATTGAGTCCTTTATACTTCATTCTTATTTACTTATTTTGTTGGTTCATATGTATAGATTTTAAATATTTGAAGAATTATATCAGTGTTAATATTAGACTAATGAAAGTTTAAAGCATTTTTAAAAATCCCTGTGGTCTTCAAACTGTTAGGAACTAAATGCAAGAAAACATTCATCACCAATAAGAACCATCCTCTGTGTGATTTTTACACTACATAAGCTTTATCATGTTTTACTCAACCTTCAAAATTAGTTGTTATTTTTATTATCTTAAAAGTTAAGGATTATTTGGAATTATTCCATATGGATTACAATTTATTTGCCCCTGTTTTAGCTCACTTATTCTAGGTTATTGTCCTCTTCCTAAAGTACATCTATTTTGTTCTTTTTTTTCTGAAAATATATTCAATTTGCTCTTCTTTCTAGTGATAATTTGGAGTACACAGAACTTGAGCATAGAAGTAATATCATTTTTTTCAAACTTTACGTTCTTTCAGAACTTGTGAATGAGTCTACTGCCATCCTAATTACTGTGGTATTTTTATTTCCTAATCAATTTTATGGGACTCCTTTGTCTTTGGTTTTCTACATTTCCACTAAAAATGCCAGTGTGCATTGCAAGTGTGAAGATGGAAAGTTATCTTCAATTCTTTGAGATCATCTTGCATTATTTTTTAATATGTACTCACCAAGCTATGTTTATCTCATTTTTCTAACTCCTATTAGCTGCATTTAGAGACAATTTATCCCATTCTCTGTACCTCTTAATGATACTTCCAAAGTCACTGTGCTGCATTCTGAATAATTTATTTGTATTTATTTTCCACATATTAATAATCTTCAGTTGTATAGATAATCCAATATTTAACTCAATCACTGTGTAAATTGTGATTTCTGGAAGATCATTTTAGTTGTTACTATTCAAATTCCATTTTTCATCCTGTGATTCCTCTTACAGCTCATAATTTTCATTGTCAGTTTTCTGCCCATAGGAGTCCTGTGTGATTTGTTCCTGTAAGTTTCCTGGGAGTAGCTTTCCATCAGCTTTGCATGACCATTCCAGGGCTTTAGCCAATGCAGTATTATGCAGTATTTGTGTTTCATTTCTCAGTTTGGGTTTTCTCAGTCACAAGGGTTGAGTAAATTTGAGTGCCACATGCATGAGAGGTAGGTTTCAGTTTCTTGGGATGCAGTTTTTTGTCTATAAATGCCTGAGAAGAAAAATCTTCCTTGCTGTATTCCTTATGCTGAGGAGTGAAGGTCTCCTAGCAATTCACTTGAACAGGGCATTCTTGTGAGGAGCTGTCCATTGTAGTTCTCTGGGGAGACTGTTTAATATTTCTTGCATTCTTCAATGAAGTATAGGAAATAATTATAATAACAATAAAAATAATTCATTGATGCAGTATATTGGTCAATATTGCACGAGGTTAATTTCTTTTAGAATGGAAAGCACTTTGCAAACTATACCACATTATATTTATATTAGTTATTTTGTTAAGCCTCATAAAACAAAACATTTAAGAAAATCTTAATGATGTCCTTTCTGCTCCATTAAAATACTTAGATATTCAATTCTTATTATACTATTGGTATTCTCTTTTTACTGCTGATCATATTATAGAAGCAGTATCAGAAAAAAAAAATCCAAAGAAATAATCAGTTCATTTTATAAAGGGACACAAAATGTGTGTATAATAGGCAACTTAGTCTTAATATTGTCATCATAAAATGGAAGAAATATTTGTAAAATCCTACAGTTTTCTTCTAATATTCTCATTCTATTTTTTTACACTTTAATTCTGTGTTTGTTCATTTAGTGAACTCTTGTTTAGATGTGTTTCATAGTCTGCTTCATGGAAGGCACCGTTTTTCAGTTAAACATCACAATTAGGTCATAGTAAGGAGTTAGGGGAAATGTTACCTGTGTAGATATCATGGACTTAGTGTCAGGAACTTAATCTAAGTTCCCACTAACTACTGTTTATAACATTGGGGTAATTGCTGAAACATCTTCATTGACCTGATTTATAAGGGAAGGGGAAGGGCTTAATTTATGGTACTAAGCTCAAGGCTGAGTCACACACTTTCAAAACACATACTTAATTACATGTCACAGTATCACTGTTAAGTTTTATTTATGTTGTGGCAAAGTTGAGATTTTAAACTGTTAATTTTATATGAAACTCATATAAGCATTGCTCAATAACACCCTTTGTGAAAATGCAATATTAGTAATTCCAATATCTCAAAAGTTTGACTTAGATATAAAACCACTGTACTTTTCTTAGCTTTTATTTTCAATGCCAAAAAGGTAAACAATGAATGACAATGGAATTCTGTTTTTGAGAAATTTATAAAATTAAATTTAGGAAAATCCCCCCTTATGAATAAACTCAACTAATTTATAATGAGAACAGATAATGTGCACTACTAAAATTGGAGAAGGTTTAAAGTCAGCTTGTTAAGGGCTCATTCATGTATGGTATAATTCACCAGTTTTGTGTATAGTTACATGAATTTTTGAGAACTTCATACAATTGATTAACTATTATCTTAATCAAAATAATAAAGTTATGTTTTCCCACCTGCAGTAACTTTCTTTATTCTTTTGCAGTGCATCAACCCCTTTACAGTCATTGATCAGCATCCTGTTCCAAGAGTTGTATATTTTCCAGAATGTTACGAACAAGGCATCCTATAGTATTCAGTAAGGTATGAATTTGGCTTCATTCACTTGTCCTATTGCATTTGTGAAACATCTATTCCACTTAAGTGACATATCTAAATAGCTGAATTCAAAAACAGAGACTGCAATGGTGATTGGAAGGGGCAAAAGGGGAATGGAAGGGAGTATAAGAGTGTTGATCAATGAGTAAACAATAACTTACAGGGTCCTTAAAAATGTATCAACAGAGTAGATCTCATGTTAAGTGTTCTTACTACAATAAAAATATGCTCTTCAAAACAGGTTGCTGGTAAAATGATAAGCTACAGGCTACAATAAAACATAGTTATAACATTTACCTTAAAGATTAATATTTAGAATTTTAAAAAAACAAAAAAACCAATACATGCTTGACAAAGATTGAACAGACTTCACCAAAGAGAATAGATAGGTGACAAAGAAGCACTTGAAAAGATTTTGCACATCATTATTCATTAGGAAAATACAATTTAAAACTAGAATTAATCAGTACTGCACATCTATTAAAATGGCTGAGAGTAAAGTAAAAATTTTGAAAATGCAAAACCACTTAAATTGCCAATTCTTAGGTATGTACATGTTGTGAAATAGAATGCTTGTAATTACTGGTGGGAATAGTTACTTTGGATTGGCAGTCTCTTATATAATGAAATATACATGTGCCATACCACCCAGAAACTGCTCCTTTTTTCCCTTGTAGCAATGAAAAGCTGATATTCATAAAAATCATATCCATATCTGATTATGGAATTTATTCGTTTTCTCCGTAAACTAGAAAAAACCCAAATGCACCACTACTGGCAAAGGTATGAATAGTGTGTCCAAAGAACAGAATATTATCCAGCAAGGAAAAAAAGAAACAATTACTGCTACACACCAGTGCGATTTATTATTGGGAAGAAATTAGGGTTCAACATATATGAGTTGACATGATACAGTAACAGATATTTCAATTCTGACAAAGTCCAAGTCTAATATTTCTATTTTATCTTTTGATGTCATGACCAAGAAAATTTTGCTTAATACAAGGTCACAAACATTTTTTTGTTCTGCTTTTTTGATTAATTCATTTATTTCATATCAGAGTTTATGATTTAAATTAATTTTTGGTTTTGGTAGTATGCATGATTTGGGTTTGTTTATTTCTTCAATTATTCAGTTTTTTGATTCACTCATTCATATATCACTCATTGTGGAAGTTCAAATCTTCCAACACAAATTGGTGAAAAGAGTATCCTTTCTCCACCATATTATCTTTGTATTTTGCACAAGCTTATTTTGGGGCTTCTATTCTGCTCCATTTTTTTTCTGCAGCTATTTGTCAGACATATTAGTGTGTGGTGTGCATTTCTTTAATGTCATTGGTTTTTTTGTGTCAAAACATAAAAAATAATAAACCTTATAATATAAATTGTAAATTGTTCCCTCCACTTCCATTTACTGAAAGTTTATGATCTGGAGGATTGGGTGAGGGTACAAATGAAATTATTTCATCATATGAGAATATAAAAGGGGAAATAATTTTATTCTTGAATCAGGTATTATTTCTAATATATGCTGAATGTATATAAAGATATTGATTTAGAAGTAGCTAAAATTAATATTTTGATATAATTATTGCAAAACTTCTTTCTTCTAGACTAATGCTATAACTCTCTTTGGAGATCATAAAAGAATAGGTAGAATTGTGAATGAAGAAACAATTAGAAGTGCCCTAGGCAAAGCCCATACCTATTTTTGAATTTGCAGTGGTAGTGAGAGGGAGCCTCAGGAGAATCTGGGGGTAAAGTGGATGATAATCTTGATGCAATTTTTCTCCTCGATCTAGAATTTAAACTTTTAGGAAAAGGCAGCATGATCACCAAAAGGCACTTTTGAAATGAAATTATTCAGAAGTCCATTTTCATTTCAATGTCTTGAATATCTCTCTTAATATTCTTACTAGCATATGATTTTTATGGCTGTAACTCTCAAGACACATTAAGACACATATTCCACACCTATTTGCAGCAGTCTTCCTCTTCTTGACATAGTTACTTTCTCAAAGCATATAATAATAACACTAGTAATTTTATTCATATTTGACTTATTCATGAGTTTAATGCAAAGCTCCTCATATAGTGCCTCCAATCTAAGAAGTACTCAACACACATTATGCTCTTTTCCTTTCTTAATAGATGTCAAATAATATTAACATGCTACACTTTATTTCTTATAAAAACTTTTTGGTGTAGGAAACACATAATCATTATATTGTAGGCATGTATAATAAAATACATATCCTGGCCAATGTTAAATGCCTGATAATTGGTTTTATGAATATAAAATGATTGAACTTGCTAATGCATTGTACTTTCTCAATTTCAAGTGAAGACTGAAATATTAGGCAAGGTGAAAAATAAAGACACCAGATGAAAAAACAGAAAGCATTGATAATTGCAGAAATGACAGTATAAATGAGTGATTTTTCACAAACTGGTGAGTAGAGAAGAGAGAGAGATTAAGAAAGGTTGATCAATGGGTATTTAGCAACCATCAGATAGAAGCACTGAGCTATTTCACAGTCTGGTGATTATAGATAACAACAATGTATTGCATGTTTCAAAAGACAGGAAGAAAGGATTTAAAGTTTTACCATAAAGAAATGGTAAGATCCAAGAGGACTGATGTCTAACCTGATTTAAACAATATAGAATGTATATATGCATAGAAACATCAGATGTTACTCTATAAATAACTATGATTTTGATGCTTTTATATTCCAGTTAAAACACATTTAATGAAAAAGTGGCATTTGTGAAACTCAGAGAGTGTGAATTAAAACCCTTGTGATATAATGATGAGAGTATATATTTGCTAATTTAACTCTCATATAAAAATATTGAAGCATGATGAATGAGGCTAAGAAATCATTATTTTTTTCATAAATATTTATTAGCAATAAAAGCAACATTTACCATTAATGATAATCAAATTTGCATTTATAGACATGTATCTTTTAAGTATTTGGCATTTATAACTTATAAATTATTTTCTTAAATAGTTGATCAAAAGTGTTAGAGATTTCTGGTGATTTATTTTGGAGATGCTAACTCCATTCAACCTGAAAGAAAGATACTTAACCTGTCATCCTCACATCTAAAATTGCTGCAACTATTCTAATAAACTAAATGAGTTTAAAATGTTTTCATGAAGGCTATTTTCATAAGGTTTAATGATAACTAACAAAGCCTGACTTAATTAAACTATATACAAGATGATGGAAGTGACTTTTATGAATGTGGAGTCACAAAACTAGTCTTAGTTTCATATTGGCTGTATCTCTCTATTTTGCTATAGCTATTGCAGAGTTAGGTTGTGTTGACTCTTTGAAGGTGATACAAAAATATAGCATGCTAATTTAAAAGGAAGGATTTCAGGAGAAGGTGACTACTTTCTCTTTCCAAGAACTGAGTGATCTGATCTATGTAAAGTAAGATTGATTCCTACCCTTTGAGTAGTCAAACTTAAAATGTGTTCATTCTTAAAGTTGATTGTTCTAATTGTGGTGCCCTTAATGTAGTGGTTAGTATATTCCAGGTATTTCCCAATTTCTTCTGAGTATGGATCACTAGAGTATTTTGTCTTTTTTTTTGATATTTATATTACTGAAAAATTCAAATATTTCCAATAAAGGAGAAGATGTTAAGTTACCTCTTTTCATTAAAAAAAGTTATTAATACTTACTGATTTAAATGACCACCATGATAAGTGTTGTGGTGAAGTACAAAGTGTAAATTTAAAAAGACTTTTTCCTAACAGTAGCAAAATTATGAACTTGTAGCATTGGTAAATGCCAAAATTAACATTTTTCTAAGGTGGTATATAAATAGAAGAGAATTATGGGATTTTTTTTAAAGAAGTCAAGCAGAAAATCAAGGAAGAATTCATACAGGAAGTGCATGTGAGTTAACAGAAATGGTAATTGGGCAAACAGAAAAAGTCTATACAGTTTCAGAACTAGTGCAATGAGGAAAGACTTGAAGAGAGAAAGTTAGAGGGTTTCTCTACATGATGGTATTATAATCCAATTTATTTTCTCTCGAAGTAGTTATTTAACAAGCATATATTTTATATGTAAATATCAGCATTTTAAACTTTTGTAAACATTAGTCCATTTATGATCATAGCAACCTTCTAAACCAAGTTTCCATAATTTCACTTTGAATGAAGAAACTAAATATTATCTGAGCTTCTCCAGGTCACACAGTTAGGAAGCTGCAGGGCTGATGTTTGCTCCCAGGTATTTTGGCCTCAGACCAAAGGAAACACCTCTTAAGAAGGCACAGCATGTTCACCTGGCATGGTGGTACACACCTGTAATCCCAGTGGCTCTGGAGGCTGAGGCAGGAAGATCAGTAGTTCAAAGCCACCCTCAGCAAATTAGTGACACCTTAAGAAATTTAGCAAGACACCGCCTCAAAATAAAATAAATGAATGAATAAATACATAACAGGCTGGGAAGTGGCTTGTGATTAAAGGGACTTTGTGTTCAATATCAAAAAAAAAAAAAAAAAAAAAGAAAAAAAGAAAGAAAGAAAGAAAGAAAGAAAGAAAGAAAGAAAAAAAGAAAGAAAGAAGGAGGGAAAAAAGCACCGAATGTATAAACAGCCCATGTGTGGATAAACCAGGATCTATACTCATTCTAATTGATAGAGTAAATACTTAGAAACAGGTACTTACTTTATCTTCCATCATACCTCTGGTGGGAAAACCGCATGTGATGCCAAGTGTAAATTAGATCCTATTATTAGTCAAGTATATTTTTAAAGTCTGATGAATTCCCTTAACAGAAAAGAATATGTGTTTGTGCACATTTACAAATATGTGTTTATAAAATTTCTGGATTTTGGATAACCTCAAACCAATTCAGCATGCCCCAGATTATTTAATTGAACACATAGATTATAAACCCCAATTAGACACATAAAGTAATTTTAATTTAACATTTTTTTTCTGTCAGTTCATCACTATTTTTGATGATAGAGTGGGCAACTATGAAAATATTTGACAGATTTTGCACAAACTTTTATCAAGGATTTCAGATTGGAGTTTTTCAAAAAGAATTGCAGTCAATAAAAATGTGTAATAGATCTTCCTTCAATGATGCTTATCATTTTGGAAGTTTAAAATGTGCAAAATAAAAAGATGAATTCAAAAAGAAGTCCAAGCTCCTACAATCTTCTCAATATCTTTCTCAAAAATCATCTCCTTTGGTATATAAACATGACTTTCATTTTATGAAGGTGAATTTTTTTTTCATTTTTTGATATAACAAAAGAATCTATAATACTGGAAAAAGTAAATTAGTCTCTCTAGGGAAAATGACTGCCCTACAAATCCAGTGAATTAATTTGGAATTGATCACCAGCTTGAGATAAAATGTCATAGTTGAAGGGTATTAAATATAGGTAGATAACATATATGCCAGTTCTGCTTCATATAGACACTTTCAAAATAATGAAGATATAATTTATAAGTTAGGTGATGCAACTTAAATTATAGATCTAGTAGTGAACAAGAATTATCAGCATTGAAAATGATAAGATCTTACAAATGTGGTAATGAATGGAAAATGTCTATACAGATAAAAGGAGTAGGTCATGGGATGTAATTCACAATCAGAATAACTGTGGGGATGAATCAGACTTGTGCAATTCTACAAGGCAGAAGGCAGTGATATTGTTCATGAGCACTATTCTTTCTAGTCTGTTTGGGCTGATGACAGATGTGGCATGTGAGGGTCAAGAATGCACCTGAACACTTCCTTCTATGGTGAATGAGCACCAGTTATTTGTGGCAGTTCTTCACCAGCATCATTTATTTAGCTCCTTGTCTCAGAGAATAGTGGCACAACAAGGCCTGTGCTTACTGAACCCAGCTAAGGACCTTGCTTCCATTTGTGATGTCATGGGCAACAGCTGCCTCCCCTCCTTCACATCTCTGAATATGCTTCATTGAGAAATGCTGCTTCTGCTGCTGATGCGCGTGGCTACTTCACTTCCAATGGAAGTATGTATATGTTGCTTTCAAGGAGAAATTATAATTTGACATAGGTGGCTGCATTTGGTGTCTTTCTGTCAATATGCCAATTATACTTGGAAAGTCATGCTGCCACATATTGACGAATTTCCAAAAAACGAATCTGTATTTCTTCAAAAGTCTTGCTGATAAAGTAATTTTGAAAGAGTTAAATCCTTTAAAGAGTATTTTCAGTATAAGATAAAAAATGCTTTTAATTAGTCATAACGCTGTTGAAGTACTTAACTAATTTCTTTTATGTATGCTAAAACATGTCCCTTGAAATCTTGTATGCTCCAGTGCACTTTAAAGCTTCCGTTCCAAAATAAAAGTACAACAGTAAACATAAACTCAGTCCAGATTAAATCTCAGCAATTCCAATTTAGGAGAATTGAATTGCTAATTTTTAAGATACAGACTATTTCCATTATTACTAGCAATTCAAGGGAAATTTTAATTCATGCTTTCTTATTTATAATATTGTCATTATAAAATAATGAAAGTGCCTTAAAATATATTATAACTTGTACATTTATCAAAATACAGGTCCATTTCTAACAGGAACCTTGGAATCGTATGATTATTACATGAAACAGCTTCATAAGATTTAGTGTCTATAATGATAGCTGAGTCTTTAATATAACAGGATGCATTTAAGTCTTGGAAATAGTAAAAATCATATCAAGCTAATTCTGATCAATAAAAATTGTAATTAAGTAAAGTAAAACTGCAGTTTTGTGAAGACTTTCAAGGCTATTGCACAAGCAATCAGATCAGTTGTATGATAAAAAATCCAGCATTCCAAATAAAACTCAGGCAAAAATCTCAAAATAGGATGAAATTAAGTGTCAACTTGGTTTGCACATAAGATTTAAGTAGTTAGTATTTAAAATACGTAGATACTAGGACCTTTCTTGTCTTTTTTATATATCCCAAGTATCAGTATATATTTTTAAACTTTTACTCTGAATATTAATGTTGATGCAAGGTGGTTATATTTGGGGGAATTTGTTTGGCTAAGTAATCTCGGTTTAGATGTGGAATGTTACCAGTTAAATCTCTTGGTACATTGAAGATAATAAGCAGAGCAGTCGATTGCTACATTTTCCACTTCAGGCATAAAGATGATCCTGACACCAAAATTACATCATGCTTTCTTTCTAATGTTCCAGAAGACAAAACAATCATTAATATTTCATCACATTGGTAGGTAAGGGTAAGATTTTGATCCTGTTTAAGAAACAATGTATCTGTGGGAATGAGATGTACCACTTCCATCAATTGTCAGAAGACCGGCACACAAACATGCATGTAAACAGACCATGTGAATGGAATATCCCAGAAGTGTTTTGCTGTGAGAAAAAAAAAAAAAAAGAAGAACAAATTAAAATGAAAATCTTATTTATTTTTGGGAGGTATGGGGATTGTACTCAGGGGCACTCAACCACTGAGCCACATGCTCAATCCTATTTTGTATTTTATTTAGAGACCGACGGTGCCTTGCTTTTGCTGAGGTTGGTTTTAACCTTGCTATCCTCCTGCCTCAGCCTCCCAAGACCCTGGGATTACAGGTGTGTGCCACTGCGCCCATCTGAAAATTTTATTAAAAGTCCATAGTTGGAAAATCTAGCACCTTCGACAGGAGGAAAATATTATTGAAGTTGTAAACTGCCATAACAAATGCACTTTAAAATATTTCCTAAATTTAGAATGCATATAAACATCACTTTGAACAATATTCATTTAAAACATCATTGGAATGCAATCAATAAATATTAGAAAAAGACATTGAAGTTCAATAAATCCCCACATCTGTAAGGTGACAAGTTGCACAGAGTGCACCCTGGACTTCATTGTCAGCATTTGGACAATGTTTTCTATATATACCATTTTAAATATTTACTTTTTTCCATTCACATTTTTGTTATTTACTATTTCCTTTGCAAAACATACAATTCACTTCCACTCTAATATTTATACCTTTATATATTTTATTTTGTAATAGGTATTAAAGACTACTATTTCTGAAGGCCTTTACAATTATAAGAAAAAGCTGTATATGAAAATACAGTTAATCTGAAACACTGATAATGTCATGTTATTTAAGTTACCAAAAATGATTTTTAGTATAGTTTTAGAATGAAACACATTTCATTTAATATTAGTTATTTGGAAACATACAATTATCTCTCAAAAACTAGGTACTTTGAGTAAAACACTGAATATTATTGTTTACTAACAGAATGTATGCAATAATTCTGAATAGCTTGATGATACAAAATATCATTGATTTAGTATTTTAACACATAGGAAGATTAAAAGTTATAATTATTGCTTTTAACCCTATTCATTAGTATACATTCATGTATACATGCATATATACAAATACATGTGTTGTTCTTTTTAGTTTATTGAAACACATTTATGTTCAAATATGCCTCTATAAGCATATATATTATGTCTCCTCTTTGCAAAGTGAAGATTGTGGGACTTCTTAGCCTCCATAATTGTGTGAGCTAATTCCTTATAATAAATCTTTTTCAGTACATATATAAATTTTATTGATTTCATTTGTCTGGGCAATGCTAACTAATATACAGTGCAGTCAATATGCTAATTTAGTAATACATATAAAGATTTTTACCTTAAAGTTCATTCTTCAAAATCACATAGATGTCATATCTATATATATATATCTTATCACCTCTTTTATATGTTCCACAATAAAACATGAAACATACAAAGCAAGAAATGGTTACCATTCTTTCTCTAGAGGCATACTTATGGATTTTCTACATTCTTTTCTCAGACAGTGTCTCACACAGTCTGCCTTATGATTTGGTATATAAAAAGCTAGCATCTAAGTGTAACTCTTCTCTAGAAGTTACACTTTCAATTCTCATCAGATATGTTAATCAAATTTTCATTTCCATTTTTTAAATCTCTAGGTTTTGCTTCTCCTAAAATTTTGATAGATGAATATTTTCTTCTTGTGCTGAAGATTCCCCTTCATTTACAAACATTGGTGGGAAAATGAAATAGAAAATATGAAAAAGGTATAGTTTAATCTAGCTTAAGGTAAGGTAAAGCTTCTGATAGTGACATATTTCTGGCATATTCCTTGACTGGATAAATGTAGCTCAGCTGGTAAATCTACCACATGTCTTGAAAATCAGTGGGCAGATGGAGCCTCCCATGACTACAGTGGCCTCAAAGCATATTCAAACTCCATATAGTTTATGTAACTTTTTGCTTGTAGTCTATTTCTATAGAGAAGATATATGACTTCCATTATATTCTGAAAGGCATTCTAGAATCCTCAGGGAGGCATCACTAGTTTAATTTGAGGTGCAAAGAGTGCTAGTTATTTCATATTATTCCTAAACATTGTATTGAAATTGCTAACTGTGGCCCAGGCCTAGGCCTGCATGGATTTCCAGCATCAGGTCAGCAGAGCCACACTGTGGTTCCCTATCTACCAATGCTTTGGAATGCTCCTACTACCATCTTGGATTATACTGGACACTGATGTAGCCATCTTTACTTGGGGCAATTTCTATCCTGGGACACCTGCCAGAGACTAGAAGCTCATTATCAAGGTACCTACAGGTTAGCCGCTGTTGTAGCCACCAACCAGGGACATGACCACTTACATATAAGGATGTCAGTCAGGTCCTTAAAGGTCATCATGAAGGGCCCTACAGTGTTGGTTGCATCTGAGGTATCCCTGCTAGGTATGCTAATAGCTGCCATCTTGCTGCAGAGGGAGCAGAGAAATTTGCAAGAGGTCAGTAGTTGGGGAAAAGGTGTTAGGTCACCTTGATCCTGGCTCATCAAGCCAACCAGCCCAGCACCCATCAGAATCCTAGAGACAACTCAGAAGCACTTGTTGGGACTTAACATCAGCCTGGTCCACGACTCTACCAAGCATCTAGTCCCACAAGTTTGACTATTGACAGGGCCCTCTAGCTGCTCTTACCCATTCTCCCAACTATTCCCTGGCCACCAACTGGCCCAATGCCTGCAACTATGTGGCTGGCACACAGCTTTCAATGCCTAGTCCTGATTTACCCAATACAGAATGACTTTGCAAGATAGGCTCACAGGTCCCAGTGCTTAGCCCTCAGGACCTCCAGGGAGAGATGTTCCTGATTGGGAAGTTGAAAGGGCAGAAACAGGAGAGATAAAATTTAGAGACTAAACTATAGACAAGGAATTGTGGGATCCACAAGTGAGGGAAGGGGCTAAGGCCAAGCTTCTATGTCACAAGAGTAGACCCAAAGGAGAGTCCTAGGGTGCAGTCTTCCAGAGGGTCTGGCAATTGCTATACCCTGCCTCCAGGAGTCCCAGCTCCAAGTCGAATCCTCCCACCTTAGTAACGATCATCTTCCTGAGGGTGGAGTTACTAGCAAACTGGAGACAATCCCACCTGTCTGAAGAGAAGAGAGGTAGAGAAGATATTGAATTCCAACAGAAACAGTTGTTCAATTTTGCTTCAGACTCTTGTGTTTCTCTAATCCCAATGCTTTTTCTTTTTTCTTTTTGTATTTCCAGTTCTCACATCCTCATCATCTTTAAAATCAAGAACCTTTCATACATCAGGCTGCTGAACACTGGGAGGTTTGAATAGTATATTATAGTTTTGTTATAGATTTTTAATTTAAATTTATTTTAAAAAAATTTTTCTCATTCTATTTTCCTCTTATCTGTTTCCTCAGAATCTCTTTCTCCCTTACCTCATGCTAATAACCAACTTCTTTTGAGTCTGCTTTCAATCTTTCTATGATCTACTACTCTTTATATTTTCACTTTTTACCTCATTAACATTATACTCTACATTCCTCCCTGTCCTCTTTGTCCAACATTAAAAATTGTAGACCTATTGCAAACCTGTTGTTTATGCTGTAGATAATAATTGAACACATCATCTCTGCTTATTATGACAATACTCTTAATGTCTTAATAGGGGCTCTTTGGTTTAAGGCTGCATACTGTTTGCATTGGGAGCTGTTAATATTGATTTCCCCTTAAAGGCAAGATATTGGAAACCTGCAGGGACACTACAAACCTATAGGGGGGACACTGTAATACCTTTGATTGGTACTGCTAGAGGAGAAGATACACCAATAATGCAAAAAACAATGGAAGAAAGTGCCCGAAACCAACAAAGATGCTATATTAATAGAATCCATTGACAACACAGTAGAAGAAATGTTAGAAAAAGAGTCCAGAATGTACACAATTAAAATGATCAACAAAGTAAAAGATGGTATAAGAGAGCAAATGAAGGCAAGGAATCATCACTTCAACAAACAGTTAAAAGAGCAAATGCAGGAAGCAAAAGATTATTTGAATAAAGAGATAGAGACATGAAAAAAAACAGAGTTTTAAAAATTATTTTAGTTTATTCTAATTTGTCGTATAGCCAATACAATGCATTTATACATTTTGCTAGATCATACATAAATGGATTGTAATATCTCATTTTTCTGATTATGTGTATTGTAGGATCCTATGGGTCATGCAGTCATATATGTACATGAGGTAATAATGTCTGTTTTACTCTGCTGTCATTCCTACCTTCATAGAAATTCTTGAAATGAAGGAAACGAAAATCCAAATTAAAAACGTAATAGACTTGATCACTTGGAAGACAGAACCTCAGACAATGAAGACAAAATATTTAATCTTGAAAATAAAGTTAACCACACAGAGAAGATGGTAAGAAATCATGAATGGAACCTCTGAGAATTGTGGGATAATATGAAAAGACCAAATTTAAGAATTATTAGAATTGAGAAACAAAGGAATGAATAAATCTATTCAATGAAATAATGATAAAAAGTTTCCCAAACATGAAGAATGAAATTCCAAATCAAATAAAAGAGGCTTAGAGGACACTAAATGTACAAAATTACAGCAGATCCACACCAAGTCACATTTTAACGAAAATGCCCAACATATGAAATAAAGATAGAATTTTAAAGGCTGTGAGAGAAAAGTATAAGATTACATATAGGGGGAAAACAATAGGGATATCAGCAGATTTCTCAGCCCAGACCCTAAAAGTTAGGAGACCTGGAAACAACATATTTCAAGCTCTGAAAGATCATGAATTCCAACCAAGAATCTTATACACAGCAAAATTAAACTTCAGATTTGATGATGAAATAAAATCCTTCCATGATAAACAAAAGTCGAAAGAATTTACAAATAGAAAGCCTACACTACAGAACATTCTCAGAAAAATATTCCAGGAGGAAGAAATGAAAAACAACAATGAAAGTCAGCAAAGAGAAAAACAACCAAAAGGAAAAGCCAAACAAAGGAGAAACAAATCGAGTTAAAATAAAAAATAAGCCAAAATGACCAGGAATATAAATCATATCCCATTATTAAAGGCCTAAACTCATCAATCAACTGGCAGATTGGATTAAAAAGAAAGACCTAACAATATGCTGCTTTCAAGAGACTCATCTCTTAGAAAAAGACATCCACAGACTGAAGGTGAAAGGATAGGAAAAACAAAACAAAACAAAAAAAAAAAACACGCACATGAATTCAGTTAAAAAGCAGGGGTTTCCATTCTCATATCAGATAAGGTGGATTTTGAGTCTAAGTTAGTCAGAAAGGATAAAGAAAGATATTTCATACTGCTTAAGGGAAGCATAAATCAGCAAGACACAGGATTTTAAATATTTATGTCCTAAACAATGGAGCATCCATGTCAAAAAAATTCTTTTCAATTCCAGGAACCAAATAGACGAGAACACAGTAATACTGGGTGACTTTAACACACCTCTCTCATCACTGGAAAGATCTTCCAAACAAAAACTGATCAAAGAAACCAGAGAACTCAATAACACAATCTATAATTTAGAGTGAACAAATACAGAATATTGTCTCCATTAATGAATAAATACACTTTTTTCTCAGCAACACATGGAACCTTTTCTAAAATAGATCATATGTTATGCCACAAAGCTACTCTTAGCAAATACCAAAAAAAGAAAAAAATAGACATATTACGTTGTATTCCATCAGATCATAATGGAATAAAATTAGAAATGAATGATGAAATTTAAAAAAAAAAAAACAGAAAATACTCCAATACCTGGAGGCTAAATAATATGCTACCGCATGATAGCAGAAGACATCAGGGAGGAGATATCAAATTCTTAGAGGTAAACAAGAATACCAATACAACATATCACAATCTCTGGAACACTATGAAAGCAGTAGCAAGAGGAAAATTTATTGCATTGAGCTCATTCCTAAAAGAATAAAAAGTCAACCATTAAATGACCTAATATTACATCTCAAAGTCCTAGAAAAAGAACAAAAAATCAACAAGAAAAGTTGTAGAAGACAGGAAATAATTAAAATCAGAGCTGAAATTAAAACAAAAGAAACATCTCAAAAATTTGACAAAACAAAAAATGTGTTCTTTGAAAAAATAAGCAATAGTTGATAAACCCTTAGCCACATTAATGAAGAGGAGAGAGAAAACTCAAATTACTAAAATTCATGATTTAAAACGAAATATCAAAACAGACACATTTGAAATACAAAACATTACTAGAAGATATTTTGAAAATCTATACTCCAACAAAATAGAAAAATCTCAAAGACATTGACAAATTTCTAGAGACATATGATCCACCCAAACTGAATCAAGGAGACATACACAATTTACGCAGATCAATTTCAATTGATGAAATAGAAGAAGTCATCAAAAGTCTACCAACGAAAAAAAGCCCAGGACTGGACAAATTCTCAGTCAAGTTCTATAAGACCTTCAAATAAGAACTAATATCAATACTCCTCAAAATATTCCATGAAATAGAAAAGGAGGGAACCCTTTCAAACTCATTCTATTTATCTAGTATCACCCTGATACCAAAATCAGACAAAGACACATCAAGGAAAGAAAATTTCAGACCAATATCCTTGGTGAACATAGATGCAAAAATCTTTAACAAAATTCTGGCAAATCACATACAAAAAAAATTAAAGATATAAAGAACCCCATGATCAAGTGGGGTTCACCCTGGATATGCAAGGTTGGCTCAACATCTGGAAATCAACAAATGTAATTCATCACATCAATAGTTAAGAATAATATGATTATTTCAATATATGCAGAAAAGCACTCATTAAAACACAATACCCCTTCATGCTCAAAACACAATAAAAAATAGGGATAGTAAGAACAAACTTCAACATTGGAAAGGCTATCTTACCATCCAACATCATTCTAAATGGAGAAAAACTGAAAGCTTTCCCTCTCAAAACTGGAACAAGACAGGGATGCCCTCTGTCGCCATTTCTATTCAACATCATCCTAGAAACTCTAGCCAGAGCAATTAGGCAGACCAATAAATTAAAGGGAAACAAATAGGAAAAGAAGAACTCAAACTGTAACTATTTGCTGACAACATGATTCTGTATTTAGAGGATCCAAAAAACTCCACTAGAAAACTTCTAGAAATAATAAATTAATTCAGCAAGGCAGCAGGATATAAAATGAACATGCATAAATCTAATGCATTTCTATTCATAAGTGAGGAATCCTCTGAAAAAGAAATTAGGAAAACCACTCCATTCACAATAACCTCAAAAAATAAAATACTTGGAAGTCAATGTAACAGAAGAGGTGAAAGACCTCTATGATGAAAACTACAGAATACTAAAAACAAAATTAAAGAAAACCTTAGATGATGGAAAGATGTCCCATGTTTTGGATAGGAAGAATTAATATTGTCCAAATGGCCATTCTACCAAAGGCGCTATACAGATTCAATGCTATTCCATTAAAATCCCAATGACATTCCTCATAGAAATAGAGAAAGCAATCATGAACTTCATCTGGAAGAATAAGAGATCCAGAATAGCCAAAACAATCCTGAACAGAAGAGTGAAGCAGGAGGTATCACAATACCAGACCTTCAACTATACTACAGAACAATAGCAACAAAAATGGTATGGTATTGGCACCAAAATAGACAGGTATACCAAAGGTACAGAATAGAACACACAGAGACAAACCCACATGATTACAGTTATCACATACTGGAATAAGGTACCAAAAGTATACAATGGAGAAAAGATTGCCTTTTCAACAAAGGGTACTGGGAAAACTGAAAATCCATATGCAGAAAAATGAAATTAAACCCCTATCTCTCACCCTGCACAAAACTCAACTCAAAATGGATCAAGGACTTAGGAATTAGACCAGACACCCTGCACTAAATAGAAGAAAAATTAGGCCTAAATATTATGTTGTCTTAGGATCAGACTTCCTTCACACAAGAAATGCAAGCAAGAATCAATAAATGAGGTGAGTTCAAATTAGAAAGCTTTTTCTCCACAGAGGAAACAATCAATAATGTGAAGAGGGAACCTACAGAGTTGGAGAAAATCTTTACTCAAAAAGCTTAACACTGAAAATACAAAACCTCAATAAGTGGGCTAAGGAACTGAGCAGACCCTTCACGGAAGAAGATGTATAATCGATCAACAAATATGTGAAAAAGTGTTCTAAGTCTCTAGTAATTAGAGAAATGCAAATCAAAAATATGCTAAGATTTCATCTCATTCCAATCTGAATGGCTATTAAGAATATAAGCAACAGTAGGTGTTGGTGAGAATGTGGGGGAAAAGATACACTCATACATTGCTGGTGGGATTGCAAATTGGTGCAACCACTCTGGAAAGCAATTTGGCGATTCCTCAGAAAACTTGGAATGGAACCACCAACTACCACACTCCTTGGTTTATACCCAAAGAACTTAAAATAAGCATACTACAGTGATGCATACTACAGTGACACAGCCACATCAATGTTTATTGCAATTCAATTCACTACAGGTAGATTGTGGAACCAACCTAGATGCCCTTCAATTGATGAATGAATAAAGAAACTGTGGTATATATACACAATGGAATATTACTTAGTCATAAAGAAGAATAAAGTTATGGCATTTGTAGGTAAATGGATGAAGCTGGAGAATATCATGCTAAGTGAAATAAGCCAATCCCCAAAACAGAGACTGAATGATCTCCCTGATAAGCGGATGATGATACATAATGCAGGGTGGGAGGGAGGCAAGAATGGAGGAAGTGTGGATTGTATAGAGGAAAAAGAGGGGAAGGAAAAATAACAGAATGAGACAAACATCATTACCCTATGTACATGTCTGATTATACAAATGGTGCCACTCTGCTTCCTGTACAACCAGAGGAATGAAAAGTTGTACTCCATTTGTGTACAATGAATCAAAATGCATTCTGCTGTCATTTATAACTAAGCAGAAAAAACAATAAAAATTTTAGTTATTATTACTATTGAATAAAAAAGAAATTGCCAATGGAATATTGGATTAGTGTTGAACAAACAGAAGAATTGGTGAACAAACAGAAGTGGTAATGATAGGGACATGACGAATCCTGTTATAATTTCTGTGCCTGAGAAGTGACCACTGCTGATGCTAAGCCAGGTCATTTCCAGGTTCACTTGGATGTAGAAATTTGTAGAGTATAAAGCATAGGTTGTTTTTATATCAATTATATTTTGTTTTGGTTCACAAGACAGATGAAGAGAGACTGAAATCAAATGCTTCAAATTACTTGAGCATCTCTTCGTTACCTGACATATGCCATGTGACCTCGTTTTCTTTCCCTGGGTAACTGGAAATGTGCGGTTCGTGCATTGCATTTTAGGAAACAACAAATCATAGTTCAATGATGCAGACGTGTCAAAGGATTCTTGCAAGATGTATATTTCTACAAAAATTAAAGTATTATAAATCTTGCGGTTTCTTAAGTGTATTTGACCAGTGAATCTCATTTTCTAATATATAAATGCAACAAAATGCATGATTGAGCAAAATGCACTTGGTTATGAAGGAATAATGAAAATAACAGCATGACTATATAAGCATTATTTTATATTTACTTGTTTGCACATGCAAACACACATGTGTACATGCACACGGCTCAAGTATCAGCAAAAGTCAATGTGGACTCAAGTCTGAAAATAGGATAAATACCTGCATCCTAGGTGGATGCAATTGTGTAGAAGTTCCTTCTCTCTTACTGGGCAAGATAAATCTTTTGGTGCCATTTAGGCCTTTAATTAGTTAAATGAGGTCTACCCATTTAGAAAGTACAATCTGCTTTACAGGGTCTATCAATTAAAATGTCAATCTCATTGAAAACACCCTCACAGACACAACTAGAAAACTGTCTGACCCAGTATCTTGGAGCCCTCTGGTACACTCAAGATTACACATAAAATTGATGATCATATGGTTGGTAATTTAAATCCCTGTGTTTCTCTTCATATTTCCCTATCTAACCCTGAGAGAAAAACAAAGATTTTTAAAAATAATTTGGATATTTATTAACTTTACATTATCACTATATAAAAACTCTTCCAAAAGTTCATTTTCCTCAGTACTGTATTTGTAAGTTTTATATGTACTGATTCCTGAACCTGAAGTTAACTAGTTAAGTTTCTTTGCTATATAATAGTCCATTGAACTGGTACACAAGATGTCTACATATTTGTAGGTCTTTTGTCTGGACAGTTTTGCTAGAGAGATCTACTTGACAATTATTATGCAATACTCATTGTTTTAACCAGAACACATATAATAAACATTGATAGCTATTAAGTGAATATTTCAGGTTTGTTCTTAAATATTTTTCATCTACTCTTAATTATTGTGTTTTGATATTTTAGAACATAGTTACAAATCTTGTTGGAATTTTGATGGTATTTTATTGAATAAATGGTTTAGTTTGAATGCAGTTGATATTTATAGTGTCAATGCTTATAATTCATAATCAAAATAAATCTATTAATTTATTTTTATTTGTCACAAAATTATTATGCAAAGTTTGAGAAAGTACCTCTGTCAAAGGAGACTTGCATACCATGTGTCAGGGCCCAGTACTAGAGAAGGAAGAAGGAGATGGAGGAGGAGGACGATGAAGAAAAGGAGTTATGAAAATATTTTAGGTTTGTTTCTTGTCAGTTCAATATTTTGATGATTTTATGTGTTGTTTTGGTCTTTGTTTTGTGATGGTTAACATCATTCCTCTGTGAGTTCTATATATTTATTTTGTGGAAAAATTTGAGAAACCATTTTTACTATTTAAATGTTTTCCTGTTGATTTTCAAGATTTCCTGTGTACTATGATCATTATGTTCAAGTAATAATGACTGTGTTTTTCCTCTTGAAACTTCAGTTTATTCTTTTTTGCCCTATTTCACTGACCGATTTTCTAGTTATAATACTGAAGAAATGTGAGATTATGATATTAGTCATATTCACCATTTCAGAAGAAAAGGTTTTATTGTGGAAATTAAAAGGGATACTTGTTAAACACATTACAAAGTCCTTCTAGTTCCTGAGGTGGCCTTTCCGATATATTAATAGCCAAGCTCCCAGGACCATCTATTTTTATTTCATAATCGGCTGCCTGCAGAGTCTATCAGAAATGAGTACCACAAATTACCTCACCCCTTTATTATAAGCATATGCTGTTGAATTTGCCAAATATCCCTATTTTAGGATTAAGGGGTCTACAAAGAACTCTCCCAATGACAGGTCCAAATTTGTGGAAGTACTGAGTTTTGGTCATACTTCAGCCATTAGGCATTGCATATGATGTCTAATTATACCACGTGATCAATAATGTTTGGAAGCAGGGGCATCTCCACTGTTCCAATTCTACCATGACATTTTTCATGCTTTATTTGCCTGCATATCCATAAACCCAGGTTTCCAGGACTCAAGCAACACCTTGAGCTGCCTGACGAAATTTTATGAAATTGCTCTTTTTGTTAATTCAGTCAGAGATGGTTTCTATGATATTTGTAACTAAGTAACCTTACTGACATATCTTAGCACTTCCGAACTCTCCAACCTACCTGTATTCACCTGATGCTCACATACCACTGCTTTCACTTTTCATTCCTCCTCGACCTTCCTCCCCTTTTTCTGAACACACACCACTCAAGGCTTTGCTCTTGCCAATGTCCTCTTTGATGTGATTATTGATTTGGTCTCCCTATTGTACTTGTCCAGTCCCATCAGATAAAAGCATGTTTTTATTTTTTAATTAAATATCGCCTCTTTATCCCTGTTCAGTTACTTTCTCAGTTTCTCAACTTCTCAGTTCACCTTCATCATGAAGCTTTTTTAAAAATTTCTCATTGTCCAAAAATAAAAACAAAAGAAAAAAAAAAAGTTTCTCCACCTTCCTAGCATAAGATTTTCAAGTATATTTATTTATTTATTTATTTATTTAATCATTCATTCATTTAAAAATATATTGTAAATGCGTAAAAATCCCCATTTCATATTACATTTTGGTATTATAATTAGAATTATAAGGAAAGTTATGCTGTTTTTAAAATGGGGTTATTAGACCAGAGAGACATGGAGAAGCAAATGAAAAGAAGCAAAGGAGGCATTAATTGGGAGATAGGAGATAAAGGAAAGAAACCAGTAATGTATTGGTAGAAAACTGCCATAATCTAGGGCTAACACTGTGGACGTCAGGTGAGGAGGGAGGTGCCTGCTTGGAGGACTCAGCTGGCTGGGAGGAGGTGAGAAGAGACTTTTTTTTTTTTCTTTTTTTTCTTTTTTTTTTTTTTAACTGTGAAATAGAGAAAGAAACACTACTTTAGGGCTTTTTAGAAGATTAAATGAGTTCATTAAGTTTTAAAGGAATGACTGACATATAGCATACACTCAATAAATGGCATTCAGAAATACCTTTGTATAAACAGTTTCACAGAAATGCAGATGGTAATGTAGGTTTATAGGTAAATATTGAATAGTTGAGGAAACAGAACTTGCAAATGTCAATATGAAGCTTATAGACACCAAAGACTTTAAAATAGTTTCCTAGGAGTAGTTTGGGGTATTATTTTAGAATTAACAATATAGGCAAAAATATGAGACATGAATTTTTAAATAAGTATACATTTGTGTTTGGTTTTTTCTTGTTGATACTGAAACCACTCACAGAATGCAACCTGCATATTAGATCTGATTATTGTTTATAGGGTTTTTTTCCTCTTTTAAATTGAATGGAATTATATTTTAATACTTATATTCACTATATTTATATTAAAATTACATTTTAATACTTATAGTCAGCTTGACAAAAAGCTGTTTATTTCCATATATTGAAATATCTGAGGATCTGGCAACTCTAGAACAGCATGTCTAGATGGCTCCAATTTGATGGGACTGTGTTGGTGGTCTCCTTGACTTTGAACTCACAATCTCCGAATCTCCAGTCAGTTACAGCCCTTTCATGTAGTGTCATTTCAGCTACACTGAACAAGGGTGTGAGTTTCCTTTTATCAATAAGTGTTTGCTCTTATTTGTTTGTCCATACACTGTGGTTAAGAAAAAATAAATGTACATCTCCCCTACATCCACACACTGACACCTAGGCATTCATTTATGAAATCTCAATACTAAGAAACAAATAAATACCTATTAAATTTCTTTGCTTACTAGGGTGGGCTTGAGACTGCATTTCCAAGCACTTGTTAGATGGTACTAATATTGGAGTCCAAGGAATATATGTTGAATAGCAGGGAGGGGCCTATATTCAGGGCCTTACAGTAATATTCCAAATTTATTTGGTTTACCAGTTTAGAAAACCCCATTATAACATGAAAGACTTTCTGAAGACAAACAAGGCTTTTCTAAAGGGTAATTTTATATAAAAGAAAATTCTTTTCCTAGTTGTTTGCACAAATATAGTTATCTCTGGGAGATCCTGATGGATGCACATTGACTGACAACCACATGGATGCAGAAAATAAAGTTCGTGCTAGAGTGAATCATGAAGTCCTAAAATTGATGTGTCAGCCTGAGATTCTCTAACCAGTTCATCTGTTTGCAACTGAGAATTTACACTTTGCATACTGACTAAAGCAGGAGACCCATGAGGAAGCTCAGTCCAGGATTCAGTAGATTCTGAAATTTATCCTGCTATTTTCAGTCACTAAGTCTAATTTCTAAATCATGTCGTGTCTAAAGACAAACTAGAAATGCATAAGTTAGTCTTCATCCTTTGCAGTAACCATTCAGGCGTGAGCCTGGTCTACGTAACTTAGCTTATGTCATTGTTTACTTCTTCACTTATTCTGTCAGACTTTCTGATGAGAGCTAGTATGTTCCAGGTACTGAAGATAAAATGCAGAGTGAGATGTGGTATTCATCCTCTGACATCTCATAGCCTGGTTATATCCAGGTTGAACTCTGTTACCCTCCAACCCTGAAGTGGCATTGTTCTCTCACCTTTGCCAGGCTCTTTCCACAGGGACTGCTCACGTGTATCTAAACTTCCTGGCATTTCATTCCACATTAATATGAACTATCTTGAGAGATAAATCTTTTACCTTGAATATTTTCATGGCCTGGATAGAAGTCTATATTTGCATTTGGAATGTTTGGGATATAAATCCTGACCCCAATTAGATGCATAATTTAATGTCTATTCTCTAATTTAGGCCAATGGCACCCTCCTTATGTAAACACCTCAGAGTCTAATACAGTTTGAACTTTAGTATTCCTTGCTATCTCTTAACCACAGATAGGTCATGTAATACAAGCACATAAGGTGATGTGAACTATCAACCCTTTTATTGTTCTCCCATGGATGAATGCTCTGTGATTGCATTGAAAAGGGGGCTGCAACCATTTTCCTTTCTCTCTGTCTCTCATTTCATCTCTTCTGCTTAATTAGAATATTCTACTTCTTCCACTATACTCAGAATCCCAGAATTAACACCAGCATGGGAATTAATAGTTATATCTCTAAAAAGATCACAAAAATATACATGTGTATGAAGCAGTAGGAGGATGAAAGGATCCATATCGAAGATATTTTCTAAACTTTATTTTTTGAAATTCTTTCTACATGAGTCGCCCAGTACTCTCATGTATACATCATTTTCTCTCTCATGATCACATAAGTTCACAATATGTGGAATTTATATGAATATATTTTATGCCTGGTTGCATTTTAATACCTGCAGCTAAGTATTACAGGGTGAAATAGAAGCACTTGGGAAACACTGAGATAGGATGAATTTGGTGCTTATTCAGTATGGTGAGAGAGACTTTTCTAAAATGCCAAAAAAGCATTCCAAAAGCAAACTAAGGGTCTTATATTTGAGCTACTCATAAAGCTGAATTTACGTATATTTGCTCATAGAATTTAAGAAAATGAGTTCTTATGTATAATATTTCTTTACCCAGAGTTTGCTTTTCCCTTTGAGTTAAAATAGGGAATTAAAGAATAAAAATTAGTTTTATCATTTTGTTTCTTCCTTTTCCCCCCATTAACCTTTGTATTTTTTGTAATATAATTCTGTGCTTTCTAGCCAATAATCTAGATTTTGAAGTGAATAGGTCATTTTAATGTCAGTTAGTTCCTTACTAAACCCTTATTACAATTATTTCTTTTCCTGCCTTGTCTCCTTCTTTGAGCAAACATGACATGAAGCACTTCTACAAGAGCCTGTTCCCAGAGAAATTAAGGTCAGTGAAAGGCCAAATCAAATGGTGACGGATGCAGAAGGAAGGATGAAGGATGCATTTCTTAGCTGTACCAGGAAAAGCAAGTTGCATATTATCCTGTTATTTTTGTATCTGCAAAATATTATAAAAATACAGCACAGGTGTATAACAGAATGAAAAGTATTCTTTTGACCAATATTCTGATGTGTTTTAGAATATCATGTGCTACTACATAGATTTAAGGTTTTTTTTTCTATTCTAAACATAAATGGTGTATGAGGAATTTGACTAATAGCCTGAAAAAGATAGGTATGAATAATTAAATGATTAGTTTATTGCAAGATACTATGGAACGTAAATAAGAAAAGTAGATTTTATCAAAAAGAGAAGACCCTCTGAATAAGGACCCTCACCATTCCCCATGACTCCTCCTTCCACAGGGCCATCATTGCCTGGTCTCTTCCATGAGAATCCAGCCAGGCCTTCAGCTTTTCACCTCATGCTGTGACTGCCTCCAGTAAGATATTTTTCTGCCCACTTCTCCCTTTGCATGTCTACAGAAAGAACTAGAATCCAGGTCGAATCATTGTACAACACTACCTGGTTTTCTTACGTCCCAGTTTTTTTTCCCCAACCAGTTTGATTTTCTCCAGATATTTGTGGTATGTGTGTTCCTTCATGTTCAAGAACAATATTCTCAAATGTCTGTAGTAGGGAGTTGACCCTATTTCTAGTAAATACCACCTGGGCACTTGATTTAAATGCAGATGCCAGACACAGAGAGACAATCTCTAAATATTCTGTTTGAGAAGATGGTGTGGCCAACATTATTTTTAAAGTCTTACCTACGTGATCCTGCAATATATATAATCAGAAAAATAAGAGATTACACTATGTATGATCTATCAAAAATGTACAAATGCATTCTACTGTCATGTACAACTCATTAGAACAAGTAAGATAATATAAATTAAAAAATAAAGTATTACTGCCAGGTGATTCTCAAGCAGGTCATCCAAAGCTAACATGGTGGTAAGTTTTTTTCCTGTAAAGGTAAAGTTTAAGCACAGTCTGTTCCAAGTAAAGACATGCTGGACCTTGCTCACATATCTCTTGTTCAGCTAAGCACGTTCTTTACTTTAGCTAAACTATTCTCCTCATTTCCCCAAGTTCATACTTTGTGGTTCTTAAAAATTTTTATGTTTACCTGTTATTGAAATGCCCTATTCTCAAACTACTTATCTACTAACCTTTATCATATTTATGAGTACAGATCAATTTTTACATTCCATATGAAAACCTTTTTTGAACCGGAATTCTACAAAGATTAATTCCTTTCTTTCCAATTCTATATACTTAAAATTTTACATCTGTAACATTTATATTTTATGGGCCTTCCACTAGATGGATGACAACTTTCCTTGGAGTAAGCAGGCTGGAAGGGCTTCGTGAATTCCTTGATGGGATACAAAACTCAGCTATCTCTCTTAGGGAAACTTACCTATGGAGAACATCTTTGTTTTTAGATTTGTCTTGATTTTCTTTGTTCATCTCCTTTTTTATATAAGAAGTTACTTAACAATATCTGAAAAACTTCTTTCATTGACAGTTCCATGCCCCGAAAGCGCTTTATGATTTTGAACGGCTCATGTGTGTGTCTGGAGTGAACACATGGCATATGGGGTGGAATGTGTGAAACACAGCATAATTTGGAATTAAATCCATACCTACAACCTACAGCACCTTAGAGTGAAGTCATGGGGGCATCCATAGTTCTGTTTTCATGAACTCAACTATTGCATTTCCCAACAAGTAGAGGATGGATCATTTCCGAGAAGGAGACTCAAATTTACAGAGAATAAATGTCTCCTTTTAAAATATATATTTGTATAAACTTTTTATTAAAAGTCTTCTATTTGTGTTAATATCTTCAAAATAAATTGTCATAATTCTAAGAGTAAACAAATTATAAAATTACTAAAATATTTCCCATTTCATAACACTTTTAAAAAGTGAATTTCAGCTAATTTCTACTTCATAGACATGGTCCCTTCAATAGAAAGAATAATGGATAGTATTATTCCATATTTAATTTAGTAATAGAAAAGCCTATGTATATATTTGTCCAAGTAATTAATGGCTGAGTACAATCCTCTCCTCCCACAGGTCATGTTTTAAAATTTGATTTAAACAACATTGAAGTAAAATCCAAATGTGTTTTTAGAGCAGTTACTATTCAAATATTTGTTAGTTGTAAAAATTTAAGTGTTTGGCATGTAATCTGAAAAGAGTAAAATAATTCAGTGGCATTATCCAATCAAAACTCCCACCATTTTTATCTATTTCATATCTATTTAAGACTTTCCAGTATTTCAAATGTCAAAGCAAGTAGAACAAAAAGAAATCAAATTCATGCTGAACTAACAATATATTCTAGTAATACATTATATTCCTCTGTTGTTAATCAATACTATAAAAATAAATCTTTAATCTTGGAAAAAGAGGTTTTCAATGTTTCATATTTTATGCTGAATAGTAAATAAAGTTCAATAAAGTTTTGCTTAATCAGTCCTATGTTAAGAGCATTTATAATACTAACATTGTATATACACATATTTTATCTTAGGATGTCATTGCTATAGAAAGTAAAAAGTTAATTTTATTTATATACACACAAATATAAAAGTTTAAACCAATTACGTTTTTGAATAATTTCCTCGTAAGTTAGAAATATGAAGAATGCTCATTTTCAAAAGTATTTTAATATTAAGCAAAGATGATTAAAACCAGTTTTACCAATATCACGAAACATCTAGAAAACACACATCAAAACCACAATAAGACATCACCTTATACATTTTATTATAGCTATTATTAAATAAGCAAAGATAACAAATATTAGCGAGTTTGTGCAGAAGTCAGACGTATTGGTAGGAATTATTAGGAGTGAGAAATGGCATAGTTAGTATACAAAATGTTGGGAGAGTTCTATAGACTGGACTACCACGGGACCTTGCAATCACAATTTTGGGCAATTATCTCTCATAATTGCAAACTACATCTTGAGGAGATTATTTGGAACACTATTTTCCACAGTAGCCAAGATATAAATGCAACTCTAACATCCATTGACAGGTGAATGGATAAAGAAATGTGGTATATACATAAGAGTGGAATGTTATTTGCCCTTAAGAGAAGAGTTATAAGAGGACATTTAATTTAAATTTTTAAAAAGCGAAAAACTACCATTTGATACAACGTGGATGAATCAAAAGAATGTTACACTAAGTGAAATGCCAGTCACAGAGGGATAAATATGCATGATTCCCCTTACATGAGGTGTCTAAAACAGACACTTATATAGAAATTGACAGTAGAATGTTGGCTTCCAGGAAATGAAGGGAAGGGATTGTGGAATTGTGCTCAATGAGTATAAAGTCACAGCTATGCAAGATGAGCAAATTCCACATTTGCTCTACAACATACTGACTATAATTAAAATAATTTATAAAAAAATTAATTTTGTTAAGAGGGTAGATCTCATGTTCTGCAATTCTTTAAAAAAAAAAAAAAAAAAAAAAAAAGCAAACAAACAGCCAGGTGCAGTGGTGCACACAGTATTCCGAGAAACTCTAGAGGCTGGGGCAACAGAATCACAAGTTCAAGGCAAGTCTGGCCAATATAGCAAAGTCCTCGGCAACTCAGCAAGACCTGTATCAAAATAAAATGAAAAATAAAAAAGACTAGGGATGTGACTCAGTGGTAAAGTGGCCCTGGGTCCTATTTCCAGTATCAAACAAATAAAGCAAGGAGACACAAGGAAATGTTTGGAGCTGATTGAAACATTTATTATGGGGACGGTAACGTAAGTTCAGTTCCAAACTCTCCAAATTACATGTATTAATTATGTGCACTTTTGTATATCAATTTATCTCAATAAAACTGGGAAAGCAGTGCTTTAGATTTTTATTTTGACATTTACTCATATACATGTCTCTATTATTTTCTTTAGCACTTACATATTTTTTTCCCTATCATGCTCTCTTGTCAGAGAGTAAATGTAAGCTATTGCTGGGCATGGATTTTCTTTCAAATTTTAGTTATTTTCTCTGATAATGGAAAACGTGTACTCAATAAATTATTGTTAAATTATATCAAATATCGACTTTATTTCTAAGAGCAAAATACAACTCATCTCTATCTACCCCAAAGACATAAAAACTGAAAATAAATCCAGAACTGAAAAAAATAACACTAATACTCAGAGAAAAGTCATACTTTCCTGCCAGTAGTACCCAACTTCAGAATGAAGTTCCTGTCAAGCAAATATTTACTCCTTTGCAGCAAATTTTACTTTAAAACTATGGAGAAAGTTTCAGACTCAAGAGCACTGTGGGAGAGGAAATAGATGTTCAGGTCCTGGTTCTATTATTCACTGTGACCTTAAAAAATTCACTGTTCTCTTTCTTTTTCCAGAAGTAAAAAAGAAAAATGTGAATCATTATACCTAATTCATCAGATCTCTCTGAGGTTAAAATGCAAGCAAGAAATGATTTGACATTAAGGATTTTTTGTTATTACAGTGTGGGCAAGAGCACACAGCACCCTCCTGAAGGCAATTCAATTCCCTGAGCATCTTTTGACGATGTCCTTTTTTTCTAAGGAGGAAATTGGGAAATAAATGGGTTCAAATTCATCTCCAAAATACAGCATTGAGAGATAAACCTTACCCATTTATTCTAACTCTAGAGAAATGAGTGCACTACAGTGTAATTATGAATGCCTTCACATTTGATGTGTGACACACCTGGTATGGCCAATGCATTTGACATTAAGGCTGAGGATTGCTAAATGAGCAGAACTGCCATGCTTCTACCTATGCTAGCAGCTTCTATTAAAGTTTGGAGTCAACACAGGACAAATTCTTCATGACGCTATGTCAAGTTGTAGTCAAAAACATGTCAACTCTAATGTCTCATCATTTACACATTTGTAATCATTCTGGTTAATTGCTATTGGAACTGACATCCCATTTTCATTTCCCCTACTGCCACATTACCAGGCAAGCTTGATCAATCTCAAATTCATCACAGCATGGCAGCAGAAAGATTTGCTCCCACATGTTCAACTCTCATTTCCTGACTTCTCAGTAAGAAATTAGTATTTTCGCCTATAAATTTTTTGGCAATATTAACTCTCAAAAGTGAAGCAATTACATAATTCTGATGGCAATAGAAGTGGAGAGTAAAGTTAGCAGCTTGAACGTTATCCATATTCAGCTTAGGGTCATTTTCACTCTCCACACATAGCTTGGTAGGATTCTTCTAACAGAGATTGAAACTAAAGCTTCAGTGAAATACAGTTGAACTTGGTTCAGCATCCAAGATGAATGTCAAATAGGAATATCAAGTAAGGTTTTGAAATAATATTTTCCTTGACAATCTTAACCAATGTCATTTAACATTTGTGTCCATTTGAGTATCCCATGCTTCAAAGAGGAGACACACTGCGTTATTTGAAAGGCAAAAAAGAGGCAAATAATATTATCTGATGTTTTTAGAGTTGTTAATAATATGTTCCTATTCTGAAGAAGACCATTTATGATGAGAACTCTGAATATTAAGGACAAGAATTTTCAAGAAAGGTGTCAATCAACTCTACTAGAGAATCACATTTTTTTTTTTTAATAGTGGGAAGCAATCTTCTTTTTTCAGTAGTATATACAGGGTCCAAATTCCTTGATGTGTATTCTTCACTGACAATCAGTATTGTCTTTTTTTCTCACTCTGAAATGATCTATCTGATTGATTTTCAGCCTATTGGTGAACTTCTGTTCTAATCTTTTATGTTTGAAAGTTTATCATTAATATCATTATTATTATCATTATTTTCAATGAACTCTTCCACAATAAGCCTCAGGAGGCAAGATGCACAGATCTGTAATCAAATCTTCTAAGGTTCATATGCCGTATAATGCAGGTTCAGTGGATGTGAAACAGAGTAACATCAACTAGAAGGAAAGTAGTAATTAGAACTGGGCACCACCAGTATATTCTGTTCTGCCGTAAACATGATTATTTAAATTGAAATAACAACTGATCCACTGTAATGAAAGGATAACTGACCACCTGTTAAAACAAATTCATTTAGTGATTGTCTGTCTATACTAGCAGACATCTATCTTTAGTAAAATTTGACTTATTTTTTGAATTCAAAATGATGGATGCCTTAGTAGGAAAAGCATTAGAGTAAGGAGAGTGCTTGGGAATCAGGTTGAATGGTTGATCCACAGGAAGAAGATTTCTGGGAGTAGCCTCAGCTGAACTCCCGTTCTTTTTGGCAGAATTTCAAAAATATGGGTGAATTTGCTTCAGTGCAGCACTTTTGCACTAAAACATGTGTAAGCTACTACTTTATGGTCTTCATGAATTTTAACCAGTGTCCTAACAATGAAATAACACCATTTCTGATCATAAGTGGTCTAGTAGCTTAGGCAGATTTTTTAAATGGTAAAACTCAAAATGTTTTAATTTTTATGTTTTCATCACAAGGTTAAATTTTGCATTAGGAAACTGGAAACTTGAATATTCAACTATAATCAATGAACCAATAAGACTCAACAGGGAGAGTGAGCCTGTTTGAAAGAAGGTAGGAAAGACATTGCACGCCCAGCGTTTCTCCAATCTGCAGAAATATCCAGATTAGGGATCATTATAGGGGAAGTTTCAAGATGGTGGACTAGAGGGTGGCTGCATTTCATGTTGCTCCAGGACTAAGGATTCAAAAGAGGAGATATTGAGAGACTTGGGACCAACTCAAAGCCACCGGGTGAGTCTCTCCCATTGGGGAGGCATCCCAGATGGGGCGGTAGTCCCGGAACACAGGGAACTTTGTGAAGTAGAGCTGCCTGGTGAGACACCCCTTCCCCCGCTGGAGCAGTGAACTTGGACAACTGGGAGTATCGTAGAGGAGGCTGCTCAGCACAGCGCTGGGACTTGGAGCAACCACTGGGGCTCCGGACGGCTGCGCAGGGAAGGAGCTGCGAGGAGAGCTGTTTGGACTCACAGCAACCACTCCTGAACACCGGGGGCTGCCCGGAGGAGGAGGAGGAGGAGGAGAGCGGTGGGTCGCTTGGACTCGGAGTGACTGCACCAGAGCTACAGGCAGCTGCCAGAGGAGGAGCTGTGCGGTGAGCTGTTTGGACTCAGAGTGACCACTTCTGAACACCGGGGGGCTGCCTGGAGGAGGAGAAGGAGCATAGCGGGTTGCTTGGACTCGGAATGAATGCATCAGAGTGCAGGGAGGCTGCTCAGAGGAGGAGGCGAGTGGTGAGTTGTTTGGACACAAAGTGACCGCTCCTGAACACTGGGGGGTTGCCCAGAGGAGGAGGAGGAACGGGGCAGGTCACTTGGACTCCGAGTGACTGCCCAGGGCTATAGGTGGTTGGCAAGAGGAGGAGGCACACAGTGAGTTGCTTGGACTCCTAGTGACTGCACCAGAACACTGGGCGGCTGTCCAGAGGAAGAGGCATGCGGCAGGTTGCTGGGACTCGGAGCAACGGCATGGGGCTCCAGGTGGCTGCTCAGAGGAGGGGCCGCATAGCCAGGCGATTAGGTGCAGAGCAGGGTCCCAGGACCTAGGAGGCCTCTTGGTGGAAGAGCCGCACAGAGCCATGCTTAGGGGTGGAGCGAAGGTTCCAGGACACCAGGCAGATTCTCTGAGGAGAGGCAGCCTAAGGAGATTCATCTGGGAAGGGTGAGGTTCCCAGGCCGAGGAGGTAGGTCCGGTCCCCTGGGAACTTTACAGAGGAAGGCAGCCCAGCCCAGGCAGTAGTTGTAGATTGAGGGGAACCTCTAGGAGGGGAAATGACCAGCGAGATTTCCCCCACCGGGTAGTCTTCCCTGCCGGGTGAGGTTTCCCCACAAGAATGGTAAAACCAGAGACACAGGCCCAAACAGGCCTTGCCTCAGCCCGCAGCCTAGTTTCCCTTTGAATGACCATTGGTCAACAAGTGGAGGCACCTCTGCCCACTAGCAGGGAATATACCCCACCTGAAGGCCACCACTCCTAGAGAGGCAGCTTCCTTGTGGACACTGCATTATGAACTTCCTCCAAGACTTCAGGCTACTGAAGGCTAAGAGGGGATATACTAGAAATCTTCAGGGACATTATAAGTCAATAGAGGAAATCTGCAATATCTTAGCAGTCCACTGATTCCTGAAAAATATGAGAAAAAAGGGGAAGAAAATGCCCCAAACAAATCTAGGATGTTACATCAATAAAATCCAATGACAGCATAGCAGAAGAAATGACAGAAAGGGAGTTCAGAATGTACATAATTAAAATGATCAGAGAAGCAAAACGAGATGAAAGAGCAAATGCAGGCACTGAATGATGAGATGAAAGAGCAAATGCAGGCATTGAATGATTGCACCAATTGACAGTTAAAAGAGCAAATATGGGAAGCAAGAGATCATTTCAATAAAGAGTTAGAAATACTGAAAAAAAAAAACCAAACAAAAATCCTTGAAATGAAGGAAACAATAAACCAAATTAAAAACTCCATAGAAAGCATAAACATTGGATAGAACACCTGGAAGACAGAACCTCAGACACTGAAGACAAAATATTTAACCTTGATACAAAGTTGACCAAACAGAGAAGATGGTAAGAAATCATGAACAGAATCTCCAAGAACTATGGGATATCATGAAAAGGCCAAATTTAAGAATTATTGGGATTGAGGAAGGCACAGAGATACAAACCAAAGGAATGAACGATCTGTTCAATGAAATAATATCAGAAAATTTCCCAATTCTGAAGAATGAAGTGGAAAATCAAGTCCAAGAGGCTTATAGGACTCCAAATATACAAAATTACAACAGACCCACACCAAGGCACATTATAATGAAAATACCTAACATACAAAATAAAGGCAGAATTGTAGAGGCTGTGAGAGAAAAGAACCAAATTACATTCAGGGGAAACCAATATGGATATCAGCAGATTTTTCAATCCAGACCCTAAAAGCTAGAAGGGCCTCAAACAACATTTTTTAAGCCCTGAAATAAAAGGGATGCCAACCAAGAATCTTATACCCAGCAAAATGATGAAATAAAATCCTTCCATGATAAACAAAAGCTAAAAGTATTTACAAAAAGAATGCCAGCATTACAGAACATTCTCAGCAAAATATTCCACGAGGAAGAGATGAAAAACAAAGAAGCAAATCAGGAAAAGGAGGAATTATCCTAAAGGGATTGTCAGATAAAGAAGGAACCAAGTCGTGTCAAAAAAATAAATTAATTAATTAAATTTAAAAAATGAACCAAATGACCGGGATACAAATCATATCTCAATAATAACCCTGAATGTTAATGGTCTGAATTCATCAATCAAAAGACATAGACTGGCAGATTGGATTAAAAAGAAAGATCCAACAATATGTTGCCTGCAAGAGACTCACCTCATAGAAAAAGATACCCATAGACTAAAGGTGAAAGGATGGGGAAAAACATACCATGCACACGGACTCAGTAAAAAAGCTGGAGTATCCATTCTCATTTCAGATAATGTGGACTTCAAGCCAAAGTTAGTCAGAAGGGATAAAGAAGGACATTACATATTGCTTAAGGGAAGCATAAGTCAGCAAGACATAACAATCATAAACATCTATGCCCCAAACAATGGGTCATCCATGTATGTCAAACAAATCCTTCTCAATTTCAGAAACCAAATAGACCATAACACAATAATACTAGGTGATTTTAACACGGCTCTCTAACCATGGGACAGATCTTCCAGACAAAAATTGGATAAAGAAACCATAGATCTCAATAACACAATCAATAATTTAGACTTAACAGACATTTATAGAATATACCATCCAATCAAGAGCGAATACACTTTCTTCTCAGCAGCACATGGATCTTTCTCTAAAATAGACCATATATTATGCCACAAAGCTAATGTTAGCAAATACAAGAAGATAGAGACACTACCTTGTATTCCATCAAATCATAATGGATTGAAGTTAGAAATAAATGAAAGAGTAAAACACAGAAACTATTCCAACATCTGGAGATTAAACAATATGCTATTATGTGATGAATAGATAACAGAAGATATTAGGAAGGAAATTAAAAAATTCTTAGAGGTAAATGAGAACAAAGAAACATCAAAATCTCTGGGACACTATGAAAACAGTACTTAGAGAAAAATTAATTTCATGGAGGGCATTCAATAAAAGAAGTAAAACTCAACAAATAAATGACCTAACACTATAGCTCAAAGCCCAGAAAAAGAAGAACAGACCAACACCAAAAGTAGTAGAAGACAGGAAATAGTTAAACTCAGAGCTGAAATCAATGAAATTGAAACAAAATAACCAATAAAAAATTGGCAAAATAAATAATTGGTTCTTCAAAAAAATAAACAAAATTGATAAACCTTTAGTCACTCTAACAAAGAGAAGGCAAGAGAAAACCCAAATCACTAAAATTTGTAATGAACAAGGAAATATCACAAAAGACACGAGTGAAACACAAAACATAATTAGAAGCTATTTTGAAAATCTATACTCCAACAAAATAGAAAATTTCAAAGTCATCAACAGGTTTCTAGAGGCATATGAATTGCCTAAACTGAAAGAGGAGGACATAAGCAATTTAAATAGACCAATTTCAAGTAATGAAATAGAAGAGGTCATCAAAAGCCTACCAACAAAGAAAATGGGTTCTCAGCCAAGTTCTACAGAACCTTTAAAGAAGAGCTCATTCCAATACTTCTCAAACTATTCCATAAAATAGAAGAGGAGGGAATCCTCCCAAACTCATTCTATGAAGCCAATATCACCCTGATACCTAAACCAGACAGAGACACATAGAGGAAACAAAATTTCAGACCAATATCCTTAATGAACATCGACACAAAAATTCTCAACAAAATTTTAGCAAATCACATACAAAAACATATTAAAAAGATAGTGCACCATGATCAAGTGGGTTTCATCCCAGGGATGAAAGGTTGGTTCAACATCAGGAAATCAATAAATGTAATTCACCATATCAATAGACTTAAAGTCAAGAATCACTTGATTATTTCAATAGATGCAGAAAAAGCATTTGATAAAATACAGCATCCCCTCATGCTCAAAACACTAGAAAAAATAGGGATAGTGAGAACATTCCTTAACATTGTAAAGGCCATTTATGCTAAGCCCATGGCTAATACCATTCTAAATGGTGAAAAACTGAAAGCATTCCCCCTAAAAACTGGAACATGGCAGGGATGCCCTCTTTCTCCACTTCTATTCAATATCGTCCTTGAAACTCTAGCCAGAGCAATTAGACAAACCAACGAAATTAAAGGGATACGAATAAGAAAACAAGAACTCAAACTATCCCTATTTGCTGATGATATGATTATATACTTAGAGGAAACAGGAGATTCCACCAGAAAACTTTTAGAACTCATAAGTGAATTCAGTAAAGTAGTGGGGGATAAGATCAATGCACATAAATCTAATGCATTTTTATACATAAGTGATGAATCTTTGGAAAGAATAATTAGGAAAACTACCCCATTTTCAATAGCATTGAAAAAAATAAAATACTTGGGAATCAATCTCACAAAAGAAGTGAAGGACCTCTACAATGAGAACTACAGAACACTAAAGAAAGAAATTAAAGAAAACCTTAGAAGATGGAAAGATCTCTCATGTTCTTGGATAGGCACAATTAATATTGTCCAAATGGCCATACTACCTAAAGTGCTATACAGATTCAATGCAATTCCAAGTAAAATCCCAATGATGTACCTTACAGAAGAAGAGCAAGCAATTATGAAATTCAGCTGGAAGAATAAGAAACGCAGAATAGCTAAAGCAATCCTTAGCAGAAAGAGTGAAGCAGGGGTTATTGCAATACTAGATCTTCAACTCTACTACAAAGCAATAGTAACAAAAATGGCATGGTATTGGTACCAAAATAGAAAGGTAGATCAATGGTTCAGAATAGAGGACAGGGACACAAACCCAAATAAATACAATTTTCTCATACTAGATAAAGGGGCCAATAATATGCAATAGAGAAAAGATAGCCTCTTCAACAAATGGTGCTGGGAGAATTGGAAATCCATATGCAACAGAATGAATCTAAACCCATATCTCTCACCATGTGCGAAACTAAACTCAAAATGGATTAAGGACCTCAGAATCAGACTAGAGACCATGCAGGTTATAGAAGAAAAAGTAGGTCCAGATCTTCAACATGTCGGCATAGACCAGACTTCCTCAACAGGACTCCCATAGCACAAGAAATAAAAGCAAGAATCAATAACTGGAATAGATTCAAACTAAAAAGCTTTCTCTCAGCAAAGGAAAGAGTCAGCAATGCGAAGAAAGAGCCTACAGAGTGAGAGAATATCTTTGCCACTCATACTTCAGATAGAGCACTAATCTCCAGAATCTATAAAGAACTCAAAAAACTCTACACAAAGAATGCAAATAATCCAGTCGACAAATGGTCTAAGGAAATGAATAGACACTTCACAGAAGAAGATCTATAAGCAATCAACAAACATATGGAAAAATGTTCAACATCTCTAGTAATAAGAGAAATGCAAATCAAAACTACCCTAAGATTCCATCTCACCCCAATTAGAATGGCAATTATCAAGAATACAAGCAACAATAGGTGTTGTCGAGGATGTGGGGAAAAAGGTACACTCATACATTGCTGGTGGGGCTGCAAATTAGTGCAGCCACTCTGGAAAGCAGTGTGGAGATTCCTTAGAAAACTTGGAATGCAAACACCATTCGTCCCAGCTATCCCACTCCTTGGCCTATACCCAAAGGACTTAAAATCAGGATACTACAGAGATACAGCCACATCAATGTTCATAGCTGCTCAATTCACAATAGCCAGATTGTGGATCCAACCTAGATGTCTTTCAATTGATGAATGGATAAAGAAACTGTGATATATATATATATGTGTATATATATTATATATATATATATATATATACATAAACACCACAATGGAATATTACTCAGCCATGAAGAATGATAAAATTATGGTATTTGCAGGCAAATGGATGAAATTGGAGAATATCATGCTAAGTGAGATAAGCCAATCTCAAAAAACCAAAGGAGGAATGATCTTGCTAATAAGTGGATGATGACACATAATGGGGTGTAGGAGGTGTTAGTATGAGGGTTAGAGTTAGGGTTAGCGAGGGGAGCAAGAATGGAGGAAGGAAGGACTGTATAGAGAGGAAGGAGGGTTTGGGAGGGGTGGGCGGAACGGAAAAAATAACAGAATGAATCAAACAACATTACCCTATGTAAATTTGTGATTACACAAATAGTATGCCTTTACGCCATGTACAGAGAAACAACCTGTATCCCATTTGTTTACAATTAAAAAAATAATAAAAATAATTTTTAAAAAAAGGATTGTTATATTTCTGCCAGACACTTTTTTACAGATTGCCTTCTGGTGTTTCTCAGTGTAGCTCAGCCTAGTGCTGACAGTGCCAGAGTCCCTTGGCAATAGCTGTAGTGATCTCTATGCATCCTAGAAGCTGGTCTCCTAAGAATAGGGTTTACTCAGACCTATGGGTTTTGGTTAATGGAGCTTCTGAGAACAAGGAAGAAACCTCTAAGGATCAGGCAAGTGAGCAAGTCCCTAGAAGGAATATTTCAAATCCCTCTTGTGCCAAAGAGGTGATGAAGCTCCTTCTATATTAGTAACTCTAATACTGGTAGAATTTTTATCAAATCAGAAAGTTCAGTTTAAAGGGCAAAAGAAGCCACAGTATTTTTTTTTTATTTATTGCATTTTGCAGTTATAAACCAAGTTTGTATAAACATTCCATAATGCATAGATACAATGAAGGTAATAATATAACATACATTATGATTATATTATATGTATTATATATAAACACATAAATAATGATATTATTCCCTAACATTGTTTATTAGCATATATGGGTCACACCCTTGCAGTACATGAACATTGTGAGATAACAAAGAAGATAGAGCCTGTTCTGGCCCACAGCAACTTAGAAAGTTCATTGATGATATTGTTGCAATATCATGGAACAGAGAGCAATTTCTCAAGCCTAGTTCCAAAGGGATTAAATTCAACTAAACTTTATGTAAGTCAAAATCTTCATATTCTGTTGCAACCATCTAATAGCATCTTCTCCATCTTCATCTTCTTTTCTTCATCCCATTTGAAACTCTAATAGAGGGGAAGCACAGTAGTAGAGCTCTTGCCTAGCCTGATACACGCTAGCTGAACATGGGTTCAATTTGGAGCACCATGAAATGAATGAAATGAAATGAAATGTTGCATTACAAACCCTAATGCATTCAGACAGAATATTAGGAAGCATTTAAAGAAATTGAAGGAGGCATGCATGCCTTGCCACCTTGATTCCAAAACTGAACAGAGAATATCCTTAGTTACACAGCCTTATGTAGCAATTGGATTTATTTTTCTTTTTTCAAAATTATTTTTGGTGGGGGGTGGTTCTTGGAATGCTGAACAAAGAAAATAACTAGAAAGTTTCCTGAAATACCTAGATATTTTTGGTGTTTCAGCAGAACTGATATTTGAATTTTTATCCATGTTTTTATCTGAGGATATAAATATTAAGTTTAAAACATGGAAAACAGGTTAAGGGAAATTTATTTTTATGACAAAGGTGAATGTAAGCTCTCTGTCCTGGAACACCTATATTATGCCTGTCCAGTTAACATTTTGTAGACATAGAAAACTTGCTTCTTGAGTTTCACAGTTCCGTAAATTGATCCCCAGGGGGTAGTTCATGACTAGAATCTTACTCATACCTAATGATTAAAATGATTTTCAGGAGATGTGGGTTTTGTTGACCTAATCCAATTTAGATGAGGTTTTGACTTTGCAATAAGCCTTCTGGAGATCTTGGAACAAGATAATATATTTTTCATGTGAGATGACAGAAATCTTTGGGAGTCAAAGGGCAGACTATGACAGGCAGTATTATGGTGTCCAATGATGTCCATGTCCCAATACCTGAACCTCTAACAGATTAGTAAATTTACCTAACAATCTGGGAATGTGCTACCTTCCTATAAAAAAGATAATTTTAAGATATGCTTAAGTTTAACTAGTAACTTCAAATTGGAAAGATGATACTGAATTATTCTGGTGAGTTCAGTGCATTGACATGGGTCCTTAATAATCAAAGAACCCTTCCTGGTCGAATTGAGTGGGAGATATGACCGTAGAGGATGGTTAGAGATATGCAATGTTGGCATTGGCTTTAAAGGAGAAAAGGAACCATGAACCAAATAATGTGAGTGGTCTTTAGAAGCTGGAAAAGTCAATGTTTTAGTCACTTTTTGTGTTACTGTGACCCAGAGCACTGACAAGAACAATAGAGGAGGATGTTAATTTTGGCTCATGGTTTCAGAGATTCAGTCTATGGTCAATAACTCCACAGTTCTAGGCCAAGAGAAGGCAGAACATCATGGTGCAAGGGTGTGGTAGAGGAAAGCAACTGAAGGCATGGCAACCAGAAAGAAGAGAAAGCTTCTGCTCAACAAGAACAAAATAAAAAAAGCCTAAACACAAGTGACCTATTTCCTTCAGTCACCCCCTGCTTCCCTGCAGTTACCACCTCCTTATTCCATTCAAGTAGACTAATCCACTGATCAGGTTAAAGCTCATAATATAATTGTTTAACCTCTGAACATTATTCTTGCATTGTCTCATACATGAGCTTTTGGGGGATACCTCATATCTGCATCATAATAGTCAAGGTAAGACATTCTCCCCCAGAGGCTCCAGAAAGGAATGCAGTCCTGCTGACACGTTGAGACTCATGCCAGACTTTTAACACAGAGAATGCTGAGTTGTGTGGTTTTAAGACACGGATTTTTAATAATTTGTTATATCAGCAAATTAAAACTGTATTCAGATTATAACAACATTAAACAGTCTTAGATATTATGCGTACAAAATATGTGGAGAACTTATCACGTGCGGGGAGTTGTCTAAATTTTTAGTTTTCAATATTTTCCTTAATTATCCCAATATACACTGTTGATGTGAATTTTATGTTTCACTAAGGGTGTCTCTCAGATCTTTTCAAACTTACCTGCTATCTTGCCTTGCTTATTTGCTGTCAAGTAAAGGTGTATAAAACAACTTTTCAGAGTTAATCATCTCTTCTACCATATTTAGTTATCAGAAAAGTTTGTTGTATAGGTAGAAAAATTCAGCAATGCTGGAACAAAAATACTTGTTTTTTTTTTTGTTTTTTGTTTTTTCCTGTCAGAAATGACCTGTTGCTGTTACTTCAGTGGCTTGCTGGTTAAAGATTGAGACTCTGAAGTAGGATGACTCCAGACTCCACTGGACACTCATGCAAACAGGCAATAGGACCTCTGGGACTCAGAGCAAAGTATCTGAGCAGCAGGGTGAAGCATGAGGTCTCAGGGGGCTAATTCTCTCTTACTGAACTGAACAAGTCCACAAAACTGAAGATATGTCCTCTTCTCCTCCTCAGTTCCACCTTGAGAGGGAAAAATGTCTGGGCAAGGTTCTCGCAAATACATCTCGTTCCTAACACAAATTTTATTAATCCCATATTAATTAACACACTCATGTAATCACAGAAGAGTGTTGTGCATCAAAAATACTGCAGACAGGTAAGGGGAAAAACAGATGCAGAAATTGCTGTCTTTGTGCAGTTTACAATCTCATGGGGGTTAGAAAAACGATATATGGTCTATTGTCTACATGGTATAGTAATAAATGCTAAAAGGAAAAGTAAAACTTTTGTTTTTGTTTTATTTTAAAGCATTTGCTTTGTTTAATAAATTAAAGATTGAACTATTGAGCAAAACTCTGCCAATATGGTTAGTACTAGTTAATTATACCTAACACCAGCCCATCCATTACATGGCTTGGTTCTGAAGAAAATTTTCAATATTTTTTTAGGTTTTCAAGTAAATCCAACATTGAATATTATTCTTGGGATGAATGTCTCCATTTGAACCATGAAAAATCCTGCTCACTCTCTCTTCCCTTAATCTGAAAATATCATCTTTAATGAGAGAGAAGGCAAAAAGAAGGAGGAAGAGAGGAAAAGAGCAGCAAGATAGAATGCCTACAATTTCTTCTTTGCTTGATTCAGTGATCAGTTCAATCAATTTAAGGCCAAAATGCCATATAACACTACTGGGCAACAAGTTAGGTTGGATTTGAATTTGTCTTTTGTATGCTAGCTGCAATAAAATGAGTGAGTTATTTAAACTCACTGGTTCTCAGATCCTTCATCTTTGAAATAAGTAGCATAATGCTTAGATCATACAATTGTAAACAGATCAAACTAAATATCAGATGCAAGTATTGGGTCCAGAGATGGGAGGCGATGCTGTTTGTTATAGCTGCTGAGGATCAACAGGAGCAGGACTCTTAGACAATACTTACAGTTCTTCTGGGGTAGAGACCTGAGCATAAAATGTGGCATGTATTTAATATGAAGAGTTTAAAAGTATAATTTATTAGGTAATCTTAACCGATGAATTCTTCCTTTTCTAAAAATGAGTTGGAAAATATTTATTTTAGAAGTAGTTTGAAGTCAGGCATGGTAGTATGTGCCAGTAATCCCAGCTACACACAAGGCTGAGGCAGAAGGATCATGAGTCCAAGCACAACCAGGGCAACACAGCGAGACCAAGTCTGAAATAAATAAACAAATAAATAACAAATAAAACAAATAAAAGTGGTTTTGCTTCTGATCTCTGATCAATTTTATTTGTACAAGAACTCAGTCTGTCAACATTTACTGAACACTAGAGTTACTGCTAGGAGAAATAAGAAGGCAAAGTTTGATTCATCCACTATACAAGAAATTTATAAGTGGTAGATCAAATAAGAGCACTAATCTCCAGAATCTATAAAGAACTCAAAAAACTCTACTCCAAGAATTCAAATAATCCAGTCGACAAATGGGCTAAGGAAATGAATAGACACTTCACAGAAGAAGATCTTACAAGCAATCAACAAACATATGGAAAAATGTTCAACATCTCTAGTAATAAGAGAAATGCAAATCAAAACCACCCTAAGATTCCATCTCACCCCAATTAGAATGGCGATTATCAAGAATACAAGCAACAACAGGTGTTGTCGAGGATGTGGGGAAAAAGGTACACTCATACATTGCTGGTGGGGCTGCAAATTAGTGCAGCCACTCTGGAAAGCAGTGTGGAGATTCCTTAGAAAACTTGGAATGGACCCTCCATTTGACCCAGCTATCCCACTCCTTGGCCTATACCCAAAGGACTTAAAATCAGCATACTACAGAGATACAGCCACATCAATGTTCATAGCTGCTCAATTCACAATAGCCAGACTATGGAACCAACCTAGATGCCCTTCAATTGATGAGTGGATAAAGAAACTGTGGTATATATATACAATGGAATATTACTCAGCCATAAAGAATGATAAAATTATGGTATTTGCAGGCAAATGGATGAAATTGGAGAACATCATGCTAAGTGAGATAAGCCAATCTCAAAAACCCAAAGGACGAATGATATCGCTAATAAGTGGAGGATGACACATAATGGGGGGGAGGGAAGGGTTAGTATTAGGGTTAGAGTTAGGGTTAGGGAGGGGGGCAAGTATGGAGGAAGGAAGTACTGTATAGAGGGAAAAGAGGGGTGGGACAGGTGGGGGGAAGGGAAAAAATAACAGAATGAATCAAACAACATTGTTCTATGTAAATTTATGATTACATAAATGGTATGCCTTTATGCCATGTACAAACAGAGAAACAACATGTATCCCATTTGTTTACAACAACAAAAAAAGAAAAAATTAAAAAGTAATATAAAATGAATAGCAAGAAGCCAACTAAGATATATTTGTTTTCATAGGAAAATCTAAACCTTACTGGATTTCTTATTAAAATAAGTCGGACATATGAAGTCTCTGTCTTTTTTTTTTTTTTTTTTTTTTTTTTTAAACCATGTACTGAACCATAATTTTATAGTAGTCGGAATGCCCAAATCTCTATTTTCATATAATGAGTGATAGATTTTAAGATTTGACAGTATTGTTTCATGCTTAATGTAGACTCTGATTTTGCTTGGTTAATCTGTTTTTGCAAAGTGTATTACATATGTTGATTTGTCAGTAGTTGAGCTTTAGATTTCCTGGATATGGCGTTGCATTACTGTATTATAGACTTACAACAGGGTTATATTGGTGACACCTTAAGGTGAACTGAAGTCCTTTTTACAAAGGACAAGATATGTGTCTTAGTGTGGGGAATTAGGGGGAATTCCCTAGGTGATAATCTAGAAAATCTTATGAAAAGTAAGCAAAGACATTCTGGAGTACAAACAAACACTACCACCTTTGTAGATCTACAACCCTCATGGACTTTAACATTTAACATTAGGATCTGGTAGCCACCCAGCCTGAACCACTTTTTGCTGGAAATAAAAAATCAGAGTGTTAAAGAAAATCAGAAAAGAATGATTTTAGTTTAGGTGAACAAGAAGCTTATATCTTATTACTTCAGGTGAAATAGTAAATGAAATGTGTTCATTCATTGCTGCCACATAGAAATGCAACTGATTTTTTACATTGAATTTTTGTCCTGCAACATTGTTAAGTTCACTTGTCCTACAAAAGGTTTTAACAAAACTCCTTACATATATAGGCTTTGTACAGGTAAAGGAGTTTATTCTTTTCAACCTGCATGCATTTATTATTTTTTTTCTTGCCTACTGCATTGGCTAGGACCTCAAATATTAAAAGTGATATAAATATGCATCCTTGAAATTTTAGCAGATCTCATCATTATTACACTGTTTAGTAGTACAATAGCTGTAGATATTAGTAGATTTCCCTTTAAAAATTGAAGGTATTTTCTTTCACCTTACTGGGTTAAGAACATTTATCATTAATAAATTTTGAATATTGTTGAATAGTTGATTTGCATCAGTTGACATGGTTATGTATTCATAGATTTTAGTTCCCTTGTGATTGATAATGCTGAGTAACTTTTCATGTTTTTAGTGACCATTCGTTTTCTTTGCAAAGTGTCCATTCAACTTGTTTTACTGAGTTTATCATTTTGATGTTGTTGAGTTTTAAATGTGCTTTATATATTCTAAATGTGAGCCTTTTGCAAGATGTATAATTTTTAGATAACTTCTCCTAATTGTGACTTGTCTTTTCATTTTATTAGTTATGTGTTTTGAGAGAAGATTTTAAGTTTGGTAAAGTCTACCTACTTTTAAATAGCTATTTTTTGTTTGTTTGTTTGTTTGTTTTACAGTGCTTGGGAACTAACCCAGGGCCTTGTTTATGTTAGCCAAGCATTCTACTACTGAGCTGCATTCCTAAACCTAGTTTGTGCTTTTCTTCACTACGTAAAAAATAGTTGTCTATCCCAATTACCAAAATATTTCTCTCATATTTTCACATAGAACTTAGTAATTTTAATTGTTAGCTATAGATCTTTGATTTATTTTATGCATGGATTAATAGAAGGATCACACTCTTCCCCCTCCCAAAAAAGATGCTCAGTTAGTTGTAAAAACTTGTTTTAGCTATTGAATTATCTTGGTAACTTTGTCAATGATTAATTGACCACATAAATGTATGTTTATTTTGAGGATCTGTTTTCTTCTATTTTCTAATTGTGCCACTGTCTTGTCTTGATTAGACTGTCTTGATTACTGCACTTTTAGAAAGTTCTTCTAAATTGTTTTGTTTTCAGAAGATTTTTTTTTTTTCTTTTCTGTAATGTACAAATTTTTAAATCAGCCTGTCAACTTAGTTTGGAAAGCCATTGGAATTCTGAGTGGATTAAACTCTCTCCACATCTCAATGTTTGGAGAGAGAAAGGTTGTTTTCAAGGGTATTGAATCTTTCAATCTCTGAACATGATGTATTTACTTCATTTGCTTCTGTTCCTATCAATTCCTCTTTGCAGCAGTTTTGCATGTGTCAATTTTACACACAGATATATTCTTAACTATATTAACTATAGTATATTGGATGTTATTAATCTTCTATTTTTATTATTAGACTAAAGTAAAACATTATTTTGGAATAGTAATCCTATATCCTGGAATCTTCATGCATTCATGTATTTGGTCCGGTAGCTTTTTACAAATCCCTAAGGCTTTCAACATAGACACTTATGTCTTCTGTGATTAAACATTTTACTTCTTTTCTTTTTATCTGTGAGAACATTTTTTTCTTCACTTCTTGCCCTGGCTAAAAATTATAATGAAAGGGTGAATAAAAATGAGAGGACAAGAATTCTTCCATTTTTTTCCCTGACTTTCAGAGTTTGAATCTTACCATTAAGTATGCTTATATATTTTTCATTATATTTATTCACATCATTTATCTGTTAAAAAAATTAAAGTTTTCTTTTTCATTTTTATTTATAACTGATACGTAAAAACATAGAATGTACAAAATTATGGAGTAATGTGATACTTTTATGCACGTATACACTGTGATATTTAAATCAAGTTAAAATTTAACTTCTCACACTTCTATCATTTCTTTTTGGTGAAAATTTTCAAAATTCTTCGAGCTTTGTGAAATGTAACACTTTTGTTATCTATGGGTATCATACTGTGCAATAGCACACCAAAAATTCTTGATCCCATCTAACTTGAACTTAGTACCCACTGACCCACCTTTTCCCATTGTTCCCCAACCCAACTCTTCTACTCCAACTTCTGTGAGATTAGCTGTTTTAGATTCCAGATGTGAGTGAGATGGTACTGTGCTTGTCTTTCTGTACCTGACTTATTTCACTTAACATAATGTTCTCCAGTTCCATGCCTGTTGCCACAAATCAGAGAATTTCATTATTTTTATTGTAAAATAGTATTCTATTGTGTATATATATATATATATATCATGTTTCTTTTTCATGAAAGTGTTTTGAATTATACCTAATGTTTTTTCAGCATATGGTTAGAAGTTTTGCATTAGAGAACAAAAATCCCAAATAAATATCTGAAGAGATAATCAGATTATTATTGATAATGTAGAAAAAATAAATTAGGACTAACAACAAAACGTGTTGTTATATCTATTAGATTGGCAAAATATCTGGTGTTTGTAAAATGTAAAGCAACCAAAAACACTTATACCAAATTATTGATTGAAGTATAAATTGATACAGTTGCTTTGAATTTTCACCCTGCATAAGCCTCTAACCTGGTGTTTTTCCCACTAAGTATGTGCAGTATGTGAAATCTTTATTTTTTTGCTGGGAAATGTATAGAAGGATATTCAAATTAGAATTACTACCTAGAAAAAATTTTTGAAAACAATTATAACTGTGAATAGAAACGTATAAATAAATGGTGCAAGGCTCACTCCATCAAACAGTAGATAAAGGAGAAAAAAATGAATGAACTGTTAAATACTAGCATGGAAAAATCTTAGAACTGTAATTGTGAGTGAATGATGTTAAATTGGAGAAAAGAAGAAATCATGCTGTTAGTAATTTTAAAGGTGGTAAGCAATTAAAATACTATTTAAAAATGTCTATGAAATACAAATATAATTTTAAAATAAAATAAAGATAAACACAGCACTCAGATTAGCCATCACTTCTAGAACATAAGAAAGAAATATGATGAGAATGAGGGTCGCTGGTATCTCGACTGGCCCTAGTTTTATTTTCCACAGTTCAAACATGTTACATCTGCCACTACTTTTTAAAAATTTTATGTATTATATAAATTAATTTTTAACATTTCAAACATTACAAGCTTGAAAAAACAAGCTCTAGGTTAAAAAGTTCAGAAATTTAAATGCTAGAATGCAAAAATAGATACCATCTTCCAAAGCAAATCAATTTCCTCTATATCACTTTGTCTCAAGGTAAACTTCGTGATTTATTGCATTGATGGTCTATGTTCATAATAAGTGAACAAAGTAGCAAATTTTAATTTCAAAGTATCAAAACTCAAATTTGAATCAGGATGAGGCCAAGTGAAAGAAACAGAACTACTGGAGTTAGGAGTTATTTCTAGACATATTCAATCATAGCTCAGCTATGGGCAACTATGCCCTCTTTGTCTTTGAAACAACGATGAAAAGTGGCATAAGAATAAACATGGTTTTATAGTTAATGGTTCTTACACAAGTGTTATATTCACAGCAACACCAACTTCCTAACTTAGTTTGCAAACTGTCTCAATTTGCAGTGCCTCACCTATTCCGAATAGCTAAGAAGAGGACCAAGATCAGCATCTACTTGTTTAATAATAATAATAATAGAGTTCTTAGATTTAAGGCAAACTATAAAAATTTCAGTATCATAGCATATCAGTGTTGAGTGTGTTATTTCTCAGCTCAAAGTCGATTCCTGCATACCTGTTCCTTGATTATAGCTGGGTCATGTGAGCACTCTTCCTCAAACTGAGAACAGTTTTTGTGAGTAAAGTATACTGGAGGGTCAGTTCAGTAAAAATGGGTTTTTCTTTCTTGTTCTGCATCCCTGAACACCTGCTGTGTGGGCAGTCAGTGATTGGATGTGTGAAGATACCCATGGCTTTGTCCCCACCATCTCAAGAGGAAAACATCTATAGTGACCATACAGCCCTGGCTGAGTTCCAGTAACCACTTCTTCATGTCCGTATCAACACAAACACCATGTACTCCAGTCCTCATGCTTACAGTTGCACTCAGAACCCTCTGCACAACTTGGTCACCTCTACTTCAGGTGATTATTTCCTGGAAAAGGTACCACAAACAGGGAACTGCTCCACTCCAGAGGGACATCCCACAACATCTTCAAGGAGATTTGACCACAGTCCTAAGGAGGGGGTTTCCTCTCCAGTTTGATCTTCCTTGGACAGTCTTCAGCTCTAGAAAATTCTTAAATTATTTTTACAACTTTGTAGTTGCTATATCATAGGTTAATAATTATTTATATTAAATTCCCTTTGTTTAAATTACTGTGTAGTTTCTGTCTCCAGACTGCAGATTAATATATTTAGCAATCATGGGAATATTACCTCCTTTAGATTTAAGTTTCAAAATATTTATTACCTCATGTATATATATATGACTGCATGAATGATGTGATAGTACATTATGTACAATCAGAAAAATGAGAAATTATATTCCATTTATGTATGACTTATCAAAATACATAAATGCACTATGCTGTCATGTATGACTAATGAGAACAAATAAAAATTAAAATATAAAAGTTTCTCACCATTCACACATTTATTTAATTTGCTTGATCTGATTTGGTTGCTATTTAGTGAATCACAATAAGAATTTGGAACACTGAATAAATAATAAACTAAACTACGAATGCTAACAGTAATTGATTTACATAGAGGGGAATATCACTGTAGATAGATTTTGTAATAATAAGTGCTGTTTTTAGATTGGTAAATGAAAAAAATGGCTCCATAAATGTTTTGAATATAAGTCAACCATCTACCTAAGACCCCTCAGTCAGCAAATTAAATCATTCCAAAGTATTTTGGGCAACAAAGGAAAGAACCACTTTATGCTGCATGTCTATAAAAGTTCTAAAGAATTATAAGTTGCAAATGTTGAAAAGAATATTCCAATTTTGTATGAGTATTTGTGTGACCAACAGTTGGTCACACAAGGTAGTAGAGTGGTCCTGTGAGGACATTTTCAGGTTTCCCATGGCTAGATGCCTTTCACATGGATACAGGGTAGTGCCCCTCAGACAATCCCTGGATAATTCAGACTCATCATTTAGTCTCCCCTGTAGCATGTGGGATTATGAGAGGATTGCATTATAATTTGCCTGTATGGTTGATTTTATCATCCCTAAAGCTCTTATCCTGAAAATTGTTGGCCATTTTCTACCACTTCAAAACCAATTAAAAATTCCTCCTTAAGTTCTTCTATAAGTCATTTGCAAATGACAGTGTGTGGGAGAGTATTTTACAAGAATTGGCACTGGAGTGTCTTTTATTAAAAAACATAAATTCTCTGAAAAACCCAATATACCCCTAGGAAAAAGTCAGTGTTAAAACACTTTAAAAATCCCTACAGTTGACTAGAAATGACATTTAAACTAAAGGCCCAGAGAGATTTGACAATGCTCTCTCGAAAGCATTATGACAGAAACTTCTTTAGTTCTATGAATTTTATATGAGCAGCATTTTTTTTTTCCCACGGAGACTGGCAGCTGGAGATAGATTCTGTTATTACTGAAAAGTACAGACGTCCTTTTGGCTCAAAATGAAAAGACTAGCTATTAGTGATAGATAAATGTTTCTTTTCCCCTTTACCTCATGTGTTTTAAGTTACTAACCCTCAGGGTAAGTATGCCTAGAATGTAAACATTTTTTTTTTTTCCTGTAGCAAATGTTACCTATAATAGGATGGTATGTCAGAGATTCACCTAATTCATTGTCAAGTACTTAACCTACTCTGTAAATCAGTTATCACAGTACTACTCTAGCTTAAAATGAAACAAAACTCCAACTATAACTGTTCTGAACTCATTTTTCATGTACATCTCTAATTAATAACCTTTCACATCTCTTCAAGTTCAGAAAGATGCAATTGGCAAAGCATGGAAAAGAAAAAAATGAGCAAGAAAATATACTATGCTAAGGATATCTAAAATGAGGATCTAACTGCCCAGAAGAAATATTTTCTGATTATTTGGACATTTTCTACATTCAAAATGACTGGAACAATTTTCTGCTAAATAATGACAGTAGGCACAGTGCTGTCTGTTTGTCCGAACTATGTATGAATACAACCCATAGTATTCTTTGCTATGAAAATAGCCAGACTAAAAATAAACACGCCAGATAATAGCACAATAGGAATTGTCCAATTTTGAGAATGCTGTGCAACATTTAGTTCTCCCTGCCCTAGATTTAATTTATATGGTTCACATCAGTACTCACTTTCCTTTTGAGGGTTGAAAAGTTTAGAACAATCAGATTTTATTGTTTGTAAATGAAAAAAATTGAGCATTTTTGTTTTCATGCTTTGTTTAAGTTGAATTTGCATTTTCTCTTACGAATTATGTGAAACCATTTTTTTCTTCCTATTTGTAAGTTGTTCAGGCAGTGATGAATTCGGAAGTATGCATTATTGAATATCAACTCCAGATATTATCTTCAAGAAGATATGTGAATTGGGAAATAATATGAGGAATTTCACAACTTTTTATCTTAAAGTGTCCTAGTAAAGATAAAGTTATCTCATTTACCAGTAATAATGGGAAATGGTTTTTTGACTATTTTCAAACATGTTTTACTACTACCTAGGAGACATAACTCAAATACTGACAATAACTCTCAAATATATGAAAATTAAAATAGCATATTCTTTACTCAACTGATTCACTTAGTTTTCAGTTTAAAAATGAATCTAAAATGTTTGAATTTTACTATTAATGGACCTAAAGGAAATGAAAATTATGGACAAAGAATTTTGTCTATGTATTTCAGAAATAAAATAAAAAACAGTGAAAGAAAAGACTGAAAAAATCAAAGACCAGACCACAGTTATTTGCACACTGTTACACTGATTAAGTTTTATTTATCTACTTTTTTTTGCGACAAAGTCTCACAATGTTTCCCAGGCTGTCTCCAAATCATGAAGTGAAGTGTTTCTTCCACATTATCCTTCCAAGTTAATAGGATTGTAGTGGTACCTCCCCATATCTGGCCTTGGTTAAATTTTGTAGAATGTAGTAGCTAAGATAAAATGTAAAATAACTTTATGTAATTGTCTAACAAGTGATTAGCAGCATGTACTTACAAAGGAAAAGTATGATTGAGAACATTTTTATTCAACTTAGAAAGCAATAAAATCAAAAATAAAGCTTAGGGCCATAATAAAATTATCCATAATTTTTTTCTTTTATTATTTACTTTAATTCTAAATATATTTTTTTTCTTTTCCCACCTTTTAAGAATATGTTTATGACTCCTTCCTTTCATTAACCTCTGGGTTCTCATCATTTTATGGGCCCCAATTTGACCTGGAAAATAAGTAAAGAAGAAAGAAAAATTTGCTCATTAAAGATGCTTTATGAAACTCGACTAAGGCATAGCCCTAAAATATCAGCTGAACTATCTAATGTGTATCATGAAATATCAAACTTGAAAAGATCATTCTCTACAAAGCAGATAAAATCTACTTATGTCTGTGTGTTTCTGGTGATTGAAATAAATTAAACCCCTGTGGCAGGTGATTGAAATAAATTAAGCCCCTGTTGTAGGTTTTGAATTCCTCATGAGAAATTCTCAGTACCGGCATCTCTCCTGTCCCTTCTTATTCTTCCTCTATAGCCACTTACATACTATTATGGTTTGAAACCTCAATGTTTCCAAAAGGCTCATGTGCTGAAGGCATGATCCCCTATGCAGCAATGTCCAGAGGTGGAGCTTTGGGAAATGATTGGATAAGGAGTACTCTGATATCCTTACTGAGTTAATTTATTTGTAGCTAAATTCACTACTAGTTAATGGCAGAGGCTGTGGGAGGTGAGACTTGGTTGAAGATTTTGTACATACTTCTGTACAGTCTTACCATTTGCAATTCTCTGCTTTCAATTTAGTGCTCAAAACAAAGTTATATACACATATATAGAGAGAATTAGTTTTCACAAGTGCCTAGGGGAGTAGCCGACTCTAAGGTGAAAGAAGACTATGATAGATTACCTTTACATTTTGATTTAGTGATAAGTTCCAGAAAATAAGGGAATAGACAGAACATTCAGGAGCCAGTGTCATATGATAAACTGTTATCAAAGTCATTGAGAGGAACTCGAATAAGACTTAGTGGGTAAAGTGCCCATGGTTATTTTTTTTTTCTTTTTTGATGGCACTTGACAAATTTATCTTTCACTGGAATTTTGTTCTACTTGCACTTAAGCTTCTATTCTCCTTTGGATTATATGTCTGCTTAATAATTAAATATATTCCAGAGATTATCAACACACATCTTCCATCCTACAAAGCCACATATTCACCATAAAAGACCAGGTGGACAAATGCTCATTTAAAGTCATGGGAAGATCTGTCAGGAAAAACAAGGTGTGGCCATCAGTCACAGATCAGAAGCAATTATTTCAGCACGAGGAGAAGTGCATTCTCAGAGCTAGTTCATATAACTTGTGAAGTGTTATGTTCAAAATGATAATGTCCCCTCACTTCATATTTTTGAATTTAACACTTAACATGAAAGTATAAAGAGGTGGTGAGTTTGGGGAATTAATTCAGTCGTGAGAGTTCTGCCCTCATGAGTGGGATTTATGAGTTTATAAAAGTGATTGAAAGGTACTTCCTTGCTCTTCCTACTATGTGAGGACAAACCAACAGGGTGCTATCTGCAAAATCCGTCAAGACACTAGATCTGTCAGCACCTTGATGTTGAACTTTTAAGTCTCCAGAATTCCAAGAAATAAATTTCCATTGTTTGTAAATTACCCAGTCCAAGGATTTTGTTTTAGCAGCCTGAACCTACTGTCGTTAGTTGTGTAAAATTGACAAATAACTAATCTGTGATTTTTTAAAAAAGAAGTGATCTCATATACTATCTTAGTTTGTTATAATGATTACATAGAATAATTTTATAATACTCTTGACTGTGCCTAGGACATGGAAGTGCTCAGTGAATAGCTAATATTACTATTACTCCTGCTATGAAATGCTATAGAATGAGCACTCAGTAATAACCATTTGAAATGTTTTTCCCCAAAGGTTCTTAACAAATGTGCAAGATCCAATCTCATCAGTTTTTTCTCCTTGTTACAATCCCTTATTTTCATTTATCTATCAGGTTCTCTTTCCCAGTCTAGAAAGTTGTGTGGAACATCAGGACTGGAGGTAGGTGTTGAAATGGGCACTCTGTGGCATTAGGAAAGATCCTTGGCATCCACTTCCTGAAATAAGTTAAGAAAACCAGAGAATACTGCAATTGTCTAGTAAAATACCAGTTACAGGTCAACAAAGAAGGTTAGCCAGAGAAGCATATGGAAAGAACTTCTGAGTTAGCAAAGGACAGGGTGTGGGGCATTGTCAGGACAATAGAATCCAGCATACCCTCAAATAGATCTGTTCAGAGATTTGCTAAAGACATCCCTTATTTCCCCACAGCCTAATTGTAGAAATGGTTTACCACAGCTCATTTGACAGAATGCTCAAAACTTACTGAAGCACTTGAAAAATTTGTTTTAGAAACCACTTCTACTAGGATAGAAAAAATACTTATGGATTTGTTGAAATGAAGTAGCTTCTACAAAACCATTTTCTGAGGTGCTTGGAGCAGAGGAAGACAGGGTATCAGGAGATGCAGCAAGGAGCATGGAAAGCTTGCTAATTTCACACAGGAAGAGGTCAGTAGGACAAGACAGGATCAAGGTTGTCTAGTTTTGTCCCTTACAGGCCAGTTGGCATCAAATATCATCCACTTTTGTGGATAAAATATGAGATTCAGAAGAAAACTCCAAATTAGATGATGTCCTTATGTTCTAGACTAAAATGTGTGCCCCTGAAATTCAGATGGTGAACCCAATTTGACTACAGCTGGAGACAAAGTCATGAAGGAAGCCATTAGGGCTAAAGGAGATTTTAAGACATCTCTTTCTCTATTTGAGGAAAAGAATATTTGAGGATGGAGCAAGGTGACCAAACAAGGAAAAAGCACACACCAGAAACCTGCACTGGTGACCCAGTGTTAGTAAGCATATTTTTATAGTCACTAATAGTCCAGGCATAGGATTATGAGATTATTTTTGGAAGCAGTTTTAACTGAGTGGTTAAAAAAATGCATGTAAAGTTGGAAAGTTTTTAATTTTTAATGTGGCTTCCCAAATGGAAACCAGTCAGACAAAAGGTGACAGTGAAGTGACAGAAGAAAGTCATGTCAATAAAAGTTGGATAAGATGAATAGGGAAACCAACAGAGGGAAGTAACATGGTATTCCCTCTATGCTGCTTAAGGACAAATATTATAGCATTTCCTTTGACCTGTTACAACATTAAATTGTCCCTCTACCCTCATAATTCCATTAAGACCCACTAAATTATTTCCCTCACCTAAAGCAAATATTAATATCATAAATATTTTTTTTTCTTGAACTCACTTTCTTCTGCAGCTTCTTCTCTCTTTCCTTCATAGGAAAAACCTCTTCAAATGGTTTCCTTGATTTCACATTTATAGTCTAATAACTTTTCTCCCAATCTTTCTTAAACGTAGTTCACCAAGGCATTCTTTCTCATTATTCTACTATGCTCTACTATTGAAGGATATCAGTAACCCAAATTACTAAGACTATTATGCAGTTCTCAATCCTTAGGCATGGCATTTATCAAGGTTGATTTTTGTTTGGCTTCTGGAACACCATTCCTGGTTTTCCTCCTACCTCTTTGATGATTCTTAGTCTCAATTTTCTCTTCTAGTTTGGGATAGCCAAATACTTGGCTCTGAGATATCTCTTCCCACCTACCTTCACCTACTTGTTTTTTTTTTTTTTTTTGTTTGATTCATTCTGTTATTTTTTCCCTTCCCCCCACCCCTCCCACCCCTCTTTACCCTCTATACAGTACTTTCTTCCTCCATACTTGCCCCCCTCCCTAACCCTAACTCTAACCCTAACGTTAACCCTTCCCTCCCCCCCTTTATGTGTCATCCTCCACTTATTAGCGATATCATTCGTCCTTTGGCTTTTTGAGATTGGCTTATCTCACTTAGCATGATATTCTCCAATTTCATCCATTTGCCCGCAAATGCCATAATTTTGTCATTCTTTATGGCTGAGTAATATTCCATTGTGTATATATCACCTACTTGTTTTTTAAACTCGTCTATTCCATGTTTTTATATACCACCTGCTTGCTGATGTTTACAAATTTATATCTTCAGTACAGATCACTCTCCTACAACCCAGACCGATAGGCCCAAACCAATTAGTTGAACAAGCATCCCAAACCAACTCCACCTGTAGCCTTGTACATCTCAATCAATGACAACCATCTATAATTTGTTCAAGTAGGAATATACAGTTATCTTTTATTACATTTTTTCTCTCCTTTCATTTAATCCATCAAGAAATATGTTTGATTTATATGTAAAATATAACCGGGTTATTACCACCTGCAATGCTAATCAAATTTCTCCTGCATTATTGAATTAGTCTTGGATTCAGTTTCTTGATTTCATTTTTACCCTCCTAAACCATATGTGCCTCCAGATCATTCTGTTAAAACGTAACTTAGATCATATCACTCCTCTGCTGAGAATTATCTACTACCATTGCTCTCAGAATGCACTGACAGGAACAAGATGTTTTCTTGACTTAGAAGAGTGACAAGAGAAGATGTTCATGGATATAATGATCAAAGAAGTTTCCCACATCATTACCCTATGTACATGTATGATTGCAGGAATGGTATGAATCTACGTTGTGTACAACCATAGAAACAAAATGATGTACCCCATTTATGTACAATGAATCAAAACTCAGTCTGTAAAAAATTAAAAGATAAATAAAAAATAATAAAAAAGAAGTTTCCTTTGGTGTTTATGTTTTCTCAATAAAATATGGTGTAGTGTCATTGACTAAGATATGCAGAAGAGATATTATATGCTATCTGAAAAATGAAAATGTGAATTACTGCCTTCATCTTCTAAGTTTGCCTATGGTTTTTACTTTCTTTTGTGTGTGTTTGTGAGTACATGCTTGTGTGAGTGTTCATAAACTAAATGGAATACGATTTTAAATTTAGTTTTATTTTAATAAGTAATTTATTCTCTACAGTCAGTAGCCTCACACATTGCTTTCCAAGATGAACAGCACTTTCTATTCTCAAGAGAAGATTTATCAAAGTAAAAGTAAGGGTCAAAATACGTATGAACTTGAAGTGAAGGATAATGGTGCTTTTGACCCAGAACCATACTGAAGTGCAATGAGAACAGGTTATGAATTACCACTGTGGTATAAGTCCTTAAACCATGACCTACTGGCCCACCAAGTGCTATCAAGTGAACCATGGCAACAAGGTAATTTCCTACCAGAGAGCAAGTCACATATTAAAAGGGTCCTAGGCGTTTTTTGTACAACTGCACTATAACAATTTGAAAATTTTGTAGCAGATAGAAATATTATGCAATATAAAATTTTATTAAAAAATCCCAAGGAAATCTATCAGATAAAACCTATAAATTGCAACTCAGTTATCTTTAGGATCTTACACTTGGTATATGTCACAGAGTGTTGCATAAATTTTGTTTCAATTTGTTTGGTTGTTTTAGCATTTTTAAGCATTTCACTTATTAAAGTATCCTAAATTACACAATAGAAGATAAATTAAAAATCATAGTTAACTTATTCAAGGAAATGAATGATAACACACATGTGTACATACACATAGTTTACTGTGTTGGAAATTTTCTTGATTTCTCTCAATTGCTTGCTTGCTTTTCTGATGTTTTTTAATTCTTGAGGGACCATTTAGATGTAAATATGTAGTTTAAGTTTTTAAACCCATGTCAAACCTTGAGAATTTAAAAATCAAGTACTCCCTCCCACTTTCCTCTCTTTCAATCTTTCATCTCTTTAGTTGTTCATTTCTATAATTAATTTGGACAAAAGTAACCTTATAGTTGTCTCTCAGGTAGCCTGGATAAAGAATCAAAATGACACATGCATTTCTTAAAGTAGGTTCCCTAACATACAGACAACACTTACCACTGAAATCAATTTATTTGCCATATTAGATATTTACTGAGGTGTGACATCATGACAGAAATAATGATAGTAATTGTTTTACCACAACCTCAGGTATGGATCAGTCAGTTGTTTGACACAGAGAAAATTCCTGTGATACCATCAACTCTTAAGTCAGATTGTCCAGATTAGAACTTTGGATTTGGCATTTCTATTTATTTACAGAGTACAAGTGACTGCTAAGGTGGCCTCTGAGACTTAGCCTTTCCAACTGTGAAATGTGAATATACTACTCTTTCCTTCTGTAAACATTTTATTATGATGCTCTCATACAATACATGAAAGGATGTACTGAGATTTGATATAGAATAAGGGTTGAAATAATATTCCTAAATGTTATTATCAATTTGTAACCATATTTAGTGACTTTTATTCTAAACATTTTCACCAACTAGTAGCACCATTTTTCCATCATTTTTAAATTGCTAGGTAAGCAGTCAATAACAGCATTTCTATCTATATTCTGTGATATATGTATATATGTAATATGTGTGAGTATATAATTTCAAACAAGTAGCTGTCCATTTGTATTGCACTCCATAATTATCCTACACCTTGAAGAACAGTTATGGTATATTTGTCTGTGAATAATCTATGAAAATGAAAAATTTCTAACTTCATATGGAATTTTATGATGTAGATTCAAAGAAAGTATACACTTCTATAAAAAGATGACATAAACTTCTGAAATGTAGGGGTAATACTGGAATAAAATATATTGGTGCTTATACTGATCATCTATGATTTGTGGGATTAGAACTGATTTTTGTTTCCTCTTTTTTATTAGCATTTATGGCATAGAACAGTTTTAGGATTACAGAAAAAAATGTTTAGAAAGTAATGAGTTCACAGATGCTTCCTCCCAGGGTTCATGTTTGCATGTTTCTCCTACCATCAACCTTTCCTTGCATTAGTGTGCTACATTTGCTACAATTGATGAGCCAATACTGGTACATTATTCTTAATTAAATTTTGTAGTTTACATTACGATTCACTGTGTTGTAGAGTTCTATGGGCTTTGCCAAATATGTACTACTGTATCTGTATTCAATTGCACACAGAATAATTTCACTGCCCATAAAACATCACTGTTCTTCACCTATTTATTTCTCCCTCCATCCTCCAGAACTTCTGGCAACCACAGACCTTTTCATTGTCTCTGAAAGTCTACCTTTTCAGAAAATTATGGAATTATAATCTATAGTGCACAGGCTTTTCAAACTGAATGTTTTCACTTAGCAATATCATTTAAGATCTACTCTGTCTTTTCATAGACTGATAACTCATTTCATCACTCAATAATATTCTATTATGTGGAGGTAAAATTTTTATTATATATTCATTTGTTGAAAGACCTCTTGGTTACTTCCAAATTTGAGACTCTATGAATGAAGTTTTTATACATTTATGCACAGACTGTGTGAACCCAAATTTTTAACTCCACTGGGTAAATAGTAAAGAAAGTAAATTACTAGATCAGATGTTAACCCTATGTTTAGCTTCATAAGAACTTTTGAACTGTCTTCCAAAGTGACTTAATTATTTTATATTCTCATCAGCAATGAATAAATTCCCACTGTTATATACCCTTGCCAGCATGTACTGTTGTAGTGTTTTGGATGAAAGCAATTCCAGTAAGTATCTAGGTCCACCTTGTTGCTTTAATCTGCAATTCCCTGACCACATATGATAGTGATCATTTTTAACAGGATTATTTGCCATCTGTAATCTTCATTGGAGAAGTTTGAATCAGATATTTTTGTCTATGGTTAATTGAATTGTTTGATTTCTTATTGTTAAGTTTTAAAACTTTTTATATATTTTGGTTACAATTCCTTTATCAAATATGTTTTATAAATATCTGTGGTATGTCTTGTCATTCCATTATCAGTGTTAAAAATCACTAGACTATGTTTATGGGGGTTTATTTCTGGGCACTCTGTTCCATTGATATGTTTCTTTCACCAATATACCACATTGTCTTTATACTGTAGTTTTTTTTATAGTTTTTATTCATACATCATGATTATATAATAGTAGGATTCATTGTTATATATATTTTTGTGAACAATTAACAATATAATTATAGTAAGTCTTAAAGTTGAGTAATTTCTCCTCTGACGTAGTTTTCTTTAGTTTTGTGTTCATATTCTGGGTCTTTTGCATTTCTATATAGGATTTAGAAACAGTTTTTCATTATCCACAAAACAACTTGTTGAAGTTGAAATTTGAAAAATCTGTAGATCATTTTGAGGAGAATGGACATGTTGTTAATATTAAGGTATCTTATCCATGAATACAGAGTATCTATTCAGTCACTTAGCTCTTTGGTTTTTTTCATCAGTTTAACAGTATTTCTGATGTAGATCTTATAAATGTTTTGTTAAATTTGTAGCATTTTATTTTCTGAGTACTAATGTAAATGATGTTGTGTTTTATACCTCAAATTCCAATTATCTATTGTTAGCTATTTGCACTTACTAGGATCAACATAATAAAATAGCACTGACAGTGTGGCTTGCAAAAACAGAAATGATTTTTTCATACTTTTAGATTTTCAATTTTGTTGATTATGTCAGCTACCTTTGTTTTTAATTTTTAAAATGTCTATTCCAACACATGTTATTTTTTCCAGTGACTTTGAGCGTAAACTTTCCCTTTCTTTAAAGAGTTTCCTGAGATGCACACATATTTATTTCATATCTTTATTCTTTTCTTATATGTGCATTCAGCACTATCAATTTTCCTTTAAGCATTGCTTTTTTTGCATCGAACAGATTTTTATGTTTTGTTTTCATTCTCATTTAGATCTAATATTAAAAAGAATTCTTTGAGACCTATGTGTTATCTAGTAACATGTCAGTCTACAAGTATTTTAGAATTTTCCAGCTTTCTACCATTGTTTTCTGCTTTACTTCCACATGTAGAGAGACTACACTTTATACGATTACTATGATAATGTTTATTAAAGTATGATTTTGAGCCCAGAATAGTGTCTATCATGGTGATTATTCATGTGAGTTTAAGGGAAATGTGTATTTGCTGTCGTTGGATGAAGTACTCAATAACAGTTCAACATATTCTCATTAATGTTCTGCTTGATGGATCAGGCAATTACTGATAGAGGAATGTTGAAGTCACCACTCTGATGGTAGATTTGTTGTGCATTTTTTAGTTCCATTAGGCTTTACTCCACAAATTTTGACCCTGTCACTGGATGCATGCTATCATAATGTGCTTGAAAGTTCAATCCATTTTATTATGTAATGTCTCTTCAATTTTTAATTTTTTAAAAATATTTTTATTTGTCATTTTAATATACTTTAAATTTTTTACATTGGCAAATATGCATTGTTTGTATTTAACACGTATAGCATGATGTTTTGAAGAATATTTATTATAAAATGGTTATATCTAGCCAACCAATATATGCATGCTCTCATGTGATTATCATTTTTGTGGTGAAATACTTTACATCCACTCTTTTACCATTTTTCAATAAGATAATATATTTTATGTCATATGTTGTACAATAGATTATTTGAACTTATTCCTCCTGTCTATCTGAATTTTTGTGTCCTTCAAACAATATTTACCCATTCCCCTCTCCCTATTGCCCTTCATTTAAAAATTCTCTTAGCTTTTAAATTTTCTGGGTTGGGAATTCATAGGATGAATTTCTTTTGATTAGGGTTAGCCTACTTTATTTTTTTTCCATCTCTTTACTTTATACATTTTTTTGTGATTTCATCATTAAAATAGTCTTCCTGAAAGCAATATACATTCGGGTCTTGTTTTTTTGTAAATCACATTGTCAATTTCTTACAATTGGTGCATTTAAAATGTTAATGTTTAAAGTGACTACTAATATGGTTGTTTCCATCATATTTATAACTGTTTCTATTAGTTCACTTGATCTTTATTTTAAATTTTTTCTCCTCACTTATTTTATGCCTTGTCTGGTTTTAATTGAGCATTTTCTAAAATTCCATTTTGTCTTTTTTTCTTAGTCTATGAATTGTACTTTTTGGAAATTGATTTTAGTGGTTGCCCTGGAGCTTGAAATACACATTTACAACTAATATCATTTCACTTTCAAATAGTACTGTGTACATTTGTGGATGGTGCTGGTACCTTATAATGAAGCATTCCCAATTACATCCTCCCAAACCTTGAAACAGCATTATTAACTAATTAATTCATACATAAGAAATAATATTATAAGATATTGCTGTTATTTTTATGAACAAACTATTTTTTTTAAATCAATGAAGAATGGCATCCCTAGAATAATAAAATTAAAATCCAGAGCCCTGTTTTATTTTCTTAAGCTGCAATTTTTTTAACATTTGTTTGTATTTTCTTCACATGAGCTCTAGTGCATACTGTACTATCCTGATATGTTTTGTTTTAACATTGAAGGATTATTTCATCGATAAAGGTCAAGAAATTTTCACCTTTCAAGAATAGACTATAATAAAAATTTCTCCAAATGTAGAGGTGGTTTGAGTTAACTTCATGGCATTGCACAAATAAGAATCTCATCAAAAAAGCAATTCTAAAAACTAATTGGAACTCAACAAATTATCTTTTATAGACAGTCAGAAAAGAACAAAAAAAAAATCGATTAAGATAAATTCTGCAGAATATATATTGGGGGAAAAGAAGAGTTTGGATTTCAAAGAATTCTTTCCAGTACTATATTCATAAACTGTGTCCATATTTGAAATTTAACTTCTCTAGAAAAAGAAGATGACACCAAATAACATCCATTTTAGACAATAAGAGTAAAGAATGGGAAGTTTTAGGCATGAACTTGAAAAGTTAGCTATGTAAAATGAAATGACCACATAATTTAAATGTGTGATGAAAAGTAATAATTATGATTTTAAACCAACAATATATTTTAAAACACAGCTAATAAGTTCAAGAAAACACTACATAAAAAGGAAAGAAAGAAAAAAATTAATCGAAGCAAAATTTTGGCTGGTAGCCTATATTTCAATAAGCAATTTAGAATTTATTATCATATAATTACATCTGGGTAAATGCTATACAAATAAATAAGGAATATTTAATATATTCCAGTATTTGTATCCAAGAGGATCTAAATTATCACCTAATTATTTTCTGCTTCTCTTGTTTGTTTAATAGTGGGTAAAATATATTTATTTGTACTTTTTACCTTTTTGGGGGGTTAGAGAAACAAAGATACTCTTTTTCATGGAAATTTAAAATAGTTCCCAAATGACTCAAACAAGGTAACGGAATAAGCCCAGGTAATTTTCTAGAAAAAAAATAAAGAGAAAGTTTATAGCATATGATATCTGAAAGTGAGATGAAAGGTGAGAGAAACAGAAAGAAATAAACGTACTTGAGGAACGAAAATAAACTTCATCAAGTTTGGAATAAAAAGTTCTGAAAAGTAGAAGAAGGTTATTTTCATGTTTTAATTTCTGGAACTGATCGGTACCTAATGTTTTTTATTACTGACATAGATGAAGAATCTCCGTAAATCTCCAAAGGACCAGTGACAAAGTAACGTATCTAGGTTGAAGAATGCTGATCATATAATGAGGAGAAATGTACTGGTAAAGGAATTTATCTCTGAAACACCAAGGAAAAATTTAACCCACCTTTTTTTTTTTTTTTTTAATCATTGACAAAGTGACAATTTCAGTCAGTGACTCTCTTCTTTAGTTCAATAGATGCACCCCTGTCTGATCTTGAGATGTAAACACTTCATAAAAGACCACCTAAGTCCCTCCCCTGTGAGCTCTGAGTGGAGCAGAGGTGTTTACCACGCTAGTTTGTGACTTCTTATACCCACACATTTTCAGAAACGACTATTTTGAAGGGGAGCAAGAATCACATTCATAGCCCTTTGTAATGTTCCAGATACCTGTTTGCTCAGTTCATTTTCTTTTCTGAGAAAAAGTCTCACTGCAAATTTATATGTATCTGAATTTCTATTTCTTTTCTAAAGTCAAATCAGTCATCAACTCCCAGATCATTTATTCTATAATATCTATGTAGTATACTTTTATTTTCCATGAAGAAAACCTTTTTTTTTTTTTTTTTTTTTTTTTTTTTTACAAAATTTAAGCTTGTATTTCTTTTCCTTAATACCAAGATCTAATGTCTGTTGAAAGTCAACAATATGCCATGAATCGCATCTATGATCTCACCAGTGACCACATTTAAATGAGACCAGATTATTAAGATGCTTCTTGTTGGATGTGTCAGTTATTAATTTGTTGCTTCTCAGCTCCAAATGCTCCCCTCATACATATTCTGTGACCTACAGCAGCGTTCTTTATTTGTCCTTCAATGTAAGCATTTTCACACTTCCTTGGCAGAGAGTTCAGGAGGGACATTGGTGGAAGGAAGGGCTCTCCTTCATGTCAGGACAGTCCTGGAAGTTAGGTCCGCTGTAGGAAGACATTGCTTCTCCCAGACTTTGTGTTCTGAAGTCCTGCAAAGGTGCTGGCACCAGACCTCTCTGAAGCAAGATGAAAGCAGCCACCTCTCCTGTGACTTGAAGGGTCACACTGAGCTGCAGTTCCTTCTGCAATTGCCCACATGGCCTGCAGTCTCAGAAAGTTTCTTGCTCTACAGTTCCTTGGATTCCCACTGAATGCTACTATGCAATCTGTTGGTGTTCATACACACTCCACAGCTGGCCCCCAGCTTGCTCAGCAACTCCTGACTAGCTTTAACATGGACAAACCTGCAAATGTGTCTCTTGTCATGGAAATACACATTCTCCAACAAAAATCAGAACCCTTTCTAGGTTTGGTCTTCTATGGGTATTCCTCCTTCAGCCCAGAGTATCATGCAATTTCCTTATAGTTGTTCTTTTGCCATATTAACCTGTTATATTAAACTTCCTGGTTTAACCTAGTGTGTGCCTTCCATCTCCTGATTGTACCCAGACTGCCACACAGAGATTTATCCCTTTGTGATCATAAGAATTGCCTTGCAGTATCTATAAGTCTGTTCTGTGTTTGATACTGGAACTTGACGTCTACAGGATAACAAAGAATCAGAAAGGGGAAGGTGGATGCAAGGTGGGGAGAATACAAATAAGCCAGAACACACACATGTTCTAGAATTTAGTTCCCATTAACTCTGACCTTGACGGCTCACAGTCTCCTACTGAAGTTGGGAACCTTAATCATGGAGCTAGGCACACATATCCAGGCCAGGTGGGGTTGCTGGAGAACAATCTGGGAAGTGAAACAGGGCCATCCATCTGCTGTCTCATGTCAACAAGATGAGTCTGTTGGTAAGTGACATTGTGTGTAAGCTTCGAAAATGGCTGCTACTTATCTTCTACTCTCCAAATCTTCCTTATGAATCTCTCTTATAGTTCATCCTAATCAAAAGCACACAGTGAGAAATTTAATTCATCGACAAAGGTAACAGGCAACAGAGCCTTCACAGTTCATCTCCACCAATACTCATGGACATCTTCTTTAACCACACTTAACCTCCAACACAATAGCAAAGTCCTATGTCTTACATGACATAGATAATCCATATCAACCAAAAACAAGCTAAGCTTTCCTTAGCTTGAAAGAAGGCAGCACATAGTTCTTTTTATTTTCTTCATTTTTTAATATTTTATTTTATTTTATTTTAGTCATGAAGTGATGTTTATTTTTCTACTGACTGATCTCATACCATCATTTTAACATTAAACATCATTAAAGATAAACAAAACCAAGCCCAAGTTAGAGTGGTCAGAACAGATTCTATTCAATAATAATTGTTGCAATAGGAAATAGAGTTCATCAGACAAACTCAATTTCATGAAGTAAAATGCAGGAGACTTAAAAACTGGGCCCACCAGGGAAAACCATAGAAAGCCAGAAAGGGGAGGGTGGGTGGGTCCATGTGACCAGGTGGTTGAGTTTGCAAACTGGGATTTACCCATAGGACAGACTTTGGTGTTTGTGACCAGAAGCAGAGGTCCAAACTGGAGCTAGCTGTTGCCTGCCAAAATTGGGCTCCTGCAATCCCTCAAAGAGGAGACTTATTTCTCTGTTTTCATTTCAAAAAGACAGTTCTGAGGTCCTGGATGAGACCATTGTGAGTGGTGGATGAATCATATCTCAAAGGGGGCAGCACTTTCTAAAGTAACTTCTCTCAGAAGGAAAGGGAGCCTATCTGCCTGTCACCAGGTTTCAGCTAAATAGTAAATTCTTCTCTCTTAGCAGGAATGTGGTGAGGGGACTGGGGTCATTCTAGGAAAAATGGCCTTAAAAAATGTCCACGCTAAAGTTTGGTCAAGTCTATTAGTACAGGAGTTTGAATGGAGTCATCATTAGCTAAAAGTACCTTTGTAGTACCCAATAGCAAGTTATAAGTTTAACCTCTTTTAATGAATATTATGTTAGATCACAAGTGGATAAAATAAATGAAGCTAACAAAACCATCTGTTTTATCTATACACAAACATGTCCTTATGAATCCTCTTAATATTCAGTCTTCATATCTGCAACAGGCTACGTGGCTATAGTTGGTGTATATAAATAATTTCTTACATGGTGCATTCCACATTCCTTTTGTTCTCAGCAAACAATCAGGCTTAGGATTGTCTAGTTTGAATGATTTCATTTGGTAGACTGAAAATGTTCATTTCTGAAGGATGTGGGCCTTTAGCTGCCTTGCCTGAACTAGGTTACTGTAATTTTCCATTGACTTAAATCATAGCACATGGGAAAGTAACAAATGTCTTAGGAGACTACATTCCAGGAATGTTCTTCCTTATGCACACTGTGCAAAATAAATCTGATTTCCCTTTAGTAGACAGGACCAATCACTCCAATCAGTACAATCAGTAGATTCCCTGGCATGAAGCACTCTAAGTATCCTGGTAAGATTCTCAAATTCTCCTTCACTGGAACTATCACTGCATCCTCTGATAGAAGCAAGTCTACTATTGTAATTAAGAACATTACTCACCAGTAGGACTTAAGGTAACCACAGTGTGGCAGGTGGCTCATTAAGACTAAGAGGGGCTTCACTTTTTTCCCTTTTCCATGTCTCAATCATGTATTTTCAAACAGCTAAGTAAGACACAGGAAGTTAAAATTAAAATACCCAAAAATTCAAGACATGAATTTTCAAAAATGGCTGCTACTTTTCTTCTGCTCTCCAAATTCAAGACATGAATTTTTCATGTGTGAACTAAAAAATTCACTGGACATGATTATCAGCAGAGTAAACAGAGCAAAAGAAAACCTTACTAAAATTGAATGCATAACAATAGAAACTACTATGTACAAAATTAAGATAAGTAAAGATTATGAACATATCACAATCTGTTAAAAATTTAAACTACCTAATATATGTATAACTTGTTCACCAAGAATATGAAAAATAAAAAAATTGAGAAAAAATAGGAAAAGAATTCTGTATTTGTTGAAACTTACAAAATCCACAGATTTAAGAAAGCAAATGAAGTTCAAGAACAAGAAATATGCACAAAACTATGTCAATGTGCATCATATCCAAATTGAACAAAAAGAATAAAGGAAGGTGCTATATTTTTCTTTCTTTCTTTTTTTTTTTTTTTTTTTTTTTGGTACCAGGGATAAACTCAGGGGCACTCTACCACTGAGCCACACCCCCAGCCCTATTTTGGATTTTACCTAAAGACAAGGTCTCCCTGAGTTACCTAGCACCTTGCTTTTGTGGAGGCTGGCTTTGAACTCGAGATCCTCCTACCTCAACCTCCCCCTGAGCTGCTGGGATTACAGGTGTGCACCACTGTACCTGGATAAAAATACTTTCTTAAACCAGAGAGATTTCTGGTTGCATTTAAATTTTATCTACACAAAAATTTTGATAAGTTTGTAAAAAAGCAGATGGGTTCAAAGAGATATAAAACACTAACTTAAAAAAAAGTTATAGTAGCTATAGTAATTTCATGTGAAACCATGTGTACAAAAGACTATCGGGAAGAAGGGGGAACACTATACATTGATAAAAGAGTCAAATTTCCAGGAAAAACCTTACAGTCTTAAACATGTACTTACCTACCAACTGATTTAGACATATGATTTCTTTTGTGTGAGTTATGGTGAGGACAGTCACAGACCAAGAGAGAGAAGAACTGGAAAAAGTTCTATCATTTGTTACATTTCCCTAGAGAAAACACAGTAAGTAGGCCAGGGAGGGATTTCTTCAGAAGAACAAGGCAGAGAAATCAGGCTTAGCATTCATCTACCTTGAATGATCTGGGCAGGCATAAGGACTGTCCTGGTGGTCTGGTACCTGGCACTGGTTTGTAGGGACCTGAAGTGGCAGAGGCCCATGTGGTTGGGCACATGAACTTAGCTGTGAGAAAACGGGCAGACCTGCCTCTAGCCAGGGACTAAGAGTTGGATGACGACGATAGAAATGAAAGAAGAAATAAACAAATCCAGAACTAGAGTTGGAAATTTCAACACCACATCTCAACAACTGATAGATCAAACAGGCAGAAAATCAGTAAGAATATAGATGATCTGAATAGTACATATATCAACTTGACCTAATCGATATTTTATGGAATACTCCAAATAACAACTACAGATTACATATTTTCCTCAAGGTCACTAAGAACACTCACCAAGATAAACTATAACCTGGGACATAAAACATGCTTTAACAAACAGAAAAATCAGATATCACACAAATTTCATTTAAGACCATAACAGAATTAAACCAGAATTCAATAACAGAAAGGTAGCTAAAAATTACCAGCTATTTGAAAACCAAATATACACCTGTAAATAATTCATGAGTAAAAATATCTCAAGGGAAAATAAAGTATATTTATAACTAGATGAAATCAGAAAAATAACATCGAAATTTTCGGAATGTGGCTACTAGGTGCTACTAGGTACTACTCGGTGATTCATTGTGTGTGTGTGTGTGTGTGTGTGTGTGTGTGTGTGTGTAAGACGTAAAATCAGTAACGTAAGCTTTCATCTTAGAACACAGGTGAAAGAAAAATGAATTAAATTTATAGCATAGAAAGAATAAAAATTAATGATAAAGTTGAAAATAGGAAAAACAGAAGAATTAGTAATCCAAGGGCTTGATGTTACCTTCTCAGCCCTAAAATTAGGAAGACAAAATTCTTGGAAATAACTTTGGAAATAAATAAAAATTGATAAACCTCCAATCAGGTTAGCCAGAGAAAGAGAGATCAATTATGAACAGTAGAAATAAAAGAATAGTGATCACAACAGATCCCAAAGAAATTAATGAGATAATACTCTGATCAACTCTGGTTGTCAATTTGATAATGTAATGGACCAATTTATGGAAAGAGAAAGCATCAAAATGCATCCTAAGAGGAATAGAGAACTTAAACATTCATGTAACTATTAGAGACCAAATTAGTAGCAAAATACAGTCTAAAAATAAGGCAAGACATTAACAAGAAAACACCAGGTCAGGATAGTTTTACTAGTGAGTAAATACTTAAATATGAAACATATTTAAGGAGAATATCATATGTAAGGAAGGAATCATACCACATCCTTCAGAAAGAAATCATTCCACTTCTACATTGTCTCTTTCAAAGCAATAGAAGTTTAAGGTATACTTCCCAACTCATATCATAAGGACAATATTATTTTAACATCAAGCCAGAAAGAGACATTACAAGTGAACTACTGACCATGGTCCTCCATGACATAGACACAAATCTCATTAACACAATATTAGAAATCAAATCTAGAAACTTATATAATGGATAAGATATCATTAAATGTGGATTAGAAGGCTAATTCAAGAACCACAAGCCAAAGAACTTGATAGATAATTAGAAGAAAAACAAGAGTTTCTGGAAGGCTGTATGTGGTTTAAAGGACAATGGATGAAAATAAGATCCTGTTTAAGGGAAGGCTCACTACCAAGTCTTCGATATCCTGTTTGGAACTTCTGAAGGACTACATTCTAGTAGGAATTGTCAGGCAGAGAGACCAGGTCTCAGGGACTTATCAACTCCATCTTCTCTTGGGTTAATAAGGTTGTCCTATTTTTGAACTTATTCCCAAAGTCAATACTGGAGAAAAATAGTAATTTCCAAAGACTCAAATTATCACTTCAGTTTCTCATGCACAGATTCTGGTAGTCTGTTATTCAATCCCAAGTACCCCTTCTCAAAAAACAAAAAAAATCGAAAGACGTACAGAGAAGAGATGGTGTCCGAGGGAATGCAGATTTTGAATCTTCTCAAACTCTAACCCTAATGGAGGATCAAATATCATAGAAACTCAAAATCTCATAGGTAACATCTACAACAAGAATAGATGGCAAATTGTATTTCAAGGAACTCTAAAATATATGTGGGTATGGACAAATTGGTCACCACAAAACTGCACAAAACAACAGAGAAGAAAACTCAAAATATTTCATAATTTGTCATTATATGATCACAGAAAAATTTTAAAATTCCTGCTAATGCACAGGGTATTGGAGAATATTTTTCTCAATATCCCCTATCATTTTGCCCTCCTGGTGAAGCCAGAATTGGGGACAGGCAGTTAGTGTAGAAATAGAAGATCAGGTCAAATCCAGGAAATGGAGGCCATGAAAGTCATCTGCTTCTGGAAGTTGGGGACTATACCTGAGAGAATGGAATGTCAAGGATCTCTGGAGTCCACGATTACCAAATTTACCTGTCCTTGTCAAGGACTACAGGCAGGGAACTGCTAATTAAAGCCCCCTGGGCCCTTCCCTGTCTGAATCACTTTGGCCCTCCCCCTGCCATCTGCTGCTCACCTTTTTTGCTATGACACCAGCAACTCCTGGGCCTAGTCACATAAGCAAGAAGGAGAGAGATAGGGTGGGAGAGAAGAGAACAGAACAAAGGAGACCCTAACCTATAAAAGATGTAGGGCGTGCTCACTTCTTGGGAATCTAGAACATCAGCCATGACCCCCTTCTCCCTCCCAGGAGAAGTCTGTATTATTACTTTTAAATAAAACCTGCTTAATATGCTTGCCTTGGTGTGCTTCTCTGATGTTATACTTCAACACCTGAGGAAGCAGAACTTGTCAACGGGAAATGGTGGTATCACTTGAAAAGGCTTATTAAGCTATTAGAAGTTTAAAAATCCTTCTTCCTCTCTCATTATTATGAAGATTTTTCATGTTTTCATCATAGGTTTCTAGATTACCCTAAATTTCATTTATTATTTCTGTGATCAAAACTAAATCTGTCAGCAATTATTGAGAAAAAATATTTTTAGGGAAACTTGAACCTACGTGTCTACCTGAATAAGTTTCTATTGATCACTAACTCTTTCTGTCTATAGAAAATTCCAATTATAATTTCTTTTCTTTATGAGCAGACTGTGGGTCTCCTAACCCACGCTCCTTTTTTTCTGTTTTGCTATACCCACAGAGGACATGGACGCTTCCAAATGTTTCTTCCTGAAACAAAGCCAGAGAACTTATATACAAGAGTATATTGATTAAAAAAGCTTACTTGGATCAAAAATCCTGCCTTATCAAGTTTTACTAATAACATCAAGGAAACAAACAAAAAGAATGCAGGAAAAGCAGAGAGAGGGACATTCCACATGGCTGTCTGCATCTACAGGTGCCTTCAGACACTGTTGGTTTCAGGGTAATAGATGAAAATCACATCTCGCAGCAGGGAAAATTTAGGTACTAAAATGTGGTCATTTTCTACCATGAGTAATTGTTTAGCTTATGTGACATTTTCCAAGAAGCCATGCATTATAAATCCATAGATTCTGGAACTGTTTATCTCACTTTATCCCAAGCAAGAGAAATTGTTCAGAATACTGGATAGATAACAACTCTCCTCCTAGCAAGGATCAGTAATCTATTTACCAGGATGTAAATATCATCAGAAATTAAGAAAATTAAAGAATGTATCTTCCTTTTGTTCTCTATGAGCATATCTCGAAAATTGGTTTAAAAATATGTAACAAACCAAGTGTTTTAATTCCTTCTTTGAGTTAGTGTACAGCCTTTGTTTATTTCTCTCACTCTTTTGGAAACATTTTTGCCATGGACGAATGTCGAAGTTGGGTCTACAAGTAATCTTGCTAACCTGCTCAGTCTTCAGAGCTTCTGCAATTATAAAACTAGTACTATTGTTTGGGACTTATATCCCAGCTCTGGCCTATGTGGTCACCCTGCAGGTCTGGTCTCCAAATGCAGCTACTGTTTAGATCAGGTCTCTGTGTTACAGCCTTTCCGTAGTGTTATGGGCTTCATCAGTGTCTCCTCAGGAAATCAGGACGGTAAGCCTTGACTGAGTAGGCACACTGTGGAATCACAAGACTGCCTGTTTAGTGAGGATATGAGAACTCAAAATGAGCTCTTGCCCCAGCCACCCTTCTATTTTCATCGGACTGTCCCTTAAGGACCTCCCCAGGATTGCCAGACTGACAACAAGCAAACATAACTTGTGGGAATGACTATAATGATACACACATGTATAAGTAAAGAGAAAAATTCACTTTTATTTTTATATCAGAAAAGAATTTCAGTGAATGGAGAGTTTGCCTTATTTAATTATGCAGTTTCCCTGAACACTAGCTCTCCACGATATCCCAGACTATTAAGGTTGAAATTTGTTCTCTCAAACTATACATTGGAGTTCCAACCCCAAGTATCTGTGGCTGAGATTGCATTTGTAAGTAAAGTCTTTGAAGATATTATTGATTTCAGATGAGGTCATCAGTGTGGGTCCTAATCCAAGATGACTGATACCCTCAGAAGAGAAAAACTCCATGCAAAGGTAGCACACTGGGGGAACACCATAGGATAACAGGATTAGAGAATAGGGTGATATAGCTGCAAGTCAAGAAATGCCAAGGATTGATGTCACCACCAGAAACTACGAAGAGACAAGAAAGGATTTCACTCACAGTGAAAGAGAGAACATGGACCTGAAAATACCTTCACTTCATAGCTTTAACCTAAGGTACACTAAGAAAATAAGTTTCTGTTGTTCTAAGCCATCAAACTCGGGGTGATATGTAATGGTAGCACAGGAAATTAGTGCACAGAGTGAACAGGAACCCTAAGCCTCTAAGAATTTTATAATGCTGCAGAGAAGCAAAGTACCAGTAACAACCAGAATTCTGAGTGAATGGAAAAAATAGTATACATCCCTATAGCAGCCTGGCTACCAAAATCCTGGTATAATTTAAACCTAAATTCATGGAGAAAGTTATTAGTTCTTAATAAGGAGGCATGATTACCTCAAGGCAGGGGAAAGAGCTAAGTCCAAGACACAAATCCTAATCCCAACAGGCATCCAGCATACCATACCTGTGAAATGGGGTAGTCCTGGAGAGGCCTGCCCCGGGGAAAGAGTGAGTTCTAGCAAAATAAAATCCCTAGAGGGGAATAAACTGGTAGCAGACAACAAGGAAGCCAAGTTTTGTTTTATTTTGTTTTTCTCATCAAATATTGTAAGTTTCCCCTAAATGGTATAAATGATGCGTTTCTTTTTGCAATTTAGGGAAATAAAGCTATGTCCCTTTCACTCTATCTCTCATATGTGATATCTCTCATAGTTGACAGTATGTACCAGTGAACTAAGGGATGTGCAGTAAGAGGCATTTCAAGGTTTTGATCGTGGTTTTCCAGCAGAAAACAAAGGTATTGTCTTCAGTGTCTAGCATGGTGCATGACCCAGAGAATCTGCTCAGTGAATGTTCACTGACGTGATAGGGACTTCTGCCAATTCCAGCACTCAGCTACTCCACAAACATAGCAAAAATCTAGGAGAACAACCTGTGGGTTCTTTTACCCTTGCTTTGACATTTTAAATAAAACCTAGCACATTCAAAGAGTAACTGCACTGACCACAGCTTTCTGGTTTGTGATTCAGACTAATTAGTACTATAGTCACTCATGATTTTTGGCAGTTTGTATTTCGGTAAGCAAAACTGGAGGAATTTATTTTTGGCTATAGACATCACTCTTTAAACAATTCAATCCCCCTGTCTAAATGGTTGATGGGATTTGGTAACATACAGAGTTAGTGATTACCTGACCTTATATTTCCTCTGGGTTTTCTGCTGTTGATACTATCACCTGCATCTTTTGATTGCAAGTATTTGGGGCATTGAGCCAGTTCCCATTTCATTACATAAAGCTGATCTGAGCATACAGAAACCATACCAATCAGCACTTTTTAGAAAATGAAACAATTTGCAAGTTCTTGAATGATAGATCACAGTGAGGAAGTGCATGGTACCGTGCTTTCAAATTGAAATTTCAGCAGTATCTTTGCTTATAAATGTGGTGCCCATACATACCTGTTTGGCTGGGAGAGTACTCTTTTATTCCAGGTGCTTTGCTGTAATTGTTAATGGCTTTTACTTTGCTCCCCAAATTATCCTTGCTTGATTATACATTATGTGGTAACCCCCATTTATATGTTACGCCTTCTTTGGAGTTCCACAAGCAGATGGATTCTAGCAGCCTGAGAAAAATTATGCACAAAGATGTACAACCTTCTGGAAGGAGCAAAGCAGGAGAGAGAGATATGGCCCGTGTAGCAGGTGCAGCCAGGGGAACAATGGTTCAAGTACAGTGAGGCACTTGATAAAAAGAGGAGTAAGCAGATATAATACATCCAGGCATAAAGGAGAAACAAACAATTTTAACTTGGGAAAGAGTAAAATTATTCCATGGTAACAGAACTCAAACAATGGAAAATCTGCAAAATGTGGGAGAAAAAATTATAAAAGATTTTGCTTATTGCACATCTACTATCTGCCAGAACTTAGACTTAATGACCTAAATGCAGAAAATGTATCTACCTAGGAGATGGGTATTATATTTTATAGAGAAAAATGGAGACAGAGAGTTAAGTGATCCCCAGAATGAGTTAGATGGTGGAACCAGCCTTTGAAACCAGATCCACCTAGCTTTTGAAGCATTGTACTCTTTTTTTTTGGTGGGGGGCAGGCGGTGGAGGTTACTGGGGATTGAACTCAAGCACATTAAACCAGTGAGTCCTATTTTGTATTTTATTACATCCCCAGCCCTATTTTGTATTTTATTTAGAGACAAGGTCTCACTAAGTTGCTGAATGCCTTGCTGTTGCTGAGGCTGGCTTTGAACTGGAGATCCTCCTGCCTCCCAGGAACAAAACTATGTCAATGTGCATCATATTCAAATTGAACAAAAAGAATATAGGAAGGCACTATCTTTCTTTCTTTCTTCTTCTTCTTTTTTTTTTTTTTTCTTCTTTTTCTGGTACCAGGGATGAACTCAGTGGCACTCTACCACTGAGCCACACCCCCAGCCCTATTTTGGATTTTACCTAAAGACAAGATCTCACTGAGTTACTTAGCACCTTGCTTTTGCTGAAGCTGGCTTTGAACTCAAGATCCTCCTACCTCAACCTCCCCCTGAGCTGCTGGGATTACAGGTGTGCACCACTGCACCTGGCTGAAGATACTTTCTTAAACCAGAGAGACTTCTGGTTGCATTTAAATTTTATCTACACAAAAATTTTGATAAGTCTGTAAAAAGCAGATGGGTTAAAAGAGATATAAAACACTAACACTAACTTAAAAAAAGTTGTAGTAGCTATAGTAATTTCATGTGAAACCGTGTGTACAAAAGACTATCAGGAAGAAGGGGGAACACTATACATTGATAAAAGAGTCAAATTTCCAGGAAAAACCTTACAGTCTTAAACATGTACTTACCTACCAACTGATTTAGATGGCTTGTTTGTTTTTTAAAGCACTTTCATAGGGTCGTTCTTCAGCTGTCTTGAACTTAAGTTTTTCACATGTTGGTCTTTTTCACTGACAAAACCTTAGTACAATTCATTCCATCAGTCAGATTCCCAGTTTTTCCTGACTCAGTAGTTGTCATTTCTTCCACTTAATGTTCAAAGCACTTTGTGTATAGCTTTATTTCATGTCATTCTATGTTTTGTTTTCTGTGTGGGTTAAAAATCATCTTTTTCAAGTTCCCTCACAAATCAGGATATCACCAACTTAGACTTCACATTAACATAATAGCTTAGGTGTAGTAGGTACTTGAAATATAATTAATAGTTAATTGGTGGGTCATTTTGTATTGTACCCTGAGCTCCCGCCAGACAGAGAAAGTTCACTCTTAGAAATACAACGTGGATACAGCAAAATTCCTGGTCTTAGGGAGTTTGTATTCCAATAGGAAGGCGATAAATAACAATCAAGGAAACATATATGTTGTGTATCATGTAGGGTTACAATAATAAGAGTAAGGTAATAAAAAGTAAAGAATGATATCCATTCAATGTCTCTGCATGTATGGGATGACATATGATCATATATTAATGAAGTGGGAAATTAATTCAACACCACTATTGAATAAATGAATGAATTATAGGAACAGGTGTATTTCAGTGTTCCATGGTTTTCTGTTGTGTTTGACTAATTTTTCTTCAGGTTTCTGCTCCTCCATATGGAGACAGTAAATCAATCAAAGTTATCTCTTTTGGGGAGGGTCTACAAAATACCTAAGTGGAATGCTTTCATACTTTTCAGCAAAGGAATGTGGATGTGGAGACTTATTCTCACTACTAGTAGAAGCCCAGCCTTATTTGTTCACCCCATAAGAAAAGTGTCAGGATATTGGAACCACAGATAAAATTTACATCTTTTCTTGTTGAAAGATCTTAATGTGCTTATAGATTAGAATTAGATTTCTCTGAAAGAGGATAGATTAATTCTTCAAGTCTGTAACAAGGGTACTTTTAAAATCTGCTATTATAACACTTAGTACATTGCTTTAATGTTAATTGCTTATACATGTATCTCATTCATAAGTGTGGAAGCTCTTCCAAAGTATGGATTCTATCTTATTCATTTAGAAAATTTATCAGGATACTTGGCACAGAGTTCCCATTAAATAAGTGTTTGTCAAATTTAACCAGATGATTTGCCCATTCCAACTTTTCTCTATATGTTTTATAACATTGAATGAGTAAATAAATTGCATAGGGCACATTTTTTAAGTTTTCATGAAAGAATTTCTTGAAGTACAACACTTGGTTAAGGACTATTTTTCAACTCTTTCTTTTTAAACTAAAGAGCTTAGTAAAGAAAAGGCTGTATCTTTAATGTAAGTGGCACAAAATAATTTACAGATTTATTCTGAGACTTAGTAGTTTGATACATTGTAAAATTTTTAGCCTTTGGCCACTGACAAAACTTCTTAATATTCTGATTATTTCAAAGATATCACTTCCCTGTCATTTCTCCCTCTTCTATTAAAAAGAGTTCTTAATTAAAGGGATTACCTGTGTATATCTTTATTCTATTTAATTGTGCATTTAATATATTTGGTGACTGATAATGAAAATAAAGAAAAACAATACTTAAGACAAAACCTCTGGTTGAATTTCTCTTTTCTTTTTCTGTTATAGGACTTCTGCAAATATTTTCCATATGTCTAAATCTAGATTCTCACTGTTATAATAAAACTCTCCTATCCAGTAGCTACACACACAAACTTTCATGTTGATAAAAATCCTGTACTCACATTTTACTTATAAAAGCTATTCATTTTAGTTGTATCTTTTCACAGACAGTATGCACTGGCTGATTTCATACTATCCAATAAAATTGTGAATAAAATAAATTTTGAAGAACATATTCATATTTCTATGAAATAGTAAAATCATGAACAATTCCATTGTGTTCCCAGTGCCCATGATGAGATGTAATTGGCTATAACTAAATTATCCCTTCATTAAAAATATTATTCCTGGATTCAGGAGCAAACTCAATATAGAAGAGTTAAGCCTTTGTCCACTTAGGTTAGAGAGTTTTAAAGTATCTATGCCTAAAGGTTTACTGGGCACCTGGTTTAAATGTAAAAGGTTGAATTTCCAATAAGATGTCATGTTGAAGAAAATGGAAGTGCTCACTTGGTTAAAAATCTCAGAAAATGTGGGATTACATAAAATTAAACTATTAAAAATATATCTCTTAGCCCACAGACATGAAAGGGAAATGTGTAAGTGCCTTAAAAGCCACACAGCAACACAATGACAAAAGCACCTCGTCGCCAGTCTGTTATTCAACAATTGAAGCTGAGCAGCTCCTAGAGCACTCTAACCAGACATGTACTGTCAGACGAAGGTGAGCCTTCTACCAGGAGAGAATCAAGAACTGTATGCCATTAAGTAGTAAGAACAAGAATTCAGCCTAAATGGGGGACTGGGCAAATGATGGATGATGGTCTAGAGTTATAGTTTGGAAAAAAGGAAAAATAAAGTCACAAATAACCAAAACCCTGACAATGAGAGACAAAACTTTTTGGTTCAGTTTTGTTCAAATTATACAGTCCACATACCTTGACTAAAAATTTTTGAATTGGTGAACCAACTAGGAAAAAGGCAGAAGCAAGCAGGGAACCTGCCTTCTGCAAAGTTCCCCCAGTGCACTGCTTATGTGCGACTCCTGAGGATCTAACTCCATGAAGTTGGAACTTCCAGACTTCATATCTGTATTACCAATGAACCTGTAAGAAAATTCAATGCCAAGAAAGACAGCCATAGAGATCTTAGAGTAACCTGAGAATGATTTTAAAATAAATAATTGAAATGTATAAGGAGATAAAGGGATTAATAACACCCATAAGACAAAAAGGGGAAAATTAAGGATCAGACAATGTAAATTAACAAAGTACAAATCCTAGGATTGAGTATCACTCACTGTCTGTATGACTTTAGGCATGTTACTTAATTCTCTTCCCCTCAGTTTCCCAGTTGGTAAAATAGGGTAGATTGTGAAGTTGATGTGGGATTTAACTCAAGAAACTTAGAACAGTGTGGTGCAATGTAATCAGTCAGTACCAAGTAAAACGTACTACTTTTAGAAATGATGTAACATCTGTAAAATATGAAGAAGCTAAACATGAACAATTAGGAAGAAATTGCTTAGTTTAACTAAACTATTTTAAATGAAAAGCTAAAAATCAGAGAACAGACCAAAGATGAAGAAAAATATAGTAACAATGTACATAAGGATTGGGTAAAAGTCAGGAAATTCAAAACAAATAGACTTAGAATTTTAAAGCACAAAAATTTAAGATACTTAAAAACTAGTTCCAGAAATTTCATTGTATTCCTAATATAAATACAGAACATAGAAAAAAATGTTATTAAATAAATAATATTTCTGACTTTAAAAAGTACTTTAAATATTGGAAAGATGATTAATAAAGATAAATCATCTAGCCAGGCATGGTGGAACACACCTGTAATCCCAGTAGCTCTGGAGCCTGAGACAGGAGGATCATGAGTTCAATGCCAGCCTCAAAAACATAGTGAGACCCTAAGCAAATTTGCAGGACCCTGCCTCAAAATTAGAACTAACTAATTAAATAGATAGATAAATAAATAAATGAATAAATAAATAAATAGCTGGGGATTTAGCTCAGAGGTAAAGTGACCTTGGGTTCAATCCCTGATACCACATCAATCAATCAATCAACAGTTAAACTGCAGAATGGGAATGTTCAACACTGCATGAAATAAAGAAAAAAAAAAGATAGCAGTTACAAAGGAACAGAAATTATGCTTTACATCAGTAATGGTACCTGTTAGAAAACAACAGGAATGTCTTCAAATTGATGAAAACTAGATGTCCTTCAACAGATGAATGGATAAAGAAACTGTGGTATATATACACAATGGAATATTATTCCACCATAAAGAAGAATAATATTATGGCATTTTCTGATAAATGGATGGAATTGGAGAATATCATGCTAAGTGAAATAAGTCAATTCCAAAAAATAAAGGGCTGAATGTTTTCCCTGGTAAGTGGATGATGATACAAAATGGGGGTGAGGGTTGAGGGGTGAGAGAAGAATGGAGGAACTTTGGATTATGTAAAGGGAAATGAGAGGGAGGGGAGTATGAAAAATGGTGGAATGAGACAGACATCATTACCTTATGTACATGTATGATTACACCTACGGTATGAATCTACATGATGCACAACCATAGAAATGAAAAGATGTACCCCATTTGTGTACAATGAATCAAAATGCAGTCTTTAAAAATAAAAAGAAGAAAAATAAATAAAATAAAATACTGGAATTCACAAAAAAGTTAATACTTTTCTATATTTTTAAAAATGAAGTTGAACTAAATATGATCAGGTCTAGCTTTATAATAATCTGGTCAATGCTTTGACAGCATGACACCTTGTCTCTTCTGTAGAGCTTATTTTGTCCTGTTTTGCATATCTAACTAGGTAGCAAGAGTTAAAAGGTTTGGGTGGTCAGACTTTAGGAGGCTAGGGCATACCCTGAAGCTGAACATTCTTAGATATAGGTTTTGAATCCTCTCCATTATATCAGAGTCAGAGAATAAATGAGTGATCCCATCATTTAGAATTAAATAAACAGCTAGTTTAAACATTATAAAAGGAAAAGATTGATTGTTATTAAAATATAGGACTGGGAAACCTACTATATAATCAGGATATCAGAGCAGGCCTGAAATTAGAAGAATGTATAGCCATGAAGGAACTGGAAAAAAATGTCAGAGCTTTTGATCTACACATAATAAGATGAACCCCAAACAGAGAAAGGATAACTCCATCATTTATGTAAAATGATATGTTGGAATAAATATAAATAGCAAATAAATACCAGTTCATCCTAATGCACCCATGATATATGGTAACCAAGTGCTCTTTATTTCCATATTAGCACTTTTTTAATATAAATATCAAAGAGACTTTATAAACTTACAATAGTCATTTTCTATCATATTATTATTATTTAGGCATGAACGGACATTTTTCCTTTCCTAAGATGAAACTGGTAGAAAAGATTGTATGAAAATCTTTTTTTTTGACCAACATGAGTTATCCCACACTTGGTCCCTAGTGCCTCATTTCATATAGGCTATCAAAACATTAAGGAAACCTGATATTAATCTCCTCTCCCCAGTGATCCATGCATCTTATTCTTGAACACTATTTGAATATAGTTATTCAATGAATACTGAGAAGATATGTGACTTCTTTTTTTGAGTCAGAAGTTTTTTCCATAGTGTACCAATGAAAGATTCCTGGGCAAAAGTTAATGAAGAAGAAACTGTAACTGCCTCATGTTTATTTTATTCTGATGAGAGATTTCTAGGTTATAATTCAAGTAACCTAGTAAAAATAAAAACAACCACATGAAGAATAAAGCTTCCCTAAGATTTAATGTAATTCTTAGAGCAGGGTAAGACTGTTTTTAGGTCTTAGGAATTTTAATGTGCTGAGAATGTATTTTTTGTTGTGGATTTGTTTGGTTTAGATGTATAACATTTTTCAATCAAAATAAAGACAAGAATAAAGTCTCAAATGGAATTTTGTTGAAGTGGGCACTTAATAAGTGCATCTCCAGTGTTATGCTAATTCTAGACTACATACATTAGAGGTTGCATTGTAAGGATACAATAGGAGTGAGCCTATGAGTCACTTGAATCAGGTATGTTCTGTATTCCAACATCAAGCAAGGCTGAGCACAGTACACAGAGCAAGGTCCTATCACATTTTGGAAAGACTTTTAACTTCACACACTCAAACCAACTGTCACAATGTATTTCAGTAGGCGATGGATTAATTATGAGTCAGTTCTGTTCTAAATGTTTAAAAAATGGGAAGTTGCAATTCTTTTTATTTTGTTTGTTACAGGTTCTTCTTCATTAACTTTTGCCCAGGAATTTTCATAGCTACTCTAAGGAAGAGACTTCTGACTTGCAATAAATAAATAAAAATAAAGGGAAATTCTCACACATTTTCACTATGAATTGAATGATGAAAACCTGGAACTGCTATATTTAAGTAGTGTCAAGTTTAAGACGCATGGATCATTGGGGAGAAGGGATTAATATCAGTTTTCTTTAAATGTTTTGGTAGTCTGTATAAGATGAGGCATTAGGAACCGAAAATAGGAACTCACAAATGGCAAATGAATTTCAACAGATGGCAGCATTGATGACCCAAAGATTTCCAGGGGCTGGAAAAGAACAAGGGAATAAATTATGATGTGCTTTAAGGGCACATTATATTGAAAATTTCTGGGATAGGTTCCTTGTCTATCATTATTTTGTGTATTTTTTTGCATGCCTATAAAACAGAGTGGATACAACTAGCCAGAATGTCTTAAAAGAGACACTTCTTCCCTTTTATGGAAACTTCTGGGGCTTCAGGCAGTGAGTCACCAAGTCTCCACTTCATCAAATTATAGCTCAATATTTCTCAAACCAGTTAGAGCTATCCAAAAAAACATCCTACTATTTTCCCCAGGCAACCACCCACACATTTTGTTAATAAATGCAGAGGACTGGGTTAAATCGTTGGAATCTGGAGGCTGCCCTGAACTGGGAAGAGGGTCAATTGAGTCCATTCAATTTTTATTATATTGACTTTGCAACCCCGTGCTTGCCTTCATTATAGATCCCTATCTCTATTTAATTACTTTAAATTAATGAGCAATTTGTATTTATGTAAGATGCCTTCAGTGCTTTTTGAAGTTGGTGATTTGAAACTAACTTTTTGGAAAGTTCTTAAAAAGTTGTAATATGGCATAATGTCAATAAAAATTCTCACAGTGAAAGATTTTGAAGGCTGAATCTCAGTTGAGATATGTAAGCTGACTTAAAGTGAGGGTCATGTTTTATTCTCCACAGTATACTGAATATCTAAAAAAAAATCCTTGGTATATGGTAGATGTTCAATAAATATATTCTTTTTGTTCTATTTGGTTTTTCACCAGCAAGTAGATATGGAATTCAATGCTAAAACTAATTTGATTTAATAGAAATGTACTACAAATGTTATACTCTAAGCATGATAGGAACGATTGAGAAAGGATCAGGGAATATCACAGCAAACACTACTTTTGTCTTTTGTCTTTCTTCTGTCCTACATAGTTCTTAAGTCTTAGTTTTAAATGAGTTTTGAAATAATAACTATTTTTATGTTAAATCCTACCTCAAAACCACTTTCCAATTTAAATAAAATACATTCAAATTTATGAATTTCTTCCCTATTAGGCCCAGTTCTTTTGAATTATTTAGTAGGATATTCTTGAGGCAATTAAAGGGACCCATTCGACAGAATTTAAGCCAACAAATCAGTCAGCAGTTTCTGGTCACCTAGTAAAGCAGTTAAGCATTCCATCCAGTTCATGTATTTGATATTTCACATGCCTTTATAATAGAGCTATCAATTTTCTGATTTGCAAGCCAGTTGACAGAGTTAATACCCCTGAGGGCTATTGCAGTGTTAAGCTCCTAAAATTGTTTTAGAATCCCCCATAAATTAGACTATAGCCCAATCATGTGCAATTTTATCCTGTGCTCTTTGAAAAAGCATGAGCTCAGTGTTCCAGAAACAACACTCTTTAGAAGAATAGCCTTTTGGCTCTATTTATCTTTTTGTTTTTCATTTTCAATGCTGACTAAATATTCAAATTAACTGTAACATGCTTTAAGTTATAGAAGGAATAATAGGAAATAGTTCAGCCTAATATTCTTAAACCTGGTACTTTAAATATTAGAAGAACCTAACATCTATCTATGGTGGCTTGCATCTTTGGGCTAAAATAAGATTGACAAATGGATTAACCTAAAATTTTGCATAATGTGAGTAAACCACAGATGTGGATGAAAAATTGTGCCTGATTGGAAAAAAAAACGTGAAGTCCTCTAAAAATATAATAGTTGATAATTTTTATGCTTCACTCATAGGCTTGTCCTCTGCAATATATTTGTGTGGTTTGTTATAGATCACTACTATATTCAAGAAGACATTTGTCCCTGAATCAATGTGTGTAATAAGGCTACTAATATCAGAGATACAAGAAATAAAAGAACATTTATAATCTGTTTACTAGATTAAAAAATTCTGAGCACAAACAAGTTTAGTGGGAATCTTTAGAAGATTTTTCTCTGATTTAAAAATATTCTAGATAAAGAAGATGAAAATATGCACATTATCTATCTGCCTCGCCTACACACATATGCACAGACAATTATAGTATCAAAAATGACACAAACCTGATCCAACCCACTACCCTCCCCTTCTGTTTCCTTTTCCAGTTGAATAGCTCACTCTAAGGTTCCCAACTGCATCCTAATTACCAGACTTTAAGTATAATTCTTAACGTTTTCCCTAATGACGACACTGTAGTCCTTGGTATGATTGACTGGTCCCCAGTCTTCCTCCCCACACTCCTTCTTGATGTCTGTAGCATTACAACTTACCAACTCTCACCTGAGTGCATCTCATCAAATTTTCTTCTCATGACACTGTACTCCTGACTCTTCAATATTGGTTTCCTTTAGAATTTGATCCTCTTCTTCTCTTTTTTTAACTTAATTCATTTCCTCTCCCTCCTCTCATTTCCTCTTCTCTTCTTGTTTAAGTTACTTCCCCTCCGGAAGCTTTCCCTTTATTTAAACCAATAATTTCATTGCTATTCACAAGCAGGTAAGAGTCCTAGAGGGAGCCCAATAATTGACACACTTACTCTCAAGCTGAGTTCTGGTCATTCAAAGAAAAAACATAGATGTAGATTGATGGAAACAAAATAACATTTATATGTTTTTAAAAAGTTCATATCTTTGTAGTCTATAATCTTTTTATGGTGGAATTTCAAATAGTGAAGTAGAATATAATAGAGAGCTACCAAACCAGTCAATCATTGGCAGCAGTGGACTACCGTGGTCTGCTCTGCAAAACCAATTTTTCTCCAAAGCATTCAACATGAGTAAGAAAATTCCAGAGTATATACTGTTTGTAGACCAGATGGCACCTAAGACAAAGACAATCAGAGATACTGCGCTTTGAACACTCAGATTTTCCTTTCAGATACTCAGATATAAGGGAAGTGATCTTCCACAGAGAAACTCTTTTCCCCATCTATCATTTATGACAACTCTCAAATCTATATTTGCAATCCTATTCTCCATTCTGAGCTGTCGTTGCCTATAGTCCATAGACAGAAATGATTTCACTCAATCCTGTAACTGAATGTTTGAATTCAATATGTTCTAAATTGAACTTACCACATCCTCCATCAATCTTCTCTTATGCTGTTCTCTCAGGAATAATGTTATCAAATTAATTTTCCAAATACAGAAAGTTAATAACTATTTCTTCGTTTCCCACATCTACTTGGTCGGTACAGCCTATCAGATCTAATTTTAGTATTCATTTGATCTACACCCTTTCTAGAATATCTTCTACCATATACTTTAGGGCATCTTGAGTTTTTAACTATGTACACTAAAAGGCATCTAAAAATGGTCTCTGTCCCTGGGCAGTTCTTCTACAATGCTTTTTCTGCATTAAAATTGAACTGCTATTTCCAAAACGAAAATATGAAACTAATGCTTATTATTATGGTGGTGTTGGTGATAACTACCACCTACTATGAATTTACTACAGCTCAGACACAATCTAACATTGGTAATCTCATTGATTATATAAATGCACATACACACACCGCTTTAGATAGCAGTTCTATTCACATGATAAAGGTAAAAATATGTCATTCGCCCAAAAATATAGTCGGAGTTGTAGAAAAAGAATACTGACTCCAGAGGTTCAGCCCTTACTCATTATTTTATTCTTCCAGATTCAAAAGATCAACTGAGTAATCAGTTTCGTGAATAAAGTCTTCAATTGTTTTCCCTTTGCCAAGAGGAAACCAATATTCTTGGCCCAAATACCTTTGTGATCTTGCTCAAAACAACCATCCACCTTCCCTTCTTCAGTATTCAAACACCTTGCTGTTCATTTTTGACTTGGTACCAGGTTAAAGGTGGCTGCCTGCTATCTTTTTGCTAATGTAATTGAACTTTAAAATCCTTACATGCCCACTGCTAAGATAACAGTGGTCCTCAAAATCCTCTGTAATTATCCCAATCTTCCTTCATCTCTAATTGTTGAGGCTTACTTTTTTCTTAATTTCTGATTCTGTGATATATATGGGCCATATTTGCTAATGACTGGGGCCACTCTTGCCTTTGCAATGTGTTTAAAGATCATACACAGTGCTCCCTGCCACATCTTACAAATGCACTCAATTACGCCTTAGTGTTTTCTTGTTTTGAATCCTCCCTCCTCCCTCTAACTTGTGGTTAGCATAGTAGGTCTCTGCAGGCTAACTGCCCACCTAAGGCACGCTTACTTTTTCTCTTTTATTTCCAATTCACTTCCCTTGTAACCCCTACCCCCACCCCACTGAATTGTAAACTCACTTGCATCTAACAGATCTAACTTTAGGATCTACACTTTGTCTTCTAAGTTTGGGTTCTCATGAATTCCCATAACTAGTCTCTAAAAGTGATGAAAGTAATCTAAAATTTAGAAAACCAAAATTCAACATGGTTTTGTAATGCATCAGTCATATAGACAAGCAAGTCATCTAGTCTTCACAAATTGTTTTTTCATTGCAGGATGTTCATAGAAATAATTCTGTGCCATTTAACTATTTTGAGAATTAAGTGAGATGAATGCATTTAAAAGTAAATAACACATTCCCAGGCCTATGAAAAAATCAAAATATGTAAAAATTGCAGCTATATATAAAACATGAACATAAGTATAAATTATTGTGCACAAATAATTCAGTGAGTTATAGAAATAATTCAGAAATTTCTCAGCCAAGTTCAATTTGGAGATAAATTCCATCAGGTTTATTCTCAAAATACTGAATATCTAATTGTGATGATACATTTTATGTAATGGTCTAATGCTCTAAATGATTTAGAATAGAACAATGACACATCACTAACAGACATAAGTCTTAATCTTTCTCAAAAAAATGGTTTGCAGCCTTATCATTTAGATTCTGGAATAGAAACATTTGTAAGAGTAGAAAAAAGAAAGAAAGAATAATTTGTATTTAGACCACGCTTTCTCAGCTAGAGCATTATTGACATTTGGGTCCGTATAATTCTCATTGCAGGGAGCTGATCTGTGCCTTGCAGGATATCTGGCAGTAACCCTGAGCTCTATCAGGAGGTATGTATAGCAGTTCATGCCCTTATCTGCAATGTGACCAAAAAAAAAAACCAAAAACCAAAACAAAACCTGGTGACAACCACTGATTTAGATCAATTCAAAATCACCAATAGGTGTCCCTTGTAAAAGAATGTGGGGAATGTTTGAAAAATGTCCAAGTATTGATGATGTTGAGGTTGAACTACCAGTGTCATGTTCTCCAGGAAATTTTTCCCAGGATCTGCTTCCATTCTTATCATTCAGCCCAATTATAGCATATTCTGATCTTCCATTCATATTCACATCAACATAAGCTGTTTTAATGGGTGGATTTCCGTAACTGAAACAAAAATAAACTCTTAAACTCTGAAACCCTTAAAGGTACCTGAGAATCTTCACGAGTCAGTGAAATTCTCACAAAACCACTCAAGGCAAAACATTATGTAAAAATGAATACCTGAGACTGAAAGAAAAAGACAACCTTTTACAAGACTTAAAATGAGCACCTGACACTTTTATTTGTTCATTTATTTTTTCAATACTGGGCATAGGGAAAGACAATATTTTTATCATCCTTGAATTAGTCACAGCACTTGCAAATTTCACTGAAATATCCTGTCCACATAATGATTTTGGAAAGAGTTGCCCTAGTACAAAAATCATTTCCTATGTTTTTCCATGGAGGTAGTGTATACCCATGCCAAACCAGTATGTACATCAACAGGCTTCTTCTCTTCTGTCCTTACTTCCCCTTCCCTCTCCACTGCTGCTTTCCCTTTTCCTCCTTCTCCTCCTCCTTCTCATTGTTCCTCCATCCCCTGATTCTCTCACTCACTCTCTCCCCAGACACAGAACTTCGTCATCTATAAAGCGCATGGATACAACATGTACTTCATGGAGTCATATGAATTTGAAGTTTATATTACATGGAAATAATAATAGAAACTTAATTGAAATTAATTACAATTTCTTGTCCAAAATTAAATACATTAAATTAAAACTGATCTGAAAACAGACTTCAATTAGCAGTAATGGATACATAATTTGGTGTTTTACTTGACCATATTTTCTTCTTTGAGTCATCAGTGTGGTGTGATTGCCTGAAAGGTCTACAACTGTAAACCACATTGATAGAAACACAAATTCCAGTTCATGGGGAGAGTATATCTACTGTCCAGTGCCAAATAGCACACAACAGTGTTGGGGAATTCTTAAAATGCAATTATAATAAATCTGAGTTATAATGACCTCTTCCTTTAAATGCTGCCAAATTTGCTTTTTAAAATATCTGTTCCTCAGTTTTTCAGAATTAGCAATAGTTCAATTCTCTTTGTTATCATATCATAGGAAAGCTAAGTCTCTGATTTTCATTATGAACTTTTCAACCAGACCAATTTATTAAATTATCATTTAAGTTTACTCAGAATTTTTTAAAAACTTTCTCTTATTTATAATATAACTATATAGGGTTTGCAGAATTTGTAAATTTTTAATCTACTAATCTTAAAAAAAATTTAGAAGGCTCAAAGCAATCATAGTGCTTACAGCTGTAGTGAAGAAAATATTTCTGTGGTTAAAGCAGGTTAGCCAGAGACAATCCTAAAGAAACTAATACCAAACTTTAAGAAGACAATGAAGGATACACATTCCCCAACTGTGGACACACTCAAAATTGATGTCCCTATTGATAATGACATCCTCCCAAGTCCTCCAAGGGTACATATGGAATTATATATTGTTATCAATTGTAGGATATTTGGACCACAGCTATTTAAACATAGCAAGAGGCACTAACCTTCTAACACTCCATCCTGTGTTATTACAGACAGAAGTCTTGGAGGATTTACTATTTCTCAAGGCAGGTGATGCCTTCCTGGGATGATTGTGACTGTGACCAAGATCTTGCTTACAGTGAACTAGGAGCTGTGTCTTCTGAAGTCACACATTAATCCTGATTCTACTCCGAGCAGTAGCAATGAATAATTCTGTGCTTTCTTGCTCTCTCTTGACAGCACTTCAAATATTTGAAGGCATCTGTCATGTCTCCACCAAGACCTTTTTTATCAAAAGGCAAAAGTCTCTAATTCCCCCTCTCTCTTCCCAATTGTGCCTCAAACACAATGGAATTTCCGTCCATTCTCCCCATTCAAGGTGCTCTTTACTCTTCTCTCTCTCTCTCTCTCTCTCTCTCTCTCTCTCTCTCTCTCTCTCTCTCTCTCTCTCCATCTTTGTTTCAAAATGTGACAGAATTTAGTGCAATGTTAGTTATGTAAGTTTGGTGTTGAACACAAAGGCAATAATTCTGTTTTCAGTTCTCTGAACCTCCATTAATACAAAGTGATTGCAAGAGATTTTATTTATTCATTTTTGTGTTTATTTATTTATTTATGATTTTGGCAGTACTGAGTTTGAAAAATAAATAAGGATGTTGATGTATGATTAAAAAATGACACAAGACAGAGACTACACATTTTTAAAATGCACACATACAAAACATCTCTTATACTAACATTTTCCAAAATACCTATCAGAAAAACCAACTACGTATAGGACCATGATGAAAGCAATAGATATCAAAGAATTGGTAAGAAAATTTCTTTTGTGTTTCACCAATATTTTTTCTGGGAAATTTGAATAATATATATTTCTAGAAAACATGTAAGAATGAGGCAGAAGCAATGCCCTTCGCTTTAGCTTAGAAGAATAAAGTGTGGAAAGAAAGAAACACTATCAATCATGACACATTTTACATACTTTTTTAAAAGTACTTGATAAATGTGTACTAAGAAGTTTGGGATGTATTACCTCAACACTATTACCAATACCTGTGTGATGTTCAGGTACCATTACTGTCACCATTTAACAGATGTAGGGAGCTTTAGTGACTTGCTCAAGACACTCTAGCAACTAGAAGCCAGTCTGTTTTGACTCCAGACCTTCTGATGTGAGAATATGAGAATTCAACCTCTAAGCTACTAGGTGAGAAAAGAACTTATGTGCTACAAGAAATCTGTAGTTATCATTGGTAATGATCACCAAACATTGCTGACTCTCTGCCTTCCAGGGCATGTGGTAGCTCAAACTTCCCATTGGATTTTTCTTTCTTTCCTTCAGCCCTTGGGGTGCTCTACCACTGTGGCACATCCCACTCCTTCTTTTTTTTTTTTTTTTTTGAGACAGGGTCTCCCTAAGTTGCCCAGGCTGTCCTTTAACTTGCCAACCACCTACCTCAGCCTCCTGAATTTCTGGTTTTACAGGTGTGTGCTTCCATGCCCAACTCCTATTTGATTTTGAGGCTAGGCATGGTGAAGTGGACAGCTTTCGACAACAAAATAAAAGGTTACATTACAGTATTTCATTTAGAGGTGTAAGAATCAATGTATATTTTGGATTTACTACATTTCCTTCCCCAGTTTTGTGGATTTGGGTCTTTGAACTAAACCATGAGCAAGAAAAAAACCATTTTTGTTATGTGAATCCACTGATATTTGGCAATATAATATTGATAAAATACAATATTATTTTCAAAAAAAAAAGGAAGGTAACTTTAGAAGAACTATGACTCTTTACCTAAATTAACTATGTGATTTCATTTTTTTTCTTTTTCTCTATGCCATACTTTGAGCCACACAGACCTAAATTAATCCAATATAAGAATATGTGCAACCCAAAGTACTAGGAAATAGTACATTAGTTTACCAGTTTCAAAAATATCACAGAGAGTATTCAGCTTACTGGTTGAATTTCTGTGACTAAATGTTGTATTTCAATTCATTCTTTTGTAAGAGAGCCCCTTGGCACTTCAGAACCAAATCATAAGGAATCAAATGGTGTTGGCCTAATTCTTCTCTACTTGTCTAAAACACTATACCATTGGGTGATGCTATCTTAATACATTTAGATGATCTCCTAGGGAGAAAATGAATGAAGTGCTTAATTGCTACACATGATTCAGGACCACAAAATGATGTCCCAACCTACGTGTTCAGAGTCAACTGTTGAGATAATTTCGAGCAAGAGCCTTTTATGCTTTTCAATTAATACGAAAAGTGTCTGAACTGTTCAGATTAACTGCCTGGCTTGATGCAAATCATCAGGAAATTGCTTAAATTTCTACTTTGCCTCCTCTACAAAGAAATTGCCTGTGAGCCATTTGCATTTTTCATTCATATAACAGAAAATTAGGTTGGTGATGTCTCTTCTTAGCAAAAGCCATAGCTTTGTCATATACGTAGTGCATTAACTGACATTTTTAAGCATCTAAGTAAAAATAAAGATATTTTAGAGCAAAGCATTGAAAAATATAAAAACATACAGAAATGGGTGTCTTAAGTGATAAACAACATTAATGAAGGGTAGTTTGTTCTTGGAAAAAGTGGAGTCTTCCTGACAATCTGAAAAATTCTATCCATTCAAAAAGTTATTATTAAGTAACAGAGGGGTTAGAAACAGAGCTGCTTACGGAGGTGGAGAAAGGAGTGGCAGCAGTATACCTGTCCTCAGAGACCTGGCTTTTGGAAAGTATAAGACTTCTAATGAAAGGAAGAAAGCAAAAGAGCTGTAACCAGAGGGGCAGAATCTAGAACACTTTAAAACCTGCTTGGTTCCACCACAAACTATCAAGATGAAACTCATCAACATGCTTTTCCCATATTTCCTGAAATTATTAATTTTGGTAAAACTTACCATAATTTTGTATATGAAAACATTTCCTTGCTTAGCTTATTTTAATGGAAGAAATATTGGATTTGAAGTCAGACAAAACTGAGTTTAAATGCCTACCCTAATAGTGACCATTGAAACTAGTTTATGACTCACAATCTTGTTTTCTGATCTAAAAACCTGAATGACATTTATTCCATAGATCTTGCTTTGGCTAAAGTTTTGTAAGATAACCAAAGTGCCTGGGACAGCTAGGTGCTCAGTAAATGTAATTCCTTTTCACTTAAAGATGTTGCCAAACTTCTTTAAAAATGTAAAAACACTGTTTAAGGTAAGAATCTATTAAAACCTCAGAATATAAAGCCTTAGAGATTATAAATGTTAGATAATAGATATTATTTGTGATTAATAATATCATTACATATACAATTAACAGATACTGTTTTCATATTTAAAATTGAGAGTAGGCTAAGTACTTGCTAAGTACTATCCTAAATAATAGAAGACAATAAATAAATAAGCACATCTCCTTCTTCAAGTAGCTTATGTCCTTCCTAGCCCTATTGAAATCAATTTAACCTTTTTCATCTCTTAGCTGGATTAGTCTTTTTTGCATAGGCAAAGTAATAAGATTTTAGGGGGTAGGAATTTCAAACTGCAAATGGAAGTAAATGCAGGAGATCTGCTGATATGGGGCAGATCCAGGCAGGGTAGGCGTGCTAGGCTTCTGGAAGAACAGGATTGAATCTGTGAGGATGTAGTCCTTAAGGGACAAGATACGTGACCCATAATCACAGTTCTCTCATTTCAGAATTCTACTTTTATGTTTTTTTTTAATTTAAATAATGAAATTTATTTTGTTTTTAATCATGTTAATCTGTTAGTTGATGCATAAAACATAAAAATTTACACATTAACAAGGTACCACTTGATGTGCTAATATGGCTAATATGTGCATACATTGTGCAATTTTTTTTAATTTTTACAGACTGCATTCATTGTACACAAATCGGGTACTTTTATTTATTCTAGGCAAAGATGCAGTTTCCCTTTTCATTCTCTTCCACACTGTGATATCATTGATTCCAGGATATAAAATTTACATCACCAAAATCTGATGAGGGAAACCACAATTTATTACATTGATTATATGTGAAAATTGACTCTAACTTCTAGACAACCAACTCATAGATGAATTTTTGGCACAGAATCCACTTGGAAATTAGAAACTGCTTTTATTGACTGCCAATATACTATTTAGATTGAAACTAAATGGTATGTGGAAAGAGTTATAAATCTGTGCCATGTAATCTAACAAACACAGATATTCCTTCAACCAGAACTGCAGAAGGGATAAAGGAAATGATAATACACCCTGTGACAGTGTGAAAAGGTTGAATTATGCCAAATGGAACTTAGAAAGTATCACAGGACGTACACTATGACTGGGGTCTCCGATGATGGAATATGCCTGCTTCAGAGGATCCATTAGTTGTAATATATGTAAGATTTCATAACACCTACATTGAGGAATTTGATATGGCACAAAAGCATTTGGATGATCATAGAGGGATAAATTTGCTGCATGCATTCATGTAAGACAATTTATTTTCTAATTCACATTTTAGGAACTGAGATGTGTTCTTCAGGTTGGTTTTACATGCCATCAATGTGGTAATGTACTAGAAGTTTGGAAAAAAAGGCAAAGATGGGTCTCAATTCTCCTGCTTTTTTTTCCCCCTTCCTACTTCTTCCCATCATAACCTATTGACTTATCCAGAATTCAATACAGAAATAACCTCTTGATAATTTTATATCCCAGGACAAACATTATCTAAGAACATATATTGAAGATTAGCTTTTGGAGAATAAACCTGATTTCCCCCATTTAACTATTCCTAGGGCTTACAAAGAGATCTTTTTCATCTTTCCTACTCTGAGGTTCAACATGAAGATCAATCGACAAGTAGATGAATCCAGGCTCCCTGTTGCAGACTCCACCTTTCAAACAGAACATAGGAAATGTTAAATCGTGAGTCACAATTTTGTGGGTTTCAGCACAGACTCCAGCTCTGATGTTTAAAACCTATTAGAAACAAAGAACGGTGATGTTCCCAGGCACGGCAGAGATCATCTTGCTATCTAGGCAAGGTTTAATAAGATGAGGGAAAATGATTAGGGACCTTCAAAATGTCAAAATAGTTAGGAAAACTGACCTGTGCTAATATCATTTGAAAGACTAATAGCAATAATTATGTTGGAAGTTCACTCTTAATAAAATATAATAGCTTTCCTGATCAAGAAAAAGAGAAACTTATATGGAATTATTATCTTTCTGATAAATGGGGCACTTTCAGTCTGCAAATATTTCCATCATTATTTGAGGGTGATCTGCATGAGAAACAAATCCTTTATTTTCAAGTCACTTGAGTTAGATTAATAGGCATTATGTCTGGTACCAGAAGACTTTCTTGATTGACATGGGGAATGTCATTAGAACATAATCTTAACTCAGCAGTAACTAGTAACATTACTTTGTCAATACCAATTCTTATTGGCAGAATAGCCCTATTCCTATTCACAATCTGTCAACTTCTTCTGAAGTCACTTAACTGAGACTCTGTGTGACAGAACTAAGATGAGAGTCAATGACCTTCAGCAATTTTGTATGAATGTAGCTGACAGGTATAATGGTCATAGGAAATGCAGATAATTGGATCCAAAAAAAAAAAAAATGAGTTCCACTGTACAGCAATACAGTTCCCTGCCTGATTTCACTGTTGATGGGTTAGGTATAAATTTTGTCAATTTTTAAAGGCATTTTGCCACCTTAAAATATTAAGAAAATACTTACTCAAAGTCCCTCAGAATCATGAGACTTTTTTTATATTTATTATTTTCTTTTGAAAAGGATGCTAACAGACATGGAGCAGGGTGCTCAAGACAAAAAAAAAATGGGGGTGGGCACATTTTATTCCACAGAAGGAAGCACTCTTGAGGACAAAAGAGTGAAACTTTGGAAAAATTTTGAGGTTTTCATAGAAATATTCAACTATACATTGCACTGGTTTAGAATTTATGGGTGTTAATCACTGACTAGTGGAAAAATTATCATCATTACATGAACTTAAAGAGTCCTTATTCCATTTCAGACATTATTTTCTCTATATATTATCACTAAATTATTTCTAGTCATTTAATTATATGTATCCTGCTATAGTCAATAAATTTATTACATATAGTCCTACATGAAGCTCCTGTTAAATATGTAAGATTAAGTATTGCTTTAACAGTCAAGAGTGTGAACATGGTAGTACAACATATGTACTTAGATGCCAGCGGTCCCACTTCCTAGCTGTGTGAACTTAGAAATGTTAATTACCAAGTTTAAACTTATTTCCTCACCCTACAAAATGGGAATAATTAGTTCTTATATTGCAGCACTACTGACAGATTAAAGGAGCTCACGCATGTGAGCAGTGAGTACTCTGCCTGTCCCTTAACAACTGTTCAATGTGTGTTACTTTCCTGTTGCTGCGCCTGCTGCTGCAGCTGCTACTCCATGCTTGCCCTTTGGTATTTCAATTTCAAGGCCAAGCAATCTAGTAATTTAAGAAAGGTGACCTAATCACATTGAGGAATTTGGATTTGGTTTTCACGCTTGTGGAGAATATAAGTTTTCTTCCATCAGAATTAATCTTTCACACATATGTGAGGTCAGTCAAAGCTATCTTTAAAGTGCATATATTTATCTGGATCTTTTTAGTTTCTGAGAGTCCCTCCTTTTGCAGTCTGCTGAATTTGAGATTTCTATTACTTTATACACCAGAATTTTGATCATTTTTGCCTATTACTATTCTGTAGAGTGGAATGGCACAATATGGAGAAACTTCTAGATTTCAATTTTAATTCCTCCAATAAATATCTATATTTTCATTCTATAATTATTGAGTCCTATGAAACCTCTCTTTCTACGCAAATGCAAATAATAACCTTGAACTTTTAGTCTGTATTTAAATAAATACAGTCCTGAATGAAGTTCTAGTTTCAGGCAGACTTGGATTTGAACATCTTCTACCATTTTTTGGCTTTATAAACTAATTGAACTCTGTAAGCATCAATTTCCTTCATTGACACATTGGAATGATAAATCTAAACCTCATCAGGCATTTTGATGATCAAATAAAATAGCACCTGACAGAATTTAGAAAATTATTTCAAAAAGATTTATGTTCAATAAATATTATCTATTAAAAGTTTATAGCAGAATATAGCTGAAAATAATTGTTTCCTTTCTTTCCACTTAAAAAATATGTCTTCTCTGGGAATGCTATGTTTCAGTTAGTGAAATCAGATCCTCCCAGTGGTCAAGATGTCCCCACTAGACTTCTTGAGAGAGGGCCAAAAACAGGGGGTCCCTACTTGTATGTGAAGTTGGTCCTTTAGAAACACTGGACCATATTGATTTTCCATCACTGGTGTTGGAGAGTAAACTTTAAAGAAAAACAATCAGGCTCAAGTGAGTGCTTTTCTCTCTCTTTATCTATACCCAAGGGAACATTTTAATTGCACATACCTCTGTATTAAGGTGTAAAGGATATATTTATGACTATACAAGTAGGCTCTTTGTCACTTGATATGTCAAAATTGACTATTCTGGCAGTCACCCATTCCTGTCTGGGAAAAGGATCTTGAGGAAAATGAATTTGTCTTTTCTAATCGTCCCTGGGGCTTCTCTAAAACTCTAAGTAAGAATTCTAAACGTTTACAACAAGTCGCCATCCTGACACAAAATTATTTCTAAAAAGGTTTGAGTTACTCAAATTCTATGTTCATTTTAGATTAAAAAAATCTAACTTATTCTGCCATTAATTTATTACATAATTTCAAGTGCCTGGTTTCAAATTTATATCACTTGACATTTCTGGCTACTAACAAAAGGAGCAAATTACATAGGAATATTCAACGGTTCTATTATTGCATTAAATAAAACTAATGTACAATAGTGCAATCATATCACACCTCACATATAATTAAAGGCATGATGCAGTTTTCTCCAATCTCCAACAAGGTAAAGTTTAATTTGAAATAAAACTAGCACTATACACTGACAATAAATTCATATAACCTTTCTAACATACTTATTCTGTAGTACCCAACTCTAAATTTTTCTCTAATCAAAAGACTCACAGTAACATTTATTCAAATTTATTTTTTATTTTAAAAAAGAACCCATTGTTAAAAAGTTTTCCAAAGAAAATGTCAAGGACCAGACAATTTAAATGGTGAATTTCACTAACCACTTCAAGAAAAAATTATACCAATTTTGTACAAGCCCTTTCAGGAAACAGTAGGGAAAGGAATCCCTCTTAACACATGAGGCCACAATTATCTTGACCAATTGTAAAAACATATAAATCCACTAAAACAAATAGTAAAGGAAATAAGAGAGTTAACCATGGCCTAGAGTTATTGCTTTAATGAAAAGAAGGAAGGATAAAGATGGGGACAATTAATATGTGTTATTAATCTTTACCCATGAATTACTTTAGTGTTCACTAAATTTTCAAGTACTTAAATCTTCCAGTTATCTCTTTGCTACTGATTTTCATTTAGGAGCCAGAATAAAGAAATCAAATTTGTACATGTGACTTTGATAATTATAAAATATGTTTGCCAAAGAATTAATTAATTATGAAGATTGACAGACACAAAATTAGAATAGAACATATGCATGTGAAATACTTTAAAAAGACGCAAGTCTAGCCACAATGTGAATATAATCCAGGATGTCTGACAACCATTTGAGTAAAACAGTGTTTCCATTACCTCCTGTTACACCACTTGATTGAACCAACTCTTATTGGACAATTTGACATTGTATGAATTGTAATAAAATATTATATGCCCATGGTGTCATGAATTCTAGTGTCACAATTTGATGTTTTTACTTCATAACTGAACTTACCTTTCAAGTTTCCATTTATCTCAAAAACGAAAATAATTTTAAATATTAAATCATATTTGGATTATATTTGGCATAAATGTTGTATTGTTTAAGTAACAAATGAATTCAGAATTTTATTTTCTCTTCTTCATTTTCCCCTAAAAGGGAGTTATAAGGTTGGGTGCAGGGGCCCTGGGTACTTGTCAGGCTGGCCCTGGCCTTGTCCCTAGGCATGCTCTGTGTTGCCCTGGAGTCCCACCTGAAACACAAAGGAGTCTTTTCTCTGTACAGTCGCATCTGAGCATACTGTCTTCCACTCAAAGGAAAGCCTCCAATGGCCTCTGGTCACTTGTAATTCACCCAAACGTATCTATAGTTGACTTATCCACACGCTCCTGTGATTTGCAAATGTCAATACTATGCTGTTCACTTTCTCTTCCTCATATAAATCACTTCCTCAAATTTTGGTAGTATAATGAACTGTTGGATCTTCTACAGATCATGTGATCATGTCTTAGACTAAATTTTCCTACTTAGAGCTTGCCAATATAAATGTTTGACGTCCATGGAACCATGCTGGATAAGGCAACTTCTCCATCAGACTTACTGGCTCCATTACTTTCTCCCAAGGAACAAATCCAGTCTCTTTTTAGAAACCACAAAACTTTTGGCAACATAGCACATGGCTACTATATGGTAAATCCCAGGCATATGAGCCAGCAGAAGGTATCTAGGTTCTTTCCCAGGTACACTAATTTTCATGTTTCATTGAATTTTTCGTTTATCAGAAGTATCATTTTCTGAAACTTAAATATATTTATTCAATTGAAACTATAAATAATGTATATTTCTTTTCCACAGAAGCTCCTATTTGCCTTTTTGAATCAAGGAACTATTTTTGAAATCAGAGATGAAAATTTACACCTAATTTTCAGTCATATTGGTCCTCCAGCTATGTATAGTATACAAAGACATCTAATATTGCTGTTATAATATCTGATAAGGAATATTGGTACCAAGTAATCACAGAGCTAAGAGGGCAGGCAATTGGGAAACAACCCTGCCTAATAACTGAAAATCTTACTCTTAACCTTCTATGAAACAATGTGTCAGTATTATTAAAATGTATTTTATAATAATACTTAATTGTAAAAATATTCTTGCTATGTGGAATTGTAAGAGGTGTAGTATTTGCAATACCTGTTTCTGTTAAAAGGTCTTTAAAATTGGCAGATAAAAATGGAATACTGCCCATAGCATGTAAGCTGGCCTCACCTGAGGCACTCGAGTAATCTTTCATTCCTTACCGTTTGCTTACTCATGCTTTATTAAATGTCTATGAGAAAACATTAGTTTTACGTAAAATATCACTTTTTAGTATGTTATATTTAAGTGTTATCTAAACAATGTAATGTATCATTGGTTTATTGGAATGATAAACATGATAAATTGAAGTACAAACACCAAGAAAGAACAAAAGGCAAGCAGCATTAAAAACAGTGATGAATATGACCCAAAACAAATGGAATATGTCAGCAAAAGGGCAGTCGCTTATGAACAATGTAGAATGGAACGTGATTATAAATTGTATTAAAGTATCAAATGAATCTTTGATCCCTACAGGAGATTAAAGCATTTGCCTCTAGACCACACTAATTCAATAATACAGATGTGATCATTTAGAACAAATATTGGTGACTCGAATTTCCCTATACTTTGAGTGATTTACCACAAACAGTGCTTAGCCCAGTAAAATAATGATGATTTTGTTTCTGGTTTGACAGTTCAGGTTGTTGTTTCCACAATAGGGGAACCACCCTGGCTGTCATTGTTTTGCCTTTCAGAGGAGAAGCTCACACTTGCTAACTCATGCACGTGGATTCTGCAACCTGGATGGCTTTTCCCCAGCTTTTCTTCTCATTAGAATCTTATATATTCTTCACGCCTTAGATTAAATATCACCTCCTCAGGGGTACTGCTCCTTTTCTGCCAATCATCTAAACTTGACCCAGTCTTCTGTAACATAAATGCATTTTTTTTTTCTCTTGTAGCATTTTTTCATATTTTGTAGTTGTAATTGTCATTTGAAATAGGTTTCATCTACTATGGTTTTACCATCCATGATTTTATATTTATAGAGCAAAGGAAAATTAAATGTCATGATTCAATAAATTAATTATATATAGATGAATTGTATTAATATAATAAATTATATAAAGATAACATATTGATATGTAATGATATCTTGAAGTATATCTGTGTGTCAATTGATGTGAAGTACATAATTGTGTCAAAGAAGGGTAAGAAAAACATATTATTACCATAACTTTGAGCAAAGAATATTTTTTAAAAATTCAAATAGAGGGCTGGGGATATAGCTCAGTGGGTAGAGTGCTTGCCTTGCAAACAGTCAAGGCCCCGGGTTCAATCCCCAGCACCACACAAAAAAAAAAAAAAATTAAAAAAAATTCAAAGAAAACATCCATTCATAATTGAACACACATGCACACATAAACACATAAGCACAGTTGGAAACTTTGAGACACAGAATACCTCCTAAGTATCAGAACAAATTTTATATTCAAGCCATAAGGAAAGTACATTTAAGGGCAAATAATTAAAGCATTCCTACTAAAACTGATTTTTATCTTTTTATTCCTGCTTTGTCTTCCCCAATAATGAGATATGCATTGTCAAGTGCCCCAATTGATAGAAAGCACAGCCACATCCCAAACTACGCTGTCTCTTCCCAATTTCTTCACACTGTGATTCTACTGGAGTCCAATTACCTGTCCCATTCCTGTCCCCCAGTGTTGGATCTAACACAATTGAGAAATCTTAATCAGTAACACTCATTGAAATGATGAGAAGTGAAATATGAAGACTTCACACCTCTGTCTTTCCATATGATGCTATCTCCTCCCCTCACTAACACAAATGATGGAAAGATAAGGAATTCACTGTGCTCTGTCAGAAGGACAGTCCTTTTAGTAATGACACTGTCACCATGGATACCAACCACCTCTTAGTATTCAGGTGCTAATTATTCACAATACTATTGTCTCTGAAGGATTCAATAATTTATGTCTTCGTGGTAACTTATCTAATTTTTTAAAAAGAGGTAAATTTTAATAGAAAATCTTATATATTTTCCCAAAGTCAATGTATAGTATAAAAAGTCATATTCACAGTGATGATAATTTCTTTTTTTTATTGGGTAACACCTATAGAAATAATTATTTACATACTGCTAACACATTAGAGTACTATATCAGCATAAGTAAACTTTTCCACAAAATTTATTTCTGTGGAAGTAAGACTTCATTAGGGTTTATAAAACTACATAATGTGGTTTCTTATAAAGGTTTAGAAAATATACTTCATTAAGAAACCATATTCTTTAGAGATTTATTTATTTATTTATTTTGAATTCTTGCAATCTAAACTTTTGAGGACCATTGTCTCACTTAGTAATCAAGCAAATTAGGTTTTCCATTTTGAACTAGGACGAGACTTGAATATGATAAGGACAAGCAGAAGAACAGAACGTGACTAGAACAATAAGTAAACTTGTAAGAAAGACAGAAGTCAATTTTATGAATGCAGAAGAAAGTCACCAGAGGTCAGTGGAACTGGAAGAGCTCAGCATGGAAAGTGAAAGCGTCATAGAGACGGTTTGTTCAGGTGGCTACTTGCTGACACTGTGTGCAAAGAAGGGTAAGAATTCACGTTTTTCACAAACTTTTGGAGGTAAAAAACATCTCAGTAGAGATCTTGGTGGAGAAAAGGAGCTTTAAGCTTATGGCCCTTTTACCACCCAGAGAATTTACATGATGCTGACATTTCATGGAGTAAAAGAATGAAAACTAAGAATAAAAACTTATAAAAATAAAGCGGAGTTTATGGAAGAAAAGGAGTACAAAGAAAAGAGATCTAGACCTATCAGAGGAATCATCTCAAACAATATACCAGAATTTCAGTCAAAAGCCCTGGAACATCACTGGTAACCTAGAGGTCGGCTGATCTTCATCATGACAAAGATCCAGTCTCAGTACATCACATCCTGACTTGATTGAGGTGGTCAGCCACCACTGCACTATCATGGAGTGGAAGCAATGGTTAACTTATTCCCTGGAAAGAGTAACATCTGGAGCCTGCATTCATAGACAATCACTCAAAAATTACTAGATAGATACAGAAGGAGAGGCAGAATCCCCAGATCATCTCTTCGTATTGCTAGGGACATTTGGAATAGAAAAGAAGAGATGCAAACATGCTTATAACAGACACTCTGATCATTGACTTACAAGAGAATTTTATATAGAGAATATCTTTAATAGAAGATATTCGATCTGTGTATGCTCCTTATTGTAAATAACTGGAATCTGTGAACATGTGAGTATACTCTTTGGAAAATGTTAGGTAAGTTATGCAGTTAAAAGGATATAAATAAGATGTACTATAAGTTAGTTGGCTCATTCTATGTAAGCAACCAGTACTATGCATTGCTTAGGCCCATTTCTGATTAAATCAAAAGCAGAATGAATCCTACAGTGGCCCATGAAAAAACATTTTATAAATAGTTCTGATTGGTTGATTCAGATAACTCCAAGAGAAGAACACTCAGTTTGTGTTTTAATTTTGAGGTAACCTATGAATCATTAGGAAACAGTATTGCTTAATATATTTTTAGCCTGATTTGAAACCCAAATTTTTGTGTTTTCTCACAAGACCCAATATGTGTTTGAAAACTTTAGAGAAAATAAAAACAGTAGAAACCAGGCCTATAAATTATCTAGATATTGAAGGTGACTGACCAGAAAGTTAAACATTTTTAAATAATAGTAATAGTGCTACCTAAAAGCTACTCTCAATGAATGGAAGAGATGAGTTTGGAATACAGATTTGCAAAACAGACAGGAACTTCCAGGAGGTGGACACAACCAACAAAAATAATATTTAAACACAAAGTTTGGATTATATGCTCTCAGAATAAAGGGAAAAACACAATAAATAAACATTAAATTCTGGTCAGTAGGCTTATTTTTGCAGATGCATGCTTTTACAATTCTGAAATTATATTCTGCACATTCTAGTCTGAACAAATAAATGAATATGTTTGAAATATTGCAGACAGATTTATTAGAAAAACAAGTTACAAAGGATCTACTAGAATGAAATGGATATTGATAGATTGATATTGCTTATGTCAGTTTTAACAGATTTTAATACATAGATATTAGACATACTGATATATATTCACCTATCAATAAATACATAAAATAAATATATGTATAGGTATATCAAAAGTTCCATAGGGCACTTAAGAGTGTCACTCTGGCAACAATAAACACTCCTGGCACTCATGCTAATTTCTAAATACCACATTAAATGTTAATGAATGAGTTCCATAGCTATTTCCAGCTATTACTTCTGGTCAAAGTAATTACTTAGACTTATTGTCCAAGAGGCTTTTGCTCTTATCATGGCAATATATTGAAACATTTTCCTCAGTTATATGATCAGAATTGAATATTTTATAGCTCTATGATTGGAGATTCAGGAAACTTGCCAGAATTGAGTCTAATCATCTTGTTTTATAAGTGCAGAAATGAAGACCAAGAAATATGAGACAATTTAACCAATTCTATAACTGTTTTCTGACATAAGCAGTATTGAAAGCCAGTGTTCCTAAATTTCTGTTCATAATATTTTATCACTCTGTATCTCTGAGTGAAAGTCTACCTAATTAAAAGCAATAATATTTTCTAGGCCACAATGAGAAATCAAAGATTCATGGTTTTCCCTGAACATGTTTTGAGGTCTTTAAAGAAAAGTACCCTAGATGTTCAAATGAATTCCCAAAACTTTTTTTAGTGTTGCTATCCTTTTTCAAATTGAACTTTCCACATAATTTATTTCATATCTATCATCATCACACTTCCTGTGTGGCTTTCCTGGATACTTCAAGATGGCACATTATATCAGTACCTTTGTATAGACATGATCTTTCTTGCTTCCTCTGCTACATTGTTATTCCCCTACTTTATATCTTAACTCCTTAAAAACAATTATGCTGTAGTTTTTGCAGTACATCTTTATTTAAAATAAATAAATAAATAAACTTCATTTAGAGATACTCTTTTGTAGTCATCAGGTATAGTTCTGGCATGGACCAGTATACCCTGAAAAGTATTATCTAGAAGGACATTGACTTTCAATAAATGCTACTAGAAACTAGGGAAAGTTAGCATTATCTATAGAAAGCTGTTTTTTTTGTTTGTTTGTTTTTTTGTTTTTTTGTTTTTTTTCCAGCTTTGCCATGATACTTGGCTGGTCATACAAAAACAAAGTGAACTAAGCAAATTAATGATGTCACTGCTTCTGTAGCTCAACTTATAAGACACCTCTCCCTGAAGTAACTGGAGCAAAACAGATCATCATGGAGAAGCAAGTGCTTTTCTAGCTGTTTACCACTGGACAAAACATAATGAGAGAAGATGCAAACTTCCGATTTGTATATGCATAGTAATGAATACTTTATATTCTCTGATTTATATTCATTTTATTTGTGTCTTTCAATGAGGTCAAAATTTCTGTCTTTCTATAAGTAGTTATCGATTCTGTCTAAGAGATATTTCCTAATTGTGAAGGTACTAAGATAGTCTCCTTATTTTCTTTTAGATTTTATATGCTTCTGGCTGTTAACCTTAGGTCATTGATCCATCTAATTTGTATAAGAAGTGAGATGGATAAAGTTTTCATTTATGTATTTTTATTTATGGATATTAAATTGTTCTAGCACCATATGTTAAAAAGACTTTGTTTAATTAACTTGGCTTAACATTCCATTTACAATGCAAATATATCTCTTGAATTTTTCAAACTGTTCCATTTATTTATTTATCTACATTCAATGCAATACTAAACTTCCATGATCAACATAGTTTCATATACACACATAGAACTATGCTTTCTGTCACCCTTTATCTGCCTCTACGGTTATGACATTCATTTTATTTATCTTCAGCTCAAAGAACTTCTTTTGGTGTTTCTTGAGGCGTTGAAGTCAATTAAACATTAATTCTCCAAATAATTGATGGTTTGAAAGTATTTTTACTTTGCCTCCATTTTTGTAAAATATTTTTCAAGGTATTCAAGGTTGACAATTTCAGCGTTAGTTTTCTTCCTTCCTTCCTTCCTTCTTTCCTTTCTGCCTTCCTTCCTTCCATCTGTTCCTTAAAATTCTGTCTGTAATCTTTGATCTCGATTGTTCAGATAAGAAATCAGCCATTATCTTGCCAGTATTATGCTATCTATAGCCTCACCCCTCCCACCCCGGCAAAAAAGACTGTTTTTAAGAAATGTTCTTCCCAGTGGTTTTAGCATATTGGCTAAGAAGTGCCAACGTTTACCCTGTACCCTCCTACACCCCCTTATTTTCCTTAAGTTTTTCCTGTCTCGTTCTTTCTCTCCTCTTCTTTTGAGAATTCACACATGCATATTTCAGGGCATTTGATATTATCCTACAGAGATTGAAAGGTATTTTAAATTCTTCTTTTTTGTTTAGTTATCAACTTGCTTCCTGGTTTATTCATCTCTTCTCATCCTGTACCATTTTATTAAGCCCTTTTGAACTATATTCTTTTTATATCATACTTTTTCCCTAACGTTTCAATATTCTTCTGCTTTTAAGCTTCTTTCTCTGGTGGATTTTTCTTTAAGTCTACCAAAATATTTTCCCTTTAAATCATATCCTTTAACATAGTTCTCTGAGTTACTTTAAAACCACCATCTGATAATTGGGACATCAATTCCATTTCTGGGTCTGTCTTCATTCACTCTCGTCTTTCTTGAACATGGGTCATATTTTCTTGCTTCATTGAATGTTTTATAGTGCTTTGTTTTTCTATTATATGCTAGAAGTTGTCAGAAATATGTAGGGACAGAAGTAAAGATATTCACTCCTAGTAAAATCAAGTCTTTTCTGCAAGGCTGCAAATTTGAATAGAGTCAATTTAGTCTGCAGTTGAGATGATCTTGGCTCTGTGGTATATTTAGTTTGGATTTACTTCATTATTGAATTCAAGTACACTAAAGACAATCAGGGCTTCTGTTTCAGTGTATGTTGGGATGTAAGCATGCACAGCGTTATGAAGATTTTCATTTTAATTAACAACCCCATCCTCAACACTTTGCTGTGAGTGGAATTTCTTTCTGCTTTTCAGAAATGCTATTTTTCTGGATTCCTGAGAAGTTTATTCTACTCTCATTCCACCCATGACTTACTGCACCTACTGAAATTACTTTACCCCTTGCTGCTTTACTCTACCTTCAAAAGGTTGTTGCAATTAAACAGGTCAGCCCAGAGTATCTCAGAAGTATTTCTCTGAGCTCTTCTCCTTTGACTCCTACCTCACAAAGAACTTATTCTCACTGGAGAAAATCCATTTTGCTGGGGAACAAACTCTCTGAGCTGTCTTTGAATCCGTTCTTCATCATACTACATCTTGCCTGTGAGAAGGCACAAGAGAAAAAATTGGCAGATAGATATGCACTCTTTCTTTGGCTAAAGCTGCTGAGAATATCAATCTATCATGCTGGCCCACACACAACTATAACAAATTTATGAAATGTCTGGAGAGTTTTTGTTTATTTCTGTTCAAGGTCAATTTTTCTTCTTTCACTCTGATAGAGAAGCCATGGGACCCTTTTCCCTAACAGGGGTTCACCACTTTCTGTAATTTAGTTAATTTATTTATTTGCTTACTTGGCTCTCTGATTTTTTCTTTTCTTTTCTTATTTCTGATTTTATAGATTATCTGGTATGTTCCTGTGGTTAGAGTGCAAAGGACATACCTTGTGGCTTCTTGCTTCCTAAGCTGGTGAAAGGTTAGCCTTACACATTTTTATCTGCCATTTGGTTTGTTCTTAGATAATAATTATTTTTTTCCATTCTTCAACTATGGACCTGGTTTTTCTATATTGGTTCTCAACAGTCCTTAGGGAATTTAGGCTGTATTTGCCTTTTGACTCTGTTTGTGCTAAGGTAGTTCTGGCCTCTAGAGTTCCTGTCCTTCTAGCTACCAATTCTCTTTGCTCGGAGGAGTTTGAATAGTTTCTGAGATTCCATTAGATTTTCATTTGGACACAACATACTTTTTATTCCTGTTGTGCTTAGCATTGTAAGTCATACTGAAGGTGAGTTCTACTACTGCTAAAAAAAAATTAGTATTGGTACATTAAATGCTCTTGAATGTTATTGCTTTGGGCTGTCTGGTCATGTGTATATATATACATATATATATATATATATGATATGATATGTATATATATATGATTTTTTGTTATCCAATCTAATTGAAACACTGATATTGTGCCTTCTAGGTGAGCGATTTTAGTTAAATGGAGTGTTTCTTTTTATGTTTCAAACTAAGACCTCAAAATGATATTTGCACTTTTATCACTGTAGCAGTAAATACTCAAATTTATTTTTTTTTCTGAATGAGATATAAAATAAGATTAAAGTACTAGTTTAAAGGCACAAAAATGCAATGATTGTTACATTGAAAATTAAACTATGCATAGACATCACAAAGTCATATTTAAAGATAGCATCTGCAGAATGAAAATTGTATATACCATGTTTTCCTATTATACATAAGCTCCATTTTTAATTACATTTTTATAAAAGATAAAACAGGATTAATATTTTTAAAACATATTAGTACTCCCATGTTATTTGTAAAATTAGTTATTAAACACATAAAATTCTGAAATTTAAGCTGTTTCATAACTTCGTATTTTATATTTTGACTGAACTTAAAACAAATTAAGCTGATCATTTCTCTTTAATTTCTCTATTGTAGGGAATATATCCATTGCACTGCATAATCATGGTCTGAAATGATGACATTTTAAATGTGTATATTGTAAATTATAATAGTTTATACATGACTAAATATGTTTTTTATTTTGTTCAATTATAAGAGCAAAGAAGAAAGATATAAGAGATATCAAGAGGTGAGAGTTTGATGAATAATATATGTATGCAAGGCTTCTTTTGCATATACCCAGTTTGGAATGAAATGAATTTGTAGTCCTAGATTGGTATCTCTGGGTTAAAACTTCAGCACCAAAAAGAAAAAGAAAAAACAAAATTTCACCCAATATTTTGAGTACTTGCAGGGCTTCAGGTAACTTTATATATATATGTATATATATATATATACATATATATATATATGTATTTCACTTATTTGGGATACATAGCTATTTTTTTCTGAAATTATCAGACAAATAATGTACATATATATGACAAATGTGTACATTCTTAGGACACATATGCATGCATGTATACACTTGTGTTTACTCGTGTTTATACATACAGGCAACACACACATATTGCCAATGCATGCAAACAATTACAGCATTATGGAAAAGAAAGAATTGAATATTTCTACTTACTTATCGCATAGTCACTTTGATTTGAAAACTTGTCATGACCAGTGCTGATGTGTCAGTACTGAGTTGCTCATTGCTGAGGTCTGTCTCTTTAAATCAGCATTGCAGATAGTAACAGACCAACCACATAAAATATTATGTAATCCTTCCCAATGTTACCATGGGTTCAGAAATGCTGTGTCTGTCAGTATTGAGCATTAGTGGTCTAAGAGAAGTTTTAAAATTGTTTGGCAAGTCTCATTTTCCATTTTGATGGTATTTTTATCTTGCTAAAAGAAGCTGTACAAAGAACGATTAGGCAGAAAGACTGTGGATTTCTAATTGATGCCCTGGCCTTTAAATCTGTCTTCACACAAGCTGTGATGTCCTAAAGAAACACTTTACTCAAGGGGCCATTAGGCAGAAATGCTCTTTCCTGATAAACGATGTTCTGCCCTTTCAATTTGTCTTTCTCAAGGTGGCTCTTTATTTAAGGGATACCTTGAGGAAGGAGGAGCAAAATGGAGTAGGAAAGACTTAAATGTATTCCTTATCTCTACCTTAGGCCTAATAACCTACTTTTTACATTCTTCTTCAAAGTTGGTACTTAGAAAGGTGTCCCTTTCCTCATGAGTTCTTTGGGACCCATGATGCCTATACTTCATGCTTTATTGTATTTTTTCTTTTTAAAGGGAAACCACGGAACTTCCTGTGCTGTCAGGTCTAGTGAATGTGTTATGTATTTCCTGGAGATATATGGAGAACAGTGGACTCTGTGTGACATGGGTGTAAAGACCCTCAAGGCATGAATGTAGAGCAGTGAGCCTAAGTGGGCAGAGGAGAGACAGGGAGATAGACAGAAAGCATTGGGAAATGGTCACACTTTTAATGGCAGGGGACGTGTGTATGTTTCTCAGAACAGAATGGGTAAAGGCACCAGCAGGAGAGAAATCCTGAAAGGAACCATTTAATATGCAACCCCAAAGCACCAACTGTGCGGGTATTGTCACCCATCAGAAGAAACCTAAGCAAAGAGGAAAAAAGAAATCAGGAAGGATTGAAAGATGAGTAACAGAGAGTTTTGCAAACATCAACTACTGGGAATGCAGATAGATTAAGCAGGAATGTCCTCTGAATTTCATCTATGGAAACTTCCTTCAACTTTAAATGTGTACCTGACTTATAAAGGAAATACACATGCATAGAATTTCCCAGTTGGGTGGAATCTCAAATCCTTTTTCCGTCTTCTCTCTACTCCCACTGAGATGCTAGTGAGATCAGAAACTTTGGCTGCAAAAATGAAAGCAAAAGAGAAATAACATAAGCAAGAAATAGAGAGAGGGTAACCATGCCTCATCCCTAAATGAATTCCAGGGCTAACTGGCCAAAGTGTGGTTTGTGAATACAGATTGAAACTGAAGAATACTTTAGAAAGGACCATTGCAATTCCTGATTTATGACTCAGAATAATGGTGATATTTCCTGAAATGATGGGAAAATCATGAATCCACCTGAAATTTTATTCAGTGACCAAAAGGAAGCAACCTCAAGGAATGAAGGTAAAATGAGGGTTGCAAAAATGAAATTGTCTTTTGTATACATTCCATGGGTACTACAACTTCAAGATGACAATTCTATATCAGGGTCACAGACATGTTTAGTTTTGTTTTCTCATCATTTGAATTTTAACTCCATAGGACCTTATAGTGATTTTTCCCAATCACTATAACTAAATAGTTGCTGTCCTTAGATTTGTATCCCATCACCTATTTCGTAACCTTTGTCAAGCTGTAGAGCCTTGATTCTCATGTATTTATTTTCTGTCTTCCTCCCCATATTGTCCAACAGAATATGCATTCCGATGAAGAAAATACTTATTCTGCCCAATTCATTACTATATTCCAGGGCAAAGGTTCCTACATGAATAAATGGGTTGATATCTAGATTGAGTGAGCAGTTAGGAAGGACGACTTAAGGAGAAGCATACAACACCTCCTGACGTAGGCATGAGGTGAAGGAAACAATAGTCAGAATGGGAACCACCAAGGACCAAAGATCTAGTTATCCCAATGCAGTTTAGTTTTGTTATTTTTTTTTTCAATTCTGGGATTCTTGTAAATTCCATGGAGAAGGAAGAAAGCACACAAAAAGAATTGCATTTATGGTAAGTTGGATAGGTAAAGACATAAAGATGCATTTCATTTTTTAAGAAAAATAAAAGAATGTGTAAATTAATGGACCTTGTTTGTCACTGTAGACAAAAAGCACTTAACCATAACATTTATGAGTGTAAAAATAACATTGCTTTCTTCTCACTTTCTGTATCTCTATTTTGATATATAGGTACAAATGTAGCTGTTCATGAATTTTGAGTGTTTTTTAACCTCATATTTTCTAAATTTAAGAAAAGAACAAATTCCTCAGGTGGTATATAACTTATTTTATCCAAATACATAGGTAATAAAACACCTCTCTTAGGACTATGAGATTCATGGATGAGATGTACATATAAAAATATGTATAGTAGATGAAAACCATTTTACAAAAATTAACTTCATGGAAGATTTTGTTATTATGATATACATAATTATTCAGTTATCTAATTACATGCAAGAATGTTTTCATATTTCACAGAAAGACAAATGTAGTGCTGAAGATCTACAGAAATCCATTGACAAAATCCAGCTGACAGGTGTCCACCTAGTGGTCAGGATCCTGTACTACAAATGAGAAAATAAAATCAGAAGAAATCTAGAAAAAGAAGATAAATAGAGGACAACTGAAGAGTATGAGAAAGAAATTAATAACCAAGAAAACCTGGGAAAAGGAAATAAATGTGAACAAAGATTTGGTAATCCTCATATGATTTTCACAAATAGACTATCACAAACCTTTTTTTTATAAATTAAAGGAATAAAGACAGAAAATGCTTTTAAAAAGTTGTGTTGACCATCCTTTATATACAAGTATTCTATCAGCCATTAATTATGGAGTTTTTGGTACAAATTATGGAGGTTAAAAAGTCATTTTGATCATGTGTGCTATATTTTTACAAACTAGTCAAAAGCACATACATTTTTATTAATGGAGAAAATGTTTTTGTTTGGAAAAGAAACACTTAAATTTACAATAACTAAATCAAATAAAAATCTTAACTATAGTGTATATTTAAAGCAGAAAATGTAATGTATTTCCTTATTTATTCTTTCTAAGCAATGGATTTTAGCAATTTAGGAAGAAAGAATACTCATTCATCATCTTCATAGTCAGAAGGAAAACATCCTGAGAACAAATAACACAGGAATGGTGGAAATGGAAAGATTAACATGAAAGCTTATTTCTTTTGGATTCTGTTCTATGATACAGGTATTTGAAGAGAGTTGATAACAATACACTTTGAAGATCATAATTCTACTTTACTGACATATTTGCTTGTAGTGGCTGTTTCTCCATAGCAAGGTGAGTATTTTAAAGTCAGTGATAACCATAACAAGTTAACTTCAGGTTTTCCGTGCTGGCAAAAACAACTCTCTGTAAACTAATACCAGTGTAAGCACACTTTCATGAATGAATCTGTTTCCTTGGGTTGACGAAGAAATAGAACCCTGTAATCACAAGTTAAATTGGTTGTTGTGAAGAAAATGAGAGATCACAGTTTTTTTTTTTTTTACAAGAAATAGTCCCAGAAATGTGCTGGCTCATGGACATGGCCTGGGCAGAAGATGCAGACTGGCAAGTCCAGAAACCAGATCAAAGCCTGAGAGCTTCTCTGGTTACCGGCTTTATTGTACGTGGATAGGGGAAGATACCGCTTCTCTGATCTTTGGATGCTAGCTACAGAGAAAAGTCTCTGAAAGCCTGCAACAGAGGGAGAATTTCCTAAAGGAAATGTGGAGATTTATCTATCATTCCAGTGGCTACTGTGTTGGCGGTATTTGGATTTCTGTTTCATTGTTGAATCACTGATGCTGCAATATTTACCCTGTAGTTTGAGAAAATTATATTTCAGTTTCTGGTCACCAGCTGTGTCTGTGCTGTCCCTTCCTCCCTATACCCATGAATTGTCTTTAAGCTTTGTTTCAACGATAAGACTTATTTATGTATTTGTTTGTTTATTAAACTCTTTCAAGAGAAGGAAATTCCACCGTATCTCCTAGCTCGCTGCAAGGAGTCTGCTCTAGCTCCAAGTATGAGGAGTACTTTGGTCCACATGGTCTCCATATTTTCTGGTCTTGCTTTGAAATAGAATTGCACAGAGAACTTTCTAAAAGTGATGCTCAGACAACACACACATGACTCTCTGGATTGTTATTTTAATTAGCTGAGAGTGGGGACTGGTGATTCTGACATGTAGCAAGAATTGGGAAACTGACTAATTTGAAACTGGAAGCAGAGCAGATCTTGACTTCCCCAGCCTTCATTCTGTACATTTCTATTTCTGCTGGACAGAGATGTGGTGATCATAAACAATACAATAAGTCACCCTTCTGCCAGTACTGAAGATGTGGTAGGTGTCCATGAAGAATTCTACTATCAACATCTTTAGAATGTCGACTCTCTTATTCCCTTCCAAAAACATTCCCAAGGTTCTTATCAATGTGACATCATTTACTGACTGTCAAATGCGTGCTAACCACTATATTAAGAACAACAGACAAAACTTAAAAAGCTTAAAAATTGGAAAGAGAAAAACATAAGCAAACAGTCTGCTATAATGAAGTTAAATAAATACATGAGCACTGAAAGTTATAACAAGACAAACACAAAGGCTGTTTATCATGATTTCACAAAACCTGGAAAAGAAGGAGGTAGCCATGATAAAATCAGGCATTTAGGCATAGGTCTAAGGAAATAAAGCAATGTGAGGTTTTTTAAATTTTTTATAAGGAAGCCCAAACAAATACTACTAGGAAATACAAATACTGTAGTTCAAATTGTTGAGAGCCTAGGAAGAACAAGTAGGGTATTAATCCATGATTATAAAAAAAAATTTGATATGTTTTATAATGACTAGAGGCATACAAAATTCACAGTGCATACAAATGATTAATATGCAAAGTCTTAGAAATGCTTATTACCTTGATTTGATTTGTAGACATGTACAAATTTATCATAATGTACCCCATAAAGATGTGCAAATATTATGTCTCAATAAAAAGGGTTCAGAAATGAAAAATATTGAGGGGTCTTTATGGAAGGAAGGAAGGAAGGAAAAAAAGGAAGGAAGGTAGGGAGAAGGATTAAGAGCTCATCTTAAACAAAAACAAAAGAAAATTTTCAATGGTGTTGTTCCCACAGTGTCTGGCAGTTTTAATACAAAGCTAAAGTAATTAAACTTAAAATAGTTGTATAAATTTCCCTAGAGAAACAAAATCCCAAGACTGATCTGTCAAAAATAATAAAAATAGAACTTCATTATTCAGGCAGCAAAGGCCCCAAAGGAAGATAAATTAAAGCAACAGATGAATGCATTGCTTTTAGCTGAGAACATTTATGATGGTGCTAATTATCATCCTGTACACGGGCATAGCTTGGTGGTAAAAGACTGGTGGAAAGCCTGCCAGGCTTCGAGACTGTGTCTATACAGGCCCCTGAGATCTGACATGGTTGAATGGTTTGCTCCTTCCAATTTGCTACAGGCCATTTACATGACTGAATAGCAGTGGAGTCCCAGAAAATATGTTCTGCCACTTACTTGATCATAGGAAGCACAATGCTCTTCATTGTTTGCCTTAAAAAAAATGCACAGCAATTTTGATTTTTTTGATGAGATAAATGCTTTGTGGGAATCTTCCACCTTAACTATCCTCCAGGAATTTATTTTGAAAAGGGAATGCCCTGACTTGGTTAATGTGTCTAAATAGGTGTGCACAGGTTGCAGAGGAATAAGTGGTTAAAGTACCAAAAGCAAGGAAAAGCCATCAAATTGAATCACTTCTTTGCCATGTGTTCATTTGGTTAGACACAGACCCATGGTGTACATGCATGTGTACTCTTTCACTTGTCTACAGAGAAAAACTTATTTAAAATTGGGCCTTGTTTAAAGAGTCCTGCACTGGAGTCAGGAAGGAAGATTCCTAGTCCTTATTACCAACCAGTTATGACTTACTGGTACGATTTAAGTGACATAGCTTGAAATTGATTCCAGATCTTGTATTGTAAGCTATACAATAACTTTATACTAATTTTTAAGCAATTCCATAAATCTGAAATTAAGGGTTAAACATCAGAGAAAGTGCTTTGCACACTTCTGGGTTAGGGATAGAGCAGGCCCTGTACCTGCTTCTCAGTAAGTGTGAACTCAGATCAATCCCACAGCCCCACCAAGTCTGTTTTCCAATATATATACTGGTGATGCCAAGTGTACCTAAAAAAACTTAATTGTAGCAATGGCTAAAACAGTAGAAACCACGCATATGAGAAAACTCACTGGCAATCATTATGGATACCATCTTTCCACATCGGATAGACTTTGATGGAATTCTACCCAGTATCTTACAAGCTAAACTATAAAACTACAAAGTAGAAAGCTGCTTCTGCTGCTTTATGTTTCCTCTCTTGAAACATAAATTAGGCCTTCTTCACTGGTGATGTTCAGGACTAAAAAGCCAGAGTTAGACTGCACTCTGCCAATTACTTCCTTTGCCCTGAACCAGGAGCCATGGTAAGGGTTTTACATGCACTAATTCATTTTATCCCCACGACACTCTATAATACAGATACGATTATTATAAGGAGGAAAGTGCAACATAGGAGGTACAATACATTAACTGCCACATGTGGAGATACTACCAAGACCCCAAGTAGCAAACCGTCAGGTAGGAATTGAAATTGAGGTGGTCAGTCTCACAGTAGTCATTGTCTGAAGACCCAGAGTCACACTTGATTCTACTTGACACATTATTCCTTTTTAATCCATGCACTGCCTCCTATTTATACACTGTTCAACCACCCCCAAGGTCACCTTGACCTAGATTCTCTCCTATAGCCCTTGTCAAGAGCTGACAGCAGATCTCCCAACTCACCTACATTATCCATCTCATAATCAAGTTCACACAAAACTGCCAAGTTGATCATTTAAGCAATAAGTCCTCCTCTACTCCAAAACTTTTCAGAGCTCCTTCCGTTTTTTTCAAATAAAATCTGAACTTTTAAATCTAGTGCTCAAAGCTTCCCCTTATGTACTCAACCTATATTTTTCCCTTCTGAAAATCAACCAAATTATAGTTCTGGAATTGAAGTGCTTAGCACTCCCCAGAAATGCTTTATGCTTATGTCTCCTATCCTGCCATAGAAATAACCTCTCTTCTCAAACTCCATTTCTGTTGCTTGAATCCTACCTCTCATTTAGGATGCAATTTACAATCATTTTAATCATGAGAATCTCCTGCTTTCCTCTACCTCAGAGTTGTACCCCCTCAGGAAAATTTTGTATGGAGTTGGTGTTTTTCATGTATGGTTCTATAAATGTATGCATATGTGTGTATTACAATCTGTAATTTCTCTGATTTTAAGATTTATATACCAAACATTCTTATATCATTCTTCCTGCACACCAATAAATATGGAATAACTGATTCTCAATAATTTTTTGTTGAATTACTGACTGAAAAATGAATAAATAACCATCAATCTTTCTGGCTTTGATGGTTTTGTGCCAAGTTCATTTAGATGATCAATTTATGGATTTTATAGAAGTATCCGGTAACATGTTGTATATGCATTAAAAAGTAAAAAGAGGTACTAAAAGGCTTTGGAAACAGAGAGAGATATTTATTATTGATACTTAACTGTAGAAGCCACATGTTTGTAGCTGTACCCTTTTCTCAGTTCTATCAAAACATTTTTGAGGTATTAATAGACTTTAATTAAAATGGTAGTTATGAATTACACAATCAACTCTAAAACTGAAAACAAAACACCAGGTATAATCCATAAAGTCATTGGCTTTTAAATGAAACCAGTCATTTGACAAATGTACCTTTAAAGTTCAGGAGTTTCTGTTAAATTTCTGACCTCTAAGAAAGTTTAGGCCTGACAGTAATCAAAACTCTAATAATTAATTAACTAATATGCCTTATTTTAAAGAGACTGTTATGAAATGTGTCAATATGTGTATATTTGTGTGAATGCACTATTTGTAATCAAAGTCTTGTCCAAATCTAAGAAGTAAAGAATCGCCCACTCTGTTGCATGTGCACAAGTTGAGACTATCTGAGAAATACATAGGGAAACCCAAGAGGGACCACCAACCCCGCACCTGACTCATTTGTTGTATTATTCTGAGCACTTTGTGACTGACACTTTGTCTAAGAATGACAGCATTTCATCACCTTTGTGAGATTAAAGCTCCCTTTCAAATACTGGTGCCAACACTGTTCAAATATGTCAGCAGAGTAGAAAATTCAATAAAAATCCCTGAGGGAGAGATGCCAATTAGGTCTACAGATGCCAAGATTCGTTCTTGAGGTTGGGGAAAACAGGGAGGCCACTGGTGCTGACATACATGGGAAGCTTCCCAAGACTCATCAGTTCTCCAGTTGACCCACATTGGGGATTTTAAAATTTCTTCCAACCCCACCTCCTCCTGCTCTTTCTCCTTCGTTTTCCTTCTTCTTCTTCTCTTCCTCCTCCTCTTCCTCTTCCTTCTCCTTCTTCAGAGGAGGTGAGTGGGTGGGGAGGGGGTTGGGTTTCATGGGTGACATATAATGCACTGTAATATGCAGCCTGAAACTATTCAGACACCTATGTCACTGTTCTTTTTCTATAATTTATCAAATACCTCAGTCGAATTTAGAATATCTATTTCTGTTTCTTTCACCTGGAGTTAAATTGAAGCATTCAGTACCCACAACCGCTTATTCAGCTATTTGAGAGACTGTGGGGAAAATGTTGAATTCTCATCACAGATCAACAATAAGAAATATATATGTGCATATATATACATACATATATATGCACATATATATTATGTATGAATATGTGTACTTGTCTCTTCAAATACCAAAATTTCTTTAGTACTTCATGTCTGTTATGTCCAAATGCTATCGAACATTAACTCATTTGCCATTGGTGAATTATATAGCACTAATACTATAATCTACAGCCATAGCTATGCTGTTATCTAGCAGAGGAGATGAAAGAAGTTGTGATGTCACAGACAGATGGGGGAATAGGACTAAGAGTAAGTAAGTTCTCATGGAAAGGGAAGAAAAAATCTCTTCAGCAAATCATGATGAAATGAGGCAGCAAAACATCCTGAAAACCAGGAAGGACATTCAGACTGCTCTGGGGACAGCTGAAACACAGGAAGGGAAATGAAAGAATGCATAAACAATTTTATTTTATATGCATGTATGAATATGCAAATATGAAACCCATCATGCTGTATAATTCATAGGTACCAATAAAAGCCATGATGATCAGTTTTGCAATTAAAAGTAATTATAATAAACACACACACAATCTCGTAGTATAAAACTGAGGAACAATAATATTCAGTAAGATGCCATTTTCAGAAACTTGTGTTGAGTCTTTTCAAATAGTATCTAAGACTTATAAAACAGAGAAAAATAAGTATAGAATTTCATTTTACAGATATTATAGAACATGGACAAATTCCCAAATACATATAATTTCTAGGACTATGTCAAAATAAGCTAGAACAATGAAAGGGAGAATATTCTTTCTCTCTCACAACACACACCTACACACACACACACACACTGTAGAATAGGACATTAATCAGACAACAGAATTAGTGTTTAACTACTTCATGTCAGTAAAGCCATGAGTTCTGATTTCAAATGAAGAGTTTAATAATATTAATTAAATAAATAATAATGTATTTAATTCCAGTCATTTCCAAAACTACTGGAAAAGAAATAAGCTGTCAATAGCAAACCATTTGCAAAAGGAAAAGAGTGTCTTGCCAGGAGTTTAAAAGGGCTCAAGTGTGAATTGTGATTAGTGTAATACATTGAAATTTTGGTTGCATTAAGAGCAATACAACATCTAAAGCAAAGGAGGAATAAATCTGTGCTCCATTGAATAAAGCAATCATGATTTACTCTGTGAAGCTCTACTTGGCATATTCATGAGAAGATATAGACAAGCTGGGCACACTCTAAGGAGAGCAATTAAATATTCAAAGCACTAAAACTATGAGAAGGAGCAGTTAAAGAAACAGGGATTGCCAGGCCTAGAATAAAGAAGACTCAAAGTAAGTTGATAATCGTGTATTTGAAAGATTACCATATGGATAATTGCTCAGAGATTTTTTGTTGTTGTTCATATAAAAAAGAAAGAATAATCCTCATTTCAAAAGTTATAGGTTAAAAATGCAAAACAGACACATGTACAGCAAACAAACAAGATATAGGTGAAAATCTTTAAGATTTCAGAGAAAAATAATTTCTCAAAATAGACAAAATGAAAGCACAATGCATATGGAAATAGAACAATAAATTCAACTACAAAAATTACAATCAATTTATTGCTAAAAATCTCTACATTCGAACTAAAAAAGTGGCAGATGGTAAAATGTCACATTGCTCTTTGCTGAGAAATGGCTAGTATCCAAATGTAGAGATCTTCCTTAAATTAATAAGGAAAGTTCACGTAGCTCAATCTGAGCAGTATAAGGAAAGGCCTTTCACATAAGAAAAAAGACATGTGGACAATGAACACATAAATAGACATTCACGTTCACGACTAATAAGAAAAACAACAGGGATATGTTGTTATTGCACATCCAAATGACTGAATAATTTACAAATCTCCAATTATTGCTGACTATGTGAAATAACAAGATCTTTCACATGCTTTTAAGGGCTGGACATAGTTGACTACATGCATTTCATAGGGATTTTCACAATTTCCAATAAAACTGAGAATACTTCCATCAGTCGAAAAACTCCATCCAGTTGTACAGAAATACATAGAGATGTTCACAGCACCATTATTGTTTACCAGCACAATGGGAATGACCTACATAAGAACTGATTGTGAAATAATCAATGGTAGAATCATTCAGTAGGCTACTACACAGTGTTCAGATGAATAAGTGACCTAAATCTATTTGAACCAACATGGATATATGTCAAAACAAGAACAAACCATAGTGGCAAAAATGTGCATAATAAGATAGGAGGGAATTCACATTAAAAAGCAATGTAAAGTTATGTTTTTATGAATTCATCTTAGTATGTGAAAACATATAAACATGGACTAGAATAATTAACATTGAATTTATAGTGATGTTTTCCTGTAGGAAAACAAGTGAAAGGAATGGGTTCAGGAATGACTATAAAGGGAGTTTAACCTTCTTCTATTGTTTCTTTTATAGTAGAATTAATTTGGAGAAAATATGAAAATTTGTTAATGTTGGCTGATTCCAAATGATGAAAACAAGAATGCTAGCCACAATTTTGCTGACTCATGTTGTTTTTTCCACACACACACACACACACACACACACACACACACACACACATACATATAGGTATATAGTTTATGAATGAACTGGTTTATCCCTTCCCAAATTATAACATCTAATAGTGTTATGGTTTGTAAGGAGGTGTTCCCAAAAAGTCCATGTATCAGACAATGCAAGAAGGCTTAGAGAAGGAATGATTAGATTATAAGAACTTTAACCCTATCATTGAATTGATCCCCTGATGAGATTAACTGAGAGGTAACTGAAGGCAGGCAGGATGTAGCTGGAGGAGGTGGACCTTGAGGAGTATACCTTTAGGGTATATATTTTGTATCTGGCAAGTGGAGTCTCTCTCTCTCTGCTTTCTTACTATCATATGAGCTGCTTCACTCCACCACACTCTTGCACTATGATATATTCTCTCAACTTTGAGCCCCCCAAATTGGAGCTGGCTGTATATGGACTGAGACCTCTGAAACTGTGAGCCTTCAAATAAACATTTTCTTCCCTAAAATTGTTCTGGTCAGGTGAAAAAGTTGACTAAAATAGAAATTGTTACAGAGAAGTGGACATACTGTATAACTAACCTGACTGAAGTTTTTTTGGAATTTGGGGGAAGTTTGCGATGTTTAGCAGTGCAAGATAAAAATGCTTTAGATTGTTATAAGTGGAGCTTAATGGCTGATTCTGATGGGAGCTCAGAAGACCAGAATGCCAGTAGGAACATGGAGAGTACAGATAAGGCTCAAGAAGGTTTAGAGAAAAAAGAGGACACTATTGGTAATTGGACTAGAGGCAATTCTTGTTATATTCTGACTGAGAAGTTGTCTGCATTTTGCTGGTGTCCTGGATCCTGAGACTTTTTGTGAGGCTGATTTTAAAATTGACAGATTTCTTAATCTGGTGAAAGAAATTTCTAGACAGCTTAGCATTCAGGTGGTAGCATGGATATTGCAGGCAGCTTTTAGCCAAATTTATCCTGAAAATCAGGAGCAGAAAGCAGAGCAGAAAGATTGAAAAACTTAGACTTCAAAGGTGGAAGTAAAACTGGGGCTAAGGAAGTTGCAGTTGTTAGACATTACTGCCACTAGAGAAATGCTAAAATATTTGCCCATGGACAATAAGAAAGATGGTTTGAGGGCATCTCAGGAATTGGCAAGATTATATCCATCTCAGACTCAAGGAAGTACAAGTAAAAATTCTATTGAGAAGAGACCAATGGAGTACTCTTCTTGCATAAAGAGCCCTAGAAAGTTTTTTTGAACAATTTTAGCTACCCAGAGACTCAAAGACTGCTGCAGCCAGGGTCCCTTGAGTCTTGGTGGAGATGGCATCAGACCTTGGCATAGACCACGTGGTCCTGGATCTGCAGGAATGTAGGGTGCCGAAGTTAGGAGGTCATGGAGACTTCCACTAAGATTTCAGAGGAAGACCTGCGAGGCTGGGCAAAGCGCAGCAGGGTTGGATTTCCTTTGGGCACCCCCTGAGAGGGCAATGCATGGAGATATGAAGAAGAAACCAAAGTTGTAGTGGAGACCCCCAATTTAAGAAATTCCAGTATCATGGGACATCATCCTAAGAAAGCTACAGGAATGAAAGAGAGACAAGTCAACAGAAAGGTCATTTGGGCTGCAACCAACAAGGCAATGAGGCAGAGGTACACAAACCCTTTAGACATAACATCACCACGTCAAAACTGCCTCAGATGCTGAACCTGGAGCTATAGGACTTGTTCACCCAGTTGGATTTCAATCTTGCTTTGGTCCATCTCTTTTTTCTATTCCCTTATTTTTCTGAATGAAAATGGTTATTCTCTGCCTTTATATATTGGATACTTGTACATTGCCTTTGATTTTGCAGGCACTCATGATGCAACCCTATCCTGATTCTCAGAGAAGACATTGGACTTGAACTTTTGGGCAATTCTGGAACTGTTGAGGTTATTGGGTCTTTTGGAAATGGACTAAATGTATGTTGCATTGCAAGATGGTCATGAGCTTTTGAGGGTCAAAAGTGGAATATTATGATTTGCATGTGAGATATGCCCCAAACCCTCATGTATGACACAATAAAAGAAGGTTTAGAGGAGGAATGGTTGACTTGTAAGAGCCTTAACACAGTGAATTAATCCCTTTTTTGGGATTAACCTAGTGTCAACTAAAGGCAAGTTAGATGTGATTGAAGGATGTGGGTCATTGGGGGCATTACCTTGGGTATATATTCTGTATCTTTCTCTCTGCTTCCTGATGATTATGTGAGCTGCTTCCATGTGCCACACTTTTCCACCACCATGATGTTTTGCTTTACCTTGAGCCCCAAGAAATGGAGCCAACTATCTATGGACTGATACCTCTGAAATCATGAGTCCTCAAATAAACCTTTTCTCCCCAAATTGTTCTAGTCAGATTTTTTTATTCACAGCATTGAAAAAGATGACTAAACTGAATACTTGCAAGATCAAAACATTTCAATATTGAGAGAGCAGTTAAAAAGGATCAAGGGTCCTTATTTTGAGAAATTATAGGGCAATTTTGAATTTTTGGCAAAAAAGAACTTTTTGCAAAAGAAATGGTATTAGATGATAAGGTAGACTAAAAGTATACTAAATAAATTTTGAGTGCTAAAATAAATGAGAATTTATAAACAAAACATGCTATATTTTAAAAGAGCACTTAAACTAATCCTTATTGTTCCCATCTTGCATTGATGAACACACATAATGCTCAATTTTTAAAATCTAAAAAAAATTTTAAATGACAGCCAAATATGTATCCCAACAAGAAAACAGTGAGATTTCAAAGAACGTGAAACTATCTTGGCCTTTTTGTTTGCAGCTAGCAACGTGAGTCTTAGATCAACTATATCAACTGCCTTTGAATTTATGGGTCCCAGGAAGGTAGCTGCATTGTGGCAGAATTGAGAATTTCCATTTCAACATTTAAATATGGGCAAGCAATCAGACTCAGGATTACTTGTCTGTCACTCTTCACTGATTTTATTTGCCTTTTCCTACTCTGAGCCCATTCAATTCCTCTCTGAACATCTTTGGGAAATATTACTGTGGCATTCACTCAACCAGGAGAGCTTAACTAACAAAGACTTGGCCAGTCTTACTCGCAGAGATGAAAAGCAGGGAGCTGCATCACTGCCCATGATGTGAACTGGCTAGCTAGAACTAATGGCAACCCTGGACTCATTCCTCAGCTGGCCCAGGGATGGCTGTGGGATTTCATAGGATTGGTGGAAGAAAATGAATGTCAGTTCAGCTACTGTGTGAAAAAGCGACAAAAGAGAGAAAAAGCCAATTGAGGTATGCTTCAAAATCCTGGAGTGTCTGTTACCTTTGTCATTCCATGCATTGCTTTCCAAGCTCTGTCTGCCTGTACCTATGTTGGTAAAAATGAACGGAAAACAAATGAGGGAATGTGCTGGGTAAGGAGATGTCTTCAAAGCCCTGAGCACAGGAAACAGGGCACATGGTTCTGATGCCTGGCATGACATCTGGCACTGCTAGATAGGACATTGAGAAGGGGAGGAGTGGTTCCTCTTGTTCTAGGGGCACAGGTGCATGTCCTTAGAAAGACCCTTGTAGTATATTTTACCTCCTTGATGAGGCAGATATGGGACACATCCCACCTGCTCATCCTTCATTCACTTCATGTCTGAACAGTCTGACTGAAAAATCGAGAGACTAAGTAAAACTCTAGAATCAACAAATTGGTACCCTTAGAGAAAAATAATAGTGAATTCACCCTCTAGTTTTCCATGACCTTGCCTAGATCAATTAGTATCAGAATAAATATTTATGCAGAAACATGAAATGTCATTATATTTACATGTTATTATAAACAAATCTTTCTTCAGTAGTTGGTAGCTATGTTTGCATATGATTTTATGGTTACTTTTCCTATAATCCAGACATGCTGAAAAAATTGAGTGTTATTATCATTTTACAGATAATGAAATGAGAAAAGTTATTCCTGTGGTTATCAAGCTAATTGAGAGTGAAGTCTGATCTAGAATCCAGATTTCCTGACTCTTGTCTAGAACTTTTACTTCTTTCATTATACTGAGTTATTAGTTATTACCAATTTAAATTTGTCATAAAAAATATTTCTAGGGAACAGACAGAGTGTGTAAATGCTTTCATTAACTATGCATGAACTGATGGCAGAGGTGTACAGCCTGGAAAGTAGGGGCTTGAGATAACTCCTTCAAATTATTTTTTAGCAATGCATAAGCTAAACAAGATATATATGTCATTTAATAAATAGCTGAAAAATGTATTATTATTATTATGAATTATACTTGTTCTTGGTATGTTGAGAAAGCAGACTTAAATCTGTGATTATGTACTAAGCCAAATAAATCAACACATCGAAAACAGCATAGCCTTGATATGATCAAAAGGTTGAAAAGGTGATCTTACATTATGGTAACTAAAACATTTTTCACAGAATACACATTGTTATTTAACAAAGGTTTAGTAGGCATCTCTTTTGAGCAATATGACCCAGATACACATGGGGCAAGAAACAGAATGTAGACAAACCATGATGTAAATGTGCCTGTGGAGTGTATTTGAAAATGTCTGTCTCAGGGTTGCTAAATATATACTGACCTTGTTTTCCAGTTCCATCGTGTTGGCGAGTGAAGCAGAAGCACTTCATAGGTGTTCTGGGAAAACGGAATGACTTAGAAATTTGGTTCACACCATCTAAATAGACCATTCTTATTATCTTGAGATAGCAACTCTTTCATTTATATGAAGGGACTAGCAATGTGGAAATTGTGCTTTCTGCTTAAGTGCTAGAATAACAGGACGAATGAAATCCTGTGGCAAGAATGAGAATGTTGGATGCCACCTTTATTTTTATTTTAATTTCACCCTAGCTAGCAGACCAAAAAAGTACTAAGCCTGGATTTTTGTGTCTGAATAAGTTATTGAATCCAACATAAGGAATATAAAAATTTCTTCTGGCTTATTTTTGTAGTTATCTTAAATTCTACATTATTCCCATTATCAAATGTCCATTGTCATTTTGACAACCTACACGACATTCTCCATTGCTCCTGCTCAGTGGCTTGTTATATTCCTTGTAAGCTCCAAATCATTTTTATATCCATTTCATACATTTTTTTCAATTCAGTGATGAAAACATTTCTTCTGTGTTCAAGAATTTGAGCTAATATGTTTTCCAGACACCTTACTACGTGAATGAGCTCCATTTATCTCTGGAAGACAGTCTACAAGCACAATGCAAGGTCAAAATTTTCTCTCTATGTTGAACCTGTATGCAATTTCATGAAAATGCATATTAAATATTACCTTTTTATCATAATGAAATTGACAGTCATAGATCATGAACAATAGTTGAATTATGTCATTTGCAAAAGTATTTCATATTTTGAATAGCACATCACTTCAGAATGAAAAAAATCCTATATGACCTTTCATAATCCGAGATGGCATGTTATTGGCAATTGCTGAGATAGAATATACTATTCAGTTTGCATTGATAAATTTGATGCAAGGATTCATTTTATTTCTGTTTTCATGAGCTATAATACCACACTTAGTGTTTATATTCATAAAAGCCTAAACAATTTCAATTATAGTTTTGTTCTTTTCATAAAGACATCATTTTCATAGAATCTGCATGCACTTTTGGAATGGGACTTTATTTGCCTGATACGCTCCTTAACATACATGTCTTTGCTACTATGTCAATATGGGAAAAAGTGAATGGAAGGCAACAATTCTCATTTTACTTTCTTTGATTTCATTTTTTCCCAACAGGAAATCATCTGAGTTATTTTTCCCTGATTAACACATTTCTTCATCAACTATAATTGCAAACCATTAAATTAGATTGCCTCCTTTTAGTCTTTGCTAGCTCCAGTTCTCTTATGAGGGGAAATAATGTAAACTTTCATATTTGAAATATATATGTCTCTTTTAGTACTCAGAAAAATATTGTTTAAAAATGACTTTTCATCATAATGTACCTTAACATTGCACAATTATGATAATTTAAGAACTTTAGGCATACATAATAAGTGAAAAATGTTTTCATTATGGAAGAAAAGCTAAATATCATATTAAGGCAGATGGCATTTTCAAATGCAGCCTGAGACTATAGAGACTTTAGATTTAAAGAAGGCCTCAGGCAAAAAATTCTGCAAAGCAAATAGTAGCACTTGAAAGACCAATTTATATTCCAGTATAAAGCTTATAGTGATACATTTCTAAAGTGTGTAGTAAAATCATCACAAATCAGTGTTATTACTTGACACATAATGCAGTTAATGACAATTATTGGTCTAAATCTAGAAAAGAGCAAAAAGGAGACAGTATTAGAAACTCTTGTACCCAATATGGGTAGAGTTTGTTTCTGTCTTGATTTACCGGGGTAAGGAATTGACAATATCTGCTCAATAAGGACAATGTGTTTTCTATTATTTTGGTACTTTTCTTTATAGTATTTACCTGCTGGGACTAATATCTAGGCATACAATATCACATAATATCACATAAATAAAGCAGATATTCTATGATCATCAGGAACCAGTGTAAGAGACACATCTATAGATTCCTACTGGTTTTACGGGAATCCACAGAAAGCCTAGCTTAATAAGAAGGACTGTACAAAGTAAGTCAATCATGTCACTGTTTCCTGTAGTTAAATTTGTTTACGTACATCGTTAACAGTCCATTCATGTTATCTCCAAAGGTAAAATAAAACAATTTGTTCTGTGAACTATACCAACTCACTTTATCTTACATATATATCTTTATCAACACTAATCAAGAGTGCCATATTCCCTCAAGACTTTATTGAAATCATACAGAGGCCGTAAACTTTTCCCAAACCAACTACTTCTGCAAAAGTCCTATTTGTGTCATTTTGGGCAACCAGAATTAGAGCTGTTCAGAATCATTAATTATATGGGTGTGCACCCCACTTGTTAGTGTGCTTACCTCCTGACTACTCCTAACTTTACCAGGATAATCTTTTATTTTAAGTATGTGAGGAAGAAGAGTATTGTTTCAAATTAACACTGAGTTAGTACCCAGTTGTTTTTCTTCCCCACTGTTCTCAGCTCAAGTCTCCAGCTCCTCTTCATTTTAAAACTTAGGACTTCCCAAAACTACTGGGCTTCACTGCTCTGTGTAGGTTCTTGATCCTTATACACTGGTATCAAAGATTAGGAGTCAATTAAGAGAATCCATGCAGTATGGACAAAATATAGTACCGCATGTTTCACACGTATGTTCCAACAGACTAGATAAAACCATGCGGACACAAATCATCTTTGTATAGGGCACCTGTTACATGCACCGTGAGACATATTCAGTGATCTCAGGGGTTTTACTCTCATGGGAGAGTGATTCCCTAAAACCTCCACCAAACAAATATCACTGTCTCTTAGAAAACCCCACCTCTCACTTCAAGCACTAAGCATCCAAATGATTCAATCCATTCCCTTAAGTTTAAGGAACTTTAAGTGCAGTAATTTCCAGCAGTGTATTTTGCAAAACGAAACTGTTCGATGCAACTTATCATCAGAGAAAGTGGTAATCAAAGAATATTCCAAAGTAGGTGCTGTGCCTTCAGGATTTTCCTCACTGTGAGTGAAATAACATATGCCCTCCTTGGACATCCAGTTGGGAACCTCAGTGTTGATGAATATAAGCAAACACACACACACACACACACACACACACACACACACACACACACACACATACATACAATCCCCAATACTAACCACATTAAAATGCTCAGAGAGGTAAAAGAAGAGATCACTTTCCTAAATACAGTATCCTCTTCTTACTACCTTGCCCATAATGGGAATACTTCTTTAAAGTAACTAGAGTCAAAATATTTATTCCTCTTTTCTCTCAATGTAAGACAAATGTTTATTACAAATCTATTAACGTTTTTCATTTTAAATATCCGATAAACAATTTGCAATTAAAATATCTGGTAAAAGATTTGCAATTAATATATTTTGTACCTATAGTCATATTTCAATGTTAGGGTAGGTTCACACAAATCAAATTTTGTAATTTCAGATCAGATCAGAATTTATTAATCTCATTTAAATAACATCTTCCCTATTTTAGAAGAATTTGAAATTTGAAATTTATAATTTCCTGTACAAGATAATCTTTATCAAACTTACCTATATTTGTATCTCTGATGTTTACTCCACCATTATTGTTTAGTAAATGCTTATGTTGTTATTATAAACACACACATGGATTGGTAACCTAGGACAGAATGCCATTGGAGTATAGTGTAAATTGCTACCTCACAATATTTTCCCTCTATTCATCCAGTCATCTTATGTCAGATACCAGTTAAATGCCAATATTTGCAATCTGGTGGCAAGTGACATAGGTAAAAAAGCATCTACAATAATGGGAGAGGCTTCACCAAAGCACTCAGAATAAGGTACTGGAGGAGCATCAGCCACTAATCCTCCTTGCACCAGAGGAAATTTCCATGCAGAGATTTTTTTGTGCCAAATGTTTCTGCTGCTCTTTCAACCATGAAAACACTCTGTCTGGGTTTTTAAGAAATATCTGTTGTCCATTTGCTGTCTTCTGGAGCATTGAGGGATTGCAGTAGATGGAGAGATGTTTATTTAACTTTTAATATGAACGTATATCATATGGACTAAGGGTACCTTCTGCATACCTATTATTTTATTATTCTAGGTTTTTCAGCAGGGCATTCAACTATAGTTTTTTTGTTGTTTTATCATTGGTTTTATTTCCTGAGAGTTTCAATTAAACCTCTTTTCCATTGTGATATCTCCCTTTAGAGCTATTCTGTTTTTCTTTTTGTGTTACCATGGTTGATTTTAAAGCTAATGTAACTATTTGAAACCTCCACAGATGACCCTTAAATATAAGCCTATGCTTTCATGAACATTAAGCCTCAGGCTAATGTGTCTTACTTACATTTTCACAAATTAAATAGTTTTATTTATTTACATCTGATTCCCTCAACAGTTTTACAACTCAAGATTCTGAGGGTCACAAATGACTATCTGAGGCAGTTTATCATTAGAACTGGCCTATGTTTATGTATATTTATACATTATAAATTGAAAAAAAAAACAAGATGTAAAAATAAGCATGCAGCAAATGCTCTTGCAGAAAAGATTGGCTAAGGTACAGTCTTGAGGCCTCTGTTTCACGGATTGAATAAATAGGTTTAAATGCTTTAAACATTGGTGATAATACAGATGGCCACATGACTCTTGCACATTAGTTATAAGTCATTATTTCATGCTAAGATTGTGGCTAAATCTCAGGATCTTACTTTAATTGAAAAAGAGTTTTTTACTAGATAATGTTTCTTGAAAAAACTGTAAAGGACTCAACTATAATGCATTGCTGAAAAAAAGATTCTACGACTTTTAGGATATTTAAAATCAATCAACTTTGTCTGATATCAATTACTGCATTTACGTGTGTTTGTCTCTGTGTATTTTATTCTATTCCATTGGTCTTCTTGCCTGTTTTGGCACAGTACCATGCTGTTTGTGTTACTATAGCTCTGTAGCATAATTTGAGATCTAATATTGTGATGCCTCCAGCTTAGCTTTTCTCGCTAAGGATTGCTTTGGCTATGCTGTGAGTCTTATGTTTCCAAATGAATTTCATAACTGCTTTTTCTAGTTCTGTGAAGAATGTCATTGGAATTTTGATGGGGATTCCACTAAATAGTGCTTTTGGTAGTATGTCCATTTTGACAACATTAATTCTGGCAGTCCAAGAATATGGGCATTCTTTTCATCTTCTAAGGTCTTCTTCAATTTCTTTCTTTATGATAGCCTTTTTTTAACAAATGGTACTGGAGAAACTGGAAATTCATATGTACATGACTGAAATGTAACCCCTATCTCACCCAGCATGAAACTCAAGTCAAAGTGGATCACACCTAAGAATTAGACCAGAACCCCTGAACCTGCTAGAAGAAAAGGTAGGCCTAACACTCCAACATGTTGGCTGAAGAACTGATTTTCTTAACAAGACTCCTAAAGCACAAGAAGTAAAATTCAAAAGTCAATAAATGGGATGACATCAAATTGAAAAGCTTCTCCACAAAAAAGGAAACAATTAAGAGCATGAAGAGAGTCTACAGATTAGGAGATAATCTTTGCTGCCTGCTCTTTCAATAGGGCATTAATAACCATAATATACAAATAACTCAAAAAACTTAACACCAGAAAATAAATAAATAACCCAATCAATAAATAGGCAAAAGAACTAAACAGCTACTTCTCAAAAGAAGAAATGTAAACAGTCAACAAATGAAAAATTGTTCAATACCTTTAGCTATTAGAAAAATGAAAATTAAAACTACATGTGATTTTATCTCACTCCAGTCAGAATGGCAATTATCAAGAATACAAATAATAATAACTCTTGGTGAGGATGTGGAGGAAAACGTGCACTTATATGTTGTTTGTGGAACTGCAAATTAGTGCAACCACACTAGAAAGCAGTATGGAGATTCCTCAAAAATTTACCAGATTCCTTCTAGTAGAAGTGGAACCACCATAGATGATTCAGCTATTCCATTCCTCTCAGTATATTCAATAGATTTAAAATCAGCATACTACAGTGATATAGTCACATCGCTCTTTCTAGCAGCACAGTTCACAGTAGCTAAGACATGAAACTAAGCTAGGTGCCCTTCAACATATTAATAGATAAAGAGATTTTGGTATATTGCACAATGGAGTTTTAGTCATAAAGAAGAATGACATTATGGCATTTTCCCTGTAAGTGAATGGAATTGGAGATTATCATGTTAAGTGAAAGAAGCCTTTCCCAAGGAGTCAAAGGTTGAATATTTTCTCTGATATGCAGAAGCAAATCCCAAGTAAGGGGTGGGGAATTAAACAAGAAAAAAAAGAGAGAGAAAGAGAAAACAAAGGTAGAGGGAATTTCATCAAAAGAAAAGATCAGTAGAATAGCCAAAGGGGCTTGGGAAAGAAGAAATGATAAGAAAAACAAATAACAGTGGAATGAATCTAACAGAACTGTTGTATATGTATGCATGGATCTGACACAGAGGGCCCCAGCATGGGGTGTCTCCACAACACACTGATTAAAAAAAAGATAGCAAACTTACAAATAGATTGAAGAAGCACAGATGGAGTGAAGGGGGAAGTGATGGGGACTGAAATGAAGCGGGTTGGTCCTATGCTTTTGTGATTATGTCAGGGTGTATCCTGGTGTCATATAGAACTAAAGTGTATTTAAAAAAAAATAAAATCAGGTGAGGCTGGTAAATGGCTAGATATTAGAGGGCGTTGAAGGACAGTCAAACTATTATCATGTCATTTGTCTGAGACATTATCTAATAAAGATAGCAGCAGACCTGTGTTCATACATAAGATAAGGAACAGCTCTAGAAGGTAACTGTGGCCAGGCACAGCATGTGGAGAGCTTCAGCTAGCCAAACTGAGGATTGGAAATGCCAGTCTCTTGGGAAGAAGAAATGAAACACCCAAATAGATCCTTCAATGAACGCTATGTGTATATCATCCTGCCCTCTGTCCCCAGAAGCTTTGAAGGCAAAACAGAGACAGGAATAGATAAATAACCAACCGTGTGAGAGGGAAAAAGATTTGTGCTTTAAGGGAGGACTAACAAAACAGTGCAGAGAGGGCCAGGGAAGACTTAATCTGCAGATGGCATTTGACTTGAATCCCATTCAGCTGAATCTGGAAATATTAAAACATGATGATTTTAAGAAATGCTGAAAAATCTATGGTTTTTAATGAATGTTGAAAATCAGATGAGACTGAGAAATAAAGTAGGTATTAGAAGGCCTTGAGAGCCAAGTAAAAAACTTTAGATTTTATTTTGCACCAATGAGTTGACATTAAAGTATATTAAGGAAGAAAGAGATGTTGGTTGTCTGTCTTATGGTGGGAGAGAGAGAGCGGACTTGTGAGTAGTTTGAGAAACAACTGCAATAGAGCATCATAAAGAAAGTGAGGCCTAGAACAGCTATAAATAAATGAATAAAGAGGGCTGAGAACAGGGGCATAACATTATGGAGTACAGTGCTGAGTTATCAAATACAGAACCACCACCACAACAAAGGATGTAAAAGAAACCCCAATATACTGGCAGAGGTGTCTAAAATGTCACTAGTCAAATTAGGAATCCAGATGAAGATCCATATGGGAAACAAGTTTACTGAATTTCAATTCTAGGGCCTGCTGAAATTAGGAAATGTAAAATGAGACTCAGAACACACTGTAGACCTAATTTTCATAGAAGGGAGATGGGAAGATGAAGATTTGGAAACTACAGAGGTTATTGTTCAAGTCACAAAAGCAAATGTTCTTGGGCTCACAGAGTCTATCTCTGTACATTATCTTCATTTAAGGGTTGCAGGAAGATAGAGGCAAAATGAAATGTAGAAGGTGCAATATAACATGTAATCCCATTAATCCAAAAAATATAATCAACTCATCTCTTCTTTTTTTTTTTATTCAACTGCTACATTTTTATAAAATTTCATTCAACTGCTACATATAAAAAGCAAAGAAGAAAATTCTGCCCATTGCAATAACTATTACATTCTCCCTTGATAAAATGTAGATGCAGAGCTATGATCTTTAGTGCCCAAATCAAAGCAAAGAACAGAATGATATATTTCACTCTATAACTTCTTCCTTCTTCACAGCTATGCACTTGCTGGTAGAGCAAGCCTGTCTCCTTCAAATTCCACTTCTGATACCATCACAGTGAGTTTCACACACAGAATAACATAGATCTCAGCTGCAGAGAGTGCTGGGAAACATCATGGTAAGTGAAAATGGAGAGGTCAGAAGTGGAGGGCGGGCATTTCAGTCATTCTGCACAAATTGGAAAGCTGAGTTGCCTTGTGTTTTCCAAGTTTTCGTTTACTTAAAAAAAAATTCACAGAAAACTATGACTTACAGGTCACTTTATAAAACTAGTAAACTACATTTCAGTAAACTTGGATCATAATTGGAAGAAGATACACTTATATATGTACAGTGTCAGAATATATATTCTATATATGTACAGAGTCAAGTATATCTTGAAAGATCAAATTAAAAAAATTAGAAAGCAGATGTTTTAGAAATATCTATTATTTTAAAAATGTTGGAACAATACAGTGCAAATATTCAGACTTCATTGAATTTTATACATGATTTTACAGTATAGATATTTTATTATATCTTTAAAAGATGAAGTTCATAAAGACATTATGCTTTATTGTACATTTGGTTAGAATAAATTATTTTTAGAAAACATGTTTTATACAATCTTGAGATTAGTGTTGGTTATAACTGTGCCCTGGGGATTTTTTCAGTGAAAAATGGCTGGAAATTATTTATTATCATTTTGCTTTGATTACTGAATTGGGTGTGGTTTTCTAAAAGAGAAGATTATAGTAAAATAGAAAAGATTAAAAAAATATGAAAGTACTTTATTGCTTGATAAAAGGCTAATAAATAGCTGGCATTCTTGTTTATGGCTTAGTTAAACTTGAATTTAAGCAATCCATTGAGTGTATCTGCATACATTTGGAAGCAGGTAGATAGTAAACAAATATATATCTTTGAAACAAGTCGTTTCATTGTTTCACCAAGCATTTGCTGATTGTCCAGTAGGTTCCTGAAAGGTTCTGAAATTACACGTTTGAATGAGACATGTACCTGATTTTAAGGAACATAAAGATTAGAGCAGCAGACAGGCTCACCAACTACAAATTACTCTGGGAGGAATGGAGACACAAAGAATCTCAGGAACACAGGAAAAGGCATCACAATCAATGGCAGGGGGAAAAAAAGAGAAATAGAAAGTATAAACAGATGTTTCCACAGACCATTACTATTCAGTCACTAACTCTCTGCAATATTAGCCAAGTAACACCTCAAATTAATTCCAGCTCTCAAAAGCTAGGAGGTGTAAGATAATTACAATACATTATAAAATGAAAACCTTTAGAAGAAATCAAAGCAGAGCAATTGTTTTAGTCAGTCTTGGACAATCATTAATACCCTTCATAACTAAGTAGATAATTCATTTTTTACCTTGATGATTATTCAGAGACATTTCTGAAAATTGCTTGTGGCAGAACTAATAAGAGACACTACAGAATTTAGTGTTACTGTGTCAGCGGGAAGACTCTTTCCAGTTACTGAGATTTATATCGTTCTCTGGTTAACGAATATTTCACCTTTTTCTAGTTACTATATAACTTTCTAAGAAGACATTTAAAATTTTCATTTCCCATGAACCACTTTGAAAGGAATTAAAGACAAATAATTATTCTGAAATATGATGCTCACAGTAGAATAAAGTTCATCATTTTCATTCCATTAAAACTACTCTAAGGATTAGCTCAAGCCACTGAACTTCCATTCATCACATCTCAAACATCAACCATATGGAAGCTTTTGTGCTAGTCCCTATTATATAGTGAGAAAGTAAGATTTCAAATTTGTGTCATGTCTTTAAAACAGTTGATTAGCACTTGAGAGAAGCAGATAGGGGCTTTGTTATGGTTTGGATGTGAGGTGTCAACCCAAAGCTCATATGTAAGACCATGAAAGAAGGTTCAGAGGAGAAATGATTGGGTTGTAAGAATCTTAACCCAATCTGTGATTTAATCCCCTGACAAGGATTAAATGAATGGTAATGGAAGTGGTAGGGTGTGGCTGGAGGAGGTGGGAATTGGGGTGTGGCTTTGGAGTATATATTTGTATCTGGCAAGTAGACATCTCTCTCTCTCTCTCTTTCTGCTTCCTGATCAGTAGGTGAGCTGCTTCTCTCCACCAAACTCCCCTGCCATAATATTAAGTCTCACTTAGAGTTCGAAGGAATGGAGCTCCAAGGAATGGAGCTCCAACAGATGGAGCCTTCTGTGGACGAAGACCTCTGAAACTGTGAGCCCTCAAATAAACTTTTCCTCCTCTACAATTGTTCTGGTCAGATCCTTTAGTCACAGCGGTGAAAAAACTGACTAAAACAGGCTTTAATTAGTGCAATCTGAAATAAAATACAATACTAAAGATACACTTGTGTAAAGGGGTGTGGAGGAGTATGTTTCACAGATGACTGGGTATTGAGGGAGCCACTCTGGCCAGACCTTAATAGGTTGGGAAAATTTTGTCCAATATAAGAGAAAGAGTATAGGAAAAGAGTTGGAGCAAAAAGAACTGAATGTGCTGTATGAACTGTTAACTGTGGATAGATCATCAAGTACCTATTTTTGAATGAATAATGAAAGGTAGGGTTGAGATAAGTCTAAAAAGTTGGGATAATAGAGGACATACCACTTTATACATAGATTAACGTTAATGACATCTGTGTTTCCTTCCAATTCCTTGAATGTTCTTCTAAAGTATAGTAAATTGACTTTTTTTTTCTTTCTTTCTTTTTTACAGTTCTCAGGTTCACACGTTACCGAATCTTTTTGTTACAATGAGGGTTTATTTCAAGGAATCATGGAAGGATTCAGAACCAACAGAATATTACATTAATAACACCAAAGCTGCTTTTGTTTCCAGAAATTTGGAATATTTCAGAATTTCAAGGATAAGATAGAAAGTTTCTTAATCTTCAGGGTATACTAATACCTCTAATTATGCAGTTTAAATCTTTTCAGAATTTTCTCCTGTTCCCTTTTTCCATTTGCACCTCTCTTCAGTGTTTCTTGATTTTAATTTTATTTCCTACCCAATATAGAACATCATATTGGACAGACTTACATCAAACTGTTTCTTGGTAGTTAATCTTTTTCCTTGACAACTAATTCATAATTGCCTCTGGCTCCATATCAAACCTAATTTGACCAGAGTTTGGGGAAGAAACCCAGAAAAAGTGAGAAAAATCTGTACAGAAATAGGTCCCTATTAACGGCTTCCTGAGAAAGAGGTGTCATATTTGGCACCTAGAATTTTAAAAACTGCTTTCTGGGATGCACAACTAAATATATTCTTCTTCCCTGGATTAGAAGTCATAAAATAAACATCTGTCACAGAAAACAAACAAAATCTGTGTACTCTGTGATTTGATGTTAATTGCCCAAAACATGTCTAAGTACCAAAATATCTAATTCCATCATGACAGCTAAATTGGTTTGATCAACAGTAGCCATCCCTCCCCAAACACACACACACACACACACACAATCATTCAGCTCTCCTATCCTCTCTCCCAAGTATGATTAACACTGATTTAAATTTAAAATATAATTTAATATTGACTGGAACTGGACATTTAAAAAAATCTTTATATGCTATATAGAAATTGAACTGCTTTTAAAAAATAGCATTAGTCTTAAGATATACACTTAACTGATTTATTTTATTGAGTTGAGGCATAATATTGTGATGATCCAAGTCTTGCTTTCATTTCCTCTTGTTTCCTGTAGGTTGTTTCTACTCTGGAGGAACACATGAAAAAGATGTGGAAAAGAGAGTGATTCAGGGAAATGGCTCATGGAACCTACCTTCACATAATTCCAGGTGGTTGGGGAGAAGATCCTGTAAGGATGAGGTGGTAGGATTCAGATTTGTAGTTATTTATTGACATCTGGCTTGATACATGTTCTGACAAAGGTTCTTTTTTTTTTCTCCAAAAACTACTCTCCAAAGTTAGTTTATGCAGACTAAAGTCAACATGTAGGCATATATATTGGGGGAAATGAAGATGGCAAATTGTCATTTTATAACTGTGGTTAAGAATTTCCTATGCTAAAAGGAACAAATATGAAAGCACAAGTTAAGAACATCACAATATGAGTAATGCATACCATCTTGATAAGCAAAAAAATGAAAATTTTGTTCTAGAAAAATGAATTTCTCTCACATTGCATTTCTCTGTGGGGAAGGGTGACTGCCGACTGTGGAGTCCAAGGTAATTGATGATATGTGCAGATAATTTTAGTGACACATAATTATCTCTTAATTTCCACAACATCTAAATTAGTGCAAACTGCAATTAATTGTACCCTCTGGTCATATAGTTACAAAACATACCATTTGATTGTCTGTGAAATGAAAATTGTTGATATAAGCTTTCAAGCAGAAACTAGCAACCACAGTGGGAGTCCCAGGAAGAGAAGGGAGAGAAGGCGCTCCAGCCCTCACCTGCAGCATGACTTGGGGCAAATCACTTCTCACATGTAATCTTCAATTTTATTAGCTGCCATGTGTGAATAATGGTGCCTTTCTCTTCCCATCAGATTCAGTGAAACCTCATCTAATTCTTATCAAAGAAATGTAAAATGGTTGGAACACCATATCAAGTCAGCAGTGTGTAGTAGTTGGGTCAGAAACTGGGGAAAACGTATCACATTGTACTCTGCCCACTGTCTGCCTATTTGACTTTGGACAATAGCTTTACTTTTTCCTTCCCCCATCTGTCAAATGAGATTGTTTGACCCAGATATACTTTTTAAACATGGAAAGTTAAGAAAGCATTTCTCGGCCATGTGATTGAAATAAGGACCTTGTTCAAAAAAGAAAATGAAGAACTAAACCTTCCTATTTGTGAGTAAACTAGTATGAATACATGCTGGGCAAATTTGAAAATATACTGTCTTTAATCTTGCAGATTAGAAGTTCCGGATGTGACTGAAAATGTAATGATCCTGAACTCGGTCTGCTTCATCCACAAAGCTGACTATTAATCTTAAAGTGTTTCCAAACACTCAGATTTTACTTTGCTCTGTTAACACAAAATTTTGCATTTAGAAATCATTCACTTATAACAGATAAAACGACTAGAGTAGCCACAGAATTTTCAGTGTGCCCCAAGGTGCTTTATATGATAAGGCTGAATTGAATGTACTTTGGAAGATTCTCCTTATATTAGGTCTTATGGGTGAGTGCACTGTGTCACTATGATTTATAGTAACTCGACTCTGCCTGGGGAGAACATGGGTCTTTTGAGGAGCTGCAGTTTTATTGTGGAGAATCAGTTTGGGTCTGTTAATTGGAATTTGTCAAAATACATTGCTCCTATCCCATGAGAACTTACCAGGCCCACTTTAGCAAACCAGGAGCAAATCTGATAACACCTCTAATTCATGCATAACTGCTCTTAATTTTCCAACTGGGTTTTAGCTTGTCTGAAGATTCTTTGAATATGACTGACATCCCTGGTCAAAGTATCCTTAGGGTGATTATATATGGTTGAATAAATTCACTATGAAAATATCACTTGGTTTTAAACCTGACAAAACTCACTCAGCAAGTGCTTTTAAAACTCACTAAATCTCTGGCCTTGAACAAATTATATTTTATTACAAAGGTTTGTACAGATCCAGGATTCAAATTTGTTTATACAGATTTCTGTGCTATATTGTCTTGGTTGCAACCATTCAATTCAGCAATTGATGATTGGAATATATAGTCAATTATTTCATATGATTTAATATGCAGATGATTGTGTATGGTTTTGTTCCAATAAAGCAACATTTTGATAAAAGGGCAGTGGAGCAGATAGGACCAAAAGGTTATAGTTTGTTCTGGTAGCTTGCCTTATTTTTAAAAAAGAAGGAGTATGAATATAATATAAATCAATAAATAAAGAATGAAAGCTAAGCCAAGACCAAAGAAATAAGAAAACAATTGATATATATGAGAAATGACACTGGAATTCAGAAGAGAGTTTCGGTGGATGGAACAAGTTCCTGAAGGTTCAGGGAGTACTGGATACTCTAAAGAATGTTTTCAAGCAGAAAACCAACCTTAGACATGTTTGAGTGACTACCTATGTCTTGCAGTTCAGGTCACCCCTCAAATATTGCCTTAATCTGCTCGTGGACATTTGACTTACCATGGCGGCAGGGTAAAGACCCTTAGGAGACTTGAATTAAGTTTCTACTATTTTATTCACTGCTCTGTGACTGTATCATGTCAGTTAACTTTGTGACTGAGTTAATAAAACATGACAGAGAAATAGGAACTTTCTGATATACTGGAATGTGCATTGATCCAAAAATTTTACAAATAGTCTCTATGTGTAGATGATTATTTTATGAAATTCACCTTTTACTCTCCCACTGCTTCTTTTTATGTGCTACTTAATAATCTACACCTTCTCCTTAATACATCCTTCATTCTTCTGATTTTGTCATCATCCAAACTTGTCAAAAACTGACTTTAGGCAATAACTTAGCATTTATATATTTATAAAATATAAATTATATATATATAATATGTAATATATTATATATGTGTGTGTATATATATACATATATGTATCTAATATAATAATATGTATATAATATATAAATAATGTCTAATATATATGTATAATAATATGTACATAATATATATGTGTGTGTATGTATTTATATATATATATATGTACACATAAATATACATATACATCTATCTTTTCTCTTAAAAGTCTGTATCTTTTGTGGACCTAATTCTTTTACTTCCTTCTGGTATCCATAATGCTTGATATGACTTCATAGCCATGCTTTCATTTCTTGAATCTGAGTTTTAATTTGCCATTTGTTTGACAAGTAGAATGCTAGCAGATCTTAGTCATGATATAAAGACAAGTTTGCTCACATGCTTCCAAATTTATAGGCTACTGTTCTTCAGCCTTCATCATGAGATCACACCCATTTGCACAGTAATATTTTCTGATCTCAGTACTGCTACATTGGCGGTCACAGAAGACATGTGTATGAAAAGAAGATAAGGACCGCTTTACACAGTAAAATTATTATGAATAAATTCACTAGTGAATCTCACTCATGAATAGGGACTTTTTGTTTTTTGAAATATCATTCATAAATAAATTATTTAAAATATCTTAGACACAAAATCCATAACTCATTTTTTAACAGAAGAATGGATAATCGCAGAGGTTGGGTCCATGAAAATAGCAGAATAGAGAAATCCAGGGACTCATGATTCCTCCCAAACATGGGGAAACCTGTTAAAACTGCTAGTGTCAACTTTGCAGAAATTCCAGAAGATGGTCTGAGATTCACAGGAGCTGATGAAGCTTGTCCAAGATCAAGTCTCCTGAAACACAGTAGAAAAGCTTTGTGGTGTTTTCACTCACCTTTGTCTACCCCTCCTTCCCTGAATAGAGAAGTTTTGGAGACAGCATGAACCCAGGACAGAGAACTGACTGAGGAAAGAGGAGAGTGAACCTTGTTTCCAAGGAATTGTTTGTTTTACCTGTCTAGGGGAATCCATGGAAAAGTGATGCAAGAGGCTGACTTCATTTCACCTACTTTGTCATTCTATTAGGAAGGAGAAACTGTTTTGGCAAAAAGTATTCTCAAATATTGGAATGTAATTGAATAAGCCACTACTATATAGGGCAAAGAAATAATCTGGGGCAAAGAACAGACTTGTCAACAGCCTTAAGGGGAAAACATACCCATTGTAAATTTAAGTTGCAAAACTCAGGTTAATCACTAAGAAAATAGCTACAAAATATACATAAAAGGAAATGACAAGGGAAACAAAATGATGCATAACCATCTAATTTAATACAAAACAACATATCAACAACACAATTGAGGAACTAAAAGATATAAGACACACACACAAAAAAAAAAAACAGAAGAAATTGAAGAAGCTCTTTTTCAGTCATTATTTTAATACAAGTAGATTAAACTTTCCAACTAAAATGCAGGAAAGGACAGAATAAATATATTTTACAATCAATTTGCTGTCTATAAGAGTCTCATTTTATATTCAAAACAGAAACAGGTGAGGATGGAAAATATATCAAGTGCAAACAGTAGCTAAAAACCAACTAGGTTGTTATATAGATGTTGGAAAAATTAGACATGGAGTGAAAACTTGTTACAAGCACTAAGGATCCTATATACTGATAGAATGTCCAGCCAATCAAGGAGCTATGACCAATAAAATATATACACATAAAACCCAACAATAAAATACATGAAAATAAAATTGAAAGAGACAAAAGTAAATAGATATTTCTACAGTTACAAGTTGTCACTGTGATGACCCATTTTCAGTAGCATATATAACAATTAAGCAGAACATCAGTAAGAAATTAGAGCACCTGAAACACACTATACATCAACTGACTTAACAGACAGATAAGTCACACTCTACCAATTAAGTAGAGTACATAATCTTAAGTGCCTATGGAGCAATCTCCAGGATAGACCATAGGTTAACCCACAAAACAAAATTTTAAACCGTTTAGAAGATCCCATTTAACAATAATGGGATAAAACTAGAAGTCAAAAGTCTAAGGAAAATTGAAAACTATGTATTTCTATAAATGTGTAGGAGATTAAACAACACTCTTAAACAACCAATGAGTCAAAGGATATATCACCAGGAGCATTAGAAAATACTTTGAGATGAATGAAAATAAAGCCCAATGTACAAAAAAAGTTATAGGATGTGTAAGAGCAGGGCTCAGCAGAAAATTTAGAGCTGCAAACATTTATACTAAACCGGAACAGATCTCAAATCAATACCTCACTTGGCAACACAAGGAAATAGAAAGAGCAAGCTAAATATAGAACTAGCTGGAGTAAGAAAATAGTAAAGAATGAATAACTGGGAGAGAGATAAGCACACTAAAGAATAGAAAAGAAAAAGAAAAACTAATGAAATTCCAACTAGGTACTTTGAAATAATTAACAAATTAATAAAACTTTGAGAAGACTGATAAAAAAAGAGTAGACTCATTACTATAATTAGAAATTAGAGACAATACCATTTTTACAGATATAAATGGATTATGATGATATTATGAACAAGTGTTTGTCACTTGATACAATGGAAAAAACTTTTAGAAACATAAATTACCAATAGTGACACAAAAAGAAATAGAAAATATAAGAACATATTAAAAAATTGATATTAAATCAATAATCAAAACCTTCTCAACAACAAAGCTCCAGAATAAGATAATGTCACTGATAAAAATTTTCTAAAGTAATTAAAACCACTACTTCACCTATTCTTTAAAACAACAAATGACTTTCTACCTCCTTCTATGAAGTCAACATCACCCTACTAACCAACCCAAAGACATCACAAGAACACTACAGAGTAAGCTGTCTTATGCATATAGACGATATGTTTTTTAAAAATATTAGAAAACTAGGAGAATGAAATACTGTAATTGAAAGTTATCAGAGGAATGCAAGGATGGTTCAACACAAGTTATTTAAATGAATGTACTACATTGCATTATCAGAATAAGGAAGAAAAACACATGATTATCTTAATGCAGAAAAAAAAACTTAAAAAAAAACACAATTTTGTAATAAAAACTTTCTACAAATTAGAAATAGGAAACTTCTTCAGCATGATAGAAGTCATATATTAAATACCCTTGTCAGACTTGTTCACATTGTACTTAAAACTGTCCAGAAATCTTTCTCTCTATAATCAAGAACAACTCAAGAATACCCACTTCCACAGCTTTTATTCAACACTACTCTTTAACTTCTAGACAGTGCCATTAGCAAAAAGAAATAAAATAACTAGAACAACAACTGAGAAAATCACTTAAGAAATAGGCAGACACACTGAGCCAGGCATGGTGGTGCAGCCTGTAATCCCAGTGACTGGGGAGGCTGAGGCAGGAGGATTGTGACTTCAAAGGCAGCCTCAGCAAAAGCGAGGTTCTAAGCAGCTCAGTGAGACCCTGTCTCTAACTAAAAATACAAAATAGGACTGGGAACGTGGCTCAGTAGTCGAGTGTCCCTGAGTTCAATCCCCAGTACCCACCCCCCCACCAAAAAAATGGCAGACGCACTGGATAAGAAAATAAGATCCAACCATTTATCATTAATATGGGCCACTTTATGTTCAAAGATACAGATAGACTGAATATAAAAAGAATGGCAAAGGTTTTATCATACAAATAAAAACCATAATAAAGCTAAAGTGGTTATCATTACAAAAGGAATGGAATTTAAAACAGAATGTTATCATAGATGAAGAACATGTTGTGACACTATGGAGGTCAATCCATTAGAAATTAATAAATATTATTAATGTATATGTCACACATAATAAAAATGCCAAACTATATAAAGCAAAAGTTCATAGCATTATAGGAAGAAATAAACAATTGAACAATAATAGTTTGGCATCTCACTACCCAATACCAGATAGCACTGACTGAAGATGAACAAGTAAAACAAAAGATGTGAGCAATACTCTAACCATACTGAAACAGTCATCTATAGAACATCGAAACACAGAAGAATGTCCATTATTCTCATATGCTCCCTTAAATACCACATTATAGACCATGTGCAATGCCACAAAACAAGACTCAATAAATTTAAAATAATTGAAAATTACAAATTATACCTTCTGATCACACTGAAGTGAAATTAAAAATGAATTGCATGAAAGAACAAAAATCCACAAATATGTGGAAATCAACCCAACTTTGAATGACCAATAGTTTAAAGAAGTTACAACACAAATTAAAAAACATTTTGAGAACATAAAATGAAGATGCAACATAAAAAATCATAAGGAATGTGGTTATAGTAGTGCACCAAGAGAAGTAGATAACTGTAAATATCTGCACCAAGGAGAGAAGAGCCAAATCAACAATTTTCCCTTCCCTCTAAGACAGTAGAAAAAGAAAAATAAAAGTTTAAGAAGGAAATAAAGAAGGATCAGATAAAAAATAACAAATTAGGGAACAGAAAATAAGAGAGTAAGCTAAATAAAAAGTAATTTCTCCAAAAAGATTTTTAAATGCAGAGTTAGACTGAGCAAGAAAAAAATGAGAAGATTCATGATATTAAAACTAGGAATAAAGTGGAATTTAAATCTCAAACTTGAGTAAGTAAAAATAATAAGAGACTGAACAATTGCATCCCAACAAACCAGAACATGTAGATGAAAGAGACAAATCCCTAGAAAGGCAGAAACTTCCAAGAATTTAAAGAATTTAAGAATTTAAAAATCTGAATATATAATTAACAACAACATAGGTAGAATTAGTATAGAAAAAAGTTATCATAAGAAAAAACGTAGGACCAGTTGATTTCACTGTTAAATTTTAGAAAATAATGAAAGAATCAATGCTAATTTTCACAAACTCTTCCAAAAAATAGAAAGGAAGGAAACATTTCCCAACAGATTCTGAAACCAGTATTGCTCTGATAACAGGAATCAGAAAACATTGAAGACATCAGGAAAACAAACAAACAAACAAAAATGAAATTGCAGAGCACAATGTCTCATGAATACCGATCCAATCAAAAATCCTCAGCAGAATACTAGCAATTCTAATTTAGCAGTTAACCATCCTGAAAACAAAAGGATTTGTCAACGGACTGCAAAATTAGTCCAACATTGAAAACCAAAAAATTTTCAGTAGAATAAAGGACAAATACCATGTGATCTTCACAATAATGTATTTGTCAAAATTCAACACATCACAGATCAGGAGACTTAATATTTTTAAGTGTCAACACTCCCGAAATTGATCTACAGATTCAACACAATTCTTATAAAAATTCCATCTGACTTCAATGCAGAAATTGACAAAATGGATTTAAATTCATGCAAATATTCAAGAGAACCATAATAACCAAGAAAATCTCACACAAGAGGAACAAAGTTGAAAAACTCATACTTTCCAATTTCTAAAGCTTTCTATTGAGCAAGGATATTGAAACTGATGTAGTATGGTAATGGCATTAGAGTGGAATAGAATTTGGAATCTAGAAATACACTATCACATTTATAGTTGATTCATTTTTGTAAAGAAAATTCAGTGGGGAAAGAAGAGTCTTTTCAATTAATAGTGATATGAATACAGGATATCAATCTGCAAAGATTCTACACCATTACTTCACACTGTATCAGCACAAAATGTGTTGAGCAGCCATATGTAAGAGCTAAACCTGTAAAATCAGTGGAAGACATAGTACAATATTTATTATGTTGGCTCAAGCATTGGTTTCTTGTGCTAAAGCATAAGTGATAAATGAAAAATATGATAAAATTGACATAATAAATTTTATAAAACATTTGCTTCTCAAAACATATCATGGAAAAAGTAAAAAGACAACTTATATGTGGGATAAAATATTTGCAAATCATGTGTCTGACAAGGGATTTGGATCTAGAAAACATAAAGAACTGAGAAAATTCGACAGAGAAAAAAAGATGAGTAGTTTAGTTAAAACATTGTCAAGATATCTGAAAAATGTTTGAAGTCAGATATACAAATTTATCAAAAGTGTATGAAAATATACTCAAAATCATTAGCTATCAGGAAAATGCAAATAATCATAAGGAGATAACATCATATAATCATTTGTAAGCAGTAATAGAAAAGAGATAATATATTGGTAAGATATAGGTCACTTGAAACCCTCTTCCAATACTGTCAGCAATAAAAAATGGTACAGTTGCTTTGGAAAACGTCCTAGCAGTTTATTTCAAAGTTAATCACAAAATTATCAGATCATCTAGCAATTTGATACCTAGGTTCATACCCAAGAAAAATTAAGACTTGTCAACATGAAACTTATACAAATATTTATAACAGCATTATTCCAAATAAGTCCAAAAATAAGACAACACAATATTCACCCACTGACGAATGGATAAATAAAATGTGGCATATCTATATAATAATATGTTGATCTGCAAGAAAAAGAAATGGAACACCGATACATCGAACAGCGTGGGTGAACCACGAAAATATGCCAAGTGTAAGAAACCAGTCACAAAGAACACAGGCTTATATGGAATGTCCAGATCAACAGATCATTAAAGGTGAAAAGTAGATTAGCGGTTGCCTAAAGAGAGGTGGAGCAGAGAGTGGGTCAGGAAGGCTGGCAGAAGGGACTTTTTTGTTTGGGGCAGTGTAATGAAATGTCTTCGAGATGATGGTAGCAATGGAAACTTCCTGAACATACCAAACATCAGTGAATGGTATACTTTAAATTGCTGAATCATTTGGCATGAACTATTAAAAACCAAGCAAATATTTGAAGAATATTTCCCAGAGATGAAAAATATTATCTTTCAAATTGAACGATCTCTATAGTGTTCAGCATAAAAAATTAAATGAATGCAAAGTAAGGCATAATTTTGGTATCCTTGGGATATACAAGCCTCTCAACAGAAAAGCAGGTTCTGCAAAGGAATTGAAGGGGGATGATACCTAATTTCTCAACAGTTAAGCCTGCAAAACATGAAACAATATCTCTAACATGTTAAAGAAAAATGTGTTTGTCCTTAAATTGTATTTCCAATCAGAAAAACCATTGATGAGGCACACAGAATAAAAACAGGAGTCAAAATTCTCAAAATCTTTTACCTTTACTTCATCTCTAGAAGATGTTCCCAGCAAGACGGAGGAAGAGAAGGAAATGGAAGATACTTGCCCTTGGAATTAGTAGATCAGAGAGATTCTCAGAGTAGCAGAAGCACACTGACTAGACACCCAGCAATGTAGGTTGGAGGAGCAACTCAAGCCAGAAGCAATGCTCCCCCAAAAATGTAGTAAGCAGGACACCACACTTGGTGCTTTTGACCACTATAAACTGTTCTTGAAGATATTTTGAGTATTAAAACAGAACCTCAGCATACTACAGTAACTCAATCACATCAATGTTTATAGCAGCTCAATTCATAAGAGCTACATTGTGGAACCAACCTACTTGTCCTTCAACGGATGAATGGATAAAAAATCCATGGCATATGTACACAATGGAATGTTATTCAGTCATAAAGAAGAATAAAAGTATGGTATTTGCAGATAAATGAATGGAATTGAAGAATATCATTCTAAGTGAAACAAGCCAATCCTAAAAAACCAAAGGCCAAATATTTCTCTGATAAGTGGATGATGATACATAATGGGGTTGGGGGGATGGTGGGTAAGAGAAGAATGGAGGAACTTTGGATTAGATAGAGAGGAATGACAAGGTGAGGGGGGCATGAAAGACAGTGGAATGAGACAGACTTCATCACCCTATGAACATGTATGATTATACAAATGGTGTGAATCTACATTGTGTACAAGCATAGAAACAAAATGTTGTACAGCATTTGTGTAAAATGAATCAAAATGCAATCAGAAAAATTTAAAAGAGAATATGATAACGAAAGAATATATTGAATAAATGATAAGGAAATATAAAAACCTGGAGACTATCATGCTAAGTGAAATAAGACAGTCCCCCAAAACCAAAGGTCAAAGGTTTTTGCTGATATTTGGAAGCTAACCCATAGTAAGAGGGTGGAAAAGATATTCAATAGATTAGGAAAAGGGGACTGGAGGGAGGGGAGAGGGATAGGAAAAGGAAAGATAGTGGAATGAGTCTGAAAATTTTTCCTGTGCACTTATATAAATACACCATAGTGTATTCACTATAGTGAATTCTACCATCATGAACATCCATAAGAATGGAGTCCTAATTAAAATAAGATATAGTCCATGCTCATATGAGTTTATCAAAATGAATTTTATTGTCAGGTATAATTAAACAGAACCAACAAAAAATTTTTAAAAATTATTTAGGGGGGAAAAAAAGAAGATAAAATAGCAAAATAAACTAACATATGTTAGTGCTGGTGTAATTTTACTTCATTAAAATACAATGAATTAGAGAAATGTAAGAATAGGAGAGAATATCCAAATGGCATAATAATAATAATTATACTAACAACAACAACAACAGGTTATTTAGGAAAGTGGAGGTAAATATTTAAAGAGTGAGTATAAGAATATGTTTATGCAGATTCATGGGTGAGTATAGATAAGAGAGAAAACAGCTGGTTTTTCTCTCAGCTTACAGTATAATTAGACATGTTAAAGCATTTGTATTATCATAGAATAGTTAAAATATGTATATCAAAAATGAAAATAATAACATTATGTACATTCATGAATATGCCACAGTGGGTCTCACCACCATGGACATCTGTAAGACTGGGATTCTAATTAGAATAAGATATATTCTATACCTGTATAAATATATCAAAATGTAATCTACTATATGTATAAGTAAAAAGAACAAATAAAATAAATAAATTTTAAAAAAGTAAATAAAATATTTGAAAAGACTTAGGTTCAAAAACAGCATCAGGTTCTGCATATAATAGTTAACAAACACAGTATAATACTGAAAGTATCACTTCCTATATATCGTTAGAAGGCGTTAACTTTGAATACTGAAGGACATTAGCTAACCCCCAGTTTGTAATACCTAAACACACCCTGACATATACTACTCATTCACATTTCAACAATTATACATCTTATTTATTTATTTATTTTTATTTATCTTTTAATTTTTTACAGACTGCATTTAGATTCATTGTACACAAATGGGGTACATCATTTCATTTCTATGGTTGTACACAATGTAGATTCATACCATTCGTGTAATCATACATGTACATAGGGTAAGATGTCTGTCTCAGTCCACCATTTTTATACCCGCTCCCTCTCATTTCCTTCTACATAATCTAAAGTTCCCATATTCTTCTCTCACTCCCTACCCTCCCACCCCCATTATTTTTTAATTCTCCAATTTTCAGGGTCAACATTTGTCCTTTGTTTTTTTGGAATTGGCTTCTTTCACTTAGCTTGATATTCTCCAATTCCATCCATTTATTTGCAAATGCCAAGATATTATTATTCTTTATGGTTGAATAATATTCCATTGTGCATATATACCACAGTTTCTTTATCCATCCATCTGTTGAAGTGCATGTGGGTTGGTACCACAATCTAGCTATTGTGAATTGAGCTGATATAAACATTGATGTGGCTGTGTTACTGTAGTATGCTGATTTTAAGTCATTTGGGTATAAATGGAGAACTGGGATAATAACTGGGTCAAATGGTGGGTCCATTCCAAGTTCTCTACACTGCTTTCCAGAGTGGCTGTGCCAATTTGCAACTCCACCAGCAATGTAAAAGTATGCCTTTTTCCCCACATCCATGCCAACATCTATTATTGTTTGTGTTCTTGATAATAACTATTCTAATTGGAGTAAGATGAAATCTTAGAATTGTTTTAATTTGCATTTCTCTAATCACTAGAGTGTTGAACACTTTTTCCTATATTTATTAATTGCCTGTATGTCTTCTTCTGTTAAGTGTCTGTCCAGTTTCTTGGCCCATTTATTGATTGGGGTCTTTGTATTTTTGGTGTAAAGTTTTGTAAGTTCTTTATAAATTTTGGAGATAAGTGCTCTATCTGAAGTGTGTGTAGAAAAGATTTTCTCCCACTCTGTGGGCTCTCTCTTCACATTCTTGTTTGTATCATTTGCTGAGGAAAAACTTTTTAGTTTGAGTCCATCCCATTTATTGATGCTTGCTTTGATTTCTTGTGCTTTAGGAGTCTTGTTGAGGAAGACTGATCCTAAGCCAACATGATGAAGATGTGGGCCTACTTTGTCTTCTGTTAGGTGCGGTTTTGTATAGGGTGAGAGATAGAAGTTTAATTTAATTTTACTGCATATGGATTTCTAGTTTTGCCAGCACCATTTGTTGAATGGTGCTTTTCTCCATTGTATGTTTTATGGCTCCTTTGTCTAGTATGAGGTGACTGTATATTTATGTGGTTTTGTCTCTGTCTTCTATTCTGTACCATTGGTCTGCCTGTCTATTTTGGTGACAATACCATGCTGTTTGTGTTACTATTGCTCTGTAGTATAGTTTAATATCTGGTATTGTGATAACTCCTGTTTCACTTTTTCTACTCAGGATTGTTTTGGCTATTTGAGGTCTCTTGTTCTTCCAGATGAAGTTCGTGATTGCTTTCTCTAGTTCTATAAGGACTGTCATTGGGATTTTAATTAGAATTTCATTGAATCTGTATAGCACCTTTGGTAGAATGGCCATTTTGACAATGTTATTCTGCCTATCCAAGAACATAGGAGATCTTTCCATCCTCAAAAGTTTTCTTCAATTTCTTTCTTTAATGTTCTTTAGTTTTCATTGTAGAGGTCTTTCACCTCTTTTGTTAGATTAATTCCCAAGTATTTTATTTTTTTGAGGCTATTGTGAATGGAGTGGTTTTCCTAATTTCTCTTTCAGAGGAAATTTCTCTTTCTTATCCATCACTTATGAATAGAAATGCATTAGATTTACATGTATTGATTTTATATCCTGCTACTTTGCTGAATTCATTTATTAGTTCTAGAAATTTTCTAGTGGAGTTTTATGGATCTTCTAAATATAGGATCATTTCATCAGCAAATAGTGACGACTTTAGTTCTTCTTTTCCTATTTGTATCCCTTTAATTTCTCTGGTCTGTCTAATTGCTCTTCAAGTGTTTCAAGGATGATGTTGAGTAGAAGTGGTGAAAGAAGGCATCCCTGTCTTGTTCAAGTTTTTAGAGTGAATGTTTTCAGTTTTTCTCCAGTTAGAATGATGTTGTCCATGGGCTTACCATAGACAGCCTTTACAATGTTGAGGTATGTTCCCACTATTTCTACGTTTTTCTAGTGTTTTAAGCATAAAAGGGTGCTGTATTTTATCAAATGCTTTGTCAGCATGTATTGAAATAATCATATGATTCTTAACTTTAATCCTATTGATGTGATGAATTACATTCATTGATTTCTGGATTTTGAACCAAACTTGCATCACTGGGATAAGCCCCACTTGATTATGCTGCACTATCTTTTTAATATATTTTTTATGTGATTTTCCAGTATTCTGTTAAGGAATTTTGCATCTCTGTTAATCAGGCATATTGGTCTAAAGTTCATTCCTTGATTTGTCTTTGTCTGGTTTTTGTATCGGAGTGATGCTAGCCTCATAGGATGAATTTGGAAGGGTTCCCTCCTTTTCTATTTCCTGGAATACTTTGAGGAGTATTGGTATCAGTTCTTCTTTAAAGGTCTTATAGAATTTGGCTGAGAATCCATCTGGTCCTGGGATTATCTTGGTTGGTAGGTTTTTGATGGCTTCTATTTTGGGGCTGGAAATTGATCTGTTCAGATTGTGTACATCTTCCTGATTCAGTTTGGGAAGATCATATGTCCCTAAAAATTTGTCAATGTCTTTGATATTTTCTACTTTGTTGGAGTATAGAATTTCAAAGTAGCTTCTAATTGTGTTATGTATTTCAATGGTGTCTATTGTGATCTTTCCTTTTTCATCATGAATTCTAGTAATTTGAGTTTTCTCTCTCCTTCTCTTTGTTATTGTGGTTAGGGGTATCAATTTTGTTTACTTTTTCAAAGAACCAACTTTTTGTTTTGTCAATTTTTTGAATTGTTTTTCTTGGTTCAATTTCATTGATTTCAGCTCTTATTTTAATTATTTCCTGCCTTATACTATTTTGGGTGTTGATCTGTTCTTCTTTTTCTAGGACTTTGAGGTGTAATGTTGGTCATTTAATTGTTGACTTTTTATTTTTTTAATGTATGAGTTAAATGCAATGAACTTTCCTGTTAGTACTGCTTTCATAATGTCCCATAGATTTTGATATGTTGTGTCATTGTTTTTATTTACTTCTAAGAATTTTTTATTTCTTCCCTCATGTCGTCTGTTATCATTGCATCATTCAATAGCATTTTATTTGGACTCCAGGTGTATGAGTAGTTTTTGTTTGTTATTTTATTTTTCATTTCTGATTGCATTCCATTATGATTTGATAGGATAAAGGGTAGGATTTCTATTTTATTGTATTTACTAATGACTTTTTTGTGTATAGCATATTGTCTATTTTGGATAAGGACCCATGAGCAGCTGAGAAGAAACTATATTCGCTCGATGATGGATGAAATACTCTGTAAATGTCCATTAAGTCTATATCGTTGATTGTATTATTTAGTTCTGCAGTTTCTTTGTTCAGTTTTTGTTTGGAGGCTCTATCCAGTGGTGAAAGTGGTGTATTAAAGTCCCTCACTATTATGTGTTTTGATCTGTTTGATTCTTAAAATTGAGAAGGGTTTGTTTGATATACATAGATCCTCCATTATTTGGGGCATAAATATTTAAAATTGTTATATCTTGCTGTTTTATGCTTCCCTTAAGCAGTATGAAATATCCTTCTTTATCCCTTCTAACTAACTTAGGTTTGAAGTCCTCATTCACATTTCAATAATTATATATATTACTTATTATAAAGAAAATTGGAGGGGCTGGGGAGATAGCTCAGTTGGTAGAGTGTTTGCCTTGCAAGCACAAGGCCCGGGGTTCGATCCCCAGCAGCCTCCCCAAAAAAGAAATTTTGAGACACCCAGCTTGGCATGGCAATTGAATATTGAGAGATTGAAGGCTAAGAAATTGCCACAGGTTGGTGTATATTGCAGTATATCCAAAATTTCTAACTTTCTCCACTTAAAATGCATGCTAACCAAAAATACATGAACTTACAATTTATAAAACACTTATTTATCACATCTTAAGGTATAATTATGTATATTAATAATTATAATTATGTTCTTCTCTTAGATAACTTTCAGGTTGACTGTGATTCTCTTAGTTCTTTTAGTATTATTTGTTTTTGTGAAATTACACTAGCCTAATTCACAACCACAGGTGGCTTGGAGTAAGAATAACTATTTGAAAGTTATATTTCTTTATTAACATTAAATATAAAATTGTGAAAAAATTTCTATCATATCAAACTTCTTCACAGCTTCCATCAAAGGCAGAATTGACATGCGTGTTATACTAAAAAATTGGGAAGTTAAAGTGAGTCAGCTTGGGAGATAGGGAAGAACAGATTTCCTAACCCACCTACATCTTGCTTTTAACTCTAGAAAGGATCTCATCACATTCTGCCTTAATATTCAAGTGAGATTTTTAGTGTAATGTAAACAAGCACCATGTTCTGTGAAAACACACGCACACACACACACATACACGCACACACACACATTTCTTGGTAATTGAGCCATTTGCCTCAACTTTCAATTGTCTGCTGAAGCTTAGATATTTCATATGCCACATTAAAATCATATCTCAGTTCCAAAAAATAAATTAAAACTCTTCTAGAAATCAACAATATTATGGAAATACTGCATTTGAGCAATGTACATATAAATGGTCTTTTACAAGCACTGTTAGCAGCATTAAGAAATCTTCTTCTGTTCACTGTTCACATTGCTTCCTTGAATACCTTGACCACTCACTCCTGGCTTACTTATGAATGCTGAGGCAAAGTGAATTTTTGCTCACTCCATTTCCTTCATAATGTACTAAAAATAATGTTGTATACTATGACTTTCTGCACTTACAACTTGCATTATCTTCTTCAATATATCACCAAGATGAGACAGTATTTTGTGACTTTCCAACTCTTTTCTGTGAATAGTGCAGGGTTACACAGTCATTTACACTCAAACCTTTATTCATGTCACTTAATTTTTCCTTGTACACCATCCAGCAGCCTCAATTCCAATAAAAATTGTACATCTACATCAAGGCTTAAAATAATATTCTCACAATATTTGCACCATTAATAGATTCATACAAAAGGCACGGTTTTAGCCAAACAGAAGTTTGTATGTTTGTAAGTTTGCATACACAATAATGCCTCCATTTTCTATTAAAAGTACTTAATTGGGCTGGGGTTTTGGTTTAGTGGTAGAGCACTCGCCTAGCATGTGTGAGGCCCTGGGTTTGATCCTCAGCACCACATAAAAATAAAAAAAAAAAAAAATAAAAGATTTTGTGTCCCCCTCCAACTACAATATATATATATATTTATATTATAAATATATATATATTTATATATATATATAAAGTGCTTAATTTGTGATTTTAAACAATGTCCTTTGGGAAAAAAAAAAGATTTTGGAAATGGTTCCTTCTGCTTTTTTTTACAAAGACACTAACTTTGTTGTTTTATAAGCTGTTATACAAGAAATTGACTAATTTTTTTCATAGGGAAAATGACTTCAATAATCTATGGCTTCAAAATACCCCCATTTTTTTTTTTTAAACAGACCAAGCAGGGGACTAGAGGCAAAGCGATTGCCTTTACAAGAAAAGAAATCTAATTTTCAAATTTACTTCTTATTCACTTTTTGTTTTGGATACCATTATAAAGTCACCCAACACACAAATTCACTTTTTATAACTCACGCAGGTTCATGTTCATTGTGGGGGGGGTTAAGGTTTGTAATCTTCTATCATGTTTTAGTTTTGCTTTTATCCCTTAGTGTATTATTTTCAAACTTATAATTTTTTACAAAGTAAAAAAGCAATGAAAGTGGCAGATTAGTAAATATAAGCAAGAAACTACCTGGATGCTGGAAGTTACATGTCAGAAAAACTGTTCAAATGTGTCCTTTGCAAAAAAAAAAAAAAAAAAAAAAAAGCATGTGCAATTTTTAAGCTTAAGCTTATGAAAGTATTTTGGTGAAAAGTTGAATCTTACATTTAATAAAACTTCTGAAATAATTAAGGAAAAATTACTTCATTAATTTTTACTTCCAATCTGCTGAACTGTTTATAGACCACTCAGTAATTAAACTGTTTATAGACCACTTGGTAATATCGAAAGTCCAGTAGTAGTCTCCTTATGCACTTTGGAAATTTCTGCTTTATGGCCTTTGTCAAACCCCAAAACCCAAAAGCTCTCAGCAGCTCATCTATTCTTGCCTATAGCAAAAATTGCACTCTCCTGAGCAACTGGGTGGAAGGCAGATGGAAGTCCTTAACATCCTCACTTCTAGGCTCCCAAAGGAGAAAAAGAAAAAGACAAAGAAAACCAGTGTAATTGATAAAAGGGAGAAATTGAGCCAGATGGAAATGGCATAAATCCAGAGGGCAATGGAGTAATTGGCGAGGAAACTCTAAGATCTCTTTTTCACACCTAAGTCTGATATCCTTGCAATGTCCTATTGCTCTCTGAAGACACTTTCCTTTTAGTTGGGCAGGGCTTTAGGAGAGAACGATATATAACAATACGTACCTCTCCTTGGGTAACATTTCTTATTGCTTTCTTTTATCTTTTGAACAATTCCACAATGAGTATTAACCACAGCATGTTTAAATAGATATACAGTCAAAATTGCAAGGAAATAATTAGGTAGCTAGGATTAGTCACTGTCTCATCAGCTCAATTTAAACACTATCTTCTTGTTTTGGTATGGAACAGCTGGCAGTTTCTGCCCATGTGGAAGGAGAAAGCAGGCTATATGATCACTCATGCTGACTTAGATAATCAAGGTGAATTTAATGAAATTATTTTACACCACTACAATGTCTTCAATAAAACAATGCATTGTATATAGAAATACATGTTTTTACAAAGAAAAATCCTGTATTGACAAATTGCAACAGATTCAAAAGGGCAAGATTTGTTCATTTACTCTGAATACCCATCTAAATTTCATTAGTTTTAGTCTCCCTGTGTTTCCAACATAAAAATGCCAACCCATTTAATTTCAATTCTAAGATAAATAAAGAGACTATACGAGGCAACTTATTTCAAAAATAGTTTAGTTTTAGAAATATTTTCAAACAATAAAATGCATTTGAAAACAAATACAACTCCCATAGTTGAAAATGATGTCTGGAGGGTTGAGTATCTCTTTCCTTGTGTCCTTAAATTCTTATATCAGAATTCTATCTGTCATATACAGATGCATGTCACCTTCCTATGAAAATGTATCAATAACAACATAGCTACTTGCAAACTGTAGACTTTTTAATTTCCATAATAGTCATCATTATTTAATCAACGCTTAATCAGCTCAAAGTACTGTGCCAAGCACTTACATGGGTCATAACTAACTCTTAATAAACCTTATAAAGTAGTCATTATTAATTCTCACTTACAGGTGAAAAACCTGAATAAGAGAAAGGAAAAATAATGTGTCCTGTTTCACTCAGAAAAAAATCAACAGAGATTTTATACTGAAATTACAGTTAGTCTGACCTTAAATTCCATATCAAGCTGTATAAAACTGGCTCTGTTAGATACACTACCACTTGCCCGTGGGCACTGCTTTTATAGCATAATTGTACATGCTTCTTATTTTTTATATTAGGCTAAGAAGTCCTAGAATGCTATAAAGAAACTTTCCTTCTATCCCTTATATGTTTTCATATGAACTACTTGGGAATCTTGTTAAATGAAGATTCTGTTTGAGTAATTTTGAAACTGGCCCTGATGATCTGAATTTCTAAGTAACTCTTAGGTGATATAAATACTTCTTGTCCAAGGAAAACATTTTGAGTTACAAAGCCTTACTGATTTAGTAACACAGATTTTTACATAAATACTTACTTAATTGTGTTTGAATGCAAAAATGCATGACTTCATGAATGAACGAATAGCTTTCTTAAAGTTAATTAGGCAAATTCCCTATTCATCTGTCAGCATCAAGGAAAGTTTCCATGGGTAATTGACTGCAAATACTTTTCATCCTGGAAAGGTAGGGAGTTACCAGAACACTCCCTCAGAATATTTGAAAAATGCCTAGGCATCCTCTGAGTCAGGCTCTTTGCCAAATGTAAATACGATTCTATAAGATAAACCTCTGAATCTTTGGTCACAACTTCCTGAGCATCTAATGTTGTTTTCCTCTGTACTCAACATTTTTTTTCTAGACCACTAGCTCTAATAACTATTTCCTAAATATTCTTCTGCTTACAGAACTTGCCATGCACCTACTTGTATCAATTCATTTATTTGTTTTTCAATAAACATCCACTAAACACACATTAGAGACCAGGCTTTATGACAGATCTTGGTATTTGTACCAAGTAGAACATTTCATTGAATTCATTCAATTATTAGGCTTCTTATTTAGATTTTAAGTCTTTTGATGTCAGATTAAACCTATAATCTTCATAACTTTGTGTTGTAAGAGTGCCTCAGAAAAAAATAAAAATTCTTTTCTGCTCATTAAAGCATGGTTAGTTATTAGAAACTTTACTATCTCAAATATAAACTAATTATTATATAAAAATCATTATATTTGACATCCATGAAAATCTTTGGTAAAATTAATATTTTTGAATTGACAAATAATCATGTATATACGTGGGGTACAATGTGATGTTTTGATGAAAAATCTTTGCCAACGGATGAGGTATTTTCACCCATTCACATTTCAGGACATTCCCATTCATCTGGGCCTCCTGCAAAATGGCTCTTCAATTACTCTGTCCACTTCTGCCAATTTCTGTTCACCTTTTTCGAGACCATTTTTTTTTTTTTAGATATTTTGTGAAATTTTTATCATTTCTTCATTCAAGTTCTTATGCATTCCCTAAAATGTACCAAAGATAAATGGAATATCACACAAGAATCCTTCAGTTGATTGAGAGAATGGGGTCTATCCATGGGAATGCAGGGATCACATCTCCTCTGGTTTAATGGTGGATATTCTTTGCATCAGCTTGTACCAGTTACCTGCAGGGTGATTGGCACAGGAAGACCCAGATATCATTGATAGGATCTGATTACTTGAGAACATAGAAATACATGGAAGTTTGGAGGGAGTCACCAAGAGAATAAACGTCATCACAATGAGGTGTTGTGATTTTTAAACCAAACATGGGTTTTGTTTTCCCATTTTGCTTTAAAGTTCAGTGGACTTCTCAGCCTCCTTAGAGGAATCTTAAACATTTCTATCTGACTAGCATAATGTACTGCAGAAATAATCTTTCTATGAAAGTTCAATAACAGAAGTTTCTTTTAGTCCATAACTGGGTGGATGGCAGTGATCTCAAGTGGGAAACAATGTCAGGCTTGTCACATTCCAGCAATTACACAGGAACAGACTAAAAGAGTATGAAGATTCTCATGTTTTACAAAAATAGGGATCTTAAGAATGATCTCAAACAGTATTCAATGTGGAAGAAGATATTTGTGGTCAATTTAAGGTACCATTTTTAGGAACACTTCTGGCTTTTGGACCTTATCTGAGGTCGTGTTCCTCAGGAGTGTGATAGGGGTGTAGTATGAAATGGTTGTGGTTAACCTCTCACAGAATTTACAATATTTCCAGAACAGAGGTCATTTTCACTTACTGGAACTGAAGACTGAATGTCTATTGAATCACCCTAATCAATGTCAGCAGCAGGATTGAGCTCTAAACACTACAAATGCAACAGATTTTGGACCATAGCATCTTCCTTTAATTGTAAATCACAACTGTGAGATTCCAGATACATCAAATAGACTTCTAATAAAGGAAAGCAAAAGGTTTTGACAGTATTGTTTTTACTCCAAGGCCTTTTAAAAGGTGCTGAGTGGATGTCTTAATCTATTAAAGAGTCAGATTTTCTCCAGAAGAGAAATGAAGAGGAAATAATGAAATTATGTTTCTCTTGGTTACACTTTTAAAGAGATTTATCTATTAGGACACTTTTGACTACAAATAATAGGATGCTCAACCAAAAGTGACTTAGAAAATAAGGTAATTTATTATTTGAAATCATACTTCAAGTGACAGATGGCAATTGCCCAACTGGCTTAAGCAACACAGAAGGGTCATTGGGGATGCCAGTTTCTGTTGTTACATTCAGCCACCCTAAACATCTCTGTGATCACTCTTTCCTTGTCACTGCATGATTGTTCCAGAAGGCACATGGGTTATGGCCTCATCCGGGAGGTAGAAAATGGGCATATAGTTGTGTTTTTTGTTGGGGAAAACATTTTCTATAAATTCAAAATGGGCTTTCTCATTGACTTTATTATCCAAAATTGGGGTATTATAAAGGAGTCTAGGGAAGAAAGAATTAATTAGGAATTTTTGACTCTGTGAACATGAATGAGGTCTAACAGAAAATAAGGTAGTGAGTTGAATAGACCACTGTAGACAGTGTTTGACATATGGAAGATCAGGAATTTCAAACAGATGACACTATGCGGCCAAAACTCAAATCTTGTTATTGGTAATTACAAAATGTACTTGAACTTTCAACTCAGCTGTAGACTTTTAACTTTAAGCTATTAAATTCACTTTTATTATGGTTGAAAGGAATGTGAACCGCAGGTGAGCAACTCAGAAACCAGGCACAGAGATCCACACACAGAAAGTTTATTTGCCAGTGAGAGCCTGACAGAGGCCATCACTCAAAAAGATGAGAGAGGGCAAGGAAAATCTAACCCTGGGGTGTTTGGGTTATTTTGTGTAGACTTGCATGAGCGGTCTTTGTGAAGCCCCTGGTGGGCTTTTCCTAGTAGAGTCTTGGGTGGGCTATTCCTGGGAATTGCTTGCGATTAGTTATTTCTAGTGTGCAGTGTACAAGTGAAGTTTTGCGGTAAACCCCTGAGGGCAACAAAGGGATATTTCAGCTGAGTTGGTTAATGGGTGATGAGGGGTACTGGGTGTTATCTGCTAACTTTTCATTTTCTTGTAAATGCCTCTAAGGCAGGAAAACAAACTTGGATGGGGGAGCTATCTGCTGACCTCCTGTTTTTTTGCGAGTACCTCTCTATGGCAGTAAAATAAAACTTATTTTATAAAATGACAATGAGGACTTAAAATGATTGCACAGATGTTAAGCTATGAACCTTATAATGGCACTTATGTATTTACATATAATAAATTATGTATAAACCAAGTTCAAATAGATCAATAGGAGAAAATTAGTAGATAGGTTACATGCACATACCCACTTTAATCTTAACTCTTTTTGATTAATGTTTTATAAATGAGTTTCTATACACATAGAATTGCATTCTTAGAAAACACCATGAAATAGTACTCTTTTTTTCTTAAGAGAGATTAAAACTTAAGAGAGATTACATGCCATGCTTGATTACCGATTAAAACTAAAGGCATAAATTATTTTTTCCTTGAAATGGCTTGTCTCAGTTCATTGTGAAGTGCGTATGTAAGGGCAAAGGAACTGGAATATCTATGACAGTTTGAAAAGGAAGAACAAGATTGGAAGAATCACACTATCTGATTTTAAGACTTACTTTAAAGATAAGGTAATTAAGAAGTTGTATTAGTCAAGGAAAAGATCATAGAAACAAAAAATGAAGTGTAGGAATGGATCATAATAAATATAGCCATATATTTATATACCATGTAAATAGCCAATATAGCCATATATTGCTATATAACAAGGTTGAAAATCAATTAAATTGAGAAAATATAGTCTTTGCAACAAATATTATTGGTCATCTATAGGAAAAAAACAATAAATCTTGTCCTAAATCTCACACCCAATCAAAGATCAACTTGAAAAAGCTACCCAGGATCAGACTTCCTTAACAGGGTACCCATAGCACAAGAAATAAAAGCAACAATCAACAACTGGGATAGATTCAAACTAAAAAGCTTTCTCTCAGCAAAGGAAACTATCAGTACTGTGAAGAGAGAGCCTACAGAGTGGGAGAATATCTTTGCCAATCATACTTCAGATAGAGCACTAATCTCCAGAATCTATAAAGAACTCAAAAAACTCCACACCAAGAATACAAATAATCCAATCAACAAACGGGCTAAGGAAATGAACAGACACTTCACAGAAGAAGATGTACAAGCAATCAATAAACATATGAAAAAATGTTCAACATCTCTAGTAATAAGAGAAATGCAAATCAAAACCACCCTAAGATTCCATCTCACCCCAATTAGAATGGCGATTATCAAAAATACAAGCAACAGGTGTTGGCGAGGATGTGGGGAGAAAGGTACACTCATACATTGCTGGTGGGGCTGCAAATTAGTGCAGCCACTCTGGAAAGCAGTGTAGAGATTCCTTAGAAAACTTGGAATGGACCCTCCATTTGACCCAGCTATCCCACTCCTCGGCCTATACCCAAAGGACTTAAAATCAGCATACTACAGAGATACAGCCACATCAATGTTCATAGCTGCTCAATTCACAATAGCCAGACTATGGAACCAACCTAGATGCCCTTCAATTGATGAGTGGATAAAGAAACTGTGGTATATATACACAATGGAATATTACTCAGCCATAAAGAATGACAAAATTATGGCATTTGCAGGCAAATGGATGAAATTGGAGAATATCATGCTAAGTGAGATAAGCCAATCTCAAAAAGCCAAAGGACGAATGATATCGCTAATAAGTGGAGGATGACACATAAAGGGGGGGGAGGGAAGGGTTAATGTTAGGGTTAGAGTTAGGGTTAGGGAGGGGGGCAAGTATGGAGGAAGAAAGTACTGTATAGAGGGTAAAGAGGGGTGGGAGGGGTGGGGGGAAGGGAAAAAATAACAGAATGAATCAAACAACATTACTGTATGTAAATTTATGATTACACAAATGGTATGCCTTTAAGCCATGTACAAACAGAGAAACAACATGTATCCCATTTGTTTACAATAAAAAAAAAAAAGGACTAATGTCAACCTAAAAAAAAAAAAAAAGAAAAAGAAAAAGCTAATAAATCTAAGTGTAAAGTGAAAAACTATAAATAATTTAGATCAGTTTCAGGAGAAAATTATCATCCAGAATTAGGACTAGAGTTCTTATAAATTACATTAATGATATGTTTGATAATAAAATTACTAATAGAACTTTATGAAAATGATACATTTTTGCTTTTGTCAAAGATGTGATCAAGAGAATGAAGAAACAAAGTAGAGACTGGAAGAAAATATTGGCAAAACCACATATCCACAAAGGACTTATATCTAGGTTGCATAAAGAACTCACAAAACTCAACAACAAGATTTACAAAAATCTCAGATTAAAACATGAACCAAAAATAGTTCACCAAATAGTATATAAGGATAGCAAATAACCTTATTGAAAGATGTCTAACATTAGTAGTTGTTAAGGAAATACAAATTTAAACCATGATATGATAGCACTACACTGTTATTGGGATAACTAAGATGAAATTATGATACCAAGGGCAGAGTGAGATGAAGAACATTAACACTCTTAGGCATTGCTAGTAGGAATGTGACATGCTGGAGCTACTCTGAAAAATACTTTGGCAACACTCATAAAGTTATTTGCCATTCAACCAGCATTTCGTTCTTGAATATTACATTCTGGAGAGATGAAATTATTTGTTCTTGTCAAAACATACATTTATGTTTCTAACAGGTTTATTTTGTATTTCTAAAAACTAGAAACAACCCAAATGACTCTCAGAGGGTCAGTATATAAACAAACTAATATATCCATATCATGGTACCCTACTCTGAAATAAAAACAAACTGAACATAGAGAGTAACTTGAATGGGTATCAAAAACATTTCACCAAGTGAGGGAAACCACTCTCAGAAGATTATATACACTACATGGTTCTACATATTGGATATACTCAAAAATATGAGTGTAGTGATAGAAAATAAATCAGTAATTACCAGGATGGGGAAGGAGTGACTGCAAAGGCCGAGGTGTTATCACTGTAAGGTTTTCTGAAATGAGTGAAATAATTGTGTAGCTGGATTTTGGTGGCAGTTATATAAATCTATGTATGTGTTAAAATTGACAGAACTAACAGTACAGAAAAACGAAAAAGTTACTATTACCATGTGGCAATTTAAAAATAAAAATAAAACAGAAAGAGGCAATAAGGAATTTCTTCCTAAAGTTTGTTTTCAAATAGATCTATCCCCAATGAATAGAAATTCAACTTCTTAGTAGTGACAGGGCAACTTGAAGTGTATCTTCATATTTGATGAGTTAGTATAGTTTGTTATCTTGCAAGGAATCAGTCAGTTTATTCTAGGATGTAAAATTTATGTGTGCAGAGGGGTTAATAGATGTTCTAATTAATAATTTGATGTACACTGGATCTATAGGGATATTCTGTTAAATTCTTAATGTTTGGAGTTGTGTCTTCTCTTTTGTTCTTTTTCTTGAGAGGCACCCATATTATTGATCTTTGTAAGAAGAACCAGCATTTTCCTACTCTATTGTTTTACTGTTTTCAATTTCATTGATTTCTACTACTTAATATTTCTTTCCTTTTGTTTACCATAGGTTTACTTTCCTCTTCTTTTTCTAGTTTCTTGATTTGAGAACATATTATTTTTTGTCTTGTTTTATTTTTAACCCAATAATTTAGAGTTATAAATTTTACTCACAGTACTGCTTTAACTGTGTGCAACATGTTTTGAAACATTACACTTCATTTTCATCCAATTTAATGTATACTTTATTTCTGTTAAGACATCCTCTATGACCTATGATCATTTAGGAGTGTGTTGCTTCATTTCCAAGTGTTTGAAGATTTTCCTGTTACCTGACCATTATCGATTCCTCGTTTAATTCTGCCATCATCAAGGAAAAAAAAACTTTGTATTACTTCAATTTTTCTAGTTTGATGAGCTTTTTAATGACTTAGGGTATGGTATATTTGGTTATGTGTTCCATGGACACTTGAAAGAAAGTGTTTTCTGCTTTTCTTAGGTGGATGTTTTATAAATGTGGATTAGATCCTATAGGTAGACAATATTTTTGCCCTCTTGCTGATTTTCTATTTGTTCTGCAATTCAAAACTGTGGATTTATCTCTTTCAGTTTAATCAGTTTTCTTCATATATTTTGTAACTCATGTTTTATGAATATATATTTAGAATTGTTGTATGTCGATTTTAACATAATGCAATGTTTCTTTTTTTAGTAATTTTCTTTTCTCTCAAGTAAACTTTATCTGATGCTAATATAAGCACTCAAATTTCTTTTTGGTCAATGTTTTCATACTATTTTCCACATTCTTTTATTTTCAGTCTCCCTATATCATTATATTTGAAGTGAGTTTCTTATAGACAGTACCTGAGTTATCCTTTTGTATGATTGGCAGATTGGTTACACAATTTCCTGAGGATACTCTATTCATGGATGCTCAAGTCTTTCATACAAAATGGTGTTGTATTTGTCTATAACTTATTCAGTTTTTCCATACACTTTAAATTATGCCCAGCTCACTTGGATTATCTAATACAATTTAAACATTATATAAATAGTTAGACCATGTCCTTTAAGCAATAATGCAAGAAAAAAAAATATCTGTACATGCTCAGTACTGACGCCATTTTTTCCCCAAACATTTTAAATCTGTGGTTCCTCAGATGTGGAGCCCATGAATATGAAGGGAAAATAATTTTTGGTTCCTAACTGGATTTTTAAATCTATTTATCCAATTCCTCTCTTATTTATTTACTTATTTTATTAATTTTTTATTTTTCATGGTATTTGGGATTGAACCCATGATCATGTGTATTTTGGGCAAGCACTCTACATCCCCAGCACTTTTTGTTTGTTTATTTATTTATTTATTTTGAGACAAGAATCACTAAGTTGCCCAGTCTAGACGTGAAACTTAGATACTCTTACTTCAGCCTCCCAAGTAACCAATCTCTATCTTTCAATCAGGCATTTAGACCATTAATATTTAATGTATGTTAAGGGTTAAATCAGCCATTTTATTTAGTTTTTGGTATTTTTGTTGTTGTTTTTCATTCAACTATATATGGAATTATTTTCAGTTTTATTTTGTATACCATAATCCCTGAGATAATTTACCTCAATGCATTAATATCTGAGTTTGTTCACTGCATATGTAGAAGTAAAAGCTCAAGATAATGTAAACTTTTTTTTTTCATTTTATATGGGAGAAAGAATACAGTTTAATGCAGATTTCTGTTACATGGCTAATGGAAACTGAGACAGACGGTTGTAAACTTATTTCACCCTGCATCTAGGACTACAATCATTTTCTTAAGAGAATGAATATGACACTTGTTTAATTCTGGATGATGTGACTTCTCATCATCTGTATATATAATGTTAATGTTATATCTTTAAACCTAGATAGACTAATAAACTCCCACTCATTCACAGGCCATTACATCAGTTAAACTTTCATTCTTAATTAGGTTCATAGATGCATTGAATAGAGGGAGACACCTGATCCAAGGTAGACAGTCAATAATTTGGTTAGTGATTTATAATAGACTCAGCATACAAAGACAAACTAGTCATTCATGTTTTATTTCCTTGGAATCTGAATTAAGTAATTAAAAATAAAAAACTCACAAGGCTGTGCAATTTAAAAGTAAAATGTCTTTATGCTAACAAACTATTTTGTATCTAGAAATATTTAGGAAAATAAGAATGGATTTAAAAGTTATAGGTAATAAAAATGGATTAAAAGCATAAAAAATTGCTCAAATTAACCCATGAATTTTCATATTGACATGTTTACAAGAGTTATATAACATATAGGAGAGTGAAGGTATCTGGCATAAATATTTCTTGATTTCCTTGAGTTCATTTAAACTTCATTACTGCTCACCTCTTCTCTCTACATAGCACACCAGTTCAGGAAGAAATTTTAGAGAATAACATCCAGTGTTATATAAATTCAAAGAGTTATCTCAAAAGACACAAACCAATACAAATATCTTTTGTATCATCACATATATGTCATCTTTGACAATCAAGACTAAACTTTTCTTAAAAAACAGCAGGGCCTGTCTGAGGTTAGAAAAAGCATATCATATTATACAATAGAAAAGTGCCTATAATGAATAATATCAGTCATTAGGAAGGACCAGTATGTTTTCACTGGATATCATTCCAATCATCTCTATATTTCCTTCTCATTTATCTTTCAATAAAGATATTGTGACGGTAGCTACCCTGCCATCGTTCCTCATCTTTCTCTCTCTCCTACTCATTTTCTCTATTCTCCTCGCTTTCACACTTTCTTGCGTGTGCCCTTTCTCATTCCCTTTCTTTTCCTCTCATTTTCTCTCTTACCCTGCAAGGAGACACTCTGTTTGCTTAATAAACTCCCTTATGTGAAAAAATAAATAAATAAATAAAAGATATTGTATCATCCCCAAATGTAAATACGAAAAAGCTGATGAAAACTTTGCATGAAGTCAATTTTCATTGAGCACTTCAAAACTGTATTTAAATTCTCAGTAATAGATCTAACTGAACAGTCTAATGTAAGAATATATATCTTAACATAACAAGTATTTTTACTAATAATAGGTGCAATAAATTATGCCATGTTTAAAAAACTGTCTTAATATTTAAAATGATTTCAAATTTGTAAAGTGAAATTTAATTTTTCTATAGTGTCTCAAGTAATAAAAACAATTTCCAATCTACAATTCTGAAGGGACATTGCAATTCTACATTTTTAAGGGAATGTTTTTGTCAGGTGACATTAGCTGTAATTTTACAGAACTTATTAAAGAGAGATACTACAGAGTTATTTTTCTCCAACATAGAGTAAATATTAATCTCTTCATATCAATAACTATCTGTAAGATAAATATGTAGAAGAGATATGCATTAATTTTTTAAAGAGGATTTCACACTACAAGATTTCTATTAATATATTAGAGATATGCATAGCTGTGAAGTATATCTCTCTTCTATGTAATCACAGCTGTTCCAGGTTATTTGTTTATACATAGAAATATATCATTCATATTATGATTTATATTGCAAAGTACAATACGAATAGACTCCTAAATTTTATTAAAAGTTGAATGGTATTGATTTTGATTTTTTATAGTTAGCATTAAAAATGTATCTACTTTATCCAAATAAAACTATTTTTTTCTGAAGGATAGTACTTCAAGTCCCAAATATATGTTATTTGAATTAATAATTATATAAGCAGATTCCCCATTACATAGCTTCCTCAATTTTTTTCTTTTAGAGATTGCACTAAAAAAGTATAGAATTAATTGAGAAACTACTTACTATCTCTCCATTTTATTGCCATTAAAAACCCTATGACAGAGGGCTGGGGATATAGCTCAGTGCTTGCCTTGTAAGCACAAGGCCCTGGGTTCAATCCCCAGCACCACAAACAAACAAACAAAAACTCTATGACAGAGAAACAAATACCGTAGTCTGTGAATACAAAATAAATCTTTTTTTGAAATTTGTGAATTTTCCTTTCCATCACTTGGGCATGGTGAATAAATAGCCAAAATTGGTAATTTTTCTGTCTAACATGAATATATTTCATGGAGAAATTATTTGAAAATTTACAGTGTGGTGCCCCATCTCTGAGGGAGTTGAAATAGGAAATTCCCTCTGTCCACCAAATTCAAATACAAAACTTGGACTGAGAGCATCGAGCAAATAGCTGAAGATTCAAAGGAAAACCCCCCAAAAGATCTGAGAAGAATAGCAGAATTCAAAGTGCTACCAAATCAACTTATGGTTGACCAGTCCTCCCCTGACCATACCTCCTAGCCTTGACTCAATTCACTTCAAATCCCATAAGTGTACAATTGCATCCATCAAGACAACACCAGAAGAAACCCCGTTTATTTCAGGAGTTGGGTAGTAATATACCAATGCTCAGAGACACAGGGAAATTCCCCACTTCCTGTCATTTGTTTATGGTCTCATGTCCCTGGCTTTGGGCAATCCTAGTCATGAAAAGTCATTAGGAAGGTTTGGGGGAGGAAACCTTCCTCTTTATTCAGTAGAACTCTCCTTCCAAGAAGGCTTGGTCAATTCCACTGATTTCTCTCTTGCTCCCCTCATCCCTCTCCTTGCAGCCCTCCCCAATCCGCATATGCAAAATGGCAATCCAAAGTTGCCGATGAGCCTATGGTTTCACCTCACTAGTTGTACATGTGTGTATTTGATCCTAATTTTCATCCAAAAACTCTGAGCCACTGGCTAAAAGATAATAATACCACTGAAAAACCTTTGGATGCTTAACTGGCATTGGAGCACTGAACCACAACATACATAATATACATTGCAGTTTGTGGCCAAATTGAACCAGAAAAATTACTAATTCAGACAAAATTATCGAAATCCTCCACAGGATTAAGACATGTCTCATAGTATCAAATGAAAAATGTGCAGTGTACTCCAGAATAATTCAAAATTACTTGACCTAAAAAGAAATAAAAATCTCAACTTAACATAGGAAAAAATATAATTACCAGACAATAAATTCAAGATGACACAGATGTTGGCATTATTTGACAAAAATTGTAAACAGCTATTATGCAGTTTCCAAAAGCAATCATGAACACTTTGAAGCAAAGGCAAAAATAAAAATTATCAGCAAAGACGTGGAAGACATAAGAAGAACTTAATGAAAATCATAGAAGTCAAAAATACAATAACCAAATTTTTAAAATCACTAGCTGAACCACAAGAATTGTGAAACAATAAGAAAATGTATAATATTTGCATCATCAGAGTTCAATGGAAGCAAAAGTGTGATACTGAAAATAAAATCTTAAATATAAGTTGCTGAAAAGTTCTTCAGAAGAAAGGGAAATTATAGCAAAAGAAAAATGAAATGTAAATAAAGGGAGAGCAGCAGATCAGGTAAATGGATAAATATAGCAGATTGCTTTTCTGCATTTTATTTCTTTAATGCACACAGTTAAACACAAAAAGCGTAACATTATATGATGTGGTTTTCAATATTCCAGCAACTCTGGAATATAATTTGGCATTTTCTTACAAAGCTAAACAGATACATACTATATGACATAGCAGTCCATGCCTGTAGGTTTACCCTAAAGAAATAAAAACATATTCACAGAAAACTTTGAAAGCAGTGGTATTTAGAATTTCTCAAAACCAGAAAAAACTCAAAGATCCATCCTTGGGTAAATGGATAAACTGTGGTTCAATCATACTACAAAATACTGCTCAATAAGAAAAGGAACAAATAACGGTGCATGCAAAAACTTGGGTGAATATCATGAGTATTATACTGTTGGTCTCAGAAAGTTATAATTTCAGTGGTGACAAGCTGTATGATTCTATTTATATAAGACATCTGGAAAAGGAAACCAGACTGTTGGTAGCCAGGTTTAGGGGTGGGGAGACCATACGACTACGTGTGGGGAGAATGAGGAAGTGTAATGAAGCTGTTCTGCATCCTTATTGTGGTGATGATGATTATGTGAATATCTATCTTCTATCTATCTACCTATCTATCTATCTATCTATCTATCTATCTATCTATCTATCTATATCTAAATATCTTCTACATGATAGAATTCACAGAATTAAAACGATTAAAATAAAAATCATGTAGAAGTGTAAAAAGTCATTTAAACTCTATGGTTTGTGTATGTTGGATATGTACACACAAAATTTACAGCTTTTCCAGAAATAGCTCTAATAAACATATGTAATTATCATTGTAAAGTAATCACCTCTCTGAAATGAAGCAAGACTTTAGAGACTCAAACATTTGTCACAGCATAAGGTATTTGCATGTGATTTGGATGAATGTGGACGTAATCACAGGTCACCTGCATTTCTTTTCTTGCTTACACAACTAGTACGCGTTGAGAACTTGGAGAAGAACTTGCTTTTGCATCCTGGCTATCCAACCAAGATTCTTCTCTGGCATCAAACAGCAATGAGAACCAGGCTTGACTAGCCTGCATCTCAACTGCTGTTTTAAATTTAAGTTGAGTTTCTTGATGCTGATCTTAATTCAATTCCTCCTGAGATATTTAAACTGGCAACATTTGATATATTGTTTCTCTATATGCAGATGATTTATTATAGTTGTTTGCATACTCAGAATTTTCTTCTGATCATTTTTCAGATCACAAAAAGCTATTTTTAAAACAGGATTCATCTGTCAGTTGAAATAAAATTGAACTCCCATTGCACACCATGTCTCTTTAATGGCTTAAACTTGTCAGCAACTATTATATATTCCACTGAATTCTTTACCACCACTTTTTCTCCAGTTTAAAACTTCTCATCTTTTCTCTCTTAAATAAGGATATAAAACATCTTTAATTCCCATCTCTATGAAAGAATATTAGAACACACATGATCAATATTTTCAGTCATGTGATTTTTATTAATCAGTTTTAAGAACCCTTCATTCATTTAATAATTTTGAAACACTGCTGAGATTTACTTTCTTTTTTCTATCAAAAAATATATAGAGTCCCCTTATACAGCCTGCCCCCAAACACATGCAAACTCTTTAACTGTCAGCATGCAGCACCATAGTGATATATTTCTTATAATTGTTGAATCTACATTGACTCATTATTATTACCCAAAGTCCCTAGTTTACACTGGGATTCACTCTTTTATTTTTAAGAGCAAAAAGTTTTACTTAAGTCATAAAACAGAGAGAGAAAGACAGAGAGAGAGAGAGAGAGAGAGAAACACACACACACACACAGACTCCTCCACAGAGGAGGGTTTTTTTTAAGTACAAAAAATGTTCCTTTTTTTCTGCTTTTCTCCTGCTAGTATTCTTACTGAACAATTGCGATTTTAATATTATTTTACCCAATCTTCCTCTGCGATGTTCATGTCTATGTATATTTACTTGACCTAAGCCTTAATTTCCAACCCTTATCATGTTTCACACAGTTGCACATTAGACACATTATTTTTTGTCCCTGTATAATAATCAACTTGATTAAATAACTATATTACCTCTATGAAATATGGAAAAATTTGTTATGGCAGAGTACAAGATTTTTCATTTTTGCATGACTGGCTCACCATAGTGCTGGTGAATAGTAGATATTTACTGTGAGTATCTAGATACTAAAGGATTTGCTTGCTATACCCCCATTTGGTGCTTACTCTAGTCTTGCTTTTATTACTATAATAAAATATTTGAATGCCCTAGGCAATAGTAATATCATTCTCTTTCTACTATTACACATTATACTTAAGATAAAAATATTGTGTGTCTATAGGACCATGTAACTCTAAAATTCACATGTATAGGAAACAACTACAAGAACTGACCAAATTAACTGATTTTTGATAAGAGGTCAACACTTGGTGGTAACACCAATTAAATATGAAGTGATTACAGTTCCATCCAAAAACTTTTTAGCACTCTTCCTAACCATGACCCCAAGTTCCCAAAACTGTGGACATGGACAACATTCCATATCAATTATGCAAGTGGTCTTTGTCCTGCATATGTTTCTGTGCATACTACTCCAAACCCCTAAATAACAAACAGTGTTGCATTTTTGACCCCAAGAAATATGTTCAAGTCTTCACACCACCACTACTGTATTGCTTTTGATTCCCTGTTCAGCTTCCAAAGGCTGCTGGGTTGTAGCAGGCCATAGGGTGACTACTTTTGTCATTGAGACATAGAGTTAAACCCGTTTCCCTTATATCTGCTTGAGTTCTGTAAAAGCTTTGAACAATAACAGGGAAGTGGCTCTGCCAGGTTTGGGGCTTGAGGATTCAGTTTCTCTCTTCTGTCTTTGGGAACGCTCACTCTTTGAATCCAGAGGCAATGTTCTACAGAAGACCAAGAAGCCCCAAGAAGACCTCCATATGGAATGGAACTAAGGTCCCTGGCCTATTGCTCACTGAGCTCCCAGGCAGCACCAACATGTCCCCCACCTGGGAGAGGCCTTTCAAATCTCCTGGCTAAAGCAGCAAGGGAAGCAGAAGTGAGCCTTTCCTATTACACCATGGTTATATTGTGAATTTAGGGATAAAATAAATGATTTTTGTTGGTATAAACTTCTACATTGGGACTTTTTTATTTATAGCAATAGATAAATGAAACATGAGCCCCCCAAAATTTCTGCTTTTCTATAACCTGTCTCCCTCCCCTTGTCCTTTTTCCTTGTTCCGAACATAGATATAAGATCAGGTAATTTGTTCAGATCTGTCCTACCCTTTGAAGACCTTGAGATTTTTACTGGAGTTTCAAGGCTTACGTTTGGACCTGGCTAACTGGAACTACTCTGATTGCCCTAGAGGAGTTTATGGCCATTTTCCCCTAAAACGCATTACACCGCTAAACATTAGCTCCTTCAAGAGCTGATACTTAAATCTTAATTTCCCTTATTTCTAAACCTGTGTACCCTCCTGTAAATTTTTCCTAAGAATCTCTTTAGATTTTAACTCATTTGCAAACAAAGAAGAATCAACTCCGTGTATTTTACTGTATTTCCTGAATCGGGTAATTAGCTCTACTTTGTTCCAAAGTTCTCTCAGCCTATATGGGCTAAAATCCATATTAATTTCCTCCTTTGATTAAAAATCTTTTTAAAATATAGAGGATTGGAGATTTCTCATATTACCAAGGATGCAAGTTGCTTCTTAAAGAATTTGATTAATCTGACAACATATTCAATAGTTTTTTTTAATTATGTATTTTTTACCCTTTTGCAATACAGTTAAAAAGTACCCACTTTGACCCTCTTTATTCATGTTTATTCTTTAAAAAAAAAAAACCTTCTATAATCTCACTATTATCAAAAACATATTTTCAGTGTCAGTTTAATAATTCCTTTTTATAATTTTATTCAAACATCTCCCAACTCATACATTAAAAGAAGAAAGGACAATAGTTTCCAACAATTTCATCACAGAAAAAAATCTTTTATTATTTTACTAGTACCAGGTATTAGTTTAGTATTTTTTTACTCTGCACATTCAAAGAATTTGTATGAGCTAGAACTTTATAATAATGAAAACTAATGTCTTTATAGATTTTGTTCAAAATGGTTTAACCTCTCCATCTTAATTGCATTTGAAGGATGTTTTTTAGGTACATATTATATTTCAGAATAAGATAAGTAGTAGAAGGAAAATAGGAATTAGAGTGAAGTTTAGAGAGAAGGAGGTGTATGTTACAATGAATAAGCTGGATTTTAGGATAGACATGGCTCAAATATGTTGAAAGTTTATGTAATGACCTATAAAAATTGACTGGGAATGGGGAAGAAGCCAACAGATTGCTCTTTTGCTCTAAATATCCTCAAAGAAGATTCAGTAAAATAACAAGTATGTACATTTTAAAAGATAAGAATAAAAAAACAAAGGGGCCAAATCCTGGCCCCCTTTGATTTGTCCATTAGCAGTAAGATTGACATATAAGGTATAAGTAAGAAGGCTGTTAACACATATTAACCATTATATACACCAGTTTCCTTTGATGAAATTAAAATCTATGAGACTAGAGATTGTCACTCAGTTTTTTTTATCTAATTCTAGAGGGCTTGATTCAGTACCTAACATATAAAGGGTGTTTTTTAAACTGAGTAGAATCTATGTTTATGATTAGTGCATCCTATATAAATCTCTTGTAGTTCTAATTTAGAAGGAAAGGATTCTTACTATTGTCATAACAAGATTAACAAAAAGAGTGTTTTCTTTTTAAACTTGAATATATATATATATATTTGACCAAGACTTTTAACCACATTTATTAAATGCCACCATTGATTGTGTTCTGAGTCACCATTACAAGATTTCCCTATTAGATTTCATATGTTTCTGTCAGATTTCTGGGGGCTTTAGAAAGCCTCTGGATATATTAGGTTTCTAACTACTATCACTGTTGAGAATTAGTATGCTTAAATACATACTAATTTGCCATAATTTCTTATTTATTTCTTAGTAATGAAATTTATGTGTGTGTAAACTAAATTATGTATGCATTTCATTTCAGAACAATAAAGGGAACTTTACAAAATAGTTGCTATGCAGGAAAACTAAATATGTAATAAATTTCTATAGTAGGTAAACTTTGTATTTTTCTAAAATCAAAAGTATCTGAATTTCCTTTATCATGTTCCCTTAGGCTTCAGTTCCAGTCTTCTCAGTCCCTGGGAGTTTTTTATTGCCTGGTCACATCTAATTTACATTGGACAAGTCCATATATGGGTACTTTAATGAGTCCTCCAGGCTTTCATTGGACACACTTTCCCATAGCTCTTTGACTCCTATTCCTACTTTGTTGTAAACGTTCCCATTTCTAAATTCCTTCTCCAAGGGCATGGGTCCAATCCCGGGTGGGCCAATTAGTTTCATTTCCTTTGGACCCTCCCTTTATTCTTTTCTCTTTGCTTTCATTCTTTTTTCTTTTCTGCTCTTTGCCTCTCCATCTATGGACTTCAGGGATCCAGATATATATGTTCAGAAACAATAAAAACTATTCCCTAAATTCATTTCTTACTCATCCATGCTAATTTGTTGAGAAAAATGTTTATTTCTAGCTATTGCACTTTTATTTTTTTTTTTTGTTTACCACTCCAATCACATGAATTATATTAGATTAAATTAGATTTTCTTGATTTTTTTCTTTTTTTCTTTTTCACCCAAACCCCTCCCTTCTTTTGAAAGGTCAAGTAGCTTCTCCACTATTGTCTAAAGAGTTGCCATCAGTTTCTGTAACAACTTAACATAGGTTGACTATTGCATTTCTTGGATGAGATTGGCCTTTCCTTTATTAATCACCATCCTTTCAGACAATTTATACAGAAAATAAAGTTATAATTATGCTCCTACAAAAACAAAATGTATTGCACTCAGTTCACATCCTGGGAAACATTTTATACTCATGTTTTCTTATCTGCCTATAAAATGAAAAAAAAAAAAAAAAAAAAGGAAAGCTGTCTCCTGTTCACCTCCATCTTCATCTGCCCAGATCTTTTTCTCACATGTCAAAGCATCAGTTAGCCTATGTTTCTTTCTGGGATTCTTTACATATCATATTATAATAGGATTCTTTCTAGGCATGGGCCTGGCAATTGCATGTTCTCTGAGGATGGCATTGGGTCTTATTCTTCTTGCTACATTGAAATAAATTTCAGATCAGGTGCTATCACTTAATGCTTGATTGTATCAATCCCAACGTAGACTTATTACCATCTTTAAAACTAGGAGAAAGACAGGGCTAGATATTAGCTTTGAATATGTATTAAAACCCTTCTTTTCTATATTTCAGAAATATTCAATACTGGTGATAGTCTGGGTGTTACCTAAATAAAAGATAACAGTGCTCAAATTTGTGAACATTATATCAAGCAATTCAACATTGACTACAACATGTCTATCAAACTCAGGGGTGAAACAAATCAACAAACTCTATAGTTAGTTAGATACACTTTCATAGAAAACAGACCTTCAATATACTTCCAGTCAAAGCTAACACTCAGGAGAAACTGTCCTGTTTCTGGTTCTGTTTCTCTCAGTCAGCATAAAATACTTCAAACTCTATGATCACAATATTAGGTAGCTCCTCTTCTCTGCAGGTAGTCTTCCCTTTGTCCTGTGCCATTGCACCCTGCCCCTAGCTATGAGCATGCTGCTTCCTATGCAGCAAGCATGGCTTCCTCTCCAAAGAGCACAAGAGTCTACAGGATAAATGGGGCAGATAATTTACCTTCATTTTGTAGGTGAGTAATCTGTGACCCAGAAATACTGGTTGATTTTAAGATCAATAAAAATGACTTCCTAAGACTGGACTATTTTCTTAGGACTCTAGTTTTCTTAAAATACTATTCCTCCAAAGTCATCAGTTAGCCCTAAGAAAAGAAAATCAGATAATCTGAATATCTTTCCAATGGACTGGTTCTCATTTTCTTTTTCCGCTTAAGCCTCTATGAACATAGAGTTCATAGGCAAGTCTGCTCTCAGATCTAAATATATTGTCACACATCAATTATATTGTTAGTATCTAGCATGTGCCATGTGCGAATTAATGAAAAGTTGTTGCAATACAGACATTTGATAAAAGTTCAAAACAGCAAAATGAATTAAACCCTCACCTACCCATAGTTCAGAGGTCCTCTATTTTCCACAAAAGGTTGAAGATGTGTTTTTGGTGGAGATGTGACTAACATAAATCTGTAAAGGTATGGAAGGCAGGATGAAGCATTTCTCTTGAGAATAGTACAGAATAGAGACAAAAGGTAAGTAAGTATTACTTTTCAGACACCTATATTATAGAAAAATTGAACTCATTCAATCATGGACAAAATTATCAATTACATATTCACTGCCTTATAGTTATATTCCTAATGGTTTCCACCCCAAACATTCAAGTTGTCTTGTACAGATAGGGTAATAAATCATATTGGACAATAGATGAGGGTATGTGTGGGGAGGGAGGGTTTGACAAGCTAGTGTGCAGTCCTGGTCTGTCATCTCCAGTCCCAGATGATTCTTCTAATGGATATGTTTTTGAATGAAAACCAGAACTTAAAGAATGAGCTAAACTTCCTGAATGAGCTATTCTACCTGCTATTATTTTCTCACTGTTCTGCAAATACACAGCTTGTACATTTTCACATCTACATCCACTCCCACTGATCTTACTGCAAAGAATTCCCTGGTGCATTATTTTATTCTGCGTTTTGAGTGAGTATTCAGGAACTTGCTTGATGCTCGCTTCCACCAGCAAGCATTTTCTGATACTCTTCCTAGAACTCTCTCTATCCCTTAAGCTTTGTAAGCTCTGGGTAAGCGGGCACGGCTTGTCTCTATGAGTGACAAGTGAGCAGTCTGGTTCAGACTACCGATAAATCACACCCTTCTCAGGTTATCATCCCTCTCCTTTATTTCCTCTCTCTCTCTTTTTTTTTTTTTTCCTTCACTACCAAATAGTGTGGTATTTTAAAAAAAGGCTACACGATTCTCCTTAGTAGAAAACCACTTATTTCTGAATTGACAAGCAACTTCTATCCATCCCACTATACCACTACTATTTTGTAAGATTAAGAAAGTGTGGTGTGGCCCCGTGTGGTGGCACACACCTGTAGTCCCGGTGACTCCAGAGCCCGAGACAGGAGGATCTCGAGTTCAAAAAACAGTCTTAGCAACTTAGGGAGGCCCTAAACAACTCAGAGAGACCCTATCTCTAAATAAAATATAGAAAGAGCTTGGGATGTGGCTCAGTGGTTAAGTGCCCCTGAGTTCAATTCCTGGTACCAAAATAAATAAATAAATAAATGTGGTACAATGCAAGGGTGAAATGAAAATAAATTTCTGTGTAATAAGCCAAGGTTTGTCTATTGACTCTGCTTGTGCTAATAAGTATTTGATTTTTAGTTGTTGATGTTAGATGAGCTTATCTCCTATTTATAAAAACGGATTTATTAGTAACTCCTTGCTATGAGGATTAGAACACATATATCTCCTTCTCATCAATGTGGAAGAACAAAGATTGGGTATATCTCTTAAACATCTAAATTATATGGACAAAATACATGGAGTAATATTTTCAGTACAAGGCAGTGGTCCTTGAGATAGGGGAAACAAACCAGATGATCCTTAAAATTGTCCAAATGATCACCTGCAGATAATATCCAGACCACTGAGGAGGACAGAACATAGCTAGGCAAAGCAAGACATAACCCAAAGAGGGTCCAATCAAAGAGATACCACGAAGAGAGTCCATGAAGTCAAGGTGGCCAGACTTTGTACAAAAAGTAGACATCTAGATGGAGAGGAAAGAACACATAGAGATATATCTGCAGAGAGATTGAGGCAGGGAGAGAGAGAGAGAGAGAGAGGGAGAGAGGGAGAGAGAGAGAGCACTTCAGAAGTGCAGAGGGTCCTCTTGAGCCCTCAGCTGAGTATTGTATCTGAAGTCAGAGCACATGAAGAAAATATCTGAAGTGGGAGAGAACCAACACAAAGTACAAATGACACAGTCCTCAGAGCTCACAAAAATTACTTGGGTTTCCTATCCTCTGGAGTGAAAAACCTCATAAAATATAGAGGATTGAATAAAGTATTTAGAAGGATTTTGTCTCAGTAGTGAAGCAAAATATGCCCTAGACATAAAAGTGCTCTAGTGCCATCTACCAAATCTTAAATCAAAATTTCAAATGTTTAAAGTTTAGCTAATTACACACCATTTGGAAACTCACCATTGAAAGACTGAAAAATTACAAAGCACTCAGTGGGGTAAAACACTAAATCTAGTGTCCAATCAAAACTCACCATATAATAAAAAAAGCAAAAAAATAAATAACAAATGATAAAAAAGATCAATCGACAGAAACACATAAAAACATTGCACAGATGACAGAAATAAATCAGTAGATAAAATCATTTTTATAATGATATACCATACATTTATCAAGGCAAAATGAAGCTTGATGACATGAAAGGTATACAAAAAGACCCAAACTGTATTTTAATGATGAAACAATATATTTGAAATCATCTAAGTTATATATCTATAATTCTCATTCATCTCAACTTCCTGGCAGTTTTAGAACTGTCCTTTCTTTAAAATTGCTTATTCTTTTCAACTTTCACAAGACCTGTCTGGCCAATATTGCAAGTCCCTTGGACAGAGGAAGTGACAGCAAATGTAGCTGATCCCTGATCGGTACCATAGTCCAGGTCAGCCTCTGAGTTATCCAATATTTTATTTTTAACATCTAGCATAGTGTAAACATGCAATGAATGAAATGGAGGGAGAAAGGGGAATAAAAGTAGAGATGAGAGAAAGGAATAAGGAAAAGGAAAGGGCTAAAACGGAGGTTACATTTGAAGAAAGGGAAGGAGAAAGGGAGGAGAGAAAGACTGCTATTTTGGCCATAGAACTGACTACCTCTTGCAAAATTTTGAAAAGCTTAGGAAATACTCAGGATGCAGATCAGTGGTAGAATGCTTGCAAGGTCTCGGGTTTGACATCCAGCACCACAACAAATGCATTAATTAATCAAGGTAAAAATTAAAAACTCAAGAGAATTAACTCATCTTACAGAGACCTAATGTAACTGCATACATTCATTTGCAAAACCTGATCAAACAAACATGTTTAATCATATCATCTTTCTTAAGTGAAGGTAAATTGAAAGTAATCATTATGCAGTAGTTTAAATTCATTGATTTAAATACCAAAGTGATATATAATTTAAGTGTTGAGCACTCTAAAACACTACAAAGCATATGCTGAAGAAGCAGGAAATAGGAACTTGCTGAGAAAAAAGCAAAATCTTCAGTGATAGATGGGGTTCTTCAATCAGCTCAATCACTCACTTGGAAACTAAAATTCAGTATGTGAGAGAACATACCTTTTTAAGCTACGTATAAACACTGTGCCTCATGAAGATGGACCATCTAGAAACTGCAGAAACTATTGCTGAAGAGGAAACAATGAATACATTTGAAATAACTGACGAACAATCCTGATTATAAAACAAAAAAAAGCAGCAAGGACTTGAAGTGATTTTACCGAGGCTTGAAACATCCTTTGGCCAGAATGAAAACAGCATTTGGTCCAAATCTACCTTTTGCACAAGATACAACAAATCATAAATCAGATTGAGTGTGCTGCCTCCATAAAGCAGGAGGCTTCAGGAGCTCAGAAAGGGGAAGTCTGCTTCCTCGGAAGGTTTCAGTGGGAAATAAGAAGAGACAAAGCACACAATTCAATTCTTCCAGGTCTTTGGGTGCAGTCTGACTCCCAGATTGTTACACAGCCCTGGTCTTTGGACTGCCACACCCTCAGTAATTACCTCTTTCAAACCTTGAGATAATAGGCTGATTCTGGCTGATATGAATAAATCTAGACTTGCATATCTTCTTCACCATAATTTTCCTACTTGTTTGACGTTGATTATTATGGAAATAAAAAAATGATAGTAGAGTGAAACAGACATTATTACCTCATGTATATGAATGACTGCATGGCCAATGTGATCCTGCAATATGTACATTCAGCAAAATGAGAGATTACATTCTATTTATGCATGATCTATCAAAATGTATAAATGCATTCTACTGCCATGAACAAATAATTAGAACAAATAAAATTAAAAATTAAAAAAATAAGTTAACCTTTTCTTTAAAGTGCAAAACAGAGATATTTGCAAAATTTGTACAAATCCTTGAAATTCAACAATCACATATCATCAGAGCAGAGCATTCTACTTATTGATAGAACGTTTGGTTTGTAGAATTTTCTACTTACTGATGACCCATCATCATGGTTTCTTTTAAAAACCTATTCTTACAATCCCTCTCTAATTGGGTAGTTAGATCTAGAAGGTTCCTAGTATTCAGGTTGAATTATTTTTGCAAGAATACAATAGAAGTGTTGGCCTATACTTTATTATATCATACCAGGTGGTCCATGACATCTAGTTATTTCAATATTAACAATTTTGATTTTATTCAGTGGATTTGGTTGTTGTTAACCTAATCCTTACATCAATTCCCCACTATTCATTGCTTTACTGGTTTTCTATACACTGGTTATCACTGCTTAAATGTATTAGTTCATTAGGAGTGCAAAATAGAGATTTGATTTTCTAACTCTGTTGCTCCTGCATTTTTGACTGGGAGACATTGATCCATGGCTCACTTACATATTTTCACATTGTCACATCTTGAGAGCAGTCATGCCAGTGACTTTTCCCTGGAATATCTTTTCAAGGAGATATATCCTATTTATATCTATATACATATAGATATATGTATACAGATATGTATGCATATTTATATCTATATACATATCTAGATAGAGATACTATCTATATGTATTTATCCTATAATGTATATATACACATATATGTGTGTGTATCTATATCTATCTATAGATATATGTACATATACGTATACGTATGTATATAACTATACATACATATCTATATCTATATCTATCTATATATACTTGAACAGATTTGTTTACTGTACAGCATAATAAGGATAAGGTCCTGCTCTGAAGTAAAAGTTGAATAAGTTTGTTCAAAGTCCATTGTAGAAGATCATCTTTCTAAAGCTCAGAGTTCCTCTTCAACGCAGTTTACTGTGTATGCCGGCATCACCTGACCCTCATCACACTTCCCTGTGGGAATTGGGGTTTGGGGAACCAGTCCTACAAAATAGTTACTGCTATTGATTTGAGTAATAAATTGTCCTTTAACTGTCACCCAAGGGTCTAATGTCATCTACCAGCATCCACAAAATTGCAGCAGGCTAACTTCTGGGATTGCAAGGAAGGTAAATTTTCAGATACTTTATTATTCTTGACATTTCTTTGCTGGAACTATCCTACCAATAATTTTATTTTACCACACATTTGGTTCCTCTAGGGGAAGTTAATATAGAAAACACAGAATTAATGCTTTTATTTCAATACTTATACAGAATGAGCTCTTATGCAACAAAACCTAAATATTATAAATGAGTTATTTTTACATTTTTATATTTAATTTTTATTTTAGGGTATTATTGCAAACTCAAGAGATTTTATATATCTGAGTTTCAATCATTGAACACATGGTTTTGATGCTCAAATTCTCCCTTCCTTTGCCAGTGGGGGCCTCTGAAATGGGCTTTGGCATCCATTTGATACAATCTTATCAGCTTTGATAGACTCCTTGCTCTCTGTTCCAAATTTCATGGGCTCACTTTATTCCTTTCCTATCACAGTACTGAAATCAACTATTTCTCCAAGGACTCTCATTTGTTTTGGTGGAACTTCTATGTGGATATTACAACCTGGATGCTAGGTATTCCCATTGCTAATGAATTTTCATTGTTTCTAAGTAATGAAATATATAATTTTTTTTAGAAAAACCTATGAGTCTATAATGATATTTCCCAATTAAAATTATTATTTCATGGATCTTATTCAGCTTTGGCAATTTTATTTAAAATTGAATTTACTTTCTCTTATACTGAAAATGTCATTAATTACTGATTACTATACATACTCCAGACAGATGAGAGATTAATTGAAACTAGCAATATCAATATTATTCTGAAAATCAAAACTACTGAAATTTAAAAATTATGTGTGCTTCTTTTGTCCTTAATAGATACACCCAAACAATTCAGGTTTTATAATTCATGGAGTTTGTATGACTAAAATACCAACTCAGAATATAATAGACACTTCACATGTCCACAGCTATAGTACATCTTTAAGTTATGTGTAGTAGTGGAATATTTGTTGTGTGTACTAATGGAAAAAGTATAGAAGTGCACCACTAATAGAATGGAATATTGAGATCAGAAATTGACTCGCATTTCTATAATCATTTGATTTTGCCCACAGTGCCAAGTTGGTTTCCTGGGGAAAAAGTGTTTTTAACCTGTTGTGCTGAAGAACTGGATAACTGTATAGAAATAAATTTTTAAAGTCTTTATTTCCATGTTTGATACTTCTAAGTCTTAAGAAAATGACTATTTAAATATATTCTTCCGTTCATCTGTTGAAGGGTATCTAGATTGTTCCCACAATCTAGCTATTGTGAATTGAGCTGCTATAAACATTGATGTGGCTGTGTTACTGTAGTATGCTAATTTTAAGTCATTTGGGTATAAACCGAGGAGTGGGATAACTGGGTCAAAAGGTGGGTCCATTCCAAGTTGTCTAAGGATTCTCCACACTGCTTTCCAGAGTGACTGCACCAATTTGCAACTCCACCAGCAATGTAAAAGTATACCTTTTTCCCCACATCCACGCCAAAACTATTATTGTTTTTATTCTTGAGAATAGCCATTCTAATTGGAGTAAGATGAAATTTTAGAGTTCTTTTAATTTGCATTTCTCTAAGTATTAGAAATATTGAACACTTTTTCATATATTTATTAATCTCCTGTATGTCTTCTGCTAAGTGTCTGTCTAGTTCCTTGGCCCATTTATTGATCGGGTTCTTTGTATTTTTGGTGTAAAGTTTTGTAAGTTCTAGATTATGTGGAACCAACCTAGATGCCCTTTAACAGATGAATGGATAAAGAAACTGGTATATATATATACACAATGAAATATTATTTAGCCATAAATAATAATAATATTATGGCATTTGCAAATAAATGGATGGAATTGGAGTATATCATGCTAAGCGAAATAAGTCAATCCCAAAAAACGAAAGGCCAAATGTTTTCCCTGATAAGTGGAGGATGATATATAATGGAGGTGGGCAGGGGTGGGGAAGGAGAGAAGAATGGAGGAACTTTAAATTATGTAAAAGGAAATGAGATGGAGGGGGGTATGAAAAATCATGGAATGAGACCGACATCATTACCCTATGTACATGTGTGATTACACAAATGGTATGAATCTACATTGTGTACAACCATGAATGAAATGTTGTATCCCATTTGTGCACAATTAATCAAAATGCAGTCTGTAAAAAATAAATGAATAAATAATAAATAAATATATTCTTCCTCAAATACAACAAATTTAAATACATAAATACATACATACTTTTTAAATCAAAAATCTATTGACTAAATCTTTTTATTAGCAAGAATACATTTGTGTCTATGTTAACAAAAACAAAGTATTTCATCTGCCTCAGGGTGGTATGTAATAAGTAGTAATAAGCCATCACTTGTTTCACTAACTAAAAACGCTTATTAAGTGATAGAAATTTAAGTCATAAACATCATATTTTTTGGAAATACGGAGCTATGGGAAGAAAATGACTAGATGAACCAAAATTTTGCAGAAAAAAAGTAGCTGTTCTTCAGTGAACTGAAATTCAAAATTAATATCTTATGTGGGTTTTCTTGAGTGACTAAGATTTGGGCTGATACTTGAGGTTGCCCTTAGCAGAGCCTTTTGGAGGAAACTCCATCACCTTGGAGTGATGGAACTGTTTTCTAGCTTACCTGTGGTGATGGACATGTGAATTTGTAGATGTTAAAAGACTGCAAAAAAGAATGCACGTGCACACACACAAACACATGAGAAAATGCAAAACTAGGGAAGTATAGTGCAAATATACTAGAATATATCAGTATCAGCTGGCACTATACTTGCCTTTCTATAAGCACACTTCCCTTTTTCCATCCAATTTCCTGGTCCCTAATGCCTAACAATGACAATTTGTTCTTCATATATATAGAGATATGTATTTATACACACACACACACACACACACACATATAAATTTTAAAGTATATAATTTACTTTTAAAATTAAATTTAGTTGACAAGCAAAACATAAAATTGTTCATGGCACTCTGATACCATGTGATAGTTCAAATACATTGTACATTTCATAATGTTTAAATCTGGTTAAACATATCTGGGTTCTCAAATGTTTATCATTTTTTATGTTTTATATTTTATAATTTTTTTATGTTTTAAAAATCTTTAAAACTCTTTCTTGTAGCTTTTGAAATATATAGTCAATTATTGTTATATTTAATCACACTATTATGCAAGAGTACATGGAAACTTCGTGTGCGGATCTAACTGTAACTTAGGACCACTGATCAATATCCACTATCCCTCACCCTGTAGTCTCCCCAACCTCAGCCAACCACCATTCTGTTCTTAATTCTATGAGATCAACAGTTTTTTTGATTCCACATGTGAGTTCATGTGGTACTTATCTTTCTGTGCCTAGCTTATTTCACTTAATATAATGATCTCCAGTTCCATCTATGTTGTCAAGAAGCCGACATAGTGTTCATCCTTTTTAGGGTGTATATGTCCCACATTTTCTTTGTCCATTCGTCAGCTTATGAACACTTTGGTTGTTTCTACCTGTTGGCTAGAGTGAATAGTGCAGAAGTCTTTTCAACATACTGATTTCATTTCCTTTGGCTATAACCAGTAATGGGATTGCTGGATGACATGGTAGTTCTATTTTCAACCTTTGAAGAACCTCCATGCTGGTTTTCTTAATAGATGTGTTAATTTGTATTCCCATGAACAAGGTACAAGTGTTCCCTTTCCTCCACATCCTCACCAGCACTTGTTATATCCCATCTTCTTGACAATCAGTGTTCTTACTGGAGTGAGGTAGTAGCTCCTTGTGGTATGATTTGCCTTTCCCTCATGCTTAGTGAGGTTGAGTACTTTTTCACCACCTGGTGATCACTCATATGTCTGCCTTTGAGAAATATCTATTTAGATCTATTGTCCATTTCTAAAGCTTGGGCAATCTTTTTTGCTATTGAGTTTTTTTAAATTCTTATTTATTTTGGGATATTAACCCCTTGAAGATGTGTCACAAATATTTTGCAAATATTTTTTCCCATTTCACTCTGTTGATTATTTACTTTCTGTACAGGAACCCCTTAGTTTGATATCATTCTATTAGTCTATCTTTGCCTTTTTCCTCTGTCAGAAAATTACTTATTCAAAAATTACCCTTTCCCATATCCTCAAGAATTTACCCTATTTTTACTGTGTTTTGATTGTTTCAGGTATTAAAACTGTTTTTAATCAATTTTGAGAGGATTTTTGTAACTGGTGATAGAGGGTTTAATTTCACAGTTTTGCACATAGATGTTCAATTTTTCTAGCACCATTTATTTAAGACTTTCCTTTCCATGCTGTGTTCTTAACACTTTTGAAAAAAAAAAAAATACTTCAACTTAATTGTGTGGATTCACTTTTAAGCTCTCAATTCTGTTACCCAAACCACACTGCTTTTATTATAGCTTTGTTGTATACTTTTAAGGTAGGTACAGTAAGAACTCCTGCTTTGTTCTTTTTGCTCAATATTGCTTTGACTAGTTGGAGTTTTGGAGTGGTTCCATACAAATTTTATGATTATTATTCTAGTTCTATAAGCAATGTCACTGGTATTTGAAAGGGATTGCATTGACTCTGAAGAGCGCTTTGGTTAGTACAGGTATTTTAACATTATTAGTTCTTCCAATACATGGGTAGTGTGGACATTTCAAAACAGGGATTGCATTGAGACTGTTAGTAACTTTGATTAGTATGAACATTTTAACAATATTGATTCTTCCAATCAATGAACATGGGATGTATTTCTTTTTTTGTGTGTCTTTTCAATTTGTTTCATTAATATTTTATAGAATTCACTGAAGAAATCTTTCAGCTCTTTGGTTAGATTTATTTCTATGTTTTATGTTTTATTTTTTGTAGACATTGTAGGAAGGATTGCTTTCTTATTTCTATGTCAGATAATTATTGGCATACAGCAGAACGACTGATTTTGGTATGTTCATTTTCTACCCTGAAACTATGATGAATTCATTTATTAGGTTTTTGGTGGAGTACTTGGTGTTTTCTATATATAACATGTCATCTGCAAAAACGGACATTTCAGTGTCTTCTTTGTCAACTAATGCCCTCTACTTTTTTCTCTTGATTGATTGCACTGGCTAAGACTTCCAATACTACATTGAACAACGTGGTGAAAGTGGGCATCATGTCTCATTCCAGATAGTTAAAAATAAAGCTTCTAGCTTTCTCTCTTCAGTCTGATGTAGCTGTTGTCTTATGACCTGGGTTATATTGAGGTATATTCCCCAAGTATCTAATGGGCTCAGAATTTTTATCTTGCAGGGATGTTGAGTTTTACAAATGCTTTTTCTGCATTTCTGTTTTTGATCTTTGTTCTGTTGATGTGGCAAATCCTGTCTATTGGTTTGTGTATTTTGAACCATCCTTGCTTCCCCAGAATGAATCCCACCAGACAGTGATAAATGATTTTTTTTAATGTGCTACTGGTCTCAGTTTGCTTTATTTTGTTTGAGATTTTCACATCTATGTCCATCAAGGATATTGACCAGCAATTTTCTTTGTTGTTATGTTCTTGCATTATTGTGTGGTTTTGGTGTCAGGTTTATACAAGTCTTGAAGAATGTGTTTGGAACAACTTCCTCTTCTTCAATATTTTGGAATAATTTAAGTAGCATTGGTGTTAGTTCTTCCTTAAATATTTGTTAGAACTCAACATTGAAGCCATGTGGTCTGGGGTAGTGCTTTGATGGAGACATTTTATTACCAATCCAGTTGCATTGAATTGAAATCCAATGCTTGCTATTGGTCTGTTCAGGATTCCCATTTATTCATGATTCCATCTTGGTAAGATGTATATGTCCAGGAATGTCTAGGTTATATTTATTGGTGTAGAGTTGTTCATAATCTGTAATGAATCTTTGTATTTCTGTGGTGTCAGTTGTAATGTTTCCCTTTTCATCTCTAATTTTATTTACTTGAGACTCATCTTTTTTTTAGCTAGTATAGGTCAGAGTTTATCATTTGTTTATCTTTTTGAAAATTAGCTCTTCATTTCATTGATCTTTTAAAAATTATTATTTGTTTTTTCATTTATTTCTGTTCTGATCTTTATTATTTCTTTCTACCATTTTTTCTACCAGTTTTGGGTTTGGTTTTCTGTATTTTTAATCCCATGAGTTACAGTAATACTTTGAATATTTGAGAACATTCTGTTTTCCTGATGTAGGCATGGTTGCTATGAATATCTCTCTTTAGTACTGCTTTTTCTGTATCCCATAGTTGAGTATGTTGTGTATTAATTTCCAAGGGCTTCAAGAAATCTTTTAATTTCCTCTTGACGTCTTCCTTAATCCATTGCTGTTTGACAGTAATTTATTTAATTTTCACATCTATATATCTATAAATATGATTTCTAAAGTTTTTATTGTTATTGACAACAAATTTTATTGCACTGTGGTTTGAAAAAATATGTGTAATATTAGTTTCAGTTTGTTGTTGTTGAGTCTTTTTTTATGGCCAACCATATCATATATCCTGGAAAATACTGCATGTGTTTCTGGAAAGAATGTGAATTGTGAAGCTGTTGGATGGAATGTTCTATAGATGTCCATTAGGTCCATTTGGTCTAGGATGCAATTTAACTCTGCTTAATTTTGTTGTTGATTTTCTGTGTAGATTATATATTTATTGCTGAAAGTAGGATGTTAAAGTCTCATATTACTATTGTATTTTTGTATTCTAAGAATACACGCTATTATTGTATTCCAGTACAATAATGCAATAATATTAATGTTAGCATCATATTTTCAAGGAAGATTTTAACATCCTACCTTCAAGGAAGAAATCAAGAAGAAAGTTAAAAGATTTATTGAAACGCATGGAATGGATACACAGCATAACAATACCCATGAGATTTCACATCCAATATGCAGCATTCTATGTCTCCCTTAGAAGTATTTATCTTTTATATTAGGATGTACCAATGTTGAGTCCTTATATATTTAGAACTATTATTTCCTCTTGCTTAATTGACCCTTTTGTTCTTATACAGTGACCACCTTCTCTCTTTATAGCTTTTGACTTAAAGTCTGTTTTAATTAAATATAGGTTAGCTACTCCTGCTTCCTTTTGGATTTTATTTCTCTTCAAGGTCTATGCATTTCTTAGAGGTGAACTAAGTTCCTTGTAAGCAACACATAGTTGGATCTTGTTTCTTGATAAGTTCAGTCAATCTATGTGTTTTAGTTGGGAATTTAAGGTAATTATTGACAGGTAAGGTCTTGCTACACCCATTTTATAATTAGTTTTCCAGTTTTAGTGTAATTTCTTTTTCTCTTTCTTTTACAGTCTTTACTTTGTGGTTAAACAATTTGCTCTAGTAGTGTGTTTAGATTTCTTTCTTATTATTTTTTTGTTTGTCTATTATGGATTTTTACTTTGGGGTTACCATAACGTTTACAAACAAACATCTTTTGATTATAACAAGCTAGTTTGAAATGGTGGCAATTTAACATTACTGTAAAGACTAGAAATTTTTAAAGAAGTACAAATATGCTAATATGAAATTTTCAATTTTCCATCTATTCCTCCCCACATTTTGAATTTTTTGATGTTCCATTTTATGTCTTTCTATATTTTCTATCTTTTAGCATATTAATGCAATTTTTACTTTTAATTATTTCATTGTGGTTTAATCTTCATATTAAAAGTATGAATGGTTTTAGCACCTTGCTTATAGTATTAGAGCATTCTGAATTTGTCATATATTTACTCTTAATGGTAAGTTTTATATCCTCTGATGTTTTATTCTTTCTCATTAACATCTCAGTTTGAAGAACTCCCTTTAGCATTATGTGTAGGACAAGTCTGATGGAAATAGACTCTCTCAGGTTTAGTTTGTCTGGAAATGGCTTTATCTATCTTTCATTTCTAAAGAATAGAATTGCTGGGTACAGTGTTTCTGTCGCCAGTTTTCTGTTGTCATTTGTTTGTTTCTTTTGTTTTCCTCATTGCTGTATCAATCTCATACCACTTATTATGGTTTGGATAAAGAACAAACCTCACAGTTTCAGGTATTCAGAAGTTAGGCTTTGGGAAGTAATTGGGTCATAAATATCCTGATTCCATCAGTATATTAATCCATCGATGGCTGAATAGAGTACTGGGAAGTGGGATCTAATTGAAGCAAGTCTGTCCAAGGTCTGGGGCTGGGGAATTCTCTGGAAGGGTTTGTCCTCTTTCTGCTTCTTGCTTCCATTAGCTGAGAAGCTTTCTGCCTCCATGATATTCAATCACAATGTTCTGCCTTGTCTCAGGCCTAAAGTAATGGAGCTAGCTGAACATGGACTAAAACCTCTAAATCTGTAAGCCAAAATAAATCTTTCCTTGTTTAAAATATTTTTCTCAGATGTTTGTCTCAGTGTTGCAAAGCTGACTAACACACCATTCTTTAATGGCTTATCAGGTTTCTGATAAATAATATGCTGTCAGATCAATGGGACAGCATTTTGTGCTGTTTCTTTTTACCCACTGTTTTGAGAATATTCTATTTATCTTTCTCCTTTGAGAATTTATTATATGATGTTTTAGTGTAGAATTGGTTGAGTTAAATCTGAAAATCTGAAAATATCTGACTTCTCTGTACCTTGATGTTTGTATGCTTTTCCAAGTTTTAAAAGTTTTCTGTTATTATCTCTTTCAATAGCTTTCTGCCCCTTTGGCAATGGTGTGTTTATGCGCATGTGTGTGCGTGTGTAGTGTTGGGGATTGAAAAACAGGGTCTTGTGAACACTAGTCAAGCATTCTGCTTTAATCATGTGTTTTCTGTTTTAGTTTTTGATTTTTGCAACTTGGACCAAAATTTCTGATAAGAATGATTTTAGAGGAGATAAACTTTATTAGGTACTCATGGTTTCAGAGGTCTCAGTCTATAGATAGCCAGCTCCGTTGCTCTGGGCCCAAAGGCAGAAAATCATTGCAGAAGAGAGTAGTGCAGGGAAACAGCTCAGAACATGGTGACCAGGAAGCAAAGAGAGCTCTTACTAGAGCAAAACATAAACCCCAAAGGCATACCTCCAGAGACCCACCTCCTCCTCCAGCCACACCCTCGTTGCCCATAGTTAAGACCCAGTCAATCTATTCAGTTGTATTCATGTACTGATTATGTTAAGGTTCTTATAATCCAATCATTTCACCTCTAAACTTTCTTGCATTGTCTTACACATGCGCTTCTGGGGGATACCATCTATCAAAACCATAATACTCTTATCACTCAGTTATATCTCTAACTCAAAACCCTTTGGCATTCTCAAATCCCTCTTGAACAGCAGTGATATGGATACTGTTATTTTAATGCTGTTCAAATTTCCTCTATGCTCTCTTCATTCCTCTTCAGTTTTTCTTTTTCTTTTTTCCTCTTCTTAGTGTGTATTTTCAAGGAACTTGTCATTGAGTTCAATAATTCTTTCTTCCATTTGACCTATCTTGCAATTGATAACTTATGCTTTTGTAAAATTTTTCTTAGTGTATTTTTCAGTTCAAGGATTTCTGTTTGATTTTATTAATTGGTCCTATATTTCTGTTAAGTTTTTCTTTAAAACGTTGAATGATCTCTTTGTTGTCATTGTTTTCTTGAAGCTGATTGAGTTTTGTTTCAACAGCTGCTTTAAATTCTTTATCCAAAAGTTTATTCCTACTGGTTACTATCTGCTCAGTTTCTGGCACCTTATTTTGACCTATAATTGAGGTCTTGGTTTCTTGGCCATTCTTAATGCATGTTAGTATGTGATATTGTCTGGGTTTGAGGGATTGGGTATTTATTCTAGTCTTTATAATCTGGCTTTTTTTGTTGTTGTTGTTGTTGCTGCCTGTCTTTCCAGAAATTCTAAGGCAGCTGCTTATCTTCTCTGACTCTGTAATCATTCACTAATTTAGCACCAGTGGGAGCCATAATCCAGATTTTCCATGAGTCCAATGTCAGTGTGTTGCCACTATTTCAGCACTAGAGGGTGATTCAAGCCCAGGTTTGTCCCAAATTCATAGCTGATATATTGTTAATTATTAATGTACTGGGAAGTACCTAACCCCCTACTGTTCTCCCCCTAGGAGTTACATAATCCCTGATGCCTCATCCACAGTTACTGATTTCTCCCTAGAAACTGTAGAATTTTGCTTAGTCTTGTTCTGAATCATTAGTACCCACATCACTATGGGTTGCCTGCTGCCAAAGTGGACACATGGCCCCAGACTATTTCAACAAGCAAGAAGCAATGTTGACTGAAATAGAAGTCCAATAGGATGGGGTCTTATGCCTCTTCTGGCACATGGGCTCTTCCAAAATTTCTGTTAATGGGCGTTGGCCTGGACATGAGGGTCACTAGGATCTGCCCACTATTATCTTTCATCAGACTTTCCTTGATTTCCAATGCAGGAGTCTTTTGTTTATTATCCTGTAAACAGAAAATGGAACCTTGCTTCTCACTATGCTTCCTGAAGTTGGGCTAGTGTTGCTGAAGACAGTTCCTTCATTTCCAAGACTGATAATAAAGTGGGTCATACCTGAGTCTCACAATTGCAATGCCTTGCGTAGTCTCAGGGGTACAACAGGCTAACTTTGCAGCTGGAAATGATGCAGGCTAAAACACAAGTTTATCCCACCAGGGCACAAGTCTCCAGTCATTGGGGTAGGTCATCTGTGAGCACAGATGCAGAAATAGCTGTGCTGTTCAAGGTTGTTGAAGAACTGATGTTGGAGAATGTACTAGTCAGTTTTACATCATTGTCATCAAAATTCCAAATTCCTGACAAGAATAAACAGAAGGGCATGGTAGAGGAAAGGTTCTCATGGCAGCTGGGAAGGGGATGGAGTGGGAAGTGTGGGAAAAGAGAGAGAGAGAGAGAGAGAACAATCAAGGTGCAGGGACAGATATAGTCCCCAAGGCCATGTCCCCAGTGGCTTGCTTCTTCTGGTCATGCTTCACCTCTGAACCTTGCTGAATTTGGGACCATGCTTTCAACACTTGAACTTTGGGGGTAAATTCCAGATCCAAACTATAATAGAGACCATCCCTTATTCACCAAGACTAATGCTAAACTAAGTTGCAAGTTGATCTTACAGCCAGGGGCCTGTGGTGGGAGTCCTTGTGGGGGGCCTTGGAGCCAGGAACACTCCAAGATTGGAGTGATGCAGGTCAAAACTTGAGTTTTGTCTCACTGACACACAGATCTCTATCATATGCCAAGGCAGAATTAGAGGTTCTCTCTTTGAGTTCTTATTTTGTATGAGGGCCATTAAGTTCTGCTTCGTGTTGGGTCTCACCAGCACTGAACTTTAAGACTAAGATTTGTGCTAGCTTGCATGTCCACTCCCCAGCTGGTGGAGTCTTGTATCCTCTCTTCTGTCTGTGATTGCAGATGGTGGAGGCCATCAGACACCTGACTAAGCAATTTTGGTGACTCAGTCCATGGATATTGGCCTGTGCATAGGCGATATGATGCTCTCCCCAGCAGTGGGATTCATGATGATGGACCTGGTACAGGGTTTCAGGTCAAAATCCTGGACTTAATTCCTCTTTTTCATCCAAGGAAGAGGACTATCTCTCCATTCTGCTTAGAGTTTGGGTTTGGGTGGCACAGGAAGTTCCTTCATTCCTTCTGTGTCCAATGCTTCTTTCCTTTATCATACCCAAATCAGGCACTATGGTCTCTCACCAAAACCTTGTGAGGGTAATATGGTATACAACCAACTGTTAAAATTGGTGTGCCTATGGGGCAAAGATTGCTGGAGGATTTCAGTCAGTTGCCATCTTATGCTGTCTACCATCCTTTTAGTTTTGTTATGACATTTTTCTATTATAGTTTTTTATTTTACTAAAATTTTGCCATTATATCTTGAAACATAAATAAACACAATATTGCATAGACTATGTTGTTATAAATAATTGTTTTTTTTCTTTTATTGCACTGTCATGTTGATGTTTAATAAAATAATTGGTGTGATTCTCTTTGTGCCCCATGTATTACCAGCATTATCACCCTTACTTATACTATAGCTTTAATAACTACCAAGAATTGAAAATGTCAATAACTATAGTTTTATCTAGACATCTCTGTGGTCCAAAATTTGTTACTACCCAGCCCAATTATTTCAGATACAGTATATCTAAAATTGAAACCCTTATCTTCCATCCTCTTCTTTCCTGTCATCCTGTAGTGTATTTTTCTACAAATATGTAGAAAAATAAATAATATATAAATAAGATATATAATATATAAATATATTATGAATAAATATATAGAGAATATATTTATGTAAAATAAATGTATAATATAAAATATGTTTAAATAAATAAATAGATAATATACATTTATAGAATATAAAATATATTTATATATGTATTTGTGTGTATATGTATGTGTGTGTGTGTGTGTGTGTGTGTCCCAATTTTCAGGGTTCCATATGCATGGATTTAACCAAGTGTTAATCAAATATTACAAAAGAAATTGCACTTCAACTGAACAGGTACAGATATTTCTTTTCATTATTTCCTGAATAACATGAAATAGCTACTATTTGCATAGCATATACATTGCATTACCTATAAGTAATCTAAAAATGATTTTAAGTACATGAGACTATGTGCATAGTTTGTATGCAAACACTATACAATGATTTAAGGGACTTAAGTGTCTGCAGATTTTGGTATCCAGATACGCCCACGAACTGATCTTCATAGAACACCAAAGATAATGGAGGATGATTATATATATGGACACTCAGGAATGATATTCATTCTCTCTCTCCCTTTCTCTCACTCATATCTTTTTTAAAAAGTACATATCTTCAATATATATCATAAGTCATGTTTTCCTTCACTTTTAAGTATATAAGCAACTATAGAGTAGGGCTAATGTCAATTTTCCCTCAAGATTTTTCACATTTTCAACACTTTGTGGACAAAAAAAAAAAAACACTTTTAGGCAAATCCTTTATCTTTCCACCTATTTTCACCTTTTAATTTCCTCATTTAGGAAATAACCCTAACACAAATTCTAACAAAATGGAAACAAAATCCAGGTATTTATTGAAACATTATCAAAAAATTCATTTCCAGCTGGGTGTGGTGGTGTGTACCTGTAATCCCAACCGCTTGGGAGGCTGAGGCCAGAGATTCCTGTGTTCAAAGCCAGCCTCAGCAAAAGCAATGTGCTAAGCAACTCAGTGAGACCCTGTCTCTAAATAAAATACAAAACAGGGCTGGGGATGTGGCTCAGTGGTCAAGTGCCTCTGAATTCAATCCCTGGTACCCACCTGGAAAAAAAAAAAAGAAGAAGAAAATGCATTTCCTTATCGTGAGTACGTTATTTAGGATAGGATTACTAATTCTTTTTCTATTTGCTTAAACATCTTTATCTATGATGCTGTAATGATTTGTTTTCATCAACATCCTCAATGCTGTGCTGAGTTAGCTCCCTCCTTCACCTTTTAAACCTTTGTAGACATATGGCTATGGATGGCCAACAAAATGCTATATCTTCAGCCTCAATGATGGAAACTAAAAAAGAAAAAAAAATTGATTAGAAAAGGAGAAATTTCATAACTCTAAATAATGAATCATCTTCAGATTGCTCAAAGTGTAGTAGAGTGACTCTGAGAGGCTATTTGTCATGAGCATGGAGAAATAAAGGTCATTAGATATAAAATGTGAAAATTTTAAAAAATCAAAATATCTTTGGGAAAACAACTGGGTAGGTGGAAACTGAGAACTTGTACAAGCTATATTGGCCTTGAAAACACTGGACTCCTTAATTCTGTTGCCAAATATCTTTTGAAAAACAGTCAAAATCTGTCACTTGTCTAAAGGATAAAGGAGTCATGGTTACTGGTGAGGATTTTGTTAGCATATGTATGTGATATAAAAAATGACATAAAAATATTTTAAGAATAAAAAAAGGAGTCATGTTTTAAGTTATCCAATGTAAATTGAAAAAATAATTAGATTTGCTGGGAACATTTTCTAAAACATAAGGAAATCCATAATGATCAATGAAAAGGAAGAAGGAGAAAGAACTAGGACTTTGGGTGTAGCTCAGTGGTACAGCTCTTGCTCAGCATGCCTAAGGTTTTGGGTTCACTCCTCAGTACCACCAAAAAAACAAAAAGAAAGATAGAAAGAAAGGAAAATCACTTATCTAGGGTTTGAACAGATGGAGAGAATTAAGGACAAAACGAAATAGATTTCAAAACATACTCAATAGAAATGAGCTTGTCTGCCATACTGAGATAATTACTCCAATTTTTGAAATAACTTACTTTGTTATCTTTTCAGCCACTGTTATATCCATTACATTCTTTAATCTTTAAACAGGAGAACATATATTGGCAGTGCTTTTCTCTGACTAAAACAGTCCAATCATTGTTAAATCTCAATTATTTTTATATGAGATTTGCTAAGAAGTATATGCAAATGGACTATTTCATTTTGCTTTTTTGGAAAGAAGGACATATAAGTATGTTTATAATATACTTTAGAGTACCACTTTAAAATCCAATTCATTTAGCTTTAGAAATTTTCAAAGCACTTCCTACTCATCACATATTTAAATTTTTGTAATTTAATATAATTATTCATTAATATATACAGACATCACTGTGTGTAGGGAAGCACAGAAAAACAATGAAAATAAGTGTACACTTTCATGGGGCAGGTGATGCACACAACTCATTTATATGCAAACAGTACAAAGAATTTCAAATAGCAATGCGGATGAAGTAGTACCACACTTTTCAGAAGACCAGTATTTGAATTCTGCCACTGTCATTTATGAACTGTATGACTTCAACAAATTTAAATAGCTCGCTAAGCAACTGCTTCATCATTTGTAAAATGTGGATCATATTAGTATTTACCTTACTCATTGTCATAGAATTCTGATTTGCTTTAAGATAACACCGAAAGCAAACACACACATGCACACACACACATATAACTAGAAGGTATGATTTGCTATGATTGAAACTTCTGATGGCTTTGAAGAAATAAAATTCAAATATAGATTTATTGATCGGGACATTTTCTCTGAGGAGGTAGCATTTGCATTGAGTTATTTTGTTTGTTAGTCAGTTTTTCATGACTGTGATCAAAATACCTGACAAGGGCAATTTAGGAAAACTTATTTTGGGCTCACAGTTTCAGAGTTCTCAGTCCAAGGTCCACCCACCCCATTGCTCTGGCCTGAGACAAGGCAGCACATCATGGGGGAAGGGTTTCGTGGAGGAAATCTGCTTTGCTCAACAGTTTGGAGGCAGAGAGAGAGAGAGGAAGTGAGGAGCCAGGGACAAGATATACTCCCGAAAGTCATGCCCCTACTGACCTATAGCTTTTATCTATGCAATTAAGATAGGTATATATTTTACCCCTCTTGTCAAAGTATCATTGTGAAAAAAATGTAAAAAATTGACATACAAATATAAATTGAGTATGTGACAAAGTTTTATTTAAAGTATTACTTAGGAAACCAGTTAAATGGAAAAGTTGGTTCAAAGATAAGACTATGCAATCCAAGAAAGCATACTAAAATATTTTTGAAAAATTAGTCAGAAAACTGGTTAATAATTGTTTGATAATACACTCAGTTGGAGACTATGTTTTTATTCAATAGGACACTTTTGCATGTCAACTAGCCCAAAAACCTATACATTTTTCCATTATTTCACAGAATCTGTAGTCTCTTCAGTGGTGAATAACAAGTCAGATGAGGGTGCACCACCCTAGATAATCAAATAGCCCTCAGGTAGGCCTGTACGAAAATTGAAACATAAATAAAATAGCAAAGAAAAATAAAAGAGGATGATATTGTTATGGTTTGGATTTTAAATGTCTTCTAAAAGGTCATGTGTTGAACAAAGGCTTAGTCACCATCTGATGGTGTTCTTGGGAGGTGACAGAAACTTCAGGACATGGGATCTAATTGGAAGAGATGTGACACTGTGAGCATGTGTTTAATGGTATATTTGCCCTGCCTGTATTCATCATGAAGTGAGCTCCTTTAGTCCACCACAATGAGCTCCTCACCATGATGGACCACCTCACTATGGGCCCAGAAGAAATGGAGCTAGGCAAGCATGGACTGAAACCTCTGAAAGAGTCAAAATGAATCTGTCCTCCTAAAAGTGGATTTTCTCAAGTATTTTGTCACAGCCATGCAGACTTGAGACAAAGATATTGAAAGAATATGGAATATTTGGGGTGCTGTTTTATCAGTTTTGATCTCTTAACACTTTCAGTTACTACTGTCATTTTTATTCTGCACATTATCTAATCAAGTCCAGAAAATTGCACAGCCTTAAACTAACTTAACAGTTCCTCATTCACAACTCCCCTATTTAATTTTGTGCATTTCTGTCTCATTAAATGTCTTTGCCTAGAAGCCATTGTTCTTTGGCCACGTAGAGAAATGGGCAAAAACAGCAGAGAGGGAGTATAAAATTGATCATAATTTTCCATTTTTATGTTTTCTTTGCATATAGATGCCCTGTAAATTAACTGAATCATGCACTGTTTTAATGTTTTTAAATGCAATTAGGGACATTTATTATGGCATTTACCAAAAAGGAAAAAAAGAAAGGCAATACATTGGATTCCATGTATGGATATTCAACACTCAGGGTTGTCAAAAGAGGACGTTTCTTCAAACTCACAGTTCTGCTGCCTCCCTCTCACTGAAATTTGTCCTCTTCTGGCTCTCTGTAGGTTTGCAAAATTGCTGCAGCTGCAACATTCACATTGAGGACAATCCAGGGAATAGAGGAACCATCCTTCTGTCTTCCCTTTGTGTTTGCAAACAAATCCCTGGAACCCAACATGTACATGTTTCAAATGAGTTGTTCTCTATATTAGGTCTATTTTCTAGTTGATTGAAAGCCAAATTCTTTTAATAGCTGTTTTAAAATCCTTCTTTGATAACTCATAATGTCTAGATTTACCGAGTGTTGCTCTAATTGGTTTTTTCTTCTTTTCATCACCACCTATATCTTTCTGTATTTGGATATATCAAAATTTATTGCTGCCTGACAGATTTTTATGTATAAGAAAACAAAAAGACTAAAAAGAATTTTTCTCCCCTGAAAGAATACATCATTCAATTTTCTCTTTTGCAGATAAAGGAGTTTGATCATCTCAAACCAAACAGATAAGCTGGTTTGAGTTTGAGTAGAAAACGAAGTTAGAGTCTCCACCCATACTTTCCAGTGATGGATTTTATTTGTGTTCTTGTTCTAGAACTCTTCTTTCAGTGAGATTTTCTCCCTCAAGTGCCATGGAGGGGGCTCCTCTGCCTTTTTGATCCTGCCATCCAGATATAAGCTCTCCGAACATTTTCCATGGGGTAAAAATGTCATGAGTTTAGATGAATTCTTGATTCCAAGAATAATAGCCTAGAAATTCATTAATACCTCTTCAGTGTTGAAGATCTGCAAGATATGAACATTCAGGGAGGCTGTAAAGGCTATGTATTACTTGCTGCAATTACATATCAATTTATGGTTATATCGAAGTAAGAAGTAAAATTTTTAAAATGTATCAATATATAGGTAAGAAAATGTAATAAATATCAAGGTTTATTTTATGTGATGTATTTGTATATATATGTGTATGTAAATTATTATGCACACATTCAAACGTTACCCTATGCATTTCTGTTGTGTTGACCTAATGCTTTAAACATTATATATATTCTCTTCAGGGGCAACTACTCTATCTGAGTATAGTGCCTTGGACTACAATAAGAGCTAATTTAAAAAAAAATTATGTCAGAGAATATATGCACTAATATGCAGCTTACATAAAGGCAGATGGTATATGAAAGTTTAATAAATCTTCTTTGCATTATTTACCATTATTTAAATTTAACTAGTATCATTTTATAACTTATAATGAATGTAAAATTTTCATTGAAAATTGTAATAAAACCACTTGAATTCAAAACACTGATAGAAAGATTAGAAACTCAAATTGCTAAAACAAGCTTCTCTGTTGGTTAACAGTATATTGCATGTGGTAGCTATTGTGTGACAACAGACATCATGGCAATCGAGGTCAGATTTTTAAAAATACTGCTGCTGACCTAGCTAGGTCATATTAACCACTATTTCTTCCATGGTTTCCAATTTACTTGTCCTTGTGTCTGTAAGTTGTTCTTTCCAAATGGAAATCTGATAGTCCTCCACTGTATAATTAAAATCTATGCCATACACTGATGACCCAGAATCCTGCAGGGTTTTCTCCCTTGGTCATCTCTCTGATATTTTAAATGCCTCCTCTCTAGTTCGTTTTAGCAATTTCTCAATGGGAAGATATTTCTTGAAAGATATTGTTGACTGAGGCTAATAGTTGGTGATTACTGAGATATTGAGAGACTTAGAGGACACAGGGATTTACCAGTATGAACATTATACATAATGAATAAAGCACACTCTAAGGAGTCTACAGCTTGTGTATGGGAACCTGTGATATTAGTGACGCATACTGCCACTCTGACTATGATTGTTTACTAGTTTCCAGGTTGTAATACATTTAAATCCTTATTCATCCTGATAACATTTCTATTTCAGTCAGTGTTTTTCATATCTTAATTTCTTCACCAGTGGCAAACTCTATTACCTCATAAGAAGAATTCCCTGGGGAATTACATCCTCTCAGGCTTCTCAAATTACTTTTTGTAAGTAGTTCCTACTCTAGTTCTGAGTAATGTCCTCCACTTTGGTTTCAGGTCGAAAATATCTGAGTAACATTTTAAAATCCTGAAACATAGGTCACAATTCTGACCATTTATATCAGAATCGCTAGGGGATTGATATTTTTTAAAGTGCCTCAAGTGATTTCAACATACTAAAGAGGTTGTAAACCCCAAATAATATTCCTAAACTTTCTTTGATTCTTGTATATGTCACAAAATTATTTTCCAGATTTCTTCCTTTTCTCTGTAATTGACACATATTTCTAGAATTGTTTGCAGGAACAGAGTTTTGTTTATATTGATTTGCATGAGTATATGCCATTAAAATGTTCTTGGCACTTTATCATAAGTGGTGTATTGTCACCCACACAAGATTAAAAATCATATTTCATTATAATTACAATGCACTAAACATTTGAAAATCATATTATTTTGGTACAACCATTTGTTCATTGCATTCTTATCTCTTACTACCTCCATTAAAATGTGCTATATATTTTAGAAGTTTATGCCATAAGCTTCTAAATCTGTCCTACTCCTCCTTCTCCTGCTCCTTCTCCTTCTCCTTCTCCTTTTACTTGTACTAGAGCTTGAACTCAGGGGCACTCCACCACTCAGCCATATCCCTAGCCCTATTTTGTATTTTATTTAGAGACAGCATTTCACTAAGTTAGCACCTCACTTTGCTGAGGATGACTTTGAACTGGAGATCCTCCTGCCTGGGCTTCCTAAGCTCCTGGGATTACAGGTGTGCACCACCAAGTTCAGCTATTCATTCTTATTTAAGGCCATATTCTGATTTTGCTGAATCCTCCAGAAAATTGGTTAGAAATCTTCCACAACAGTGTTTTCCACAGCTTATAAGAAAACAATTGGAAGATATGATACAAAGCCCACGCATGAGAACTTCTTCAAATCAGAATCTCTGAAGTAAATGCCATTCTGAATCCTTAATGCATTAATGACCAGGATTCTCAGATACTGCCCTCTGTTTTTCTTCCATACTTCTTTCAAAACTACTCTTTCATCACCATTAATTTCTCAGTTATTTCATTATACCGATGCATTTTTTTCCTCTTATTTCATATGTCCTCAGCCTTGGAATATCCTGAATTCATGCTACTTGTACCTTCCAGAGCAGTGACTTCTTTTATATCTTGTAGCAAGACAAGTGTATTTTATGAAATGATTTCAAGGTCTTGAAAGATTATAGATTTCCTAAAGATTCCAATTCAAGCTTAAGTGATTCTGAGAGCATGCTTGAACAAAAGACTTTCAGTGGAAAATATTAATTAAGAGCAGCAGAGCTAAGAACTGGGAAGTGGTAGAGAAGGTGGCAGTTTCTGCTTTCTCTAAAAGAAAGGCATTTCATTATTGGAAGCCATTAATAAGTTTCCTTTTAGTTTTTTCTTCTGTATTTGAAGTTGAACAATTTCTCAAGTGAACTGGTTTCCACACTTGGCATTCTCTTGAAAGCTTGGATGGATATTTTGCACTTTTTCATATGTACTTCAAATTGATGGTGTTCAAAATTGAACAAAATCACCCAATTGGTGAAACTAGTGCAATATACTGTCAAACAATGCTGGCTGAGATCTGGTTGCCAGCTTCCGTTTGCATTTTCAAATCTCCAAAGCTGAGATGCAATTCTTACTTTTCTCCATGACAAGCAATCAAAGGCTGTGACTATCCTCTGTGTCCAGACTGCCTTTTCAAGAATGTTTGAATAGTAAATAATCCTTGAAAATATTGTCTGTATCGACATGCAGGGACAGGTTTGTTTACTGTTCCATATAATAAAAATTATGTCTCCCTTTGAAGGCTTGTTTTCTGTAAATTATAAACTCAGGATTTCTCTTCTGTAATGGAACCCATTCCATATGCAGGTGTCACCTGGACTTATTTACCTCATCCTGTGGATTTGAAGCTCAGGGACATGGTACAAAATGATAATATTCTGGTGGTTGCTATTGGGGAGTAATAAACTATTTTGCTTTTCAGATTTCTGGTATTGACAAATGTAAAATCTACACAACTTCATCAACAAAAAGGGTTGAGACATTACTGACAGAGGAAGTAACCCTGTGGTGTACTACCTGGACTGAGGAGTCTTGTCTTCTGCCAGTGGCCATGAAAATATGTCGAACTAAGTTCTTACTTGAAATATGGTAAAATATCAGAAAAATTTCAGATTTTGATGCTCTTAACTTTAGGAATAGTGTCATATTAAGGCTAGATATTTTCAAAACCATGTGGTAAAGATATATATATATATATATATATTTTATAATATATGTGTGAGACACCAATTGTTTTGACAGCTATTACTTTGGCCAAAACTCTTTTGTGTTGTTTTTTTTTTTTTTTTTTATTTAACCTTTTTTTTATTTTAATTAAAAATCATAAATTTACATAGGGCAATGCTGTTTGATTCATTCTGTTATTTTTTTCCCTTCCCACCCTCTCCTCCCACACCTCTTTTCCCTCTATACAGCCCTTTCTTCCTCCATTCTTACCACCCTCCTTATCCCTAACCCTAAACCTAACCCTAACCCTAACACTAATCCCTCCTACCCCCCCCCTTATATGTCCACATCCGCTTATCAGCGGGATCATTCGTCCTTTAGTTTTTTGAGATTGGCTTATCTCACTTAGCATGATATCCTCCAATTTCATCCATTTGCATGCAAATGCCATAATTTTATCATTCTTCATGGCGGAGTAATATTCCATTGTATACATATGCCACAGTTTCTTTATCCATTCATCAATTGAAGGGCATCTAGGTTGGTTCCACAATCTGGCTATAGTGAATTGAGCAGCTATGAACATTGATGTGGCTGTATCTCTGTAGTATGCTGATTTTAAATCCTTTGGGTATAGGCCAAGGAGTGGGATAGCTGGGTCAAATGGTGGTTCCATTCCAAGCTTTCTGATGAATATCCATACTGCTTTCCAGAGAGGCTGCACTGGCCAAAACTCTACAACCCCACCAGCAATGTATGAGTGTTCCTTTTTCCCCACATCCTTGCTTATGTTCTTATGTTCTTGATAATCACCATTCTAATTGGGTGAGATGAAATCTTAGGGTAGTTTTGATTTCTATTTCTCTTATTACTAGAGATGTTGAACATTTTTTCATATATCTGTTGATTGCTTATACATCTTCTTCTATGAAGTGTCTGTTCATTTCCTTAGCCCATTTGTTGATTGGATAATTTGTATTCTTGGTGTAGAGTTTTTTGAGTTCTTTATAGATTCAGGATATTAGCACTCTATCGGAAGTATGAGTGGCAAAGATATTCTCCCACTCAGTAGGCTCTCTCTTCACATTACTGATAGTTTCCTTTGCTGAGAGAAAGCTTTTCAGTTTGAATCTATCCCAGTTGTTGATTCTTGCTTTTATTTCTTGTGTTATGGGAGTCCTGTTAAGGAAGTCTGCTCCTAAGCCAATAAGTTGAAGGTTTGGACCTAATTTTTCTTCTATAAGGTGCAGGGTCTCTGGTCTGATTCCGAGGCCCTTGATCCATTTTGAGTTGAGTTTTGTGCAGGGTGAGAGATAGGGGTTTAATTTCATTCTGTTGCATATGGTTTTCCAGTTTTCCCAGCACCATTTGTTGAAGAGGCTATCTTTTCTCCATTGCATATTTTTGGCCCCTTTGTCTAGTATGAGAAAATTGTATTTATTTGGGTTTGTGTCTGTGTCCTCTATTCTGTACCATTGATCTACCTGTCTATTTTGGTACCAATACCATGCCGTTTTTGTTATTATTGCTTTGTAATAGAGTTGAAGATCTAGTATTGTGATACCCCCTCAGTCTTTCTACTGAGGATTGCTTTAGCTATTCTGGGTTTCTTATTCTTCCAGATGAACTTCATGATTGCTTGCTCTATTTCTGTAAGGTACATCATTGGGATTTTACTTGGAATTGCATTGAATCTATATAGCACTTTTGGTAGTTTGGTCATTTTGACAATATTAATTCTTCCTATCCATGAACATGGGAGATCTTTCCATCTTCTAAGGTTTTCTTTAATTTCTTTCTTTAGTGTTCTGTAGCTCTCATTGTAGAGGTCTTTCACCTCTTTTGTTAGATTGATTCCCAAGTATTTTATTTTTTTTGATGCTATTGTGAATGGGGTAGTTTTCCTAATTTCTCTTTCTGAAGATTCATCACTTACGTATAAAAATGCATTGGATTTATGAGCATTGATCTTGTAACCTGCTACTTTACTGAATTCACTTATGAGTTCTAAGAGTTTTCTGTTGGAATTTCCAGGTTCCTCTAAATATATAATCATGTCATCAGCGAACAGGGATAGTTTGAGTTCCTCTTTTCCAATTTGTATCCTTTAATTTCTTTGGTTTGTCTAATTGCTCTGGCCAGAGTCTCAAGAACAATGTTGAATAGAAGTGGTGAAAGATGGCATCCCTGCCTTGTTCCAGTTTTTAGGGGGAATGCTTTCAGTTTTTCACCATTTAGAATGATATTGGCCATGGGCTCAGCGTAGATGGCCTTCACAATGTTAAGGAATGATCCCACTACCCCAATTTTTTCTAGTGTTTTGAGCATGAAGGGATGCTGTATCTTATCAAATGCTTTTTCTTCATCTATTGAAATTATCATGTGATTCTTAACTTTTAGTCTGTTGATATGGTGAATGACATTTATTGATTTCCAGATGTTGAACCAACCTTGCATCCCTGGGATAAAACCCACTTGATTGTGGTGCACTATCTTTTTAATATATTTTTGTATGCGATTTGCAAAAATTTTGTTGAGAATTTTTGCATTGATGTTCATTAAGGATATTGGTGTGAAATTTTCTTTCCTCAATGTGTCTCTGTCTGGTTTAGGTATAAAGGTGATATTGGCTTCATAGAATGAGTTTGGGAGGGTTCCCTCCTCTTCTATTTTATGGATTACTTTGAGAAGTATTTGAATGAGCTCTTCTTTAAAGGTTTCGTAGAACTTGACTGAGAACCCATCTGGTCCCAGACTTTTCTTTGTTGGTAGGCTTTTGATGACCTCTTCTATTTCATTGCTTGAAATTGATTTATTTAAGTTGTGTATGTCCTAATCGTTCAGTTTAGGTAATTCATAAGTCTCTAGAAACTTGTTGATGTCTTCGAGGTTTTCTGTTTTGTTGGAGTATAGATTTTCAAAATAGCTTCTAATTATGTTTTGTATTTCACTTGTGTCTGTTGTGATATTTCCTTGTTCATTCTGAATTTTAGTAATTTGAGTTGTCTCCCTCTTTCTCTTTGTTAGTGTGGCTAAGGGTTTATCAATTTTGTTTATTTTTTCAAAGAACCAACTATTTATTTTGTTAATTTTTCCGATTGTTTCTTTTGTTTCAATTTCGTTGATTTTGGCTCTGATTTTAACTATTTCCTGTCTTCTACTACTTTTGGTGTTGGTCTGCTCTTCTTTTTCTAGGGCTTTGAGCTGTAGTGTTAAGTTGTTTATTTGTTGATTTCTACTTCTTTTGTTGAATGTGCCCCATGAAATAAATCTTCCTCTAAGTACTGCTTTCATAGTGTCCCAGAGATTTTGATATGATGTTTCTTTGTTCTTATTTACTTCTAAGAATTTTTAAATTTCCCTCCTGATGTCTTCTGTTATCCATTCATCGTATAATAGTGTATTATTTAATCTCCAAGTATTGGAGAAGTTTCTGTTTTTTATTCTGTCATTTATTTCTAATATCAGTCCATTATGATCTGATAGAGTACAAGGTAGTATCTCTATCTTCTTGTATCTGCTTACAGTAGCTTTGTGGCATAAAACATGGCCTATTTTAGAGAAGGATCCATGTGCTGCTGAGAAGAAAGTGTATTCATTCTTTGTTGGATGGTATATTCTATATAAGTCGGTTAAGTCTAAATTGTTAATTGTGTTATTGAGATCTATGGTTTCGTTATTCAGTTTTTGTTTGGATGATCTATCCAGCAGTGAGAGAGGTGTGTTAAGATTACCTAGTATTATTGTGTTGTGGTCTATTTGATTTCTGGAATTGAGAAGGATTTGTCTGACCTACATGGATGAGCCAATATTCGGGGCATAGATATTTATGTCTTGCTGATTTATGCTTTCCTTAAGCAGTATGTAATGTCCTTCTTTATCCCTTCTGACTAGTTTTGGCTTAAAGTCCACATTATCTGAAATGAGGATGGATACTCCAGCTTTTTTGCTGTGTCCGTGTGCATGGTATGTTTTTTCCCATCCTTTCACCTTTAGTCTATGGGTATCTCTTTCTATGATATGGGTCTCTTGCAGGCAGTATATTGTTGGATATTTCTTTTTTTAATCCAATCTGCCAGTCTATGTCTTTTGATTGATGAGTTCAGGCCATTAACATTCACAGTTATTATTGTGATATGATTTATATTCCTAGTCATTGGACTCATTTTTGTTTTTTGACATGATTTGGTTTCTCCTTTATTTGGCTATTCCTTTAGGCTAGTTCCTCCCGTTGCTGATTTACATTGTTGATTTTCATCTCTTCCTCATGGAATATTTTGCTGAGAATGTTCTGCAATGCTGGCTTTCTTTTTGTAAATTCCTTTAGCTTTTGTTTATCATGGAAGGATCTTATCTCATCGTCAAATCTGAAAGTAAGTTTTGCTGGGTATAAAATTCTTGGTTGGCATCCATTTTCTTTCAGGGCTTGGTAAATGTTGTTCCAGGCCCTTCTAGCTTTTAGGGTCTGGATTGAAAAATCTGCTGATATTCTTACTGGTTTCCCCCTGAATGTAATCTGATTCTTTTCTCTCGTGGCCTTTAAAATTCTGCCTTTATTTTGTATGTTAGGTATTTTCATAATAATGTGCCTTGGTGTAGGTCTGTTGTAATTTTGCATATTTGGAGTACTATAAGCCTCTTGTACTTGGTTTTCCATTTCATTCTTCAGATTTGGAAAATTTTCTGATATTATTTCATTGAATAGATTGTTCATTCCTTTGGTTTTTTTCTCTAAGCCTTCCTCAATTCCAATAATTCTTAAATTTGGCCTCTTCATGATATTCCATAATTCTTGTAGATTCTGTTCATGATTTCTTACCATCTTTTCTGTTTGGTCAACCTTGTTTTGATGATTAAATATTTTGTCTTCAATATCTGAGGTTAAGTCTTCCAGGTGATCTATCCTATTGGTTATGCTTTCTATGGAGTTTTTAACTTGGTTTATTGTTTCCTTCATTTCAAGGATCTCTGTTTGTTTAGTTTGTTTTTTTTTTTTTTCAGTATCTCTAACTCTTTATTGAAATGTTCTTTTGCTTCCCTTATTTGCTCTTTTAACTGTTGATTGGTGCATTCATTTAATGCCTGCATTTGTTCTTTCATCTCCTCGTTTGCTTCTCTGATTGTTTTAATTATGTACATTCTGAACTCCCTTTCGGACATTTCTTCTGCTGTGCTGTCATTGGGTTTTATTGATATAGTATCCAGGTTTGTTTCGGACATTTTCTTCCCTAGTTTTCTCATATTGGTCAGATGTCAGTGGGACTCTGTGATATTGTAGATTTCCTCTATTGGCTTATAGTGTCCCTGTAGATTTCCAGTGTATCACCTACCAGCCTTCAGTAGCCTGAAGTCGTGGATTATTTTGATAATGCAGTGCTTCCGAAGAACGCTGCCCCTAGCCCGCTACTGGTTCCAGGGAGAGAGACCTGGAGAGGTCTCTTGCTGCCCAGCCCTGGTCCCAGAGGCTGGTTGCAGATTGGAGGTCTCCACTGGCTTGGGGACTTGTGGCTGACTCTGTGTAGACAGGCTTTCACTGGGCGGTCTGCCCCGAGAAGCTAGCCTAGAGAGGCTCTTCCCGCGAGAAGGGGCTGGGCTGTTTGGGGAAGTCCCTGGCGCCCTGTGCTGGTCTCTGAAGCAACCTGCGGATGGGCCAGAGCTGGCAGCAGGGCGGGCTGTAGCTGGCAGCGGGGCGGGCCGGAGCTGGCCGCGCTGCTTCTGTGCAGAAAGGCTCTCACTGGGGGGCCTGCTCCAGGAGGCTGGAGAATCTGTCTCTGTGGGAGGAGCCCACCACCAGACTGTACAGAGCTGCCTGGGGGAGACTCTATCTGCCCTGTCCTACTCTAATAAGCCACTCGAATCGGGCCTGCTGCCCAGCTGAGCTTTGCTGGGTCGGGGAGACTCACCCCGTGGTTCTATTTCAGTCCGAGCTGCTTGCATGTCCTGTGTTGTTGTTTTTAATCTATAGTTGCATTATAGATTTTAGAAAGTTCTTTCTTAAAATTTTGTAATATTCTCACTGCTTCTCAGGATTTTGGCACTGAACATATGAAATTTATATCATGTTGTTCATAAAAAGGGTAGAGACTTTTCTGGGGAGTAAAGTAGCCCTACAACATACCACTCTCAAGGATAATAAATCAATACATTGATCACCTGCAAATAGTTGTAAACTAGTAACAAATCCCTCACACAGTAAATACTGTCTACTGTCATACATTTTTATCATCTCTCAATATGTCACGTAAAATGATCACTGACTGATGTTAGAATATTTCTCATTCATTCTTTTTACTTAGAAGTTTAATAACCCTGTTGTAAAAAGAAAATGAGGTTATTTTGTTATTTTTTTCATTGTAAACTCTTTTTGGCCTTGATGTTCACATTATTTAGTGTTCAGTATGTCTAAGTATTTGTGTAAAAATCCATCCTATGACTGTCCATCACTGTATAGTTTTTAAAAAAATACCAAGTTCTCTTTTAGAAAAAGGAAAGTGCACAAATGTCTGTACTATCCTGGCTCCTGTACTTTTCTGTATGTGCCAGATCATTTGGTGAATGAATATGTTAACAGCTTACAGTTTTAATATATCTCAATGAAATTAGCACAGTTAACTTTTTTACTTTCCAGATGAGGCATCTGTTCTACAACAATGAAAAGAATTTGCTGTGACCCAACAACTTACACAAGGTTAATCGGGGATTTGGTGAAGAGATTCTGAAACCCAGATTTATGCTCTTAGCCACATAATCATCACCACTGTGTCTTGTCCTTCAGTCACAGAGAAGCAAAGTTTTCTGTTCCTGAACATAAGCACGTGCCTGCTCTCCTCTTTATCTTCATTTTAGCCATGTTTCTGACAAAATCAAATCTAAGGATTTCTTTCTAGGAAAACTCCTTTACTTATAATGTTGCCTGTATTTCACGTAATAAGGTGTGATACATAATTTAATCTTTAATATATAGTACAATACAGTATAGAAAATATATAATCAGATACTATCTCTTCCCATTACAAAATACTCCAAAAGTTGTCAGTTTAAAACACTAAGTACACACTGTTGTGACATTAATTGAGGCGTGGTTTAGCAGGGTCCCTCCAGTTCAGTTTCTCTCACAAGCCTGCATCAAGGTATCATCTGGGATGTACTTGTCTCAAATCTGAACTGAAGTAAAATTCTTTCCTAACCTTACTCATGTGGAAAGTTTAAAGTCCTAACTGAATTTCTTTTTTTGCTTTTATTAGTGCATTATAGTTATACATAATAGTTGAGTTCATTTTGACATAATCATACATGTGTGGAATTTTATATAAGCTTTGCTCTAAAAAATGCTTCAATGCCTTTTTTATTATTTTAACAGCCCTTGACAAACCACATTATGTAAATTTAATGGAACCCCTACTTATTGTAACATGCCATCTTTAAATAATGTATTTAGTTATGCAAAAATGTAGGATTGGCTTCAAAGTACTTATAGTCAAAGAAAAGAAATAAAACAGGTGCATAGATAATTATAATATGAAGCAGACTTTAAGAGTTACCATTAAAACTGTACAGCTGAAATAAACTAGAAGTTCAAAGAAATTACTTTCTTTTTGAGGTAACTGATTATATGTACCCAGAGGATCTAAAATGGATGGGCACTGCTCAGGATTTTATAAACAGTTGGAAGATAACTGGGTATAATAGTCCAAACTTATCCTTTTATCTTCTATGTGGCTATTATTTTTCCTTCTTCCTTGTCTTATTCTTTTGATTTCAGTATCCAACATGCAATGGTAAGGGTGCAAAGTTTGTAATATTAAATTAATGATTTATCTGGACATGGGATCTTTGGTGAAGCAGTGAATTGACTTAATATAACTCTAATGTATTATTATTGATTGTCAGAATAAAAATGTACTGCCTTTTAAAAAATTGTCCATATGATTTTAAATTTTTTGCTTTAATGAGTGACCCTGATTTCCATTTATTAATAAACTACATATTGTACAATTATATGCTCTCTTAGAACACTGTAAATTGTTATCATATAGCATTTTATTGCATACTCTTGCACCTTGACTACAAAAGTTAAGGTATATATGTAACACATTCATTTCTGTATTCTTAGTTCCTAGACTGTGACTAGAACAAACTGATACTTACAACACTTAGAGAATGAAAGAAACAAAATTATTAAATAATTTGGAACATATTTCAATAGAGAGTTCACTCCTTGAATAGTAAACAAGTTTTGAAGTGTCTGTGGAAAGAAATAAACAAAAAACTTGTGAATTTCCCCTGGGAAACAGAAAAATAGTGTTTAAATTTTAGTTTATTGTCTATTTGACACTTTTGAGTACCTAGAACTCACATAGTTACTTGAAAAGAAATAAATATTTAGGTTCCAGGGTCAAAACCTCTGATTCTGTCATAAGGACATACTGAAGAGGCATTGTGTATGATAATCTACAGCACAGACTATGCAGCTTGCCAGAAGCCAATGCCAATTCCAGTGGTTATGAACTTTGTGATTTGGGGTAAGTTACACCACCTTTATAAGCCTCATTTCTCTCTTCTATAATAATACTTTATTCATAATACTATGAGATAATACATGTAAAGTTCTATTTAAGACATAGAAAACACTTAGCATTTGTCATGTGCTGTAGTCATTTAAAGAAATTTTTGTGTATATGCTGAAACATGGCCTTCCCCATCATGTATACTTACCCCCCCAAGTATATTTAAAACTTAAGAAAATAAAAGCCATATACACCATCCTACATTTCCCTCATAACTATTACCTTGTTGCTTAAAAGAGTATATTCAGTATTACTGTTATGTGAACTATAATCCTTAAATTTTCAACCCTTTATGAACATAAGTGTATGTGATAATTCTTTCTTCATTATAAAGGTATGCATTTAGCATACCTGCAAATATAGAATTATCATTCCACTATGTTCAATTTATGGGGAACTCAGTTCACAATTTCTTCATGCCTTGGTTTTCATTCTTCAGGTGACCAGTCTTACGGTTAATATATCAAACACCACACAGCCCTATAATTGCCAGATGGCCTGGTTCACCAACAATTCAAATTAAGATGACAAAGCCTAAGAGTGAAGAGAGTGAATTGATTCGACGAGACTCTATTAAATCAATTCAGGCCCCCATAAAAATAGTTGTAAAAGAATTTTCAACACTTTATGGTAGCTAGAATTCTCTGACCATCTCTTGAGAAAATTATAGTTCCCTCTAGATCAATATATAAATCTGTGTGGTACTCCAAATTCTATTCCTGCCACTTTCAACTTAGAGGCTGCAAGTTGCCTTCATCTAAAATCCAATAGAGTATAAAATCTTCTCTATCTTGATTTCTCAGGAAATGTACTTTCTGTATAACTGAGGCATTTTGGTTTTGTCAGGCTTTAGCTAAGTCTTCTGCTGTTTATATTTCAGTTACAAATGCCTTAAGTACAGATTTAGCTGAGATGGTAGATTTCAATAACACAGGCTATAAAACATGTTCAAAGGACCAGCAAGGTGATATTTAGGATGAAATTTCTCTTTCCTTTTCAGCTACATGGCATGGATTGGGTTTTTGTTTTCTTTTATTCTGTTTCTGTCTCATATGAAGGGTAGGAAGTTACTCTTCATTTCCTTTCAGGTTCTACCACAGAGGAGTATGGGTCCAGTGTTCTCAGGTAGACATCTTGGAATATATTTATTTTTAGACTTTTATGAGAAATATTTAAAATATTATCTGAATGCAGTTCATTTTTGTGTGTGTGTGAGTATGCAAATTTTGCTAAGGAAAATCAGCTGCCTACCTGCATGATGATGTTAATAAGACTTCAGCTCAATGAATTAGTGTCCTCAAAAATTTCAAGGTCAACATCTTTGTTTTCTCTGACCTCCTGGTTAATACCTTGAACCCACACTCCTGGATAATTCCTTGAACAACACAATCAAGAAAATATGACCTTAAGAAATGAGTATGCAGTCCTTATGTCCTGAAAAGTCATTCATAAGCCTATAAAATGAGGTCATTTAAGGCACTAATAAAAGAAAAATGAATTTACAAATAGATGGTTTACAAGACATTCTGAATTTCAGAACTCTGCCAGAGAACAAATATTGTATAAGAAATAACAAAAAATTATAGAGCTAGGACAGGATGAAGAATGTTGTAGCCCTCAAAGTCTGACAGAAGAGTGAAATGGTGGGAGATACGAAGATCTGTTTTTATGCCTTTCTCTATGATTTTGTAAATTATACTGACTTTTTTTTATTAACCTCAGAATCCTTTTGTCTAAGGGATGGCTCAATTTTGTAGACACCAACAGCCAAATAGAACATCAATTTTCCTCTAAATTTATGCAGAATATTGGTTAAATTTAGGGATTATTTAGTGATCACAACAAGTTATTCTGTTTGGGGTTAATACCCATCAAGATTAAGAGTGGTTTTAGAGAGCAGGATTGAGTATAATGATTGAACGGGACTGTATCAGAAACAGTAGTGCCTCTAGAGATCTGGACGTTCAAGAAAGGCAAATGCTATACAGGTGGAATTTTTTTTCTGTGCCTAACAAAATTATTAATTTAGACCCTAAGTCATGTAGCAATATAAATGTGATAAAAATAACATTTGCTGCCGTAAATATCAGCCTTTGTGAAAAATAAATTGAAATCTCAATCTCAGTTCCATTCTTTATGGCCGAGAGGAAATGAATTTTGGTTACTATTGGGGTTTTCTTCATTGATATCCTCTGATCAAGCAAAAGTTTTGAGTCTTGATCACTGAAAAGAGTCCCAGGTCTTTCCAGCTAGTGGGTCATACTAACCTGCAGGTGATGTTTTCTTTGTTCAAGCCTCAATCTGTCCTTTGAGGCAGGAAGATGTGATGCTTCCATATCAAGTGTGGGCAAGAAAATTTACACACACAGAAAGTTGAAATAGTTTCACTAAAACATCAATGCATTTTCAATTTGGATTGATAAGTTTTCAGTAAGGTCTTATGCCCTACATTATAAAATGGAAAATGCTACAAATAATCTTTTATTTGAGGCATGGCACATTTATTCACTGACTAATAATTAATGTGCATCCATTTCAACTTAGAGGAAACAAATTTAAAAACATCAAAAATTGAAAAAAAACTCAAAATAAAGCCTTGCATAAGGTAGTATTTCCTTTTAGTTATTAAAGTCAGATGTAACCAAATAATAAACAATTAAAATAATGAGAAAATACACAGTATATATAAAAGGGAAGAAAAGGGGAAAGAGCTAAAATTTATGACAAAATGTAGAACAAAATAAGAGAAAAAAGAGTTCTGGGAGTTATGCAATTATACACATGATTGAAAAAGGTTTTTACGAAACAAAATTGATTGTTATGGTTTAGGTACCAGGTGTCCCCAAAAGATCATGAGTGAGACAATGCAAGAATTTTCACAGGTTAAATGATTAGATTGTGAGAGGGATAGCCTAATCATGGATTAATCACTGATGTGGATTAATTGAGTAGTAAGGTAGCCTGGTAGGGTGTGCTAGGGGAAGTAGGTCATTGGAAGTTTCTTTGTGGTTTATATTTTATCCCTGGTGATGTGAGCCTTCTTTGCTTCCTGAATACCATGTCCTGAGCTGCTTTCTTCTGCCATGCCCTTCTGCATTGATGTTCTGTCTCACCCCAGGCCCAGAGCTATGGAGTGAGCTCTAAAGTCATGAACCAAAATAAACTTTTCCTCCTCTACATTGTTTTTGGGCTTATTGGTCAAGGGACAAAAAAAACAAGGATATTTGAGCAGGTACTTGAAGATGTGATGGAATGTCTTGTGAGTATCCAGGAGAAAGGGTTCTGGCCAGAGAGAGTCATAAGAATAACAGCACTGAGGTAGGTCTCTGTTTGGCATGTTCAAGGCATATCGAGGAAGTTAAGGTAACTTTAAATGTAATAAACACAGGGAAAGTCATTGGTGATGAGCCCAGAAATGTATTGGGTGAGATTGTGTAGGGCATGGCGGTGGGGGTCTGAAAGCACAGTGGCTTTTACACTAAGGACAATGGAGAAAGAGGAAAGAGCTTTGACCTAAGAAATAATGTTTTCACTTATTTTGTGATTATCACTCTACATCTTGTGATGAATTTAAAATATAGGGTCATGTATAGATGAGGGGTTCAGTTTTAGCTTTACTTTAATCTAAGTGAGATGTGTTAGTGGCTTCTGGAAGTCTTATAGCAATGGAGGTGAATAACAGAAAACAGTGGGACTAACAACATTTACTCATATTGATCATACAGCATGAGAGATTTACAGGAATAAAGGATGATTCAAACATCTTAGCCTGAGAGACTAGAATTTAGAGAAAGGAAAGGGATCACTACAGGACATAAGTTGAGATGCTTATTAGACTTTCTTATTGGAAGACCAATAAGCAGAAACCATATAATCCTGGATTTGAAGGAAGTAGTCTGAACTGGAAATATAAATGTGGTACACACCACATTTATTGATTCTGTGAATATTCAAACCAAGATAAGGTAATTCTATAGTAAGTTATCCAATATTGGATAATAAATAACAACTATGTGCTAAGATACTATTGCTGATTTTGTTTTCAGATGCTGGCCAGGAGTTTGCTTTAAAAAAATACAATGAGGAATCTGGACTGTGAGCAGGAAGTGAATCTTGTACAATGCTTCTAGCCTTAACATACATTCTGATATATGGGTTTCATGAGTAAAATTTTTTTTTTAAAGCACAGTGCCAATTTTATGAAAGAGATATCAATTTGTATTCCCATTAGGATGGTAGTCAAGTTCTATTTTCACCTTGATCAAGGCTGAGTTTTACGTTTTTTGCCTACTTATTACTAAATGAACAAGGAAATTTATTGATAAAGACAATGGACAATGAGGATACTTTCTTGACTATAAATTCTAATCAAACGTGGATTAGGTATATCTTAGGTTTGGATGAATCCAGCACATTGAGGATTAGGGTTTCGATATCTGAATTTGGAGAGTGACAAAAACCTTCAGCCCATACAATGTATAAAAGAATGTAAGTGCATTGAATGAAAAGATGAACCCACTCATCTGTGAAAACAGCACAGCAATGTGAACAGGTCAAGATGACTGGCATATGAGCTTATTGACCTCTAGGACAGAGTTAGAAAAAAGGAGCTGGAGCCTGAGTTCTGGGAGGGGGACCAGGGGTGTAAATAACCTCATAGAGGAGGATAGAGTTTGGGCTATTACTTGAAATCAAGAAATTTGTCTGGAATTTCTTGTTGTGAAATTCCTCCATACACTTTTAGAGCAGTTGAGAAAATTCTGGGATTAGCTGCATTATGAGGACATGGCTATATAAATCCCCTTACCTAGGAAGGAGAGAAGACGCAGAGTCTAAAACCTAGGGGCAGGAGCACAAAGCACTGCTGGTTCTCACATCCTTCCTTTTTGCATATTTATTTTTTACTGTTAACTGCTTATTCTCTATAAATAAAATTGTACCTTTGAGTTATGGAGCAGATTTGCTTTCCTCTAGAGCTTTATGTTGCTGGGTTTTAAGGTTGAGAGCATACTAGCACTAGATCACTTTCAATCATTTTCTCCTGTTGAGTATTTTTAAGCATCATGTGATAAATATTTGGACACAAAACTTGCTGAAGTCTCACTTGTTTCAGCTTCCCAGGGACTGGCATTTATTTCTTCTTCTTCTATTCTTTCTGTATTTTTTAGATACTAAATTGAAAATAACAGATTTTTCTTGTGTTTTTATCTATGTATCTTTGTTTTCCTTCTTCTAATAATTTCGTAGACTTTGCATTCCCAGTTTTATGGAGTGAAGCACTCTTAATACTTTATCCAACTTGGGTGCGCTCTTATGTTTGCCGTGTACTCTGAGGTCATGAAAACCCAAACCCAAGATCGAATTGTTTAGCAAATGTCTTAGCTTGAGAAAATTGACCAAGGCCCCAACCAGGTGGGTTCCCATCTTCACTGAATCATTTGGTCTGAGAAATAGCTGTCTTTTATGCTAGTTCATTAACACATTGCAAGGGTTTTTCAACATTGGTACCCAAGACGTTCCAGACACTTAACCCACTATATTACTAAATCTGAATCCCAAGTTGTGAAAGAGAAAATCATTCTATTAGCATTTATCTGAACTTTTCCCATAGGGACAAATATTGTAGCCTAGATTTCCCTCGGAAAAGAAATAATTACAACTCTTATTTTTATTCTTGTTGCCTGATAAACTTACTAAGAGCCAATAAGATATGGAAATACCAATAAGAATAAACATATGATGATGATAATGATAAAAGCAGCATGTTTGATATTATAGTAACCCTTTTCATTGTATCTGCTTACAGAAAGAATATAATAAGATGGTTGTAACTTTTGTAATAGGCATGTGAGTTTGACTGATGGCTAACACACTTGAACTACTTAGAATGTAGTTCAGTTTTCAGAAAAAATAAAATTGTAAACTCTAATGTTGGGGATACATAAGGTTCTTACATATCTAAGTTTTAAATTATTATGTGGACAAAATGCATTTCAGTTAGAGAAGAGAATCATTTATTTAATGTTCAAAGGAATATTAATTTTTCATTAGTCTTAGTACATTAGTACACTGAGTAATAAACAATGCACAAGTAACCTGAGGTGTTTCATTTCTGTCATGAAAAGTTTTGGATATTAGAGAGGCCAACAACACATTGGAATATCCCCAGACTGTGACCATTAGTATTGATAATTTGTGAAATCCTTGTGTGTGTGTGTGTGTGTGTGTGTGTGTGTTGGTGGAGGTTTGAGAGTGAGTGCTTTGAATATTCAGGAGACTTAAATCTACAAAGCCAGACTTTAAAACATTCAATATTCAGTTTTATTGTAGGAAAATGAAATAGTTTTACTTCTGTTTTTCTTGTTTTTCAGATGACAGCTACCTAAAATAAAATGCTGGAAGCTTGAGATTAGCTTTGAATAAATGCAGCTCCTCCCTTTAAATTGTAGTCTGGTTTCTGCAAGAGTTCTTTTATCTCCTGTGGAGAGCATTTTACTGCCTGTTGGGGACCTCCTACAGAGATGGGTAATGTTTTACTCATCCCCATAGGAGGTTCCCCATAGGAGTTCAGAATCACCCACTTTTAATGTTTCAACAGAAGGTGATATAATAAATATTAAGTAGTTGGACTTTATTCTTCATAATGTGGGCACATTATTTCATCAGATTTATTTTCACTATTAAAGAACACCTTAGTCTTAATGTCTGGAAAATTAAGACAAATGCAGTCAGGTCTAGGTGAGAATGTAGATTGACTTAGAATAATTTAAAATCTTTCTTTCCTTCCTAGTAAACCCCAACTCACTTCCAAGTTTCTCCTTCTATTATATGCTAATGTGTGCTCAGGACTGCATCTGAGCACTGATGGTGAATATATCATCTGTGAGTTCTAAAATAGCTGTCATGGATTCCCCTAAAAAGGTGGGTTAAAAATTGGCACTATTAGTATTTGAATGCAAATTTTAAAAAGATGCTGAGACTGTCTGGCCATTTTTAGAGTATTAATACTGAACATTGATCAACAGCTTACTATATATATCAACTGCTCAACTCCAAATATAACATGGGCAAGCAGAAATTTATAACTCAAGAGCGAGGTGGGGGGCAGTGCATGAAAAATTACTAAGAGGAAATAGGGAGTGTAAGGGAGATTTAGGCTAAACAGACCTAAGAGGATTCTTGCTGAAGACAAGCCAAAGTGATCAGACATCATCTAGGATACAAGGAGCTAGATCAAACATCAAGGGTCACTGAGTGTCAAGGGTCATGCTAGGGGATGTCTTGCCAAACTGACTTATCAAGTTTCCTTGCTAAAACTGAATTTTATAAGAAAAGTGTACAAACGGCCTGGGAGAAGGATGAGTCAGAAAAATTTGGTCAAGCAGAGCATGTTTGTCAATGGATCCTGTGTTTTCTTTATCACTGGACTAGGTGCTTCTTTCAAGCACTTAACATAAGCACAGAAACCTAATATATCACTGATGAGATTAACCCATTAATGAAATCAGAACCCTCAAGATGGAATCACCTCCCAAAGACCTGCCTCTGAAGATTGCAGCTTTGGAGACCAGACACATGGACATTCCAGATCCAAGCCTAAGCCAAAGTCCCATGTGTCGTATGGAATTCTGTGTTTGTTCTTGTAAGCTCATCAAGCCCAGCTAAGGATGCTGCCTGTGAAGCACTGTGCTGACCCTGGTGAGGAGGAAATGAAGGTGCTGTGTCACAAGGACTAAGATTCTTCCCTTTCATGAGCATCTTGGAAATTGTAAAGTCCTTGTGTGCTAAGTCAAGCAATAAAATCCCTATGCGTTTCTAAGTAAAAACTTCACAACACATAACATTGATCAGGGTGTTTTCAATCAGCCCAAAATGAGGTGGTGATTGTTTTTATTCTTATTCATCTATATTCTAGATGGTCAAAATGACCAAGATGTGATAGAATTCCATTTCTCTCATTCATTATGTTAGGACTTAACTTTAAAGACTCCCCCATAGAATGAATCAGTCATCTTTCCCAGTGGGTGGCGTTCTCTTTGCCAATAATCTTAAAGTATTACAAAAATATGCAAAAAAAAAAAATGTCTTCACAGTTAATATTTCTAAAGTGGATATTCTTTTAAAACTGCTTGTCTCTGCATCCTAAGTGAAAAGAATAAGATCATCAAGTCTCCTAAGGAAAAGAACTTTCAAAAAGCAGAAAAAGAAAAAGAAAAAGGAAAAGAGAGTCACTTATTTGAGGATAGCTATATTAAGCCCAAGATGATAACAAGCTGTGGAATTGAAAATTTAACATTTAGTACTTTTTAGTTAATCGATAATATTATTTTATTGAGTACAACATTCTGACTTTAAGCCCATGTTCTAATACCTGAGGGAGCAAAATGGAGCTTTAGAAAGTCTGTGTCACTTAGTGAATTCTTTGCTTTATACAAAGGAAGAATAATCTTTGACAGGGAAAAATAGAAAATTCTAAGATTCTAATTCTAGAAACATATGCCTGAGGTGTCTTAATAGTTAATTTTCTTTCCTTTATTGTTGTGGGCTTTTTTCCAACGGGCACAGCAAGATTTTGTGGAACATTGTTCAACTCAGCATTTACAGAGCACCTGCTGACAAGCCTATAACATTAAATCTTAGACTTTGAGGCTTCATGAGTAATTATTAACAATGTAAAGTTTTCTTTTCCTTCACTTTTAAGCCAGGGTTTATGGAAGTGTGTGTGCATGTGTGTGTGTGTGTGTGTGTCTGTATGCATACATAATTAAGTTAAGAACAAAGGATAATCTCTTGTGCCTTTGTTATTATAGAGTTAACAAAAATTTGTTAAGCAATTGGAACCACAGAGATTTCTGAGCAACTCCATTATTTAATTCCATGTTAACATGTACTGCCAAGTACCCATTGCCTATCTTTAGATGTCTCAAAAACCAGCAAGCACAGATGGATGGCCCAGCATCCTGTGAACTTTTGACTTTGACATGTGACTCAGGAAACACACACACACACACACAAACACACACTTACACCCATCTGTATAATTAATTCAACAAATTTCCCTTTCTCTCTTCCTTTTTTCCAAAGAGAGCCAAAAATGGAATACAGAGATCTAGATACAGTTCAAACAGGATCCTAAACCTGGATAGACCAGAGACGATCAATGGGTGAGGAAAGAACTAAAAAGCACCAAGATAGAGAATTTCCTTGTACTATTTTCCTGCTAATTCATATTCTACCATTTACAATCCAAGGAAAATATATCATGAAGAAGAAGAATTAAAGAAAGAAACAAAGGAAGGGAGGAAAGGAGAGAATAATGGAGGGAGAGAGAGGAAAAAGGAAGAACAGAAAGAGCAAAAGGAAGAAAGAAACCCCTGAGGTCACTCAGCTGGTATGTGACAGAACCCGGATTCACTTTGGGTTTTTTGAAGGCAAAGCTGTGACCTTTCTAGTCAGTACTGAATATTCTAATACGTTTATGTTCAGGCACCTAAAGGCCTTTCCCATACACTGTGCACTAGGAATGTTTTCTCATCCCCAGTCAATCTACCTGGTGTCTTCAGCGATCCGTACTTCGCACCACACCACCATTCCAGTTAACACTTTTCTCACAGCCACCTGTGAGCAAAACTTAGAAAATGTACTACAAAAATAGCTACATGAGGCCATATTTAGTTTCATGGTTTCTGTTTGTTTTGCTTGTTTTAAATCAGATTAACTTTGCAGCAACTCTATCCAATAACCTGGGCAATGTCACAATCAGTCTAAATAATATCAATTGGTCAATAAAAAGAAATCATTTTTTTCCTTTCAAAGACACTAAGGTAAGTGTTACAGTTTAGATATGAGGTGTCCCCCCCACAAGCTTATGTGTGAGACAATGCAAAAATGTTCAGAGTTGAACCTTTTTTTCATATATTTTTCGACTTCATATTTCTTCTGTGAAGTGACTATTCACTTCCTTTGCCCATTTACTGGTTGGGTTATTTGTTTTCTTGGTGTTAAGTTTTTTGAGTTCTTTGTATAACCTAGAGATTTGTGCTTTGAGATGCAATGGTAAAGATTTTCTCCCATTCTGCAGGCTCTCTGTTCATGTTCTTGATTGTTTCCTTGGCTGTGAAGAAGCTTTTCAGTTTGATGCCTTTTCACTTACTGATTCTTGGTTATACTTTTTGTGTTTTAGGAGTCTTATTGAGGAAGGTCATTCCTGAGCCTCCATGATGGAATGTAGGTTCTACTTTTTCTCTGAGTAGGTGCAGGGTCTCCGGCCTAATGCCAAGGTCCTTGATCCACTTTGAGTTGAGTTTTGTACAGGGTGAAACTTAGGGGTTCAATTTCAATCTACTACATATGGATTTTCAGTTTTCTCAGCATGATTTGTTGAAGAGGCTGTCTTTTCTCCAATGTATGTTTATAGTGCCTTTGATTAGTATGAAATAACTATTTATGAGGGTATGTCTCTGGATCTTCTGTTCATTGGTCTTCAGTTCTATTTTTGTGCCATTTTTGTCACTATAACTCTGTAGTATAACTTATGTTCTGGTATTGTGATGCCTCCTGCATTACTTTTCTTGTTAAGGATTGCTTTCCCTATTCTGGACCTCTTATTTTTCCAAATAAATTCCATAACTGCTTTTCTATTTCTATGAAGAACATCATTGAAATTTTAATGGAAATTGCATCAAATCTTTTTAGTGCTTTTGATTGTATGGTCATTTTGACAATGTTAATTCTACCCATCCAAGAATATGGGAGGTTCTTCCTTTTGCTTAGGTCCTCTTCAATTTATAGCAGTTCAATTCACAATGACCAAGCTATGGGACCATCCTTGATGCCCTTCAACAAATGAATGGATAAAGGAACACACAATGAAACATTATTCAGCCATAAAGAAGAATGAAATGATGGCATTTGCCAGTAAATGAATCAAACTGGAGAATATCATGCTAAATGAAATAAGCCAGACCCAAAAAACCAAAGTCTAAATGTTTTTTTATATGTGGATGCTAACCCATAACAAGGGAGGGTAGAGAGGGGAAGTATAGGAATTCATGGGATTAGACAAGTGGGAATAAAGGGAAGAGAGGGAGGATGGGAATAGGGAAGACAGAAGAATGAATCAGACATAACTTTCCTATGCTCATACATGATCATTGTAACTCCATATCATGTTCATGAATGGGATCAAACTTGTAATGGGTTGCACTCCATGTATGTATAATATGTCAAAATACACCCTACTGTCATGTATATCTAAAAACAACAGATTTAAAGAAAAAGAATGTTCCGAGTGACCTAATTAGGTTATGACAAATGCCATCTAATCAATTGCTTAATCCACTGACAGGGATTAACTGAGTGATAACTGTCAGCAGGTAGGGTGTGGCTGGAGGAGGTTAATCACTATGGCTGTGCCTGTGGGGTTTATATTTTGGTCCTGGCAGGTGGAGATTTCTCTCTGCTTCCTTGTTACCACATCCTGAGCTGCTTTCCTCCTTCACTCCCTTCCACCATAATATTCTGCCTCAACCTGGGCCCAGAGTAATAGAGTCATTCATCTATGAACTGAGTCTTTTGAAACCATGAACATCAAACTTTTTCTCCTCTAAAATTGTCTGGTCTTTCGGTCATAGAAACTAAAAAAAAAAGACTGACCAAAACAAAATGAATAATGCAATTCAGGACAGAGTTTAGAATCTGACAAACTACTTTCAAACTATGGAACCATTGGAGCAACCATAACGAAAAATCTGGGTATGGACAAGAGTGGAAACGAGGAGTGGGAATCAATGTACCAGAAAGGAAACAAGGAAGATCATTGGTACTGAAGTCTAGGGATGAAAAGGAGTGAGGAAGCCCAAAGTGAAGAGATGAGAACAGAAAGAGTGGAATCAGGAGCAGGTCTGGTGGCTGAAAGCCTGTGTTCTCAGGTGACTCTCATTCCCTAGACTGCTATTTAATTTCTAACTGCTAAGAAACACAGAGCTCGGTAAAAAAAAAATTCAGAATATAAAGTAGAAACAATAGCACAGTAGCATCATTTTTTTTATACTTATATTTCCAAAGATTTTTAGAAAACAGTATTACCATTTTAGCAATATTTGTATTCATTTTTCCAAATTACCTATTTCATCACATCTTAAATAAATCCATAAATAAGCAAGTATTTGTAAAGAACTTCCTACATACATAAAACCACAATAGATATTAGGAAGAATATAAAAAGGGATTATGAAAAAATTCTTACCATTAGGAAATCACAGGTATTGAAAAATAGGAACTCAGTTAACTACGTGATGCTGATTGAAACACAGTAGGAAATACTAGAAATATTTTATTTGTTTTGGTATGATAGTTTTCTTGTATGATTTAGAACTGGGTCTCAGTGAGAACTGAGTAGGAATGGCACAAAGTGAATGCAAATCAAATGAGCATATGCAAAAGCAGCCTTGTAGCAAAACTGAAAGATGTAAGCCTTATTTCTCTTACTACTCTATGAATGGAACTTCATGAGTTTCTTTGATGGGTCATAGATGTGTATCTAAGTAAGGTAAGGTCTTCCACTATCGGGAAGGTTGTATTCTTCCAAAGAGAGGCACATGAACTTGGTGAAGCTCATGATTGCCTCTTAACCAGGTCAGCAGTGTCAACTCTGTTATAATCACATGAGGAAAGTAAATCACTTACTCTTAAAATAGACCTCTTGAGAAATTCCCCAAGGCTGAAGAGATAGGAAGGAGGTGGATGTCCTGGGAATTAGTTGGGAAATGTTTGAGTAATGAATGTGTTTTTAATATTACTTGAAAGTCAGACCTAGGAGTTGAGATGACATAAGAACCCTCTCTCCTCTAACCCCAAAATAAAGGAAAAACAAATAAAATAAGTTTTTAAATAAAGAGAAAGACAGACTTGTATGTGGCATGATACCAGTGGGTTGGTCTCTGTTGATTCCATTATTGATTGGGTTCTTTGTATATTTGGTGTAAAGTTTTGTGAGTTCTTTATAAATTTTGGAGATTAGTAGTACTCTATCTGAAGTGTGTATGTGGGAAAGATTTTCTCCCACTCCGTAGGCTCTCTTTTCACATTATTGATTATATCCTTTGCTGAGAGATGATAGATACATAACAGGGTTGGGTATAATATAATATAAAGCTGCTCCCCGCCCTTTATGCTGGAGTCACTTCCCCGCCTCCCAACTTACAACCTAGCTTGTCAGTCTGTGAACATCCTAGCTAGCTATTGGTTCATCAGTCACCTTGCAAGTGTCCTCCTCCCTTATTGGTCCCCTTTTAGCCCGTAGAATTCGACTGCTTAAGAATAGCTACCCCCCACTTTCACTCTCTCTCCTCCTTGCTTTCATGCTTTCTCCTCCTGGATTTCACTCCATCTCTTGCGCAAGCTCTCTCTCTCTTTCCCTCTCATTTTCTGTCTTACCCTGCAGGGAGACACTCTGCTTGTTTGCTTAATAAACTCTCTTATGTGAGTTCCTGCATCTGTAGTGGTTTCTGGGTTCTTACAGTGGGGGGTGGGAGGTTGGAAAAGAATGGTGGATCTTTACATAGAGGGAAATGAGAGGGAGGAGAGGGGCGGGGGCATGAAAGATGGTGGAATGAGACAGACATGTTACCCTATGTATGTGTACGATGACATGAATGGTATGAATCTACATCCTGCACAACCACAGAAATGAAAAGGTGTACCCTGTTTGTGTACAATGAATCAAAATGCAATCTGTAAAAATAAAACAAACTTAAAAAATTAAAATCAATTAAAACATTAAATATTTTATCCCCTCAAAAATGTTTATGGAAATTGGACAATCTTACATATATAAACAGGTGACAACCATTATTGTAAATAAGGTGGAGGTGGGATGTGTGGGTGTTGGTTGGATGCACACTTCAGATGCCCTCTCTCATCAATATCCCTCCTTCTGTGATAGAGGCCAGGGGCACATGAGTGGGTTTGCTTAGAGTGCCTATGAGGCTGGATTTAAAAACAACTGACTGCAACTCCAGAGAATCGGTTCCACCTCTTTTTATTCAAAACTGCCAAATACCCACATAAAGTGTTTACTCAAATTCTTCCTCTTTTTCATTTGTTATCCCTTCCCTTCCTTTCGGGGCTATCCTTCCTTCAAGACTTACCACCCTTCTCCTGTATGAACCTGGGGCCATAGAAATACTCTGTGACCAATTTTTCCTATTACTCCTATATTTGCCTGCATGTGGTTCATTTGGAAATTGTGTGACACTGAATTGATAATGTAAAGATGATTGATTGGTGATAGATCGATAGACCCTATATCTATGCATTTAATTTCTGATTACTTTGAATGTTGGTACTACACTTCTTACCTCTTGGTAAACATAAGATTCAAAAAAGTGGCATGATATAAGAAGTATCATTTACAGTAGTAGTGTTATTAATTAAGTTTATATCAGTAGCAATGGCTGTTTTCTTTTTAAGAGAAAATACCAGCAAGCAAGAATGTGTAGATATAATATTTACCTATGTGAGGAGTATGCAGTGGTATCTAAGGGTACAGTGTGCGAATATTTACTGCACATGACCAGCTACTCATATAATAAAATATCCAGCTGGGCATGGTGATGCTTGCCTGTATTCCCAGCAGCTCAGGAGGTTGAGACAGGAGGATTGAGAGTTCAAAACCAGCCTCAACAATTAGCTAGGCCCTAAGAAACTCAATGAGACCCTGTATCTAAATAAAATACAAAAAAAAAAATGGGGGGTGGTTCTGGGGATGTGCCTCAGTGGTTAAGTTCCTATGAGTTCAATTCTAAGTTCCAAAATAAATAAAATATCCAAGTGAAGAAACTTTGTGTAGTTGAAAGCAAAGAAGGAAAACCTGAAAAAAAATCATCAAAGACCATGGTTTTGAAAGGATGCTGTTTTACATTTCTCAAGTTGATTCAGTGTCTTTTAATTAGTGAGTAGTGCTGGAAAGGGTGCTATTGAAAGAAGTAATCTTATATATCATAAGTTGGAGTGCAGAATTGTTTGGAAGACTCTTGGTAATATGCACCTAGAGTCTTAGGACTAGTGCCATTTCCAGAACCTGAAATTCTATTTCTAAATTTTATACAATGGAAATAAAGATACAGACATATGTTTAAATGCAAAGATGGTAGAGTAACATTATTCATATCAGTGATAAAATGATTTAAATATCTAACAATGGGGAAATTATAAATTATGATACATCTGGTTAATAAAATATCATGAACCTAATAAATATTTACTAGAGAATCTTAATGATTCAGAAACAAGTTCATAATAAACCAGAAAGTGATAAAGCTGAATAATAAATATTTATTTGGCATGCTCATCAGTATATAAAATAAAAATTGGAAGTAAATGAAAATATTAACTGTGATCACCTACAGGCAATAGGATTCTGTTTCTTTATCTTTTCCATACGTTTCATTTTTTTATGTAATTGGAGTGTATGTATCTCCACCAACACATTTTTCTAAATGAAATCTATACTTATGCACCAACGTCTGAGGTAGAGTTAAGGTTCTCCTTCACTACATGGCTACTCCTCAAACGATACATTAAATGATACTAGGAGAGGACAGCGAGACCTTGACAGTGACCCACAGGAGAGGACCTGAACAGCACTGTGGTTGTGCTCTGCCCTCTCCTGGGAGGGGAAACAAAGCCAGCCCAAGCTTCTGGGCCAGGCTGGGCCAGGTGCTGTGCCAGGCACTATGGGGTCTTGTCAGGCTGGCCAAGAAGCTGGAGTTTCTTGAAAGCTCTTTGATCCTGAACAAGTACCACCTAAGTCAAAAACAGCTGAGAAAGAAATGCATGTGGCCTTTCCAATAACCAGATACAAAACTGAAAAACATTTTCTAAACTCGTAGTAATGAAAAAACACGTTTCCATTTGCCATTTTTTAAAAGAAAGACTTAAGCATTAGTTTTCTTTAAAGGAAAATGTGCTGAATATTTCTTGGTAAGAATATGATGATCAGTATAGATCAGTGTATAGAAAAATATTAACAATGTACTAGGGTAATTAATTAATGATAGCAATGAACTATTACCTGGTACATTTTGGTTAACTCTGTGATGTTTGTGGTATTTATCAGCCTTTCAACAATGATTTGGTTTGGTTTTCTTCTCTCATTCAAAATTATCTTTTCCTAGATTATCTGCATATTTTATCTGTAAATTTAATTTTTTTTTTTTTTTTTTTTTTTTAAAGATGGCTCTCCAAAGAATGAACATAGGCATCAGGGCCCTTCCGGAATTCATGCCAACAACAGAAATGCGGAAGTTCAGGACAAAGGTCAGACACCTCAGACTGTTATTTACACACATGTAGCTTGAGTCAGAGCTGGGGTAGACCTAAGACAAGGCGCTGGGGCCATTGGTCAAAAGAAATCAAGGCATCCTCTTTTCTGAAAGGGGTTTAAAGGCTTTCTCCCTCAATTCCCTAATCACCATGTAGGTAAATATACTATTTCTTTCTATATATTCTACTTAAAGAATATTTACATGCTACATTGCATACCACATACTGTTTTGTTTTTGAAATCATTTTTCTTTTGTCTCTTTTTTTATCAGTACTGGGGACTGAACCCTAACCCTAACCCTAAAAAGTCTACACTTTTAAATAAAGGGAATCATGTTTACCCTTCTGTAGCTCCAGGGAGGAGGCAGCAGGGATGGTTTGTGGAAAGAAGTACTCTTAGAGTCATATTTTAGGCATCAGGTCTGCCTTCTTTTAGGAATATTTTCCCACACTTTTAAAATAGGTGCATTATAGTTGTACTCATTGGTGGAATGTGTTCTTGCATATCCGTACAGTGCACAAATTATAACAATATAATTGGGCCAATATCGTTCCCCAGCACTTTCCCCCTCTCTCCCCTCCTCCCACCCCTGGTTCCTTTCTGCTCTTCTACTGATCTCTCTTAGATTTTCATGAGATGCTCCATACCCCACCTCTCTTTATTCTTTTTCCTCTCCAGCTTCCACATATGAGAGAAGAAAACATATGACCCTTGACCTTCTGAGTTTGGCTTATTTCATGTAACATAATGGTCTCAAGTTTCATCCATTTTCCTGCAAATAACATAATTTCATTTTTTAAATGAATAAATCTTCACTGTATAGCCTAGCATGGTGGTGCATGCCTGTAATCCCAGCAGCTTGGGAAGCTGAGGCAAGATGATTGCAAGTTCAAAGCCAGCCTCAGCAACATAGCAAGGCCCTTAAGCAATTTATCAAGATCCTGTCTAATAATAATAATAATAATGATGATAATGATAATAATGGCCAGAGAGGTGGCTCGCCACCCCCGAGTTCAATCCATGATACCAAAAAATAAACCCAACAACAAAAAAATCTCCTTTTATGCATATATACAACATTTTCTTTAATTGATGTATTAATGGACAGGCTGGTTCCATGGTTTGTGTATTGTGAAGTGTGCTGCTATGAACTTGGGTATGAAAGTATCATATTGACTTTAGTTCTTTAGGATAAATACCAAGGAGTGCTACAGCTAGGTCATATGGTGGTTCCATGCCTAGTCTTTCCACACTGATTGTACTAATGTACAATTTCTACAGCAATGTAAAAGTGTTTCTTTTTCTCCACATTCTCCTGCATTTATCATTGTTTGTATTCTTGCAGTCGCCTTTCTAACAGACATGAAGTCTCAGTTTCATTTTGATTTGCATTTTCCTAATTGCTAATGATGTTGAACATTTTTTCTTTTTTTTTTTAATAATGTATTTTTTTATTGTAAACAAATGGGATACATGTTGTTTCTCTGTACATGGCGTAAAGGCATACCATTTGTGTAATCATAAATTTACATAGAGTAATGTTGTTTGATTCATTCTGTTATTTTTTCCCCTTCCCCCCACCCCTCCCACACCTCTTTTCCCTCTATACAGAACTTCCTTCCTCCATACTTGCCCCCCTCCCTAACCCTAACTCTAACCCTAACATTAACCCTTCCCTCCCCCCATTATGTGTCATCATCCACTTATTAGCAATATCATTCGTCCTTTGGCTTTTTGAGATTGGCTTATCCCACTTAGCATGATATTCTCCAATTTCATCCATTTGCCTGCAAATGCCATAATTTTGTCATTATTTTTTCATACATTTGTTGGCCCTTTGCATTTCTTCTTTTGAGAGCAATATGTTTAATTCATTTGCCCATTTACTAATCAGGTCATTGGGTTTTTTGGTGTTAAGCTTTTTGAGTTCTTTATATATTTTGGATATTAATCTTGTAGCTAGGATTAGGTAGCTAGGATTTTCTCCCATTCTGTAAGTTCTCTATACACTTTCTTCATTGTTTCCTTTGCTATGCAGAAGCTTTGTAATTTGATATGATCACATTTATTAACTTTTGACATTATTTTCTGAGCTTTAGGGATCCTATTGAGAAAGTTGTCTGTACCCAAATACTAGAGTGTTGACCCTATGTTTTCTTCCAGGAGTTGAATAGTTTCTAGTTTAATTCCTAAGTCTTGGATCCATTATGAGTTGACTTTGTGCAGGGTGAGAGATAAGGGTCTAATCTCATTCTTCTACATATAGATAACAAGTTTTCCCAGCACCATTTGTTAAAAAGGCTGTCTTTACTCCAGTGTATACTTTTGGCACCTCTCTCAAGGAGTTGATAGATGCATGTAGATGTGTGAGTTTGTCTCTGTGTTTTCTAATCTGTATCATTGGTTAATGTGTCTATTTTATACCAGTTTTTGTCTTTACAGCTGTGTATAGGATGATTTGAAGTCAGGTATTGTGATGCCTCCACAGTGCTTTTTTGGCTTAAAATTGCTTTGTCTATTCTGGGTCACATTTTCTTCCAAATGACTTTTGTGACTATTTTTTCCCTAGTTCAATGAAGAATTTCATTGGTATTTTGATGGGGATTGCATCTGTGTATTGCTTTTGGTAGTGTGACCATTTTAACAATATTAATTCTGTTTATCCATGAACATGGGAGATCTTTCCGTCTTCTGAGATCTCATTCAGTATTTTTTTTTTCTTTAATGTTTTATAGTTTACATTGGAGAGGTCTTTATCTCCTTGGTTAAATTTATTACTAGATATTTTTAGGCTTTTGTGAGTGGAATTGCTTTCCTGGCTTCTTTCTTAGCATATCCATTATGGGTATATAGGAAAGCTATTGACTTTTGTATGTTGACTTTATAACCTGCCACTTTGCTAAATTTGTTTATTAGATCTAGCAGTCCTCTGGTGGAACTTTTTGGATTGTCTAAGGGATGATATCATCAGCAAACAGTGACAATTTGACTTCTTTTTTTCATATTTTTGTGCCTTTTATTTCTTTCTCTTGCCTGATTGTTCTGGCTAGAATTTCTAGCACTATATAAATGGGAGTGATGAGAGTAGATTTCATTCCAGATTTTAAAATAAATGCTTTCACCATTTCCCATTTACTCTGAAGTTAGTTTTGTTTTTTTCATATATAACCTAACTGATGTTGAGGCAGATTCATCCTATTCCTATTTTCTTCAGTGTTTTTATCATGAATGTATGATAAATTTTGTCAAAATCTTTCTCTGCATCTAAAGAGATGACTAAGTGATTTCGTCCTTAATTCCATTTATGTTTTCAATTAAATTTATTGATTTGTATTTGTTAAGCTGTTCTTGCACCTCTGGGATAAAACCAACTTGCTCATCATGTACAATCTTCTTATTGTGTTACCAAATATGACTTGCTAATATTTTATTACGGATTTTTGCCTCTAAGTTTTTCAGGGATATTGGTCTATGTTTTTCTTTCCTTATGTGAACTCATCTGGTTTTTCTATAAGCATATACTCATACTCATAGCAAATACTGGCTTCATAGAATAAATTTGACATGGTTCTCTCCCTTCTATTTCATGAAATAATTTGAGGAGCATTAGCACTATTTCTTCTCTAAAGATATGATTGAATTCAGATGAGAATTCATCTGGTCCTGGACTTTTCTTTGTTGGAAGGTTTTTTATTACTGCTTTTATTTCATTACTATTAGTCATTTTAGGTTTTCTATGTCTTTTTTTTTTTTACTTTTTTAATAATCTATTTATTTTGATTCAATGTAAACAAATGGGGTAAAACTTATTTCTCTAGTTGTACATGAAGTAGAAACATACCATTTGTGTAATCATACATGTACATAGGGTAGGGTAATGATGTTTGTCTCAATCTGTTATTTAGGCAGATTGCATGCGTCTAGAATTGTATCCACTGCTTTAACATTTTCCAAATTATTGGAGAATAAATTTTCAAAATTGTCTCAATGATCCACTGATTTCTGTGATGTATGTGCTGATTTCTCTTTTCTAATATCTAATTTTATTAATTTTTAACTGCTCTCTTGTTCGTTTGATTAGTTTAAGATTGATAAAGTCTTGTTTATCTTTCCAAAGAAAAAAAAATCTTCATTTTATAGATCCTTCAAATTGTTTTTTATTCTCAATTTCATTGATTTTGACTCTGGTCTTAATTATTTCCTTCCTTCTGTAGGTTTTGGAAATGATTGGTTCTTCTTTTTCAAGAGTCTTGAGAGGTGGGGTTGTAGCTTAGTGCTAGAGCTCTTGTCTAGCGTGTGTGAGGCACTGGGTTCGATTCTCAGCACCACATATGCACAAATAAAGATCCATTGACAAATAAAAAACTATTTAAAAAAAGAGTCTTGAGATACACCAGAAGATTGATTAACTGTGATCTTTCTGATTTTATCATGTAGGCATTCATATGATTGAGAGCCCCTCCTAGGTGTGGTATGTATGCACTGGTTTTGTATTAATTCTCTATTTTTGCTGTAGCAACAGACATCTGTGATGGGGAACTGAGGGCCCACCCCTAGCCATTCCTACTAGGGACCTGGTCATTAGTTTGTTTTTTTATCTCTTCTATTTTTTGTATTAAAGTATAATTGAAGTTTGAATCTCATTAATTTAGAATAAGGTGTGCTGTGTTTGGTTGAGTGTAGTTCAGCAGCAAATTCTCTATCTTATGAACTTGTAGTGTCCCTGTAGGTTCCCAGCAGTGCATAGAGTAGGGGGAAGCAAACAACAGCAACAACCAATGCAAACATTACCATAAATACATGGTTCTTACTATGACATCTACATTAATTACCACAAATAAAACAGAAATGGTGGTTTCAGCAATTGTCAATAGCAAAAACAATAAATAACCATAAACTGGATCTGGCATTAAAACAAACAGTAGGTATCTGCCACGTTATCCAGAGCAGTAATATTTGCAACAGCATGAATGGTAGGTGCAGGAGTTATGTAAACCATGTTCTAAAAGAATGGTAAAAACACAGTGCATTAAAATAAAAGAAAATGTTATATAAAGGTAGATGAGAGTTTAGAAGACTCAAATGTGAACAGAGAAAAAGCAGACAGACATAGTAAGTAATGGTTAAGAGGGAGGAAAAAAGAAAGGACAAAGTAGAGGAAGAATGAGAGAAAAAGATAATTTCCTTCTCTTGGCTATTAGCAAGAGAAGGAAATTGAGAAAGAGAAATAATAGAAACAGAGAAAAACAAAACCAAAATAAACAAATTCCCAAAAATAAAATCCCTAATTCTTAAAAGACAAGGCAAGGAACAATAACTACATTTTAAAAATGCTAAAAATGAGAAAAAAAAAATGAAACAAATCATATATATGTCCACGAACCAATTATCACAGCAAACACTTACACAAATAAAATGGAAAATATAAAAGATTCTTAATGAAAAATGAAGTAATTATCTCCACTGAGGTGGTCAAAATAATTGGTGAGAATAGATGGTCACTATGCCTAATAGTTCTTCTTTCCATTTCTTGGACTACATACAGAGTGGGGGGTGGGGCACAAGGACTGGGACTCTTTAATTCCTTCCCTTTTTTCTGTTTCTCACCCAGGTTCAAGTTAGAGTGACCTGAGACTGAACCTGTTAGAAATAACTTTCTGTTTCCCTTCTAACAAGAATAAGGTTAGAAGTACTACTGATGGGAATTTTTGTACATAGACAAGATGCCCCAGGATGGGGCTGCTGCAGAGTTCTATTAGGTAAGTTCCAGCAGTTGGAGCTTAGGTCTAATCAGGCCTTAGGGGCTTTATTGGGTGATAGTTTCTCTGGAGAGATTAGATCAACACACAACTGGGACCTAGCAGCTTACAATCTCTGCTTGGGAGTATAGATTCCAGGAATCACCCAAGCATTGAACTCATGGGACAGAGGATCCAACCCCCTGCATAATCTCTTTCCCAGGAACACAGATCTCCTACACTCAGTCCCTGAGTGTATTCATATCCACCTGTTCAGAATCCTGACTTGTTTCTGCTGGTCACTTGAGAAATCAGACTCAAGGAAAAGCCAGTCAGGCTCACCCTTCTTTTACTGCCTGGGTACAATCTTGCCTGTTTCACTTACATTCTGCTAGGTACACCCTTGACCACACAGTAGGTGCTTGCTGGGAGAGTATGGCAATGCATGCTATGGCCTCTGGGCTCCCAGAGCAGCAGCAGCTGCAGTGTGGCTACCTCAAGATGGCTGCCATCTCAGCTCTCCATGGCCAGCTGAGAAAAGGAGCAGCTTTTAAACACCAGTTCAGAGTGAAACCTCTGAATAAGGGAGTTGGGACTGCTTTCCTGATCTACAGGTTTTTCCATACCAAATATGTTCACTGTATTTCTCGCATTGTCCCTCCCCTCTGTGGTAAACCAGTGCCACTGCTACAGCCACACCAACTTGGCTCCAGTACTCTTTCTTCTTTGTCCAAGGAACCCAAACTTCTGAGACTCTAAGACACTCTGACTGCCCAATATCAAATTTTAGTGAAATTCCTCTTTAACCCACCTCACTGAGAAGCTGTACTCCTGCTGCACAAATCCAGAGTTACAGAGTAACTGGAAATGCAGCCATCCTCTACTCCACCATCTTGAATCTTATTTCAGGATTTAAAAATTATTCATCAATAGAATTTATTTTCTTGGGTTATTACTATTTACCTTGTGAAGAATTATTATCATAGTATTTTTGCTAAAGAACACATTTCCCTACACTCATTTGAAAAGTTTCATAATATCTCAATGCAAAGAAGTGCAACAAAAATCAAGAAAATATGCTAGGCATTTGTTAAGCCTCTGGTGCATAATATTGGGGATGATAAATATTATAGCATAGAGAAGATAAAATAAAATAAGTCATGCAGACTTGCAGAATATCAAATTTGTCAAATACATAATGGCAGGAATTTGACGATGAGGCATCACAAACTGTGGCCTGACTCGAATTTCCCTCAAAAGGTTTTCATGTGAATCATGTAGGATATAGTATATCAACTGATTAAGGGAAATTATAGTTTATTGTAGAGAGTCAGAAACTGGAGACATTTATATCAACTCAAAACATTGCACATTAGACATTTTGGCTCATCATTTCTCAAAGCACCACTTTCAGTACTTTGTATTTTTCTGCCTTTCATATGCTGTCTTTGAGTGTAACAGGGTCAAACTTGGGAGAGCACAATACATTTTGGAGCTGCTAAGTCATAATTAGGAGTAATGCAGATCACTAATTAATTGATTAATTAAATACTTAACACGTAGATGTATCTAATTTTCTAAAGTAGCGTCCCATCATTGCATTTCCAGCATCCTCAGAACCTACTACATCAACAAATTCACTAACCTTCCCAGTGCATTCAGAATTTGTTATTAATGACTGGTAAGTATTCTTCAGAATTATAAGGATGAAATGAATTATATCTAAAGCAGTTAGTTCCGTGCCTAATAAACAGTTGTACTACATATGTACATGTGCATATATTTGTATATATGTACATGTGCATATACTTGTATATATGTACATGTGATATGCATGTACATATATATGCATATGTGCAAATATATTAGACTAATAACTGCTTCCTTTTGCATTTTTCACAGGATATTTTAGTAATAAGTTAATGAATTTTAACAAAAGCAATATTTGGGGGTGGGGATCAAAATCTTTTTCTGATGCTCTTATATTAGGTGGTTGGCAACTCACTGCACTAGAGGGTTTGGCCAACATAAATAATTGTATTACCATTAACATATTTATTTAAATCCTAGTCTGTGCCAGACACTGCATTATATCCAGTGTCACCAAGCATCCTTTCAGGAAGTTACAATGCTTGACTGATATATTATTTCATTCTATTTTTCAGATAAAGGCATAATCTTGTCCTTGTAAAGCTCTCATTTTGCACAATATGTATATCAATGCTCACTCTCTTTTGTAATATAGAGGTCCTATAAGAAACGCTCCTATTAACATGCAACGAGAGTGTCTCCTTCCAATGCCATGATAACATCAGCAAATTTCAGAAGCATCAGGCAGCTAAAGCTAGAGAATTGATTAACTCTCTTACAAAGTGGTTCTAATTCAACTAATTAGATGTTGAAAGGGTGTTAAAGTTCGGCTCCAGTGATTTATTACTTTTCTTGGGAACTCTACCTATCTCATTTAAAGTTCCTAAAACTTAAAATGGTCCATACAAGTACTTGCAACCGTAAGGCCTCATTGTATTGAAAATTCTATTAAAACTCTCCTTTATATGCAGGGAACTATTTGCTAAATTTAAAGCTTACTCAGCAAAACAGGCAGACCTGTGGTCTTGGCCCATTAATTTATTGTCATTTGGAGAGTCCATTTTTGCTGTCATTTATCATTAAACACCAGGACCTTGACCCATATTAAATTGTGACTTGAAAATAGAGAGCATACAGCACTCTGCATGGATGAAGGACTCTAGAGAATAGACTTTCAAGTTTCCACACTAAAAATGTCTTTGGGTCAGTAATCACTGTGAAGTAGCAAAGGAGAAGCAATCTCCTGACTGCTTCTTTTTTCATATTCAAATATTTTAATAGCAGTATGAGTTGGTCATTGAAGAAAACAGATATCAGGTATGGATTTATTATCATTAACACATCCTAAAAATAAATCATTTTAATCCACGTTTCCTACGAGCCAGAAGATATGCTGAACTCTATAAGTATTTTTATTCATTGAAACCTTTCATTAACTCTTTGTGACAGATATTATTATCCTCTTTTACAGAATCAAAGAGGTGAAATTCAAAGAATCTAGTAAGCAAAGGATCAGATTCTTTGAATTATATCTAAGCAAACAGCACATATTTTTAAATAACTTGATATGAGCACCTCCTCTTCAGGATTATTGGTCACAGCTGAGAGTTGAACTCTGGGAAAAGAAAAGAATCTGAATTGGAATCCTAAACATAAATTGCTGTCCTAAGGTCAGGGTATCCATGCCATTTCCACTGAAGGTTCATATGAAATTGCCACAAGCACTGACTATGTATTTAAAGAAGAAATCAAATTTGCATAATTTCTACTGTTACCATTACTTCCAGGTTCTCCTACTTCTTTGGACTTTCCTTTAGGTTCTTGCTTCTATTTATATTGTGTGTCTCTCACCTCATCTATGAAAGATACTCTTATTTATTCTTGATTTCTAGGGCCAATATAAATAACTCATTTTGGTGCCAAGTCACGATACTTGATATTGTCTTTTTATTTGTTGAATTATGTGACAAATTTTATATGATCGAAACTAAGCTTCTATAATAAATTTCCAAAAATGCAGTGATTGAAAGAAGATGGAATTTTGAGGAATTTCTTTCATTTTGTACACCTGACTTTTATTTCTGGGTTTATTTCCTGTACATCAGAAAACAGAAATTGAGGGCAAGTAGCTTCTCTTTGAAGATATTATCCAGAAAGGAACGTATCACTTTTGCTTATATGCAAAACTGAGAGCAAGGGAGTCTGGAGAATGGAATCTCAAATTACTATTCATATACATATATATATATATAAAATATATATTCACAAATATATATATTCACATATGAATTATTATTCACATATATCAAATATATATTCACATATTCAAATATATATCATATATATATTCACATATATGTGTGTGTATATATATATATATATATATATATATATAAAATACAAGACTCAGGGTTTTAGTCCTAAAATAAGTAAAACATGAATACTGACATCAGTTGACTTTATCTTTCATGTGACTCATACTCTGCAGTTGCAGGCAAGAGGTATTCTTTGCCATTTTTTGTTTCATATGCTCATAGGACCATTGTGTGTTTACTAATCAACTTCTTTAGCCTATGTTTCCAAATTTAAAAAAATAATAATTATTAAAAATTTTACCAAGAAAATCACAATATTGATCAATGTGTTCAAGTTGATGAGTCAGAAGCCAATGTAATGGTCAGAGTAAGACAAAAGGCCAGACCAGAAAAAATGAACATAGAACTAAAGTACTTATGCAGGTATATATATTGAATCGCTCTGGTATTTAGAAGTTTCTTGGATTTTTAAAAGGATGACTAGATGACAATTTGGCCTACACAATTATCTGTTGGTTTAGCTGGTTGTTCTGTTCTTATTTGCCCTTGTAAAAATTTATATTTGGCACACAGACTACTTCACACAGGCTGTGAAATTATACAGTAGCAGAGAGGTAATATGATTTACTAGAAAATAATGCTAATGACCCAAAATAGAATTTCAGTCCTTAATGGTAATGCATTGCTATCTTCAAGAGCTTTGCCACAAAAATTAGTCACATGCCATTCAAGTGCAGTCCTTTTGTTCTAGATCCTAGTTTCTCCCTTCTAATTTTCAAAGGCTCTTCTTTCAATATTATAATCTAATCTGAACACAACAAGCCCAATGGGAAGTAAATGGAAAATATTTTGTGTCTGCCTAAACAGCAGATTTCATTCCCATCAGTCATTGCAGCATTGCTGCTGAACCGTATGAGGCCCATGGTCAACTGAATTCCCCATATAATTCATATAATTTTTCCAAAAACAAAGAAAACAATCCTTTGTATCTGTAATGATAATTTTTTTCAAACTAAATTGAATATACTACATTTTCATCTTTTATATTTCATAGCCTAACATCCCCCCAGCTCATTCAGAGACACTTATACATGTGGTTCTCTTTACTGAAATGTCTTCTTTTTTTTTCAATCAGATCTCAACTAACTTCCTACTTACACTTTGAACTCCAGTTCAAGTATACCTTTGCCTTCATAGACTTGTATCACCTGACTCGAAGTAATGGGTATAAACATTGTTGAATTACATTTAGTCTGAAATTAAATAATTGCAAAGCATTGCCACAATTTTCTTAAAATATGTACATTCTGCTAAATCATAGTAAGTATTAAACCCTAAGGAATGAGTTAGAATTTATAGCATACTGAAACAGTTGTTGAAGGGAAGCGTTCTCTTGAGCAATATTCAGGTAATATGGGATCTAATAATCAAGGGAAAAAAAAAACTCTTTTTAAAATGATTATCATTATGACATCACCAGAAGAAGACATTTGTTAATCAGAAACAATTTTATAACATATGAGTATTGGTAGACCATTCGGTAACTTATCACTCTTACTTTGGGAGGCAACAGAAATAAGGGAACCAGCAATTAATTGAATCTTCAGATGTTCTAAGCAATTAGCCAGGCATTTTATTGTACATTGATTAAATTAGACTGTTATTCATCAACTAAAAGGGAAAAATTGAGAGGAAGAAAAGCCAAGTAACTTTCTGTTGTAGATGAGTCTTCCTGAAAGCCAACTACAAGTCAGAGATTAGCATGCAAGCAGTTTCTAAACTCAACATTTTGGGCAAAAGATAAGGAAACAGAATTGGGAAAAAGAATTTATGCTCCAATATTGCTTCAATAGGATTCAGTCAACTGTGGAGAAGTCTGAAGTTGGATGATCCTTGAGATATGTCTCAATTTGAGTTAGGGAGTTAGATACTTTTACCACTGCTTTGACTAGTCATCTGATGCAAAATTTCAGGAAAAATGGTTATGGCCTTCCATGAAGTTAATTCTTATTATCCAAGGGAGATTACTAGAAAGGGCTGACAGCTGAGAGCTTCAATTGACAGATTTCCTAGCTGCTGTACTAATGAGACATCTGACCAATGCAGCACCGTACCCAGGACAGTGCATGCACTGGGCTGCTCCAAAACACTTAATCCAGACAAATCCTATGAGCAGTTTTCTTGGAACTCCCTCAGCCAGCCTCTTTTCTTCGGGAGTTTCTTATAATAGTAGGGGTAGTAACTTGAACTAAAGGTCTTGCTGCTGCTGGTAGTCTTACGGACAAAACTAATTAAACTTCTTATTAAAACTAATATAACCTTATTATATCCATTCCAGTTTGTACTTAAACTTGACTACTCTTACTGTTTAGCTCTATTTCCTAGTTAGATCATCCAAATCCTCATTCAGAGGGGAATTTATGACATTTCAGGACACTACTCTCATACTTCCCCATTTTCCATCAAACTTGGTCAAAAGAGTAGTAAGAAATTCCCTAGTAGATCCCTGAAGTAGCAAACATATTCCTTTCTGTCTCATTCACATAGCCTCAACAATTTCTCTTGTGATGATCAGAGTCAATGGCCCTTGCCAAGAAGGTTATTTTTCTTCTTGCTTCCTTGTGTTGTGGCATAAGGATTCAAGGTATCCAGATGAAATGCTGTTTCAAGTTCAATTTGACATTTGCCAAGACTCTCAGTAAAAGTGTTTTTTCCTTGGAAACTGACTTTTGAGCTTGAAGAGCCCAGAGGTTTTGGTAAAGAAAAGGAAATCCCCAAGAGTCATTTGAATGGACCATCAGAGCCTCGCCACTTTCAGAGGTTCACCAAACCATATATTCTACCTATGGTGGATGCAGTGCAAAGTAGTGATTATTAATTTAGTGTGTATGTGCTTCCAAGAGGCTATTGCTTCATCTTTACAGAACGTTGTCCCTGAACTGGAGCTCAGCTGCACCAACAATAGATCATCAGATTTTTCTTACAGATTGACCCCTACTGGGTTATAGGTATGATAGGACTACAGAATTTCATGGAGATGCACACATTGTTTTACTTCCTTTGCTCTAAAAAATGAGTCCATTTGACATAACATATACAGAATGTCATGTGTATATCAAATACTTGAAAGTCACTGGGTAGTGGTCCTAGATGAGGCTCTTCATTCATGAAAGAATGCATATCTGAAATATGTATCAATTTCCATTAAAACAAATCCCTGTCCCTTCCAGACACAAGGAGTTTAATGAAGTAGAACTGCCATAAAAGGGATGATTGGTCTCCTTGGCCTTTATCTTTTCGTTGCTGATAGCAGTTGGAGTAGCTATACTAGGTTAAGTAGGAATTGATGCTTTTGGCCTCATATCTTCCTCCACAATTCTTCTGTTCAATTATTTATTGTGCAAGAGCTAGGTGAGGGAAGGATAACAGAGACTGACAGATGTCAACTAGCCAAGGCATTATCTATTTGTCTATTTAGTGCCTCTTCAGTGGTGACTACTCACCAGTGGGCACTAACAATCCATAGGAAGTTTTCTGCTCTTGTTCCCAGAGGGCCCTTCTCATGATGCTAATTCAGGTCTTTTTATCCATTTTCCAGTTTTTCTTTTAGTCTCTTATTAAATTGTCAAGCCATTTATTCTTCTATTATCAGCCTCTGACCATTGCTCAAGCCATTTTCCACTACTGATGAGTCTATATACTCTCATGTCAGGTCATTTCTACTTCAGCCCAAAGTGGCTTACCAACTACCATCCATTTTCAATTTTAAGTCTCTTAAACTAAGCATCCTGATCAGTGCAAAGCATAATCTTTTTTTCTCTCTCTCTTCCATCATTTGTTCATGACCACAGAAGTAAGCACACTTATTGACTCAGCAGTGTGAACGGTAGTACAGTCTGGGTAACTTGTTTGTCTAATGAACTTAAGGTTTCTGATTCTGCAGATGCTAAACACCAATTGTACAATATCCTTTTCAGACAGATTTCTTCTGATCCTCTTTGATTCCATGACTTGATAGGTCATTGGATCAAAAGTATCATGGATAATTCTAGTACAATAGTAGCTTGATATCAGTCACTGTCTATAACAGTGCACATTAGTCAACTAATTTGTGCCAAGGACCCTGTTCTACCACCAGCAAGGTTTTGCTCTGACTCTAAAATCTCATCTTAACATGTACTTTCTCGAACTACTCCTGGCCCTGATTCTTAAAGGAAACAGGACTCTGAGATGGACGATATCATGCCAGAAATTAATCTAGTGGTGCTTTTGGATCAATAATTTGGTGGAGGTAAGGAAACACAATTGGTCAAAGGATTGAGTAGCAAAGCTCAATAAAGATTCAGCCAACTTTGCATGAAACTCTGAAGTCAAAATAGCCTTTTAGAATTATTTCAAGTTGGAACAAAAGATTCAGTCCTTCAGACAACATTTGACCAATTATTGAGCTGGGGAAAGAAGAGGTGCTTTTGAAATAGATGGCTGTCTTTTGCCAAGGACTATTGCTTGAAAGGTCTGACAACTGATACCTGTTAATCTTCCTGCCAGGGGAATCAGAAGAAAGGGTGAACTTCTGCAGGATCTGAGCCAACATTCCATCCATGGTACCTTCAAAAGTCATTTCACTGGGATGGAACAAAGATGTAAACCCAAGTGTGTTTGTTTGTTTTTGATTTTGACTTAGCCCAAAATCTTACGCTTTCTATGATAAGATTTTATTTTCCATTCGGTGTATAGTATTAAAAATTGCCCATTGTTGTCCAAATGCACAAACATTACCTATAGTATAATAAATATTTAAGTTCTATTTTATTCCACTATTTCTCCTTAAAATATATTATAAACCTTTAAAGTTTATTTTAATATATTCTTTGCTATTATAGTTTGTTTTCTTCTTCAGTATCTTTTAAAAATTGAATCATAAGACAATTTCATCTGGGTTGGATTATGACTGCAGGCTGGTAATTTTGTGAATTATTTTTAAAGAAGTACTGAAGAGATTATAGTTCTCTATGTGGACATAATCTAAGCAAATCAGTCATTTTCTAGTTGATACCTTTATTTTTTAACTCTTAATTGGAGATCAATGAACAATTGATTAAATTGATACAAGATTGCATTAGTTTGGTAACTGGATAGTTTAAATAACACAGATCTTCCAGAATTCCCATATTTCCATAAAAGCATATACTCTGAAGGATGGGGGGGGATGAGGTAGTGTTTGATAGAAAAGGTCAAATCAATCATGCCCTTCTTACCTGTGACAGCATTCCATGCCACTTAATTACAGTCAGATCCAAGGCTGAGCAGAAGAAACTGAGTTGTATATCTGTTTATTGTTTAGCTAAGAGGTCAGAAGAGGTCCTAGCCATGTTTGTGTTATTGAGTTTTCGATTGTATTTAATTTGAAGTGGTTTTCTGAATAAGAGTTGACTTTTCTTCATTACCAACACACCAGTCCCTGAATTATTCTTTGGTTGTTTCAAATGCCATTATTGATATAGGTTCCAGTGGCCCGAGAAATTTCAACTTTTTATATGGGACCTAGCTTTCAGAATCCCTGTTATTTCTTATGAAACTGTATATACACTTACTTTTCGAAGATGTCTAAATGTAATTTGATAAAAACTTACAATTTTCCTCCATCTAACCTCCTCAGGTTCTTAGTTCATTGGTTTTGGTTTTGGTTTTTCTTCTTGTTGTTAATGGTGGCAGTGTTTTGTTGTTGTTGATTCATTTCTGTTGTGAGCATGATTTTCCTGGAAATACAACATTATTAAATACAACTAAAAGTTAATTTTGACCATTGAAGACCTACTAGCTTTGCATAGATTTTTTTCCTGTAGTTTATTGAGCAGTTTACTGGTTGATCTGTCAAATTTGAGAATTCAGGAATCTTGTTATGTCTTCCAATAGAATTCATATGCTGATCTATCATTTCTCTTATTGAAATATATGTGGATTGCTTTTGAGATGGAATGGCTCTCAGATTTATTCATTATTATATTTAATTTCATATTTCTGGCACCTCAAATTCCAAGCTAATGTTTTATGCTGCTTCACACACAACTTGCAGTTCAATTGATGCCTTTAGTATATCATTTCTCTCATCTGCTAAGTGTATCTCAGAATGTTATATGACTTTTCTCTAGATCTCTGAAACTATCACTGTAGTTTATGTGAAGCATGAAATTTATCCATTTTTGACGAGTTCACCTCTGGAATATAAAATTTGCTGTTAGAAAAGTCTGAGACAAAAATTTATATGACAGATAACAGTACAATTCATCCCATCCTTATGTTTTACATACTTTTCTTTGTTCTTGCTAATAAGCATAATGAGAATAATATATACATAACCTTCTAATATTATCTTTCTTCCATGTTGTGATTAGGGAGTGATGGATATGACATGTATGACATTTAAGTTAATTGATAGTAATGGCAAACTAACTAAATATCTGTATATTATACCTAGGTATCTTAAGAGTTTATTTAATTGAAATCCCAGAAACTATTTATATGTAGTCCCTATTTTGTACAGTACTTCACAGATTTTTATGTCATATACAGCAATGCAGATGAACTCAATGTGTGTTTGGTGTACAGGTGCAAAGGGTCAAATTATAATCCCCTTCCGGGGAGGATGAACAAGATAGCATCAGTGGATGAATCCATCCCAGGAACTTTCTAAAAATAATCAGGCCTCCAAAATTGACATAGCTCATTTTGCTGACTAAAATCTTAACATGATATAGAAGTCAGTTGCAGAAAATCACTCACATTTGCATATTTATTTAGGAGATTCTGGTGAACACTCAGTGAAGTAAAATGAGTTAGGATGCTAGGTTTCACTTTCCTTGCTGAGGTAAAACCAGGGCACTTGTGAAATGAACCCTCATCATTTGTAACAGGGCTAAATATTGAATCAGACCTGCCTGTTGGCTATAAAGTTTCTGTTGCTTTTCTGGCTAAAAGTTGCGTGTAACACAAGAAGAGTAGTCCTGAAAGGAAAACACAACAGTTAGCAGGTATTCAAGTTATTGCTATGTGTGTGTATGTGTCTGCTGTGTATCCATGTGAGTATGAACGTGTGCATGTGCAAGGATGAAGGGTTGGGCTGGAATAGACTTTTATTCATTTACTTAATTTTATACGTTCAGAATTATCTCTCCTTTTTGAAAACACTTTGGGACGTACTATTAGTGTGTGACAATCACAACTGCCTCTTTGTGCAAAACAAAAGTTATATAAATCATGTTATACATGTCATGGCATCTCACTCATGCCAATGGTGATGTTCTCAAGCCAATCCCTTCCTCTTCTATGGATATAAGTGGTTGTATTACGGCTCACACAAAAAACCCAGAATAAGCTCCATCTCTCATGATTATTAATCATATTTGTGAAAATACTTTTTTCCCTAACAGAGTAACATTCAGAAGTTGCAAGGATTAGCACATGGACATACTTCTTTACAGAGGTGTCATCCAGCCTAGTACATCTTCCAATAGTTTAGTTATGCAAGTTAGAAATTCCTCTTTTCATTCATTCTTTAAAATTTTTACAGTTACTAATTTAATTTAAAATAGGTTACTGGCACCAACATCTGAAATAACAATGGATAAAACAGAGATTATATTAGGATGAATCTTTATGAATTCAAAGAAAAGTAGACATAATATTAACATTAGGACAAAAAAGACTGAACTTTTACGCATAAAAGAAAAAAATTTGCCCACAAATCATCTAAATGGTCAAGAGATCAGTGCAGCTTAATTAACTTGGCTGCACTCTGGGCATGAAAAATATCACAGTATTCTCTTTAAACAAAAAGCACAATATAAACAGAACCCTCTGTGATTATGAAATAAATGAATCATATTAATTTATATTTTATAGAAGTTGAGAAATGCTCAGTCTTTAAATAATTGGTTTTGTTGTAAACATGAAATATTTTATTCTTTGCATCAAAACCCAATCTGACCAGGTGTAGTGGTACACCTATAATCTCAGCAATTAGGGAGGCTGAGGCAGGGCATCACAAATTTCTGGCTCTATGTAGTAGTAAAGCTTATTAATGGTCAATATGTCAGTACAAAATTAAGGGTTTTAACCATGTGCTATCTGGCCAATCAATTCCACTTACTGAATTATCACTATAGATCTTTTTTTTTTTTTTTTTTTTTTTTTTTGGTGGTGCTAGGGATTGAAACCAGGGCCTTGTACATGCAAGGCAAGCACTCTACCAAGTGAGCTATAAACCGAGCCCCTTATAGATCTATTTTAAGTCATGCAAAAGATTTAGTAGTATTAATAATAATAAGTAAATTAGTATTACAATAACAGAGGTTTGGACTTCTGTTTCTGGTAGTTAAGAAGATTGGAATTACTAAGTCTTCCTTGATTAACACCACTAAAAATATTGGAAGTATTTTTTAACTATACTTTTAACTACATCATTAAACTGGCAAGAAAAGAACAATCCTCAGAGACCAAGCACTAAGTAAAATTTAGACTCCAGAGAAGAAAGTACAGCAGTGAAGCTACATTTGTCCTATGGGCATTTTTCAATCCCAAGCAACTGTTAACTTTGATTTTCATAGCTTTGCAGCCCACCAGGGACACAATATACAAGAGTCTAGTGGGGAACATTCAGAAAACCAAGATCACAATGGCCTAATCTCTCAATTTATGGGTGAAGTGCAAAAAAACACAAAAAAGAGAGAAAAACATGAGCTTTCACTCCCCCGTATGATATATCCTTAGAAGATAAAAAAAAAAAAAGAAATAAGAAAAAGCTCAAGAGAAATCTTGGATTTTGTTCCTCGATAAAAGAAAAAGAGAAATCTTTTTCATAGTTTCCCCTTCCAAATTCACACAAGAAATGTGGCCTGAAAAAGGTCAAGCCAAAAATTTGGTTTCAAGAAGCCCAGGATTCCTGTAGTCTTAGTTGTCTGGTGGAAATATAATGCAAATCCATATGCTGTAACCTACTTCAACAGAAGGCTCAGAGTACAAGCTCTAAGCTCCGAAAAATATGAGTTTAACGACTGGGGGAAAATATGTGAGGAAATAAAAGTGACTAAGTAGAAAAAGCAAAGAATTAAAAGCAAATTTCCCTAGACGCAAAATACATACTAAGCATGTTTTGAGTTTAAATAAATAAAAAGAGAAACATTTTATTATAAGCTTATATAATAGAGTAGTAATCCTCTTTAGGAAATAAAATGATCAAAACTGACAAGCATATGAATAGGTCAATGATTAATTAGATCTAGAAAATCAACTTCTTTGAACTAATTTATCTATCTCTTCAATTAAAATATTCATAAATGATCCCTCATAGATTTTGAATGAATCTAATGCATTTTAAGGAAAATTATCATAGAAAAAAAGCACCATTTGAATCCAATCCTCTGTTTGCTATTACCTCTCTGCATATCAGCATGTTATCTGTAAGCTTTTCATTACCTCCCCACCCTCAATATAATAAGACTATTCTTCTGTCCTCCTTGTCCTAGAAGTGATTTGCAACAAAAAACAGAGATGGGAAAAAAATCAAATCTAGCTCCCAGGCAGAAGAAAGAAGATTGGAAACAATATGTGACTAATTTACCATCCTGGATGATGTGTATAAAGGCACTAAGAATATGGGACTCATTACTCCTAGGAGAATGATGGACAAGTGGCATAGAGGAGATGGCATGAACATAGGTCAGAGAGCACCCAGGATACCTTTATTCTCACCAAATTACCTGCATTTTGAAAGTTTCAAAATAACAGATTTATTTTGTAGAAAGTGTAGAGATGACCTGATGTTGATTGAGATTCAATGTTTACCAGGCAGCATAAAAGACTGAAGTGGTTACTGAGTTTCATTATCATTATCAGAAACCAAGTTTTATATTACTTGCATACTTGAATGTGTGCCTGAAGATTAACATTCACTACCCACGCTGGGTTCATGGGGTATTTTTGGCACCTATTCATGATAGTGTTCAGACACTATATACTGAAAGAATGGACATTTTTTTAAGCTGTCTGTTTTATCTCAACTCCCTAAGGTCTCCCTCCCAGTAATGGGAACAAAGCCCTTAAAGCTGTTCCAGGAAACAGCCCCAAACAGAGAGTAAAAGAGTAAATTGAGCCTGATAGCCAGATAGTGCTCAAACAGTAGGATTACCAGAAACTATTGACCAGAATCTACACCCTGTTGTAAAACATTGTGAAACATTTTGTCAGCAAACCCAGACCCCCTTTGAAATTTCCTGGCAGCTTTGTTCCCCCTTTTCCCCCTTTCATGTGTGACCCCTCCCGATGTGTGGTTTCTGCCTTTATAAACCTACAAGATTTTCTGCTAGGGACTCGACTCCTGGCGTTGGGTCCCAGCGCGCTGGAATAAACACCTCTTGCGGTTTGCATCAAGTGACGCCTCCTGCGGTTGATTGGGGTTGCCGTCCATCCATGGGACAGAGCTGGGGTTTCCTTTTTGGGGGGCCTTACAATACTATCAACTGATACAATGATAAACGACTCAGAGTATACTTTCAAAAACTTTACAGTATAATAAAAGAGTTGATTTTATTACTCATATATAGAATTTTATTTACTATTAGAAAATGTAAACATTGATTCATTACTCCATCTCCCTATTAGTTCATATCGGGTATATTTTTACAAGTACCTCATGTATTACATAAGGATCTTTACCATGAAAATAGTTAATGTGTTGATAGCTTTCAGAAAACTACAAAAAGAAAAAAAGGGCAGTGATTGCTTCAGCATCAGCGATTTTCAGAGGTCAGCTACCTATATTAAATGTTTAAATATTTATTGTACTTAATGAATATTTAAAGATGACAATCAGGTTGCAATAGCTGTGTGAGATGGAACTCAGAATGAGATTCCAATATACATACAGAGAACACATAATACTTCAAGCTCAGTGGGGTTTGACTGAGTTATCAGATGTATGTTCTCGATTGTGTCTACATGTGTGAGTGACGAATATGAGAAACAAGACAACTTATGTATCCTCAAATAGTATTACCAAGGAGAGAAGATGATAGTGATCAAATATGCCTGACTAATTTTAAAAGTGTCTCAGGAACATTTTAATGCTGTTCATGCAGCAATGAATGGCCAGTATATAAAAATAAAAAAGATATATTTAACATTTGATGATGGAGAAATCCAAGAACTTCAAAAATGTTTTGACCTTACAAAAACAAATAGTCTTTTTTTTTTTCTTTTTGTTATGGTTATTAACCCATTTAGTAAGTATTTATTAAATATGTACTTCAATATTCTTCTAGTTATTCCTGGAGTTTTGCATGTTCAGATAGACGAAACATAAAATTTTTCATTCTATATCTTATATATTCATTGACTCTATACTAAAAATCAAAAAGAGCTCATTTGCACTACTTTCCTTCCCACAGCTTTGTCTCAATGTGTAGTATTTAACTATTATTTTTCTCCATATGTTCTTCAACATTTATAACTTGATACCCTTAAACCTTTATTTCTCTGTTATCTTTATAATCTTATTCTCTATTATATAAGATCAGGCTACCCTAATATTTCTAAATATGTGAATTTTCTAAATTTTTCATCTTATCATCTCTAAAACTGCCATCATGATTAACAAGTTATCCCTGTAATCTAAGCACAATTCCATCAGATTGTTTTTGGCCACACATACTAGTGGTGGAGAGATATTATACTGGAATAAGTAAAAGGGACATATATTTATTTTTCTTTATAAAAAGAGGGTAAGTAGGCAGTCCTGGGTTCAATACCAGATCTGCTGTCAACCAGGGTCCCTGGCTTTTCTATTATTCTGAACTATCATTTTGATGCATAGACGCTATACTTAGTCTCACATCTCACCCAAAAGAACTAACACAGCTCCATTAGGGAAGTATTGAAGGCAGGAACAACATGAAAGTCAGAAGAAGAAAGAGGATGAGACCCTTTTTATGGAGATTTGGAGATTTCCAAAAGTTTCTTCTTATATCTTCCATTTGCATCTTATACTCAGGCAGCTGTATCTGTGGTGGGTAGCCTATATATCTAGCAAAAAATAAAGTTATATTAGTAAATTATAGAAAAAAATAAAGTTGTGCAGCAACTAGCATTCCTTAATCCAAACATCACCTTTAGTTCTTGGTTCATTGGTTGAGCATTCAAATTGGAAAGCAGTAAACAACTTCATTATGACTTTGGGTTTCCATTATTTTTTCCCTAAATATTGTATTTTTAGCTCTTCTTTCTGGCTCTCTGTACATTTTTTGTGATATTTTGTTCTTTTTGATAATTTCAGTATATTTCCAATCTCTCCAGTAGGTTAACTATATAGATTTCTTTTTTAAGCTCCCTGTGTTCACCTAATTTATATTTATTTCATGATTAGCTTTCCGACTTTGTGGTTTTTTTTTTATTTATTTATTTATTTTTTTACAAACTGCATTTTGATTCATTGTATAAAAATGGGGTACAATTTTCTTTTCTCTGGTTCTACACAATGCAGATTCACACCATTCATGTAATCATACATGTACATAGGGCAATTCTGTCTGTCTCATTGCACCATCTTTCCTACTATTTTCTTGTTCTTTGCCTTTGATATTCTTGATCCTCCTTACAAATAGTGTTGAATTTTCCTGTTATATTGATCAAAAAAGACTGGGTAGCTAGTAAACATGCAAGATGCTTTTCCATGTATAGCTACAAACACACACACACACTTTTAAAAAAATTAAATTGAACAGTCGGATGCCATGAGACACAGTACATGAACTGTCTGATTTTATTTCTGAAATAACGCTTGAGAGAAACGAATGTGATAATACAGCTCAGCATCAAATAACATCAAGAAAACACCACCTAATCTGGACATAAACAGTTTTGCTGGAGATCTCAGTTATCAACCAATAACTGTTGGCCATATCTTCTCTCACCCCTGTCCCAAAATCAATTATTTTGATTGAACACTATTTATTTAGGTCCAGAGATGAAGGAAGATAGTGCTAGAAAATTATGCTGTATATAAATACAAATGTGAGGAAGTATGGAGAAAAGCAAAGGTGGCTCAAATTGCAACTTCCAGTTGTAAGAGAAGATCTTGGTTACCCCTAAGAAGAATTGGAAAAGTTGGGTGAAAGATGAAAACATTTGTATGAAGGCATGCGTGAACTTAGATTTGGGAGGCCAAGATGCTTAAGGGAAGGAGAGCAGTAAGATGAGTCACATTCTGTGTTTCTTTACCTCCAAGCAGGTTGGATGGAAAGAAATAGCTAGAACACAGAAAACCTGAACAGATCTTTAAACACCCCCATGGGCTGGTTATAGAAAATGGGAGTTTAGGGGTAATCAAGAAAGAGCCTGATAACTCACACAAATTTTTACTTGAGGCCAAAGAAGATTTATATCCAGGTTAAAGTCTTCATAAGTAGCAGACTGACCTTTCCATAAACTGAAGCCCAGGTTCATATAAATTCAATTACACTAAAGACTAGGTTAATCAATACAGAATTATGAGATATAACAGGAGACCCTAATCAATAAAAAAATATGAGACATATCAGGAGACCAACCTAGGGGCAAAACCAGAAGGGGGAAAACACATAGAAATAGACCAAAGAGAACTAGATATTTACTTTATCATACATGAGTTTGAATGACATGTCACTAGTAAGTTCAAGATTGGAAGAAAAAGAGGAAACATAAACTATGTATCAAAATAATAAATTGAAATTTATTTTAAAAATGACATTTTAAATGATTAACTTAATTGTTAAATAGCATATTAGATAAAAAATAAGTAAAGGCTAATTGAACTAGGGAAAAGTCAATAGAAAAACTCAATTTTAATTAAAATCCCCCCAAAAGAGCCAAGAATCAGAAAGAATATTAGATTGATTCCAAAACATTTTGGAATGTATATAAAAAAATAGATTGAAGGAGTTATGCAATTCTGAAGCAGGATTGAAAAAAAAAACACATCTGGGCATATTGTATTTGAACTCTTAGAAGACAAAATTTTAAAAATATTTTTAAAAGAACAATAATAAGATTTTTAACATACTTCTGGATCAGAAGACAATGGAATAACATCTTCAAAGTGTTGAAAAAAAGTCTACCTGCAGTTTTTTATCTTGAACAATGTCCTTTAAAATTTAAGGAAAAAGAAAAAAAAAAAACACTTTCAAACACAGTATGTGAGAAAATTTGTCAACAACAAAGCACAATTTTAAAGGATGTAGGGAAAAGAGAACACTTGTACACTATTGTTAAGAACGTAAATGTATTAGCCACCATGCAAAACAATGTGGAAGTTCATCAGAAAATCAAAAAAATGATCCAGCAATGCCACTTGGAAGTATGTAACCAAAGAACAAAAATCAGAATCTTGAAGAGGTATCTGTATTCCCATGTTCATTGAAGCCTTGTTCACAAGAGTTAATAAATGAAAAAAGCTAAATGTTCATTAACACATGAATGAATAAAGAAAATATGTTATTTGTATGGAATATGACTTAGCTCTGTAAAAGAAGGAAATTCTATTGCCAACATCATATATCGATCCAGAAGATATTTCGCTAAGTGAAATAAGCCAGGCAGCTAAAGAAAAATACTACTGTAATAATCACTTACATGCAAAATCTAAAGTATTCCAACCCTTAGAATCAGAGAGTAGAATTGTGGTTCCCAGGGGCTGAGAAGAGGGAAAAATGGACTAGTATAAATAAATGACCACAGTTTCAGTTATGCAAGTAAAACTAGTTCTGGAGATCTACTGCACAGTATAGTGCCTATAGGTAACAATATTGTGTTGTACATTTAAAATTGTTAAGAGGATAGTTCTTATCCTAGGAGTTCTTACCAAAATAATGATAATGAGAGCAGGATGAAGCATTTATGGCCTTGGTAATAGTGTTTTATGTTTGTTTTCTTACCCCAACTCATGAAGACATATGCTTTAAATTTGTACCACTATTTATATGTCAATCACACCTCAACAAAGTGTTTTAAAAAGAAGAAAATAGTTGTCCCCCAAATATCTGTATGTTAGAAACTAATTAAAGATTTAGTATTCTTGCCTATTACTCCTCCAAATATGTATTTCCAGTGATGACATCCATAATATATTCCAAGGGTTAAAGTCAACAAAAATAAACCACATTTAAAACTAAATATATGATAAAGATCTTGGTGTTCTTTCAATGTTGTTTATCAGAAAAATAAGCAGACACGCATCTTCCAACTCTTAAAATCAACTATGTACACAGTCACTGCCGGAGAGTGTCCTGTCAACATCAACAAAAAGAATCAGCAAGCACTTAAAAGTATACATGGGGTCATCAAACAAAGTTATGAAAATGCTCAAGGCTACAAATTCAAAACTCATTTTAAAGTGGAACTTCATGATATTTAACACCAATAAAATTCCAGTGTTAGAGCTTCAGAAAGAATCATTTGGTCGAATTGTCATTAACATGAAAAACTCCCTTTCCTCAGAAATGATAATGAAATGACAAAGACAATGATCTACTCTAAAAATATTACTTGCATTCATATTAAATCAGAGCTTATGTTTTCATCTGTTTTGATTAGCTGGTTAATTAACTAAGTTGTCGAAATCCTACTATGTTCAAGGTAATAAATTTGTATATAGTGCTAACATTAGTTAATTAATTTAATTAATATTTGCCTTTAAAATAGTAGGGGCTAAGTATATATGTAACTTCTCTCTATATACATAGTTGTGTGCATGTGCATGTGTAGTGAAAAGCTTAATTAAATTTCTTCATGCAAGTAGGCTAAATGAGGGTCAGGAAGCTGTTGTATTAAGGAAGGACAGACTGAAAAATCTCATGACATGCTTAAACAATAATGTTAAGAAACCAAAAGGAAAATGGATTAGTTGTGATCTAGTAATTAAAACCAATACTTCATTAAACAAATCAACGTAATTAGATTTTATCTCCTTCCTTTTCAAGAATCAAATTAGACTACACAGACTATGTCTCCGGTTGTTGGACAGTAAGCCAACTTCTAGAAAGCTGGATTCCTTTAATCGGCATATTTAATTGATGCTTGAGATCTAGATGTAAGAATTGTAGTACCAAAGGACCTGATGAATTAAAAAATTCTATTCATTGTAATATTTTAAACCCTGTCCAGTTCTTTTTATTCTCATGCAAATGCTCTACTTCTGTCCCATTCTCTATGTCTTTCCTTGTCTTCCCACACACGCATTGTACACCATTCTTATATTGCAAACTGCATCAAGATCACAGACTCCATATAAATTATGGATACTGTGACAAAAATACAGCATAAATGACATTTGCAAGGATTATGTCTCAAGCTTGATCTAAAAACTCCGAAAAGTGTTTGCCTTCAGGGTTCTTGATTATCTCCAACGGTAATGCTGCACAGTTACAATGAGGAAGTGGCATATTGAAGAGGTGTGAAAGATTTATTTTTGAAAATAACGAAGAGAAAAATTGTGGGCTGCTGAACTATCATATAGAAAAAAAAATCAATTGCACTCTTTTTGCTATTATATTGTTTGAGAAGTTGCAGTAAATCTTCACTTGGGCCACCATCCGACTTGATTTTACTATAGCGATCATCACTTTTACTATGAAATGCTTTATGGGGCACTTCAGCCTTCAGCTTTTTTGCTAAGCACTTGTACTGATACTGGGATCTATCAAGCATTTTATTCTTTGCTTTCAGACCACGATGAGAAACGATTATTATGGCTTTAAAAAAGAATATTTGGTCATCATATCCCAAGGGAAAAAAAAATCTTTATTTTAATCACAGTTTAGGAGATCTTTCCCCATTCTATTATAATGGAATTTTCTGTGAGACTAAAACTACCAAAAAGATTTTAAAGTGTTGTGAGCTGGAAAGAGCCTCTTTCTCTCTGTGCTGTACCAAGCACTAGGGAGAGCAGTTGGCACAAATGATCATTTCTTATTCCTTAGCTGCCAATCCTGAAGTTACTCCTCACAGAGGCCAAGAAGACAAGTGCAGGCAGAAATTCTGGCTGCTCAGACTCCTCTCTCTGTTTTCGATTTTGTCCAGTGCATGCTCTGTTTCTTTTTTTCTTTCTTTCTTTATTTTTTTTCTGGATGCTTGGTAAAGGGTTTCCCACTTTATGACAGAAATGACCCAAAATATCATCTACTAAATATTCACCATTTAAGTAACAATTCTAATAAGTCATAGCTATCCTGGACATAACTGAAACATTTTCATTCCTGTATCCCTAGTGCCAAGGACTGTGCTTGATGAAAAGTATGAGATTAATGAATGTATGTTGGATGAACAAATGAATGAAAACAAATGATGAAAATTACTCATCATTTGAAAAACAGAAAGAAGTTTTTTTTGCAGTTATAACTTTCCTTATGAGGGGTTGGGATTGTGGCTCAGTGGTAAAGCACTTGCCTAGCATTGGGTTCGAGTTTCAGCACTGCATACAAATAAATAAAGATTCATCAACAACTACTAAAATATTTAAAAAAAAATAACTTACCTTATGAGCTGTAAAAAAAATCTAATTAAATATGTAAAAATCAGTGAATTTAGAGAAGACTTTTACTCTAAATTAAGCATTAGATATTATCAGCATCTCTGGAAAAAATAGCTAGCTCATCATCTCTAAGCGGAGTGGACCAATTATATAGCCCATAAGCTGAAAGTAACCCACAGTCCATTTGAAATGATAAATCCTTACTGGAACATAGCTACATACATCTGCTCACACACTGTGCAGTTGCTTCTATGCACATGGCAGAGGAATTGACTAGTTGATACAGAATCCATAAAGTCCACATAGCCTAAATATTTAGAGCTCTTTATAAAAAAAAAAAAGTAATGTGAACTCCTGTAATCCTAGCAGTGTGGAAGGCTGAGACAGGAGAATCCTAAGTTCAAGGCAAACCTCAGTCACTTCGTGGGGCCCTAAGCAACCTAGCAAGAACCAGTCTCAAAATAAAAAATATAAATAAAAAAGGGCTGGGGATGTGGCTCAGGGGTTGAGTGTCCCTAAGTTCAACACCCCCATACAAAAATAAATAAATAGATAAATAAATATTAACTTCTGATTATTAAAAAATGTTCACAGGAAGGGCCCCATCTGAAGCATTCTATAGAGATGAATTCTCATATTAAGCAAATTATCATGAAAGTCTTTTCATAATTCCTGCTTCCCAGCCTGTGAATACTTGTGTTTTCCATCCAACATGTTTATACTCCCAATCACACCTTTATCATTTTCTGTTCATATCTTCAACGCTGAAATGCCAACTCCCTATCTATTCATTCAAATGTGTGACATCTATGATCCTTCATTTCTAGCACTTCATTCATACCTTCATCATCTAGACCTTTAGGTAGAGTACATATTTTTTGTTTCTCTAGACCGATATGTGAGTCAATTTTTTTTTTTTTTTTTTTTTTTTTTTTTTTTTTGTTGATCACTGTGACAAAAATTCCTGAGATAAGCAACTTAAAAAGAGGAAAGGTTTATTTCGGCTCACAGATTCAAAGGATTCAGTTCCGGGTCACTTGGCCTTGTTGCTTTGGGTCTACAGAAACACAGTGCATCATGGTGGGAGTGCATGCAGAAGATCATCACCTGGGATCCAGAAAGCTGAGGGGGGGGGGGGGGGGGGGGGGGAGACAGCAAGACCAGGTCTCAATGTCTCCTTGAAGGGTATACTTCCAAAGACCTAACTTTGTCCCACTAGTCCCCATTTCTTAAAGGTTCAGCCACCTCCCAATAACACCACAGGCTGGTGACCAAGCCTTCAACACATGGACCTTTGTGGGACATTCACAATTCAAACTACAGCACTCCATAACTATTTACTGTAATAACTGAGACAGTTTTATTCATTTATATTACATACATAAGCCCAGGAAAATATTTGAATCTGTGCCCCCGGCCATATGACACTGCTTTTTCAGATGTACTTAAGCTTTGAACCCATGATGTCTCATGCAAAATTTATTTACCAGAAGACACATTTCCTCTGAATTATTTCATAACAGATTCCCCAATTTCATAATGTGCCTACAAACAGTTCAAACATTAAGAGGAAAATAATCTATCACTCTTGGGAAAACCCAGAAGACATGAGTCAAAGGAAATGCCTGTAGTTTCACAGTAAAGAGCATTCTTCAGGGCAGGGCATAGACTCAGTCTGACCAGTAATTTTTCATGTTGTGACAAGTCTGCCTGGGGCCCTTGGTCAGAGTTTTCTGAACCCTTATGGTAACTGCTTTGTGAAGTTATGATTTTCAAAAACAGAAACACATGGGATTTGATTGAAAGGAGATGAAAGATAAAAACATTGGAAGGAATAAATCTTGTAGTGTGCAACTCTGGATGTATTCATTCTTAAGAGAAGGATATATGAAGAAGCTAGAAAACTGTGTTAATGAGGCCAAGGGCATTGCCTCTATCCCTATGTGAGTTTATCAGCTTTGTACAAAGAAAGATGCAACTTAACAATCACTGTGGGAACCTTTAATCTCACTCCAAACCTCTAAATGTCTGCTACAGCTCAGGAAGGAGACCAAGGTCTTCAAAAGAGGATTGTTGGGCAACCATCTCCACTGTAAGAAAACCATCTCACCTAGCTGAACAGCCTTGGGTCATAGAGGGAGGGCAAGTTCATTAAAGTTTAATGACTAAGTAAAAATTTAGCTAAGTAAAGTGAACAAATTGGTTTACATATTTAAAATGTCCTGGTCCATATATTTTTGGGACAGCCTCTGTCTGAGACTCTGTTTCTTGTGTCACCCTTTCCAATCTTCCAGTCTCTTGACTTCCAAACATTTTCCCAACATTCAAAAGTTAACCATTGCATTTTCTGGCATGTGATTACTTTATGGACCCTGATTTCTGCAGGACTGTATCCAGACTCCTTTATGTTTTTTTGTTTTTTGATGATTTTTTTAATTGTAGATGGACACAATACCTTTATTTATTTATTCATATGTGGCACTGTGGGCCAGGGTTGTGGCTCAGTGGTAATGTGCTTGTCTAGCATGCATGAAGCCCTGGGTTCGAACCTCAACCCCACATAAGAATAAAACAAAGGTATATGTGATGCTGAGAACGGAACACAGTGTCTCACATGTGCTAGGCAAGTGCTGTACCACTGAGCCAAAATCTCAGTCCCAGACTGGTTTTCATAGTAAATTAGAGATTTCCTTTTATCTCTCTCTTATACTTTTCTCCAACTAGCTATTTGTCCTGAACATGGCACAGAAATTCTGTAATTGTAGTGAAATTAGGAATCATCACCCTTTCCCTAATGAAAGTTTCTTGAAACAACTTATTTAAAGAATTTCCTCAATCAACTTCAGGACACTTGAATCCTAGATTCTCTCTTTGTCTCAAGACCATCATGTAGCTATACAGGTCACACTGGGGCCCTCTTCAGTACAATACCCTTTAGTGTTCCCCTGCTCAGCCAAGGTGAAGGCCAAAGTCACCACTACGCCCAAGTCCCCGACCGTGAGGCACCAGCGTCTTTCCGAGGCAGTCTATTTGCTCTCTCAATGCATTTCCCAGGAACATGCCTGCTGCGCTCTTGCATGGGTTAGTTCATTCTGGCTGAAAACCTTTCCCCAACTCTACAGTCAGTCATATCCACTGGGCTCACTTCCCTCCTCCTATGGCTATATACAAATGTTATTCTCCCTGACCCGTCTCTTAAACTTTGTTCTCTAATTATTTCTTATTCTCCCTTGCACTTTTTTTTTTTACTTAGTGTTTGCTAATTTGAGGTATTTTATGTTTTCTTTCTTTTGTGTCTTTAAGTTTTGCCTTTATGAGATCCACAAAAATGATGATGGGTCCCTTATACATTATTGCTGGGGTCTAGAACACAGTAGAATGTCAATGACTGCATGCTGGGTGTATGTATAATTGAATGACTCAAAGCCCAATCACTTTAGCCCAGCCTGCTTCTCCTCCAGTCTCTTCTTTTGCCATGGCTGCAACTCTGTATTTTCTGGTCCGTTTCCAGAAACCCACTGCCAACTCCACTTCTCCACTACTTTATAGTTTGCAAATATCCAGTCATTGTCAGCACCTTCATGAAGCATTTCCTGCTGCTGCTTTCCCCTCCTCAGAGCCCTGTGCATATTTCTATCACCCGACGCCAAAGGTTATTGCTGGCATTTTCAGACTTGTTTGTCTCCTTCTATACCCTTAAGCTCACTGAGGATATTACAGAGTAGATAACAAACACCATGAAAAAGCAGAGACATTTTACCCTCTAGCTCATTTCTGCTCAAAGAGATAATATATATGCTAAGAAGTCTGAATACCTAACTAGTTATAGTTTGGAATGCATAAACAAATCAGAAGGGACAAGATGTGAAGGTAAAAAAAAAAAAAAAGAAGGAAGAGTGAGTGATTTAATATGAATGTTAACAGTTTGGAAAACAAAGTTGTTCGTTTTCATTTATTCACCAAATATATATATATATATATATTATATATATTATATATATATATATATATATATATACACACACACACACATATATATATATATTTACCAAATATATATTTTTTTTTCACGGTTTATGCCAGGCTGGATAGTCTAACAGAATAAGGGAATATAAAGGAAATAAATCCTACTCACTGACCTTCATGGAACACCACCTATGAACAGAAAGATTGCTGAGGCATGAACATGTCCAGAGGAGCCTTATTCCTACACTCTGTCTGAAATCACTGCCATAAGACAATAGCTCTCCGTTCCTGAAAAGATTAGCTACATAATGGGAGTATTTACTATTAATGTGTGTCAGAAAAAATCTGGCATTGGAAATATTCATTAATGATTCTAAATTTTAAATCTCCTACGAATATTCATAATCTCACAATTGTTAAAAACAAACATTTATTAGTTTTGTTTTTTTTCCTAGCAGAAAGTCTTAAAAACAGAAAAGGCAACCTGTCTGCCCTCATGGAAATTATATTCTGGCAGAAAGAAACAGAATAAACAAAAACAGTAACATAGAAAAATCAAATAGTAATAAGCTGAAAGGAAGTAAGGAGGAAGTAGATAGAAAGTAATCCAGTTGTGTGTGTGTTAGAAATATTGCAGAGAAATATTTGCAATATAGAATGTTTAGAAAAACTTCCTGTATATAGATAGTCATATTTAATTGAAAATATAATGGTACTGAGGGAGAGAGCCACGCAGAAATCAGGGTGGGAATACTTGCATGTGTGTGTGTGTGTGTGTGTGTGTGTGAGAGAGAGAGAGAGAGTGTGTGTGTTGTGTGTGTGTTTCATTACCTCTTCTTGTTATATGAACATTAAATTTAACCTACTCAATTGATTAGGTTACATATTTTATTTGAAATCAAACTCTTGTTTTTTTCTTTTGAAAAAAAAATTGTTTGTAGCTTGGCCACAAACATTTAGGGATATTTTGTTGTTTATCCATTTTGCCTGATAGTTTCCCATAAATACTTTCAGTGTCTTGCGGCACATCTCCAGTGCTGATGGGGCAGGATGAAGTGTGCATTTGTAACCAGCGTGCTTGGTGTGGGATGCTGTGCTTGCTCTTCAGGTCCCCGCCTGAGCCTCAGCCTGTTTGTTGCCAGATGACTACAGGTGTGTTACCTGCCTGGCTGCACTTATTTCATTTACCCAGGCCATAACCCCAAGGGCTGCCCATTATCTGCCTCTTCTAAGAGCTGTTTCCACTTTTCATACAACCCTCCTCTGATGAAACTTTATCTTCTAGTTCTTTCTGTCTTTGAAGATGTCTTTGGATTCTTGTGTCCATAAGGAGCACATCTTCTTGTGTCCCAGAAGTATCCTACAAATATTTTTTTTTTCCTGTCCTTTCTAGAGACATGGGGAGAAAATGAGATGCATTTGTTCAATCAGTCTTCATGTTCCCATGGTATTAAGAAAAAGTTTCCTAAGACCACAGAAAATTTAGAAATAACAAAGTCAGAAAGTATAACATGCATACAATGTAATCTCTGTGATTAGGATGAAACAAAACAAGGTACAAATAAACAGAGGTGTTCCTTTATGAAATTCAATAACTTTGCCTTATTCTGATCTTTTGTTTCTTTATTGCACTCATCTACCAGATAGAATGTAAGTAGAACTCTCTCTGTACTGACATAGTACATAGGTCACTAATTAGCTGCACCCCCCTCAAGAACTCTTACTGGGTTCTTTTTTGTTTCTTTGTTCACGGGTGCTTTCTGTACCCTGGACATATTCAGGGTAGCCATTCTTTCATGTCAATCATTATTATACTAGTTGCAGAACATTCATCATATCCTTCTGCACTTACCTACAGTGTTCAGAAAAAATATATTTAAAAATCATTACATCAGTTCTTGATGCCTAATCCTTGCTACCTTCTGTATACTTTGTATATCATAATTTGTTATAATAGCAGAATTCAAGTGGATGTTGTTATCAGAGTGAAATAACTGATCCACAGAAACTAGAGAAACACAGATACTGTTGCATCCCACAGTGAGATAACTGATTCAGAGAAAGATTAATTTACCTGGGTCATAAACTTGAAGTTAGCAGAGCTGAGATTTAAACCAAGGCAGTTTCGCTAGCAACTGAATAAACTCTGCTCCTTCTGAATAAACTCTGCTCCTTCATGATATTAGGTAATGCATAAAGATGCAGAGGAGAGCATGACACCAGCTTTGTCCCATGAATTTTATAATCTAATAATAAGTGGGAACCATCAGTTCCCCCGAGCTTCCTCTGCCTCTCAGGGTTCACGTCCTATTCCTGCTTATTTCCACTGAACTATTAAATAGCTAAAAATGTCTTGTTAATAGGAATTCAATGTATCATCTTTTCCAGATGGGTATATGTACTAGAGAAGCATTGACCACATTGTGTTTTAGAGAACAGTAACTCTGTATGATATTGTTATTAAAATAACAATAAAGAGATGAACAGCAAGGGAAAGGTTAATTAATATTTAAGGTAAGGAACTCTTAAAATACCAAAGAGCTAAAGTGCCCTCACAATGTGAATTTGTGTGCAGGGAACAACTTGAAAGTAACATCTGTAGTAGGAATCACTGAATCAGGCCAAGGAACACAGATACAATTTCATAATTTTTAAGGCAGAAGAAAAAAAGAGAATGAATTAAAATAACATTGTTCCTTAGTGGACTTGTATTAAGTGCAGAAAGCCTTTCAGCACTCTAGATTGTCAAAGGTTAGTGCCTTTTATGGTTCCTTTAAACACTTTGAAAAATCATCTTTATGTTATCATGTAGATGGAAAACGGTTTACATTATTGAGCAAAACAATTGACCACTGAATAAACATGTACCAAAATAAAACAATGGAATTTGGTTCTTATCTATACAAAAGTTGAATGGGTAATTGTCTTTTATTTGAATAATATTAAGTAACCTCATCATATTTATACATAAATGGAAATGTCTTACTAGAAAATAACGATATTACTTTATCTTTTCCAACATAATAATAAAAATGTGAGGTTTAATCATGGGGCAATAGTAAAGCATTTAAATGCTCATAAGGATCAACTGAGAGGCTATAATTATATTATACTAGTTCAATATCTGAAAATAAAAATTTGCATATATAGTGATATCTGTAGCTAAGGATATAGACTAGTAATTCAATTTATGCAAACAAGGTTTCAAGCAAAATGTATTCATGCTCATAAATAAACATATCTTTTTGAAACTATCAGAATATTCTTCAAGCCCCCAACATATAAACATCATTTTGAATTATTTCATTTATAATCTAAGATGCTAGAATGCAATACCCTCCCGATTAGTTGTGTTAGGATTATCTGGAGGATCTGTGCATTAAGTAACTAGACCCAGATTGAGAAGGCAGTTACTCATGGAGGAAGAGCAAGGAGCAAGTGAAGAGTTGCTTTTATCCACTCTCAGGTTCCACATCTCAATCCAACACTCTCAGAGGGTCACTTATCAACTCAGATGTCATCCCTGTGGAGATCACCAACCCATCCCAAGGTAAAGGACTCAAGTGATGAGAATTATGGAAAAAGTCAATGCGAAAAGATGCATGCAAGCTAAGACATAAACAATTGGGGCAGTGCACTTCCATGCTGGACCTTCTCTGACTGGCTGACAAGTTTGGCTCCACGGAAATGTTATAGGCCAGGCTATATGGGCAATGACTAAACAGACTCCATTTTGCTCTGAGGCTCCATGTTAGGTAGGAATTGAGCTTCTCCCATGGGAACACCCCACCTCTATTCCCATCAACATCACGCCTCTAAATCCATCATCAGTTACTTCTCATGATATGTTTGGCAATACACAATAACAAAATAACAATTCTTAAATAATAAAAATCATAGCAACAGACACTTATGATTGATGTACTGATTTATGATATAAAAACCCCTGCAGGGCTGTTCTCCCAATAGCCATTTTTGAGGCATTGTGTGAGACAGTTAGCCAGTCAATTAATAAAGACCCAAATTTGGACTTCTCAGTGGTGATCAGTCTGTTCTTAAATTGTACCCCATAACACTTCTAGGAGACTTCCTTAAGCTTATTTCCACTATTGAGCAAAAATTCATCTCAGAGTGTATCAATGAGATCAATATTCACATGAATCCAGGTAAACATATCAAATCTAGAATTAATAAATACAGTAAGAGTAGGAATAATAAAAATAAATTTGATCATCACTTAGCAATAACAAAATTTCATTATTGTAATTCATTTAATCATTAAGTAAGCTTTATTAAAGTGGATTTTTAAGATAATATTTTTAGTTTACATATTTTAACACTATAATTTGAGAATTGGCAATTTATGTCTAAAGTCATACTACTTGATAATGTTAAGGCTGCAAATATTACCTATTGCCTAAGCTTCTTTTGATGTTTATTTTTCTTACCATGCATGAAAAAATTGTTAATGGCATGGAGCAAAGCAATGTGAAAATATCAAAACTGTTCAAATATAATTTGAGTTAACTTAAGTATTTAGGCAAGTAAATTAGTAAAGAATATCACTTATTTGTAATAATATAACTACTCAGAAATATTAAAATGAGGTAACATTTTTGAGTATCATCGCATTATTTTATAGAAGTCAAGAATCTGTTTAAAATGAAAAGTGATGCCCATTTATTTCAATATGCACGACTGAGATTTTTAAATTGTAAAATGTAAATAAGGCTTATTCACTTCCTGATTCATTTGGCATTACTCGTTTTCTTAGAAAGCAATTTGAAAACAATAAATACTTAATGACAGAAGTGTTGTTTGGGGAAGAAATCTTATTCAGTTGTGATAGAAGTTTAGTAATACTAAGGAAATCAAAAGAACAAACTTAATAGGTAAATACTTAGAAATTTGCCTTTTTTAGATAACAATAACTTTGAATTTCTCATATGTCTATGAGTGAGAAGCATGACAGGTATTTTTTTCTTATTATTCATGTTGAAGTAAAAGAATACTTCTGAAACTATTCACTTTTAAATTTGCAAGAACCAGAATATTTAGTTACAATTATAGAATAACAATTATAATGGATGCATTATGAAAAATTAAATAGCATGTGCTTGTTTAAAATTTCCACTTCTTATTTCAAATTTCTCTCATGATAATGGTACTAAGACTTTTACTCTGACCAGATGAGTTATTTACCACATCAGTAGTCTTGTGCCCACCTGAATTCGGACCATTTTGGATTTAGAAGAGGGGAGGAGAGAATTTATCAAAAAGGAATATCTATGTATTAACATTTACTGTTAAAGGTATGAAGGAAAGTTTGAGTAAGTTATAGGGGTAAACTATTCAATACTTATTACTAAAGCATTATTTAGTTAAAATTAATATCATGATACAACCAAATCAGAGAACCTACTTTAAATATTTTTGCAGTTGTTGCTTGATGTAGTTTTATTCTGTTTACTTATTATTTTGAGCAGTCCTTTGGAAAAAGATAAAATTGAATCCATACTTGACACTGTGCATAAAAGTAAACTTGAAATAGATTAAAAAAAATGTTAACGTTAAGGAAAAAGAAGAAACTATACCAATTCCAAAAGAAAGGTTGAGTGAATTGCTTTATAACTTGAATTAATTTACATCTCTGAGATTGGTAGAAATTGCAAAAGTGGGTAACAGTCTATTGGTAAGGTTTTGTTAAATAGAATCTCTCCCATGTTATTCCTAAGAGTACAATATGGTAAAACCTATGGAAAGTAAGTTATCAAAATTTAAGAAAATGTATATATTTATGCATTATAAATATGTATGTATTTAGCATTGTTTCAATTAGTTCTTTTCTAAAATTTTACCTAAATGATTTATAATCACAAAATGTCATAGGCCAGAATATATGTTCAGTGCAAACTTTTTTATAACCTTATTTATTAGCCTCAAAAAATGAAAGGAAACAAATATGGAACAAAGAAACATATATGATTTTGGATTTGAATTGAAAGAGTCATCCTGAGTCTTGCCCATATAATAGCAGTTAGAGGCAAGGATGCGCCTATCACATTAAACACCATAGTGTTGAGAACAGAGGTTTTAACCCACTAAGAGGAAGCTGGAAAATGGCTGCTCCTAGTTCTAGGGTCAGAAACACAGTGAGCCTGGAGATGTTTAAAACTAAACAAGCATTGTCAAAATGCTGCAAAAAATAATTGAAGTTAGCCCCACTGGCTAACTTCATAACAATCTGAGTATTACATAAAACAAAATAAAGAACTGCAACATATTGAGAATATGGATCCATGTGTAACAGTATTTAAAAAAAATAATGTGAAGGGAAAAGGAAGGAAGGAAGGAAGGAAGGAAGGAAGGAAGGAAGGAAGGAAGGAAGGAAGGAAGGAAGGAAGGAAGGAAAGCAGGAAGGAAGGAAGGAAGGAAGGAAGGAAGGAAGGAAGGAAGGAAGGAAGGAAGGAAAGAAGGAAGGAAGGAAGGAAGGAAGGAAGGAAGGAAGGAGGGAGGGAGGGAGGGAAAGGAAAGAATGAGAAAGAGAGTAGCCCAGGATCAAGATATGATACACTTCTTTATAGAACAATACTAATTGCTGTATCTAACAATAATAGAATCAACAATACTAGAAGAAATGTAGAATTGAAAGTCACAATTATTTTTCGGTCACCAGGTAATTGCCAAAATAAGCAATAATCACTGGTGGATCCTAAATACTGTTTAGGTGGAAATTTTTTTCAGGGTCTCAGAGTAGGACCCAACTGGACAAAGCCGACTTTCTGTATTTGTGGATTGAACCAACTTTAGATAGAAAATATTTGAAAAAAATATTGTGTTTGTAGTAAATATATATATACCTTTTCTTGTCATTCTATAAATTATACTATGCAACTATTTATATAGCATTTATACCATGTAAGTAATTACATATAAGCAATCACATTATATCTAGAGATGACTTAAAGCATATGGGTGATGTGCAATATTTATAAGCAAATACTACACCATTTTACATGAATTCTTTGGTCATCCACAGATTCTAGTATCTAGGGAGACTTGCAACCAATCCTCCTCAAATACTGAGGGATAACTATACTTATATAGTACAAAGAAAGAAATATCATTTTACATTGGAACCATTAGGTGATCACCATCTAAGTAATAACTCTGCAGCAATAACAGGAGGACATCAAACTCACAATATGTGTCTTCTGATGCAATGTAGCAATATTGTTTACTCAAATAAAAGTGCACAAGGCAGCAGAGATGTTTTGCTTTGCTTCCTTTTTAAAGAGGAAACCAACAAATGGCAGAGGAGCAAAGTGGAGATGATAACCAGTCAGTGCCAAAGTCCATTTACATCAAAAATGAAGCATTCCTTATACAATGACTTCATTCTATGAACTAGCACATCCTTTTTATGTTGGAGTCAGTTGAGGGAGGAGTTTCCTGGAATCAACTTGATTGATCCTTCACACCAAAAATGACAAAAAATTTCCAATCCTCTGTTCCACGGATAGGTCCATTTTTATCCCAAAGAATTTATCAGTTAGTACAGATCTCATTTTTAATAATTTGTGAAGGGTGTTAGCATTAGTTCATAGTGATCTTGGCAAATTTTAAAGTTTCTTAGAAGTCCTCTATGCTATCAAGGCTGAAGTAATATAAATCCTTTCTTATTGTTCTTTGTCTAGCTCAGCAGAGTGATGAATAAGGCACTTTTATTTTATACTTCCAAATGAGATATTATTCAAATATCATAAAGAATTAAATGGACTTTAACCTTCCCTAGCTTCCCATGATAAAAAATTTCTTGTCTTACTAAAGTTCATGTATCAATTAACCTGGAATCAGATAGTTAAACAAATGTAGTAGATGTCACATGGGGATAAATTTGAAATCTCACTCTTTTACCCAAATCATCTTAGGAATTATTTTGAATACATACACACACACTTCAAATTTGCGATGCATAAATATTATAATGAACTACCTTTTCAGAAATCTTTTATGAAATGTTAGGTTTTAAGATGTTGCTGGTACATTCTGGCTTAGTGTGTTTTAAACCTTCACTCAAAACATATATAGAAAATAAATTGACCATAAATACTGAGCAACACGTGTCATGATTTTCATTGATATTAAAGGACATAAAATTTATTTGAAATTTAGGTGACCAAATACTCTTCATTTCTAAATAGCAGCATAATATTTGAAAATCCCTAGAAATGTCTGTGAAAACAGCTTTATAATAGGAAAGCCAACTAAACCAATTAATAGTGCAAAGAACAAAATTGAAATGTATTACTTTCATTTGTATGTGGAATAGCAAAATAATATTGAAATTCCTTATTATAATTAACATAATGACAAATATTTCTGCCACCATAATTATAATTAATTTTTAGCTTATGCTGTGCAGAACACCATATGTTTCGTATAAGTTTTAATTATTTTTGTCATAAGAAAGAGAAAAGGCAATAGAATTTTCTTTTTTAACACATGTAAAGAGCTGAGGCTAAATCGTTAGCAATAAAGATGATATCTAATTTGAATTCAACCCCATATACAACTCAAAATAAGAACACTTCTGAGAAACTCATTAATAGTAATGATATTTTTCCTATTATTACAAAGTGATATATAATCTTGGTCATAAAACACAGAAAAGCACACACTCATGTACACAAATATTGTGCATTGAAAATCCCCCAAAATAATCTGGAGTCAACTTGTAACATGTTCACATATATGTTCAGTTTTTTAAAAGAGTATTATTTAAAATCCTTTAAATCTAGGATATTAATATCAAAACTACTTTTACATTCATTAATATTTTATATACATTTTATATTCTAAGTTTGAAAAATCGATGGTTGTAAAAATTTTATTCCATAATGATGATAATTTAACTTTTCTTTTTATCTAGTTTGTTATATAAATAATTTGTTTCATACAGATCACTTAGTACTATATTAGTACTAGTATTAGTACTATAGGGTACTATAAAACTAGCATTATTCTACCTAAACTTTAATCCTGATAATATTTTTGTATATATTATTTTAGTTTTTTATGAAAATATATTCACACATGTGATTGACAAAATATATATTCCATTATGCTTGAATTTTTAAAAATTTATTTATTTTGATTCATTGTAAATAAATGGGGTAAAACTTATTTCTCTGGTTGTACATGCAATAGAATCATAGCATTTGTGTAATCATACATGTACATAGGGTAATGATGTTTGTCTCAATCTGTTATTTTTCCCTTTCCCTCATCCATCTCACTCCTCTTTCCTCTATACAATCCATCCTTCCTCCATTCTTGCCTCCCTCACATACCCCATTATGTATCATCATCCACTTATCAGAGAGAGCATTTGGCCTTTGGCTTTTTGGGATTGTCTTATCTCACTTAGCATGATATTCTCCAACTTCTTCCATTTGCCGGCAAATGCCATAATTTTATTATTCTTTATGGCTCAGTAATATTCCATTGTGTGTATATATATATATATATATATATATATATATATATATATATACAGTATTATTATCCATTCATCAATTGAAGGACATCTAGGTTGGTTCCACAATCTAGCTATTGTGAATTGAGCAGCTATGAACACTGATGTGACTGTGTCACTGTAGTATGCAGATTTTAAGTCCATTGGGTATAGGCCCAGGAGTGGGATAGATGGGTCAAATTGTGGTTCTACTCCAAGTTTTCAAAGGAATCTCCGTACTGCTTTCCAGAGTGGCTGCACGAATTTGAATCCCCACCAGAAATGTATGACTGTACCTTTTTCCCCACATCCTCGCCAACACCTATTGTTGCTTGTATTCTTGATAATAGCCATTCTAATTGGGGTGAAAAGAAATCTTAGGGTAGTTTTGATTTGCATTTATATTACTACTAGAGATGTTGAACATTTTCTCAAAAATCTGTTGATTGCTTGTAGATCTTCTTCTGTGAAGTGTCTGTTCATTTCCTTAGCCCATTTGTTGATTGGGTTATTTGTATTCTTCGTGTAAAGTTTTTTGAGTTCTTTATAGATTCTGGAGATTAGTGCTCTATTTGATGTATGTGTAGCAAAAATTTTCTCCCATTCTGTAGGCTCTCTCTTCACATTGCTGATAGTTTCCTTCGCTGAGAAAAAGCATTTTAGTTTGAATCTATCCCAATTATTGATTCTTGCTTTTATTTCTTGTGCTTTGGGAGTCATGTTAAGGAAGTCTGATCCTATTCCGACATGATGAAGATTTGGACCTACTTTTCTTCTATAAGATGAAGGGTCTCTGGTCTGATTCCAAGGTCATTGATCCATTCTGAGTTGATTTTTGTGCAGGGTGAGTGATAGGGGTTTAGTTTCATTCTGCTGCATATGGACAGGTTATCTTTTCTCCACTGTATGTTTTTGGCACCTTTGTCTAGTATGAGAAAACTGTATTTATTTGGGTTTGTCTCTGTGTCCTCTCTTCTGTACCATTGATCTACCTGTCTATTTTGGTGCCAGTACCATGCCATTTTTGTTACTATTACTCTGTAGTATACTTGGAGTTCTGATATTGTGATACCCCCTGCTTCACTCTTCCTGCTAAGAATTGCTTTAACTATTCTGGGTCTCTTATTTTTCCAAATGAATTTCATTATTACTTGCTCTTCCTATGAGGTACATCATTGGGATTTTAATTGGAATTGCATTGAATCTGTATAGCACTTTTTGTAGTATGGCAATTTTGACAATATTAATTCTGCCTATCCAAGAACATGGGAGATCTTTCCTCTTCTAAGGTTTTCTTTAATTTCTTTCTTTAGTGTTCTGTAGTTCTCATTGTAGAGGTCTTTCACCTCTTTTATTAGATTAATTCCCAAGTATTTTTTTAAGGCTATTGTGAATGGGGTAGTTTTCCTAAATCCTCTTTCAGAGGATTCATCACTTATGAATAAAAATGCATTATATTTATGAGCATTGATTTTATATCCTGCTACTTTACTGAATTCATTTATGACTTCTAGAAGTTTTCTGGTAGAATTTTTCAGCTCCTCTAAATATAGAATCATGTCATCAGCAAATAGGGATAGTTTGCCTTCTTCTTTTCCTATTTTTATTTAATGAAGTATTTTATATTTACTTGCAATTCAAAAATACATGTTTGTTATCAAAATATTGGGCATGAGAAAGAGACAGAGATTAATGCATACATTCTTACTATAGATCAAATGATAAAATATGGTAGATATAAAGATTTATGCATACATTCTCACTGTAGATTACAAATGATAAAATATTCCTGTCCTTACCATCCAACTTGAGTTCCATTTTCCTCCAGCCCATACACTCAGTAGCCAGCAATTTTTATACTTTATTATAACCCAAAACTCTGTTCTTGAAAAACTACAAGTCTTAGGTTGCCTACCTTGAATGGGTTACTACATTTTATTATTAACTCTTTCCAGTACATTTAGAAATACTAGGAGGTGCCTCAGAGGGTGCCCTGGGTTCTACCCACCACTATCGTAACAGCTTTCTTTTCACTCTCTTTTCATTTAATAAACAGAATTAACCTCTTCAGGCAACACCATTATCACCTGTACTTCCTGCAATTTCAGTAACACAAAGATTCTGAAGATGCCATGTGGCATCTTCATTTCCAAGTCTTGGGAGCCATTACATGATAGAAATCCAACACATGTAGAAAGACAATGTCTTGAAAATGGAAAGCAAGAAGTGGAAAGTGAGTCAGTAGTTTTAATTGAGTAGGTACCACTCCAGTTTTGTCCCCTGATTTCTAAACCTTTGTACTCTCTCACACAGGAGAAAGACTCCCCTAAAGTGGTAATTGGTTCAGAGAATAGATCACATACTCTACAACAAAAAAAACTAAACTTAGAAGTTTTTGCTGTCAACCAGAATTTTCCCTGTTTTTAGTTGACAATTCTCCTTAATCCCAAGTTCAATTATTATTAGGGTAATACAATGCATGGTAAGACCTGTGAATTACATAGGCTTCAACCTACTGCATGACTTCTTTTTTTTTAATTATTTATTTATTTCTTAAATTTTTACAGACCACACCTTGATTCACCATCCACAAATGGGGTACATTATTTTGACTCCATGGTTGTACACGATGTAGACTCATACCATTTGTGCAATCATACATGTACATAGGGCAATGATAACTGTCTCATTCCACCATCTTTCATACCCCCCTCATTTTATTCTTCACAATCCAAAGTTCCTCCTTTTTTCTCTCATTTCCCATTACTTCTTTTGCTATGAAAGAAATTCACTGGTCAGGTAGAATGCTTAGTGTAACAGCCTCCTTACACACAGTTCAGCAAGGGAGGTCAATCCACATTCATAGTCAACAGCCATTTTAATGAAGACAAATTGCTGCATCTTCCCTTATGTCAGAGGTTCAATGTAGACCACATTCTACCAGGTGGCTGGCTGACATATCCAGGAAAAGATGTTGTTAGAGCAAGTGGGAAGAAATATTTTAAAATAAGGATAATATTATGACCAAATGGCATATTTCTAGAAGAATAAAAATTCCTCAATCTGATCCTTTAATCAGCAGTAAGCTAAATCAGTAGTTAATTCAAAATATGCCCACAAAGAAAATAACAGGCTTAGACAATTTTTTACGTCTTGTACCAACAAACAGAAAAAGAGAATCCTGAATTTATACTATTTCACAAAATAGAAAAGAGGAGACAATCTTCAACTTATATATCAGGATGGTATAGTCTTGCTACCAAACAGAACAGAACCAAAGATACAATGGATAAGAACAAAAATACATATTAATGAATATACATGTAAAAATATAATACAAATCTTATAACCAAACTCAGCAGTGTTTAAAAGAACACTATTGAGGATGGATTTATACACGGGTATCTAGTTTGTTTTATTATTATAAAATATACTAATTTTATAAGCCCCCAAATATATTTTCTCAACAGAATAAAAATAACTTGCTAATGCTAATAAATATTTAGAGTACAAAGTTAACACGTTAAAATTGAAGATAACATAAAATAAATTTTACTGGAAAATGTGAAATGAATTCCTTTTTTATAGGGCACAAGGAAGCCAATTATTAATATTTTTCTCAATATTTTACTAGAAGACATATATAACAAAGGAAAAATAAATTAAAATTCAAATAGTTTAAAGGGGAAAATAAATTATGCTATTCAAATATGGTATGTATATAATTATTTATATATAAAATCCAAAATCATTCCAATATTATGAATGTTAAAGCTACACATTTACAATTATATTAGATGTTACATGAGTAAATCTCATTCTTACACTCTGGCAGCACAGATAAAATTTAATTAAAATATACTTACTATAGCAATAAAGCATATAAATTATATAAGAATTCATCTTTAAATAAATGGATAGATATACAATAATCATAAATAGGAAAATTCACTTGCCTTAGCAATATTTGTTCTATGACATAGAATTTCTTCTTAAAATTGTTTGTAAACTTAAAATGAAGACTGAAAGACCAAAAACAGCTAAGAAAACCTTGAAGAAAAACAAAGAGAAATTAGGACTTCATAGAAACAAAAATTATTACAAAGCAATGATAAAGTCAGCATGCTACTGGACTAGTTAGTGGTCAACAAATGGACCAATGGAACAGAGCAGAGAGCCCAGGATTAACTCACAGGTACATGGAACTCATTTTCCTGCAAAATTTTTTTGAAAACTTTCCTGCCTTTTCCCCACTGATATGTACCCACTTCTTACTCTATCTCAGTCTTCTGTGCATCTGTTGTGCATCAGATGTAGATAACTGATATTTTCTGATTAGAATAAACTTCATATATTTTGCAGAGAGTGGAGAGTCTTTCCTGAGTCTTGGTTTATTTACTCATTTTTTTAGTAGAGCTGATTCATTTTTATGTGTGGTTTTCCTCTACTGTTTCATTCATTTTTATTATTAGAAGTATCTAGTAAAGGATTCTCTGTGGATATTATCTCCTAATTATACAACAAATGTTACAGCTACATGTGTATATCCACATATATCCTCAGGATTATGCACTTAATGATAAAATTTTGGTCACTGTGAATGGAATGTTGAAGATGAGATTGTTTGTATGGTTGATCAGTTTTATTGTTCAAATACTTCAGTAACAAATGGACTTTATCTTTCTTTTAGCCCACTACAATTGACTGGTTATAGGGAAATATCAAAAAGTGACATTGCTTATTCCTAAAGAGTCAGTCACTCTCTGTTTTCTGATGATCTCTTATAACACTGAGAGATTTTTGAGTCAAAAACTTTTTGGATTTTTTCTGTAGGAATTGTAAAGACAACAAAACAAACAAACAAAAAAATAGAAAATCTTCAATTACTCATCTGAAGGGATATTTTTGCAATTTATAGGTTAATATTTCAGAATATTCATGAGTTTTTAGGGGTTTTTTTTGTTAAAATCACTTAAAATATTGCATAATATACGTAACATACACACAAACCACAAAAAAAATCCAGCCTTCAGAATCCACCATTAGCTGGGTATCTTATCTGTAGTCACAAAGAAGTTAGGAATGAAGGTACTGAATTTTTTTAAATAAGCATTAATGATTATCAAACACCTAAAAATAGAACAAGTGAAAACAAACATAGCTCCTATATTGGGAAATTATGAAGCCACAAATACCTGAGGAAACAGAAAAACACTATAAAGAAAACATTATCTACACTTTAGTTCAAGATTAATATTAAAAGATGTCTACATTTTTTGTTTTCTTTGTTAAAAGGCCTTAAATATAAGTATTTGCTGTGAGAGATAAGTATTCCATATGGCTAGCTAGACAGCAATATAATCTATAAACCTTGGATAAATAGTTATCTCACAGGGCTAAAAATAACACTTTGAGAAGGGTTTAAGATTGGTAGTTTCATTTGGCTCAAAAGAATTAAATGTGATGTTATGACAGGCCATAAACATTTTAGAATGATTAGTCTTTCCACTTAGATAGGTAGCTTTGATGGTTATTTAGTCAGGTTTTTGCCATTGATGGAAATGAGTATAGGTAACTCAAAAGATGTATTACTTCAGAACTTCATTATTTTATGTCCTTTCCAGGATTAAATTGTGCTTTCATAGGTAAAGCACTTTTGATCAATTGTTTTATAATACTGAATTGTAAATATAAAGATTTTCTTGTGCGCGAGAATAGTATTTGAAAGTGAAATTTATCTGCAGGGTGATGGACAGACAAGAAATAGCATCATTAACAAATATTTATTGAGTAACTCAGACATACAGGGCTGTGTATCAGAGAAAGGCTGAGAAGTGTTTTTTTAGAACAAAGTTTAAAAAGGTCTGGAGAAACACCAGGAAAGTAGGACTTGAGCTAGACTTTTTCCTATTATTTTTCCCTTTCATTTCTCTCTCTTGTCTAATTTTCTATAGTGTTTTTATTTTTTATGTGACCTTCCTTATTTCCTTTCTTCTTTAACTGTTCTCTTGCCATGTTTAAACAGAATTTGAAATGTATTTGACCTCCAAGCATATAAACTTTATGTGATGTAAAACAATGAAATCAGACCTTTAATTTACACCACCCAGAAAAATCAACTCAAAATAAAGACTTTAATATAAGAGCTGAATCTACAAAATTCTGAGAAGACTACAGAAGAAAACTTCCTGATACTGACCTGGGCAATGATTTCTTGGCTTTGACATCAAAACCACAGGCAACAAAAGCAAAAATTTATAAGCTGAACTATATTAAACTCAGAAGTTTCTGTGTAGTACAGGAAAATATCAAGAATGAAATGACAACCTACAGAATGGGAGAAAATATGGGCAAACCATTTCTCTTTCGAAAGATGCATATCCCAAATATCTGAAAAATACCTGAAACTCAATAGCACAAAATCCCAACTACCTCCACTTTAAAAAAAATGGACAAAAGATTTGAACAGATATTCTCCACAGAAAACATACAAATGACCTTCAGATAAATGAAAAGATGATCAGTATCACTAATCATAAGGAAATGAAAGCCAAAATCACAATAAAATATAATTGCTCATCTGTTTAGCATGACTGTTATCAACAAAAGTATTGAAAAGTTTGTGTAAAACTTCTTGCACAGTGTTGACTGAAGACATGATTAGGTCAGAAAAAAAATTAAAAATAAACTATCATATGGTCTAGAAATTCCACTTCTGGGTATTTATCCAAAGGGATTGAAATCAGAATCTGAAAGTATGTATCCTCAAATTCATTATGGCGTTATTCACTAAAGCTAAGGAAGCATCGTAAATGTCCATTGCAAATAAATGAGTAAAGAAAGTGTTTTGTGCAAATGCAATGAATATTATTCAGTCTTACAAAAGGTAATTTTGCCATTTGCAACAACATGGATGTACCTGGAGGACATTATTCTAACTGAAATAAGTACTGAAAGGAAAATACTATATTGATACCACTCATGCGAGCAATCTCAAATAGTTGAACTAAAAAAGAGTAGAGTGGAGATTGCCAAACATTAGAAATAGTGAAAGATGGGAGTTAATATATAAAGGATACAGACTTCTGATTATGCAAAATAAATAAGTTCTAGGGATTTCCTATATAGTATAGTGCCCGCCATTAACAAATCTATATTGTGTATTTACAAATTCACTAAAAGGATTGGTCTTATGTTAAATTTTCTTATAAATGTGAATAATATTAATAAAATAGAGTGGGAAGAAACTTGGATGTGGTAGATATGCTGATGTCATAGAAGACAGAGATAGTTTTATGAGTCTTTATTCCAAAACTCATCAAGCTGTACATGTTAAGTGTATATATTTATATGTCAATCAAACTTCAGTAAAATGGTTCAGGAAGACAGATAAAAAGAAGGAAAAGCTTGTGTATGTGGTGATGTAATCATTGTAAGTTTTCTTTCCTTACTATTCTCGTGAACTCCATACAAAATTTGGGACTTTGGAAATTGCTGATTTTTTTTCCTAAAAGCTAGATCAAACTTACTAATATTTATTTTTTATTTATGTATCTTCATTAGACTTTCCTTGACTTTCCTATAAATGTTCAAGCCAGGTCAGAGTAAACCCATTGTTGACATATCCAGCCAGTACAATGAAGTTCTGTCTGCAACATGTTTATTCCTTACTGACATTAAGTTCTGCCCTTGAACAGGCAGAGGCTCCATTTTCCTTTCACAGTAGATGATGTACGTAGCCTTTATTTTATGTTAAACTTCCTGTCCATTTCCTCTCTGCTCAGTTCTCTAAGGGTTTTTTTTTTTTTTTTTTTTTTTTTTCATTTTAATTAGACTAGTCAATTACTCACACAAGAGAATATCTTAGATATTTAAAGCCAGTAGAGTTTTTCATCCACTTTTTCAAATGTGGCCTTTTAATGCAGTTAAGAGCTTTTCAAAATCCTTTCTTTGTAAAAGCACAGATAAGGCACTTATTAATACTTGAGATTCACCACTTATTCCCACTGTGTTTCAGGCAAGCTATTTCTTAGTATCATAGTTAGTTATCTTCACTGCTCCCCACAGTTTTCTTTTCCATTTCTTGACTTGCAATCTCTATTTTCTCTTTTGTTTAGAAGGCAGAATACTTGAATGATTCAGTGCATTCCCAATAATAATTGGAAATTGTGTTCGCTGCAAGAAATTCATTATGTTTAGTTCTTAAACCATAAGTCCCAACTCAAAAGAATTTAAAACAGTTCACTATGGTAAAGCAGTCAATGATAGAAATACTGTGACAAGATTGACTTATATGCGAAGCCAATTCCTCAAGAGTAGTGTGCAATCAGCTGTGTATTAGTCTAACTAATGATCAGCTTACAATTACCTGGATTTACATATTAATATATACTGTAGAAATTTAAAATATATTTCCAAAGCACCCAGGACTGCCCCTGATATGACTGTCTATGCTTTTGAAAGTAATATTTAATATGTTTTTCAAATATCAGAGTGGTGACATATTAAGTATAGCCAGCTAGAGGTCAATACCAGATTCAGTCTCTTTCCAGTGTACTTTTTCTCTTATTAAGAGAGTGTTCATTAGTGGGGTAACCCATAAAATTACTTCTGGAGGCAATATACAGTTTGGAGCCCTGACTTTTATAATTCGTGACTATGTAAACTTTAAAAAGAGGTGATTATTATCAGATTTGAGTAAAGAAAGATGAATTGACCTTTGAAGAGGAAATTATAACTCTGAGTATGACTCTTCAACAGTGGAGCATCATTGCCAAAAGCAATTGTGCACACTCTAGATTACAAGCAGTATGCATGCACACTAGATAGGCTCACTCTTTAGAGTTCATTGAGATGTCATCCAGCATGCTGTGCAGAACAAAAAAAAAAAAAGAGGTTGAAACTCAAACAAAATATACTAACAAATTATTTCTTCAAAATCAAAAGACAAAAATTTATTTAGGTGCTTCCAAAGGCTCTGAAGAAATGTATCTGCTAACTTGTCTTTGTTTTACCATTTATACTAATGGTCCCTCTCCTGTTTCATAATATATAAGAATTCTCCTATTTTCTCTTAAATTGCACATAGCATCTTAATAATAAATAAACACCAAATATCATATGAAATTCCACATGTTAACTAACTGCAATTGAATTCATTTACATGTAACTAGTCTTTGGAGGAAGAATATGAGTTTACAAAGCTGAGTTTACTACATATTTTTCCTGGAAGTAGCCAATCCACAGGGTAGGGATAGAAGGGAAGATTTGGGAAATTATATATTTCATATTCCTAGTTGTTGTCCTTTCTTTCCTGGTTAAAATGTTGGTACTCTCAGTTGTCTATCTTTATTTTTAAATATCCCATGATTAAATAGACAGATATTATAGAAATTAAGACAGAAGATTTAAAAAAAAAAAGATGCCTCTGAACCTTCCAGGAAATGTTGCAATAAAACAATATACCTTATATATATTATGGAAACTCCAAAGACAATTTTTTTTTCTGTTTCAGAAAACAAAAAGAAAAAGGACAAAAATAACATCAACAACAGATATTAAAAAGAATTGTTTCTTGATTATATATTCTTTTTTCTCTTCCATAGTTTATAAGGTACATATTAGATTGTGTGCTATACATTTCCAAATCTTTATTATTCAAAGATGATGTAAGCCATAGTCAACCACACAACTTAAGTCAATTCGTCAACTATTTGCCAATAGAAATACAAATTAGTGATATAGTCCACAATTTAACTTTTTTTATTTTTCGTTAGAACATTATAGTTAGACATAGTAGCTGGGTTCATTCCAACAAAAATCATACAAACTTGGAATCTGACTTCAGTTCCCACTCTCTACCTTTTCCCTCCCTTCCTTCCCTGCCCCTACTCTCCTTTTTCTACTCCACTGATTCTCCTTTCACTCATTTATTTTTTTATTTTATTTATTTATTTATTTATTTATTTTTGCGGTACTGGGGATCGAACTCAGGGCCTTGTGCTTGCGAGGCAAGCACTCTACCAGCTGAGCTATCTCCCCAGCCCTCATTTATTATTTTTGGTTGGTTCTTTCTACTTATATATGAAGGTGAAATTAACTGTCATATGTTTATATCTCCATATAACAAGATTTTTAAAAGGTCATTTTGCATTTCCTCCCCTTTCTGTCATCCCTCCCTCTCAAGATCCTTCTTCTACTCAACTGATCTTCCTTATATCTTTATTGTATTTGAATCCTCCCCTCTTTCTTCTTTTCCATATTTTACTCTACATATGAGAGAAAACATTCAACCCTTGATTTTCTGACTCTGGCTTATTTCACTTAGCATGACGTTTTTCATGTCTACCCATTTAATAGCAAATGTCATAGTTTCATTCTTCTTTATGGCTGAGTAGAACTCCTTTGTGTATATATATATATATATCACATTTTCTTAATCTATTCATCTACTGATGGACATTTGGGGTGATTCCATAATTTGGCTGTTGTGAATTGTGCTGCTAAACATTGAGGTGTTTATATCACCAGAGTATGCTGATTTTAGTTCTTTTGTATAAATACCAAGGAGTGGGAAAGCTGGGTCATATGGTGGTGCCATTCCTAGTTTCTGAGGAATGTACATATTACTTTCCAGATGGGTTGTACTAGTCTGAAGTCCCACTAATAATGTAGGAGTGTACCTTTTCCCCACATCCTCCCATCCCTTATTATTATTTGCATTCTTGATGATTGTCATTCTGACTGAGGTCAGATTATAAACAGTGTCGTTTTGATTTGTTTCCCTGATTGCTAGAGATGTTGAACATTTTTTTCATTTATTTATTGACCTTTTGTGTTTCTTCTTTTGAGAAATGTCTCATAGGTCTTTTGCTTATTTAATTATTGTGTTTTTGTTTTGTTTTGTTTTTGTTTTTGGTGTTTAGTTTTTCCAGATCTTTATATATTCAGGATATTAATCCTCTGTCAGAGGAGCAACTGGCAAAGTTTTTCTTCCATTCTGTAGGCTTTCTCTTCATGCTCTTAATAGTTTCCTTTGTTGTGTAGAAGCTTTTGAATTTGTTGGCATTTCACGTATTGATTATTGGTTTCATTTCTTGAACTTTAGGAATCTTGTTAAGGAAGTCTGTGCCAGCACCTATGTGCTGGACTGTTGACCATATATTTTCTTCTAGCAGTTGCAAGACTGAATTCCTAAGTCTTTGATCTATTCTGATTTGACTGTTGTGAAGGGTGAAAGACAGGGATCCAGATTCATTCTTCTACATATGGATGTCCAGTTTTCCCAGCAGTATTTGTTTAAATGGCTTTTTTTAGCAAGTATTTTAAGCACCTTTGTCAAGTATTAGATGGCTTAAATATGTGGATTTTTGTCTTCTATTCTCTTACATTGCTCTTCATGTTTATTTTGATACTGATATCATGCCATTTTTGTTACTATAGCTCTGTAGTATAATTTCAGATCAGATACTGTGATGCCTCATGATCGTTCAGTATTGCTTTGACTATTAAAATCTCTTATTCGTCCAAATGAATTTAAGGACTTTTTTCCCTCGTTCTGGCAAGAATGTCATTGGGGTTTTGAGGGGAATTACACTGAATCTGTATATTGATTTTGGTATTAGGGTCGCTTTTTACAATATAATTCTGCCTATCCAAAACTTGGGATGTCTTTTCATCTTCTAAGGTCTTCAATTTCTTTTTTCAGTATTTAAAAAGTTTAATTGTTGAGATATTTCACCTCCTTGGCTAGATTAATTCCCAAGTTTTTTCTTTTTTTTTTTCTCTTTTCTGTTTTCTTCCTTCCCTCCCTCCCTCCCTCCCTCCCTCCCTCCCTTCCTCCCTTTCTTTCTGTTTCTTTCTGTTATTGTGACTGGAATGGTTTTCCTGTTTTCTTTCTCAGCTGAATCACTGTTGCAGTATAGGAAAGCAGTTGATTTATGGGTGTTGATATTATATACTGCTACTTTGTTTAATTACTTTACCAGCTGTAAAAATCTTTTAATGGAGTGTTTTGGGTCTTCTAGATATAGTATCATATAATCAGCAAACAGTTTAACTTCTTCTGCTATTTGAATCCTTTATGTTTCCTCTGTTGCCTAATTGCTCTGGTTACTGTTTCAAGTACTACATTGAATAGAAGTGGTGAGAGTGGGCATCCTTGTCTCGTTTCTGATTTTAGAGAAAATACTTAGTTTTCCTTCATTCAATGTGATGTTGACTTTGGGTTTGTCATAAATGGCATTTATAATTCATGTTGAGGTAAGTCCCTTCCATCCCCGGTTTTTCCAGCCTTTTTAACATGAATTATTTCTGGATTCAAAGACCTTTTGTTCATTTACTATTGTTACATGATTCTTTTTCTTAATTATATTTAAATGGTGAATTGCATCTATTGATTTGCATATGTTGAAAACACCTTGCATCTCTGGAATGAAACCCGTTTTGTCATGGTGTAATACCTTTTTGATGTGATTTTAAATGTGGTTTGCTAATATTTTATTAAGGTTTGTCCATCTGTGTTCATTAGGGATATTGGTCTTCAGGTTTTTTTCCTCATTGCATCTGTCTGGTTTTGGTATCAGGGTTATAGTGGTTTGACTCAATGCATTTGGTAGTGCTCCTTCCCTTTTAATTCCATGTACTAATTTGAGAAAGATTGGTGTTAATCCTTCTACTTTAAAGGTCTGGTAAAATTCAGGTGAAAATCCCTGTTGTACTAGGCTTTTCTTTTTTGGAAGGCTTTCAATTGCTGTCTCTACATCATTACTTGACATTGGTCTGTTAAGGTTTTCTAAATCTTCCTGGTGCAATTTGGGCATGGTGTATGTGTCTTCTAGGTATTCCAGTTTATTGGAGCACAAATTTTCAAAATAGTTTCTTATGATCCTCTGGATTTTCAGATATGTCTATGGTAATATTTCCTTATCAATTTCTAATTTTAGTTTTTGGCATCTTTTTTTCTTCTTTTGGTTAGTTTGGCTATGTGTTTCTCAATCTTATTTATCTTTTCAAAGAACCAATTCTTTGTTGCATTGATATTGGGGATTGTGTTTGTATTCTCAATAATTTTGGCTCTAATCTTAATTATTTTCTGTCTCTACTGATTTGGGAATTATTTTGCTTTTCTTTTCCTCAGGTCTTGAGATAGAGAACAAGCTTATTTTTTGGAAATCTCAATTTTTTTAAATGTAGGCAAACTTCATACATGCATAATTAAAAGTTTTCCTATTCATGTTTGAGCATAAGGATTGTCAACCAAGTCCTCTTTGTGCATTCACATTCCTGCTTAGCAGCAAAATTTGCCACTCAGCCCTCAGTTCCTGACTTCCATCTTTTTATTTAAACACAGAATAATATTTGCCAAAAGATCTCTAAAAAGGGCACTGAATCATTTAACAAAAGTCTTTGGTAAAGGCTGAAGACATGATTCTGAGGAATTTGCATAACTACAAAATGTCATTAGCATTTTAAAATAACTCCAAACTTTCTCACTCATCACAATATTTTTCAATAGAATACTCAATTAAGAAATGCAACTGCACTGAGAATTTATGGGAAAGAAAAAGATTAACAATGCAGATTCTTCTATATGCCAGGTGTGTACACCTGTGAGGATTTGTCTTTGCAGGCAATTCCCTCTTCCAAGTTAGATAATCTGCAAGACAGACCAAAAAAAAAAAAAAAAAAAAAAAAAAAAAAAAAAAAAAAAAAAAAAAAAAAAAACCATCATTTTGCCTAGACCAGAATCAGTATTTTCTTCCCTTCTTAAAATTAAAGGTGAGAGGAATCTATGCTAACATTGGCAAACAGCTAGGTGTAACTTAATATGTACTAGGTGCTATCTTGAGCACAATCCATAGTTATCTTGCTTGATCATCAGAATGCTAACAGGAATTGAATCTAGGGTCTCACATAGGTCATTATATGAAGCCCAGTAGTGCAATTTTTGGTAACCAGTTCTTTCAAATGTTTTGTTTTAAACAAGAGCATTTGTTAGCTTTCCATTACTATAATGAATAATTGAGATAATCAACTTTTTAAAAAGAAAGGTTTATTTTGGCTCAGAAACTCAGTTTTGGTTCATGGTTGTTGACCCTGTTGCTTTGGGCCTATGACTAGGCAGAACAGTATGGTGGGAGTACATGCTGAAAGAGGTTGTTCAGACTGTAGTTCCAGGGAAGCAGAGAGAGAAAGGAAGAAGAGAAACTGGCTCCCTTATCCCCTTCAAAGGCATGCCACTAACAACCAAACTTTCTTTTACTAGGCCCCACCTCCTAAAAGGTCCATCACTTCCCAATAATGCCACAGACTGGGGGTCTTCAACAAATAGGTTTCTGGGGGACAGTCATGATCCAAACTGTATTAAGTATGATACAAAAATTAAGAAATGCCACAGTCTCTTCAATAATGAGGATGATGAGGACAGTGGCATTTGTAGAACTTTTTCATAAATGTATTTGGTCATGGTTTTATTTATTTTTCAAATGTATATTATCTATAAAAGCCAAGCTCCACAAATAGAGCTTAGAATAGAACATACATAACCCAGTGCTTCTAGAATGTGCTTTCTGACCATAAGGAAGATATAAAGGTACCTAATTATGCCTGTTAGCTGAGAATAGATGAAATGTAGGAATATATGCAGGAGTGTGTGGAGAGACTAATTCAACATAGAAATATCAAAAGTGGATATCTTTTTGATATTTATATCAAAAGAAGAAATTAAATAGAAATCTAACAGATAGAAAGGAATTTATTGGAAGATATCCAAAGACAAGAAAGCAAGTGAAAAGGATAGAATGAAGTTCTGTTATGCAAGGACAAGAGGGAAAGTGTTGAAATAGGAATCTGAAGCAGATAGGAACCAGAGTATGCAGTTTCCCAGTTCATGTGAAGGACTTTTATATTTATCCTTGGATAATGCAAAAATCAAAAAGTAATGATGTGGTGAAAAGTAACTCATGAGCATTTTACAGCAAAGAAAGTGGAGCTTCTGAGATGTTGACATTAGAACCAAGAGAAAGAAACTTGGTCCAACCCATAAACTGAATGCTCAGACACTGACCATAAACTCACACCATGACTGTGCCTCATCAGCACTTTCTCTTCTAATCATAAGTTCACATTGTAGGGTTCATGATTTTGAATCAGCACTTTTCATTTCAGATTTCCCATTTTAAATGCTTCTTTACAGGGGAATCATCCTCTGTTTTCTTCAGTTTACATAGTCCAATCTTCAAGTTTACTCTAATCACAATCTCATAGTACAGGCAATTTCGTATTCTGTGCATCTTTGGCTCTTGGGTCATCTTATTCTTGTTCAGGGCTTAGAAAACTGTAAAGGACTAAGTAGGAAATGTTTTAGATGTTGCTCCCCAAATTGTTTCTATGTCTATTATTATTATTATTACTCAACTTTACCATAGTGGCTGAAGCAGCCACCAATGAGTACAAGCCAGTGTCTATGGCAGTGACCTGTAGAACTCACCTTGCAGAATGTGCCAGTCAACTGACCAATGATTTGCCGATGTTGCTCTTGACCACTCTATCTGTCCCCAGGACACGTCGCTTCTCTCATTAAGCTGCACTTCTGAGCACCCGTCTGAGAATTTTATCCTAACAAGAAAACTGTATTTCAGACTTCATTGCCTTTGTACAACTTATCCCTACAGGAGTTTACCCTTCTAATGTCAAGTGGATTAATATTTGAGAGCATGGTAAAGTCCTTGATGTTATATACTTGAGCATTATTACTCATGATAAAACTCCTGATTTCTAGCAAATCAGGATTTTGTGGCAAATTCCCTACCTAGGATCCCATTATTTCTGGTTTTGTCTTCTGCTATCCATCCCAAACTCATGCCTGAAACATGGCCCCACCGTTGCTCTGTCTTGGGCAGTGGAGTCTATTGCCTATGACTAGATTGTCTTCAAATTCTTCAACGCATCTTGGAAAGCATTTAGCCCTTTATCTGGGTCCAAGCTTTCCTCACTCTGTCCTTTTAGTAGTTAAAATTAGTATTTTAATGACAGAAAATATTCTCAGAAGGACAGATAATTTGGCCCTTCTAACAATTTGATCAACATTTCTATATTCTTCACAGCCAAGACATCATTTTTAAATATAATCCAAATCCCCTTCATATGAATATCATTATATACATTTTATTTTGAAATAGGCAGAAAACAGTTCATTTTATGATTGTCTTTAGAGGCAATTATTATTTCCATTTCAAATTATATTTTGATTCATAATTGTGTTCTGTATTTGCCTTTTTTTTTTTTTTTTCTGGATTAACCCCATTTACCACAAAGAATTTCCATTAGTAGTTCTTTTGACAAAACTAATATTGATATTTTCTAGATATAAATTTCAGTATTTTTGTTCTACATTGGCAAGTGTTTCCCCTTGAAATTTTGAAACCGTCATTTTGTTGTTGCTGCTGTTTAACTTTTCTAGCTCTGTTTTAGTGTCTAGTGTAATCTTAATCTTATTGCATTTGGAAAAATCTCTTGCTTCTCAAAAGTGCAGCAAACTTCACTGAATCACTGCAGGAAACTTCCTGTGCTTCAACTCTAGATCATGACACTCCAGACAATTCCTGTCACATAATGAACCACAGATACGCTCTTTCAAGTGGGGCCTGAAAATCTACCACTGGAGCAAAGGCGAGGGTAGAAGCTCTTCCAAGTTCCTTTCTCCTTTGAGTGTTTTCTCACCTACCCTCAAAGGCAGTGCAGCCGCCCTGTTACTATTCTCTGGAGTTCTCTTTTACTATTTTCTCTCATTAGCTTTCTTTCACTAGTGAATAATGTTTTATGTCATGGGTCAACAAACTGTGGCCAGTGGGCCAAATCTTGCTTGCCACTCATTGCCAGTATTATAAATAAAGTTTGATTAGAATATGGACATTTCTACCATTTGCATATAATGTATATGTATTGTGAATATGTCTTCTTCAAAACTGTAAGCTTTTACTCCACAAGGACAGAGCTGAGTTGAGTAACTGAGAAATGACACACAACTTATGACCTGCATCATCTAAAATATTTACTATTTAATTCCTAATCGAAAAAGTTTTCCTACCTGTTCTTCATATTTATTTGTCCCTGTTCCAACTATTATGATCCCTTAGGTTTGCCAGTAAAAAATGTGTTTCTCATGATCCACAAAATATAGCAACATCACAATGAATCACAAAAAGCTATCTATCTTCAGTGATAGTGCTCATATGGTGCCAGTTAAACAAAACACATGACTAACCTTGTTGACAGCAAATTTTGCAAAAAACTTGATAGCATTTTTATTGCTGAAGTGTTCTAGCTTCTCGTTAGATAAAACCCCTAATTTCTATCAAATCGGGATTTTGTGGCAAATTCCCTACCTAGGATCCCATATTATTTCCGGTTTGTACATGCACTATTCAGTAAATAGGGCTGAATTTATTCCCCTAAATATTTTCTATACAATAAAATATAGATCATTGAATGAAGAGGAAGTTTCATAAAACTCTCAGCTCAGGGATATGCGTCCATGCTTCTGATAATTAGAATAATCTGCTAATTGACTTCATTTTCCCCCTCGCAGAAGGGTGCCAATTAAAATAAACTACAATTTTGCTGTTTGGTCTTTAGTACCTAAGCAGATGATGTTTGTGTTTATGACCAGTTTTCTCAATGTGTTCTCCAATTAGCCTCAATGGGAATGATTCACAGCAAATCCCTGGGGTTGTCAGTGAGAGAAAAAGTCAGCCAGGGTACTACCGGGGAAATTGCTTTTCTATGCACTCTAGAGCTTACTAGTGCGCTACACTGGTGAATAACAAGTGCCAGTGGAAACATTTAACTACTGAGGTAAAATACACCCCAGGGCCTCTTGGTATATCATTGAGGGAGCAGAGACAAAGTATAACTGAGACAAAGGGAAATTGGGCAAACAGTTCCAGCGGGACCTGACTCATTCTATCAGAAGACTGAGAAAACATTCTCAATTCCATCCAAACTCAAAGAGATTCCAAGGACTCAAAGTAGAGAAATGTGTGGGGACAGATTCCTGAAACTTACTCTTCCATCAGACACCAGGGCAAGGCATTGATTAATATAAATCTTTGCTTATTTATGGATATATTTGATGTACTCAGAGGCAACTGCAATTGCGTTTCTGTCATTGGGTCTCGCTGATAAAGAATTACTAAGATTAACCCTAGAGGCTGATTAAGATTGTGAAGTAAAACAACAGAAAACATCTATTTCTACAATTTGTATTATGGTTTAATATTAATAAGGTGAATTTATCTATTCATGTCAACCTGGTATAGAAAGGATGTTTTTGTCTTTATTCACACTAAGTTCTACATTATGGAAACCATAAATATAATGCTGAATATTAGTTAGTACTGCATGTTCACTCGTTCAACAAATAGTATTGATAGAATTATTGTAAATCATGTACAATAATGGATGATGGAGATACAATTTTGACTGACTTCAAGAAGCACCAAACCAAAATAAAGAAGAAAATAATTGATAAATAGATGGACAATCAATACAGTCAGGTTATGTATTTGACGGGGGAATGATAAGACAGTACGAGAACACAGAATAGGCTAAGAAGAAAGTAAGAAATTTGAATAATGTAGTTATCTATTTAGTCTAATATACTTAGAGGATTCTGATCCAAAGAAACATATGCTACTCTTTCCAGTGAGACTTGGGAAACTGAAAAGTAAGTGAAGTCATCATTAAGGCTACAAAGCAAATATCCATCAGTCTCTAAAAGAAAACAGCATGAATTTTGATTGGCTTACCACAAGGATAACTAAATAGACCTTGTCAATCTACTTCACACCCATATACTTGTGCATACGTACAGTTTGGTTATTTATGTGTGTAGATGTTTGCATTCACCATTTCAAAACCGAAAGAACACCAAAGATATTCTCAAAAGATAATGCCAATTTAAAATACATTTTTCAAAAAGTTAAAGTTACTAAGGACAGACATTAGAGCCCAAAACTATAGAGCATTAAACTGCTTTCAACTTAGGAAGCTATTAAAATCATCAAAATATTGAAAATAACAAAAATTACAAAAGTTGAAAACAAAAAAAAGAGAAAAAGAAAACTAATTCACATCAAATGGTTCCAGCCACTCTTTAAAAGTCTCCAAAATAGACTTTTTAAAATACATTCTAGAACAGAGAGGAACTATGGGAAAAAAGACAAATAATTAAATAAAACAACTTATCTGAAGAGTCAGTATTAACTTCATACAAGCAGAACTAACAAAGCAAAACACTGTAAGACAATTTCTCATATATGATGAAATTATATAATGTTCAATGCAAACATGAATCCAAATACTCAAAATAAAAAATATATCAAATAAATCCAGCAGTTTTAGTATATTTAGTCCTTTGACAAACTAGAGTTTAATTCTGATATTAAAGAAAGAAAATGTTAGGGGCTGGGGATATAGTTCAGTTGGTAGCATGCTTGCCTTGTAAGCACAAGACCCTGGGTTCAATCCCTAGCACCGCAAAAAAAAAAAAAAAAAGAAAGAAAGAAAATGTTTAAAAAATCCAACTAGAATGCAACTGTATTAACCACACCTGGAACACAGCAATAGAAAACAATAAAAGTAAGACCTCCTACCTACCCAAAGAATTTTTGTATCAAAATTCATAATAACATCTTAGATCCAATTTTGAAAAGATTCTTTTCAAACAACTATTGCCATTGATCAACTCTTATAAAGCTGGGGAAAGAAAGCATCTTCTTAGTTTGATAAATGGAATAATAACAAGCTTCATCACACTAATAATGGAACTTCTGAAACATTCTCATTAAGTTGGGGGAAAAAAAATAGAGGAATGCCCTTTTTTGTAGCTTCTATTCAGTGTTGTCTTACAAGATCTTGCCACTACAATCAAATAAGAAAGAAAAGGTTATTCATGTTGGTTATAAATCATCCACAGTTACATAATTTTCAGAAAACATAAGTTTTATTTCAAGAGCCAATATAATCAACCATGGCAACTGGAAGTTATAAGGGAATTCTACAAACTACCCAGAATCGAAATGCAATTTTCACATAAATGCTTGCAATAATCAATAGTTTGGGGGAAACTATTCTTGATGGTAAACAATGATTTTTAGCTCTTTATGTTTGAACTATGTTCATTTTTGAAAACTACATGTATGTATGTAATTATTCGGGTATGAAATTAGTCTGGCAGCTGTGTGCATAACATAAACTGGGAGAGAAAAGAGATTGTGAAATGGTTGTTTTAGAAGCTCTTGGATTGGATTGACATAAAGATAGGGAGCAGAGAGTGTGTTTACTTTAAAATTACAATTGACATCTCTTACATGGGTGAGAAACATGAAAGAGTTATTAAAGATAACTGCCTATTGGGAGGGGAAGCCTCTACACTGGGTGTTCAGATATCACATAGGCAGTAAAATAGAGGGTTATGATGTATGGAGGGGAAACTCAGAACGCAGTAAGTATCCTGAAGTAGTTGACGGAGAAAGCAGAGCACTATTAGAGGTATCAGGAATACAGAGAGGGAAAAATTTTCTTTTGCGATGTGAAGAAAGGTGGAAAGGATGGTTTCAGATTTGTATCACATTCAACACATCCCTGTTCTATGCTGTATCCACAGAAGACTTCCTTACAACAGAGATGTTAATTGGATAGAAGTATAGGTTCTAGAGACCCACAGACCTGGGTAAGAGACTCAAGGCAAGTTGTTGAATCTTTCTTGGTATCTAGGCATTAGTTTCTTTGTGTTGCTGTTTCTGCACTGAAGATTGAACCCAGAGGTGCACTACCACTGAACTACATCTCCAGTCTTCTTTATTATTATTATTATTATTATTTTTATTTTGAGAAAGGGTCTCCTTAAATTGCTGAGGTTGGCCTCGAATTTGCAATCGACCACCTGCTTCAGCCACCAGAGATGCTGGGATTACAGGCGTGCACTGCCACGCCCAGCAGTTTATCTTTAATAAGGAGAGTAATATGGGTAGTCTCTTCCTGCAGATACACTTGTGAAGATTACTAAAGATACTGCATGAACAGGGCAGATTATGATTATGGTCCCTGGCACATAATGCCATTGAAGCAAAGTTCCCCATGACTTCATGAAGGTTTTGTATGATTTAATGATGCAGGAAGTCCACACAGGTGATAATCAATGTCCACTGTTTAATCTATGAAATATGAATCGAGTCATATAGTGTACCTGACCCCATTTAAAGTATACCTGACCCCAAGGAGAGTTGAATAGTTTCCAAGTAAATTTTTAAAAGTAAACAGTATTTCTTAACCCACACTTAATAACTTCCTTTTCTATGATTCATTACATTAAAGATAATATTTAATATATAAATACAAAATTCACTTCAAGAGACTAGTAGTTTTATTAAGAATCCTAGGATTTTTTTTCATAATCCCAGGATTTTCTTCACAATATGTGAATCATGAAGGAATTTTTTTTTAATTTACATATAAATATGGTTCCTCTTTATAAAAAAATTTCAGTAAGTTGTAGTATATTCTTTGTCTTAGCTAAACAGATTACTTCTATTGCTAATTTCTCCCCAAATCAATGAGCTTTCTCTGGAAATGTAGTGTTATATAGCAGGGTAACAAGAAGTAACTCTTACTCCTTCAAATACGAAGGGTAAACTGGTAGAAGTTATCAAGCCAAAGTCTTTGGTCCAGACCTGAAGATTTTTTGTCTTCTTACAGAAAAAGAAGTGATCAACTAATATAACTTGACATGCTTTTCTATATTTATCTTTCTCACAATAGTTTAACATGTCTATGCTGTTTATTCAAGTTTAGATATTCGTACAACACGTTAATTTTTAATTTGCTTTTTAATAAGGAATGCTTCTTAAGAATGTTTCCTGGAGAAGAAAATTTCCACTCATTGGATCCATTTATTTTCTTTTTTTTTTCTTTTTTTTTTTTTTTTGTAAACAACTGGGATACATGTTGTTTCTCTGTTTGTACATGGCACAAAGGCGTACCATCTGTGTAACCATAAATTTACATACAGTAATGTTGTTTGATTCATTCTGTTATTTTTTCCCTTCCCCCCACCCCTCCCACCCCTCTTTACCCTCTATACAGTACTTCCTTCCTCCATACTTGCCCCCCACCCTAACCCTAACTCTAACCCTAACACTAAACCTTCCCTCCCCCCCATTATGTGTCATCCTCCACTTATTAGCGATATCATTCGTCCTTTGGCTTTTTGAGATTGGCTTATCTCACTTAGCATGATATTCTCCAATTTCATCCATTTGCCTGCAAATGCCATAATTTTATCATTCTTTATGGCTGAGTAATATTCCATTGTATATATATACCACAGTTTCTTTATCCACTCATCAATTGAAGGGCATCTAGGTTGGTTCCACAGTCTGGCTATTGTGAATTGAGCAGCTATGAACATTGATGTGGCTGTATGTCTGTAGTATGCTGATTTTAAGTCCTTTGGGTATAGGCCAAGGAGTGGGATAGCTGGGTCAAATGGAGGGTCCATTCCAAGTTTTCTAAGGAATCTCCACACTGCTTTCCAGAGTGGCTGCACTAATTTGCAGTTCCACAAGCAATGTATGAGTGTACCTTTCTCCCCACATCCTCGCCAACACCTGTTGCTTGTATTTTTGATAATCGCCATTCTAATTGGGGTGAGATGGAATCTTAGGGTGGTTTTGATTTGCATTTCTCTTATTACTAGAGATGTTGAACATTTTTCCATATGTTTGTTGATTGCTTGTAGATCTTCTTCTATGAAGTGTCTATTCATTTCCTTAGCCCATTTGTCCACTGGATTATTTGAATTCTTGGAGTAGAGTTTTTTGAGTTCTTTATAGATTCTGGAGATTAGCGCTCTATCTGAAGTATGATTGGCAAAGATATTCTCCCACTCTGTACGCTCTTTCTTCGCATTGCTGATAGTTTCCTTTGCTGAGAGAAAGCTTTTTAGTTTGAATCTATCCCAGTGGTTGATTCTAGCTTTTATTTCTTGTGCTATGGGAGTCCTGTTAAGGAAGTCTGATCCTAGACCAACAAGGTGAAGATTTGGACCTACTTTTTCTTCTATAATCTGCAGGGTCTCTGGTCTGATTCCGAGGTCCTTAATCCATTTTGAGTTTAGTTTCGTGCATGGTGAGAGATATGGGTTTAGTTTCATTCTGTTGCATATGGATTTCCAATTCTCCCAGCCATTTGTTGAAGAGGCTATCTTTTCTCCATTGCATATTTTTGGCACCTTTGTCTAGTATGAGAAAATTGTATTTATTTGGGTTTGTGTCCGTGTCCTCTATTCTGTACCATTGATCTACCTTTCTATTTTGGTACCAATACCATGCCGTTCTTGTTACTATTGCTTTGTAGTAGAGTTGAAGACCTGGTATTGCAATACCCCCTGTTTCACTCTTCCTGCTAAGGATTGCTTTAGCTATTCTGGGTTTCTTATTCTTCCAGATGAATTTCATAATTGCTTGCTCTATTTCTGTAAGGTATGTCATTGGGATTTTAATTGGAATTGCATTGAATTTGTATAGCACTTTAGGTAGTATGGCCATTTTGACAATATTAATTCTGCCTATCCAAGAACATGGAAGATCTTTCCATCTTCTAAGGTGTTCCTAAATTTCTTTCTTTAATGTTCTGTAGTTCTCATTGTAGAGGTCTTTCACCTCTTTTGTGAGATTGATTCCCAAGTATTTTATTTTTTTCGAGGCTATTGGGAATGGGGTAGTTTTCCTAATTTCTCTTTCTGAAGATTCATCCACTTATGTATAAAAATGCGTTGGATTTATGGGCATTGATCTTGTAACCTGCTACTTTACTGAATTCACTTATGAGTTCTAAGAGTTTTCTGGTGGAATTTCCAGGTTCCTCTAAATATATAATCATGTCATCAGCGAACAGGGATAGTTTGAGTTCTTCTTTTCCAATTCGTATCCTTTTAATTTCTTTGGTTTGTCTAATTGCTCTGGCCACAGTCTCAAGAACGATGTTGAATAGAAGTGGTGAAAGAGGGCATCCCTGCCTTGTTCCAGTTTTTAGGGGGAATGCTTTCAGTTTTTCACCATTTAGAATGATATTAGCCATGGGCTTAGCATAAATGGCCTTTACAATGTTAAGGAATGTTCCCACTATCCCTATTTTTTCTAGTGTTTTGAGCATGAAGGGGTGCTGTATTTTATCAAATGCTTTTTCTGCATCTATTGAAATAATCATGTGATTCTTGACTTTAAGTCTATTAATATGGTGAATTACGTTTATTGATTTCCTGATGTTGAACCAACCTTGCATACCTGGGATGAAGCCCACTTGATCATGGTGCACTATCTTTTTAATATGTTTTTGTATGCGATTTGCTAAAATTTTGTTGAGAATATTTGCATCGATGTTCATTAAGCATATTGGTCTGAAATTTTCTTTCCTTGATGAGTCTCTGTCTGGTTTAGGTATCAGTGTGATATTGGCTTCATAGAATGAGTTTGGGAGGGTTCCCTCCTCTTCTAGTTTATGGAATACTTTGAGAAGTATTGGAATGAGCTCTTCTTTAAAGGTTTTGTAGAACTCAGCTGAGAACCCATCTGGTCCCGGACTTTTCTTTGTTGGTAGGCTTTTGATGACTTCTTCTATTTCAGTACTTGAAATTGGTCTATTTAAATTGTTTATGTCCTCCTCGTTCAGTTTAGGCAATTCATGTATCTAGAAACCTGTTGATGTCCTCGAAATTTTCTGTTTTGTTGGAGTATAGATTTTCAAAATAGCTTCTAATTATGTTTTGTATTTCAATCCTGTCTGTTGTGATATTTCCTTGTTCATTCCGAATTTTAGTGATTTGGGTTTTCTCTCGTCTTCTCTTTGTTAGTGTGGCTAAAGGTTTATCAATTTTGTTTATTTTTTCAAAGAACCAACTATTTATTTTGTCAATTTTTTGTATTGTTTCTTTTGTTTCAATTTCATTGATTTCAGCTCTGAGTTTAACTATTTCCTGTCTTCTACTACCTTTGGTGCTTGTCTCTTCTTCTTTATCTAGGGCTTTGAGCTGTAGTGTTAGGTCATTTATTTGTTGAGTTTTACTTCTTTTATTAAATGCGCTCCATGAAATAAATTTCCCTCTAAGTACTGCTTTCATAGTGTCCCAGAGATTTTGATATGATGTTTCTTTGTTCTCATTTACCTCTAAGAATTTTTTAATTTCCTTCCTAATATCTTCTGTTATCCATTCATCATATAATAGCATATTGTTTAATCTCCAGATGTTGGAATAGTTTCTGTGTTTTACTCTTTCATTTATTTCTAACTTCAATCCATTATGATCTGATAGAATACATGGTAGTGTCTCTATCTTCTTGTATTTGCTAACATTAGCTTTGTGGCATAATATATGGTCTATTTTAGAGAAGGATCCATGTGCTGCTGAGAAGAAAGTGTATTCGCTCTTGGTTGGATGGTATATTCTATAAATGTCCGTTGAGTCTAAATTATTGATTGTGTTATTGAGATCTATGGTTTCTTTGTTCAATTTTTGTCTGGAAGATCTGTCCAGTGGTGAGAGAGGCGTGTTAAAATCACCTAGTATTATTGTGTTATGGTCTATTTGGTTTCTGAAATTGAGAAGGATTTGTTTGACATACATGGATGAGCCACTGTTTGGGGCATAGATGTTTATGATTGTTATATCTTGCTGATTTATGCTTCCCTTAAGCAGTATGAAATGACCTTCTTTATCCCTTCTGACTAACTTTGGCTTGAAGTCCACATTATCGAAAATGAGGATGGATACTCCAGCTTTTTTGCTGAGTCCATGTGCATGGTATGTTTTTCCCCATCCTTTCACCTTTAGTCTATGGGTATCTCTTTCTATGAGATGGGTCTCTTGCAGGCAACAAATTGTTGGATCTTTCTTTTTAATCCGATCTGCCAGTCTATGTCTTTTGATTGATGAATTCAGGCCATTAACATTCAGGGTTATTATAGAGATATGATTTGATTTGCCGGTCATTTGGTTCATTTTTAAATTTTATTTATTTATTTGTTTGACACAACTTGTTTCCTCCTTTATTTGACAATTCTTTTAGGATAATTCCTCCCTTTGCTGATTTGCTTCTTTGTTTTTCATCTCTTCCTCATGGAATATTTTGCTGAGAATGTTCTGTAATGCTGGCTTTCTTTTTGTAAATTCTTTTAGCTTTTGTTTATCATGGAAGGATTTTATTTCATCGTCAAATTTGAAGGTAAGTTTTGCTGGATATAAGATTCTTGGTTGGCATCCATTTTCTTTCAGGGCTTGGTAAATGTTGTTCCAGGCCCTTCTAGGTTTTAAGGTCTGGATTGAAAAGTCTGCTGATATCTGTATTGGTTTCCCCCTGAATGTAATTTGGTTCTTTTCTCTCACAGCCTTTAAAATTCTGTCTTTATTTAGTATGTTATTTATTTTCATTATAATGTGCCTTGGTGTGGGTCTGTTGTAATTTTGTATATTTGGAGTCCTATAAGCCTCTTGAACTTGATTTTCCATTTCATTCTTCAGATTTGGGAAATTTTCTGATATTATTTCATTGAATAAATTGTTCATTCCTTTGGCTTGTTTCTCTAGGCCTTCCTCAATCCCAATAATTCTTAAATTTGGCCTTTTCATGATATCCCATAGTTCTTGTAGATTCTGTTCATGATTTCTTACCATATTCTCTGTTTGTTCAACTTTGTTTTCAAGGTTAAATATTTTGTCTTCAATGTCTGAGGTTCTGTCTTCCAGGTGTTCTATCCTATTGGATATGCTTTCTATGGAGTTCTTAATTTGGTTTATTGTTTCCTTCATGTCAAGGATTTCTGTTTGGTTTTTTTTTCAATATCTCTAACTCTTTATTGAAATGATCTTTTGCTTCCTGTATTTGCTCTTTTAACTGTCGATTGGTGCGATCATTCAATGCTTGCATTTGCTCTTTCATCTCATCGTTTGCTTCTCTGATCATTTTAATTATGTACATTCTGAACTCCTTTTCTGTCATTTCTTCTGCCATGCTGTCATTGGGTTTTATTGATGTAACATCTAGATTTGTTTGCAGCATTTTCTTTCCTTGTTTTCTCATATTGTTCAGGTATCAGTGGACCGCTAAGATATTGCAGATTTCCTCTATTGACTTACAATGTCCCTGAAGATTTCTATATATATCCCCCCTTAGCCTTCAGTAGCCTGAAGTCTTGGAGGAAGTTGATAATGCGGTGCTCCACAAGGAAGCTGCCTCTCTAGGAGTGGTGGCCTTCAGGTGGGGTATAATCCCTGCTAGTAGGCAGAGGTGCCTCCACTTGTTGACCAATGGTCATCCAAAGGGGACCTAGGCTGCGGGTTGAGGCAAGGCCTGTTTGGGCCTGAGTCTCTAGTTTTACCGTCCTTGTGGGGAAACCTCACCCGGCAGGGAAGACTTACCTGGTGGGGAGGTCTCGCTGGTCAGTACCCTCCTAGAGGTTCCCCTCAATTTACAGCTACCGCCTGGGCTGGGCTGCCTTCCTCTGCAAAGTTCCCAGGGTCCCGGCCCTACCTCCTGGGCCTGGGAGCCTCACCCTTCGCAGATGAATCTCCTTAGGCTGCCCCTCCTCAGAGAATCTGCCTGCAGGCCTAGAACCTTCGCTCCGCCCTAAGCCTGTCTCTATGCGGCTCTTCCACCCAGAAGCCTCCTAGATCCTGGGACCCTGCTCTGCACCTAATTGCCTGGCTATGCGGCCCCTCCTCTGAGCAGCCACCTGGGGCCCCGTACAATCGCTCTGAGACGCAGAGACCCGCCACACGCCTCTTTCTCCAGACAGCCGCCCAGTATTCCGGTGTGGTCACTGGGAGTCCAAGAAACTCACTGCGTGCCTCCACCTCCCACCAACCACCCATAGCCCTGGGCAATCAATCACTCCAAGTCGAAGTGCCCCTCCCCGTTCCTCCTCCTTCTCCAGATAACCCCCCGGGTGTTCAGGAGCGGTCGCTCTGAGTGGCTCTGAATCCACGTGACCCGCTGCACGCCTCCTCTGGGCAACCACCCGGAGCTCTGGTGCAGCCACTCAAGACCAAGCGACCCACCACGCTTCTCCTCCAGGCAGCCCCCCTGTGTTCAGGAGCTGTCACTTTAAGTCCAAACAACTCACCACTCACCTTCTCCTCTGAGCAGCCGCCTGGAGCACTAATGCAGTCACTGCTGAGTCCAAACGACCCGCCGCGCTCCTTCTCCTCCTCCTCCTACTCCTCTGGGCAGGCCCCGGGGTTCAGAAGTGGTCTGAGTCCAAACAGTTCGCCACGCAGCCCCTCCTCTGGCAACCGCCTGTAGCTCTGGTGTAGTCACCCCGAATCCAAGCGGCCGCGCTCCTCTTCCTCCTCCTCGTCCTCAGGGCCAGCCCCGGTGTTCAGAAGCGTCGTTCTGAGTCCAAACAGCTCGCCACGCAGCTTCTCCTCTGGCAACCGCCTGTAGCTCTGGTGCAGTCACTCCGAATCCACGCGGCCACGTTCCTCCTCCTCCTCAGGGCAGGCCCCGGTGTTCTGAGTCCACACAGCTCTCCTCGCTGCTCCTCCCCTGGGCAGCTGCGGAGCCCCACTGGTTGCTCCAAGTCCCAGCGCTGTGCCGAGCGGCCTCCTTTTCGGCATTCCTAGTTGTCCGAGTTCACTGCTCCAGCGGGGGGAGGGGCGTCTCGCCGGCAGCTCTACTTCACAAGTTCCCTGCGTTCCGGGACCACCGTCCCATCTGGGATGCCTTCCCAATGGGTGAGAGTCACCCGGCTGCTTTGTGTTGGTCCCAAGTGTCTCAATATCTCCTCTTTTGAATCCTGAGTCCTGGAGCAACATGAAATGCAGCCACCCTCTAGGCCGCCATCTTGAGAACCTCCCATTTATTTTCTGAATAGCTGATTTTCTGATCTGAGTTTCATTTTTCTGGTTTTCAAGCTCGCTTAGTTTTGATCCAATTTGCAGCATTAGGGCTCCTATGATCTTAGTTATTAAATACTTCTGGCATAGCCAACATTCTGTTTCATACCTCCACCATCTTGCATGTGTTATGTTCTCATTCGTACCTTTGCAAGACTGTCCTGGTTATTGCTTAACTCCCATTCTGAGTATTTTGCAGGTGAGGATAGCATTTTCCTGAGGACATTCAAACCAGAGTCTCTTTATTTTAACAGCAAATATTAAAAAGACAAAAGCCCTCTGCAATAAATTCTGGCTCATTTCACATAGTATTGGGCTGTACATATTATGTACTTCTTGCTGATTTTTCAATTGTTATAATATAATTTGTTAATCTATTGGATCTCTTCTTTCTTATTCCTTTTTCATCTTATGATATCATTTTAAATACTAGTATTTTTTTTAATTCCTTTTTTTATTAAAACATTTTTTATTTTTACAGACACATTTTGATTAATTGTACACAAATGGGGTACAGCTTTTCATTTCTATGGTTGTACACAATGTATTATCACACCATTCATGTAATCATACATATATGTAGGGTAATACTGTCTGTTTCATTCTACTGATTTTTCATTCCCACCCCCGCCTTTTTCCTCTACACCATCCAAATGTCCTTCATTCTTCTCTTCCCCTGCCACCTCCCATCATTTTATTTATCTATTTTTTAAAATTTATTTTTATTGTAAACATATGGGATACATGTTGTTTCTCTTTGAACATGGAGTAACAGCATACCATTTGCATATTTTACGTTTACATAGAATAATGATGTTTGATTCATTTCATTATTTTTTTCCTTCCCCCCACCCCTCCCACCTCTCTTTTCCCTCCATACAGTCCTTCCTTCCTCCATTCTTGCCCCTTCCCACCCCCCCATTACGTGTCATCATCCTCTTATCAGTGAGATCATTCTTCTTTTGGATTTTTGAGATTGGCTGATCTCACATAACATGATATTCTCCAATTTCATCCATTAGCCTGCAAATGCCATGATTTTATTATTTTTTATAGCGGAGTAATATTCCATTATTTATATATATATATATATATATATATATATATATATATATATATATCACAGTTTCTTTATCCATTCATCAATTGAAGGGCATTTAGGTTGTTTCCATAGTCTGGCTATTGTGAATTGAGCAGCTATGAACATTGATGTGGCTGTATCTCTGTAGTATGCTGATTTTAAGTCCTTTGGGTATAGGCTGAGGAGTGGAATAGCTGGGTCAAATGGTAGGTCCATTCCAAGTTTTCAAAGGAATCTCCACACTGCTTTCCAGAGTGGCTGTACTAATTTACAGTCCCAAAAGCAATGTATGAGCGTACCTTTTTCCCCACATCCTCTCCAACACCTTTTGTTGCTTGTATTCTTGATAATCACCATTCTAATTGGGGTGAGATGGAATCTTAGTGTAGTTTTGATTTTGCATTTCTCTTATTACTAAAGATGGTGAACATTTGTATTCTTGATAATCACCATTCTAATTGGGATGAGATGGAATCTTAGTGTAGTTTTGATTTTGCATTTCTCTTATTACTAAAGATGGTGAACATTTTTTCATATGTTTGTTGATTGATTGTACATCTTCTGTGAAGTGTCTGTTCATATCCTTAGCCCATTTGTTGATTGGGTTATTTGTATTCTTGGTGTAGAGTTTTTTGAGTTCTTCATATATTCTGGAAATTAGTGCTCTATCTGAACTATGAGTGGCAAAGATATTCTCCCACTCTGTAGGTTCTCTCTTTGCATTGCTGATAGTTTCCTTTGCTGAGATAGAGCTATTTAGTTTGAATCTATCCCAGTTATTGATTCTTGCTTTTATTTCTGGTGCTATGGGAGTCCTGTTAAGGAAGTCTGATCCTAAGTCAACAAGGTGAAGATTTGGACCAACTTTTTCTTCTATAAGATGCAGGGTCTCTGGTCTGATTTCAAGGTCCTTGATCCATTTTGAGTTGAGTTTTGTGCAGGGTGAGAGATAGGGGTTTATTTTCATTCTGTTGCATATGGATTTCCAGTTTTCCCAGCACCATTTGTTGAAGAGGCTATCTTTTCTCCATTGCATATTTTTGGCACCTTTGTCTAGTATGAGAAAATTGTATTTATTTGGGTTTGTGTCCGTGTCCTTTATTCTGTACCATTGATCTACCTGTCTATTTTGGTACCAATACCATGCTCTTTTTGTTACTATTGCTTAGTAGTATAGTTGAAGTTCTGGTACTGCAATACCCCCTGCTTCACTCTTCCTGCTAAGGATTGTTTTAGCTATTCTGGGATTCTTATTCTTCCAGATGAATTTCATGATTGCTTACTCTATTTCAGTGAGGTACATCATTGGGATTTTAATTGGAATTGCATTGAATCTATATACCACTTTTGGTAGTATGGCCATTTTGACAATATTAATTCTGCCTATCCAAGAACATGGGAGATCTTTCCATCTTCTAAGGTCTTCCGTAATTTCTTTCTTCAATATTTTCTAATTTTTATTGTAGAGATCTTTAACCTCTTTGATTAGATTGATTCCCAAGTATTTTTTTTTTTAGAGGCTATTGCAAATGGAGTGTTTTCCTCATTTCCCTTTCAGCTGTTTCTTTGCTTCAGTATAAAAATGCCGTAGATTTATGAGTGTTGATTTTATAGCCTGCTATTTTGCTGAATTCATTGATGAGGTCTAGAAGTTTTCTGGAGGAGGTTTTTGGATCCTCTAAATATAGAATCATGTCATCAGCAAATAGTGACAGCTTAAGTTCCTCTTTTCCTATTCATATCCATTTAATATCTTTAGTCTGCCTAATTGCTCCGGCTAGAGTTTTGAGGACAATGTTGAATAGAAGTGGTGAAAGAGGACATCCCTGTCTTGTTCCCATTTTTAAAGGGAATGGTTTCAGTTTTTGTCCATTAAGAACTATGTTGGTCATTGGATTAGCATAAATAGCCTTTTCAACGTTCAGGTATATTCCTACTATCCCTATTTTTTCTAGTGATTTGAGCATGAAGTGGTGCTGTATTTTGCCGAGTGCTTTTTCTGTGTCAATTGAAATAACCATATGATTGTAATCCTTAAGTCTGTTGACATGATGGGTTACGTTTATTGATTTACGAATGTTGAACCATTCTTGCACCTGGGAATGAACCCCACTTCATCGTGGTACACAATTTTCTTAATATGTTTTTGGATACGGTTTGCCAATATTTTGTTAAGAATCTTTGAATCTTGATATTCATCAAGGATATTGGTCTAAAATTTTCTTTCCTTGATGTGCCCTTTCCTCATTTGGGTATGAGGGTGATATTAGCTTCATAGAATGAGTGTGGTGGGGTACCCTCCTTTTCTATTTCCTGGAATACTTTGAGAAGTATTGGAATGAGTTCTCCTTTGAAGGTCTTGTAGAACTCTGCTGAGAATTTGTCTTGTCCTGGGCTGTTCTTGGATGGTAGATTTTTAATGACTTCTTCTATTTCATTGCTTGATATTGATCTGTTTAAATCGTGTATGTCCTCCTGGTTCAGTTTGGGAGGAGCATATGTCTCTAGAAATTTTCCAATGTCTTTGGTAGTTTCTATTTTGTTGGAATACAGATTTTCAAAGTAGCTTCTCATTATGTTCTGTATCTCAGTGGTGTCTGTCATGATATTTCTTTTTGCATCATGTATTTTAGTAATTTGAGTCTTCTCTCTCCTTGTGTTTGTTAGTGTGGGTAAGGGTTTGTCTATTTTGTTTACTTTCTCAAAGAACCAACTTTTGTCAATTTTTTGAATAGTTTCTTTGATTTCAATTTCATTGATTTCAGCTCTGATTTTAATTATTTCCTGTCTTCTACTACTTAGGCTGTAATTCTGTTTTTCTTTTTCTCAGGCTTTGAGCTGTAATATTAGGTCATTTAGTTGTTGACTTTTCTTTCTTTTCTGGAATGTGCTCCATGCAATGAATTTTCCTCTTAGTACCACTTTCATAGTGTCCCAGAGATTTTGCTATGTTGTATCACCATTCTCATTGACCTCTAAGAATTTTTTAATCTCCTCCCTGATGTTTTTTGTTGTCAATGTTTCATTCAATAACATATTATTTAGTCTCCAAGTGTTGGGGTATTTCCCTTTTTTATTTTTTCATTGATTTCTACTCTCAGTCCATTATGATCTGATAGAACACAAGGCAGTATCTCTATTTTTTTGCATTTCCTAAGGGCTGCTTTGTGGCATAACACATGGTCTATTTTTGAGAAGGTTCCATGTGCTGCTCAGAAGAAAGTGTATCCGCTCGTTGATGGATGGAATATTCTATATATGTCTATTAAGTCTAGGCTACTGATTGTGTTACTGAGTTCTATGGTTTCTTTGGTTGGATTTTGTTTGGAAGATCCTTCTAGTGGTGACAGTGGTGCGTTAAAGTCGCCCAGAAGTATTGTCTTGTGGTCTATGTGATTCTTGAAATTGAGAAGGATTTGTTTGATGTACAGGGATGCACCATTGTTTGGGGCATAAATGTTTACTATCGTTATGTCTTCTTGATTTATGGTTCCCTTAAGCAGTATGAAATGTCCTTCTTTATCCCTTCTGACTAACTTTGGCTTGATGTCCACTTTATCTGATATAAGGATGGAAACCCCCGCTTTTTTTACTGAGTCCATGTGCGTGGTAGCTTTTTTCCCATCCTTTCACCTTTAGTCTGTGGATGTCTTTTTCTATGAGATGAGTCTCTTGCAGGCAGCATATTGTTGAGTCTTTCTTTTTAATCCATTCGGCCAGTCTATGTCTTTTGATTGAGGAGTTTAGGCCATTAACGTTCAGGGTTATTATTGAGAAATGATTTGTATTCCCAGTCATTTGGCTTATTTTTGGTTTTTAAGTTGGCTTGGTTTCTCCTTTGAGTGGTTTTTCTCTAAGGTAGTTCCTCCCTTTGCTGAACTCCATTGTTGTTTTTCATTTCCTCCTTATGGAATATTTTGTTGAGAACATTCTCTAGTGCAGGCTTTCTATTTGTAAATTCTTTTAACTTTTGTTTATCATGGAAGGATTTTATTTCATCTTCAAATCTGAAGGTTAGTTTTGCTGGGTATAGGATTCTTGGTTGACAACCATGTTCTTTCAGAGCTTGAAATATGTTGGTCCAGGCCCTTCTAGCTTTTAGAGTCTGGGTTGAGAAGTCGGCTGCTATCCGTATCGGTCTCCCCCTATATGTAATCTGATGCTCTTCTCTCGTGGCCTTCAAAATCCTATCTTTATTTTGAATGTTAGGCATTTTCATTATAATGTGCCTTGTTGTGGATCTGTTGTGATTCTGTACATATGGTGTTCTGTATGCCTCTTGTATTTGATTTTCCATTTCATTCTTCAGGTTTGGGAAATTTTCTGATATTATTTCATTGAATAGGTTGTTCATTCCTTTGGTTTGTATCTCTGTGCCTTCCTCAATCCTAATAATTCTTAAATTTGGTCTTTTCATGATGTCCCATAGTTCTTGGAGATTCTGTTCATGATTTCTTACCATCTTCTCTGTTTGGGCAACTTTATTTTCAAGATTAAATATTTTGTCTTCATTGTCTGAGGTTTTGTCTTCCAAGTGGTCTAGTCTTTGGTGATGCTTTCCATTAAGTTTTCTATTTGGTTTATTGTTTCCTTCATTTCAAGGATTTCCATTTGTTTTTTGTTTGTTTGTTTGTTTGTTTGAGAATCTCTATCTCTTTGTTGAAATGATCTTTTGCTTCCTGCAGTTGCTCTTTCAGCTTATTGGTATTATCATTCATTGCCTGCATTTGCTCTCTTTTCTTATCCTTTGCTTTGTGAATCATCTTAATCATGTATAGTCTGAGACTTTTCTGACATTTCTTCTAACATATTGTCATTGGATTCTATTAATATAGAATCTAGATTTGTTTGGATCATTTTTTCCCTTGTTTTTTCATGTTGTTCATGTATCTTCCCCTCTAGCAGTGCAGATATGGGGTATTGCAGATTTCCCCCTATAGGCTTATAGTGGCCCTATAGTTTTCCAAAACCTTTTCTTTAAGGGGAGATCAATATTAGCAGTGCCCAATTCAGACACTATGCAATCCTAGACCAAATAGCCCCTATGAGGACAATAACAATATTGTCATAATAAATAGAATGAGTTCAAATATTAACTTCAGTGAGGCAAACAGATTTGCAATAAGGTCTGCAGTTTCTAATGGAGGACAAAGAGGATGCAGAGAGATGTAGAATGTAGCTGTTACTGGGATAAGAAAAGAATATAAAAAAGTTCTAGAAAATAGGTAGGATGAGAGTGTAATCAAAAGAAATCAGATGTTAGCATGCAAAAAAGGGAGAAGAGACTCTGAGGGAACAGGTAAACAAAAGGAAAAGAAAACAAGAAAAGAAATAAAAACATTTTTTTTAAAAAAAGGATAAAAAAGAAAATCTACTGTGTAACAGTCATATACTAATGAAACCTCCCAGTGTTCAGTAGCCTGATGCATGAGAGGTACCTGACAATGGGCTTCAAGCCTCCAGCAGGCTTCACAGGATGGGATTTGCCCCACCCAAAGATAGGAGCTCCGGCTTCCAGGATTATCCAAGATGCCCGCTTGGCTTGGAAATGTGTTGGCAAATGGGGAGCTGCAGTTCAGGGGTGGACGTGGTCAGCTGGAGGTCCTGGAGATGGGATGCAGTTGGTCTGGCAGGGGTCCTGGAGGGCTGGTGTGTTTGGTGTAGTTGTGGGATCCTGGAGGCCGGTGCAATCAGTTGGTCTGGGGTCCTGGTGATAGGGCACAGTCAGTTGGCCTGGGGGTCCTGGAGGCAGGGAGCAGTCAGCAGATGTGAGGGCCCCATAGGCAGGGAGTGATCGGTTGGGCTGAGGGATTCTGGAGACGGGGCTCAGTCAGTCCTGCCAGGGGCCCTATGGGGCCTGGCTGTTGTCTCAAAATAGTGGCAGCCACGTGTAATCAAACTTGCAGGTACTGTAACAGTGAACTTTCAGGCAGCAGCAGGCAGCTGGTGCTCCACTGGAGGTTGGCAATCAGTTTTCTGACTGTTGTTGGACGATCGGGAGGTGAACCTTGAGCGTTGGGTGATAGATAGGAGTACGGCAGGTGATGGACAGGCGAGAGGCAGGCAAATGGCGGATGATAGACGCCAGACAGTGAACAGTCTGCTCTCAAAAAAGGCATTGTTATGCTGGGAGACTGCAGGTCATCACAGCAGACAAATGGGTAAACACCAGAGGATCGATAAGCAGCAAAAACTGCCTCACCTAGAAACAGATATCCTCTGCTTGAATCCGGTGTTACAGAGTGACAAGGAACGCAGCCTCCCTCTAGTCCGCCATCTTGGATCTGTATAAATACTAGTATTTCTTGAATTCTCAGTTGTAATATTGAAAATGCTTTAGATTACAAGTGGAAAGTGTAAATGCATTTTCTGTATTTTCAGATTTAAAGCAAAGTTTTTGTTTAAAATAGAATGAGGCACCACTTTATTATAAGCATTGCTAATCTATGCTTTCTAAATAAAAGGGAGCCTCATTTAAATTATGTTTGTTAGTTATCAGATTTTAAAGAATAAAACTGCCTTGGAGACAGGAACTTTGGGCTTGAACTTCACCACTTTTATAATGCCCGGAGTTTTCCATAGTAATTCTTTCAGAATTTCAAATGAAATTATTTAAGCAGAATTATATCATTTTTAAAAATAATAACATCATGAACATTGTCCTGGAAGGCAGAGGCATGGATTATGAGATCTATTATTACAGTAATTTAGTCATATGTCCTTGCTAAAATCAGTCTCTTTGGAAAGCAGTTTTCTCATCTCTAAAGGCTTTGAATGGATGGATTCTAAATGATTTTCAGGTCTAAAAATTTCTGTTTGTTTATTTAAAAAATTTCTTGCTAGGTATATAAATTAATCTTACTTTTTTTAAAAAACAATTTAGAGATAAAAATTATAGTCTCTGCTATAATTAGCATCCTACTTTACATATAGTTTTATCAGTCACTATTCTCAGTGTTATTTAAAATTTTTGTATCTTTCCTTACAATATATACTCCAATTTAAATATTTTTGGATAGCTTACGTAAGTATATATTTTTCCACCCACTGTCTGTTAGTATGATTCTAGATAAGAGCAGAGTCTATTATAATATGTATAGGCAATCCCATTTCCCAGCATGGCTTTCTTAATGAGATTTTTCTGTATTAGGAAACTAAATATCATGTATAAAATGGAACAATTTTCTAGAAAATAGATTGTTTATATTAAATACCAGAACACAAAATATGATATATCATTACTGGACATAATTAGAGTAGGCACAAAATGGTTCCTGCTTACCAATTATCAATTGGATGCAAACTTGAATTATAACCTGAATTATCTTGCAGGATGGGAGGTTCACTTCACTTAACCACTATGCTTTTCCCTGACTCCACAGCTCAAAAGGTGAAATTATTATCACCCAATACGTCATTGTGAATATTTCATGATAGAATAAAACATCACCTCCTTCCCAAACAATTCAGTCTTGTGATGATCTCTCCTGTTTTGAACTATTCAAGTATTTTATATCTCTTCATATCACTCAGTTTTCTACCTTGAATGCTAGTTACTTGTGTCCAGATTGTGACTAATCAACCTCTTCAACTAGTACAGGGTTAGGGTGACCTCATTCTTTTACTGGACTAGTGGAATAGTTCCTGGAAATGATCAAAGGAGGCAAAATGTTTTCCAGAATCTGTTAGCATATAACCCTGAAGATCCAAAGAGTAAATACATGTAAAATCACTATAGCACTTTGAGGGTAAAATGAGAGAAGCAGAATTTAAAATGGCCAAAGGAGAGTAAAAGGCTTGAAATGAGAACAAAGAAAGGAAAAACACCCTAAAGGTAACACATTTGGAACATGCTGCAAAGAGCTAGGGTGTGAAAGAGATCAAGAACGGGGCCCCAAGCCGAGCAGAAGAGTCTTATTCCAGCCATTTCTTGCAAAGACTTGAATGTCCTTACTAATACTGCTTTGGAAGTTCTAGTTCTAAGGGGCAGAAGAGCAAAAATTAAAATGTAACAGGACCATTTTACCTTAAAACCTTTACCCTATGACTACCTGGGCTTTGCGTGTGGTGTAACTTCTTAATTACGAAATGAAGGAAAATAGCTAAATAGGAAAAAAATGTACAGATGTAAGGGGGAAAAGGGATATAGGAAGCGATAGTATGAAAGTAAAAGAGAGGACTAAGACATGGCATTGAATTTAGCCAAAACTGACCTCAGGCTTGTAGACATAAGTAAAAAAAAAAATAGAATAAATGTTTTTAATTTTTTCATTTCAAACTGCAAAATGTTTTCCAGTTTAATCACAATGTCATTAGCTATTTTGGAGTTTACAGGTATTGGAATTTATAGGTAACCTTGTGAAAACTGAAAGATGTAATTCCTCTATTACCATCCAACTTATCTCGTGCTTCCATGTTTTTTGGTTCAGTCACTGGTTGCTAACAAAAGGAAATAGAAAGAGCAGGTTATTTGGTTATTATTTCTTAACTGAATTGTCTCAAGTCTATAGTAATACAAATTTGTATTTGTGTCATTTGTATATATATAATATATATACCACTGTGTTCAAGAGAAATATCTGTAACACATATTAATTTGCATGGACTTTTAGTCAAAAGACTAAGATTGCTGAACAAAATTATTTTTTAAAAATTGCATTTTAATAAGATAATATATGGCAACTAGAAGTCAAATAACCTAGTGTGATTCAAACCTGGCATGCTGGTGTATGCCTGTAATCCCAGCAACTGGGGAGGCTGAGGCAGGAGGATTGCAAATTCAAGACCAACCGTAGCGAGGCCATAAGCAACTGAGTGAGACCCTATCTCAAAGCAAAAAAAATGTGTCTGGGGATGTGGCTCAGTGGTAAAGAGCTCCTGGGTAAATCCCCAGTTCAAACAAAACAAAACAAAAAAACAAAATTCAGTATGATTCAAAATTGGAAACATGAACTTTTTAACTTTTGCTGAAACAAGCATTTCTCAATTATTAAATCTTTAAATTGAGACTTGGTTATTTCATCTATAAAATAAGAATATTAATATTTGTTTTGGATCATTCAAAATGTGATTTTGAAGAACACGAGTTATTCAAATTAAGAACAAATGCTCATTATTAATATATCGCAAACACTTCAGATGAACTAGGATATTTGAATGAATATGTATTTTAAATCTATTAAGAACTATTTGTTCCTCTTTATTCTTGATTAATTAAAGAAAATCATGAAATACTCATTTTTTGCTAGCAGTTGTTTTAATTTGCAGAAACTGGCATCTGTCCAGCAGATCATCCCCAAATTCATATCACATGCAACTTTCAGTTATGCTGTGTTAACTGTAGCACTAGGTAAACTTCATAGTAGAAAGTCCATCATAAGTTCATGATTTTCTCTTGGATGACTGACAAAATTTATTTTAACATCCTTAAAGTTAAAACACCAAATTATATGCTTTTGTTGAAGTGATTATTCCCAGATATTTCAGTTTTCTTGTTATAACATTTATCTTGGGCTCTTGTATGTACATTTCAAAGGGGATTTAATATCACCTCTGATACTTAAGATCTGAGATCAATATTTTATATTATAATTTTTTGCTATTATTGTTATCAGTCTTCCTCTCCACAATGCCTCGCTTATTCTATATTTTTTCCTCTCTCAACTGCGGTCTATGTTTGTTTTTTTAAAACTATCATCAGGTAGGAGCAACATGCTTCTGTAGTATTTTTTCTAAATATTTTGATATAATGTAAAATGAAATCCCCTATTTTTGAAGTTGAAATAGGATATATGCCTCAATTATCCCACTATATAAATATTTTCAATTAAATGCTTTATAATTAGGTAACATTTTACATTTTTATTATAAAAATGTAAATGTAGAAATGTACATAAAGTACATTCATGTACCTATGCTGAAATTAAATGTTTACAATTGACCATGTTTGCTTCACATATCTCTTTAAAAAATGGAAGTCATTAAAGACTCCAAAAGAGCCCAATTACATTTCTTCACACCATCAATTCTCAGAAATTAATAATATCCATGTACATTGTTGAACTTGGACCTCATTTGATAGTATCATTAATGCAACATTTGTGCTACATATTTCTAAACATACATTAATGATATTGTATGGTGCATATTAATTACTTGATATTTTCAAATTATATGAGAGTTTTACTTACATATTTAAATGCCCAGGATAAATTTATTTTAATTAGCCTTTATTGTTCTATGAAAAATGTCAAATGATTCTGAAGATCCTATTTCAAATTTGCATGTTTTCATCATTTTAAATAGTGATTAGAATTTGTCCTAGGCACTTTCTTGTGTGTGTGTGTGTGTGTGTACATATATATCTTCAAAATAGCACTACTGGGACCTCAGATAAATCAATACTGTTTTCTTTAGTAGATATTAAAGTCTTCTCCCAAGTTGTTCTAATTGTAGGTACACCCTCAACAATACCTAATAAATCTCACTTTTTGACATACACATAGCACTTATCCATTCAAAACATGCCCATTTTTCCAGTCTTAAAATCATCTCAGTTTTATTTGAATCTAGCCTTCTGTAACTAGAGAAGTGAGATATCCTCTCCTGACTTTATCGCCAATCCAACTTTCCTCCCCTAAGAATTTTCAAGTTCTATAAAAAATATGTTTGGATTTTTATTGGACTTGCTTTCAATTGATAATTTTACTTGGAAGGAATTTCTGTGTTTATGATGTTTAGACTTCCTGTGCATGAACATGCCGTATCTCCATTTATTTAGGATTTCTTTTATGTCTTTCAATAAAGCTTTATCATTTTTTCTATAAAGTTCTTACAATTCTTTTGTTCTAAATTTATGTCTAAGTTTATATTTGTAGCTTTGGTTGCTCTAGTAAATGGTGCCTTTTTCGTTAGTATGCTTTAAAATTTGCTGCTGGTATAGGAATTGCTACAGTTTGAATGTGTCATCGAAAGTTCATTTGTTGGAAATAACCTGCAATGAACACTGTTGAGAGGTGGGCCCATAAGAGGTGATTATGTCATGACAGCTCTGCTCTCACCAATGTATTAATGCTATTTTTAAGGGAGAGATCTGTCATGGACATATGCTACCCATAGAAGGATAAGTTCAGCCTCCTCCCTTCTCTCCCCTGTGCATACTATCTTACTTTCTGCCATAGGATAACTCAGCAAACGGTCTCTTGCTAGATGTAGGCCACTTGACCATGGACTTCCCAAACTCCAGAACTGTAAGAAATAAACCTCTTTAATAATTAATCACCCAATCTCAGTCTCTAGTATCCTGTTCCAGCAGCACAAAATGAACCATATATATATATATATATATCTGTATATAATATATACAGATATATATATAATCTATCTTACATTAGGAAATACTTTAACATTAGGAAATACTTTACATATATATGTATTTAAATGTAACAGCTCTGTTTAATTTTTATTAGCTTTATTCAATGAGGGATGGCTTTTCTTCTAATCTGACTACTTAGGGGAAGAATTTTTCCAAAAACCTTCTTGCTTTTGTACCATCAGTTATTCTCATAATGAGTAGAAAGAATCTTTCAGTGAATGACAGTGATTGGGACCGAATTCCATGAATCAGACACTATCCAAAGTCTGAAATGTAGCTGCATCTCACTCCACATCTTTTCACTCTCTTCTCCATCACAAATGGCTAATGGAAGGGAGGCTTGGCCTCTGTGCCAGTGCAGGGGATGGAAAATATTCTTTCCAGGAACCACCTAGGCAGGGAGGAGGGATTCAGGCAAGAAGTCAAAGCAGGTTTCCTTGACTCTTACTTTTAACCAAAAAATCCTGTCTGTAATGTGGCTGGCATTTGGACTTCCGTTGACCTCTTTAACTTTTCTAATTGATTCAAAAGTTGTACCTTCACAAACACTAAGAACTCTAGATTTTTTTTAATAAGCCTTTCCTGAAATTTTCCATCAGTAATGAGCAGTTGTTATAGTTGTACATTATATTTATTCTTACTATTCTCCACTAGATGAGATGTCCAGGTGAATATTAAAGACAAATAGTTAAAGGAGTTTTCTTTTTAATAACTTAAAGTGAGTTTTCCAGTATTTTTCACTAGTTATGAGGTTACTATTTTTTTTTAAACTTAAGTTTACCATCAAGAAGTTCCTGTTATTTCTTGGTTTTCTAGGAAGTAAACGATTTTGTTTACTGTTGTATTTTATCAAATGTTTGTGTTCATTTGCACTATCATATAAGAATTCTTGTTTAAACTTTTAATATGGAGAGTTACATTAGGAAATACTTTATTTTTAAATCACTTTTTGTTCATGGAATGAAGTCAATGTCATTAGGATGTAATTTAAAATAATGACTGACTCAGTTTATTAAAATTTTATTTAGGATTTTTGGATCCAAATTTATAATCATTATTAGTCTATGCAGTTGTGTTTGCATTGTCCTTCTCTACTTTTATTAACAAAGTTGGACTTGCTTCATAAAATTAGTTAGGCGATGTTACCTCATTTTTAATTACTGAAATATATATCTTCCCTTCAAAACAGGTTAAATAAACTTTCTTAGTTATCTGCAATTATAAAATTTCAGCTATGCACGATGAGAATGTTCTAGAGATCCGCTGTACAATACTGTGCCTATGATTATACTGTATCGTGCACTTAAAAACTCGTTCAGACAAAAGATAACAAGTGCTGGTTAAGGATATGGAGGAAAGGGAAACTTCACACACTGTTGGTGGAAATCCAAATTAATACAGCCTTTATGGAACAAGTATGGCGGTTCCACAAAACTATCATGTGACCCTGCTAACCCTCCAAAGGGTACATAAGCAAAGGAAATGAAGTCACTATGTCAAATAGACATCTGCAGTCCCATGCTGATGGTAGCACTATTCGCAACGTCAAAATATGGGATAAACCTGTTTTAAAAGTTTTTACAATGTATATATATATGTCAGAATTAAAACAATAATGCTATTTTCATTGAAGTTACATATGGAAGATTTAAAGCATTCTCCCCAATTCTTTGATATCCTTATCCAGTGCAGTGGCCCAGGTCCCCTCCACTCCAATCTGACCCCTATGACTGATGAGTAGAATATAGAAGTGAGAATTGGCCAGAGATTGAAGAAACAAAACAAAACAAAAGAAATAACAGACTAGTAGCATCCACTTCCTGTCTCTTGGAGCACTTTATCATAAAACCTTCCCACCAGTTCATGAGGAAGTTCAAGTTTTTTACAGAGAGGCCTATATGGAAAGAAGTCACTGCCCTCAGTTTCTGTGGAGCCTTCCACAGAAATCAAAAGCAACTCATAAACCATGTGAGAGACTCATCTCATTAGCACAGCCATCAGTGCCCAGTGAGGTCACCCCAGCTGCAACTGTGTGGGGTGGACACAGCTTCCTCATTGAGTCCTACACATAAGGGAAGCCAAACAAATCATCAGTTTTGTTCTGGGGGGAAAATACTATTAAGAAAACAAAAAGGTTCTTTTATTTTTGGTATAAAGTTTTGTGAATTTTTTATAAATTTTGGAGATAAGTGCTCTATCTCCAAAAGTGTGTGTGGAAAAGATTTTCTCTCACTCTGTAGGCTCTCTTTTCATGTTATTGATTGTATCCTTTGTTGAGAAAAAGCTTTCTAGTTGAGTCCATCCCATTTATTGATTCTTGCTTTGATTTCCTGTGCTTTGGAAATCCTATTAAGGAAGTCTGATCCTAAGCCAACATGATGAAGATTCGGACTTATTTTGTCTTCTATTTGGTGCAGAGCCTCAACAGATGAATGGATAAAGAAACTGTGGTATACATACACAATGGAATATTATTCAGCCATAAAGAAGAAGAATATTATGGCATTTGCAAATAAAAGGATGGAATTGGAGAATATCCTGCTAAGTGAAATAAGCCAATCTCAAAAAAACAAAGGCCAAATGTTTTCCCAGATTAGTGGAGGATGATATATAATGGAGGTGCCCGGGGGCAGGGGTAGAGAAGAATGGAGGAACTTTAGATTATGTAGAAGGAAATGAGAGGGAGGTAGGGTATGAAAATGATGAATTGAGACAGACATCATTACCCTATGTACATGCATGATTATACGAATGGTATGAATCTACATCATATGCAACCATAGAAATGAAATGATGTACCCCATTTGTGTACAATGAATCAAAATGCAGTGTATAAAAAATAAATAAATAACAACAACAAAAAAAGGCAACCTAAAAGTTGAGAATAAATGTTTGAAAATAGCATACCCAACAAAAGACTAGGATTGAGACTACAAAAAAGAACACACAAAACCACATAAAAAATAATTAAAGTGTTTAAATGGCAAATGATGACAGATAATTCAGCAACTAGGCATATGGAGAACCAAATAGGCATAGGAAAAGATGCTGCAAATTTTTCATCATTTGGAAAATTAAGATTCAAATCACAAGAAGATACATCACACAAGTATTAGAATAAATAAAACCAAATATAATTAACAAATTCAATAATTCCAAGGACTGATAAAGAAACATACCAACAGCTCAAAAATCTGGATTCTGTTTTCTTCTTCTGAATAGCATTTTAGATCTTGATTTTTAGGGAGCAGGGAACTTGGTTGAACTCAAACTGCAAAACCCTACTTCCCCATGATCAGCAGCAGCACATTTTGGATTAATTTCTGCTAGCTTTCACTGAATTGACTGGAGACTGCTCCACACCACATGATTTAGAAGTCACCAAGAGAATCCGGCAACGTTCCTACAGGAAATTGTTGCTCTGCTTTTCTCTCTCTTTTTCTTTCTCCCATTTACTTTCCATCTGCTGGGGTCCTGCAAAATAAACACTGTCCTTTGGTTCTCCAAGCCAGTAATACTGCAGGGTTTTTTTTTTTTTTTTTCTTTTTCTTTTTTTTTTTTTTATTGAATTTTTCATCACCTCAATGATGCAAATGGGTATTCACCTTTGTTTAGTAGAAAAATGAAAGAATTCATATCATAGAATAGATTTTCAAAATGTTGGTTTCCATATAGAATCTTTTCTGGTTTTAGTCACTCATCAGATAGTTGTTTTATTTATATTCTGCCCAGAAATTTTCACTATCAACTGTGGGAGGTTTGGTTTCATAAACACTAACTCAGCAATATCAGAAACTGAATTTCAGGGTTGCTTTTTTCCCACTCTTTAGCCTTCCTCAATTAGTCAGATGATCTCATTGCTTTTAACCCGCAGCTCCTGACCTCCTCCATACCTTAGCATTGGAAGGAACTGCTTCTTTTTCAAGTAAGATCTATTAGATTCTGAAACCACATGTGTATGCACCTTGCATATTTTTTTAACTCTTGTAAATCATTCAAGGTCTTTGAAATTGTGCATGAACTTACTTTTCCAGACTTATTTCCTGATGCTTTGCACTGTACAGACTAGTTTTTGAGGGCTCACAGCTCGTAGAATTCACCATGTACTTTTGCATATTTCCACTTCTTTGCTGATTAATTCTCTAGCTAGAATGATCACTCTGTCAGACTGATAAAAATCCATTCCTTGAGTTCAGAAATAACTGAACTCTACCAGCAAGAATGCTTTTTCTCTCATATATGCCCCCAATGAATATTCATTTTTTCTTGAGTCAAAACTTACATCATATGATGGGTTAACTAAGTGTGTCTGTCTTCAATAAATTGTTTTATCCTTGAGTAACTGTTCATCTTTGTGACCCAATGGCACCTTTTGGTTTCTCCCACATAGCAAGTGCTTCAAGTATGACTGTTTCTACCATATTCCTATATACTTTCTACCATAAGCCTTTGGGCTAAATATTTTTTAATACTTCTTCTCAGGAGTAGACTATACCTTTTGCTAGTTACTCTATATTTCAATGGGCTTTTAGTCTGCTTTCTGGTCATGACCTGTTGTTCTTTAATTATGTGCTTATACCCCTACCTCCCTCTCAAACTGACACAGGTGATCTTTCTCTACTTCTGATATACACCTATTCTTCCAACCTGGAATCCAGTTTCCTAAGTTACAGGGCATGTTATATGGAGAGTAGTTTAACACCTTCCCAAATAAGTCAGGGCTCTGGAAACAGACATAATCATAAAGTATTTTCTCCAAGCATTCACAAAGCAACTCATATCTTCTTCTCTCATCCAATATAGAGTGTAAAAATTGTGGTAATTCCTTATTATAGGGTGGGGCTAGTAAATCATCCAGGTGTGTAACAGGATGATAGTAATTACCATGCTCGGTCATGTTTGCTCTCTCAGAGGTATTGCGATGTTCATGCAGCTATAGGGATTCTAATTTTTTGTTGGCATTCATTAGAGGAATTAATTGAATAATTTATGCTTTTGATGTAAAAGAGTTGCCTTTGTATCATGTGAATTATCACCCAGAAAGTTAAAAGAATCACAGGTAATTCATCCCCTGGAAGGAGTCATTCCCATGGCAGAATTGGATTCAACTGAAAAATGCTAGCGATGAAGTATTCCATTTTCCATTGTTATTTGGAGGTTTTTTTTTTTTTTTTTTGGCAGGAATACAGAAGGGCTTCTCAGTACTGTTTGGACCTGGGAGTAAAGAGGAGCAGGAAGAGATCGTAGTGGATTTTGGACTGGGATGGAGCCAGAGCAGTTGGAAGAACCAGATGGATTGAGTCTGGGTGTTGAGTTAGGTGGTGAGTTAGCAAATGCAGGAACGTTTCAGTCAGCAAAGGGTAGGTCCATTAGAGAGAGGGTAAGTTCAGGAAGTAGACTGATTGCAAATATTCACAATTATTACCTTTCCTTTGTCAATACCTCGTAGTGTGATTTTGGTAGCACTTTCTTCAAAGAAGCAGAAATGATTTACCCATCTGTGTTATCTGAAATGGTCTTGCAATTATTTAAGAAAGTAAAATTTGGTAGAAGTGAGGGTGCCAATCAAGAATTTAGGCCCTAGGAGATTGTGCATGCTCCTCCTTGCTCTCTTGGAGCTCTGACAAGCCACTGTGAGAAAAGCACTCTACATCTGAATAATAAGAGGCATATGGCCCACTCACCCTTTGGACTTCACCAGAACTCTAGAACCATGAGGGTAATCAAGACAAACCACTGTCTTGCCAACTAATAATCACAGAAATATGAATGAGCCAACAATAGAAGCCAAGTCTAGGCCAGATGAGGAGATTCTCCTAGTTGTTGAGTAACTGAACAAAAATGAATGAATAAATAAATAAATAAATAAATAACTTCTAAATTCTACTTACATTTTATGATTCTTTTACATAGTAATACCTAAATAATCTGTTAAGGTACAGTAAGAAATAGAAAATAGGAACTTTACAACCCGGCAAAGTTGGAATGCATAAGAATTTCCAGGTAACTTTTAATAAAAAAAATGTGAATTTAATACTGAAACAAAAAGAAAATTCTCTTTTTCTTACTTAATTCATTTAATCAACAGAAGGAGTTCAGCTATCAAGGGTGGACTTGTGACTTCTAGTGAATTCTTTCATTAAGTTGAACACAGAGAGCTGACTCTACATTGGGCAGAATGAAGAAGCTGGTAAGTCTACTTACATTTGGTAAGGTGAGTCAGTGCACAGATGGCTCCAAGCCAAAATTCAGGCATGAGGACTGGTGGCAGTAGAAGAGCTGGTGGAGAAGTTTCACTAAATGATCTGACAAAGTAGCGATGGATTTAGAAGAATGTAGCAACAATAGAAAAGAACATATTTAGGACCTGGTCCACATCAGTTGAAGACTTCTTGAATTCTTTAACTGATAACATAAGGGTGTGAAACAACTATGCAACACAAATTTCAAATAAGAGCATATATTGGTCATCTTGATAGAATTACTGATAATAAAACAGGCAAAGATAGGAATTCCTTCATTCTAATTATAATGACCAAACCCAAGGTAATTGTTAAAGATTATCTTCACATGTAAACATCACAGTAGATAACTTTGTATTCTATTCTATGTGAATTTAAGATTTTTACAAGCAACAGTGATTATTTTATGTTTCACTTACAAGTCTATCTGTTTGCTGTTCCTTTTGATTATAGAGCACATATTTGTGAAGAGGAGTGGACATTACTAAGGTGTCCCTTCTGACCATGGAATTGCTTCTCTTCTTTCCACCTCTATAGCAAATCTTACTATTTTTCCTCTCAGCAAGCAATCACTAGCCCTTTCCTACCAATGTTGAGATGGACGCCACCTTCGCTATCCATAGATATTTAAGACATCTCTGTTTCTACAGTAGTTATTCAGTCTCTTTCCCATCTGAAAAGAGAAATGCTACTTTCTTTATAAGAAAAAAAGTAAAAAAAAGGTCTCTTCACTCTACTCTCTATCCATCATTTCATGACTTCTTCTGGAAGCTAATCTTCAGAAATCTTTATGTCTTCTACCATTCCTTTCTTCTTGCCCTCAACTGTTCAGGATGATGCAGGAGTAGGAGAGAGAGATTTGCAAGCTGTCATCTTTGGAAAGTCATTTTACCTTTATGAATCTCTTTCTTCCTATATAAATGAAGAGGAGTAATAACATCTGCTTCATATAACTATCCTCTGTCACAAAGATGAGGCCATTCAGAAAAAGATGGCACATTCAAAAGAAGTCATTGAGGATAATTTAACAAAGGATCCATGCAGGGGAGTGTAGACAAGGTCAGGAAACTAAGAGGAAATTGTAAGTAACCTCAGGACATAGATGGGGACCACTTCTGAATGTGGAGGAGGTAAGAAAGGAACTAACAGAAACCTCAGCAAGAGAGTGCCACCCACCTGGAAGGAGCAGATAGAACAATTTCCCACATCTGCAGGACTCATAGGCTAGCACCGGTCCACAGATGTCTATTCTCTTCAGCTCCATGGAGGTAGGGAAGGAGCTACATCATGGGGAAGGGATTGAATTTTACTGCTTGACCCTAAACTCCTGATACCTTGCCATCTCCCTTTTCTTTTCTAACTTTACCCAGATATTTGTACATACTCCTTTCATTAAGATCGCTTCCTTTGAACTGTCTGGGATAAATTCTGCAAATAAAATACATCGTTGGATATTTGAGGTTCTTACCACTTTATTCATTCTTATCTATCTGAAGCATTTAGTGCTGAAGTTTAAGTTCTACTTGAAATTTACTTTCCTTGTGGCTTCTAGGTCTTCTCTAACCCCTTTTGATTTTTATGGTTCCACATTAACCTCACTTTTTTGTTAATTCATTTGAGGATACTTCCTGACTTCTCTCCCAAAAGGCGACTATACCCCAGTATAAAGGATCCTCTTCTTTTATTATTTCAAACATCTAATGAATATTCACAGCTTCAGGTATGCTTTTGAAATTATGACTCTCAAATATTTATCCTGATATCTTTACCTTTATCTGAGTGACAGTTTTAAAATTATATATTGTTATAATAGATATTTTAAAACGTTCTGTTGGAATGCCTGCAATTCTGACTTTGAACAAACATCATACCTTGACCTCAATTTCAACTTATGCTTGTTCCACCTTTTACACTTATTCTATTATGAATGATCACATTTCATTGTAACTTATCTATAATGACCTGATTTCCTTAATTAGAAAGAAAGGATCTCAAGGCTATTCTCCCTAGGTATTTCTATAAATAAACACATTTCTCAGCATGGACATGTTTAACAAATATTTCTCAAATGAACAATTCTTACACTAATTCATCAACTTCCACATAAATCATATTTCCTACCAGTTCCTATTTATATTAATGTCATCTATACACACAGAATTGAAATATTGATCTCACCCATGATAGCTATTATCATACATCTAATTAGTCTCTGACTCATTAAATAATTCTTTTTTATTTTTTATATGTTTTGCATGCACGCACACACACGTGTGTAGTACTAGAGATCAAACCTAGAGCCTCAGATATGCTAAGCAAGTCTCTACCCCTTAGCGAAAACCCAGTTCTTTGATTCATTTTTATATGAGATATGTTTAATCTGATTTTGTCTTTTCTTGTCATTTCCAGTGGCACTATCCAAATTTATTACAAAATAAGTGAATTAGTGATTTGATTATAAGGATTTCTTCTTCATTTCCTACTAAAATCAATTTCTGAAGTATGCATACAGTACATAATTTGAGGACATCAACTTTTCTGACAGTATTGAGTACTATGATGATTGATGGCCCACTTTGAATCTTTGTGGTATTATGAGTCACTTCCTGATTGAAAACTGGCTAAAAAGAATCCCACACATTCACATACCCTCACATGTACAGGCAGTAACACAATTTTTTCTATGTAAAATCATTACAATTATTTCTTCCATATTCATCCTCTAGCCCATTAATGAGAAAAGAGACAAGATTGTTTGCAAACATTATGTCCAATAACTTGTAAGTTACAGAAGTATGTAAGGATTATGCCTTTATCAGGGATTTTTTTCTATTACACATGAAGTTTAAACAAAATTGATAGGTAGTTATTTAAATCTTACTTCATCCATAAAATTATCTGATCAATCTCTAAAGAATAATCCCATTTCAGGATTTTATTGAGCACCTACGGAGTACTCTGAAGTTACTTTTATACTTTAACAGTGTAAGCATAATCCATATATATGTTTATTTTGTGGCTAAAGAGTATGACCTTATATGCCATAAATCTACATGAATACTAACAGAACATAACACATCATCGTCTGGCTAAGAAAAAAAATATTACTTTTCATTTAAATGCATAGCTTAATGCTTTATACATATAGTCAGAATTTTGAAAATTTGGAATTTTCCTCCCAATTTCCATTTATTATGTAACACGCTTTAGTCTCTAAATATCAAACTGTGTGTGTATGTGATCAGTTCTCTCTGTCACACAATTTAAGTTGATCATCATGAGTTATCTTTTACTGGTAAACATGAGAAATATGAATTTTCTTGATAACACCAGCATAGACTTTGAGTTTATATTTTATTTCAGTGCATATGTCAAGAAATCTCCAGCAAGCAAACCATCAAATGCTTGTTATGAGATAGATATAGGAGACAGTCATAGCATGCATAAGGGAACTTCTGTGACACAGGTCTTTAGAACTATTAGTTGCTTTCAAGTTTCTACTATATATTTTATTATATATTTTAGGAATAAAATCATATAGTAAGTGGACAGTCAGGATGCATCTCTGTATATTTCATCTACTCTACACAATACCAAATTAGTCTGTTGGCCCAACACTTGGCCAGCCAATCTGCATTCTCTGATATAAGGCTGCATCTGCCAGAATAGAATGCTTTTTCTAATCTTCCAAATTAAAATAACCTTTACCTAAATTGACAAAATAAAATGAGGAATACAGAAAACTGTATAAACAAGGAAAGGAGAACATTATTTAAAATCCTACTGTCATTGCAAATATATTAGAAGAATATTATAAGGAAGACTATGATATTATTTTAAAGTTAAGATGAAATAAAAGTTTATCTTGAAAATTAAGATGAAATTACTTGAAAAAACAAAGTTTTCTATTGATGAACAAAAATCACAGCTTGAAAAAACTCTATTTGTTAAATAAATTCAGTTCATAATTAATTCCTTTTTAACATGAAAATCTCACACAAACATGGCCTCACCAGTAAATTCATCAAATATTTTTCATGAAAAAAGGCACAAAATTCTCTAGTAAATCATTAGCAAATTTAACTTCATGATGCATAAAAAGAAAATAGCCAAGTTGTTTATCTTCCAGTTAAGAATGAGGGCTTGGGCTGGGGATATAGCTCAGTTGGTAGCATAAGGCTCTGGGTTCAACCCCCAGCACTGCAAAAAAAAAAAAAAAAAAAAAAAAAAAAAAAAAAAAAAAAAAAAAAAAAGAGGGCTTGAGGGCTTAATAATTTAAAACAAAATGATGTTTCCAAATTAGTACAAATGAAATCTTTCAGCAGATAAAGAAAAAACAATGGATTAATGAATTTCTTTAATCTGATAAAGAATATCTACAAACAAATCTACAGTAAGTACCTTATCTATGAAAAATTATGGAAAATCTCCTTAATATTGAGAAAAAGACAAAAAACTGCCTATTGCCACTTGAACTAAATGCTGTACTAGATAATCTTGTTCGTAACATTAAAATTAAAAAAATCAAAGTAAAAGATTATTTTTGTGATGCAGTTGTGCAGTTTTTTAAAGTAGGTGAAATTCAAAAATTCCATATAAAGTATTAGAAATGGGTTAATAAAAATAGTTTCTATAGAAGAAATATTTTTTTTTAGAAAATTAAGTGGTGCATCAAATCCATTTAGAGGATCGCCAAAATTATCTAACACCTAGGAATAATAATAATGAATGAAATGCAAGAAATCTATGTAGTAAATACAAAGTATTTCTGGAAGAAATTAAAGAGGGCCTAAAAAAATTGAGGAATATGTGTGCTCAAGAACAGAAGAATTAATATTGTGAAAATGACAATTATTCACTACTTCTCAACAGATATAGCTAAAATGTCACCATGGTTCCAAAATTTATACACATGCAGATGGTAAAAGTGATCTTAATGGGGAATAATACTGGTAGAAGACTACAATGGTGTTGTTCACTAATGTACTAACAGATGTCAAGTTTTGCTAACTACAATATTTTTTAAAAAGTAGTATTAGTACAAGGATAGGAAGCCGCATCACGAAACAGAAAATAAAATCCATAAATAAACCTGTGTTCATGACCAGGTCCTGTGGAGAGCAGGCTGAGTTACTCCGTGATGTGCAGAACAGCAGTTTCCTGACAAAGCCTAAACCTGTGTCACTCCATTTTATAAATAGGAGTTCTCTTTTGAGTTTAAGTGATGAGGTGGAATGATGAGTCTCACTTTATTTGTACAAGTAAACAACCAAAACAACCACCATCTGCCTGGCAGAACCATAAGGCATAAACTGATAAATTAATTGTGCTAATAAAAATGCTAACCTGTGAACTTATCAAATTAATCAGAAGCACATGGATATATGAGTTTACTAAACTCATGTCAGAAAACACAGGATCATGAGCTTATCAAATATACCAGTCCACAGAATGAAGCAAATCCCTCACTAAAGGCCATAAAATGAGGAGCACTCTGAGACTAGATATGGTGCCCTCACCCTATCACCTGGTCACTCCCTGTCATTAGACTTGCCCATGAAAATCATCACAGTTGCTGGATATGGTGGCACATCCTGTAATCCCAGCAACTCAGGAGGCTGGGGAAGAAGGATTGCAAGTTTGAGGCCAGAGGCCAATCTCAGCAACTTAACAAGACCCTAAGCAACTTAACAGGACCCTGTCTCAAAAAATAGTAATAATAATTAAAAAATTAATGTAGCTCAGTGGTTAAGCACCCCTGGATTCAATCCCCAGTATGAAAGAAAGAAAGATTAAAAAAAAAAAAAAAAGAAAAAGAAAATTGTCAAATGTCTAACCTCCAAATCTCTGTTCTCTGTCCTTGGACTTTAACAGAGCACAATTTTTTTCTGGCCCTGGATGACCACATACAGTCCATGTCAAGCTGTTATCCTAGGCAGATGCCCCAAGCTGATACTCTGACACTGCAGTTCATTTGGTCCTTGGCCTAACATAAGTTCCTGCCCTTTGACAGCTCTGCACCCTAGACAGGTTTTTTAGCTGGTTCTTAATACTATCTGAACATCCACAGGGATTCCTTGTGTTCCTGTCTACTTTCTGACTTTGCTCTCAGACTCTTGAATCCCTGTGGCTGTCTGAACCCTTTCTTAGCATTTCTGTAAACTACATATATTATTTTGTAACTTACGATGTGTGACTTGTGTTATATATTTTAGAAATTAATATTGGGATAAAAGAACGTATGATAGCCTATCTTTTGGCTATCAAGTGACCCGCAAATATTAGGAGAACTTCTGCCCTTGAAAGTGGTAACATCTGTGAATTTATCATTCTTTAATAAATTCAGACATTGTGGAAAGACACAAATAAATGTGTTTGGTGTTTATGAAGAGCACAGCTCACTCACTACAGGTACTATTAAGACACAGACAAAGAGAATAATATTTTTCAATAAATGATTCTAGAACTAGTTTTCTATGTGAAAAAAGTTGAACCTTTCATATGGAACATAGATAAGGAAAAAATTCATAAAATATAGTAGTATGTTTTAAAGGTGGGACAATGCAAAAATTCAAAGCACAGGAGATTAACTTCACATCCTGATTGTTTTTAAATAAGATGCTTGAAACACCAACCATCAACAAACAAAACAGATTGATTTCATCCAATTAATTTCTGTTCATCAATGCATACAAATAAAAAAAAAAAAAAGAAAACACAACCCACATGTAAATTTGGAGGGGTTATTTGCAATACGAATAACCAACAAAAGTCAATTTATCCAGAATTTCTATCTATTTATCCACATATCTATGTAGACTCTAAAGAAACACAAACTAAGAAAAACCCAACCATACTCTCCTTCATTAGACTCATAGGGTTTAGTTTCTGTACAAAGAATCTATACAAGGATGAAAGCTACACCAGTTTTTTTTTTGTTTGTTTGTTTGTTTCTTTCTTTCTTTCTTCTCCCATGAATGCATAATTGATTTTTAAAATAAAATTTCAAGAGCAGGAAATTTTAAGAGTAAACATGTTCTTGCAGTCATTAACTTTTTTCTTTCCTGATAGCACTTAAGTTATCCAGGCACACTTTAGCAGTTTTGTTCTCTAATTATGATTCTCACAAAGATGGAACATGATAACTTGCAGAGAAGTTATCATGGGGGAGGACAAGGAAAAGATGAGGAGGAGGAAGGACAAGAGGAGGGGGAAAGGAGATAACAAACACAGACTTAAGGCACCAAGATGACTGGTATTTCTAATTTCTTGTGAAATTACCAAATGCTAATTTCAGGGAAAAGGAAATAATTATATTTATGTGGGTACATTTTCTTCACAGATTCAGGCTGTCTTTAAAATCTTGCAATGCACTCTTCAAAATGCCACTTTTTTTCTGTCAACTTGCTCTTATTTAAATTTCTTATTAGAAACTTTTATTAATTTATGAAGATGAATCATCAAACATTCTTGTCTAATGTATCTCTGGAGAAGTCTAATTGTTTTTTTTTTTTTTTTCCAGTACACTGTGACACTTTTAACCTCTGAATCTTATAATCCTTTAATCCTATCTGAAACTTAAATTTAGTTTATCAGGCAGACAGTTCAACTTCTACCTATTTTGGCATTTATGATTCTCCTTTTGCACATACTTAACTGATTTCTATTTCTAAATGCTCTTTTTCTTAAAACAGAACTACAATATTCAATTTATCCAGTGATTTAAATGGATTCACAAGACTCTACCATATGTGACACAGTTTACTTAGGAGCCTTAGGAAAAGGTAGGCATCATTATCCTTAGCCATTGTTATCTATTTATATATTCTCTATTTTGTTTTCCAGATCATTACTATTTATCATTTAAACTCACCCTTCTCTGATACATGGAAACACACACACTTTTTAATATGCTTTATTGAATCTGTATATTTCATTTGTTGCTGTAATAAAGTTGAATAAAAGAATCATTGAACATTTGTTTAAGTTTCTTGTCTAAGAATAGCCTATCTCCAGAATGTTCTAGGATAACAATGTTCTTCCCATTCTTCTTGTCTTATTCTACACTTCACCCATTTCGTTTTGCTTCCAAAAATATTGCTCCACATGCATTTCTTGGCTTGTCCTTAACTGTCATGTCCTCAGGGAACTACGCTAAGTTTCATTGTCTCTGCTCTTTTCTCATGCAACTTCTTTCTGAAAACAAGATATATTTTTGAAATATTGTTCTCTGAGTATGATTTCTCTTGCCTATGAAGTGCCTTTCTGCTTCTTTACCACTTTGCCCTGATTGCTGCATGGTCTCTACAATTCTGGGTTTCAGGGCATATGGCTTCCTACTTTACTACATGATCAAAATTAAATTTAATCAGTCTTAAAAGTGGCACTTTGGCTTTCATCTGCCATTCTGATGTTTCGTTCAATTTGTGATATTCTTCTTGAAGTTATATTAGCATAACGACCAAATCACATAGTTTTGACCTAGATTGTATGTATATTTTTATAGTGACTTAAATGCATAATGGAAGAAGCTGTGTTTCTAGATCTGGGAAGAGAGACTGGAGTCTCCACTCCAGCATCAGAAACATCTTCCTTCAATTTTATTCCATTACTAACATCTTCAAAATGTTCTGATTACGAACCATTTCCATGACAAATCCTTATAGAAGCTTATTTTGATAGAGGGGTTTAAGTTTTATAACTTCTATAAAAACAAGTGCTACTTTTATGAATAACTTAGTTGAGTTAGAAACAGAGTCCAAATTTGTCTTTAAGAGCTGTGGGCACATGAATGTCATCAAATATTGTTTGATTAATAACCCATCTTCAAAGTGAAGCCCTCCCTGGTTATCCTATTTAAAATTCCAACTCACTACCTTATCCTAGCAATCAGACAACCCTTCCTACTTTTATTTCTGAGGTACTTAGACACCTTCTAAAACTTTTACTTAAATTTATCATTTTAGTTTTTTCTTTCTCTTTACCACAGAATTTAGCACAGTGTCTACTAATTAGAAAGTCCTCAAAAAATGTTTGTTGAATAAAGAATCTTGAAGTGAACCTGATTTGGATAAGGGCCTTTGGACAGTAGGCTAAAATAGTCTCAAATGACTACTGATAAACTTTCCACAAATAAAATCTGTTACCATGTGAGTCTCAGGCCTTACAAAGATTTAGAATAATTTCTCAAAAGGCATTGATACTTAATTAGGTCTTCAAATTCTCCAGTCCTCAAAAGAATAAATAGAAACTTCAAGTTATCTCCAAGTATTTTGATATTTACAGTTTTCTTGACCTTAGATGACTTAGAGTTGGTCAAGCTATCCTAAAATATAAGGCAATATTCTGTCCTTTTTTAACCAGAAACAGAAACTTAGAAGGAGTTAACAAATCTTACAAAAATGATCAGCTTCACAAAGCATTGCATTTGTAGGAGAAAGAAACTATTACAATTGTCTTGCCTTTCACCCATGAATTTTGAAATCGGGAGCAAATCGAATGCCTGTGTAGAAACAGACCCTCAATTCAGAACTTCCACTCTCTTCTGGGTTAGAAAGGACAATGTGTGGTAAGAGCTTAAAATCCAGCAATGCCAGCAACAAGATCACCATGCCCTTGAAGTCAGTCACAAAGGGGTGGATTCTTAGCTCTCTGGGGACAGGACCTGGATCACTCTCACAAACACTGAGCACGATGGCCCAGATAAATCCCACCCAATGATTATATCGTCCATGCTCTTGCTTTTAAGAGCAGCTAATTTGCACTTTATTAATGTACCCTTGAGTTTGGGGTCATTACTTTTACTTTACTGCTTTGTTTAATTCATTCAGCAGTATTAGATATGAGAATCAATACCTTGAAAAATTGCTTTTAAAGAAAAGTGGTTCTCAATAGGAAAATGTGGTTTTTAGTTAGAAGTTCACTAAACTTTCATGAGTCATTATCACATAAAGCCCTATTAGCAAATGTGCAGACAATAAAAATGTATTATTTTAGTTCTTACTTTAGTCATCAGTTCTACTAAATATACCTTAATTAGTGGCCTTAAACACTTAATTATTGTGAACTTGTGTGGGATAAGTGACCCAGAAGACACATACCCTCATCACTCCTACCTCGAGTTATAATAGAGCTCAAATAATACTGGAAAAAGAAACTGCAAGAAACCTGTGACTAGTAACATATATAAATGACTTATTAATTTAAAAATAGAACAATAAAAGAGCATATATAACAAATTTCAGAGTCGATAACAGGAGTTTGCAAACTTTTCCTTAAAGGTCCAGATGGTAAATATTTTAGGTTTTGTGAGTCACACAACTTCTATGACAATTGCTCGCCTCTACTGAAAAAAATGAAAACAAACTATTTACAAAGCAGGTGTTCTGGATTTTGCACATGAGACAGTTGGCCAATATTGGCTTATTAAAACAAAATTATCCTTGAAATAGAAATAATGATATTTTGTTTAATTCACCTACCTAAGCTGTATAATTATGTGATAATCATATATTACCTATAATATATAGGTTTCGAGTGCTTTATAAATATTAACTTATTGTTCAAACAATTCTACTTGTCCTGGTTAACAGATATGGTATGGGATAGACAGAGAAGTCTCCTAACAACTCTGTATTAGTTTTCTAGGGATGCCATGACAAATTACTATAAACCTGGTGGTTAAAGAAGATAATTTGCTCTTTCCCAGGTATGAACAATAGAAGTATGGAATCAAGGAGTTAGCATTATCCAGGAGACCAGGTGTTCCTTTTGCCTCTTCTCAGCTTCTGGTGGTTGCCCACACCCTTGGTATCACTGCAATTGCATATTTATCACTCCCATCTCTGTCTATTATCACATGACATTATCTTATTGTATCCTTTTTTCTTTTCTTTTAACAGTAATATCATACTATGATCTACCCTAATTCAGTGTAAACTCAACTTGAATACATTTGTAAAGACCTTATTTCTAAAGAGGCTATCATCCCTTATATATATTTTGTAAGAAAATAAAGGGTTCAAGCTTATCTGGGTATATATTGAGATTAAGTAAATAATACATTACAAATTTTATTGATATTAATGGTAAAAATACTTTTAAGGGACAATAAAACTCATTTAGAAGACAGCTGGGAATGATTGGGGATAATTTAGATGAATCACACTTTCTAGGAAGCATCATTGGCGTTTACATGGCAGAAAGGATAAAGATGGAAAAAGTTTTGCAATGCAGAGGACAAATGTGCCCAAATGAGAACTGCCTTTCTCAAAGTGCCAATGAAGAAGTGGTAAACAAACCATCGTTGATCATTCTGAAGTGAAACCAGTAGCTTATGAAGGTCACAATTAAATACATACTGAAACTTAGCAAAAAATTAGAAGAATTTCAACTATATAAATGAATGTATTTTAGTAGGAATCTTGCAATTACTTATTTTAATGGAATATTAGGTTACCATTTGTATTAGTTATTGTTCTCTAGAGGAACAGAACCAATAATATTTATATCTATGTATTTGTATATACACAAAATTTATAAAAGGGCATTTATTAGATTGACTTAGATGAGCAGAATCTGGATGGTTCCATAATGGCCATCTGCAGGCTGTAAAACCAGAGAAACCAGTAGCTGCTCAGTCCAAAATTCTGGAAACCTCAGAACAAGAGGGACAAATGTTGTGGCCCCAGTCCAAGACTGAAGGCTCAAAGAGCCCCTGGAAGTCACTGGTGGATTTCACATTCAAAGACTGAAGAAGTGGGAATTGATATCCATGTATAATGGCAGCAGCAAAAATGGCACCCACTCAAGAAGAATTCAGCTCAAGTATTCTCGGGGGCTTCCTCCTTTTTCCTTTCAGTTCCCTCTGGGTCCCCAAACTTTGCAAGTTGCCACTCTCATTCAGAGAGGGTCTCCCCCACCCCCAGTTCACTAATCCACCTGATGCCAATCATCTCTGGAAACAACCTCACAGAAGTACCAATAAGTGCGCTTTACTAATTTCCCAGGAATCTCTCAAATCAAGCAAGTTGACAATCAAGAGAAACCATCACATCATTGTCAAATTCCATTAATGAGCTAATTTTAATTTATGCACACTAACTTTTAGTATCCAGAGGAACTAGCCCTTAGTCTTAAGTCTAAAAGACCTAAATGAAATTATACACTTTGTACACTATATGTATGTGCTTGTGCATGTGTGTGTGTGTATATCTAATTTTTTAAAAAGTTGTGTAGATTTGAATAAATAGATAAAGCATTAGGGAGATCTTCTTGGCTCCCCAGTGAACTTTGAACTGTAACTTCAAAACCACTATAATAGGTTGGTCGTGGAGGCCCATGTCTGTAATCCCAGCAACTCAGGAGACTGAAACATTAGGATCACAGGTTTAAGGCTAGCTTGAGCAACTTCATCTCAAAATAAAATTTAAAAAGTGCTGGGAATGATATCGCTAATAAGTGGAGGATGACACATACTGGGGGGGAGGGAAGGGTTAGTGTTAGGGTTAGAGTTAGGGTTAGGGAGGGGGGCCAGTATGGAGGAAGGAAGTACTGTATAGAGGGTAAAGAGGGGTGGGAGGGGTAGGGGGAAGGGAAAAAATAACAGAATGAATCAAACAACATTACAACATTACTCTATGTAAATTTATGATTACACAAATGGTATGCCTTTACGCCATGTACAAACAGAGAAACAACATGTATCCCATTTGTTTACAATAAAAAAAAATAAAATAAAGTGATTGGGTAAGTAAAAAAAAAAAAAAAAAAAAAAAAAAAGTGCTGGGAATGTAGTTCAGTGGTAGAGTCCCACTAGTTCAATCTTCAGTATCAGAGAGAAAGAGAGAGGAAGGAAGGAAGGAAGGAAGGAAGGAAGGAAGGAAGGAAGGAAGGAAGGAAGGAAGGAAGGAAGGAAGGAAGGAAGGGAGGGAGGGAGGGAGGGAGGGAGGGAGGGAGGGAGGGAGGGAGGGAGGAAGGAAGAAGGAAGGAAGCCACTAATTTATTGTTTTATATTTTTAAAGACCAATTCCAATTTCCTGGTTTCTGAGAATACTTTCTATTAGGCTAATCCAGCACAGCATTAGAGGCAATAAAGATTATGCAGAATTATCAATTAAGTTTTATCATTACCTCCTACATAATCAATATCAAAACTTCATCGAGGGGCATAGAACAGAAGGTCCCTATTCCATATGAGAAAAATGTACAGCTCTTTTCTATCCAATCATTGCACACTGAAATTTATAGAGCAGAAAAGGAGATGGGAGGGACTCTTCCACCTCCTGTAGAACTTGGAAGCATTCATGTTTAACTTTTCTGTTCAGATTACAGCAGTAACATAGGCCAGAGGACATGATTCTGTCAGGCTGCCCCTGAAAAGAAAGCTCATATGCATCATCTTTTATGGGTCTATCAGGGAGTATTCAGTGTTCTCATTTAGGTTAGCCAGATACTCATGGTGGAGGCCATGAATGCACAGGGGCCCACCAGTCTCCTCCACTGGCATCACTGAAGAATAATCTCTCATAATTCATTTGCATATGAGTTATTATCAGTGCACTAAAGCAAAGCTGTACTTGCTCTGCTATTCTTAGGGTCCACAGACTTCCATTTGTTTATGGACATGTTCTTCTCCCAGAGTGAAAACCCCATTAGCGAAAGTAGTTTTTACAAAGAGGCCCAGGGTCCTCAAGAAGAATATTGCAAGGACTTTCAATATATTTGAACAATGCCACAAAAAGTTATCTTATTATCCACCACTTGACGGATCCTTCAAAAACCAAACCAAAATTAACTTTTGATCTCCAAATACTGTAATTCATGTTTCTCCTCTATATGCTCTTGGACACATGCACACCTATGCTCTGTTAGTAGATGGGGAAAAAGGTTTGGCTAACAATAAGCCAACCATATCTCGCCTTTGTGTCTACTTCCCTCTCCAAATCCTCCCCGAGAGTGAATGCAGGGGCATTCAAAGCCAATTAAGACACTTGGGGTGGGGTGGAGAAATTCCTGTTTCATATAGTTGCAATCTATCAGTTCTTGAGTGTAAAGAGGACTGCCAGAATGTTCAGTAAGTAGAACAAACATTGTTGAATACGTGTCACCTTCAATTACAATTGGTTAAGAGTGATGATCAGTGTCTTAACTACCTTGTGATCTAGAAAAATTTGTTTTTCAACCTTAGTGGCACTTTCCATCCTTCTCACCATCTATGGAACAGTTTTCTAGTTTGGGTTTTTATTTGTATGTTATACAACAGAGGAGGGTAAAGAGTTTTGCCCATCAATTCAGCCTTAATAAGGGATATTACGTGCTTTACCATTATCCTTGGTGCACAATGATGCTCTTGTTTTCTTCAGTTTCTTCTCCTTAGTGAAAAGCTGTCTTCTTCACTAATTAAAATTCATTACCTCCTCCTGAAACGAAAAGGCTGAAAAATTACTGACTGACTGTCTTCATTATGCCTAATAAATCCCTGGAGAATAAATAATGTCTGTTAGGGGGGTTGTTTTTAACTTCCTGTCTTGTTGGTGAAATAGTAGCCTGTTGTGCTTGGTTTGTCATTGCCGGCATCCAGCTATCAATAAGAAGTGGTTGGACATTCACTGCCAATAGCTGTCACTCACACTCTAAGCACATACTTGCAAATGTACCTCCACAGACCTTGCCACTAGGACTATGGCTCCACTATCTCCAACATTCTCATAGTCAGTCCATCTCAGTGAGTGAAAACTCATGGCATGCTACCATCTATTCTCCAACATGAATAACTCTAAATACCAAGAGTGGGCTGGCCCAGCAAACCTTCCTTCTTTGTGAGTTGACATGAACTTTCCTTCTTGGTGAGTTGACATGAATTCATTTCTTTTTTTTTTTTTTTTTTTTTTTTTTTTTTTTTTTTTTTTTTATTGTAAACAAATGGGATACATGTTGTTTCTCTGTTTGTACATGGCGTAAAGGCATACCATTTGTGTAATCATAAATTTACATAGAGCAATGTTGTTTGATTCATTCTGTTATTTTTTTCCCTTCCCCCCACCCCTCCCACCCCTCTTTACCCTCTATACAGTAGTTCCTTCCTCTATACTTGCCCCCCTCCCTAACCCTAACTCTAACCCTTCCCTCCCCCCCATTATGTGTCAACCTCCACTTATTAGCGATATCATTCGTCCTTTGGCTTTTTGAGATTGGCTTATCTCACTTAGCATGATATTCTCCAATTTCATCCATTTGCCTGCAAATGTCATAATTTTATCATTCTTTATGGCTGAGTAATATTCCATAGTATATATATACCACAGTTTCTTTATCCACTCATCAATTGAAGGGCATCTAGGTTGGTTCCACAGTCTGGCTATTGTGAATTGAGCAGCTATGAACATTGATGTGGCTGTATTTCTGTAGTATGCAGATTTTAAGTCCTTTGGGTATAGGCCAAGGAGTGGGATAGCTGGGTCAAATGGTGGTTCCATTCCAAGTTTTCTAAGGAATCTCCACACTGCTTTCCATAGCGGCTGCACTAATTTGCAGCCCCACCAGCAGTGTATGAGTGTACCTTTCTCCCCACATCCTCGCCAACACCTGTTGTTGCTCGTATTCTTGATAATCGCCATTCTAATTGGGGTGAGATGGAACCTTAGGGTGGTTTTGATTTGCATTTCTCTTATTACTAGAGATGTTGAACATTTTTCCATATGTTTGTTGATTGCTTGTAGATCTTCTTCTGTGAAGTGTCTATTCATTTCCTTAGCCCATTTGTTGACTGGACTGTTTGAATTCTTGGAGTAGAGTTTTTTGAGTTCTTTATAGATTCTGGAGATTAGTGCTCTATCTGAAGTATGATTGGCAAAGATATTCTCCCACTCTGTAGGCTCTTTCTTCGCACTGCTGATAGTTTCCTTTGCTGAGAGAAAGCTTTTTAGTTTGAATCTATCCCAGTGGTTGATTCTAGCTTTTATTTCTTGTGCTATGGGAGTCCTGTTAAGGAAGTCTGGTCCTAGACCAACAAGATGAAGATTTGGACCTACTTTTTCTTCTATAATCTGCAGGGTCTCTGGTCTGATTCCGAGGTCCTTAATCCATTTTGAGTTTAGTTTCGTGCATGGTGAGAGATATGGGTTTAGTTTCATTCTGTTGCATATGGATTTCCAATTCTCCCAGCACCATTTGTTGAAGAGGCTATCTTTTCTCCATTGCATATTTTTGGCCCCTTTGTCTAGTATGAGAAAATTGTATTTATTTGGGTTTGTGTCCGTGTCCTCTATTCTGTACCATTGATCTACCTTTCTATTTTGGTACCAATACCATGCCGTTTTTGTTACTATTGCTTTGTAGTAGAGTTGAAGATCTGGTATTGCAATACCCCCTGTTTCACTCTTCCTGCTAAGGATTGCTTTAGCTATTCTGGGTTTCTTATTCTTCCAGATGAATTTCATAATTGCCTGCTCTATTTCTGTAAGGTACGTCATTGGGATTTTAATTGGAATTGCATTGAATTTGTATAGCACTTTAGGTAGTATGGCCATTTTGACAATATTAATTCTTCCTATCCAAGAACATGGAAGATCTTTCCATCTTCTAAGGTGTTCTTTAATTTCTTTCTTTAGTGTTGTATAGTTCTCATTGTAGAGGTCTTTCACCTCTTTTGTGAGATTGATTCCCAAGTATTTTATTTTTTTCGAGGCTATTGTGAATGGGGTAGTTTTCCTAATTTCTCTTTCTGAAGATTCATCACTTATGTATAAAAATGCGTTGGATTTATGGGCATTGATCTTGTAACCTGCTACTTTACTGAAATCACTTATGAGTTCTAAGAGTTTTCTGGTGGAATTTCCAGGTTCCTCTAAATATATAATCATGTCATCAGCGAACAGGGATAGTTTGAGTTCTTCTTTTCCAATTCGTATCCCTTTAATTTCTTTGGTTTGTCTAATTGCTCTGGCCAGAGTCTCAAGAACGATGTTGAATAGAAGTGGTGAAAGAGGGCATCCCTGCCTTGTTCCAGTTTTTAGGGGGAATGCTTTCAGCTTTTCACCATTTAGAATGATATTAGCCATGGGCTTAGCATAAATGGCCTTTACAATATTAAGGAATGTTCCCACTATACCTATTTGTTCTAGTGTTTTGAGCATGAAGGGGTGCTGTATTTTATCAAATGCTTTTTCTGCGTCTATTGAAATAATCATGTGATTCTTGACTTTAAGTCTATTAATATGGTGAATTACGTTTATTGATTTCCTGATGTTGATCCAACCTTGCATCCCTGGGATGAAACCCACTTGATCATGGTGCACTATCTTTTTAATATGTTTTTGTATGCGATTTGCTAAAATTTTGTTGAGAATTTTTGCGTCGATGTTCATTAAGGATATTGGTCTGAAATTTTCTTTCCTTGATGAGTCTCTGTCTGGTTTAGGTATCAGTGTGATATTGGCTTCATAGAATGAGTTTGGGAGGGTTCCCTCCTCTTCTATTTTATGGAATACTTTGAGAAGTATTGGAATGAGCTCTTCCTTAAAGGTTTTGTAGAACTCGGCTGAGAACCCATCTGGTCCCGGACTTTTCTTTGTTGGTAGGCTTTTGATGACTTCTTCTATTTCAGTACTTGAAATTGGTCTATTTAAATTGTTTATGTCCTCCTCATTCAGTTTAGGCAATTCATATGTCTCTAGAAACCTGTTGATGTCTTCGAAATTTTCTATTTTGTTGGAGTATAGATTTTCAAAATAGCTTCTAATTATGTTTTCTATTTCCATCCTGTCTGTAGTGATATTTCCTTGTTCATTCCGAATTTTAGTGATTTGGGTTTTCTCTCGTCTTCTCTTTGTTAGTGTGGCTAAAGGTTTATCAATTTTGTTTATTTTTTCGAAGAACCAACTATTTATTTTGTCAATTTTTTGTATTGTTTCTTTTGTTTCAATTTCATTGATTTCAGCTCTGAGTTTAACAATTTCCTGTCTTCTACTACTTTTGGTGCTGTTCTGTTCTTCTTTTTCTAAGGCTTTGAGCTGTAGTGTTAGGTTGTTTATTTGTTGAGTTTTACTTCTTTTATTAAATGCGCTCCATGAAATAAATTTCCCTCTAAGTACTGCTTTCATAGTGTCCCAGAGGTTTTGATATGATGTTTCTTTGTTCTCATTTACCTCTAAGAATTTTTTAATTTCCTTCTTAATATCTTCTGTTATCCATTCATCATATAATAGCATATTGTTTAACCTCCAGATGTTGGAATAGTTTCTGTGTTTTACTCTTTCATTTATTTCTAACTTCAATCCATTATGATCTGATAGAATACATGCTAGTGTCTCTATCTTCTTGTATTTGCTAACATTAGCTTTGTGGCATAATATATGGTCTATTTTAGAGAAGGATCCATGTGCTGCTGAGAAGAAAGTGTATTCACTCTTGGTTGGATGGAATATTCTATAAATGTCCGTTAAGTCTAAATTATTGATTGTGTTGTTGAGATCTATGGTTTCTTTGCTCAATTTTTGTCTGGAAGATCTGTCCAGTGGTGAGAGCGGCGTGTTAAAATCACCTAGTATTATTGTGTTGTGGTCTATTTGGTTTCTGAAATTGAGAAGGATTTGTTTGACATACATAGATGAGCCACTGTTTGGGGCATAGATGTTTATGATTGTTATATCTTGCTGATTTATGCTTCCCTTAAGCAGTATGAAATAACCTTCTTTATCCCTTCTGACTAACTTTGGCTTGAAGTCCACATTATCGGAAATGAGGATGGATACTCCAGCTTTTTTGCTGAGTCCATGTGCATGGTATGTTTTTCCCCATCCTTTCACCTTTAATCTATGGGTATCTTTTTCTATGAGGTGAGTCTCTTGCAGGCAACATATTGTTGGATCTTTCTTTTTAATCCAGTCTGCCAGTCTATGTCTTTTGATTGATGAATTCAGGCCATTAACGTTCAGGGTTATTATAGAGAAATGATTTGGTTTCCCGGTCATTTGGTTCATTTTTAAAATTTTGTTTATTTATTTGTTTGACACAACTTGTTTCCTCCTTTATTTGACAATTCCTTTAGGATAATTCCTCCCTTTGCTGATTTGCTTCTTTGTTTTTCATCTCTTCCTCATGGAATATTTTGTTGAGAATGTTCTGTAATGCTGGCTTTCTTTTTGTAAATTCTTTTAGCTTTTGTTTATCATGGAAGGATTTTATTTCATCGTCAAATTTGAAGGTAAGTTTTGCTGGGTATAAGATTCTTGGTTGGCATCCATTTTCTTTCAGGGCTTGAAAAATGTTGTTCCAGGACCTTCTAGCTTTTAGGGTCTGGATTGAAAAATCTGCTGATATGCGTATTGGTTTCCCCCTGAATGTAATTTGGTTCTTTTCTCTCACAGCCTTTAAAATTCTGTCTTTATTTTGTATGTTAGGTATTTTCATTATAATGTGCCTTGGTGTGGGTCTGTTGTAATTTTGTGTATTTGGAGTCCTGTAAGCCTCTTGAACTTGATTTTCCATTTCATTCTTCAGATTTGGGAAATTTTCTGATATTATTTCATTGAATAGGTTGTTCATTCCTTTGGCTTGTTTCTCTAGGCCTTCCTCAATCCCAATAATTCTTAAATTTGGCCTTTTCATGATATCCCATAGTTCTTGTAGATTCTGTTCATGATTTCTTACCATCTTCTCTGTTTGTTCAGCTTTGTTTTCAAGGTTAAATATTTTGTCTTCAATGTCTGAGGTTCTGTCTTCCAGGTGTTCTATCCTATTGGATATGCTTTCTATGGAGTTCTTAATTTGGTTTATTGTTTCCTTCATGTCAAGGATTTCTGTTTGGTTTTTTTTCAATATCTCTAACTCTTTATTGAAATGATCTTTTGCTTCCTGTATTTGCTCTTTTAACTGTCGATTGGTGCGATCAATCAATGCTTGCATTTGCTCTTTCATCTCATCATTCAATGCTTGCATTTGCTCTTTCATCTCATCGTTTGCTTCTCTGATCATTTTAATTATGTACATTCTGAACTCCTTTTCTGTCATTTCTTCTGCCATGCTGTCATTGGGTTTTATTGATGTAACATCTAGATTTGTTTGCAGCATTTTCTTTCCTTGTTTTCTCATGTTGTTCAGATATCAGTGGACCGCTGAGATATTGCAGATTTCCTCTGTTGATTTACAATGACCCTGAAGATTTCTATATATATCCCCTCTTAGCCTTCAGTAGGCTGAAGTCTTGGAGGAGGTTGATAATGCGGTGCTCCACAAGGAAGCTGCCTCTCTAGGAGTGGTGGCCTTCAGGTGGGGTATATTCCCTGCTAGTGGGCAGAGGTGCCTCCACTTGTTGACCAATGGTCATCCAAAGGGGACCTAGGCTGTGGGCTGAGGCAAGGCCTGTTTGGGCCTGAGCCTCTGGTTTTACCGTCCTTGTGGGAAACCTCACCCAGCAGGGAAGACTCACCTGGTGGGGAGGTCTCGCTGGTCAGTTTCCTCCTAGAGGTTCCCCTCAATTTACATCTACTGCCTGGGCTGGGCTGCCTTCCTCTGCAAAGTTTCCAGGGGCCCGGCCCTACCTCCTGGGCCTGGGAGCCTCACCCTTCGCAGATGAATCTCCTTAGGCTGCCCCTCCTCAGAGAATTTGCCCATAGGCCTGGAACCTTCGCTCCGCCCTAAGCCTGTCTCTGTGCGGCTCTTCCACCCAGAAGCCTCCTAGATCCTGGGACCCTGTTCTGCACCTAATCGCCTGGCTGCGTGGCCCCTCCTCTGAGCAGCCACCTGTGGCCCCGAACAATCGCTCTGAGTCCCAGAGACCCGCCACAGGCCTCTTCCTCCAGACAGCTGCCCAGTATGCCGGTGCGGTCACTAGGAGTCCAAGAAACTCACTTCGTGCCTCCTCCTCCCACCAACCACCCGTAGCCCGGGGCAATCAATCACTCCGAGTCGAAGTGACCCTGCCCGTTCCTCCTCCTTCTCCAGATAACCCCCCGGGTGTTCAGGAGCAGTCCCTCTGAGTGGCTCTGAATCCACGTGACCCGCTGCACGGGTCCTCTGGGCCACCGCCCGGAGCTCTGGTGTGGTCCCTCAAGACCAAGTGTCCCACCACGCTTCTCCTCCAGGCAGCCCCCCTGTGTTCAGGAGCTGTCACTTTAAGACCAAATAACTCACCACTCGCCTTCTCCTCTGAGCAGCCGCCTGGAGCGCTAATGCAGTCACTGCGAGTCCAAAGGACCCGCCGCGCTCCTCCTCCTCCTTCTCCTACTCCTCCGGGCAGGCCCCGGGGTTCAGAAGTGGTCAGGGTCCAAACAGCTCGCCACGCAGCCCCTTCTCTGGCAACCGCCTGTAGTTCCCGTATAGTCACCCGAATCCAAGCGGCTGCTCCTCTTCCTCCTTGTCCTCAGGGCAGGCCCCGGTGTTCAGAAGCGTCGTTCTGATTCCAAACAGCTCGCCGTGCGGCTTCTCCTCTGGCAACCGCCTGCAGCTCTGGCGCAGTCTCTCCGAATCCAAGTGGCCACGCTCCTCTCCTCCTCCTCAGGGCAGGCCCTGGTGTCCTGAGTCCACACAGTTCTCCCCGCCTCTCCTCCCCCGGGCAGCCGCCGGAGCCCCAGTGGCTGCTCCGAGTCCCAGCGCTGTGCCGAGCGGCCTCCTCTATGGCGCTCCAGCGGGGGGAGGGGCGTCTCGCCGGCAGTTCTACTTCACAAAGTTTCCTGCGTTCCGGGACCCCCGTCCCATCCGGGATGCCCCCCCAGGGGGTGAGAGTCACCCGGCTACTTTGAGTTGGTCCCAAGCGTCTCAATATCTCCTCTCTTGAATCCTGAGTTCTGGAGCAACACGTAATGCAGCCACCCTCTAGGCCGCCATCTTGAAAACCTCCCAGACCTTTTTATTTTTTATTTTGAGACAGGATCTCCCTACATTCTGAATTCATTTCTTGAACTTATTTTCATTGTTTCTTTCTTCCTGCCTATGGAATTCCTAAAGTGTTTTTAATCTGTTTGATGTTCATCAACCAGGTTTTAGCAGAGGTGTGTGTTTGAGAGTTCGGAGGGAGAGAAATCCATGACACTCTAGACCATGAGAGCAGCAGGTCAGTAGCTCTGATTCACCATTTATTCATAATTATTACACACTCTTCTATTTTTCTGGATTAAATTATCCATTATTTTTAACTTTGTCACAATTGCTAGTTTTGTGAAAAGAATTTGCACGAGTTATAAAGTGGGAGACAAAGAGTGTGGTTTTAAAAGTTCACTGAAGTAGTTACTATGCTGCTTCTTATTTGTAAAACTTTCAGCAATTTACTAAACATCGATTTCCTCCTCTGCAATGTGGGAAATAATATCTTCTATTCAAGGGATTGGTTTAAATCAATTTGAATGATAAAAGTGAGGTACTTCATGTAGTAGCTAAAGTAGGTTACACAATAACAATACCCCTTTAATAATTTGTTTGGAGTGACTATTATGTTTCTAATAGTTATTAAATTGTTATGCCTTCCACATCTTTCCATATATCTGAGGTGAATACAAATTATCTGTGAAAAACTAAAATGTATCAGTTTATTCTTTATGTTCCAGGCTGCACAGAAAGTGATGTGACATTAGGTAAATGACAAATGAGATGTTTGATGATTCCATATGGTAGGGCAACATCCACATTTCAGAGTTTTATTACTCTCTTTCTACTTCTCAGAAACTTCACCATTATATTGGCAGTTTTATTTTCTATGCTTCCGAATTTCTGCCTCAATAAAGTTCTGGAAGATATACTTGTTTTCCTAAAACACATAGGCTATGTCTTTTGAAGTGGTGCTTCCTTATCAGCTTGTCTCTCAGTTGGTCTGGCTACCCTGCAGGGTTCAGGATGTCCAGCAATTTGACTTTTTCAAACACTGTGCATTCGTTTATTTTATTTACATTTAACATAGTGTAATTTAACAGGATTTCACAACCTGTCTACTTATACGAGCTCTAAAATCATCCCCTTTCTTTCCACTGTCACTCCCTGCTATTTCTTACTGTATTTTTTTTCTTCAAAATCTGTTCTGCATTGGTGCAATTTACAATTCCAATATCATCTCCCTTCACCATATTCATCTAATGAAAGAGCAAGTGTGGTTCTGTACCTGTACCTGGCAAATGTGATGCTGACTCTGGGGCTGTCACGAGGCTTCAGTCAGTCCACAGATACACGAATACTGTTGAACAGGCCATCAGTTTACGACTGAGGTGCACCTGCTCTTCTTCTTCTTCATCTTCTCCTCCTCCTCCTTTTGTTTTGGTACTAACTAGGGATTAACCCCCAGGGACATTTTACCACTGAGTTATACCCCAGTCTATTTATGTTGTATTTATTTATTTATTTTCTGCTCTACAGAGTTTATTGGGTTTATAACTGGATGAAGTCACACTCGTACAAAATGAAGCTCACACTACCCCAAAGCAGAATAAGGACTGAGGATTGGGGATCCGTTACTGGCCTTTGGGGGAACTCTGAGGTGAGGGGCAGCCAACCCTCCCACTCCAGAGGTGTGGCCACAGGGGTGGGGAAGAATGGGGCCCACCTGGCTTTGGTCACAGCACTTAGCCTGGCACTAGGCCAGGACAGACACATGAATTGGGAAGAGCAGGAGTCCCAGAAACCACCCTTCTCAGGGAGCCCAGGGACTGCTCCACCAGTCCCACTTGCAATGCAGTTGGTTCAGACCTAGACTCAGGGGCTGGTGCAAAGGAAAGGCAGCAAAGCAGAAGGGAGGAGACACTGATGTGTGGTGGCTGGGGGCACCTGGACCTGCGGAAGAGGGTGGATAGGGAGGTGGGCTAACTGCCACTGGGCAGCTAGCAATGGTTTTCATAAATGCCCCTGCAGCCCATGTAGTGCACCCATTTGATGACATCGTGGTCTCTGTAGTTCAGCTTCAGTTCAAATACCTTCGGGTAGCACACCTTGAGGCCAGAGGGTGCAAATGGCACCTCAAAGTTCATGGAAATAGGGGGGTGAGCCCATTTCTTCTTGTCGTTGGTGGGCAGAAGCTCAGTCTCTGCGCTGATCTGTGAATCCTTCATGGTTGCCATGCACTTGATCTTCCACACAATTGCATTCTCACTGGCCTTGTACTTGGCCTTCCCCTTCATGCAGATCACCTGCACCCCACTTGTGTTCAGGGGGGTTGGAATCCTCACCTCAATCTTCTGGGCCAGCAGCGAAGGCTTAAAGTTGGACTTGATCACCACCTTGACCTCCGATTTTGTGCTTCCCACTTCCCCCACAAGGGGGATCACCCGAAAAGGAAGGATGATGTCCTCAGTGGTGCGATACCTCGTGAGCTCAACTCTCCATCTGGTAGGATGAAGCTGAGGCTGCATTCAGAGTCAAACTTGCTGACTGGCACACACAGGTGGAAGGTGCAGTCATCAATGGCAATTGATTGCTTCCCGCTCTTGTTTGTCTCATCGGCTGTGCTTTGCCCTGCTTTTCAATGACAATCTTGTCATTCATCCCAAACTTGCACTTGGGCATGCCACTCAGGTAGCTCTTCATTACCACCTGGCCTGATACGTGGGCACTCAGCACCTGCCCCTGTGGGGACATGAGCAGGTTCACACTCTCCAGAACAACCAGGAAGAGTATGCACCACCGCGTCTGGACAGATGTGCCTGCTCTTGATGAGATATGATACTCTGACAGCCCCTTTTCTCCACCTCACATCCAGCAGTGCTACCATTCACCACATTCCCCACTCTCTGCTTGGGACCTTTTCTTTGAACATGTTTCGGGATAATGAGGGATTAGGTGTTACCATGGTAGACCTTTCCTCTGGGAGACATGCCTGTGCTGCTTTGTTTTCTGTTTTGTTTTAAACCAGAAAGAACCTGCACAAATTGGCTGTGATGACTGCTCTCTCTCAGTTCTTGTGTTTCCCTGACACGCATCCATTCTGTAGCTGAACAGAAAATGCTCCCATTTTGCTCTTTTAGCCTCTTTTCAGTTCCAAAATTTCTCTTTGGGCAACTTCATCCATACCCTCATCTTATTCCATTTCCACATTTGTACTGATGTCTTCTAAATCCATTGTTCCTTGGGAACTTGGGTATTAAATCTTGAGTTTTCTCTTTGAGCTCTGGAAAAAACAGAGGAGGTATCTCTAGGAGTTAGATAAGGAACAGACTCTTAATGGTATTCCAAGTTAAATTCAAATGCAGAAACATCTTGGCCTTGAATTCAAGCTGGGCTTCCTACTTTCTTCACCTTGAAATAAATTAACTTGTTAAATTCCAAGTGGAGCAACCAGAGACCCCAGGAATCCCCCCTATGCAGGAGGCCAAGACCTGCCCCAGAAAGGACCTACTGAAACAATAGAGACGGCCCTAAATCTAGCACATGTGGATCAGAGAAAAGGAAGGGTGGGAGAGAAGGAAAGAGCAAGAAAAGAGACTGAGAAAGAAAAAAATTGGGAGCGAGAGGATTCTCATTTGTCCATCCTTTCTACGTCACAGGAGAAAAGATATGAAGATATGGCCGATGGGCTTTTCTACTATCATTGTCTCAAAAACGGAAGTCCCAGGTTAGGGTGTAGCTCAGCAGTGGAACTCTTTTACCTACTATGCTAGAGACCCTGAATTTAAACCCCATCACCAGAGGGTTGGGGGGCAGAAGCTCCTTCCTCTCAACAGAGGACAAAGAATGGAAGAATAATCAGTTCTCTTCAAGGAAATGCCCTGAGATCTCTCTTGTGTACTTGGCTGGTTTATAGACAATTCCATTTGATTGTCCCACAGGCAATTCAAACTAAATATGCCCCAAATCATCTCCACCAAAATCAGCTTTTCTTTTTCTCTCTATTCAAGTATTAAACAACATTCTATAATACCACATAAATACTAATTATTGAAAATGCATTATATTCTCCTTATTATATTCTCCTAAGTACTTTTCATAATTTTGCTCAACTTTTTCCACAACTCTGTAGGCTAAGTAGCATAATCTCTATTTTCTGAATTAGAAGACAGAATTTTAAAAGTCGAGCATACTACCTAAGTAGTGAGCTTCTCAAATGCACGATCTTAATCAATGTGGACAGTCACCACCCCACACTGGCCCTTCTCTTCAGTCTGCCATTCTTTGTTATCTTTTGCCTGAAGAACCCGGACCCTCAAACTTCACCCTTGGGTGAAGTTATAATTCAAGTTCACCTTATAATTCAACTTCCATGAGCACTGCTTCCAGAATACTCTTTCTAAAATATATATCCAATCAAATAAATATTCTGATATAAAAGTTTCATAGACTCCCTGTCATGATGCAGCTGCAGCCTCTGATCTTCTGCTCTTCTGCCCCATAATCTTAGCCTCCACTGACGCTCAGATCATCATTCCCAGGAAATGCAAGACTCCTCCCTGGTTCCTTACCTTTGTATGTGTCATTTCTCACCTCTGGCTAAAGCAATTATCTCACTTACCCCAACCCAACCTTTAAAAGGCAAACTCTAACTTAATTATGAGCTTAAATTTTATCCATTGTGTGAACCCTCCCTTAAGCACATTTCAATACACACCTATATTACATTGCATTACAGTTATATGCAGCAGATCTTTAGTTATGAATGTCTTGGACAGAACATAGAATATGTTCGTGCTCCTTGTATCCAGTAGTGACTAATACATAACGGGAACTTAGTATGACACTTTTTTTCAAATGGGGCACCTGTATCTCCAGAAATACATATAAGATGCTTCTTTTGGAAAAGGCACACAATATAGCATTTACTTATCAACGTGCTACTGGTGACATTGTGGGCTGATGCTAAGTATAAATTAGTAACCAGGAAAAATAACTTGACTCTTTTGTTTGGGGCAGGAATCCTCCACTGAGTACTATCTTCCACAGAAAATCATTTTGATCACCATAAAAACAAGCAAATTGTCAAGAAGTACAAGTATATGCAGCTATTGAATTTTTCCCATCCTATAAAGAAGATAAGAGAATAATTGTCCTAAAGTTTGAGGAATTGTGGACATACTTTCAGTACTCATGAAGATTATTATCATTAGTGAGCAACAATTTTCTTAAGGACAGAGGCCCTAGCTAAATAACACAAGATGTAGTACCAAGGCAAGGAGAAAGCAAAGCATTACACTTATGGATCCACAGGAATTGCCTATACCTTGTCTCCTTAGCCTTCACAAAGTATTATGAAGTCAACAGGACATCAAGTTCCAGAATAGCTACCTAAAGTCACACATCTGGTGAATGTTTTCCAACCTAATTTAAAATTGTAGGCTCCCTGCAATTTACTCCTTGGCTTTAAGCTAGTGCCCCTTGCCTTTAACCAGTCCAAAGACTTTCGATCTTGTTTGACAGAGGAAGATACACGCGATGAGCCATCCAAGGAAAATGTCAAACTATAACTTCCTTAGATACATATATACCCTAAAAAATTAGGAAAACGACCTTCATTGGCTCACAGATTCATGCCTTGGGCATTCATGTCAATCAATAAATGCCCATTCACTCTAGCTACATAATAAAGCAGAATTCAGAAGCTAAGGTAAAGACTAGCCTGGACTGGGATACCTCACAATCTCATTCTGAAGTTGTCTTAAGTTCACGTTTGTCATTTCATCTAGATGTTTGAGAATGTTTTTCATTAGAAACCTTTGGGGATAAATCTAGTGGTTGCAATAATTTAAAAATCAACTAGCAGAACCCATGATTTGTTATTTGTATATTTGCAAAAATATAGTTACATTAATTATGGAGCAATATATGTCATAATTCACTGAAACTTATGTGATATAAGTGTTTTATGAGATCATTCTTTTTCAGTAAGATACTAATAATCAGAAAATAAATCAACAGGCTTCATAATAAAGTATGATTCAATCTTTGCAGTATACTAGACAATAATAGGAAAAAAAACAAGTACTACTACTACTTCTTATTGCCCCCCCCAAATTCTCCTCATATACATAAAATATCTACACAGAGAAATCTTCATCCATATACCTCACTTCAATTTGAACACCGCTTGCCTTACAAATACATCTATCCAGAGCAATAACAACAGTGTTTATAATTTAGAGAAAAGAATTAAAACTTTTTTGATTATTCTGTCAGTTTAGCAACATTGATGAAGACAAATGAAGAACTTTCCACTCTCTTCTGTCTTTCCCAGTTTTGTTAATCTTGAAGCCAATTTGTGATGAGGCATTCACCGTTTTTATTCAGTAATCTTCTTTCCCATCCATTGGCTAATATTATTCCCAGGTATGTTTTCATTCATCAGTAAAAACGTGGTCCAGGCCAAGCCCATCCATCATCATTATTTAGAACCAGCTCATAGAACATGCTTGCAAATGAACTTTAACACCTTAGATGCAAAAAGATTTTTTTCAGCCTATCTCTCTAATAGTCAAACAATAAGGAGGTAGGATAACAGCAGTGGACAAAGTCATAAGTTTTTAGAAGCAACAATTTCCCTGAAATTATTTGCGAGAGTTCAGTAAATCTTTTAAGAGAAGATCAACTCTCAAGGAACAATCTCTCTTTTTGAAAAAGGGTCTTTTTGCACTATCTCTATTGAGATACTAGTAAGAAAACAGAATGAAGAAATTAGGTTAGTAATATTAACAAGATATTGTTTAAAGGCCTGGTGTAACATACTTAATTTTCATGTGGGCCTTAAATGCTTTAGGTGATTATTCTGATTTATTAACCATGATTAGAAGACTTTATTTACAGTAGAAGATATGTTTTCAATTCTAAGCAGTTAATACATATGCCAACTTTCAGAAATAAACTATTGTCTTTACTTGCTTATTGCCAATACTAAACAAGTCTCTGAATTCTAAACACATGACAATTTAAATTGGTGTTTTTATACAAATTAGATTTTCTAAGGTAGCAACTTCTAGTATTTTGTCTTTGTGCATAGACACAGATGTTGACAGATTTTATTAAGCAAAATTTTACTGTTTCCATAAATATTTTTAAATTTTACCTTATAGTAAATAATCAAATTGTGGTTCCTGAGACGTTGGGGAGTGCGACAGGAGGTAGGAAGTGAAGAGAGGTCTTTGCCTTTTGAATATTAGTTGTTTTAAATGTCAAAAGACCCAGAAAAATTGTCAAAGTGAAGTTTTTGTTAATCAATAGCTGTGTACTTAGATTCTCCAGAAACCTGCTTTATCAACTCTAGAGATTCCCTGGCCTCCATAAAGTTTTTGGTTCTGGGAATTTCCATTATTTTGACACTTTAACTTTCATAAACCCTATCAAACCCAAACAAAACCTACTTTGTTTTTAATTCATCAGCCACAAATCTGGAATCTACTTCAAGAGATGCTCTGCATAGATTTTGATGCCATGTCTAAGGAACATTCCCTAAGGCTGATTTTAGTCCCCTGTGCCTCTCCTCAACTCCTTTGTCACATACTTGAAATTTAATTACAACTTAATAGATATTCTAATGCACAGCCTTTATATATGCAAATTTATCTTTATATAGCCTCTTGCTTAATAGGGTCTTACTACCAATGGCCTAGCAGACAGATAGTTAAGGCAAAGTAGAAAAGTTAAATTTTCAAACTCTTTAGTATACTATAAGAAAAACAGTCTCAATGTCTACTGACAGGAATCTAAATCGATGTAATTCTTTTGGGAAAAAAGTTTGGTAAATATATATCAAGACATTGAAATTTTATTACCCTTTGTCTGTGTGATTATAGTTTTAATGAACTATCCTGCATTATAATTCATAATTTCAAAAACATGATTTTGCACAAGCATGGTCTTAGGAGTATTATTTATAAAAGTGATCTCACTAATCCCAAGAAAGCAGTAAATATAGAAAGACTATCTTATATTCACAGGAAAATTTAGGATCCAGTTAATTGTTTAGGATGAATTATTCTATCTTTAAGAAAAATCTTGTGTTATGAATGTTAAGTTCAGTGGTAGACTACAAAAGTAAATATTTACTAATACAGGAACCTTGCAAATTATACATAGGTCAAAAATTAGATGACAATAACTAGGCATTAACAACTGTGTCTCTGGGGAGTGATATATATACATTCTATTCTTTCTTCGAAGGTCTATATTTTATAAGTAGCAACTGTTAACTACAATTTTTGATTATAAAAATGTTATTTTTAAATAAGGAAATGATACGCATTACCAGAAGATGTTTTAAATATTCTGTAAAAACTTTTGTTTCGGTTTGCAAATAAAAACATTGGCAAAAATCTTACCATTTTCTTTTTTCAAATAGAGGAAATTCTCATATTTACCTCTGGGAGAAGTTTGAAGCTGGAAGTGAAGAAATTCACTAGGCAGGTTGAATATTCTCAAATATAAAGACAACTAAGTACTCTCTAGGTGATATTCATACTGTTGGGTTCATAATTATAATCAGGCAGTACAAAATTTTCAAAAGTGATCTAAGCAAATGGTTTAATTAACTTTTAGAAAGGTTTGAGTAAACTCGTAATACATCACACATGGTCATCCCAGCATCGTTCTGTCTTCATATTTATTATCTTTGCTTTCACCTTTGTTCTCCTTCCTTTTTTTCCCTTCACTTAACACTATGCATTTAATATATTAAGTACATTGTGGAAATAGAATCGTTTTGAGAATGAAAAAAATAAAATAATTAGTCAAAAATCATTAAATTTCTATTTTATATGCTAAAGGTAATCTTTCCCCCACTAGAATTGCAGACAAATGATTTTTTTTGTGTGTTTTTTCTTGATGTTGGTAATAATTTAAATTTGCAATCATCACTATAGTCTTCCCAGTTGTCCACTTTTATTACCAATCCTTAGTTTTATATTTCTCCATGATGTTCAATTTTGGCAGAAACTGCTTCTGCCAATAACCAAATGAACCTGAGCTCCAAATAAGAGCTCAGTGATCTGACACTTTGATTTTGGCCCTGTGAGAAGACTCTCAGCAGGGAACCCAATGAAGCCCATTCACATGTCTGACCTTCAGAATATGAATGAATAAATAGGTGCTTTGTTTCATAATTTTTTGTGTGATAATTGAAGAAAATTATACATCATTTATTATCAGATGATATTTGATAATACTAAAATTCACTATGAATTTTGTTGCAATGATAATAGTATTATTGCTACATACGAGTCCTTACAGTTTTTGAGAGAACCAAATATAACACTTGTTACATGGAAACATCTGTATCTTCATATTGTTCTTTTGTGGAAAAGCAAGCTTTATTTCAAAGTAACCTGAGAAGAGCAGTCGAGGGGAACACATTTACAAACTGAATGGGAGCATACAGATACTGTATTACTTGGTAAGGTCTCAGTCAGAAGTCTCAGCAATTCCTGCTGATACTCTAACACTATTCAGTTTCCTCTTCAGGCTGAAACTAAACAGTAGTCTTGAAGATGAAGACATCATAGGATGTCTTTGTTATCCAAACACACTCCCTTTTAGGAAAGAGAACACCTGGGTTCTACGTTTTGGGAGATCTGATTAATTATTAAAATAAATATTTACATTGAGAATATAGTTAAGCTAGTAGCTTTCTTCACATTTTCACATTTTTCAAAGAACCAAGAGGTTTCATGTTTTAAGCAGTTGAGCTGGTAAAGATCCTGTCTCCATTTTATAGGAAATGGATTACATTCAATTACTCCTTACAGCTGAAAGATCATTCCATTGCTTTTGAAGTACTGAATGGGCTGGCATCTGTGATGGTAGCTAAATAAATGAGATTTCTATGTAACACATGCTGGTACTGGACACGTTCCTTCTCTGGACCCTTGTTCTGATGCTCCATGATACAGCGGATCAGCTGGTCATTCTCCTCCGGCAGCTGCTGGATAGTCTCTCGATTGACTTCTGCCTTGCCCCTCATCCAGTCAGGTCCAAAGACCACTGACATTGCTGGGGGCCTCGGTCGGCACCCCGCCTCAGAAAGAGATACCGACAGGCTTCTAGACAGACACTATCTCCTGGCCTGTTTTATAATTTTTTAAAAGGAAGCCTTCTGAAGACAGAATTTTGTCAGTTTTCTCTTCCTTCATTGCTATACCCCAAGAACTAAAACAATGTCTGAGGCATATTAGTCCCAAGAAATAAATGTATTAATATTAATAAATTTACTCAATGTTCGATTCTAAGAGTTCTTTTTAGTATAAATATGATTATGTATATTTACAAAGAGAAATTAAAACATGTTTTACAAAGACATGTACACTAATATTCATGGCAGCAATATTAATAATAGTCAAAAAGTAGAAATAACTCATTATGAATTTGTACATTGAAAGAAGTATATCTCCATAAAATAGAATAATACTCAATATTTAAAACGAATCAACTGGCAACATATGTTACAACTTGGAAAAATCTGAAAAACATTTTACTTGAAAGAAACCCAGATTTAAAAAACTACATATTATATGTTTCTGTTTATACAGAAAGTCTAGAAAAGACAAATTCATAAAGACAAAAAGCAGATCATTGGTTTCAAGTACTCCAAGTGTTATTGTAGAGAGGGTTGTTTAACTGAAAATGGGAGTGAGAGAACATTTGGGGCAGATGGAAACTTTTTAAAAACAGGACCATGTTAATAGGTATATAATTTTATAAACCAACTAAAATCATCTCATTGTATACTTAAATGGATGAATTTTATGGTATGTAATTATAACTCAGTAACTGTTTTTAAAACACTATATAAATAAGTATGATATTGTATTTTCTCACATAAACACACATGCACACACAAACACCCATGCGTGTGCACACACACATACGAATATGTATTCAAGAATATGCAACTTGTTTCCCTGTAATGAATCACAAAAATATTAAAAGTTGTTACATAGGGAACAAAAAATAATAATCAAAGGTATGAGAGACTTTCATCATTTTTAACTTTTGATATAAGTTGAAGTTATTCTAAATTTATAAATGCTTTATTTTTATTTAATAAAAATGTCATTTTTTAAAAGAAAATATTTTTAAATTGAAGACTTTCTTACCCTCTGATTTCCAAAACTTGATCTGTTTGTGCATGGATTTAACTTTTTTAAAGTTTGACTGCCACACAGAGTGATCATGCACACTTGTTAAGCATAAAACATTGAAATCTTTGGTTTTATTCCTTTTAATACTTATGGGTCCATGAGAAAAATTCTGCCACTTATTAAAAAAAACCATCAACTAATTACCCAGTATATTTCTCTTTATCTGGAATGCAAATTACTTTTCTGATCATGTTATATGTTCATCTAAACCAATGTTCCTCAATTTTATAGTGTATTAAAATAACCTGGAAAGCTTATTTAAAATGAGTGTATTAGATCACATCCAAAGATGTGTTTATGTTGTAGTTTTGAAGTGTTTTGTAATCTGCATTAAGGAAAAGAATGTCAACTGATTCTGATACAATTTCCTTCAAACTATGCTTTACATACATTACGAATAATGGTCTAGAGTAGGTTAATTCATATCTGAATTCACATTTAATGCAGGATCTCAAAAATGTCCATTTACTTGAAACTGGTTATTCTCTAACACACTTGTGATTTATTAGGGGAAAATATTGTGATGAATTTGTATCCTCAAACATAGGGGAACATTTGACTAAATAGCAAAATCTAAGCTACCATATCCAGGGCAATGCCCCCTACTGTCACTAAGGACACATGGCAGAGTGATTTCTGCACAGAGAATGGCCTTGCAATGAAAGATGAAGAAATTACTCTTAGCATATGCCTCTTGAGTAATTCCTAAGAAAGAATCGCAGGATTTATGTCAATTATATAGTACACACCAGCCTAAGACTTCGACCAAGAAGAAATGCAGAGGAGGAGAACCCGAAGAATGATGCAAGACACATTTCTCTTATCTATTCCCCCAAACAGAGCTTAAAAATTCCCTTATTACAATTGCTTAGAGTTATTGCCAAAGTGAGTCAGCCATATCACCAATAGGTTACTTATATTTTTATCTGAGTTGTTCAATCAACTCTGCATGTTTTATTCTCTACTACAATCTGAGTCATTAACTATTCCTTTTTATTGCCATGTTAAGATCCAAATTAGAGAAATTCTTTAAGTCTGTAAAAAAATTATATAGCTGCCATACAAAAAGAAAATTACCGTTTTACAAGAACACATAAAAATACACATTAAACACACACATAACAATAGTTTCTTATAGGACAAAAAGGAAAATGTGAATGTGATAAAAATGTGTGTACATGTGCCTCTACATCCATATAAAACATTATATAATACATGGAAATATATGTGTGTGTATTTTAATATATAAATACAGGAAAGAGACTGAATGCACAGCCCATTGATAATAACATATAATGAACCAAAGAATACCTTTAATTCACCAACCATATATACGTAAAGAAAAGTGAAGAAATAAAGAAGGGGGAGAGTAAGAATCATAGGAGTAGAACCAAATCTCAAGCATTAAGATGAAGACTTTGATTCGAGAACTCAGATAGGAAATACCATTAGATAATTCTGCCTCAACCAAATTTGTTTGGCTGGATATTAGACATAGAGTATCCATTTAAAGTGCTTCCAAAGCAAATATAGAGTCTCCTTTGATTTCTTGATACATGATTAACTGATGCAGTTTAGAGACTGAGAGATAATTACTACAATATCAGCATTCATTGATAAATTGTACAACTTTCTATTAATCACTGAAAAAAATAACCTAATTCATGTACTTTGTCTTACTTTAAATCCAAAAACAGAAGTCTATTATAGGCACATTTTTTAAAATGTAGCATAAATCAATGTGTTTCAAGTATTTGGGTCATTATTTCACCATCATAAAGATCACCTCAGTCAAAGAGTTCAGATTTGGTTGTTAAATTTCTATGTTTATGTGTTGCAAATCAAATCAACTGAATCAGAATCACAGGATTCATGTCTGAGAATTTGGATTGTTAACAACCCTAAGGGGCTCTGGTAAATGCTAATTTGAGAACCACCCTCTAGATGATGAAGATGACAATAGATTCTGCTGAACAAATCTGATTTGATTTCGTATACTGAGTTGCCTTTATCATCACGCAGGCTGAATAATGGCCACACAAAGATACCCATGACTTAATCCCTGGAAACTGTAAACATGACCTTATAAGAAGAAAAGGTCTTCCCAGATAAGATTTATTTAAGGATCTTGCGATAGGGTGGTCATGGTAGATTATTCAGGTAGACCCTAAATGTTATCACAAGTGTCTTCATAAGAGAATGACAAAGGAGATTTCATACAACAGCAAGAGAAGAGGTGATGTGAAGATTCAGCAGAGATAGAATCATACATGATGGTCTTGAAATGGGAATGACGTAACCACAGTCCTACAAATGCCAATAACCACCACTTCTTTGTGCTAAGCTCTATATTACTACTCAAAGATAAATACAAGAAAGTGATTTTCCCCTGGAGCAGGGACTGTGGCCCTGTCGACACCTTAATATTCTGACCCATAAAACTGACTTCATTCTGGCATTCCAGACTGTAAGAAAACAAATGCTTATTATTCAAGGCACCCAGTTAATGGTTATTTGTTAAAGCAGCCACAGGAATCTCAGACAATTGCTATCGACAATGAACAAAGTAAGTAATAAGCAATAGGTAAATTGACTTAATTGTACTTTTCTTTATTGGATTAAAGGAGAAACTGTCTGACTTGTTAGACTGTTCTTTTTTATTTTTCCTTTTTTTTGGCAGGCATTTTTTGGTAGTGATCACAGAGTAAAGCAGTCATAATAAAAAATGAATAAAAACTATTATTGAAATTTCAAAAATGCTCACTAAAACTGGATTAATATTTTCCCGTGAAAATCATTCCCTTATACTATCTGTAAGTCATGTTTCTTCCTAAATACAAAATGACAAAGTGGAAAGACCAATTGTAGTAGAAGAAGAGGGAAAAGAGGAATGGATATAGGAAGCACCCTAGTTAGTGGGGAAAGACCCTGAAACAGAAGAGTTTGAAGGGGCTAATGGTATTAGAGAGCCTAATAATGGACATGAGGTTGGAGCACACTTTCATTCCTTCATCCTTTCCACAATCCACTGGACAAATACTCATAGAACACACCTTCAGAACACATAGCAAGTAAGATAGACAAGGCCTTTGTCTTTATGAAATCTATCTTAGGAGACTAATAGGAAGCTTCCAATTAGCAAATAGCCAGCTCTGTATGTAGGGCTTATATTCTTGAAAACTTTTTCTGTTATTCCCATCACCCCTATCTTTCTCTCTTATCCCCCAGAAGGCTACCTAACATCAGCTTTTAATCAGAAATTGGTCATATTTATTCAGCCCAGGTGATTTTTTCTCCATTTCTTTTTCCATGTACAATTGATTATTTTCTCCCTTGGGCTCTCACTGTTCTGTAAACTGATTTATGTACCATGGGTTACATTCCATTCATTTCTTCACTTCCCAGTACTGCCAAGACCAGGATTCAGTATTTATCTTTGAGTAGTAATATAGAGCTTAGCACAAAGAAGAAAATAAAAACTAGTTGTTGAATGAATTAATAAATTAATAAAAAAAAAATATATATATATATTTTTAAGAATTCAGGCTATACTCTTTATGGGAAAGTACTACCTGAACCAAGACTATAGGCAAGCAGGAGTCAGAATTTAAATGGTATTCATTGTAACTGAGTCTCAGACTCCAATATCCCTGTGCACTCTTGAGACATGTTAATTGTGGAAATCATTGTGAATTAATTCAAATTATTGTTTAAGTGTCCTAGAGTAGTGTCTTGTCCATTATAGGGACAACTTGAACCAGTGACAGTGTATCTCATTGTGCCAACTGTTCTAGATGAAGAAATGAATGAAAGAGACTAACCATTTCCATTGCTGAGCAACAAGGAGGAGAGAGAAATAGGTAAACAATCATACACCTTAGTCCACAAAAGTGGGCATGTCGAGATAAGATGCTAGATTAGAATACTAATTTAGAAAATTCCTTAAATTAAAAGGCATTTTTTATTATTCCCAAGGATTCTGAAAGTTTTTCATTTTTTTTTCATTTAAAAAGTTTCTATCAATGTTTAATTTCACTGGAAAATATTAGATTTTTTTTCATTAGCATAGAGCGCTTTAGAAGCAGCCTGAGAGAGAACTGATTAGGAAAACCATAGTGAGTAAACTACTTCTGAAAACCAGAATGTAATACTACTTATTAAAGATAGTGCCTATAAAATGGAAACAAGTAGGCTGTAACTCCCCTTGTCTGAGTACCGGGAAGTCAGCCAACCACTTCTGTTGGCCGTAAGAGTTCTTTCCAGATGGTGGAATAAATTCTCTAGCAACAAAACAAACACCCAAGTCCCTCGTTACTTAATATTTTGGGCAGTACATTCTTGTCTTAAATGATGCACTTTCCAGCCAGTTCCTCAAGGAAGAAATATGGAGTCATCTCTGACCATTCCCTCCTTCATGTCTGACATTCTATCAGTTATAAAGAGAGTAGACAACCTCCCCTTTAACCCAGCTGGGGCAGTTTTTATTAACATTATCAGCTCAAACTTTCAGAGCTTCATTGGTTTCCAACCTCAGGAATAAGAGTTGACTCACCCTATAGATGAAGTGGGCAGAATCCCAGGTCATGGCTTCTATCAGGTACGCAAATATGTTGAAAAGTAAAGCTCTCCTGGGGACCTCCCTCAAGAAGCTGGCTCTCTTTGTCCCTGTTTTTGGAGGAAAATTATGGAGTCATCATTTCAACCTCCAGACACTCTCTCAGTCTTTAACTTTGCTTTGTATGTAGTCTTATAATTTAATACTAAAAAGATAATTCCTTTTGAGTTCCATGATGCATCATGGTTACTGTCTTAGGTAAGACCAAAGGACAAGGTGGTTATTTTTCAGACTATTCTAAACCCATGTTACTATATTAGTTCTTTCAAGTCTATGTTTTAAAAATTAACCATTATCTTATTTGGTTTTCTTATTTAGGGGTATTGGCACCTCTAGTTTGAATAAGAATAGCCTCCTAACAGCCTCCACTCTATTCTTCCATTCTCCTTCACTGACATCATGCTCTTAGCCAGCTGCAAGATAGTCAGGTTAGTGTCCTGAGTCTGTAACTTATGCAGTCACATGAGACCATGCACTCAAGAGAGTCCTTCATTTTGTTTGATCAGCTGTTAAGATTTTTTCAATCCTTGTATGTTTTCCTTTGAACTTGTGTTTTAAACGTAAAGTCTGATGGAAAAGATGGAAACTTTCCATTTTTTTTTTTTTTTTGATGAATTTCTCTAGTGAGTATATGCAATCCTATGCTGAAAGGAAGTGGTGTGAATGTAAAGCCTTGCCTTAATCCTGATGTTAGAGAAAAAGCTTTCAATTCTTCACCTTTAAATATGATGCAATAATAGCTCCTGGCTTTTCATAGAAAGCAGAGAGGCATGGCATTCTATGAAAAACATACAAGTTACACACTGTATTTCTGTGAAATTTGGTGGTTTAAGGTAGTTCTCTATTTCAGAGACAGGAGATACAGTGTCGAAGGAGGAGTATAAGAAATTTAAGTGGTCGCTTTGGGAAAATACATTCTCTTTTACTAATGAATATCACTATAGATAACAATAAAAATGGTAACTTATACTATGTTTATAAATAAGAGTCAGCATTACAAAAGTATCTATTTTCATCTAATTGAAATCTAATTTCACCAATTAAAATCACAGCAAGATCTGTAGATACATGTAAAAATATTTTGTAATTTACACAGAGGTTTACAAAGCTCCAAACACCTAGATCATATCTGAAAAATAAAGGCACACCATAGGATAAAAAGACTTACTTTAAAGGTTTAGTAAAGATAGGGCATTCACCTGAAAGTGTGTTGAAAAATATAACAGAATAGTTAGCCCAGAAAGAGTTCCCCCTGTGCATGAAAAATGTATATGTGATTAACAGGACATTGAAAAAGATCAAATGGAACTCAGAAAAATTAATCAGCCAAATAATCAAATATTAGATACGAACCTTCAACCATCTATGAAAATGATTCAACATTTGACAGGAAAGAAAAGTTTTAAAAAATTTAAAAGAGAATAAAGAAGAGAATCAAAATAACTTTTTAGAATAAGAGAAATATTTTACCCAAGATTTTTAAATGCTTACTATAAAAAAGACTAAGAAAAGGATTAAAATTAAGAATTACCCTTGACAACCATGGAAACAAAAAGATATACCCCATTTATGTACAGTGAATCAAAATAAAGCCTGTAAAAATAAAAAAATAAAATAAAATAAAAAATAAAGTGAATGCCATTCTGGCAACAAGGACAGAAAGGAAGGATATGTTACATGAAAGAAGACAGTCCCAGAGAAACCAGTACTTCATGTTTTCACTTGTATATGTTAACCACAGAGGTGATCTCAAGTAAAATAGAGGTTACCAGAACCTGTGAAGGGAGTGCAGGTGGGAGGAAGGCGAGAGGATGATTGACAGGTACTGGGCACCCTTTCATAGGAAGAGTAACTTCCAGTGTTATAAATCAGAGTAGGACAACTGACTGATGACTGTTCACATTTCAAAAGAGAGGATTTTGAATGTTCCTGACACAAAAGAGTAATAAAGTTTGAAGGCAATGCCCATTTTGTTGAGGTCATCATTACAGGTTGTATACATGTACTGAAATGTCACATTATACCCTACACATATGTACAATTATGTGTCAAGAAAAACTATCAAATTAAAAAAAAAAGAATTAGCCTTGATTAAAGGTATTTTAAAACAGTTAAGGAATTGATACATTATGAGAATACATAACTGATGTTAAAAAAAAAAAAAACTAGAATTCATAAGACTAGAATTCAGAAAAAAGAACTCCTGAAAGCAATAAGAAGAGTTACAGGACTGGGGATGTAGCTCAGTTTGTAGAGTGCTTGTCTCACATGCACAAGGCCCTGGTTTCAATTCCCAGCACCACAAACAAACAAACAAACAAAAAAGAGTTGTGTGCTAAAACAAGAGAAAAAAACAAACAAACAAACCAAAATAATATGAATAAGCATCAAACATGAGAACAAATTGAATGATGAATAAAAATAAGTAAAGACTGTCAGTCTGCCTCCTGTTCAGGAGAAAGCAATGCACAACTTAGTAGATGGCTCATATATTTATATGAGGAAATATGGCTCAAAATGTTTATTCACGTAATTTTTTTCATAAAATCTAACACTCTAATGTCCATTAACTGGAGAAAAATAATGATGAAATTATCACTCATCGGCAGAATGCATAGCTGGGAAAGTAAAAGAAAAATAGGTCCACAGGCAAAATTAAACATTTTTGATGCATTCTTGAATTGAAAAATAAACAAAAGTAACCCTACAAAACAAGACTACCTCTAGTGTGATGACATATTTATAAAACTCAAGAACGAGTAAAGCTAGATGATGCATTGCTTAGTGATAAACCAATAAAAATTAAGCAAAAATCAATATTTTTCAAGCATGTGAATGATAAACAATATATAGATTATACTTGCCTCTGGTTTGGTGGGTGATGAGATTGGGAAGAAGCCTGCATATAGCCTCCAAATTTATAATATTATTTTCTATAATTTTTGCAATAGGTTTACATACATTGTGTAACATGCATGTTATATACTGTATTTCTGTGAAATTCTGTGTTTTAAGGAAGTTCTCTATTTCACAGACAGGAGATATAGAGTGTCAAAGGAGGAGTATAAGAAAATTAAATGGTTCCTTTGGGAAAATACACTCTATCTTACTAAAGGATATTATTATAAATAACAATAAAATAGTAACATACTACGTTTATAAACAAGACTCAGCATTACAAAAGAGTGTGTGTGTGTGTGTGTGTGTGTATGACAGAGAGAGAGATTCAAATGTTGGACGTTTGGAAGACAATCTTCCAGGATTTTCTATAGGCCAGTACAATTTCCCAGTGTATTTTACACTCAACTCTACCTAGCAAGGCTCATGCAAACATGAGAAACACTGCAGTGACCTGGTGAACATAAACGGATCATTTAGTTTTCTGTGAATTCCTTTTTATGTGTTTTATTTATGGAGTTGTAGAGATAGACACCATGCAGGCCAGGTGACGCAGAGACTGTGTTCCTCCGTTGCTGAACATTAAAATTACAGTCTTACCCAGTTTGTCAGAAAATATATGTGGTTCCCTTACATTAAGCAAAGCATTTTGTTATTTCATTAAAAAAACAAAGGTTCTAAAGAAATAAGAAGGGAGCTCGCCCTTGCACTTTAGTTGGGGTAAGGAGGAAAGAGTTGGTAGGTATCCACCCGTTGTGCAATCACTAGGAACATCGTTTTACTTTAGGTTGTGGGACAATTTTTTCTTTGTTTTGTTTATTTTGAAATGTTATTTTCTAGCTTTTTTATGCTACCTGTACATAGACATAAAAATCTATTTTTATGATTTCAAATAATTTATCTATATATTGTTTCCCATAAAGTTTGAGTTCTCCAGAAAAGAAGAACCAGTAGGATCCACACACACACACACACACACACACACACACACATTTTCTCTCCTCTCTCTCTCTTATACACACACACATACACACACACACACACATATACACACACACCACACACACAGGTTTAAATAATAAAATTGGTTCAACGGAGGTTGAGACGGCCAAGATGAGCGACTGGCCCCCTGAAGACCCAAAAGGGCCACTGATATAGTTCCAGCCTGAATCTGAAGTCCTAAGAAGCAGGAGAGCACATGGTGTAAGTTCCTGCCTAAATCTGAGTCTGAGGCCGGAGAAGACTGATTTCCCAGCTTAAATACATTCAGGTAAAGAGTTATTCAACAATTTCCTTTTAACTAGCCTTTTCAAAAAAAGCTGGAAGTTGAATAGCTTTCATAGTACAATTCTTCACAGCAATAAATTTCTGTTGGAATCCATGATATTTTGACTTTCATAAATCAGGTAAGATTAAACTTATACATATATTGGAAAATTCTTCCAAGGCAGTATAGTAAGTTGAATTAAAATATAAGAAAAAAACAAAACTGATATTTTATTCAAAATGCAGTTAGAAAAATATTATGAACAGGATAGAAATAAGTTAATTCTTTGCACTTACCACAGAGCAACAAATATTTAATGAAATCATAGTATTCATAATTTGAAAAGATACCAAGGCAAATTAAACATGAAATTTGTTCTAAAGAATATTTCAGTGTAGTAAATTTGATTAGAGGCTACACAAATCAAGTCATAAAAGGTACAATGCAGGGCAATGCCTATCTTTACCATTTCTTTGCCCAACAACCCTACTCCATCCATGGACTTTGAATTACCATTCCATTGTCTTTATTAAAGGACGCTCCCTCAGCTGTGGGAACACCATGGTCCAGGCAGAGGGGAACTCTGTTGGAGTTCTTTCTACCTGGAATCCCACTCATACTTAGTCTCTCTTCCCCTGGTCTCATCCCTTGTCTTCATCTCAGGACCCTCTTCTGGAAACTCAACATAAGTCAGGTATAGCATAAATCTACAGGTCCTGAAATAAGAACAGAAGGTTCTGGAAAGCAACCTTGCTGTTTTGTTTTATATGCCATATGCAGGGACATCATTTTGACTTTGCTTTTATTGCTCCATCAGAGATCAGTATTAGATATTAGTTTATGGTACCGTGTATTTGATCAATGTACCTAATTTTGAACACTCTTTTTTCTCCTAAAATGTAGTACAAACTCAAATCCATTGTAATCATTATATTCAATTAGTATAGGATTGAATCACATGGACCAAGTGATTAACACTAACGGGAAATTGTCATTTTATAAAGAAGTGTTTATTTAACTGTCCCTGTGAAATGCAATTCAGGAATCTTTCACCATTTTTGCTACTCTAACTATAGTGTACTAAGTTTAACTCGATTAATTAACACTAGATTCATGTAAGCAACATTTTGTTTGCTACACTGATAATGAATTTCCACTTATCAAATACAGAAAATCAGCTTTGTCCTTTGAGAAAATTCTTTTTTCTTCTTCCTTCTTTTTAACCTCCCTTCAAAAGTGAGGATTGACTTAAACTCAATGAAACAGTTCAGGAATTGTGTCACATAACAAAGCATCCTAAGTGCTCTAAGAAAAACTGCTCACCTTCAATGATGAAATATGAAATCATCTTCTGATTGTCATGTTTTGGATATGGTTTGTCCACCAATGATTCATGTGTTGGAGGATTAGTTTTCAGGGGAGAGTGCTGAGGTGGCAGAAAGTTTAAATGGTGGGACCTAGAATTTGGGGTGTAGTTCGGTGGCAGGATGCTGCCCCAGCAGGCACCAAGTCTTGAATTCAATCCTGCCACCACAAAAAAACACTCAAACAAAACAAGATGGATCCAAGAGAGCGATCATATGGTCATTGGGTATTCTTCCCTCAGAATAAATTAAGGTAACACTTAATTAAGTCCTTGTGATAGGGCTACTGGAGAAAGCAAGACCAACCCACTCACTTTCTGTGGCTTCTGTCTCATCTTTTGACCTCTTCCTCTGCATACTCGCCTACCATTCTGACATCTGCCATGAGGCCCTCACCAGAGACCAAACAAATGGTAACAACCAACCTTGGACTTAAAGTCTCCAAAACTGTGAGTTAAATTTCTTTGCTTTATATATTACCCAGCCTTAGGGATTTTGTTGTACTAACTGAAAATGAATTGCTTACAATGATAGAGGTTCTTTTTCCTTCTTTTAAGAAAAAGAATAATTTGTAATATGAGAATTGGATTTCACTCGATTACTACAAGTTAGCCAGGCTGAAATAAGTATAAAGAGGACAGAATTCATACATTGTAACCCTAAGGTCAGTTATATAGTTGGCCTTCTATAACCAGGGGTTTCACAATTATGGATTCACCAGTATATTTTTTTTTAAATATTACAAAATTGCACCTATACTTAGCACGTACGAACTTTTTTCTTGTCATTATTCCTGTATACAGTACAGTTTAACAACTATTTATGTGGCATTTGCATTGTATTGCACAAAAAATCTAGGGATGAGTTAAAGTACATAGGACCATAGGCACAGGTTACATGCAAACATTATGTTATTTTATATAAAAAACTGGGTATCCACAGATTGTGGTGTTCATGAGAGGTCCTGGAAGCAATGCTTAGGGAATACTAAGGGATATATACATCCTTTGAAGGGAACCGCATGTCCACTATTCAAAAGAGTGGCAGATCTAGGATACTACCCATGCTGCAAGAAAAACTGGTAGATCTTTGATTCTGTGTTGAAGCTCTGGCTACATCTTATCATTTAATCTAAGTGTAAATGTTAATAAAGTTTCAGAAACAGAGTGATACATATCATTTAGGGATGCCCATAGCCAAGTTAAATCACATTAATAACATAGGAATTCACAGAGTAAAATGTAGTGGATTGGCTTGATCCTTAAAAATTAGAATGAAGTAATATGGTCTGAGTTACAACAGATTAGGTACACTGGAATGTTTTTGAGTTTGTTTTCATATCTGCAATTTTGGTAGTCTGAATCTTTCATGGGCGGAAAGTGTGACTTCTTTATTCAATCCTATTTATATGAGAAAGATCAGTCCAATTTTAGAAGGTTTTATATTTATTTTTTCCTATTCAGTAAAACATTTCTAGTTCCTCTGGAATTGCATTTTATCTTACAGAAAAGGTCCTCCAGAAACAAGATGGGTGAAAGGCATAGTGTTGTGGATGTGGAGTAGGGTAAGAAGCCTTTTCTTTCCTTCCTTCCTTCCTTCCTTCCTTCTTTCCTTCCTTCCTTCCTTCCTTCCTTCCTTCTTTCCTTCCTTCCTTCCTTCCTTCCTTCTTTCCTTCCTTCCTTCCTTCCTTCCTTCCTTCCTTCCTTCCCTCTCCTCCCCTCCCCTTCCCTTTCCTTTCTTTTTCCCTTCCTTTCTCCTCCCTTCCTCTTTCTTCCATCCATCCCTACCTCCTTTCTCCTTTCCTTTCCTTTATTCTCCTCTCCCTTACCTTCCTTTTCCTTTTCCTTCCTCTCTCCCTCCCTTTCTATCTTCCTTCCAAATCATGTCAGAGTACAGGGAAAGAACAATTTCCCCAAAATGACAGAAGAAGATGCTGTGCGGCAGTAGTAGTTGGAGGAAGGTATAGAGGTAACAGATGGTAGTAGTTAAATGTTTGTTGTCAAGACAAGAAAACTCTTGGTACATTTATGGTAGTGTTTCCAACCTACTTGAAAATGTCAGTCTTGTAACAAATTCAGCACCAAACTTGATCTTGATCATCACAGAAACTTGATAATTAATTCATTCAAGGCATTTATGAATATCTTTTATGTACAGTTACCTTTCAGGTATCTGGAGAAGTAGGTAAGCGTGACAGAATACATATTGTTTTGGGTTAGATACCATCCCATTTTCCAGTCTATAGACACTATGTATGGAATGGTATTTATTTCTATAGATTTGCTTTATCAGTAAAATCTTCACAGGAAGAATGGGCAATTCAGATGACATTCAGAAAGATGGTAAAACAATTTTGGTTAGAATTATCGTAGGTGATTGAAGATACTGTGACTGAGTAATTCTGGTAGAAAAGAAGGGAGAAGCCAACTTTCCAGAAAATGCCAGCTCAATATTTTTTAATGATAAAGGAATATAAGTAAAACCATTATTCATTTCTAAAAGTATATAATTTATATCTAATTTACCATAGGTAATCAGTATATGTATTAATTATCTATAGCTATTTACCTATTTTAAAAGGGTCCCTCTTCCTCAGAGAACAGCTCAGAAGTAGAACATTTGCCTAGCATTTATGAGGCTCTGGGTTTAATCCCAAGCACCACAAAAACTAATTACATAAATAGTTTCCTCTAATTATGCATTGTATATTAAATGCATAGTCCCAATTACAGAATAGCATTATTTTGGATTCTGAATACATACTGGTCCATTATCGAAAGAGCTTTTGATTTTGTTTCATGATGTGCCTCTGAAAACTCATTTTGCACAGTAATAATCTCCCATACATAGGTTATTGTCAAGTGTTTGGTAAAAATCTTTAGGTAATTATGAAATCTAACTACAAACCATTGCTACAGAAGAGATTATTTGTTTCTTTTTTAGTCTAAGCCCATAATCCATCCTACAAGGCTGCCATTTTTATTCCTAATTCAGGTTACCTAAATTTTTCATTCATAAAAGAGCACTAATTGCATTTATAGTTAGAGTGGAGTACTGTTTTCTCATTGTAGGTTCCTATGAAGATGGATTTTTCCCTAAGAATAACTCTGATCTATTTCCATTTCTTTATTCACTCTGCCAGTACAGAGTGGAGTGTGTTGGAGAGCCAATGCAGACACTTGACAGGGCACTGCTCCTCCTCACCCAGGAGGGAGTCTCTTAAGAAATACTCATGGAGTAAGTTACACTCTGGCAACCTCCCACTCTCTCTTTCTCTCAAAACACACTCAAAAAATAGCTCATGTCATAATGTTATTATTTATGTAAATTAGCACATTGTTCTTTTGATTGGGCAGATATAAACAGACCATCAGCAAAACAAGTTGTCACCTATAATTCCTTATAAAAGTTGGGTACTATCCGATACATAGGGTGTATGAATGATCAATTCCTCATTAAAGTATCTAACATGTATGCACTGTAATAATCATGTAAGGTAAGAAGAGAACTGATAATGGCAATAATAGACAAATAAAGGATTCACCCACACTAGAGCAAGTTCACATAATTTGAATGAGTTGCAAACTTCATTTAGGAATGTAAAAATTATCTATGCAGCTCTTAATAAGGAGCCCTTGGGGATAAAATTGGTTTCTCACCATGGAGGCATTTCAATACTACAAAATAAAACAATATTAACAAAATACATGATCAAAATACATGAAACTTATGTTGAGGCCCCAAATTTAAAATTGTTCCACAGAGGTTACATGCTGTTACCCAATCCCCTGCTTTTCTGAGAGAAGGTGAGCTTGATAGGCATATGGCATAAAGGCTGTTAGACACTGATAAATCCATTTAACTAGAGAGAGAGGAACAAGAAAGCCTGATGCATGGAGGATGCTACAGGAAAATAAATTAGATGGAACCAGTTGCTAGGAAACAGGGCAAACTAAGTGCATTGGAGTAGGTAGACGGAGCAACCTTGAGAGATTGACAGCCCTCCACACATATGCAGAGATGGAAGCACAGCAGGTTGGCAGTCTATGTCACTGAACAACACAAACTGGGAAACGTAGCCTTGTAGGTTCAAAGAAATCTTCATTTTATGAATACTCAGAGCAAGAAGAGAAGAACAAAGGAGAGGGGGAGGGAATTATCAAAGGACCACATTAGTCAAGATCTATAGGCCATCTCTAAAATAGATTTGCATGTGGTCAAATTTTATCTCAAAGTTTTAATATCATTTCTCATAAGCTCCACTGTAAAGTAGACAGGTACATGTAGTGGAATAACTTTTACCCGGGGTAAAAACAGTGGGAATCTTGACACCAATTATAGTTTCAAGGAGAGGAGGACTCGGGAGCTATGCTCTTGGCCATGAATTGACACAATGATTTTTTAATTTCCATTGGGGATCACCTTGTCTACATTACCCAGACAAAAAGCCCTTTACCAGCTCTTCCTGAGTCTCAATTTCAGTATCTCTCCCTCATTAGTGCTGACCATTCTTATTTTCTGTTCATTGCATTTTGGACATTTGATGGAAATGCGAGTTCCTCCAGGTAAGGTCTTTGTTTATATTCATACATCTGGATTGGGCTGCAGGTGACACAAGAACTAGTTGATGAATGTTTGAAAAACTGAATATATATCATTTCCTTTCTTTACATCTATATATTCTATCACTCCCGAAAAATATTTAAGCTTTTTGGGAATTAAATATACTATTTATATTCTTTATCCTCCTCAATTAAAGTATTTCAATATTAAGGAGAAAATATATAACCAAAGTGTACTTATTCATTATATTAAATTAGCAAGTGCCTCCATCTAATTTTAGTGTTTCTGAGAGTCAGCCAGTTAACATAATTCAGACTTACTACCACAGTGAGACACTGACATAGCTGAAAGACCTGTAATCCTTAATCATACCCACTTTGAAAGTCTGTCAATCTCTGAAGATCGGGCTCCCCAAAATGTTATGTATCATCATCTCTGGCTGTATTCATGCAGGCAATACCTTACAAATACCCTCATTGCTTGTGGACAAACAGAAAGTTCACTTTTCTGCACCAGATATGAGTAACATTTATTATTAGTTTGAAAATTCCCAATCCTTTCAAAACCTCACTGCCTACTTATGGTTACTTATGAGTTCGAACTTGGGAGTGACAGATGTCCCAGTGCTGCCATGAGATAAATAAATTCAGTGTTTTCAATTCTTACCATGGTTTCTATTATTTAGTTTCTAGGTGTGTTTACTTCAATCCCAAACATCAAGACACTCTGTGAGGAGTTTTCTGAGTAATGAACATTGACTGGACAAGGCAAAAGAGATTTTTTGGAGCAATTTGTGCTGTCTGCAATTATTCATTCAACATGCAAAATGGTGGAAAGGCAGATTTAAGACAAGCATGTAGATGTAGAGATATGTAATTTCTCAACTAGTATCAAGACAGTGACAAAATAACATTTTTGATTTGGAGAAATTCATATGAAGACAAAGCATCACAGAAGAAATTGTAATGGTCTTCCTCTTTGGACATTAACAACGATCTTTTAGCTCAAAAGGCTTTCAAACTTACAGCTATTAAAAATATTTTCTGATTCTAGAATTGTCAACAATCTGCAAGCACAGAATTAAATTGACTGAAATAATACAAAAATATAATTGCCACATTAGCTGTGACCAGTATTATCAAAAATCTAAATGGTTCATCTTTTTCCAAAACAGTATTTTCACGTAATCATGATGCAGAGAAAAAAATATTTGCTTGTACAGTATTATGCTCATGATAAAGACTTCCTTTTAAGGTTGTGGGGACTAAATTCATTTTAGGTGAATCTTCAGAATCAATAGCAATATTTTTGCAGAATTCTGATTTTTTAGTTAGGAGGTAATGAGAAAAATTGCACTACTTCTGATAGAAATAATAGAAATACAAATTTTAGCAAAGTATCAAATGCAGACAAGTTTTATTGAAGTCAAAGTAAAGTGTGAATGATCCTATGGAAGGTGTTAGCTGTTTCACATGTTCTGCATTTTGTTGCTCAAAGAACATCTTTCTATTAGTTCTGAACACTTGTATTGGCATGAAAGGGATTACATGAAATTGTACCTTAATTTCAGTATTACTGTCATACTCAGGGATTAAAGGAGTTTTGAGATTTTATTGGAATTCAGTATTCTCAGATATCTCCTATTGAAAAACCCACTGGCTCTTTCTAACAAAGGCAGTTGAGAAAAAAAAATTCAGCTTATTAAAATCGTACTTCAGCTCTGAAAGAAGACACCTCCAAAATTCTTGTTGACTTTTTAAGTCCTTTGAATGAATTCTACTTATTCCTTAATTATAGTTTTCAGTATCTTTTTATTAGGATTATGCAAATTGAAGAAAAAGCAAACAGTGTTATTGAACTACACCATTTCTTAAAGAGACTTGTTGAATGCATTAAAGAGAAGCATGATGAAAATGTATTTCTCTAAGTGTCCAGGTTATTTTAATAGGAGCAACATTACTGCTGAACAAGAAAAGAAATTATATCTTTAAGTGTATAATTATTATGGCATTTGCCATGACTCCTTTTGAAATATATTCTCTACCTGGAAGAGTTTTATTCCTTTTATAATTGTTCCATGGGAACAAGTAGAATCCTCCTGTGTCGAGTTGGACGCCAAGGAAGGAGAACTGAAGGCAACGCTCTTTCTCTTTAGGACTCAGCATTTGAAAAGTCGTCCATCAAGAGAAGTCACTTAAGCCTGAAGAATGGAAAGCAGCTGAAAAAGTTATGCCAGGAAAGATGGTAGTGTTTCAACAAATCAGGTCTGAAGAATCATTCTTAGACTGGTTAGCTTAACAGGACCACATGTTCAATGTATGGGTTCATAATGTTAATGTTGCATGTTTTCGATCATTGATGAAAATTCAAAGAACAAAAGAAGAAAGCAAGTTGGATGTGACCACTGGAGAAGGTAGTTACATTGCAAGTGAAACATGGACTACCCAGAATTTTAGAAGCAAGTTCTGAGAGCCAATGAATTACTTAGGAGTGACAAATCATCAGGAAATATAATTTCAAAAAACAGAGCATACAATTTATATATTATTTGATTCAGATCAACAGTGAATTCTTTTAAGTATGCGCTGTGCCATGTTTCTCTTTCATCTCAATATGCATATATATAAGAAGTAGGAAATCATTCAAATTTGTCTGGGTACCCTGCATTTTTGTTGACTAAATCTGGCAGCCTAAATGAGGGTTGTGGTTTTTTTTTTTTTTTCCTTTTTTTCTTTTATTTTTTGATTCATTGTACACAAACGGGATACAACTTTTCATTTCTCTGGTTGTACACAAAGTAGAGTAACACAGTTTGTGTAATCATGCATGTACATAGAGTAATGATGTTTGGCCCATTCCATTATCTTTCCATCCCCCTGCCTCCTCCCTACCCCTCACTTCCCTCCTAGCAAGAAGAGTGAAGCAGGTGGTATCACAATACCAGATCTCCAACTATAATTCAGACCAATAGTAACAAAAACGGCATGGTATTGGCATCAAAATAGACAGATAGACCAACGATACATAATAGAGGACACAGAGACAAACCCACATAATTACAGTTATATCATACTAGACAAAGGTCCAAAAACATACAATGGAGAAAAGATAGACTCTTCAATAATGGTACTAGAAAAACTGGAAATCCATATGCAGAAAAAAGAAATTAAACCCTTATCTCTCACCCTGTACAAAACTCAACTCAAAATGGATTAAGGACCTAGGAATTACACCAGAGACCCTTACCAAATAGATGAAAAAGTAGGCCCAAATCTGCATCATGTTGGCTTAGGTCCAGACTTCCTTCACATGACTTCCAAAGCACAAAAAATAAAAGCAGGAATCAATAAGTGGGATATTTTTAAACTAAAAAGTTTTTTTTCAGCAAAGGAAATAATCGACAATGTCAAGAGAGAGAGGAGAGAGCCTACAGAGTGGGAGAAAATCTTTGCCACTCATACTTCAGATAGAGCACTAATCTCCAGAATTTACAAAGAACTCAAAACACTCTACACCAAGAATACAAATAACTCAATCAATAAATGGACTAAGGAACTGAGCAGACACTTTACAGAAGATGTACAAGCAATCAACAAATATATATATTAAAAAAGTTCAACTTCTCTAATAATAAGAGAAAAGCAAATCAAAACTACCCTCAGATTCCTTTTCACCCCAGTTAGAATGTCGATTATCAAGAACGTAAGCAACAACAGGTGTTGGAGAGGATGTGGGAAAAAAAGGTACACTCATACATTGCTGGTGGGGTTGCAAATTAGTGCAGCCACTCTGGAAAGCAGTATGGAGGGTTGTGGTTTTTAAGAGATGTCTGAGTCACCTGAGAAAATGAAAGAATGAATGAACTGAGAAACTGTAGTTTGCTTATCAAGCAACCTTTTAGGGAATCCTTGAAAATTTAAGTCACGAATTAAAAATGTGACTAGTGAGTATGTTGTATGTGATCGCTATCCATCTTCAGTGGTGACAGAGAGTTGTGTTCAATTAGTGTTATAGTTTCACCAATAATATTGCTCTATTAGAAATATTTCCCCTGAAAGGAATTGGTATTCTACTCTAGATTGTACCTTTAACCAGTATGCTAAATTCCCAATGAGAAATAATTACTTAAGAGAACTCTCACTTCCTTATTGTTTATAAGATCTGAAATAAACCAACAATGAAAAATCAAAGGGCACTGGACTAGAAAGAGTTAGTAAACCAGGTATGCTGTAAAAGGAACCCCCAAAGTAGGGTAGAGAATTCTTTTAGCCTGTGTCTCTAACTTTGTTCTTGTTCTTTCTATAGAATGCAGTGGAGGCCACTTTCATAAGGATAGAGCAGAGAATAAGAAAAGTGAATAATCATTACAAAAGACAGAAGTGACCTAAATCTAGAAGTGAGGATCTAGGTAATGTAGGTCCCAATTTGGTTCCAGCCTCCAAATCAGTACCATAGGCAGATGTCCATAGCCTCATTTGCCAATGGGTCATTCTCAAAATAACACACAAATGCTGAAGGGAAACATGAGCTTACTTGGCCCATCTTGAGCGCCTCCGAAGATGGAGCAAGGGGCCTACAAGCAGAAAGAGTCACTGATCCAAAAGTACTCTCTTCAGAACAGTAACTCAGATTAATTTTCATATCTTATAATACGTTTGAAGACTTCTAAATTTTATTTATTTAATTTTTGTCTCACATCTGAATTTGTATTTCCCAAAGGATTTTCCCTATCAGCAACATATATTTCCAAGTTAAAAATCTCTCCATCCATTGTATTGCAAAGAAAGAAAAGATTTTCTAATTTTTTTTATGAGTCCCACAACACAAATGCTTTTAGACAGTCAATGATCTATTTCTTTAGTAAGTCTCTTTCTATTTCAGTGTTTATGCATGAGATTGATCTAATGCCCAGAGGAGAAATATCATTCTCGGCTTTTACAACATTTTCAGAAAGGCACATATGCCATTTTGCTCCTCTTTTTTTTATGAAACTCTTTTTACTGCTTTCTCTTAAGAACATATGATGAAAAATCCAATTTCCCTGCAGATATGTCGGACTGTGCTGTTTCTTGAGAGTGGGAACAACACCTACTTTCCAGATGATTATGCATTTTGGAACCAAATAGGTAGGTGTTCAGCTTAAGACATTCTCATAGAATTTCCACTTTCCATTTTTGCACAATCTGGAAGAGGAGCTCATTGATCATTTTTAATTTGTTACACATGAGGGGCAAGGTGCCACACTGAGCATAGACTTGAGTAACCTCAAGCATGTGTCCATGCTAAATAGCTCAGTAAGCCAAACAAGAAATCTGAAAGAAATTAAAAAAAAAAAAAAAAAAAGGAAAAGAAAATGTCTCTGCAATGGAGATGTGGAAGAGGAAGGGAAGGGACCACGGTCAAGGGGAGGGTTCTAAAGAAAAAGCCATTAAGATCCTCCCCTCAACCCGCCATTTGTCTGTTTACGCCTTTGTGTGCTTCAAATGTAATAGTATTTGAGCATGGAAAAGAATATATGTAATATGCCTGTTATATGTGAAAGCACAATCATAAAATGAGTACAATAGTCTCCAATTCCCTTATTCTAGATTTAGCTCTCCGCAAGTGCAGTTACCTGAAATTAACCTTGGTCTAAAAATATTAAGTGGAAAATTCCATAAATAAGCAATTCATAAATTTCAAATAATTTTTATTACAGAATATTATGATAATTGTTCTATTTTATTGTTAGTTGTTGATAATATCTTGCTATGCCTAATTTGTAAATTAAGCTGTGTCATAAGTTTGTATATGTAGGAAATAAAACAATATATATAGGACTCAGAACTATCTGTGGTTTCAGACATTTACTGGGTGTCTTAAAACATTTTCCTCCTGAATAAGAGAAAACTACTGCACCCATGAACATGCTCTCCAATTTAAGAAGTAAACTTTTACAATACTATACAACCTATAATTTCTTCCCTATCTAATCATGTCTCCCCCTACAAATATGACTACACTATGAATGGTATATCTATATCCTTTTTATTGTTCTTTACATATGTTACTACAAATATATTCTACTATAAATATTCAGTCGTCATTTTCTCTTTTTGTGAACTTTTGTAAGCATATTAAATGTAATAGATATATGTAGGTATCTTGGATTGATTATTCCATAAAAAAAGCATCGTGTAGCATGTGGCTTTATTTCACTCATTCCGTATGCATAATGTTCCAGGTGGGTGAATAAATCCTTCTATATATCCATTCTTCTGGATATGAGCAATGTCTCTTCTTTTTTTCTCTTGTAAGTCCTCCTTCTCTCCTTTCCACATTCCAACTTTCCTGAACATCTCTTGATCTCCCTTCCTCCTTCTTTTTCTCCCTTATTCCTTTTTCTTCCCTTTGCTCCCTGCCTTCTGCTTCCTTCCTTCCCTCCAACCTTCCTCCCTACCTCCTTCCTTTCCTTCTTTCTGGCCTTCCATATTTTTATTCTTTTTTCTAAGCAATAGTTTTATCACACATATTTCCATAGTTCTCTCCTGACACTTGACAGAAACCAAGCATGTAATGTATCACATGGGAATGGGATTATTGGATCACAGATCGTGCAAATATTCAACCCCATAAAATAATGAATGCTCACCTATTTCTCTTTCTATTTATAATTCCGTCATAGAGTGGTTGATTCATCTCCTCTTTGATAATGGGATTTATCTGCCTTAATTGTTGTGGAGATTATCATCAGTGGCAATAAAATCATGCCAATGGTTGCATTTCCATTTTTATCATGAATTAAGTTAAACATCATTTCATGTGTTTGTTTACTCATCGTGTTTCCTCTTCTGTGAGATGCTGGTTTGTGCTCTTTCCCCAATTTTCTATCAAGTTTTTGTCCTTTTCTTAATTGATTTACAAGTGTTCCACTAATCCTTTGTAAATTTCATGTGTTGTAAACATTTCTTAATTTGTATCTTGTCTTCTCAGTCTCTTTTGGCTTTCTGGTTGAACAGAAGTATCTAATTAACAAGCAGGGAAAATTATTCACCATTTAGTGTTTAATATGTATTTTAATTCAATAAAATTTAGAAAAAAAATAGTTGTTATTCCCTATTCTCTTGTAAAATCTCAAGGATTCACTTTGAACTTAAATCTTTAACCTATTTGAACTGATTTTTGTGTATGGTGCAAAGGAAAATCCAATTTATGTGGGCAGTTGTGTGTTCAACACCCTTATTGAATGTTCCCTCCATTCCAATCTTCATTGGAATGATCTTCATTCCAATCTCTGTGATCTATCAAGTTGTAAATAAATAAATAAATAAATGACAGTTTATTTCCCAGATCTTTATTCTATTAGCCAACATTATTTTTATCCTGTATAAATATTATATTGACTCTATCATTTAAGCCTTATACTATGCCTTGATATGTAGTAGGGTACATCCTTTAGCTTTACCTATTTTTGGTCTTTTGACCCTCCAGATAGCCTTTAGAATGAACTTGTCAAGGTTCATTAAAAACCCTAGGATTCTGGGTCGAAATCACATTACAGTTCAGATAAATTTCAGGACAATTGATATTTGTATGACTTTGGTTTTCATAACTGTAAAAATAGTAAATGTCTTCATTTATTTATGTCTTTAAGAAAAATTGGGTGGATATGGAGACTTATCTTGGAAATAAACAATGCTGTAGTTTAGAAAAATGCTGACTCAAGTGGTCTGAATTTAATGAAGCTCTAGACTAGCACTAGACTCTCCAGTACATATATAATGTAAGATACATGTGTAATTTAAGTTTTTCTAGTTATTTCAAAAGTAAAGAGACACAGGTGAGGTCAATTTTAGTAATGTATTTATTTAACTCAGTATATTCAAAATATTATCATTTTGACATTAAAGCAATATAGATTTATTAATGAGATATTTTACATTTTTTCTGCATTCTGTCTTCAGCATTTTGCACTTACAGTCCCTCTCACTTTGGACTAACTTCATTTCACCTATTTATAGTGGCTGTATGTGATTAGCAACTATTGCAATGGCCAAAACAGCAGAGACCTGTCTTTCCACCAAGGCATTCTTGGAACAAAATACATTCTTGAGCCTAGCACAGTGGTGTACATATGTAATCCCAGCAACTTGGGAGGCTGAGGCAGGAGGATCATGAGTTTGAGGCCAGCCTCAGCAACTTAGTGAGGCCCTAAGTCATTTAGTGAACCCTGTCTTGAAATTAAAAAAAAAAAATTACAGAAAGGACTGGATGTGGCTCAGTGGTCAACACCCCAGGTTCAATCCCTGGCACCAAAAAAAAAAAAAAAAAATGTAAGAAAGAGAAAAAGTAATATCCTTGAATGCATGGTTACAAAGATGTTCCTCAGCCCTTCTAATTAAAAATATGTAAAGCATTACCCAGAGAGAATTCTGTACTAGAATTATTTTCAAAATCAAACTGTACTATGATATCCAATTGTTAGAGGTTTTAATCTATACATGTTCATTTAGTCAAATTTATTGATTACACTGTTCATATCATGTATACATATGAATATTTTGTTTGATCTATAATCATTGGAAGAGGTATATTAAAATCTTACACTATGCTAATAATATTATCATTTTTTCCCTTTTAGTTCTATTGATTTGAGCTTCATTTATCTTGAGGTTTTAAAACAATGGGTAGATTCACTTTCATTCTGCTTACATCTTTCCAATACACACAATGTTTTAATCAGTTTACAGATTAAGATTAAGAAAGCAGACCCTGTGATGAATGTCCCTTTTTGACTCAATCTCATCACTTTAGTCACATGACTCTGAGCTAGTTTGCTTCTTGGTGTCTTACATTCTTTACTGGTGAACAGAGATGATGATAGTAGATACACCATTGGGTTGTGGTGAAGATAAAATGAACTAAGGCATCTGTTATAGTTAGAATATGGTCCAACGGTGTCCCCCAGAATTCATGCATTGGAGGCTTGGTCCTCAGCTTGCTGGTGTAAAGATGGTGGGACCTTTAAAAATAAAGCCTGGTAGAAAGGTCATTAGGGACTGTGTCCTTGAAAGGGATTACGTTATTATCATAGGACCCTCAAGTTCTTGTGGGAAGATTGTTATAAAAAGAGGAAACTAGACCACCTGATTTTCTATAGTGTGCGGCCTGGCAATTGATCTCTCCCTCTCATACACACTCTCACCATTGTGATGCCTCATGATATAAGGGCCTCACCAGACTCAAGCTAATGTTGACTCCATTCTCTTAAACCTTTAGAACTGTCAGTTAAATAAATCTCTTTTCTTTATAATGTCACCTAGCCTCTGGTATTTTGTTATGCCTTTTGTTATAGTTATGAAAAAGGGCCCAAGACATATTAATGGGATTCTGGTATTTTCATACATGCATACTGTATACACACGAAACAAATTCAGACTTTCTTTTTCCACCCTCACTCCTTACAAACACGCACTTCCCAATCTCTAACAATCACTGTTGACCATTCAGGTGGACAGTTTTTAACTTCCACAAATAAGAGAGAACGTGAAGTTTTTCTTTCTTTGTCTGGCTTCTTTCACTGCAAATATTTTTTCTTGCTTCTGATTTCCATTGTTGTTTTTGAGAAGTCTTTTATTACTCTAATTCAATTCTTTTTTGAGGTATTGATGATCTGCCTCTTTCTCTCTGGTTGCTCTTAAGAACTCTTTCTGTTTTACTCCATTGATAGTCTCAGCTAACTCAGTAGCCCAGTGTCCAGCACCTCTGTCTCCTTGCCACTGCCTCAGCCCTGCATCAAGGTTTGAACGCTGCTATCAGCATTTCCCTGGGCTATCCTTGTCCTTTTTGCTTCCATTCAGCGTGTCCAGCATCACATTCAGCTCCTTTTTGTTTCACCTTTGCTCGACATTTACTGGTGTAGGAATAGAATAGTGAGCATTTGAAATCTCCCTTACTTCAGCAAATCCAGTCAGCAATGAATTAAAAACATGCTCCGTTTAGGTTACACTGATGTTTCAGCAGGAGGCTCTGTCAGTGTCCAGGTACCCTTCTGGAAGCAAAACTCATTTCGTTATTTTTTTTTTTCTTTTTTTCTTTTCAGTGCTGGGGATTGAACACAGGGCTTTGTGCTTGTGAAGCAAGCACTCTACCAACTGAGCTATCTCCCCAGCCCCTCGTTATATTTTTAAAAGCACTTTCACTTCCATTATTTCATTTCACTACCTAGAAATACTGTAGGAAATTTTTTTTGAATATTCATAAACTCAAGAGTTTATTATTTGTGGAAATTCTTGCTATTGAAAATATATAATGCTCACTGTCATAGAGACAAACAGAAATTACAGCATTTGTGTCCATAACACATAAGAACACAACATTACTCATCCAAACACCAACCCTACGATTTCAGGGGCATGGTTAAAGAGCATACACATCTTGGAAAAAATAAATAATTTGTGGGAAAAATGGTTCCTAGGAGCTAGTTGCATTTTCAGTTATAGTACTGAATGCCCAATCTGCAGGCCACCTTCAATGTTTCCCCTGAGACCACCATATCAGCCACTCAACTCTAGGTTTCACTCTCCTGTTTTGGAGTCCCGGGTTGCTCTGCTGCACAGGGGCTGAAGATCACTGGGGACAAGGACTAGCTCCTGAGAACCAGGAAATGGACCCCCAGACCAACTGACTGCACCCTGTCACTGGGAACGAAGACCCATTGATTGCACCCGGCCTCCAGGATCCCACGACTACACCAAACACACCGGACCTCCAGGACCCATGCCAGACCAACTGCATCCTGTCTCCAGGACCTCCATCTGACCACGTCCACCCTGAGCTGCAGCTCCCCAGTGCCAACACATTTTGAAGCCAGAGCAGCCATCTTGGATAATCCTGGAAGCCGGAGCTCCGATCTTTGTGTGGGGCAAATCAAATTCTGCAACACCTGCTGAAGGCTTGAAGCTCATTGTCAGGTACCTCTCATGCATCAGGCTACTGAACACTGGGAGGTTTCATTAGTATATGACTGTTATACAGTAGATTTTCTTTTTTCTCCTTTTTAAAAAATTAAGTTTTTATTTCTTTACTTTTCTTCCTTTCTTTTCCTTTTGTTTACCTGTTCCCTCAGAGTCTCTTTCTCGCTCTTTTGCATGCTAACATTCGATTTCTTTTGATTAAACTCTCACCCTTTCTATTTTCTAGAACTTCTGTATATTCTTTTCTTATCCCATTAACAGCCACATTCTACATCCCTCTGCATCCTCTCTGTCTGCCATTAGAAACTGCAGACCTTATGGCAAACCTGTTTGTTTTACCAAAGATAATATTTGAACTCATTTTATTTATTATGACAATTTTGTTATTGTCCCCATAGGGGCTATTTGGTCTAGGACTGCATAGTGTCTGATTTGGGCACTGCTAAAATTGATCTCCCATTAAAGAAAGGGTTTTGGAAACCTATAGGGCCACTCTAAGCCTATAGGGGGAAATCTGCAATACCCCAGATCTGCAGCGCTAGAGGGGAAGATACATGAACAACATGAAAAAACAAGGGAAGAAAATGATCCAAACAAATCTAGATTCTATAGTAATAGAATCCAATGACAGTATGTTAGAAGAAATGTAAGAAAAGGACTTCAGATTATACATGATTAAGATGATTCACAAAGCAAAGGATGAGATAAGAGAGCAAATGCAGGCAATGAATGATAATACCAATAAGCTGAGAGAGTGCCTGCAGGAAGCAAAAGATCATTTCAACAAAGAGATAGAGATTCTCAAAAAAAAAAAAAAAAAAAAAAAAAAAAAAAAAAAAACAAACAAAAAAACCGGAAATCCTTGAAATGAAGGAGACAATAAACCAAATAAAAAACTCAATGGAAAGCATCACCAACAGACTAGACCACTTGGAAGAAAAAACCTCAGATAAAGAAGACAAAATATTTAATCTTGAAAATAAAGTTGCCCAAACAGAGAAGATGGTAAGAAATCATGAACAGAATCTCCAAGAACTATGGGACATCATGAAAAGACCAAATTTAAGAATTATTGGGATTGAGGAAGGCACAGAGATACAAACCAAAGGAATGAACAATCTATTCAATGAAATAATATCAGAGAATTTCCCAAACCTGAAGAATGAAATGGAAAATCAAATACAAGAGGCTTACAGAACACCAAATGCACAGAATCACAACAGATCCACACCAAGGCACATTATAATGAAAATGCCAAACATTCAAAATAAAGATAGGATTTTGAAGGCCGCGAGAGAAAAGCATCAGATTACATATAGGGGGAGACCAATACGGAGAGCAGCCGACTTCTCAACCCAGACTCTAAAAGCTAGAAGGGTCTGGACCAACATATTTCAAGCTCTGAAAGAACATGGTTGCCAACCAAGAATCCTATACCCAGCAAAACTAACCTTCAGATTTGAAGATGAAATAAAATCTTTCCATAATAAACAAAAGTTAAAAGAATTTACAAATAGAAAGCCTGCACTACAGAATGTTCTCAACAAAATATTCCATGAGGAGGAAATGAAAAACAACAATGGAGTTCAGCAAAGGGAGGAACTACCTTAGAGAAAAACCACTCAAAGGAGAAACCAAGCCAACTTAAAAACCAAAAATAAGTCAAATGACTGGGAATACAAATCATTTCTCAATAATTACCCTGAACGTTAATGGCCTAAACTCCTCAATCAAAAGACATAGACTGGCCGAATGGATTAAAAAGAAAGACGCAACAATATGCTGCCTGCAAGAGACTCATCTCATAGAAAAAGATATCCACAGACTAAAGGTGAAAGGAATGGAATAAAGCTACCATGCACATGGACTCAGTGAAAAAGCGGAGGTTTCCTTCCTTATATCAGATAAAGTGGACTTCAAGCCAAAGTTAGTCAGAAGGGATAAAGAAGGACATTTCATACTGCTTAAGGGAACCATAAATCAGGAAGACATAATGATAGTAAATATTTATGCCCCAAATAATGGTGCATCCCTGTGCATCAAACAAATCCTTCTCAATTTCAAGAATCACATAGACCACAACACAATAATTCTGGGCGACTTTAATGCACTGCTGTCACCATTAGATAGATCTTCCAAACAAAGAAACCATAGAACTCAATAACACAATCAATAACCTAAACCTAATAGTCATATATAGAATATTCCATCCATCAACGAGCGGATACACTTTCATCTCCGCAGCACATGAAACCTTCTCAAAAATAGACCACGTGTTATGCCACAAAGCAGCCCTTAGGAAATGCAAAAAAATAGAGATACTGCCTTGTGTTCTATCAAATCATAATGGACTGAGAGTAGAAATCAATGACAAAATAAAAAAAGGAAATTACTCCAACAATTGGAGACTAAATAATATGCTATTGAATGAAACATGGATAACAAAAAACATCAGGGAGGAGATTAAAAAATTCTTAGAGGTCAATGAGAACGATGATACAACATATCAAAATCTCTGGGACACTATGAAAGCAGTACTAAGAGAAAAGTTCATTGCATGGAGCGCATTCAAGAAAAGAATGAAAAGTCAACAATTAAATGACCTAACATTACAGCTCAAAGCCCGAGAAAAAGAAGAACAGAATAACAGCAAAAGTTGTAGAAGACAGGAAATAATTAAAATCAGAGCTGAAATCAATGAAATTGAAACAAAAGAAACTATTCAAAAAATTGACAAAACAAAAAGTTGGTTCTTTGAGAAAGTAAACAAAATAGACAAACCCTTAGTCACACTAACAAACAGAAGGAGAGAGAAGACTCAAATTACTAAAATACAGGATGCAAAAGGAAATATCACGACAGACACCACTGAGATACAGAACATAATGAGAAGCTACTTTGAAAATCTGTATTCCAACAAAATAGAAATTACCGAAGACATTTTTGACAAATTTCTAGAGACATACGCGCCTTCCAAACTGAACCAGGAGGACATACACGATTTAAACAGATCAATATCAAGCAATGAAATTGAAGAAGCCATTACAAATCTACCATCCAAGAAAAGCCCAGGACCAGAGGATTCTCAGCCGAGTTCTACAAGACCTTCAAAGGAGAACTCATTCCAATTCTTCTCAAAGTATTCCAGGAAATAGAAAAGGAGGGTACCCTACCACACTCATTCTATAAAGCTAATATCACCCTCATACCCAAACTAGGAAAAGACATATCAAGGAAAGAAAATTTTAGACCAATATCCTTGATGAATATATATGCAAAGATCCTTAACAAAATATTGGCAAACTGTATCCAAAAACATATTAAGAAAAATGTGCACTATGATCAAGTGGGGTTCATTCCTGGAATGCAAGAATGGTTCAACATTCGTAAATCAATAAATGTAACCGATCATGTCAATAGACTTAAGGATAAGAATCATATGGTTATTTCAATTGATGCAAAAAAAAGCATTTGACAAAATACAACACCCCTTCATGCTGAAAACACTAGAAAACATAGGGATAGTAGGAACATACCTGAACATTGTAAAGGCTATTTATGCTAAGCCCATGGCCAACATCATTCTTAATGGAGAAAAACTGAAACCATTCCCTTTAAAAACGGGAACAAGACAGGGATGTCCTCTTTTACCACTTCTATTCAACATTGTCCTCGAAATTCTAGCCAGAGCAATTAGGTAGACTAAAGACATTAAAGGGATATGAATAGGAAAAGAGGAACTTAAGCTGTCACTATTTGCGGATGAAATGATTATATATTGAGAGGGTCCAAAAACCTCCTCCAGAAAACTTCTAGACCTCATCAATGAATTCAGCAAAATAGCAGGCTATAAAATCAACACGCATAAATCTACAGCATTTTTATATGCAAGCAATGTAACAGTTGAAAGGGAAATGAGGAAAACTACTCCATTTGCAATAGACTAAAAAAAATAAAATACTTGGGCATCAATCTGACCAAACAGATAAAAGACCTCTACAATGAAAACTTCAAAACATTGAAGAAAGAAATTAAGGAGGACCTTAGAAGATGGAAAGATCTCCCATGTTCTTGGATAGGAAGAATTAATATTGTCAAAATGGCCATACTACCAAAAGTGCTATACAGATTCAATGCAATTCCAATTAAAATCCTAATGATGTACCTCACAGAAATAGAGCAAGCAATCATGAAATTCATCTGGAAGAATAGGAAACCCAGAATACCTAAAGCAATATTTAGCAGGAAGAATGAACAGGGGATATCACAATACCAGAACTTCAACTATACTACAAAGCAATAGTAACAAAAACGGCATGGTATTGGCACCAAAATAGACAGGTAGATCAATGGTACAGAATAGAGGACATGGACACAAACCCAAATAAATACAATTTTCTCATTCTAGACAAAGATGCCAAAAATATGCAATGGAGAAAAGATAGCCTCTTCAACAAATGGTGCTGGGAAAACTGGAAATCCATATGCAATAGAATGAAACTAAACCCCTATCTCTCACCCTGCACAAAAATCAACTCACAATGGATCAAGGACCTTGAAATCAGACCAGAGACCCTGCATCTTATAGAAGAAAAAGTAGGTCCAAATCTTCACCTTGTGGCTTAGGATCAGACTTCCTTAACAGGACTCCCATAGCACAAGAAATAAAAGCAAGAATCAATAAGTGGGATAGATTCAAACTAAATAGCTTTCTCTCAGCAAAGGAAACTATCAGCAATGCAAAGAGAGAGCCTACAGAGTGGAAGAATATCTTTGCCACTTATACTTCAGATAGAGCACTAATTTCCAGAATATATGAAGAACTCAAAATGAAGAACTCAAAAAACTCTACACCAATAATCCAAATAACTCAAACAGCAAATGGGCTAAGGATATAAACAGACACTTCACAGAAGAAGATCTACAAGCAATCAAGAAACATATGAAAAAAAATGTTCAACATCTCTAGTAATAAGAGAAATGCAAATCAAAAGCACTCTAAGATTCCATCTCACCCCAATTAGAATGGCGATTATCAAGAATACAAGCAACAATAGCTGTTGGAGAGGATGTGGGGGAAAAGGTACACTCACACATTGCTGGTGGGACTGCAAATTAGTGCAGCCACTCTGGAAAGCAGTGTGGAGATTCCTTAGAAAATTTGGAATGGACCCACCATTTGACCCAGCTGTCCCACTCCTTGGCCTATACCCAAAGGACTTAAAATCAGCATACTACAGAGATACAGCCACATCAATGTTCATAGCTGCTCAATTCACAATAGCCAGACTATGGAACCGACCTAGATGCCCTTCATTTGATGAATGGATAAAGAAACTGTGGTATGTATATACAATGGAATATTACTCAGCTATAAAGAATAATAAAATTATGACATTTGCAGGCAAATGGATGAAATTGGAGAATATCATGTTAAGTGAGAAAAGCCAATCTCAAAAATCCAAAAGAGGAATGATCTCACTGATAAGGGGATGATGACACTTAATGGGTTTTGGGAGGGCGGCAAGAATGCAGGAAGGAGGGACTATATAGAGGGATAAGAGAGTTGGGAGGGTTGGGGGGGATGGAAAAAAATAACAGAATGAATCAAACATCATTACTCTATGTAAATATATGAATATGCAAATGATATGCTATTACTCCAAGTACAAACAGAAACAACATGTATCCCATTTGTTTACAATGAAAATAAATTTAAAAAATACACATCAATGTAGAAACTACAATGATGTATTCATATAGGTACATAACAATTTTACAGGGATATATTGTAGGTTAATTCGGAGGAAAATTGTTTTCTTTGTAAATATTAGTTTTATCCTCTACACACAGGATGCTTGAGTTTTTTATGTTCTTCTGATATTTCTTTTCTCAGAAGTTCTACATATTTTTTTCTAAACATAAATACATGTGATATATCACATATATATTGCACATATATAAAACTTAAACATGGTGTTTTATACTATTTCTTAAACTGGATGTACTATTACTGTAGGAAATTAATGGCTCTCTCTTTTGTTTGTGTAAAAATTGTCTAACAAGGAGTCTTTTAGATTATCTTTTGAGATTTTTCATTTGCTTCACTGAAGTTTTAGGTATCTGTGTTGCCAAAACTATGGCCCATACTATATATTTTCTGGTTTAATTTTTGTATTTACAAATATCTCCTTCAACAGAAATGCTGGTGAATATTTCTAGTACAATTACAGTTTTCCTATTTATAGTTACCTTTAATTTATTTTAAGTTGGTTTTAGAGATATGACTGTGAAGGAAGCTCATTTAATATTTACTCCAGTGATTATATGAATAATCTGTTTACTTACTGGGTAATTATCTGAAATAATAATAATTATCTAAAATATCTGATTATTTACTGAACAATCCATTCTTTTTTCCGGGGACAGTACCAGGGATTAAACTCAGGGCATTCAGTCTCTGAACCACATCCCCAGTCCTCTTTGGATTTTATTTAGCAGTGAGTTGCTTTGAGTTGCTTAGTGCCTTGTTTTTGCTGAGGTTGACTTTGAACTCATGATCCTCCTGCTTCAGCCTCCAGATTACTGGAATTACAGGATGGCACCACTGTGCTCAGCAAATAATCAACTTTTTAATGCTGATTTGAAGTACTATTTTTGCCAGAATAAATTATTTTATGTTTTGTTCACTTTTCTGGTTCTGTTATTCTATTTCTCTGCTGTTTCATTTCAGTGTTTTAGTATTGAATATAATATGTTCAATGCAATACATTTCTTTATTGCTTTTCTTTATCGATATTCTCAAATACTTATTGTTTTCAAGCATTCATTAAACATCTTTAAATGAACACAAAAAGATAATTTAGGATTATAATTGTTAAATATTTACATTAATTATAGGATAATCTTTTCATTAACACTTTCATTCAAGAAATGGTCTGTTTTTTTCTTTATTCATCTTATTAGTGATCATTTATTAGAATTTTATACTCTCTTCATATGGGACATATAAAGTTTATTACTAATAAAAGTACTTTTAAAATATAAATGTTTTTTTGGGCTTGGGAAAATTGCAAGCATAGTCAAAAGTAGAGAGAATATTAAAACAAACATGTACTTATCTGTTACATATATTCAATAATTATAAACTCATAACTATTGTTTTTCATCTATGCCCTTATCCAGATCTTATCACACATTTTAATTTGAAGAAAATTCCAAAGGCTATTGGGTTTTCTTTGTGGGTATGTGTGTGTGCATATGCATGCACAAACGCACCAATATTTCAGTGTCAGTGAAAGTTAAGGACTAAACATTTTAAACATATTTATCTTAACTACCCTGGAGGTTGAGACAAGAGGATTGCAAGTTCAAGGTAAGCCTAGGCAACTAAGTGAGACCCTGTCTCAAAATAAAAAGGCCTGGAGATCTGCTCAGTGGTAAAGTTCCCCTGGGTTAAAACCCCAGTAGTGGAAGTGAGTAAACAAATAAAGAAACAAGCATATTCATGTTGATCTTCAGGTGAAAAATTCACTGTGATTCCAGAATAAGTTAATTAAAATCTAGAAATTGCAGTTTCATCATCTTTAAAACAAAAGCAATAACAACTATCTTTTTGGTTTAATTAAATAAATACTACTAACACTGTTATAAATAATAAATTAGATCACATTCATTTTTCAACTTTTCTTTTTACAGATCTATTTTATATTAAATCATCACAACTTTCTAGGATGAAAGCACTCAGGTAATTATACACTGATACTGTAATATATTATTGGAATCCAGTTGTGACTCTCTTGCTTTGCACTTTTGCCTCTGTCTTACAAGTGACCTTATTTTCTAAACCTTTGATTCATTTTATCCAGCTTTTGAATATCCAGGTTTTACTAGTTCACTTTGATAGTTTTCCTTCTTCCCTATGACTTGGAAAATTTGACAATTACCTGAATTAAAAAAATAGTGCACAATGATCCCAGGGATGCAAAGTTGATTCAACATATGGAAATGGACAAATGTAATACATCATATTAGTAGACTTAAAGATACCATTTGACAAAATACAGCAATAATTCATGTTCAGAATACTGAAAAAACTAAGGATAGAGAGAATATACCTCAACATGGTAAAAACTGCATATGACAAACTCCAGGCCAATGTCATTCTAAATGGAGAAAAACTGAAAGCATTCCCTCTAAAAACAGAAGCAAGACAAGGATGTCCACTTTTACCATTTCTCTTCAACACAGTCCTTGAAACTCTAGCCAGAGTAATCGGAAAAGAGAAAGAAACTAAAGGGATACAAATAGGGAAAGAAGAGCTCAGACTATCTGATGATGACATGATTCTGTATTTGGAAAACAAAAAACCTCCACCAGTAAACTTCTAGAACTCATAATGGGATTCAGCAAAATAGTAGAATACAAAATTAACACCCATAAGTCAATTGCATTCCAATACTCCAATGATATCGACTGAAAGAGAAATGAGGAAAACCATCCCATTCACAATAGCCTCGGGAAAAAAAAAAATTACTTAGGAGGAAATCTAACAAAAGAGGTGAAAGCCCTCTATAATGAAAACAACAGAACACTATAAAAAGAAATTGAGATAGAGCTTTGAAGATGGAAAGATGTCCGATGTTCTTGGATTGGCAGAATTAGTGTTGTAAAAAAGGCTGAACTACCAAAAGTGCTACACAGATTCAAGGCAATTCCTATCAATATTCCAATGACATTCTTCATAGAAATAGAAAAGGTAGTCATGAAACTCATTTGGAAAAATGAGAGGCCCAGAATAGCCAAAGCAATTCTTAGTTAAAAATAAGAGGCAAGACATCACACCAGATCTTTGCCACCTGCACCACAGATTGGGTGTTAATTTCCAGGATATAAAAGGTCTCAAATCTTAACAACAACAACAACAACAACAAAATAATAATAATAATAATAATAATTCAATCACTAAATGGGCAAAGGAACTGAACAGACACTTCTGAAAAGAAGAAATATGAATTATCAACAAATATATGAAAAGATATTCAAAATCTTTAGCGATTAGAGAAATAAAAATGCAAATTAAAATGACACTGAGATCCCATCTTACTCCAATCAGAATGGCAATTATCAAGAATACAAGTAAAAACAAATGTTAGCAAGGATGTGGGGAAAAGAGAATGTCATACATTGCTGGTGGTACTGCAAAATGGTGCAACCACTGTGGAAAGCAGTACAGAGATTCCTCAAAAAACTAGAAATGGAAGGACAATATGACCCAGTTATCCCACTCCTCAGCACATATCCAAAGGATTTAAAGTCAGCATACTACTATGACACAGCCACATCAATGTTTATAGCAGCATAATTCACGATAGCTAAGCTATGCAAGCAGCCTAGATGCCCATCAAAGGATGAATAGGTAAAGAAATTGTGGTACATATGCACAATGGACTATTACTCAGTCATAAAGAGGAACGAAATTACGGCATTTGCCTGTAAATGGATAGATCTGGAAAATATCATGCTAAGTAAAATAAGGCCATCCCAAAAACCCAAAGTTCAAATGTTTTCGCTGATATGTGGGAGATAAACTGTTATAAAGGTGGGGAGGGGAAGAAGAGAAGTTCAGTAGATTATACAAAGGAGAATGAATGGAAGGAAAGAGGGCTAAGAATAAAAATAGGAAGGAGAGTAGCATGAATCTAACATAGTTTTCCTATGTACACATATGAAAATACCTAAGTGAATCCCACCATCAGGCCTACCCATAAGAATGGGGTCCTAATTAGAATAAGATCTATTTCTTGCTTGTGTAATTTTATCAAAATGGATTCTACTGCCACGTATAACTAAGAAGAACCAATACAAAAAGCCAAGTAGTATTTAAATACACCAAACAGTTCCCTGACCTAGCATCTCCCCCAAAGGTAGAAATACTTAGTATTTTTACCTGTACTTTTAGTTATACAGCTTGTTATCTCTATTCTTTTTCTTACTGTTTTTTTCTTAATTTTAGATATTATCTGTTTACTTCCTATTACAGATTAGAATTTAATTCTATCACACTCCCACTTTCCCCACATAATTCCCATCTCTCTCCATGTCCCCAACACAGTCATATTATACTTTACAAATTAATATTCAGTGCTTATTTTATTAGTACTTTGTATATATTGTTAATAAATTAGTATGTGGTACATTATTAAATTTTCTTTATTCTAAAAAAAAGGAATTATTATTAGCCTGGTGGAACCCTATGTTATTGTAGTAGAGAATGTATGTATTTGTTTGCCAAAACCTCTAAATTGTAAAAATCATAAAATGAACATTACTGTTCGTAGATTAAAAAATTAGAGAAGCAAACATTTGAGATTTATTCATGGAAGAGCATGGTCTTCAAAACATTTTGGGATTTAGTTCATTTTTAGTTTCTTTACCTAGCTTTATTCTTTTTCTTTCTTAAATTCAAAGGTCCAGGTTACATGCCCCTTTTCTAATATTCTAAAGGATTTTATGCATTAATACTATATTTATTATGTTATTTTATTTATGGCCTTCCTCTCTAAAAAGTATGACCCTTTCAATGGTAAAAACAAAATCTTACACAGATACTCAACAAATGTGGAAGAACAAATGAGAAAATAAATGAACATATATGTAAACCATCCTCTCCACTTGCCAAACATAAATATCAGCTGGTTCTGTTTTTGTTTTTATATAGAAGAAGAAAATAAAATTTCCATCCCAGGTCCTTCAGAGGAAGATGATAGTCTCATCGTGCTCCAAAAATCACATTACCATTCTGGAACCCTTAATCACCTCCCAAGTGCCCAGAGTATGTGAGCTATCTGTCTTTGCTTCCATTTCTCTATAGACTCCATTCATTTTCTACACTTCCCAGGAGATCTAAATTGAAGAATATTGTGTTCTGAGAATAAAAGAGACGAAATGTTTGAAATGATGGTGAGAAGCAAACTCCCTCAAAATCACAAATTATATGGTAATGCCATCAAGCTTTCTCCCTGCAGACAGAGGATACACTCAGCAGGTGACGGTGATAAAGGCTACAAATACTCATTTCGGGTCTGCAGAAGACCCACTTTCATCCCTTAGGGATTGCAGTAAATCAGTTTGGGACTCCGTGTCTTTATTTCTCACAGTGATAACTTGTTTCATAGTGAGTTAGCTCAAGAACTTAATAATAATTAAGACTGTGAAAGGAAAGTGAAAAACAATTAAGAACCATGAAAATAATTGTGGATATTAGAGAACAATAAAGTGGGAATTTTAAACCTTTGAAAAGCTGTGTTAAGAAACGTTCTTCATGTTGAGCATGAAATTATGGATCTCAATGTTTCAGGTTCCAGCTTTAGATTTGAAAATGAGTTCATATACACCAGGAGATTTTGTGTGCTTTATGGCTCAGTGTAAAAATTAGCCTTGGACAGGCAGGACTTTCCTCAATTTCAATTGTCCTGGAAAAGAAACGAGTTATGCTTACTGAGTCACGCACATTTTTCTTCCATTCATTGTCAAATGCCTGTCCACATCCTGCAAGTTTGAAACCTGTACTGACTTGGTTTCTGGGTATTTCTTTCACATTTTGTTGGGTTTCATGGTGTTCAATGCTTTCCTTTGCTTTGTAGAAAATATATTTTTTGAGATTTTGATACATTGCTGAATTTTGTTTGCTTTTGCCCCCATTTTGAGGTAGAAAGTATGTAGCCTACTAAATACCTATATGGATCAATTATTAAAATACTTCGAGATAGAGATAGAGGTTTCCAAATGTTGTCTGAAGGCAATTTCACTTTTAGTGAAGATTTTAAGCTCTGGGTGTATTTCTCTTATTCATGTTTTAAATGGAATTCTGTTGGATGCAGCAACTCCCCACCCTTACCCCGCAGTGAGCACGGATGAACCTACTAACACCTTTGTCCTCCTGGTCATGTTAAAGACATCTCTGGAAACCTGAAGGCAGAGATTTATGAGAGCTCATCAAATGGTAATCATCTAGTGCCCATCTGTTCATGTCAAGGCAAGATATTCTATGGAACAAGTAAACAAAATCCACCTTTTGCTCACCACAATGCAAGGAAGAGTGGGCCTCCAAACATAGCAACCAATACCACACCTCCAGAATGCTTATGAAAAGTTAACAAAGAAAAAAAAAAAAAAGCCATCTTCCACATTCCCCAACCCATTCATTTGTTAACACTTCTCATTTTTATTTTTTTCTTCACAAAGCATTTGTAGCACAAAGACAAAAAATTTAACTCTATATTTTTATACTGTTATTTCCCTTAAGCCCTATCTTCATTTATTATGAACGGCTCTTCGTTTTGAAGATGAACATAGTTCACCCTTGCCAGTTTCCAGCATTTTTCCTAACATCGTATAGGAAATATACAGCTATAGGTCCTCAGTTGCCTTTTAAAGAAAGAGAAATCAAAATTAAATCAGGAGCCATATAGTTTCACAAACAATTTTTGTTAAAGCTCTATAATTAGCCCTTCTTCCATTATTATATTACCATCAGCAGTTCTTGCTTTGACATTTTTTTTTCAGGAGGGACTTCATTTATCACACTGGTTGTGAATTACAGATAGCAGCAGAAGGAGATAAGATGACTGGATATAATTACCATTATGTCTACAAGCATGTCTGAAGAGATTGATGTAAGTAACCTTGGTTTTAAAACATATTTGACTTCACCAAGATTATGGTATTATCAAAATTGCCCACAGACCAATTACAAGATTCAGTTGGTAAAGCTACTATATAAAGGAATTAAGGGTTGAAAGTGTGTTAATCCTTAATATGAATTTCACAGGGCCACTAACTAACTTTTGACGAAAGAGCAACATGCTCAACCAAATCTCTAAAATCCAGTGTTTTCAGATATCAGAACACAGGCAGCAAAATCACAGACATTGCTTGATAAATATTGCCTTTATCTCAGATGGAAAGGACTAAAAAGGAGCCACTGCTGAAATGATGCTACATTTTGTTTCCACCATGAAGCAGACTTTGAGATGGAGATTTGCCTGATGGAAATTTACTGGGGAGATGCTTCAGAATCAACACCTGTGGGAGAGTGAAGGAGGCAGGGCTGGGCAGGAGGAGCAGGTGAAATGCAGTCACAGCAAAGGCTTCAGCTGATCCTATTAGGGGCTCTGGAATTGGGACAACCATAGAAAACAATGGGGTATTTTGCCAGTGTTCATTGCATTAAAACTCATTAGTTATTATAGCATTCAAATAGTTCACTGATCCAGGTCCTTGAATGTTGTAATTTTCCCTGGATTAAAATTTGGAATTCACTCACATGGTGGTTCTGGAAATTACATGAAACTTCACTCTTTGCCTCTAACAGTGGCTTTGTTATACTTTTATTTATTTATTTATTTATTTATTTATTTATTTATTTATTTATTTTTGTATTGGGATCATGGTTACAAAGGTAGGGCTGAATTTTCTGCAGTAAAGTCAGAATCCTATGTACCAGTGTTGACTCATTTCTTCCTCACACCATACACCAGATCCATCCCAAGTCTTTCAAGTTTAATTCCTAAGTCTTTCTTGCTTTTCCATTTCCTTTATCCCCTGTTACTATTTCCTTAATTCAAGTTTTTCATGCCTGTTAATGAAATAATCTCCCAAGTGGTTTCTAAGATTTGACTCCTGTCCTCTTTGTTTTGTTCTCCACCCAGCAACCAAGGTGATCAATTGTTGGGGGCTGTGCCATGCAGACGGCGCCAGGATGGCACCTGGCAGTCAGCCAGAGGTTGTTGGCAGCAATGAGGTTAATTGACATAAGCACACTCAGGTGATTTATTGTCCACGCACACAATGCACGTGCATGTGTTCTTGAGCACTCCTAATCGTGCCTGCTCCGACGTCTAGCTTCTTGCCTAATCTTTGCATAAGAGGCATGGCCCTACCCTCCACCTCCTGGAGGGAATATAAGTGGGTAGTAGATAGAAGGCAGAGAGCAGCAGCTAGCAGAAAGAAGTGGAGAGAAGCCACTAGCAGAAAGGAAGAAGAAAAGGCAGCAAGCAGATAGAAGCAGCTCGCAGAGAGAAGCAGCAGACAGGGACGGAAGGCAGATCACAGAGCGGAGAATTGAGAACACACCTCTAGATCACAGATAGGCAGATCGCAGTACATGAAAGACATCGTTAGGAAGCACCTCAGATAGACGCACCCTTAGTTCACAGGATGCAGGACACACCTTTAAGAAGCAGCAGAACTAAGAAGATATGGATCACTGAAAGTGTAGTCTCTCTCTCTTAAGCAAAGTCTCTCTCTCTCTCTCTCTCCTCTCAAAGCAAGTAAGTCTCATTTCCTCTATCCTCTATAAACAAGCAAGGAAGGAAGCAGCTCAGAAATAGAAGTAGCTCAGTTTCCAGTCCACTTTTGATAAATACCCACGCAATTGTTGCCGCGGGCGGTAATAAATATCCACGGACGGCAACAATGAATTAAAAGAGCAAACCTGATTGTGTCACGTTTTTACATCTTTCTAAGGCTTCCTTATACCTGAGGGTAAAGTCTGGCATCATCCATAAGCTTACAGCCCCACCAGATCTGGATCTGGCACTTGGAAAGATGTCCAGTCTCACTTTACACCTGTCTTCTTCTCCTATGCTACTTGTTCAGTTTTTTTCATGGGTCCTGCTTCCTCCCTCCAAGGGCCTTCACCTAAGCTATTCTCCTGGCCAGGAAATTCTCCTAGAGCTTTCCTACTGCCTTCTTTCTTCCCCACAAAACGAATCTGAAGTAAATGCACCCTTTAAGGTTTAACTTCGATATCTTTTCCACAGGGAGGGTATTCCCAACTGGATGAAATCCTCTGCTGCAGTTGTATAGCATGGTTGTATTTATACCTTGTAAAACAACTCATCACACTTGAGAATGAATGAACTATTTCAATTTCCTGTCAGGGTGACTCTTGAGAATGTAAACCTTGTCTGCCTCTTTTCACCTAGAAAATCACTTACAGAGTAGGAGGTCTCAATGGTATTCTTTAAAAAAAAAATTAACACTTTTTCTTATTATAAAATAAGGCATATTCAATGGAGACAAATGAAAACTAAAGAACAGTTGAAATTTTAAAATAATCTATTATCCCACAAACAATAAGCACTCTTCCCATCTGTAACTTCATTCTGATCATTTTTCTAAGAATGTAAAAAATCTATGTTTAGGTTTGTTTGTGGGTACACAGGTGGGACAGGGTTGGAAGTATATCGTATATAGTTTCACTTTTTGAAATTTTAAAATAGAACATGATGTAAAATACTCCTCAATGCCATCCAATACTCTTTTCAGCTATGACTTAAGGAGTCTCTGCATGGAAATCCATCATCATATAGTTTACCAATCCTCTTTTTTACCTATTTGTTTCTAACTGCTGCCTTGTCTAAATAATGCCAAATAAACCTACGAGCATAACTTCAAAAATGAACTACTGCTGTCTCCTGCTTTTCTCTCCCCCTGACTCGCTTTCTTTCTCCTCCTCCTCGCTTTTCACACTCCTTCTTGCACGTGCCCTTTCTCTTTCCCTTTCTTTTCCTCTCATTTTCTCTCTTATCCTGCAAGGAGACACTCTGTTTACTTAGTAAACTCCCTTATGTGATGTCCCGTGTCCGGCATGGTTTTTGTGGGATTCCTTACATTGGTGCCGTGCTTCGGGATGGGTCCTTCCACTGTCTCTTAAGCAAGTGGAACCCCATCTGAGCCCCAGTGCCCCCTGGACGCAGCCTCACCTTCGATTCGCCCAGACGCTCTGCTCTGCTCTGTATCCATCACCGGACTTCAGATTGGTGAGTCCCCTAGGCGGATTCCCCAGGCTGATTTACTACCAGCCACAACTGGCCCTCTTAGTCGGTCTCATCTGCCGGGTGGATTCCTGATTTTATGGTAGAGATTCTCACTCAGGGTTGAGGCTCATCTCATGTTCGCGCACTCGTACTCGAAAACCCTGACGTCAGGTCCTCAACTCTTCTCGGCTTTTGCCTGGCCCCACATTGATGCTTGTGTGATGACACCATCTATGTGCTGCCTTCTTGTCTCCAGTCAACTACTCTCGCCTCAGGACGCCCTGGTCACAGACTCAGCTGTATCAGTCTCCACCATGGGACCTGGGTCCTCCATTCCAGCAGATTCAACCTTTCGCCTGACTCCTGGCTTATATTTGGCCACAGTACCCTTTAGATAATCAATCTGAAATGGCCGTGTAATTGCACACAGCTTCTGTGAGTGAGCAGGCAGATGGAAAGGGTTTTCTTATCTCCAAGTCTCTCCTTTCTTGTGCTTCTAAGCTCTTCCTGCAAACTCAAAAGCCTCCTTCTTCTCCCCCTCTTAATCCCTCCTCCTCCTCCAACTTTGACTCAGCTGTTTCTGCTTCCATTCCCCAGCCCAGCCCACCTAGTCCTCCTCCCAGGAGGTCCCGCATACGCCAGTGTGGAGGGAGTAACCAGCGCAACCATCAGTGGGGTGTCCCAGTAAGGAGTATGATGTAGCAGCCCCATTCCCCACAAGTAGTGGGAGATAATGTTTTACAATTTTCTGCATCCAAACCTGAACTGATTACTAACCAGGAAAAAGGGTTAAAATGCCCTAGGCATCAAATTTCTGCTAGAACCTATTAGCTCCTTTCAGATCCAAATCTCAGTCAAGGCTTATATTGAAATGTAAATGGAGGAAGCCAGAATGCTCAGTGGAAGAGGAGTCTCCAACCCAAGGAAAATAAGTGTCCATCTTAAATTTCTCCTGGGCTGCAACACAACACTTTATCTCTCCCTTTTCCTCTTCTCCCTGCCCTTCTTTTTCCCATTTTCTCATGCTATAATTAATGGCCATTATCATTTTTCTTCTAGGACTTTTGTTTTTCTTAAATGCTATCTTTTTGAGCTCATAATTTTGATCCTACATACCTAGGTTAATGATTTTTGATCAGTTCTTTTTATCCAACTCTAGAGTTACTTTTGAACATCTGTTACATTGCAATGGAGATAAACCTTACAACGACTTTACTTTTGTGTTAAATATAAGCGTGCATAAAAATTAAAATTTAAAAAAAGGATCCAAATACTTTTAATTCACATGATTTCAAAAGGTTCAATTTAAATTGGGTAAACTAATAGAAGCAAAATGTCTTTAAAATTAACTCACAAGTCTCTAGGTGGTCAAACTCATTAAATGTTGATGTTTATAAAATGTCTAAATCAATTTTTCTAGGACTTTTCTTCCACAGGAAAGAGACGGCAAATGCTGTTGGTACACTTGTCTGATATCTTGTTTTTTTTTTACAATAAGATGAGTGAATTAGAGTGGACATGTATGGGATTACTCAAATGTGTTTGTTAGAGACATCTGATTAATTTATAAAGTTATCCCATGGAGTAACATTCTTAAAAACATTATTCTTTGTATATTAAATGTGTTCATATGTTCCAGGTATACAAGCCTTTAAAGCAGAAACTTTATCAAGCTGCTATTCTCCAAATTAAACTTGTCTGTAATGGTAATTTTAAACTCATCATTTAATGTTCTATTAAAGGACATGTCATCAATAGGGTATATGTAACACTGAGATAAAAGAAATTTAAATGTATTTCTAAAAATTAGTGAGAGCCTGATTTGTTTAAAGGTTAATAAGCTAATATCACCCTCATACCCAAACCAGGAAAAGACACATCAAGGAAAGAAAATTTTAGATCAATATCCTTGATGAATATAGATGCAAAGATCCTTAAAAAATATTGACAAACTGTATCCAAAAACATATTAAGAAAATCGTGCACCACGATCAAGTGGGGTTCATCCCTGGAATGCAAGGATGGTTTAACATCCATAAATCAATAAACATAATACATCTTGTCAATAGACTTAAGGATAAGAATCATATGGTTATTTCAATTGATGCAGAAAAAGTGTTGGATAAAATACAACACCCCTTCATGCTCAAAACACTAGAAAAAATAGAGATGGTAGGAACATACCTGAACATAGTAAAGGCTATTTATGCTAAGCCCATGGCCAACATCATTCTTAATGGAGAAAAACTGAAACCATTCCCTTTAAAACCAGGAACAAGACAGGGATGTCCTCTTTCACCACTTCTATTCAACATTGTCCTTGAAACTCTAGCCAGAGCAATTAGGCAGACTAAAGACATTAAAGGGATACGAATAGGAAAAGAGGACCTTAAGCTGTAACTATTTGCGGATGACATGATTATATATTTAGGGGATCCAAAAACCTCCTCCAGAAAACTTCTAGACCTCAACAATGAATTCAGCAACGTAGCAGGCTATAAAATCAACACACATAAATCTACAGCATTTTTATACGCAAGTGACGAAACAGCTGAAAGGGAAATGAGCAAAACAACTCCATTTGCAATAGCCTCAAAAAAAAAAAAAAAAAACTTGGGAATCAATCTAACCAAAGAGGTAAAAGATCTCTACAATGAAAACTTCAAAACATTGAAGAAAGAAATTGAGGAAGACCTTAGAAGATGGAAAGATCTCCTATGTTCTTGGACAGGCAAAATAAATATTGTCAAAATGGCCATACTACCAAAAGTGCTATACAGATTCAATGCAATTCCAATTAAAATACCAATAATGTACCTTACAGAAATAGAGCAAGCAATCATGAAATTCATCTGGAAGAATAAGAAACCCAGAATAGCTAAAGCAATCTTTAGCAGGAAGAATGAAACAGGGGGTATCGCAATACCAGAACTTCAACTATACTACAAAGCAATAGTAACAAAAACGGCATGGTATTGGCACCAAAATAGACAGGTAGATCAATGGTACAGAATAGAGGACATGGACACAAACCCAAATAAATACAATTTTATCATACTAGACAAAGGTGCCAAAAATATGCAATGGAGAAAAGATAGCCTCTTCAACAAATGGTGCTGGGAAAACTGGAAATCCATATGCAATAGAATGAAACTAAACCCCTATCTCTCACCCTGCACAAAAATCAACTCACAATGGATCAAGGACCTTGAAATCAGACCAGAGACCCTGCATCTTATAGAAGAAAAAGTAGGTCCAAATCTTCAACATGTCAGCTTAGGACCAGACTTCCTCAACAGGACTCCCATAGCACAAGAAATAAAAGCAAGAATCAATAAGTGGGATAGATTCAAACTAAATAGCTTTCTCTCAGCAAAGGAAACTATCATCAATGCAAAGAGAAAGCCTACAGAGTGGGAGAATATCTTTGCCACTCATACTTCAGATAGAGCACTAATTTCCAGAATATATAAAGAACTCAAAAACTCTACACGAAGAATCCAAATTACCCAATCAACAAATGGGCTAAGGATATGAACAGACACTTCACAGACGATCTACAAACAATCAGCAAACATGAAAAAATGTTCACCATCTCTAGTAATAAGAGAAATGCAAATCAAAACTACACTAAGATTCCATCTCACCCCAATTAGAATGGTGATTATCAAGAATACAAGCAACAATAGGTGTTGGCGAGGATATCGGGAAAAAAGTACTCATACATTGCTGGTGGGTCTGCAAATTAGTGCAGCCACTCTGGAAAGTAGTGTGAAGATTCCTTAGAAAACTTGGAATGGAACCACCATTTGACCCAGCTATCCCACTCCTCGGCCTATACCCAAAGGGCTTACAATCAGCATACTACAGAGATACAGCCACAACAATGTTCATAGCTGCTCAATTCACAATAGCCAGACTGTGGAACCAACCTAGATGTCCTTCTATTGATGACTGGATAAAGAAACTGTGGTGTGTGTGTGTGTGTGTGTGTGTGTGTGTGTGTATATATATATACACACACACACACACAATGGAATATTACTCAGTTATAAAGAATAATAAAATTATGGCATTTGTAGGCAAATGGATGAAATTGGAGAATATCATGCTAAGTGAGATAAGCCAATCTCAACAAACCAAAGGACGAATAATCTCACTGATGAGCAGATGATGACACATGATGGGGGGTGGAAGGGGGGCAAGAATGGAGGAAGGAGGGAGTGTATAGAAGGAAAAGAGGGGTGGGAGGGGTGGGGATGAAGGAAAAAAATAACGGAATGAATCAAACATCATTACTCTATGTAAATGTATGAATATGCAAATGGTATGCTGTTACTCCACGTAGAAACAGAAACAACATATATCCCATTTGTTTACAATAAAAACAAATTAAAAAAAATTTTAAGAACCCAGATAATTAAAGAGATTTGCTAAATCCTTAAAAAAATGCAATACTGATTGCCTAATATAACTCAATCCTTTTCCAGATTCTTTTTTTTTCTGCCATTTTTCCCCCTTCCCCCAGACCCCACTGACCCCTATTTTCCCTCCTACAGTCCCTCCTTCCTCCATTCTTGCCCCCCTCCCTAACCCTAACCCTAAACCTAACCCTAACGCTAACCCCTCCCACCCCCCATTATATATCCTTTGGATTTTTGAGATTGGCTTATCTCATTTAGCATGATATTCTCCAATTTCATCCATTTGCCTGCAAATGCCATAATTTAACATTCTTTATGGCGGAGTAATATTCCTCCAGATTCTTTTGAAAGTTTACTTCCAGGAAAAAAAAAATTAATAAAATAAAAATTGTTGGAGAGTAAATAATAATGTCATTTTGTTGCCAAATTAGTATAAGGGAATGTGGACAGTGAATCCTCTATGGATATATCCAGTGACTGAGTGTCCTGGCAGTTTATCTACTTTATAGCAGTTTTGAGGGCAAAAGTTGCCTTCTGCTATGCACTTGACACTTGTTAGAGGAGCTGTTCACAGATTCAGGTGTAAAAGCAGATGATCATATGTAACTATAATACTATTTGTATACAATAAAATGATAGCTGTTATTGGAAATCACATTTAAGAAAATAAAATATTCTAACACCAGGTTAACTTTTGTACTAACTGCCATAATGAACCAGAAAAAAGTCCCAAACATAAGGAGACTGGAGGTTTATGCCACTCCAGGGAATTTGGAATTATAGACTAGGATAACACTGATAGTCACTCCTAGAATTTAGAACCATGTGAAACTGAATGATCTTAAATCAGTCAAGAGAGTTTTTAAAAATATATTACAAGTCAGAAGAAAAGAGCCTCAAATTTAAAAAGAAGCTGAAATTCTATGGCTGGCTGTGGAGACTCGCCTGATGTGCTGATTTTGTTCTTATAGAAGCCCAGACCAGATTACTACTCTATGCTGATCTCCCTCCCTCATGTCCCAGCCGCATCGTGTTTCCTGATATGGAATATCTACCAATGGAAAGAATAAGCTTTTACTCTCACTTTTTAGTATTTGGAATACTTTCATTCACAGGCCAAACCATTTCATTCTCCAGTCAGAACCATAATAAGATGATTTCCCACAGGTACCTCAAACTAATGAAAATTGCTTATCAGAAGATATCTGAATACACTGATTTCTCATGCATTCCATATTAGTGATGGGATAATAACGTTTGATTTATTATGCTCACTATTTTAAGCAGTTTTCATGCTTAATTTTAATTACTCCTCAAAAATGACTGCCCTGTGACGTACGAAATAGTATCATGTTTAATTTATTGACGAAGAACTCAAAGTACAGAGAGTTTAAGTAACTCAAGCAAGATCAATAGGTAGAAGGCAATGGAAGCCAAATTTGAGGCCAGGCAACTTGAGTTCTACAACCACGGCAGTTAGCCCTTTTTTTCTGTTTCCTCTCACTGAGAGAACTACTATGTCATTAAGCACGAAATCTTGAGTTATAGTAAGGCAGACCAAGACTCTGATCCCAATGAGAGCTTAAAATAAAGACTAATTTTAATTTTTCATCATGTATAGTTTTTAAATTTTTGAACATACATATATGTATGAAATATATATATACTTCTTTTTTTCTAACTTGTTACCAGCAACAACAGTATTGATCTTTCTAAGTCACCAGGAGCTCCCCACGTCTACCCTTGCCATTTTGTGTAAGGGCATCAGTTCTGCAGATTCACATTTGAACATTTTTACAAATAAATGTTTTTCAGTCTGCCTATATTGGCCACCTATTTGTTACCTGCTTATTATCCCCACAATTAGATAAAATACCTCATGCAATTCCAACTGCTAACTTTACCTAAACCACCAAGTAGAAAAAAAATTTGCAGATGTACACAGCTGATATGAAGGTTCATTGATTCCCTGGGGTTAAATGTAATGAATAACTAACATTGTGTTCATGACTGTGGAGAGGGATTCATAGTCATGATCAGTGTCAGGGACAAAATGTGGAAGAACTGCATACAGGAGTTTTTAATAATTGTATCATACTATGCAAACCATGGAAGCAAAATCAATACTTAAGGGTATTGTTTTAAAATGGCACTCAGGCCATGTAATGTAGGTTGCAAGGAACATGAACTTCATGTCTATTATTATTCTAAGGAAAAAAGTATACAAGGGAAAAGAAAGACTGGACATGAAACATGATTCAAAAAGAAAAAAAAAAGCATTTTAAAATAACTATTGGTAAATTTATTGTTGTCTCTTTTGGTGCCCAGTAACATGAAATGGAAATGCAGTAAACAGCATGAGAAAAACATGCAATTATAATATAGTATTAATGACCATAAAAACCTTTAGTTCCTGATTTAATGCATTCAAAACTTTGAGCAAGTTACCAAAACACTCTATGCCTCAGTAGTCACAGAAGTATATTATCTATGTATTTATATTATCCCATGTTTTATATAAATGGATGTGCTTAACCCCATGACAAGACAGCAGGAATTTTTCAATCAGTGTGAATTGAATTTGATCTCCTATGGTCCTTAGGCATGTTGATGAAATCATTCTCTAGTTTTAAAAGGTGAAAAAAAATGATAAATTTTTAGAGCCCTAAATACCATTTTTATTTTCTGGTTGAAATAATGAAACCATGAGACACATTATGAAGTAGAAGTATGCTTAAATATCATAGTATTCAAAATCGGGAAAAAGAAGCCAGGGAGCAATTTGAAAAACAAATGTTTAATATAAAAGATTATTAACTAGAAACAGAGGAATGGATACCATGGAATAGAGTGAAATCGAACAAAGGCAGGAGCAACTGATATAGGGAGCTATTGCTGAGGTAACCCAGGGCTGAGGCCAGGTACCAAAGAAGGAGCAGATGTAGGAGAGGGATCTCCCGTCCCCAAGGCTAAGATGTAGACCTCATTTTAGAGGGTCTGGCTGTAGCCTAATGCATGGTGGAACAGTTTAGTAAATAGAGCTACAGGCTGAGATTTGCCAGCAGAAAACTACTCACTAAAGTGTTGAAAAACTCATCTGGAAACTGCCTTGAGTAGGTTCTGTGAACTTCCAACACACTGGCTGGGATAGCAGCAGTGTTCGTAAGAAGGCACTTGCAAGGCTGGAAAGCTGATCAAGGTGTCAAGAGACTGCAAGGATTGGAAGTAAATGAATGAAATACGTGTGTAAATCAGGCACATAAATTTTAGCATAGTGGTTACCTATGGGAGTGAAGAGAGAGTGTTTTAACTTAATATTTTACATTGTAAGCTAGGGGTAAATGCACTGATATTAAGCCTTTTTTTTTTTCTATTCTTGTTTGTCTGTAAATTTGTTTTATCATTTTTTTGAAATTTTAGAAAAGTTTTACTCAGGTACCTGGTCATATTGCTACTGGATAATGGGGATTTTAAAGACCTTGATGACTGTTATTCTTCCTGCTTTAAAAATTGCAACTCCTAAAATCAAGTCCTTGCAGGTCATTTTCATAAGGGATGTTTCAAGAACCTTGAAGGCTTAAAAAACTAGATAACTTTCATTTCATATTAGAGGAAACAATGTCAAATGTTATAAAAGAAAAATTAGGCAAGAATGAGAAGGGGGTTTAGAGCCCAAGGCCCAGTGAGCCAAGAAGTTATTTCAGAAATTAGACTAAAAATCTGCCTTGCACTTCTTTCTGGATTGTTTTGGCATCAAAACAGAATGGCAAGATCTTAAAAATGTAGCTGCAAAAATTCACAGAACTAGCATATTTCGTTTTGATTAATTGCATTGGTTGAGGTGTTTTATGTGGATATTGTGAGACCTTAGATTTTATGATAGCAACTATGAACTCTTCAAAGATATTTTTAAAAAATTTTTCATGAATAAATGTCCTAATGGATAGCTGCATGGTTTGAAGAATCAATGGAACTATAACATTAGATTAAATGAAGTTTATGTAGGCATAGAGAAAATCACCTGATAAACTATTACATATTTTATATTTTAGGTGTTAAAAGAGCATGATTCCATTTTCAGGAAGTTTACTCTTGTTAAAAATATTATTTCAGTCACTCCTTGCTTTAAAACCTTAGTGTAAGACCCCTACCTTTAAAGTTTATCATGCTGGCTGATACTTTTTAGATATTTGATTGGTGAAAATACAATCAAGCCCACTGAATTTGCATTTGCTTTATTAACACTGTGGATGCCAGACATTTTCTGTGGGCATTTCAAACTCTCTTTATTGATCCCTGAAAATCAGACTGAGCATACAGAAATCTCTTGTGTAAGCTAGAATAGAAGGCCACTTTCTAATATTGATTTTCATAGTGTGAGAATAACATGTTATTTCCTTTGTGATGCTTTTTGTGTGACACCTTTTACTACTCACACACACATACACACACACCCCCATGCATATACACACACACAATGATTTCCTTAAGTCTTTTCTTTCCATACTCCCAGCTAAATTTAAGTTTTGAACAGATACTTGGTTCATAAATTAAATAGTATCAGACAAGGAGAAAAATTAAGGGTAAACAAGTAAAACTCAGTCGTACGTTAGCGAGAGTCAAACCAAAATAAAAATAATTATCCTCTGATATGAGGCAGATGTGACATGCTAGGAGCAGGAAGAGAATTAATTTCAGTAATTATTGTTCTCCCTTTAAGACACTACATTCAAGGCTTAAGTATGAAATACAATTTTATTCTAATGTAGTTAGAGGAAGAATGAAAATCCTGGACCAATTTTCTAATCACACATGAAGGAAAAAGTCACAAAGGAAGCTCAGTGGACTATGATCACTTAGAGGAAAGAGTCAGGGTCACTCAAGGACCTTACCACTGTTATGGTTTAGATATGAGGTGTCCCCCAAAAGCTCATAAGTGAGTCTATGCAAGAAAGTTTAGAACTGAAACGATTGTGTTATGAAAGCCTTAATCAGATCAGTGCGTCAATCTCTGATAGCTATTAATGAGATGGTAGCTATTGGCAAGTGGGGTGTGGCTGGAGGAGGTAGGTCTTGCAGGAGTACCTCTGGCCTATATATTTTGTCCCTGGAGAATGGAGCTCTCTCTCTGCTTTCTGGTATCATGTCCTGAGGTACTTTCACCAAGCATGCTTTTATGCCAAAATGATCTGCCACATCTCAGACCCTGAAGAATGGGAGTCAGCCATCTATGGACTGAGACCTCAGAAACCTTGAGCCCCAAATAAACTATTTCTCCTCTAAAGTTGTTCTTGTCATGTCTTTTGGTCACAATAGCAAAAAAGAAAAAAAAAAAAAAAATCCAAACTGAAACACCTACCTACCATATCCCCCACACTATCCCCTTGGAACTTAGGACCACAAGTTAATTGAAGTGAAGGGAAGAAATTTTGCACATCAGTAAATGTCAGACTTTGACAGAAGGTTTGAATACATTTTTGGTAAATGACATATTATGCCCATTACACACAGTATTGCCCTAAGTCTTAAACAAACTGAATTCTAGATATGATCTACTAATTCAAAGTCTATTAAGCAGAAAAAAAGCTCATTTCATTCATTCTTGCCATCACCTTTGAAGTCACATATAAATTTTCTCAGTCTTTAGAGAGAAATCTGTTTATACTAGTAAAGTTTAAATAAATGAAGTTTAAGGAATAAACCAAAAGCATCTCCATTGTCATTAAAAGAAAGATGTTAACAATAATTTTTTTTAAAATTTGAGAGAAAATAAGAATTCTGGCCCAAACACTCCAGCCAAATTTTCTTTTTATGGGTCCTTGCCCTACCTCTCTCACCAATACCTCCTCTCATGAATACTTCCACCCTATAAAGGAAAAGTACATGAAAAACCTTAGCTACTATGCAAAAAGTCAAATGTGTGAACAAACTTTGGTAATCTCTAAACCATTTTCCTTAAGAAATAGATAAAGCACATAATCCAAGAAGGCAAAGGTGTTTGAGTGATTCAGAAGGCACAAAGAAGGGATAAAAGATAACATCCTGAAATAAAAATAGTGAGCTGAGTGAGAGACTACCTGAATAAGTAACCCCTTCCTGAGTTTGTATAGCATCCTATCAATTACCAGTGATATCTACACATTTGAACCTTCAAATTGTACTCATTTTTAGGTCATCTTTACAAGCAATCCTAAGTAAATTGAAACATCCTTTACTTCCTTAATAAATTGGAAATAGCACTATTATCCAAATATAAATATTTACAATAGAGGTTTTCTCCTATTGTTTTAAAAATATTTAATGATTGAAACATTTTTTAATGAAACTATCTACAAATACTAAAAAATCACATTTTATCTTCAAATATTCATAGGATTTGGAATAAAAGACATTCGTATTTAAATCTTCCAAGCTTACATAAGTTACCCTAAAATTATCCATGATTGTGGTGATTATAGTATGAAAATGTGTTAAGTCAATATAGTAGCCACCAGCCATATGTGGCTGGGAAGCACTTTAACAGTGACTGGTGTAAATGGAGATATACTGTAAGTGAAAAATACGCACAAGATCTCAAAACCTTGAAGAAAAAAAAAAAGGATGTATATAAACTACCTCTGTAATTGCCCTACATGATTATGTAAAGTAATATTTTTGATATGTTGGGTCAAATAAAAGAGTAATTAAATTGATTTCACTTTTTTTTTTTTTTTTTTTTTTTTACTTTTTTAACATAGGAACTAGAAAATGCAAAATTCTGTGTATGGTTCACAGTTGCTGCCTGAATTATATCTCTGCTAGCAGCCCTGATATGGAAAACTTGCAAGTATCACAGGCTAGATGATTTTTCTGACTTGTTCACTGCTATGCCCCATGCAAACATAGAATTCATTTAATAGTTGTTAAATGACAAGAGTTAGAATGTTTTGGTCCCACTCATTATCTGACCTTGAAAAGATATTAGATTTCCTAAGGAAAAGGTTAATAAAACAATTGTAAATCTAACGGATAATACTCTGGAAATATGTTCATGGTGTATGGTGAAGCAAATCTGCAATCATGGCTACCCAAGAGGCTGAGACAAGAGGATTTCAAGTTCCAAGCCAGCCTGGGTACTAAGCAAGGCCCTGTGTCAAAATTTTAAAATGGGGGAAAGGGGACTGGGGATGTAGTTCAGTGGTGGAGCGCCCCCAGGTTCACTCGCCAGTACTGCAAATAAAATAAAATAAATATATATATAAAAAAAAAAAAACCCCAGGGAAGTTACTAATTGTTTTACTGCTCTAATTTACATTTTCACATTTTCACATACATAAACCTCCTCAAGGTCAAAATGACTTGATCATAAGCAAGTGTGTGATGAAAAAAGTATAGTCAGAATATTTTATATATCAGCAGTGTGATCAACTTAACAAGGAATATTTTGTCTCAAAGTTAAATAATGCTTAGTTTAACAAATAAATAGATTCTAATTTTATATTCTTGAATGCATCACAAACATAATACTAGAACAGATAAATTCAAAATAACTTGATTTGTGTTGGTACAATATAATAAATAGATGATAAGTATAATCTGCAATTAAATTCTAGAGGATCAAAGGACAGATCTAATATAGTACAATAGATGACACTTAAATTATACATAGTTCAAAGTTCTTTTCCAAATAGTACATTATGAGGATGATTGTGATGGGAGTTTAACCAGCCAAGTATTAGACAATGCCAAATTTCTTTACTATATACAGTGATGTAATTAAGATTTATTTTCTACTAAACTCACAACATTTTTAATATGGCAGGCAAAAACTCGCAAGTTCAAGCACTGAGTATTTATGTGCTTATAAAACACACTGTGAGGTCTGAATGAAAAAAATAACAATGCAGCGTTCAAATGTTTACAGTAAGCATCAAATGAAGGTAAACATTCAGCTTAAGTGCTTCTTTGTGCATTGCTTTTCATTGACATGGGAAAACAGAAAACCTCAAATTGTCCTTTAACTAGGGGTTTAAAAATATTTGAGAGCATATACTGTGTCACCTCTTTGCAAAAAGAGACATGAAATGGACAATAAATGTATGTTCAATGGACACAGAAGCCAACTGTGAAAACACTCCCAATGCACAAGGATAGAACAATTGAAGCCAGAAAATAAATGATGCAGTGTTGGAATATAAATCAAAGTAGAAAATGAATATCCCTGAGACCATACTAATGAAAATGATTGAAAAGATGATAGGTGATATATAGGTATATATAGATAGATTATAATAGATGATAGATGATAGGTAGATAGATAGATAGATAGATAGATAGATAGATAGATAGATAGAGAATAGAAAGCTTCCCTATGGATAATTTTAAAAGTATATCAATAGCTCCTATCCAAGGAGGTGAAGCAGAGTCCCAAATCCTAAGCTGAGTGTTCACAGTGACTTCATCCCAGGTCATGGGAAGGAAAGGGAAGAAGAGAGTAACTTCAGAGAGGAGAAACCTGACAAACAAACATAAGCAGCTATGCTCCTGGTCCACACCAATGATGATAAATTATGTAGATATTATGTACCCTTTATAGTGATGTCATGAAAATGGCATTTAACCTCTGTGTGAAAACCGATAACTCTAGTCCAATCCAGAGAAAACCAGACAAAATCCAAAAGGCATTCTACGTTCTATAAAATCTAGAATTTTGTAGAATATAAATGACCAATATTCCTCAAAGCTGTCAAGTTCACAAAAAACAAAGAACACATATTATCAGTTTCCAGAGGACAAAAGAGACATGAGGACTAGATGTAGTATGGAATGTTCAATGGGATTGTAGAATATAAAAATAAAAAATATTAAAGAAGTATTAAAGAAATCCAGACAAAGTAGGTACTTTAATAACTACTCATCAATATGGATTTATTATATTTAAGTTTTACCATTTAATGCAAAATCTTAATAAAAAAAGAAAATGGATGTGGGATATATGGAAAACTTTCTGTACTATCTCCATAACTTTTCTGTAAATTTAAAACTATTCCAAACTATTTTTTAAAAGGAGGCTATGGCTGTCTATCCTTCACCACCATTTGGTACATGAGAAAGACAGGAAGTAAAGAAAGTAGCCTGAGCTGTTTAGGAGTCCAAGTATACATCAAGTATTCTTCATGTGCATTTTGAAAACAAGGGCAATAATATTAAGTTCCTCATAGGGTTATAAAACCAAATTGTGTTAGCCTGAATAAAACACCTCTAGCTGTGGGCTGTGTTGTAGATCAGTGGTAGAGCACTTGCCTAACATGTGGGGGCACTGGGTTCAATCCTGAGCATCACATAAAAATAAATAAAACAAAGGTATTGTATCCACCTACTACTAGAAAGAAAAAACACTAATAGCTGTATTTATATGGATTAGACCCAAAAGTACCATTATTAATATTAGTAAAAGAAGTAACAATATCACTGATCTTCCACAATCTCCCAAAACATTGGCATTTTCTACAAATATCTGAAGTAATTTTGTTTTAAAAGGATAACACTGGAGTCTTGATTCTCAACTGATGGTGTCTCCTGGCAAGTTCAGAAGGCTGTTGGAAGTCTGAGGTATAGACTTGTTTAGTATAAGACACATGATTGTCTTATTAAAGAGCATTTGGAACTTAAAAGCGAGGTGAAGGCAGAAAAAATGGTAGTTATTATTGTAAAACATTGAACTTCAAAGAATATAAAACACAGGGACCTGGCAGAGTTCAATTCAATGTAATCCTTTTTTTAAGGTTTTGAATTCCCAATAAAATGTGCTTACTCTGAAGAAGACACAAGGATGACAATAAAGGTATGTTCATGCCAGCACCAGAAAATTCAAGAGCTGTATGGTATCTAATAAAGGTCAGTAATGTACCTTTGTAATACTTAGGGTTTGAAAAGCACTATTTTTGGGAATTATGATGATTTGAAATTATGATTAGATTATGCCAGGTAATGGACCTTTGTCCATAATGAGGTAATTTTTACTTTGATGTGTTTGCTAATGGACCATTGGTTTTCCTTCCTTCTTCTTCCTTTATGCATCTAAAAATCTAGTTGTGGAGTTGTATCAGTTAGTATCAGCTCTTTCTTTTCTATTCTCTCCCTACAAAGGGATTTCTTCACTTCATTGTCTACAATGTGGTAATGGGGAATGAAATTGACCAAATTATGTTAATTGTATGAATATGTCACAATGTATCCTATTGTTCTGTACATTTATAAGGTACCAAATATAAACAAACAAAAAAGAACAAAATGCGGGAGTCTACATGCAAAACTAAAGAAATTTACCCACCACTAATTAATGACAGTTGGCCAACTACCAACCCTGTGTCTTTTGTGAAATTCACTGGAAAAAATTCTGCTTCTACTTGTGCATGATGATAGCTACAGAAAAGATTCATAAGACAATTTGATGGGATTCACTAAAAATGATCTTATCCTTCCCTGTCAAGTTTTGCTTTGCTATTGGGCCATAATTATAAACAATTTTTATTCCCTGCCAACATTACCAAACACGTCAATTCTTCCCTCCTTATTGAAGCCCCCAAGCCCTTCCTTCTCTATAGATGGCATTTCATCTTCTTCTATACATGAAGTATTTAGCTTTCTTTGTCCTCTAGCTCAGAGCTTCTTTCCTGCTTCCTTCTCCTCTCAGAGGATAGAGTTTCACTACTCCCTGTGAGTTTGGGCTCATGTTTTTATCTAATGCTCCCTGACCATTTCACCAGCTACCTTTTCTTCTTGCATGTTCTATCTTCCTCTATTAAATTATGCACACATAGACATACAGAATATATACAGAAATATATATCTGAAGACAGCAAGAGACACCTAGGTAAAACTATACACAGAGATACCGCCTCCATTATCAGCAGGATGTGCTATTGTAGAATAATTAAACTAGCATTCAAGATACTTGCTAATTTAAATTTTATTGTAAAGTCTTGTGAAATTGCAGAGGAGGAACATCTTCATAAGACACAGCTGTGCTTCTTGGAAGTTTACCCAGTCCATTCATTTCACTACTCATGCCTCAAACTGTAGTTTTCTCCAAGTAGGTCCTAGTTCTCAAAACACCCCAAAACCTGCTAGGATGAACTTTCTCTTACTTTTAGAACTCCTGGTTCAGGTCTTCATTTAATAAATTATTTTAGCCTTCTATACTTCCCAAAGTTTCTCTATTTCCTCATTACTCATATCTTATCAGACTAAAAGGAAGTAAACGTAAATTCCTTCATTCCAGAAAGGGGGGATCTAGGAAAAAGATACTAAATAATGCAACTTAGATCATTTTATTATTTTCAATATTCTAACTCTTAAATAATACTTCTTTGCATCAGTGAGTCCCTGAAATTTTGATTTCATCTACTTTTGCTAATTTCTAATAATAGTCTACATAGTCTCCCAGTAATAAATTAATTTCTTATTCATTACTAATTCTCTCCTTAATGAATTGTACTCAGTTCCCTTGAATTTACTGAGATCATTTTTTTAAATTCACTAATGACTGCTTATGGATCATACCCACAACTTTTCAGACCACACATTTTTTGATCTGTTCAGTTTCCAATCCCCTCGATGGCAATCTTCTTGATAAAACTCCCGCCTACCATTGAGTTTTGATCTCCAGTTTGATCTGACCTGGCCTCTCTCCAATCTCTCACCCCTGGAGGAGAGCATTGCATTGAGGTTGTCCTTTTTCTCTGGGCCTTCTTTTTGGGCACCTCCTCCAATCTGCATGCTTTCATTATCAACCCAGCATACATCTCTCACAACTCAACATTTGCTATTTCAAGCTGGACTGCCTGCTTTTCTGAGAGTGGATTCTAAGCTTCTAAATCTCCACTGTCTTGTTCTTTTGTTGTTCTCTATTTTGCAAGTTTTATAGGCCCAACTTTTACCTCCCTGTCTGCTCTTTCCAGGAGCTTCCATTCATTATTCACAGTGCAAGAACTGTCTTCCTTCTCTGATATCCTACATCACTTTATCTGTATTTCTGTCTTACAGTGATATACTTGCGCCATTACCAACCTTGATACCTTGCACATCATAAGCCCTCAACTGGGTAAGAGTAAAATAAAACAAGGATTAGCAGAGGGTGATATGAATGAGTGGTACAGATGAGGACAGAGTTCAAAGGAAAGGGGCTGATGGCTAACATTGGCATTACTAAAATCCAAAAGCAGAATCAGACTTGTGAAAAAGGCCCCCCTTCTTCACTAAGATATGGTGGGAATAACAGAAAGGATGGTCATCACTTGAGGGAATTTTTTTTTTTTAAGGGAAACAATGTCATCAGAGTACAGGGAAACTATATTGGGAGTAGCAGTTTGGATTCATGGGAAGGAAAGAACAGGACAATATGACTTGGAAAATAGTATGAATTGTCAAAATGAAAGCAGATGATACATTGGGAAGCCATAGAATAGGAGCCAATGATGAGAGAAAGCAAAGACTGAAATTGTACAGAAAGATGGGATAGGAAAGGGGTGGTAAATGGAAAGAGAATCTTGTCAGAAAATCTTTAGCACTCAACCCTCAAAAGCAGCAGGAGGAGGAGTAAGGTGAGTGACGAAGGAGAAGGCATATCTAAGAGATGTGGATACTTCAGTGCTCAAACTAGTTGAACCAGTTTCCTTCTCTTTTCTTCAGGTGTTGGTTTCAGCTGTTGTTTTCAGCTATGTTCCCTCAGGGGAAGTTTCTAGATAAATTTCTCCTGATGGGCTGCCAGTGGCTTAGGTTTACATCCTGCTTTATCTGTAGCAGAACAGATAATGCCTTTTGAAAAGTGGAAAGTATCTGTCTCTTGCTAAGGGGAACGGTGCTTCTCCCAGCTGGAAACATAGCTCTGAGCAAGAGCCAGAGAAGTCTCAGGTGCACACAGATCTAAGTCCATGCAGGAAGGATGCAGATGGAACTTGTTCTCCTTTTGCATAACTGAGAGGTTCAATTACCAGCATCCTTTCACATATAACTAGAATTGAACTTGCCCACTTTCTGGAATGAAGCAAAGCAAATGACACTTTAAGATATAAAATATCTTTTATGCAATGGCTAAAAATAACATGGTGAGCATATTAAAGTGTTTATTATTATGGAGCATAGACAGATGTGCAAGTAACTCTCAGAGTTGGTTTTTCAATACCAAAGCGACTTCAGAGTCATTACATTGTGCTGGTGTAGCTCTGTGACTATATGGGGTATGTTTGACACAGTGAATATTTGTGGAAATGTGTGAAATTTGTGGGAAATATTTGTATTTTGAGAGTAAGTTTTCCAAAAGTTCTTAATATTTATCATCATCACCCAAGAACCACTCTCTGAAAGGTACAGAATATTTTTAGAATCCAAGGGAGACTAAACACATAAGGGCAGCATTTGCTCTGTGCCGAAAGTACCCTTCCTACATTGACAAGAAATGGATATTTTATTAAATATTTCTAGAATGGTTAAACTTTACAGTTTGTACAAAGTACATGTCAGAAAAAAATGCTCTTTAAACTGCTCATCTAGGGAAAACTGCTTCTTTTCTCTTCTCTTTCAAACCTCCCTGTGACTGTGAGTCAAGTCTTCCATACCCCATGAAGACTTTGTCAACCCAGAGGAAGTATCTTCATTCCATTCAGAGAAATTCAGTTGTCTCTCTTCTGCTTCATTTGACTCATCTTTTGTAATGAGAAATCATGTAATGGGCATAATTTATAGATAGATAAATACACATACACACACACACATATATATAATTTATGTGTACATATTGTTATGGTTTGTATGTGAGGTGTCCTCCAAAAGCTAACATGTGAGACAATGCATTAAGGTTCAGAGGAGAAATGATTGGGTTGTTTTAACATAATGAGTTAATTAATCCCTGATGGGATTAATTGAAGTGGTAGGGTGTGGTTGGAGGAGGTGGTAATTGGGGCATGGTTCTGGGGTATATATTTTGTATCTGGAGAGTGAAGTCTCTCTCTCTCTGCTTACTGAGGATGTGTGCTGCTTCCCTCTACCATGCTCTTCCACCATGATGCTCTTCCTTACCTCAAGCCCTGAGGAATGGAGTCAGCCTTCTATGGACTAAGACCTCTGAAACCTTGAGCTCTTAAATAAACTCTTCATCTTCTATAATTGTGCCGGTCAGATCATTTAGTCACAGCCGTGAAATAGCCGACTAAAACACATATGTATATAAATACATTTAGTTATATGAAATTATAAAACCCTTGTATATATGTATATATTTATATAAAATTTTAACATTATACACACACACACACACACACACACACACACACACACAGAGAGAGAGAGAGAGAGAGAGAGAGAGAGAGAGAGATTGACATAAGATTTAGCTTGGTCCCCAACCCTTCTCCTTCTGGTCTCTAACAAGTCATTCTCTGTATTTTCAAGCCTGATCACTCTCTGATCTTAGTTATAACCTTGAAGTTAACACTCTAGGCTCAGCATTAACTCCATATTTTGCTGTTGAAAAGTAACTTCTGATTATACAGACCTCTTGAGACCCAGAGCTTCTGGCTGCCCAAGATCTTGTAAGATTTCCCATAATGTGCTCTGTGCTCTCTAGTTTCACTGACCTCTGAGCTTCTCATTCACCAGATCACTAGCCTGTCTGGGTTACCAAGTCTTGACTCTCTCTCATATTGCATTGTTCTTGGTCACAACTGTATGCATCCTGTCTACCTCCCAATGCTGGCACTCTTGGCTTGCACCATCCTGCTGTTGCCAAAGTTCATCTATTATACTTTTCTCCATTGGGTGGTGTTTAAGCCCTTAGGAATTCAATCATTGTTGATAATTCTAGTGTGACATTAATATCAAAATTTTGAACTTTTAAATAGGAGAGGAACTTGAAGATTATGCATTCAATCCATCCCTGATTAAAGATATTGAAAAACTGAGGTCTAACAAACATAGCTGGAAATAAAACTAGAACTATCTAACTTCCAAACCAGTGGTCTTTCCATGGAACCATGCTGCTTCTTGTCAAACAATCTTTAGAAATCACTTACCCTCTGTGTCTTTAGTTTTTCAGCTTTATTCTAGAAATGGCTACGGAGGTCTCCCTTGAACCATATTTTATAATTAATCTCTGTACAAATGACATGACCCATTTTTATTTCCATACATGCAGAGATTGGTTCTGTGAGCAACTGAAATGTTTGTTTGTTTTGAGTATGAAGGATACATTCCATGTTTATTTCAAAATATTTTGGCAAAAACAGAATAAAAATAAATTTAGTCAATGTGTTTTGCTGGTTATCGAATGCCATAGATAGACTTTCAGCATCTCTTTATATGACTATTTTAGGAAAATTAATGTTTACCACTATATATTGTTATCTAATTAAGTAAATAACCTTATATCTATGACAAGTCCTATATAGTGAAAATTACTTATATGGCTCCCAAATTTCAAGCAATATCAATGTCATTCACAAAATCAAAAGCATCAAAGCAAAATGAATGAAAAAGGCACTGTGGTGTTGTGTAGAGTAACTTAGATAGAATTCTTGCCCTATGTGAGCTCAAAATGTAAAGTAGTTATATAAAAGCTGAGGTGTTCATAAGTAAATGACAAAAGAAAGCAGGGTATAATTAGGTCAATTCCCATTACACTAAATAACATTACTGTGATTGATTTGTATGTCATAAATAATAGCTTGCATATTTCAACTGGTACTTAATAATAAAGTCTTATTTGCTTAGGAAGAAAAGTATCCTATACCTACTAGAGCTAATTATTGCAGTTTCTCTCTTTGTCCCCTAGCAAAAACAGGAAATGGGAGAGAACCAAATAGCATAGAAATTTCAGAATCTCCTTGGATATCACCAAAAGAGTATGGTAATGGTAATGTTTAATTATTTGTAATGTGTTACAGAGAAAATTATCAGAGATGAGTGCAAAAAGACATAGAAAGAATAAATATCATTAGGTATATGTCATGTCCTCCATATTGTGTTTTTTCCCAACTATGGTGAGAACACTAATAATATATGCTGCATATTAAGCAATTTCTTTCAAGATAGAGGCCCACAACTTGAGGCATATCTCTATTTTAACTGCTTCTAAATCTACTCCCCACCATCAAGTATCCAGATTTCAAAGATCATCACCCAAGGATGTGGTCAGAGAAGGTTGACTAAATTCATCCTTTCAGAATTGTGGTAGTTCTGATGACAGTAGTATTCAGGGTGCGTTTTTGGGAAAGAGTTGGTTCAGAATGAACTGGCATGCAAGTCACTGCAGGGAAGAACATACTCTTGACTAGATATGCATGGAATAGTTCAATGTCGATATATAGAAACAAAAAAGAAAGCCAAGAAATAACCCTGGAATACATAAAATTTAAAAAGCAGAAGTCAGCATGACTCAGAATCAAAGGGTTCAAAGCTCTCTGTAGTGTTCTCTTACAGAGTGCTGCCTGTCGGAGCACTTAACACTTTGACCACGATTCTTTCTTCACATGTCTGATTTCCTGCTAGACTTTAAGCTACTTAGAAGGGCAGAGAGATTTTCTCTTCGTGTTTTTATGCACAGTACAGTTCCCAGTAGATAGAAGTCCATCAGTGGCCAGATTGGTGTCTGCCTCCTCTGCCTCTCATATCCACCTCTAGTGTCAATGCTTAGGTTATGTACTTCTGAGTCACATCATCTCCAGTGTGGGCTCTGCAGTCTTAGCCTTCTCAAATCTTTTCTTTCTTCTTCAATAAGAGGAGATTTTCACAGAAAAATATTATCACTTCCTTTCTTTCTCCCCTTTCCCTGGAACAATAATTTACGTTTCTTAGGAGAGAATCTTTAAATTCCCAAGACAATTCTCTGAGCTTGAAATCCAGCCTCCTCCCTCTCTTCCAAATTAGTCCCATTTCAACCATTATTCCATGCACTTGCAATAGTTCTTTTCACCATGAAAATTCCTGGTTTTTCTTCACGATAACTCCTTAGATTGTCTTCTAAAGCGATACCTTCTCTGGGCTTTATAAAATTTAACATATTCTATTTGTACCACTTTTGGTATTCCATTTATTATGTAGCAGATATCGTTAGTGAACAGTTACATTAGGGACTCTCTCTTCTGGACATATGGGTAGAACGTACCTCCTCTGTACCATCATAAGTGGACATGGTCAGGCCATGTGACTTAATATGCAAATGAACTGTGGGAGGAAGTGACTTATCAAAGTCATTTAATTGCCAATATTCAACTCTTCTTTTCTCTCTCTGTTGAGATAAGAGTAGAAACATTTTTGATAAGGAATTGGATCCTGAGCTATCTTATGGAAGAGTTACCCCAGAAGGTAGGCTAGACTTTCAGCAGATTCGCCTCTAAAAACTGGGAGCTCAAACTATTAGCATCTCCTGAATGGAACCATTAGTTTGCATTTCCTTCTTTCACACTAGATTGACATTCTTGAGAGCAAGTATTGTACTTACAGTGTTCTGAACAAAGGAAGGAGAAGAAAGAGAGGGAGAGAGGAAGGAAGGAAGGAAGGAAGGAAGGAAGGAAGGAAATAAATTAGCAGAATGACTGTGTAGCCTTAGTGTGACTAATGGACTGATGGACTAATGGACTAATCCCCTGTTTCATTGTGTTGGCTGCAAAACCACTTGTAGTTTTATTCTTTTCTTTATTCTTTTAACCCACTTGTTCTCAGAATTGTGAAGTCAACCTGACCCAAACTAAAGTAAACTACAGAGTTCTTCATCTCCTAAGCTGTTATTCTAGGGTATTATGTTATTATAAAATAAGGTACATGAGGAACCAATTTCACAAGAGTGACTGTAGCAGTATATATGCATTTTAAATGAATAATCAGGTAAAATTGAATTCATTTTCCATAAAAATTTCATGTATAGCATCAAGGGAAAAAAAGAAAGCAATTTCTGACAGAGGTAGTTTAAGGGCAAAAAGCTTCAGGTGCAAACAATCCAAATGCTTAATGTATTTGCTCTATCACCTTAAAGGTGAATTTTATGTTTTCAGGATGAAAAATTCATTACTACTGTTATTTTGCTCCTGCTTAGCTCAAGTGAACATGAGCGAATTTTTTTTATAAAATTTTGGACTATTACCATGGCATATGAATCTTGGCTTCACACCTTTCCAATAGCATTCAGCTCAAGATTTTATATATAGGGAAGTTTGGGATTCTTCCCCTGAATCACTGTAAGGGCTAGAGTTTATTAATGTAAAAATGTTAATTGGGGCTTCTGCAGTCCTGTTTTTAATCTGTAAGTTCCAATCATAGATCTACACTTCATTTAGAGGACTTGGCTACTGTATTTTGGAAATTTGTCAAAGATTTAAATGCACACTAAAATTTTCTACATGTTAAAATGACAACCAACAGTTTTGAATTAAGATGTCAATTCTACAGTACATTCTAATTTACTCCAAATTTACTCCATTCTAATTTACTTAACAATTAAAACAAAATCACATAACCAACTTTTCTACATCTGTAAAAACTTTATCCACAGATTTTTTTCCCCTAATGAGATAGACATACCAAAATTTACAGTGTTATTTCTTTAATGCAATAAAAATCAGACTGCCTATTATTGAGTTTCCTGCTAAGAATATTAAATATATCAAAACTGAATTATAGATACCCTTATATAATTCGCAATGCTAAAGACAAATAGTGACTCTAATTTTCATTTTTACTAAATATATTTGAAATAGTGATATATATTGAAAATTAAATTACACTGGTATATAAGTCAGATTTAAAATCGCATCTTTAGAAAAGTTGTTTGGTTTACAGTGACTCTTTTAAATATGCATCAAATCCTTAGTTCATGTTAATGTCAGCATTCTGTAGAGGCACTCCACACCATGGGACAAAGTTTCCTTTAGCTAGAGTAATTCATAGGAGAAGGCAGTTTGAAAAAGTCCTTTGAGATACACAACTCTACTTTAAATTTAGGGATTGTTTTGGAATTTCAAATCATACCTTGCCATCTCTCAGGAGAGAGTAAGTTTCTCTTTTCTGTAAGGGCAGAATGAAAAGTATACTTTTCCAATGTAGAAATTATAGGCAAGTCAATGTAAGTGACTTTTTCTTATTTTAAGTATAATTAAAAATTATATTCCTTTGTTTTATTTAGAGTGAAATGAAAGTAAAAAAGAAAAATTAATCTTCTCTTGAAAAGACTAGCAGCATCCATTGAGTCCACCCCTTTAGCCTCTTCCTGGAATTCTGGGTATGTTAAAGAGCTATTTGTAGCTGCTGAAAGAATGACTTCCCAAGAATAGGCTTGGGCCATTGTGGTTGGCATTTGACTTCATGATAAAGGATACATATGGTGTGAGTTATGAAGCTTTTTCAGTGAACACAAAGGCTAACTTAGGTATGAATAAAACCACATACTTTAGATAGGAAAAGTACAGAGGAAACCAAACATGGCCTATATGTTTGTTCTTTTTAAAGAGTGCTTCATAGGACTAGTTTTAAATTAACTCTAGTAATCTTCCTAAATGTATCTACAATGAAAAAACAAGAGAGACTTTATTTAAATCTCTTAGTATAAGTAATTTGAAAGCCATAATGAATTCCTCTTAGCTATCCAGAGCTCTCTGTGGTTCACGTTTGACTTAACGAGGTGACTGAAGAAAGCCAATAAGGGATATCTGCCTGTGATACCTCCAGCCTTACTTTCTACCAGGATATTTAAATCTATAGGTAATTTTTTAAAAAGACAGCATGTATTAAACCATGCATTGCAGCATTTTACTCTACACTAGAAGAAGAATAGTCCTACTCAGCAATGTGAACTACTTGGGGGGCAAAAGCATATTATCTTAAGCAAGTCCTTTAGAAAAATTGACTTTGCTCTTTTGGCAATTGTGTGTATGTGTGCATGTGTGTGTTTAGTTAACAAACCAAAATTTATATTTTAAATGTGATTTTTGCAATTAAGCGTGAGCAAAACATAAGTGTGATACATACGTGACAACTAGATCATTAGGATTCTGCAATCCTGAAGGATCCAGGGCAGGTGACACAAGACACAAAACATGGCTAGAGTATTTTGCAATTCCTCTCAAGACATGGAGCTTATTTCTGGAGTCCCTGAGTCTGGTGACTTGTTTTGACCAGCAGGACATTAGCAAATGTAAAGAAAGCAGAAGCTTGAAACTGACATTTGTTCTTGCCCAGTCTTGCTTCTCCTTGGAAGGCTGAGATCACTGTAGAAGGAAGGGTAGTGTAGGGAAAAGTGAAAGACACCTGTAGTGGGGGCAAGCTGCCCAAACCAATAACCCTGCCATCTGTCAGATGTGTGCAAAGAGCCACTCTCAAATGACTAGACCCAGTTGAGCCACTAACTCATTACAAGCTGGCATGCCAAAAGTAAAGCCAGGTCAGAAGTAAGGCACAGCTGGCAAACAATCTTAATAAGATGATTATCGTTTCATATCATTAAGTGTGAAATAGTTTGGAATGTACAAAAAGGGAAAATCATAATAGTTTACAAGAAATATTATCTATAAGCCATAAGTTTATTTCAGAATGCAAAAAAACAAAATGTGTAGTTTCATCCCTTTTTAGAACTCCTTTGAAAAATTCTATTTCCTTAGAACATACTACAAGTGGGTTCTGAGGGAGGGAGAGTGAATATGTGCTATGAAATGACCCTACTCAGAAGTGGCATGTACCTTCCATCTTATATGTTAAAGTAAGAGTGGATTTCTGGAGAGTTATATGAACAAGGATTCTGGAATTGACAGAAAGGACCACCTGGACTGATTAGTATTGTCTTTCAACTCTCTGGAAATCAGGAAGGAATTGATACTGAAACATCAGACATCATATGGTGGGAATGACCAAAGAGTGTCCCTTTGCTATCTTTATGCAGTGGTCACTTCTAACAGACGGGAACACTATTTATGCCAGATGTTTTGCAAATCTCCTTCCAGCATGCTAAATTAAATTCAGAGATAATGTAATCTCCCCATATGTATGATGAAAAACTATTAGAAGATCCAAACTTAAATGTATATAAGAAATAGAAGGAAAGTAATCTACAATAAAAACACTATTACATAACTTCATATTGGCCCAATGTTGTATTATAATGTATAATATAAAAAAATCATTGTGAAAAAGACAGCTAAAACCACAGACTGCTCTAGGTGTGCTCTCCTGGTTAGCTAAACACCACAGAGCATTGTCATTTCTTGCTTTATTTGGTAATTTCATTGCTGAAATATTCAGTGTATGTATATTAAAACTAAACAAATAGCTATATGTGATTATATGCAAAATAGAGTCATGTTCTAGGTTTAAGCGATTCTAAGTGGATTTTTCTTTCACCTATAAAACTACTCAGCAGATTATTTAAATGAGGAATATTTAATATATTTCTTACTGTGTGGCAATGTATTCTTCAATTTAGAAAGTTTAGCAAGAAAATAAAAACTGAGGTCTCTTTAAAATAATTTTGAATATCAAATAACCCATTCTAGGAAGAAATGCTGCTCCATAAGTAAAAAATATTATTCACTATTCATTATTCTATTCTCTCTTCACAATTCATATGCCATGGTTTAGATTCTCTTAGCTTTATGATTTGCTTGTATTTGCAAAGTCTTAAATTCAGATAGTGTGAATGTGTGAATACTATTCTTGGATTGCTTATCTATTGAACATTTAGCATTCAACATTAAAAAATGACTACCTAAGATGATAGGTAACAATTCAATTTCAATTTCTTCCACTTTTCCCCCACTTCCATCCCTTGAATACAGTTGGGCTTGCTTTTTATTAAATATATAATCCGCATCTCCTGTATTACATCTCTGTATTGTTCACTGGAGAATATTTTGTTAATATTTTTCCTAGTTAATTACAGTTTCCTTTTATTTTTGCATTTGTTTAGTTTTCTTGGCAAATCTAAACAAAATTTCCAGCTTCCTCTAATAGTTTTATAAAAAGCCTGGTGATAATTATCAGTTCAAATTTTCTTGCTTTTTCTGGGGCTATCCTTTCAGGCACAGTCCAACTCTCCTGCTCCAGACTGAATTATATTCCTTTTGCAGCTCTCAACATAGGCATATCCTCTTATCACAGAGGGAATTTTCTTAACCCCTCCTTTGGGTTAATTCCTTTGTTTTGTCTTCTTTTTTGGAGGGCTGGGAGGGAAGCGGATCCATTGCCTCATTTTAGGAAAACATAGCTTAAATTAGCTTTCTAAAAAAAATAACAAGAGGGGAAAATCTCTAAACTTGTCACTGGAACCCTTAGTTGCAATTTAAACTTAACTCAGAGTGCTGATGTTGGTTCCAGAGTGGTTTTGGAGAGTCCAATTATATTCTTATTCCATATGCTTTTAAAAAACACTAAATTATGCATAATTTGCTATTACTCTGAAACCTTTTAGGATCTTCTCTGTGTCTCCAGTGTTCTAAAATTTGGTGAGTACGTAACTTGGTATTGATCTTGTTTTCATCCATTTTGTTGGACTCCAGATGGACTTATTTTTCTTTTACATGGACAAGTATGTACATCAGTAATAGTTTTCTTCAATATGCCTTAGATAATTTACTCTTTATTTTTCTTGTTTCTGTTTCTTCTCGTGAATCCTGTATTTTCTATTCTACCTCTCAGCACATTAATTTTATTGTTTTGACATCTTTCTACGACATCTCTCTGTGCGTTACTTGTTTTCATTTACACCTATCTCTTTTTATTTTGTTTTCTGCTATCTGTAGTGGAGGCTTTCTTCAAATATCTGGTGATCTATGTCCATTCAGATCTGAAAATAAGGCATGCATGAAATTTGTGAATAAGCCTCTGAGTTTAATTCTAGTGGTAGAAGTGTATCAGGGTTTTCCTCCCAGGTCACCCACCTGGTGAGATCTGTGGTTCTTTTTCCGATGACATTCAGTTCATCATCAAAGAACCTGAACAATTCCTCTTTGAAGATAGGGGTTATGAGTGGTGGGGACACTTAATTCTCTGTTGTTCCTCAGGGACAAGGCCAGGGTATAAGCTGAAATCTTCCCTCTTCAGCATAAATGTTTTTCAAGTGACACCTCTTTCCCAGCCTATTATGGGCCAGATGTCTTGGAATCAGAAATCTCTCTGGTTCAGTTTCTCCTGTGAATAAACTTCTCATAGGCTGCCATTGTAAAACAAAAAATGGAGAACCGTTTGAGTGTGCAAATCAGTTGTGGAGACTTGGCAATGGAACTGCTCTGAATGTGTGCTTCCAAATGTCTCTTCTGTTTTCAGTCTTCTCCCTTTCATAATACCGACTCAATTTCTGAGTGATTTTTGTATTCTTCTGTATGAAAAGACTTTCTTCTAGAGGTGATACTCTGCAGTGGAGCCTTTAGCCCTTCTCCTCTCCTCTCTACTACATCATTTATCATGCTTCCATCCGCTCTCTATCTTCCTATGTTCTGGTGCGTGGACACATAAGTCCTGCATTCAATCCAAACACAGTTTCATGGCAACTTTTAAAATGTAGAGTAATTTTTCATTCAGAGGCACCATCTTTCAGGCATGAACAATTCTGGACACTTAAGAAATGGACATAGAAGTTGACAACTAATCATCTCTCATCATGTACTGGGAATTAAAAGAGATGGAGGTCAACTGGGAATTAATGCTTATGATGGAATAATAGCCAAATGGTCACTATTTTTTGCTATTTTTTTCCCTCAGTGCATATAATTTATTTATTCGAAGCAAAGAAAAATAATAAAATAAAAAGGGAAATAATTTCGATAGATATTTGAAGACATAAATCATCAAGTGCATTTTTCTTCATAATGTTTGTGTCATACATTCTTAGCAAATAGAATCAGCACCAGAAAGGACAAGGAAGAAATTGTTGGAGTTTCTTGAAAGAGTAGTAGGTTTCTATAAAATAGGTGATACTAGATTTTTCATTTTGAAATTTCTTCATGTAGCAAAATGACTGGATACCATGGTGTCTGAGAAATAATATGGAACAGTCATTTAATAAATTTAATTTTATGTTATGATGTGTTTTCTTTTTAAGTCACAAAATTATTTTTATTCTTTATTTGCTATGAGTTTTAAAAGAATGAGAATTGAACATTTTTATTGTTTTGGTGAAACTCTTGGAAGATTCATATGACTTTTCTTATTTAGTTTGTTAATCTGGTGTAATATATTAATGGACTTTTTTATTCTTTTTTTAAATTTATTTTTATTGTAAAAAAAAATGGGATACATCTTGTTTCTCTGTCTGTACATGAAATAGAGGCATACCATTTGTGTAATCATACATTTACCTAGGGTAACAGTTTTTGACTCATTCTGTTACTTTTTTCCTTCCCCCCATCCCTCCCACCCCTCTTTTCCCTCTATACAGTCCCTCCTTCCTCCATTCTTGCCACCCTCCCACCCCCCCGTTATGTGTCATCATCTACTTATCAGCGAGATCATTCGTCCTTTGGTTTTTGAGATTGGCTTATCTCACTTAGCATGATATTCTCCAATTTCATCCATTTGCCTGCAAATGCCATAATTTTATTATTATTTATGGCTGTAATATTCCACTGTGTGTGTGTGTGTGTGTGTATATATATGTATGTGTATATATATATATATATACATATATCACAGTTTCTTTATCCATTCATCAATTGAAGGGCATCTAGTTTGGTTCCACAATCTGGTTATTGTGAATTGAGCAGCTATGAACATTGATGTGGCTGTATCTCTGTAGTATGCTGATTTTAAGTCCTTTGGGTATAGGCCGAGGAGTGGGATAGCTGGGTCAAATGGTGGTTCCATTCCAATTTTTCTAAGGAATCTCCACACTGCTTTCCAGAGGGCCTGCACTAATTTGCATCCCCACCAGCAATGTATGAGTGCACCTTTTTCCCCACATCCTCGCCAACACCTATTGTTGCTTGTATTCTTGATAATCGCCATTCCAATTGGGGTGAGATGGAATCTTAGGGTAGTTTTGATTTGCATTTCTCTTATTACAAGAGATGTTGAACATTTTTTCATATATCTGTTGATTATTTGTAGATCATCTTCTGTGAAGTGTCTGTTTATTTCCTTAGCCCATTTGTTCATTGGGTTATTTATATTCTTGGTGTAGAGTTTTTTGAGTTCTTTATATATTCTGGAAATTAGTGCTCTATCTGAAGTATGAGTGGCAAAGATATTCTCCCACTCTGTAGGCTCTCTCTTCGCATTGCTGATAGTTTCCTTTGCTGAGAAAAAGCTTTTTAGTTTGACTCTATTCCAATTATTAATTCTTGCTTTTATTTCTTGTGCTATGGTAGTCCTGTTAAAGAAGTCTGATCCTAAGCCGACATGTTGAAGATTTGAACCTACTTTTTCTTCTGTAAAATGCAGGTTCTTTGGTCTGATTCCAAGGTCCTTGATCCATTTTGAGTTGAGTTTTGTGCAGGGTGAGAGATAGGGGTTTAGTTTCATCCTTCTGCATATCGTTTTCCAGTTTTCCCAGCACCATTTGTTGAACAGGCTATCTTTTCTCCATTGCATGCAATTAAATTCCCAATGATGTACCGCACAGAAATAGAGCGAAATAGAGCAAGCAATTATGAAATTCATCTGGAAGAATAAGAAACCCAGAATAGCTAAAGCAATGCTTAGCAGGAAGAGTGAAGCAGGGGGTATCACAATACCAGAACTTCAACTATACTACAAAGCAATAGTAACAAAAATGGCATGGTATTGGCACCAAAATAGACAGGTAGATCAATGATACAGAATAGAGGACATGGACACAAACCCAAATAAATACAATTTTCTCATTCTAGACAAAGGTGCCAAAAATATGCAATGGAGAAAAGATAGCCTGTTCAACAAATGGTACTGGGAAAACTGGAAATCCATATGCAGGAGAATGAAACTAAACCCCTATCTCTCACCCTGCACAAAACTCAACTCAAAATGGATCAAGGATCTTGGAATCAGAGCAGAGACCCTGCATCTTATAGAAGAAAAAGTATTAATGGACTTTTTAAAGTTAAAACTGCCTTTCATTTCTGTTGGGAACACTCCAAGTTGACCATAAGATTATACATTTCATGTATTGCCTAGATTTTGATTTGCAAATGTTTTGTTTTGCATCAATATACTTAAATGTATTTATCCTGTAGTTTTCCCTTTTTGTACAAAATGTGTTCTCTGTGTGTTATCAACTTAATTGGAGTGATTTCCCTATACCCTTCTTTGTTGTTTCCTATAGTTTGTGTACACCAGAATTAGTTTTCTCAATTATTAATACCTCTCATTATATAAAGTTGTCTGAATTTAAGTTTCTAAAACTATTTTCTGAGCATTGATTACATATCTTTAATATTATTCAATTTTTTATATTCTCTTGAATTTATTTGATGTATTTTCTGAACAACATTTTTTCATCTGCAGCTCTACATTTATTGGTAAGAAATTATTTTTACATCCTCTTACCATCTTTTTAATCTGTAACATCTGTTCTTATTTTCCTTGCTCTTTTCCTAACATTTTTAATTTGGAATTTATCTCTTCTTTCTTGGTAAGTATCACTGAAAGTCATCCATTTTTATTTTATTTTCAAAAGATTAATCTTTCAATTGATTATTTGATTTCTACTGTATTTATGTATACACATATCTTCTTTATTCCCTTCTACAAATTTTCCTTGGGTTTATTATGAGTGTATGCAATATGCAAAAAGAAAGTTACAAGTATGTTCCATTAAGCATATAATTTTTTCTCTTTCATACATGGTTTACTGTTTAATTTTTAGTATTTCTACTTTTTCTGTTGCACTCATTTAAGACCTTGTATTTTTTCTAAGTTGTATTTTAACTGACTTGAAAAACTTTTGAAATGGTACATTTTTATTATCATTTGTTCTATTGTCTTCTAGTATGAATTTTTACCATAATTGCACTATGATCAGAAAAAGTAATTTGATTTATTTCTGTCTTTGGAAGTCTCTTAAAACTTTACAGCCAGTGTATGGCTATTCTATTTTGTGCTGGAATAGTATATTCTATACATACATATCAGGTTAAGTTGGTTGACAACATTATTCAAAACTTAACCCAAACTTTACCTTTTATTATTAATTAAGGTTATTATTAATTAAGGTTCTTGTTTCATTCAAATTCATATATATATAATATATATATATATATATATATATATATATATATATAATGACTTTTTTGTTTTTTTCTGTTTCAGGATCCCATTCAGCATTCCATAGTATATTTAGTGTCATTCTCTATCTTTTATTATGGTGTTCAATGAAGATGTTTCTCATGATTAAACAGAGTTTATGTGCTGCTGATGTCTTTTGATGAACACAGGTCTTAATTTTAGTTAAATCCAATTTACAAAGTTTTGATTTTATGATGAATCTTTTTAGTGTCCTTCATGAGTAGTTGGGTTCTACTCTTTGGTATAAAAGATGTTCTTCTGTGTTTATTCCAAAAGTTGCACTACTGTCCTTTTCTATGTACATCTGCCCAGCTGGTATTGATGGCTGTGTACTGTGTGAAGTGAGCTCAAGTTTTATCTTTCCAAAATAAATGCCCAATCAATTTATCAATATTTCTTAAATATTTTAGTCCTTTACCACTGTCTCACTGTATCATGCTTATCATAAGTCAGCTGATTATACACCTAAGTTGTTGAGAAATTTTTGTCACAAAGGAATGTTCAGTTTTACCAAGTGTTTATTCCACATCTTTGGAGATGACCCTGTGGGGTTTTTTTTCCCTTCATTTTGGTGATGTGGTGTATTACTTTTATAGATTTGTAAATGTTGAACATTCTGGCAACTCTGGGACAAACCCCACTTTAGATTTGTCATTTCTTATGTAATTATGCTAGTATTCATTTTATACATTTTAAAACTTTGCTGTTAGTTCATACAAATTTAACACTGTCATGTCTTTCTCTTGTCTTGACCTCTGGATCTTTATAAATGCTGATAATTATCTTTGTACATTTCTTGCCATTTTGTTTCTATACTGAGACTGTCTTTCTGTATGATCTATCTTTTCCTAGCCTTTTTCTTTTAATCTTTCAAGTATGATCATAGTTTTTTTTTTGTCAGTAAATTAGAGTACTTTTACAATCAAGTCCTTAGATGGTATGTTTACTGAAACATTTTGTCTACTTCTACTAAGTACATATTTGGCTTTACAGCTAGCTTTTGCTATTTCTTTCTGGTTTTCCCACGTTTCATGTCTTTTCTTTAATCTTTCTTAGAAATTATTCCATTATTGATAAATTTTCTTTTAATTACTTGATATGCTATGTATTTTAGTGGTTATAATATTCCTCTTTGAATTGTTATGGTTAGAAATAAATTACTTTTGTTTTACCTTTTACCTGAAATCGTGATGACCTTATAATACATTTACTCCATTTATTTCCTTCATTTTGCTATTTTGTCATATATTTTAACTCCACATGTATTCTATGTTTCCAATACATTAATATTACTCTTTTGTGCAATCAATAGCTGCCTGTACGATTAGTTTTTCTAGAGCTTTCATTCCCTCATGAATTTCTTGGCTTCCAACTGTGGTCAATCACTTCTGGGTAAGGAATTCCTTGTAGTGTTTTTTTGTTTGTTCACTTTGTTTTGTTGTTTAAGTGTGAATCTGCCAGTAGTAATTTCTCTGGTTATTGTGTGAGTGCAAATATCTCTATGTTACACTTACTTTTAAAGGGTGCTTCAACTTGCAATTGAATTCTATTTGGGTAGTATTCCCTGGTGCCTCTCTAAGGATGGCACACACTATTGTATTACCCTCTATTTGTTTCAGGTTCTGTTTAAAAGCCAAATCTGTCTCTGTTTACTTTTGCATGCAAGATTTTTTCCTTTGCCTCCTGATTTCAAGCACCATTGGAATATGCTTAGGTATGAATTTCTTAATATGTAAATGTGCTTGCTGTTCATAACACTTATTTGTGAAGCATTTGAGAGTTTTCATAAGCTGCAGGAAATATTAACCATTGTCTCTTCAAATATTGTGTCTGCCTCTGACTCTGCTTTTCTTTCTGGGAAAATAGTCACATGCCTTTCAGTTGTCTTCACTGTGTCCCACATGTCTCTTATACTTTCTTCTGTGCTTATGCAAACATTGTTCTTTATTCAGCTCAGATTCTTTTATTCATCTATCACTTGATTATTTTAACAACCTCTCCAGTTTTGAACAATCTCTACATAACACCATCCCTTGAGTTATGCTTCTCTTATTTCTTTTTTTAACTTAGTAATTTTCATTTCTTTCTTTTCCAATAGATAACAGTTCCCTGATGAAATCCTTCATGTTATATTAATCTGTGTTTTGGGATCTATTAACCACAAATGTAAGTCTAGTCTCATAACTATACCTAGATCATCGGTGTTGTGTTTTGATTTAATTGTTCTTATTGTGGATTTTTAAAATATTTTTAGTTTTGTGATATTTTATTTTCTGATTGAATGTTGGGTATTGAGTAAGAAACATTTAGAGTTATTGAATAATACTTCTTTCACATAGCATTGACTGTATCCGTTTTTAGGAAACCTGAGAGAGAACAGATCACTCTATTCAATTGGGGAATTGGATGTAATGGTGTTTTGAGGGAGCTTTGTGTGCCTCTCTTTGGCCCTACATCCTCGGTTTCACTCTTAGATCTCTACCAAGAGAGCTTGTGAGTGTTTCCTGAAGACCTGTGCTGCCAGAAACCCTTATTTCTGTCAAACTTCACCATGAGACTCAGGATAACTTTATTGATTTTTGAGTATCCTTTTAGTTTCTTAGTCTCTTTACCCAAGCACTGTAGAAATTCAATAAATGCTATACACGGGGAAAAAAAGAGAAAAAGAGGGGTTGGCTCCTTTCTCAACATCTCCCTTCTCTCCTGCATGTTGGCTTCTCACATCCTGCTGCCTTGGGACATTAGTACTCCAAGACTGTCAAGGTGCCAAAGCTCTGCTTGCTTGCCTGGCTTCTGGCAACTCCTCTCGGTATGGTTTTCTAGCCTCTCACCCAGTGCTAAGGTTTGGCAAATTGCATTATGAGGTAAACTAAGACAGAAAGTTGGAATCTTCTCTACAGCTTCCTTTTTTTCCAGGAACTTGGTTTCTTGAATTTATTTACCTCAGAAACTCAGGGTGACTTCAAATAGATTTTAACAGTATTTGGCCTGGCTTTTCCCTTGCTTTTAGTGGCAAATTTGTTCTACTATAGCCTATTCAATCACAGCCTTCTTCTATGCTCTTAAGACAATTTTTATTGTTTTGTAGCTCTTTAAATTGTCCTTAGTCATTGAATTGATCAATGACTGTCCCATTTTTTTTGCTATATTTCTATGCACAAATGAATACCTATGAGCCAGTTCCCAAAAATGGAGGTGTTCACATTATTTTTTCAATTTACAGAAGTTCTGAGATTTTGATTTGTTACTCTTGCACAGTAAATGACAGAGATTAAGGAAAATCGGCTTAATCTGACACCCAGTCTTAATAGCAGAGTAAACTCACAAACACTAACAATTACTAAAATAATAGCAGAGTAAACTCACAAACACTAAGGATTACCAAAATATTCAAGCAGTTGAACAACACATTATTGGTTATTTCTAAGTTTGGTAACGAATATTAATTTGCTACTTTTCATTCACATGGTGATTTGCTAGTGCTCACTAGAGAATAAATGCCTTCATTTTGAAGTTCAAACACAAAGAAGAAAAACTTGAAGAAAGTTCCATCACTTCATCCTCTTTACAAGAGAGTAGGAGCTTCTCTAGTATCATTAATGGATGATATCTGGCTAGTTCTTATATCCTAGAAAAGAAATAATGTGATGAAATCTTGGCTGTATTAGAGGAGGAATATGGACTTTCCATTTATTTTTTTGTCTATTTATTTATGGAAAAATTACATCTGGATAAATATAAAGTTATATAGCTCATTGTTAGCAAACTTGGAACTCAAAATTTTATGCATTTTTAGGTATGATCATGAACACCAGAAATGACATAATAAAATACAGTATTTGCCATCTGAGAATTTTATTTAGGGTGTTAAGTGCAAAATGAGTAGCTTTACAGAATAAATAAATAAATAAATAAGGACTATTAGATTTCTGAGAAAGCAGAGCTAAACTTGGCAGTACTAATGAGTAAGGAGACTTTTAAAAGTCTGCAGAACTGAAACATCTAAAACGTGTCAGGAAGAAGGAGGAAAGAATTTCAAACATCAGTAAAATATCTTAATTGCTTCAACACTGGTACTGGGCCCACTGCATAGACAATCACTAAAAAGATGAGAAAAAGAAATACTTCTTAAGTTCTCGAGACTTGGAAGTTATTTACTGTATTCACATTCCATGCTCTTGGTAATTGAGGAAAGAAGAGAGAATGTGTGGGTCATAATAACCACTTCTTGATCTCTCAATGTTCATTCCCATCCCAAACCTCACTGCACAGTAAGAATAATTAAAAGTACAACAAAAGTATGATAATAGCAATGTGGGAGTGAAGAACTTAAAAAACTGTTTATTTAAAATCTGACATGAAAATCACACGTCATCAAGTTTTCAAAAGCAAAATACCTGTTATGAAGCTTATCTTGTAGGAGAAGAAATAGCTGAGAGTCTACAGTAATGCAGAAGAACGTTTCTTGATGGTGACACTTGTCTAAGTCTTCAGGAAGAATTCATGAAATTGATTGTTTTCTTGAGTGAGGTCTTAGGTATTTATTGTGCATCTGGACTATGCAGAATGTTGGGGACTGGTTCTGAGACAAATGTTGAAGGAGCTCACATCATAAGTATACAGATAAGTTATGTATTTAGAGAATTTTTTAGTTCTTAAAATAAACAATGGGATTTCACTCTGATAGGTTTCGTTTGCCTTCTCATGTTTTAGCTTTGCTGCACTAAAAACAGAAACATAGCCAGCCATTTTTGGCTAAAATCAGAAGAAAACTGAGTCTTTGGTTAAAAAAAGATACACACAAGGAAGCATATAAATCACATGAAAGAAACAATAAAACCTGCTTATTCACATCTTAGCCACTAAAAAATGCATGGATTACAAATGACTTATTCTTGGAAAGAGTGCCTCAAATCCAAATTGTAGCATAACTCACCGTCCAAATAAACATGAAAAAGCTGTCAAATATGGCTCCAAGTCCCAAAGATCCCATCATCTGCATTAAAAATGAATGAAATGAGAGAAAAGGAAAAACCATCTGCAATTTAGATTTGTCAGTCTTTTGTTATCTACATGTATTTCAGAATAAAGGGGCTGGCAATATGCAGAACACCATTCAGGAATTCAAGGGGGTTCATGGTTGCCATTTTAATATTTTAAAATAACCCATATTTTGGACTAGACAGCCATTAAAATCTGTTGTTGCCTCATTGTCATTTTCCTTTAGGCTATAAGCCCATTTTTGATCAAGCTAAAAGAAAGCTGTTAGAAGTTACATATTGCAGATGAGAGGAGAAACAGAAAGAAAATTTCATGATCATTAGTCAGGAGGCATTGATCACACTGCAACTGGGAGTTCTACATCTTTTCCTTGAATTTTTGTCAAAACCAGCATATTCAGGAGCATTTAGAAGTGTGCACAGAGGTTAGCCTAAAGTACCTGGCAGGCAGACCCCACTATGCTTTCTGCTCTTCTCAACTCTTTCCTTGAAAATCCTCTCTTAAAAAAACAATGAATTCCTCAGGTTTTTTTTTTTATGAACTTTCTAAAACAATGAAACAACACTCACAAAGAGGACTTTCCTAGTATATATAGAATTTTCAATCGTATCTCTCAAAAGAGCAGATGAATCAAGTACCTCATTCAATAGGAGAGTTAAGATACAATTCTGTAAGCAAAGTTAGAAATGTTCTACAACTCTTGAATCAACAGTGTGGCAGATAGAAGTTGTATGTGCGTGTGTGTGTGTGTGTGTCTGTGTGTGTGCGTGCGTGTGTGCACGTGTGTGTACACATGCACATGTGTGCTGTGAGAATAGAACATTCTTTTCTGGTCACCTTGCCTTTATCTCTGTTGTGGTAGCTACTCAAAAAATGATTTCATTCACCCTGGCTACTGAGAATAGATCTCTCATTAAGCAATTGTCTTGAATAAAGAAAAGGGGTACAACAAAACCAGTAAGCTCAGGACAGGCACGTGAGGCATTGGAATTTGTGCCACAACATGCCCACAAATAATAAGCGACCACAACTGAGGGCACAAAGACAGAGGAGAAACAACTGGAGGCTCCACATATGTAAATAACATTTAGTGCTACACTTAAATTGAGCAGCATTGCAGAGGAGCTGACACTGTTTTTTTTTTTTTTTTTTTTTTGACAGACTAAAAATATATCCTTGGTTATTGCCTGTAATAGAACAAATACTTCTTCTTTTTCTTTGGTAATGGAAATTTAAGCACTTCCAATAACTATCTCTCAAGGACAACAAAAGGAGATGCAAAGGGCTGCAATTAAAAAGAAGAATATTTAGTTTGGGTATACTTACAGAGCCAAGTCTGCAAAATTTGCAACGGAATCAGAAAAATCTGATTAAGAAAATTTTCCATCAGAGGGTAGTTCAATGCCAACTCCACCCATAAAACTAAAATAAACCACCAAGAAAAATGTAGAACCTAGTTTTCAAAGAATGTTGTAGTTAATTTCATCACTGATTTGAAGATAGAGGTATTGTGAGAAAGCAAAAAGCAGTAAGTCTGAATTTTATAGAAAACGGTTTGTAGTTCAGCACAGGGTTATGTTCCCAGTATAATTAGATGCACAAGAAGTAGGCCTACAGAAAGTTGTGTATCTATCAAGACAGTTGTGGAAGGCACAACAAAAGGGTCAGCAACATATTATGAATCAATTATGGAGAGGAAAAGATGATCAATAGGTAGTATCCACACTCAGGATTCAAGTAAAATCTATTTAATATGGAAATGGAACATTTACTTTGCCAGAAACTTACACTGTTTCTTCTAGGGAGCATCTACTTCCCAGTGTGGGGTGATTTTGGTCTGCAAAATTGTGGACTTGAGAAGTGGCTGCGTTTTTCCAAAACAGAAATTGAAAGGTGTATCAGCTAGGAATAGGGGCTGATACAACAATGGAGCAGGGTAACAATTGGAATATCTTAAAGGGAAACTCCAGTGAGTGATCTCACCCAGTGATGTTGAACTCAAGGTGATTTTGCCTGTCAGTGGACATTCAGAAATATCTGCAAACATTTTTGGTCATCCCATCTTTGGTATGCTGCTGGAATCCAGTGACCAGAGGCTAAAGAAGAAGAATAATATGGCATTTGCAAATAAATGGATGGAACTGGAAAATATCATGCTAAGTGAAATAAGCCAAGCCCCAAAAAACCAAAGGCCGAATGTTTTCCCTGATAAGTGGAGAATGATATATAATGGGGGTGGGGGGTGGGGAATGAGAGAATAATGGGGGAACTTTAGAATATGTAGAAGGAAATGAGAGGGAGGGGGTATGAAAAATGGTAGAATGAGACAGACATCATTACACTATGTACAGGTATGATTATACAAATGATATGAATCTACATTGTGTACAGCCATAAAAACAAATTATGTACCCTATTTGTGTACAATGAATCAAAATGCAGTCTGTAAAAAATTAAAAGCTAAATAAAATAATAATAATAATAATAATAATAATAATAAGAGTTGATAAACATCCCTACAATGCACAGAGCAATCCCTTACCACTGAATCACACCTGTAATGCCAGGTGGCTCAGGAGGCTGAGGCAGGAGGATCAAGAGTTCAAAGCCAACCTCAGCAAAAGTAAGGCATTAAGAAACTCAGTGAGATCCTGTCTCTAAATAAAATACAAAATAGGGCTGGGAATTTGGCTCAGTGGTCAAGTGCCCCTGAGTTCAATCCCCAGTACTCCTCTCCAAAGAAAGAAAAAGGAAAGGAAAAAAAGAATTACCTAGCATACAATGCAATTCATGCTGAGGTTGGGCAATCTCCATCTAGTCCTAAGGCAGTGATACATCAGTGTGAAAAGAATGTGTATTAACATTGTCTACTTAAGGTACAGTAATGAAAACTACCTGGAGGTACAGAATTTGTCTGTATTGTTCATTGTTTTATGTTCATACCCATTAGAGCAATGTTTGGACATAATAAGTACTAAATAAATATGCAATGAGTGAATGAAAAATTGAGAAGCAAGAGCAGAAGGGAACTTGGTAATATTCTGACTGTGCTGATTTGGTTGAGGGAGAATAAACCCACAGAGAATCGAGATGAGTGCAATCGTACACCAAAGCCCTAACATCATCTGAATAATTCAAGGAAACTTGGCACAAAGAGCTAGGCTAAAATAATAGAATAAATCATATGTTTTTATTAAATATATAAAGGTGTATAATATTGTATGTTTTATATATCTATCAATGGATGAATAGATAAATAAAATTAAATAAGTAAATAATATGATTTATTTAATGCCAGGAAGGGACTGATATTATCAAAATCCTCTACATCAAAATAACCTATTGCAGGGTAGTCCAAAGATGGCAGAATAGAGCAGGTTGCTTTCCTGGCTGCTCCGTAGCATGAAACCAAGAAAGTAAAGAGGCAGCTTCTCAGCAAGTGAGGTACTAGAAAATAAATCTATAGGGTAGAAACTATACTACTTCACATCCATACTGTTAGACAAAAAAGCAATTTGGGGTATGAATCCTAGCATAATACTTTTTTTTTTTTTTCTTTAGAATTTTGGGCTTTACCTTTGTCTTTGGGCATTGTATATTATTGCGGAGGTGTGTGAGACCAGGGATTTGTTTTCCCTTTGTATAGAAAATTTATTTTCTTCCCAGAGTTTACTTTTTTCCCTTGAAGTATGCTGGCTTAAATTGTGTATGTCTATATGTTAATTGCTCTGTATCCATTATGATCTAAACATGATTTTGGTTTTTGACTGACAGATTACAGATTCCATTTTAAAAGTTTTCTTCTACTATATCTCAATATCCTTTTTCCATTTGTTAGGTTTTACAACTTCTAGGATATTTATGACAAATTATTCCTCCTCTATTCAATATATTAATTATTTCAAGTTTGTGTCCTTATTCTTGGTATTCACCTTATCTTTTAAAAGGAGCTTTTCTTCTGAATCATTAATTTTTTCAACAGTGTCTTATCTGCTCTTTGACATTTTAAACTCATTAGTAAACTTACTGTTACTCTTTGGTTTTCAGTTCACTTTTGCACCTGAAAACTGTCATTCATCTCATTCTGCTGTCTACTACTCTATGTTTGGTGCTAATGTTCTGATTTAATATACCTCTTCAGTTCTTCCCCAGTAAAGAGCACTGCTAGGGAATTTTCTTCAGTTTCTTGGATATTTTCCAATTGGATTCTTCATCTGTCCTGTTGACTACTTTCTTCCTCCCTTGTGCCCTTCAGAGTGGTGCATTTTTACAGCTGCTAGGCTTTCTTGACATCTTTCTCCCACCTCAAGTGGGAAGATTTGCCAACATTGTCATATTCTATGTATTTTGGAAGTATATTCTTCTTAACCCCTTTCCCTAGCTTCCAGGAACTGGTTAATGCTCCCATCTGCAGTCTGTGGTCTAAGCATTTGGTTTCTCTGTCTCTTGGTCTCTCTCTCTCTTCCCACTCTGTGAGTGTGTGTGTGTGTGTGTGTGTGTGTGTGTGTGTGTGTGTGTTTGGTAGCCTCTGTTTTTGGGAGCAATACAGAAGAGTCCTCAACATTGGTTATGTGTGCATTTAAACTTACCTCATTCTTTCTTTAATAATTATCAGCATAAAACTTAGTAATGATATATGAATATTTGAGACACGTTAAAATGGGATTTTGTGAGTCCATAAACATAAAATATATAGCAAAATTATTTGGAAAACTTAAATTCATGATGTTCATAAACATACCCAATACATAATAAAAATTATTCAGAAAATGCCAATTCAAACTGGTGGCCAGGAGGATAACACAGAATACAAACAAGTGAGAAGAAATTATACAGCAGAATTAGGAATAAATAACATAGTCTTATCATCACCTTGGTTACCTTGTTTGCTTATAATGTATCTCTACTTTATATCACATTAGCTAAATGCAGAATTAATTTCTTGACAAAGATTTTTCAATACATATTATCTTATTTTTAATTGTATTACTATTTTTTAGCAGGTGCTTTTTATTAACAGTGACTGTAATACCCTTACAAATGTGGGATTATTGTTTATTTTTTATTTTATATAAATAATAGCTCATTCAATATTTTAGAATATTTCTTATTGTCTCCCTTTATGTAAATTGATTTGTTTGCCTAATGAAATTTTTTCCAACTGAGCAATTCTGGCTGCATATATATGCAAACAAATCAGTACTACATTAAGCCTTTCTTCTCTTTCTTATTGAAAATCTGATTATTTGCTTTTGAATACCTTAATAGTGACTTCACTAATCTTGAAGGCAAAAATAAGGCAAACCAACAGTGAAATTCTACTTGTAACCAGGCAGACAACAAATTGCCAGGTAAAAACATGTAAAGACCATACACATAAAGAAGGACTATAATTTCACAGAGAATTTTTAAATTAGAGCCACATGCAGGCACATAAATGGGCCCCTATTAGCAAGAAGATGATCATCACAGAATTTTGATACAGATGTTTTTCTTGTCATAAGTGCTCAATATGTCAGTTAATTTTTCTCTAACCCTCTCAAACAACACAAACAATTCCATCCCTCTTTTTGGTTCTCAAACCAGTAAAATGTTTGGCCAATAACTATAGCAGTTGGTCAGTAATTCAAATTCCCCATATTTTATTTTTTCTAAGTATTCTGTGGGTAGCATGGACTCCACCTTTTTTTCTGATCAATGTGAACCTTGATTCAGTTGGTTCTACCTAAAATAGTGGTGGTTTTCAAACTTGCCCACAAATTTATTTGAAAAATATTCTTACCTCTCAACCAGCTTCTAATCATCATTTTCATTACTTAGCACAATTCTCTACTCTTCAGACATAACCGTCTTCCCCTTCTGACCCACCTCCTTCTTTTCCTATCACACCTTATTCATTACATTTAACACTTCCAAATTCATCAGATATTTTTAAGTTAGTGGTTTTAGTTCACAACATTCATAAAAAAAAAGATACATTGTAAACTTTTAAGCAATATTCTAGAGAATTAATAACCCATCTGTGTCACTGATCTGCATAGTTCCTTTTTTAAATTTTTTAAAATTTTTTACAGACTGCATTTTGATTCATTGTACACATGGGGTACATCATTTTGTTTCTATGGTTGTACACGATGTCGTTCTTAAAAGTTTAAAATCACCTAAAATCTGCACAACTCATACAATTAATTGCCTACTTAATTTCTTTTCCTCAAGCAGCCCTATTTGTGACAAATACAAAACAATACTATTTGTAATTATGCTGTTTATATTTTAAATTTAATTTCCTGTAGTGGTTTCTAAAATTACAACTCAGTGCACATTTAACCGCATTAGAAATTAAATCTATATAAGTATGAGGCAGCTTGGGGGAAGACACATATTTCTTTAGTTGTTTTAGAAGCTGAAATCCAAGAAATTTATCAGTGATCTACAAATGAGTTTATTTTTGAAATGTACTAGTACGTTGCAGATTCCACATGCAAGGAGTGTCTTTCTGAGAAGATTCAGATGTGTGATAAAATACATCTTTCAAATGAGAGAGTGATACCCTCACAGAGATGTGGAGTGGGTTCAGGACAGGGAAAGCAAGTCAGAAGAGGGTCTAAGGCTGACCTGGACAGGAAGTAGGGGAGTCCTCAACCTAGCCACCCGAGAGGGAGTCCTGGTGCTTCTGCTGAGGTAGGAGCTAGGGGGGAGGAACACTTTGAAGAACAGCTGTCTGTTTTATGGTGAGAGAATCAGAGATGGTGAGAAGTAGGAAAGATTTCAAAGACAGAAAAGTGGAACATTCGGAGTCAGCACGTAGTCAAGGTCAGAAACAAGTACCAGTAATCACAGTAAGGCCAAAAACCTAAGTGTAATTTTTGCATAGAAGGAACTGTCATCCGAGGAAAAACAACACAAGTGGCCTCTGACTCCTCAGTTCTGCCACCTGTATTTGTCATCCTGTTCCTGAGGAAACAAATTAGGGGTTTGCTCTCTCTGGTAACTGGCCATTTCTCCTAAGAGCAAGCCCTAATCTATCTTGTTTTCTGAGGGGTTCCTTATAATATGTTAAGTAATGTTAATTTATCATTAATTAAAGATATTGTAATTCATTTTCATTTGCTCAGATTTTGGGGCCCAGGTCTCTTTCAAGCTAATGAGAAGAGCTCTCAGTTATTCCTAACAGGTGGCAAAAATCGCTTTTTCTACTCTGAAAACAATTTCAGTCCCGCCAGTGTGTCTGATTTATTTAGAACATGTAGCAGGAAGAACAGTGGCTTTGGAGTTAAACCACTTTTACTCCAGTCTCACCTCTGCTTTTTAATAGATGTGTGACTTCAGTTCAGTCACTTCACCTCTATCAGACCTTTCAGAACCCTCTCTCAAACCAAGAATAAAACTAATCACATTTTTGGAATTTTGTAAAGGTTATACAGGACAATGAACATTAATCGCCTATCAAATACCTTAGCATGTAGGAAGAGTGAAAGAGATGTTAGATCTAACCTTCCCCCCTAACTTCAATGACATTAATAAGAAGTCATAGAATTTGGAGTATTTCTTAGGGTTTTTGTAATGGAATCTAACCTACAAATTTCATCCAAAATATTTTTCTAACAATTTTTTATTTGCAATTTAGTTCCTTACAGATAAACATTCTTGTTTATATCTGTTTTCATCCTAAAACCTGGCACAAATAAACCCAGTAAATGTTTAATGATAATTGCATTAGATATCAGATAACACTACTGAGAAAATTAGGATTGTGTAATTATCATTCATGACAAAGTGGAAAAGTTTTACCATACCAAATTAATAATCTGTAGAGAACAACAGCTTATCTGTTAGCAATCTGTCATGTGTTAGCAGCACCTTACCAAACACTGAGTCAATCCTAGAATATTTGCTCCCAGGAAGCCTGTACAATTAACATTTATGAAAAGGCAACACTTGAGCAAATGTCTTTTAAAAAATAGGTAGAATTTTTGGCCAAAATCTTAGAATGTTAACCTAAAACCTTTAACTTCAAAGGTAAAGACATTTTAAGCATACCATAAAAATGAATTTAAAAAGTTTGCAGTTCTTTGACTTAGCTCTTTGGGTAATAACATGCTTTAATTTTAAAAATCATGTGTGTGTTGTGTGCATATGTGCTCACAACACTGGGAATTGGGGCATTGTGTGTTCCTGTAATTAAAACACAGTACTAATGAATATTTTCCACCACAAATAAGCCACAATTGTGGAGAGAGAATATTTGAATGGAAGATCATAGGGATTTGGTAGGGTGGAATATAGGAAGTCCTCTTCAACAGGGTCCATGAAAAATGGCAACCTGCCACAGAAAGTAAATTGTGTCAGTCAAAAGTTAAAATCATCACTGAGGAAAGCTTGATTAAAATCAGTCAGTCTGCCATTAAGAGTGCCATCTACATTGACTAATTTGATAACAGGAGACAAAACGATTTGGTTGGTAAAATGTGACTTCAGTTAAGACATGACTCACATCATATGCTCTACGTTGGTTAACACCTCCCAATCTTTTGCAAACCTACCCATCTAACTGCTAGGCAGTGTGGGAGTCAGAGCCAATCTCCACAGTCTAAGGGTGTGAGTTTCCATCTTGGATCTGCTACTTACTAACTGTATGGTCTGGGGCAACTTACCTCATCTGGCTTCTAATATGTCTTCACTAATTAACGAAGTAATAACAACACTGGTCTTCCAAGATTGGGGTATAACTAAAGTGCTTAGAACAACATGTAGCCTGCCAAGATTTTATCATTAGTATATACTGCACTATATGTAATAATGTGCTGTTTTTAATTACCACACAGCTAAACTCTGTATTCTTTGCATTATGCAGTTGCTATCTTCTTTCATAAAACTTGTTCTGAGTTCTCTGACTGAAAGCACTATTCTCAGAGAATATGTAGGCTATACCAGAGTCTGCTTTCTAATATTCTGTGTTCAAGAGCTAAACATTTTCATTCTGAAATAACGTACAGATCTATACCACAAAAAAAGATTTTTTCTAATTCTGAATATAATACATAGTCACTACAGAAAATAATAGAAACTAATAAAATTTTGACATTGGTTGAGCACAGTAGGTTTTATCCATATGTTTCTGTATTCCTACTTTAATTTTTCACAGTGAAACTTCTGATAGCTTTCCCTTTTTTTTCTGAATAGTTTGTTAGTCTTTACATCTACTTTTCCATTTGTATTAATAATCTCAATTTTGGAATACCAAATAGGTAGTCAGATTGTTATAAAATCTTGCTTTGGAATTTTGCTTCCCTTTGCCTGATTCCTCACATTTTGAAAATAAGTATTTTCTCAGTATTAAGATAAATTCCCTAGGGTTAATTTCCTCTTCTTGGACTACTCTTTACATACACTCCCAGGGATTTACTACAAAGTAACATGAGTTGTAAAATAGAAGAGCAAACAAGCATTATTAAGGAAAAGTTGGAATAACTCATTGGGCACACTTAGTGTAGTGTCTCAGAGGGGACCACCTGAATATAATTTGTGGAATGGTTTCTCTGTATGTAACACATGCCCACTACAGAAAATCTTGGAAAACTAATGAAAGTATAAAATGTAGTTTGTTCACTTTTCTTCTATGCAGAGTTACAATAAAAAGCTTAAAATAATGCATTGCAGGTTATGAAGACAGGTAACTAAATTCTGTACATATATCTCAGAACCTTGCTTTGTATGGGTAATTGTAACTTGTAACTATGTTTCCTTCTGCCAATGTGATTTATTCTGATCTATGAGTTTAAGTTATTAAGTACTATTTTTGCTGTGGGTTGATCATAAACAATTTGTTTTCTTAGTGTTGAAAATTTGTATTCTTTTTTCAGTTCCTCAGCTTAATAAACAATTGTTGTAACAAATAACTTCTACACCCGTATGCCACTTACTTAACGATTATCTCTCAGACCCAAACATATTCTGGACTACTAAATCTGGATGTCTAGAACTATGTTGCCCAAGCTCCTTTGGATGACAGTTTCTCAATTGATTCTGCCAATAGGAGATGCTGCTGGAAAATCTGAAGAGAAAGGAGGAGAGAAGCTTCATGATTCTGTTTCCAACCTTGTGGCAGTTGTTGGCTACTGCTAACAATGATACCAGTGGCAATGAGGATGGTTGAGCCTAGACTACAGCAGCCAGCACAGAGGTAACACAATTTTGGTGACTACTGTCTTTGATAAACAGCTGCTTTTGATGTGGTGCTTTTGAATGAATGAATGAATGCATGTTCTAGTGCCATGGGTTTGTTTCTCTTTTTGGGAAAACTCAACATATGAGCATGTTGGTTTTGGAAAGCAATTTACAAAATTATTCAGCCAACCCCATCTTTTACTATATAAGAAAACTACTGAGAAGAAAAGAAATAATCCCCCCCACTTCAAAGGATACCTAATTTATCATAATTGTTCCAGATAATGAAATACTGCAGCAGTGTTACTGTCATTTACTTTTATATAGTCAACAGGTAGGCATTACAAATAAATAAATGAATAAATAAATACCTTTGTATTACATACTGCAGATGATCCAACACTGACCTCTATAAACAAAGCTTTTAAATTTAAAAATTCATGAAACAAAGCTGTGAAAAAGGAAGATTTATACAGCATACTTCAAAAAGATACTATATAATTACAGAGAATTTATTCATCTACATATCAACTGTATTTTTAAAAATATAAAAGTCCTTCAAAAATGTATTTTATATATCCTTAGAATGTATATTTAAGTGATAAGTGTTATTAAATAATATTCAATGTTACCTGCAATGAAACAAAGAAATCTTGAACTTAGCACATCATAAGATATGACACAGAGGCTTAAAATGAAAAGAAATGTTTAAATGATGAAGACAGATCAGTACGCTACTTGATAAAATGTGCATTCCATGGTAATCAGCAAAGTGTTTTGAAAATCTACAGGAAGAATTTTAGTATCTCCCTGGAGAAGCACTATTTCTAAGAAATCAATATTAACCTTGAATTCCTAGTAAACAAATATTTTGTGGCACAAACACATAAAAATAGTAGATCTCACATTATGCACTTGGAGAACTCTCATTGCTTAGATTGCTGCTCACAGATAGATCCTATAGGAAATGTAGAAGAATTGACTTTAAACTCATCACTGTTTTGTTACTATTTTTCTATACAAGTGACCATGCTATAAATAAGTAAGTGTGGGCAAGAATAAAAACAGCTAAATTATGCAGATGAGCATCAACATATGAAATCTCTGATTGGGCTTTCCTTTTGGTAAAATTATAAAATTCTCATGCTTGACTATAATTAAGATTACTTTCAGGAAGGCCACCCAAGCATGATCTGGTTGGATCAGATACCATGAGAGAAGCAGATATTAAAATGTACCGATCTGTTCTTCAGTTCCACCCAGATGCCTAGGTCCCCATAATTCACTTTGGGAATTCTGAGAGTACCTACAAGCTGACACTAGATAAATGTTTCATGTACATTTTTTGTACATTTTTGTGCTTAACAAAATTACTTAGGGCACACCATATCAGGGTCCCAGGAATTCCCATTAATTCTATAAAGTGAGTACAGACATTTGCACTTACTAACCCACAATTTTCAATTAGGTGGGCATTAAGTGGCCTTTGAAACAATATTGTGCATAATATTTAATTTTAGCACATCCTCAAAACCTTCTATGACCATTTTTGTCACTATAAAGAAGTTCAAGATTATCTTATAGGGTTCCACACTACTTGAACACTTAATTGTATCAAGTGGAAAAGTTGACATGAGCTTTATTTGATGTGTGTTCTTCTGATTAATAAAGATTTCAACTGCAAGGTTCAAAGAGTATCAGGAGCAATGGATGGCTTCCGCTGATTCCTCTTCATAAACACAGCCAATGCCCTCTAACCAGTAGAAGTTTGGATCTAAATGAGTGGACCACCAGCACTGGTTGAGAGTTCTACAATGGTAAAGTGAAAACCTCACAAACTAGACAATATCATGGCTCAGCTGGTGGAGTGTGATGACGGAAATTCATGTATATGAAATGTGCTTCGAAACTATGTGTTTAGTGTATTGGAGTTCCACAGCATAGTGTGATCGGTCAATATAGATCTTTCTGGGATATCCTGCCACCAACCAGGACAAGTGGTTCATAGCAAACAGAGCTCTTTTTATAGTCTTTCTCAGGACTAAAAGCTTCCTACCACCTTCTAAAGACTGAGTAACTAGACACAGGGGATTTTGGTAACAAAAAAAAGAAAAAAAAAAAAAAAAAAAAAAGAGAAGGAAGCACATCCTGATCTCACTGGATAAAACAAATTTTAGTAATCATAAACCCGTAAGTCTTCATCACAATCTTGCCTGCAGGGGATAAAAGTGCTGTTTTCCAGTCTACAATGAATGCTTTTATAGCATCTCTTCAATTTTGGTATCATAAGCAGTTGAAGTCATTTTTTCTTAATATCTTTTTTATGCTATTATGTTGTTACCATGCAAATTGAGAATTAGGTGACAGGGTATGAAAATGTTATACATGTGCCCATTAAAATATTGCCACAAAGCAGTAAGGAAAACCACTTACTCTAAGTGTGCTGACAGATGAAAATCTTACAGCAGACACCTCTTAGAAGTCTTCTGCTTTGAAGCTCAGTATATGAAGAAAATATATCATGTGCTCCCTAAGAAAAAGATGGCAATGATGAAAGAGATAAAATAACAACATAGTCCCCAAACTTAGCCCAATTCACAGACTTGTGCACATTACTCAGTCTTTTTCAGACCATCTTTACCATGTGCAGAACAGGAATAAATAACCTAAAATGCTTTGACCACAACAATTCTGATATTATTGTCCAGTAAGACTCTTTTCAAACCAAGAGAATAGAAAGAAGTTTGGTGACTCAATAAATAGTACTCAAGGCATTGTAGAATACGAATACATGAAAACTTCAAACCAAGTTTATAGAGCGGTAATAATTGATCCCCCACCGTTTCAGAGTATAAATTATGTCAGCAATCTTTTGGTCTATATGATCTCAAATAGTTTCTCATTTTAGATTATTATTTTATAACTTGTTTGTAAAGATGTAATCATTATTCATTATTCCTGCTAGCAAATTTTCGCAAAATGCATACAACTTAAAACCAGACTTACTACTATTATCACATGTATTTCATATTGGTTCAGAGAAAATGGAATCACTTCAGTATAATCCAGTATCCTCATTACTATCTCTAAGGAATCCAGTAGTGACACTTCATATTAGAGCCTATGTATGTCACCGTTTGTGCTTCATGTCTACATTATCACACCCACACCCATCTCTTTTTCTGATAGTTCATGTTTGGCAAAATGTTTCATTTGTTCAGCCATAATTATTAAATCAAATACTTGGTGAGAACAAACCATCATCTAGGTTCTGTATGACATTAAGGAATAGGGATATAAAAGGTCATTCCAAGATTCTACCTCTCTTCTGGACTGCAACGGCCCCCCCACCAGGGCACACAGGGTACTGAGGGACAGCAAAAATCTCAGCTGCCCAGTTCACACTTCTTCCATAAAGTATTTCCAACAGCTGAATAGACTCAGTGAGGCAATGCAGATATATCACCACACCGTTTATTAACTTAACTGAATTTACCAGATGAGCATGAAAAATGATGGATTTATTTTGTGACAAACTTCAAAATTTCAAATAAACATATTCATACTAACAAAATAAAGCTGTTTTATGGTTATCCGTCTACCTAAAGTTATCACTTCTTTTTTTTCTCCTCTTTACATCACAGTTTTCTATGCAATAGTCTCTCAAGAAAAGATTGACCATCCCTCTAGACAGGACCTTCTGTACCCAATTAAAACTTGGAATGTTGATTCTTGAATGTTCATGTTTTTCTATGCAAAAGACTTAGTATTTTCTGCACCTACTGGATCCTAGATAATGATTCCTTGGCGTTTTGGCCATATAACATCATATTATACCTTACATTCCAAACTGTCCAAAGGGGAAGGGGCTCTGTTAAAGATGTAAGGTTGTGTTAACCTGATGATTTTAATTGAACTTAGACTTCAAGAATAACTTTTCGGTACACAGGTCAAAATTTATTTATAAGCTACGATCCAGTCTTTCACCTAACAACCCATTTTGTGAATTTTACTTCATCAGTTGTTTGTTCCCCCTACTAAAGATGAATAAGATAGACTCTAGTAATCCCCATAAATATTGTTCATGACTGTGAGCACCCATATCAATCAACTGTGTAAGTTAATAACTTTGTTCCTCTAAGTTGTGATGTTACCATGTGACATATTTCAAGAGAAAAATAACCATGTGAGAAAGAAGTGTTTACTCATGAGGTTGATGGTGTCTACCTACTGAATTAATCTATATTTGATTAGTTCTTTCAGTCTTCAGAATCCAGTAGGATGGTTTGAATTGGTGACATAATTTTTAAAATTCATTTACTTAGCTGAGGTCATTCAAGAGATTACCTGCTCGCTGAGAGGAATTCTCAATTTGGATGGTTATCAAGTAAAATGCAATCTAATTTAATTAATTCCAGCTCTAGGCTATAGATTTAATATTATTATCTTTATTTTAATACACCTATGAGACAGCAGAGTCCAAAGATAATTAAGATTATTTTGGATTTGTTTTGCAGATGTGTGTATGTGCAAGATATGATTTACTTCAGGTATTTTTCCTTGCTTTGCTTTGACCTCAGTTAAGTTAGATATGAAACATATGCTATTTCATATTTCTTTTTAAATGAATGCTTTTTACTTTAAAAGTATTATACAAAGGAGCACTGATATCGTCAGGGCTTTCCAAACCATTCCCATTTGTCTTTATTCATCAAGATCATGTCAGTAATCTCATTTCCTGTATACCAGAGGTATCTGGATTGTTTTCCTTTTCAACTGCAATGCACATTTTAATATTTCCTGCTTCTGAATTCATTGATGTGATAGTTCAGATAAATCAAGTCTCTCTAGGTAAGAGACACGTTGCTAACAGACAGATCACAAATACTTACGTGCCTTCTAATGAATCCAATATTTCTAATTTACTTCTCCCTCAAGAATTCATTTGCTTTCTACACTGCTTCTGAGTAGAACCCTCAATCATCTGCCAGAATGTGTTTTTAGGGTGACATTTCTTGAAGTGATAAAAGTAGAATTTTAAACAGGAAAAAAAAAAACTTAACAACTACATTTAGTCTAAGAATCTGTCAAGTAGTTTTTGAATAGCTGTATGGATGAAACATGGCTAGCTCGAGTATTGTGTGAGAAAAATAAAACTATGATTTTCCTATGCCATATATCATATTCCATTACTGGATAGAAAAAGTCAGAATGTGTTTAATTTAATTGGGCTAATAAACAGGACATGTGTTTTCTTCTCTCCTGTTGTATACTTTTTAGTTCAGAAAGTACAAGGTATTATCATATTTAATTCTCATAGTACTCTGAGAAAATAAATAGCATTCTTCCCCCTTTATAGATAATGAAACTGAAGATTAGAGACGTTTTTAGAGTTGTGCCCAGGTTTACAAAGTACCAGCAGGACTAGAAGCCAAGTGAAAAAATGTTTTGAACTGAAATTCAGCTGCCAATTACACCAAGGTAATGCTGAGGAGCCTTGGGTCAGTAGGGAGTTAGATCAGCCATTTATTTTCATCCTCCCTAAAATACTCATATAGAGTCTTTCTCCTGTAATGACATTAATTCATCACTATTTGCAAGGAGCAGGATTATTATTTTAAAGGCATACTACTCAGAAGGTTTTCATATGTCACAGAAAATAAAAACAATTGTCAACTTGACTATTAATGTATTAAAACATCATAACCCAAAGAACCATATGTGTACATTTGTAAAATATCATTCTACCCCAGCAGGTATTAGTCTATAGAGGCAATAGATGGGTCTATGATGCTCACTTGACTTCAGTAACAGAGAGAAAACATTTTCTAAAACCACTCAAGATCAATCTCTGACTGCTCCTTATCACCACTTAAAGGAGTTTAAGTGGTGAATAAAGCAAAATACAAACAAATTTTAGAAATTTATAATCTTTTCATTTGCACACGATTAATAAAGGCTTCAATTAAAGCAAAATTTCTTGCTCAAAATGAGTCTCAAAACAGATGCCATCACTGACAATCGTAAACACTTCTTTGCTTTAGGGAGATGAGTGTTTTCAGTTTGCTGGATACATTAATAAGATATTAAAAGTTAGAAATGATACCCACACCATCTCTGTAAACTGTATTTTTAATTCAAAGTATACTCACTATTATTAACAATTTGACTATGATATCCATATGAGAAATATAGTATAAAATAAACACTGTGAAGATAAAGTAGATGACAATGCTATTTTAAAAATTAAAAATAAAAGTTAAAATTATATTAAAAATAGAACTTAAGGTAAAAATAAAACAAAATTCCAGAAAATATTACTAAGGGAATATCTTATTAATTTTCAATTTTTTAGTTTTTTAAAGTCATTGATGATACTTAGGCAATTAGATAGACTACACAGGCAGATAGATAGATATATAGATAGATAAACTTGAAATAGGAACTCTGATATTGCAATCTGGAAAGTTTACCATCTTTAGATGTACAGAGAAGGATTATGTAATCTGTACTAGATTTAAAATCTAAAAGAGAGAGTCACTGCCTGCTTGCATCTCCAGCACTGCCCAGGACCAGCCAGTGGTCTCTGTGGGGTCACCTCTGCCCACCTCTGGATTAGTCCTGACCTGAGTGCTGCCATCCTTAGTCCAGCAGCTCCCTTCCTGGGACACCATATTATCAAGTACCTCTCACGCATCAGGAAAATGAAGACTAGAAGGTTTGAATAGTATAGGATAGTTTTATTGTAGATTTGTTTCTTATTGGTAGTATTATTACTATATTTCCTACTTTTCTATTTTGTTTGATTATTTTTCTTACTCTATTTTCCTCTTATCTATGTTTCCTTGAAGACTTTCTCCCTTTTCTTATGCTAACAACCAATTTCTTTTTATTCCGCTTTCATTATTCCTAAGACCTAGTACCTCTATAGACTCACTTCTTATCTCATTAACATTACATCCTACACCCCTCCCCATTCTCCTTGTCCACCATTAGAAATTGTAGGCCTTATTGCAAACCTACGATTTATACTGTAGATAATAATCGAACTCATCATCTGTTTATTAAGACAACACTGTCAATATCTTAATAGGTACTATCTGGGTTAAGGCTGCATATTGTTTGTATTGCGTGCTGCTAATACTGATCTCCCACTTTAAGGTGAGGTATTGGAAACCTGCAGGGATGTTATAAGCCTATAATGGGGAAACTGTAATACCTCGGATCTGCACTGCTAGAGGAGAAGAAAAAAGAACATGAAAAAACAAAGGAAGAAAGAGTCCCAAATAAACCAAGACACCACATCAATAGAATCCAATGTCAGCATTGTAGAAGAAATATCAGAAAAGGGGTTCAGAATGTACATGATTAAAATGATCCAAGAAGCAAAGGATGAGATAAGAGAGCAAATGCTGACAATGAATGTTCACACGAATAAACATTAAAAGAGCAAATGCAAGAAGCAAAAGGTAATTTTAATAAAGAGAGAGAGATTCTGGAAAAAGAAAAAAGAAACAGAAATTCTTGAAATGAAGGAGACAATAAACCAAATTAAAAACTCAATAGAAAGCATGAAAGTCTATAAAAATTTTAAAAATAATTAAAAAATAAATAAACAACAGACTAGATCATTTGGAAGACAGAACCTCAGACAACGAAGACAAAATATTTAATTTTGAAAACAAAGTTGATCAAACAGAAAAGATGAAAAGAAATCATGAATGGAACCTCCAAGAATTATGGTATATCATGAAAAGACCAAATTTAAGAATTATAGTGATTGAGGAAGGCACAGAGAAACAAACCAAAGGGATCAACAATCTATTCAATGAATAATAACAGAAAACTTCCCAAATCTGAATAATAAAATGGAAAATGGAAAATGAAATACAAGAGGCTTACAGGACACCAAATGCACAAAACTACAACAGATCCACACCAAGGCACATTATATGAAAATACCTAACATAAAAAATAAAGAGAATTTTAAAGGTTGTGAGAGAAAAGCATAAGATTACACATGGGGAGAAACCAATAAGGATTTCAGCAGATTTCTCAACCCATACCTTAAAAGAGTCTGGAACAACATATTTCAAGAAAGAATCTCATACCCAGCAAAACTTACCTTCAGATGACAAAATTAAAACATTCCATGATAAACAAAAGTTAAAAGAATTTACAAATAGAAAGACTGTACTACAGAACATTCTCAGAAAAATATTCCATAAAGAAAAAATGAAAAACTGCAATGTAAGTAAGCAAAGGAAGAAATTGCCCTAAAGGAAAAACCAAGTCAAGTTAAAAACCAAAACTAAGCCAAAATGAACAGGAATACAAGTTGTATCTCAATAATAATGCTGAATGTTAATGATCTAAACCCTTCAATCAAAAGACACAGACTGGCAGATTGAATTAAAAATAAAGACCCAACAATATGCTGCCTTCAAGAGATTCATCTCATAGAAAAAGACACCCACAGACTACAGGGAAAAGGATGGGAAAAACATACTAGGCACATGAACTCAGCAAAAAAGTGGGGCTTTCCATCCTCATATCAGACAAAGTGAAATTCAAGGCAAAGTTAGTCAGAAGGGATGAAGATGGACATTTCATACTGCTTATGGGAAGCATAAATCAGCAAGACATAAGGATTGTTAATATTTATGCCCCAAACAATGGCACATCCATGTACATCAAATGACTCCTTCTCAATTCCAGGAACCAAATAAACCACAATACAATAATACAAAGTGACTTTAACACACCTCTGTCACCACTAGATAGATATTCCAAACAAAAACTAAATAAAGATACTATAGAATTAAATGATAAAATCAATGATTTAGACATAACAGACATATAGAGTATTTCATTCATCATTGAGTGAATACACGTTCTTCTCAGCAGCACATGGATCCTTCTCTAAAATAGACTGTATGTTATGCCACAAAAGCTACTCTGAACAAACACAAAAAAACAGAGATACTACCTTGTATTCTCTCAGATCATAATGGAATTAAATTAGAAATCAATGAAGAAATAAAAAACGGAAACTACTCCAACAAATGAAGACTAAATAATATGCTATTGAATGATGCATGAATAGCAGAAGACATCAGGGAAGAGATAAAACAATTCTTAGAGATAAATGAGAACAACAATACAACATATCAAAATATCTGGGACACTATGAAAGCACTACTAAGAGGAAATTTCATTGCGTAGAGCACATTCAATAAAAGAAGAAAAAGTCAACAAATAAAGAGCAACCCAACATTACAGCTCAAAGCCTTAAAAAAGGAACAACAGATCAACACCAAAAGTAGTAGAAGATAGGAAATAATTAAAATCGGTGCTGAAATCAATGAAATTTAAACAAAAGAAGCAATTCAAAAAATTGACTAAACAAAAATTTATTCTTTGAAAAACTAAACAAAATTGATAAACCCTTAGCCACACTAACAAAGAGGAGAGCAAAAACTCAAATCACTAAAATTTGTGATGAAAAAGGAAATATCATGACAGACACCATTGAAATACAAAACATAATTAGAAGCTATTTTGAAAATCTATACTCCAACAAAATAGAAAATCTCAAAGACATCGACAGGTTTCTAGACACAGATGATCCACCCAAACTGAATCTGGAGGACATACTCAATTTCCACAGATCAATTTCAAGCAATGAAATAGAAGAAGGCATCAAAAGCCTGTAACCAAGAAAATTCCAGGACCAGATGAATTCTCAACTGAGTTCTACAAGACCTACAAAGAAAAATTCATTCCAATACTTGAAGTATTCCATGAAATAGAAAAGGAGGGAACCCTTCCAAACTCATCCTATAAAGCTAGTATCACCCTGACACAAAAATCAGACAGACATATCAAGTAAAGAAAACTTCAGATGAATATACCTAATGAACATAGATGCAAAATTCTTAACAAAATTTTAGCAAATTGCATACAAAAACATGTGAAAATGATAGTGCACCATGATCAAGTGGATTAATCCCAGGGATGCAAGCTTGGTTCAACATTCGTAAATCAATAAATGTAATTCACCACATCAACAGACTTAAAGTTAAGAATCACATAATTATTTCTATAGATGCAGGAAAAGCATTTAGTAAAATACAGCACCCCATCGTGCTCAAAATAATAGAAAAAATAGAAATAGTAGGAACATGCTTCAACATTGTAAAGGCTATCTATGCTAAGCCCACGGCCAACATCATTCTAAATGGAGAAAAACTGAAAGTATTCCCTCTGAAAAATGGAAGAAGGCATGGATGCCCTCTTTTACCACTTCTATTCAACATCATCCTTGAAACTCTAGCCAGAGCAATTAGACAGACAAAGGGATATGAATAGGAAAAGAAGAACTCAAACTATCACTATTTGCTAACGGCATGATTCTGTATTTGGAGGAGTGAAAAAATTCCACCAGAAAATTTCTAGAACTCTTAAATGAAATCAGCAAAGTAGGAGGATATAAAATCAACATTCATAAATCTAATGCATTTCTATTCATAAGGAATGAATCCTATGAAAGAGAAATTAGAAAAACCACCACATTCACAATAGCCTCAAGAAAATGAAATACTTGGGAATCAATCTAACAAAAGAGGTGAAAAATCTCTATAATAAAAACTACAGAACAATAAGGAAAGAAATTAATGAAAACCTTAGAAGATAGGAAGATCTCCCATGTTCTTGGATAGGCAGAATTAATATTGTCAAAACGGCCATTCTACCAAAGGCACTATACAGACTCAATGCAATTCCAATTAAAATCCCAATGACATACCTCTCAGAAATAGAGCACGCAATCATGAAATTCATCTGGAAGAATAAGAAACCCAGAATAGCTAAAGCAATCTATAGTAGGAAGAGTAAAGCAGGGGTTATCTCAATACCAGAACTTCAACTATACTACAAAGCAATAGTGACAAAAACAGCATGGTATTGGCACCAAAATAGACAGGTAGATCAATGGTACAGAATAGAGGACACAGACACAAACTCTAATTTATACAGTTTTCTCGCACTAGACAAAGGAGCCAAAAACATGCAAGGGAGAAAAGATAACCTCTTCAACAAATGATGCTGGGAAAACTGGAAATCCATATGCAGTAAAATGATATTAAACACCTGCCTCTCACCCTGTACAAAAAAATGCAACTCAAAATGGACCAAGAACCTAGGATTTAAACCAGAGATCCTGCACCCAACAGAAGGAAAAGTGGGTCCAAATCTTCATCATGTCATCTTAGAACCAGACTTCCTTAACAAGACTCCCAAAGCACAACAAATAAAAGCAGGAATCAATAAATGGGATAGATTCAAACTAAAAAGCTTTCTCTCTGCAAAGGAAACAATAAACAATGTAAAGAGAGAACCTATAGAGTGGGAGAAAATCTTTACTCAAAAAGCTTAACACCAAGAATACAAATAATCCAGTCAATAAATGGGCTAAGGAAATGAGCAGATACTTCACAGAAGAAGAGCTACAAGCAATCAGCAGATATATGAAAAAATGTTCAACATCTCTAGTAATAAGAAAAATGCAAATCAAAATTACCATTATAATTCATCTCACCCCAATTAGAATGTCTATTATCAAGAATAAAAGCAACAATATGTGTTGCCAAGGATGTGGGGGGAAAGGTTCACTCATACATTGCTGGTGGGGTTGCAAATTGAGGCAGCCACTCTGGAAAGCAGTGTGGAGATTCCTTAGAAAACTTGGAATGGAACCTCCATTTGACCCAGCTATCCCACTCCTTGGTCTATACCCAAAGTACTTAACAGCATACTACAGTGACACAGCCACATCAATGTTTATAGCAGCTCATTTCCCAATACTTCAATTGTGAAACCAACCTAGATGCCCTTCAGTAGATGAATGGATAAAGAAACTGTGATACATAATACAATTGGAATATTATTCAGCCATAAAGAAGAATAAAATTATGTGATTTGCAGGTAAGTGGATGGAGTTGGAGAATATCATGCTAAGTGAAATAAACCAATCCCAAAAAACCAAAGGCCAAATGACTTTTCTGATAAGTGAATGATGACACATAACAGGGGCAGGAGGGTAAGGCAAGAATGGAGGAAGGATAGATTGTGTAGAGGAAAATGAGGGGTAGGGAGGGGGGAGGGAGAAGGAAAGTTGATACAATGAGGCAAACATCATTACTCTATATACATTTATATTACACAAGTGGTGTGACTCTACTTTGTGTACAGAGAAATGGAAGTTGTACCCCATTTGTGCACAATGAATCAAAATAATAATAATAATAGTAATATAATAATAAATAAATAAAAAGATCTTCATTTTGGATGTGAGGTATCTCCTATAATTTCACATGTGAGACAGTGCAAGGAAGTTCAGAGGAAAATAATCGGGTTATGAGAGCATTAACCCAACCAGTGAATTAATCCCCTGTTATGCATTAACAAAGAGGTGACTTAAGGCAGGTAGGGTGTGGCTGGAGGAGGTGGGCATTGGAGGTGTGGCTTTGGGGCATATATTTTTATCTGACAAGTGAAAATCTCTTTCTGTTTTCCGATCATCATGTGAGCTGTTTCCCTCTCCCATGCTCTTCCTCCATGATGTCCTGCCTCACCTTGAGCCCCAAGGAATAGAGTCTGGTGTCTATGAACTGAGAACTCTGAAACCATGAATCCCCAAGTAAATTTTTCCTCCTCTGCAGAATAAATAAATAAATAAATAAATAATGAGATCTAGAAGAATTTACTATTTTGAGAACTGAAGGGCATGTCAGTCAAGAAAATCACAGCTATAATTGTATCAGGATATGAAATAACAAATCGATATCATTAAATGGCTACAATACTTCTCACTCAGCCAACTGCAATGGTTTCCTTGGTGTGATTTCACAAGATCAATAAATACTGAAAAAAACATGACTTTTCTATGCCTTAATGTCAACTCAGATAGTCAACACTAAAGTCAACTGTATGAAATAAGATCTCTCTTGGTATTCTCTTGAATTAAGCCATTTCACACTGTCACATCTTAAATTGATTAATTTTGTATGTTTGTGAAATAGCATAAGTAGGGGCACCGGAAGAGAAAAGAGACCAGAGAAGTGTTATGGTTTGAATATCTGGTGTCTCCCCCAAGGCTCATGTGTGAGAGAATGAAAGAATTGTCAGAAGTGAATTCAAACCTAATCAGTCCATCAATCCACTTGAACAGATTAACTGGGTGGTAGCTGTAGGCAGGTAGGGTGAGACTGGAGGAAGTAGGTCACTGGGGGCTCAGTGTTTATATTTTATCCCTGGGCCTGCCCCCCACTTCCTGAGTGCCATGAATTGAGCAGTTTTCCTTCACTCCACCCTTCCATGATGTTCTGCCTCACCTCAGGCTTAGATCTGTGGAATTGATTGACACGGACTGCACCCCTGAAACCAAAATAAACTCCTCTTCCTCCTGTCCTCTGAGGTGTTCTTGTCTGACATACTGGTCACAGCCGCATAAAGCTGACTAAAACAGGAAGAGCGGAGAAGACACTTCCCTAAGCAGACAGACACACAGATCACCAGAACTCAAAAGGAGAGCAAAGCCTCGGCGTGGTGCGGGAGGAGCTTGGAAAACGGGTGTGCCATGTAGCAAAATTGTTCATCTGGGGTTTAGTTTTCAGCTGGCTCCTTTTCCTGTTTCTGCTTTTGTAAAGTATTTCTTCAGGAAATGCTTTACATTCATGCTTTCTTTATTGTTGACGGGTTTTTTTTGTTTATTATTATTTAAATTTATCTTTAACATAGAACCATTTAAAACTCATACATATTTAAAGGGTGCCATGTGATATTTTGATACAGATATATATTGTGTAATGTCTAAGTCATATGTATCTCCTCAAATATCTATCATTACTTTATGGCAAATACATTGAAAACTCTTCTTCTAGTTTTTTTAAAATATGCAGCGCATAATTGTTATATCTAGTCAGCCTACTATGCAATAGCACACTAGAACTTCTTCCACGTATCAAACTATATCAGTACCCATTGGTCAAGCTTCCCCCATCCCTCCCTTTCCCTACTCTCCTCAACCCCTGTTAACCACAATCAACTCTCAACGACTGTGAGATCAAATTTTCGGTTTCAGGATGGGAGTGAGAAGACTTGTTTTTCTGTTCCTGGCTTATTTCACTTAACATAAATGATCTCCAGTTCTATCCATGTTGCTTCATGATGATTTTATTGTTTTATGGCTGAATCATACTCTGCTCTGCACATGTATACCATTTTCTTTATCCATTCATCAGTTCAGTTCAAGGACACTTAGGTTTTTCCATTTTTTTGACTATTGTAAATAGTGTAATAAACCTGGGAGTGCAGCTCTCTCTTCTGCATACTAACTTCATTTTCTTTGTATAAATACCCAGGGGTGGGGTTGCTAGATCATATATATTTAGTTCTGTTTTTAACTTGCAGAAATAATCTCCCTGTCTCTTTCCACAAGGGCTGTACTAACTTGCACATCCACCAGTGGTGTGCAGGTCTCACATCCACACCAGTGTTTGTCTCTGTGTAAGTCCTTCTTAATGAAGTGAGGTGATACCTCACTGTGGTTTTGTTTTGTTTTGATACCAGGGATTCAACCCAGGGGCGCTTAAGCACTGAGCCACATCCCCAGCCTTTTTTTTTTTTTTTTTTTTTTTTTTAATTTTATTAGACTCTTACTGAGTTGCTTAGGGCCTTGCTAAGTTGCTGAGACTGGGTTTGAACTCATGATCCTCCTGCCTCAGCCTCCCAAGTCGCTCGGATTATAGGTGTGTACCACTATGCCTAGCCTCACTGTGGTTTTGATTTGCATTTTCCTGATGATTAATGATGCCGAGCATTAATTTTTCATATACCTGTTGGCTATTTCCATGCTTTCTGATTGCCAGGCAGCAAAGGGAACAAAGTCTGTGTTAGAGTGGATGTTTTGAAGAAGACTACAGAATCAAAAAGGAATGATACCTAAAATGAGAAATAGTGACTAGGCATGGGACTGCACAGTTCACTGCTCGTGGAATTACACAGCCAAAGGATCCAACCCTGCTGGTTGCTCACAGACTCTAATATTGGGCAACGTACTTAACTTCTCCATGTCTTACTCATGAAAAATAAAAACATTTTTTGCTTTGTTTGGTAGTCGTGAGGACTCTCTGATTCCTTCCTCCATTTTTCCTCATAACACTCATCATCACTTGCCATGGTACACATTTATTTGATTACCTGCTGTCTGTCTCTCCAGACTAACACATCGACATCTACATTCCCGAGAGGGTCAAGGAGGATTTCTTGGATCGCTGCTGAATTGCCAGTGGCTAAAACAGTCACCAATCATAGCAGGTGGTTAGTAAAGAGCAGGTGGTTTAGAATCATTGGATTCATTCAATGATTAAAGGAAAGAACAGACATGGAGGAGAACAACGCTGGACAGTTCAACGACACTGGACAGTTCAACGACACTGGACAGTGCAGGAACTTAATACATGCTAGGGAAATACAGGCAGGCTTAGATTCAAATTCTGGCAGTCTCATTTATTAAGTATGTGACTATGCATTTCCTTAACTGTAGCACGCAGTGGGGAAGATTGAGGATGCCTACCTTTAATGATCGTTGTCAACGTGAGACAGGTGAATGGGGTGAATGACACCTGGGAAAACACTGGACACCTGGTAGTGACTGTGATACATCGCAGGAAGGAATTTGTCTGAAAAAGTGAGCACTAATTTCCACAGAGCCATGCTACTCAACAGGTAATATCGTCCAGTTTGAAAATGCCTGGATAAGGAGACAAAGGTCATATTGGCACACAGTCTTTCTCTGAAGCTAGTATTGCTACAGAACAATTAGAAATCAGTTCTGTTTACAGTTAGAATGTGGCCACAGAGAACTACAGCATTGGGATTTAGAGAATTGTGCATCAGAGTCTGTTCACAGCTATGTATGAAAATTCTTGTTTTTCCAAAGTGAACATTCCTGAGAGGGCTCCCCTATATCAAAATGAACATGTCTAAGGCAGAGACATTTTCGTAAAACAAGGTGATGCCGAGTTAGATTACTCTTCATGTCTTATTTATAAGAAGGCAGTCTCACAGCATGTTGGATTTTAAAAAGTGAGACATCAAAAGATACAAGTGAGCTGTCTTTGGTCCTGGAGAATAAAGTGAGGGACTCGGTCACATTTCCAGTTTGGTCCCAATAATCATCCCACAAAGCATCTGGTTATTCTAATTTCAATACTCTGCTAAGTGCTTATAGCAATATTTGAAGAGAGATAAAAAATAAAACACATGAATTTGTTCAACCAGCATTATTCATTATATTATATTATATATGTATATATATATGAACCACAAAACAATTTATAAATGAATAAACATGTTGAATTAAAGTAAAATGTTCAAATTTTTTACATTGGCTGATTGAATATTCAATTTTTACTAAAGTACTAAGATTACATTATGCAGCCTGTTATATTTTACTTTGCTTTCTTTTATATTTTCCACCAGTCTACACAAGAATGATAATGGAAAAAGTATAAGCATATATAAGCATTCTGTAAATACTTTGAATGCAGTGAGTCTAAGATTACTAATGTGCTCAGAAACAAAGGAAATATACAAAACAATTTCAAAGTTTTATATGTATAGATATATAAAACTATATATATATATTTATATAGGATGAACACTTGGTATCAACACTTATGGGACAAATGAGAGGAAGGAAATATAATTGGACGGATGAAGTCCATGATGGAGGGTTATTGACTGCTCAGGGAATTCTGTGGAATTGTCCAGAGTTCTCCAATTGGGGCCAGAATCCCTGGGCCTTTATGTTCCTACATTGGTCAGTTGGATATCCCCTGTCTCACTGTGCGGAAAGCACAAATGTGGGAAAGGTAGAGCTGCATCCAAGGCAATCCTGGGGACACTGAGTTCAAGACTGGTTGTCCATAGCACTCATGGTCATGGGAGCCACATGATCTTCCTCCTTAGAATGGGAATCTCAGTGACGCTCACCACATCTAATATTTTTCTAAGTCTAAAAGGACATCTACTGACAACTGTATGATGAATTAGAAAATATATTATGAAAACTTATGTGCAAAAATATTTTTTAAAAAACTAGACCCTAGATAATTTATGTTTTCTCTTCTGGGTTCAGAAAAAGTAAGGAAAAACTTCCAGAGCACTGCTTTCATTTAGGAAAGAAAAAGTAGAACACAAATTTGAGCTTGGCATTAGATGTCAAGAGTACAGAATGGTGATAAAAAGAAAGAAATGCACCTAAGGAAAATGCTAATATCAGCACTAGGTGTGATCTGAAGACCATGCGTTGGACTCAGGTAAAGTGAAAGTGCTAAAGCACATGCTGTCAAATGAAAAAGAGGTTCTAAAAGGGATGTGGGGGATGATGCTGTGTGCAAACTTGATTCCTCCTATAGGACTGAGCATTCCTTTTTAGTGGAAGGGAGCTCGTGCCTCCAAACTTACACTCCCTCTAATGGAGAGCAGGGGCAATAATGAGTTGATGGGGAAGATGCTAACATGCACACCTAGGACTATTTCTTCACTATGCAGGAAAACTTTGAAGGTATTCAGCTCCAGAACTCCCTATGGGATCAGCTGATGCCTGAGCCATAATTGTACTTCAACTTCTCCATCTGCTCAATCCTACATCCATCATTCCTTTACTGTAATTGTTCCCAGGCCGGTTCTACAATAAACCTTCTGCCTAGAAATCTCTGTCTCAGAATCTATTTCCTGACAACCCATCAGAAAATAATTTGGTAGGAGAAGTGATCCCAGGAAGGAAATTCTACAATGGATTTTTTGAGTTGGATCATTAGTTTATGGGTTGGTAACAGGGATCTCAACTCTAGTGATACAGAGAATACTAATAATGGAGAATGCTGTGTTGATGCAGTTGCTAACCTTCCTCTGTGGAAGCTGGGATAAGAATCAGTGGAAAACACTGGCTGGTAGGATATCTCAAGAGTTTGAGAAATATGTAGGAATATTAATTACGTAGGAATATTCATTATACAATTATGGAATTCATATCAGATACTGAGAGATACTGATACATTGAAGAGAGACAATAAAAGTTCAGAATAACTAATGAACAATATGAAGGAAGTATAATAACCACAGAATTACACCATACAAAGAAATTCACATATTGAGCAGTAAAAGGAAAAATCCTTCTGTGCCTGCAGTAGTGGCCCATTCCCCTCTGTTAAAGCTGAGTCCTTTCTTCATTACTGACCCAGGAGGCACTGCCTTAAAAGTCAGTCTCTCCACCCCCATCAGGATCTGTCATTTCCCTTTCTGGCAGCTAGAATCATAATCAAAATAACCTGCCTGGGGAAGTACTGGACTGGCAACAGGAAGAAAGGGACTGTATGCTAAAAAAGCTGCAGGATCTAGTCATCACAGACTGGCAGGAGCTGTGGGTCTATGTATGGGCTGGATATCTATGGAGTGAAGCAAGGTGGGATATAAGTTGGATAGGAGAGAGTCTACCAATTGGACGAAATGCTTTACATCACTTTATGGTGAAGATTCAGGATACCCATAGAATTGCTTTTGAAAAATTGGGGGGGAGGCAGAGTAATGGGCCACAATAAGTAAGTAGAAATGCCAGAACTGCTGTGGCGGATGGTGGAGGAAAGAAGCAAAGGGCTAAGTGAAATGGCAGTACTACAATGGCTGCATGGTGTAAAGTCAGGAAACCCAAACGCTAACTACATCTGAGTATTGCCAACAACATACTCTGTTTACCAAAGCAATAGGAAATAAGCTGGTGGGAGGTGAGCCAGCACTTGTGAGCATGTCCTGTGTTCTGTAAGGTAGGTAGAATGATAGGGAACACTTTTATAACACTAGCTGTATTAGGGTTCTCTAGAGGAACAGAATATACAGGAAGTATGATTATAAAAAGGGGATTTATTAGATTGACTTACAAGACCATAAGCTGAATAGTCCACGATGGCCATCTGCAGGCTAGAGACTGGAAGAACCAATAACTGAACAGTCCAAGAGGTAGAAGTTCCAGAACAAGAAAGATCAACAGTGCTACCCCAGTCCAAGACCAAGGCTTCTGGAAACTACCTGGAGAATCATTGGCAGAGTGGCAGAGTCTTCTTTGGAATAGCGAAGAAGCAAGAGCCAGATATCCTCAGACAATCAAGCAGTGATCAAGAACCCATTCAAAAAGAGTGAAGCTTGCATCTGCATCTGTTCTGTGTTCTTCCAACTTTTATTCCATCCAAGCCAGCATCCTATTGGGCGGTGCTGCCCACACTTAGGGAGGGTCTCCATTTCAGCAGTGTTTCTCATTCAGAGGCATTTTGATACTTCTACCCCCAACCAAGTGATACTTGGAAATTTCTGGAAACCTGTTTGGCTATCATAATTTAGGGATTGGCTCTCACAACCAGTAGACAGAGGGCAGGGGTACTGCAAAACCCACAGTGCACAGGGTTACTCCCTACCACTGATTCATCTGACCCAGAAAGGTAACTGTTGAGGTTGAGAAAGATGATGTATACAAGCAAAAAGAAATAGAGATAAAGCTTCAAGAGACAGAGGAAGATGATTAAAAACAAAAAAATCCATTCCCAGACGGGAGTCAGTTCTCAGCTTTGAAACACATTCACTAGAAAGGATCCTGCAGCACCACTGTTGGTGTGTTTGGTAACGATTCTTCCCCTCCTTACTCAGTAGGATCCTTGGTGGTCCTTAGAAATCGCACATTGGCTCCTCAGCCTACTGGATAAAAGCTGTCATAGTGGAAGTAGTCCATAATACAAAAAAAGAAAGTAAATTTCAAAATGCATATTTCCACTTTGGGATATATTAGACAAGACTAGAATATTTGGATACAATTCTTTTGTTTTTTTTTATTTGGTTAATTTATTTTTTAATTTTTTTTATTTTTACAAAGAGCATTTTGATTCATTGTACACAAACGGGGTACATCTTTTCATTTCTATGATTGTGCACACCATACATGTACATTGTGTAACCATACATGTACATAGGATAAGGATATCTGTCTCATTCCACTATTTTTCATACCCCCCTCCCTCTCATTTCCCTCTCCATAATCTAAAGTTCCTCCATTCTTCTCGCAGCCCCCAGCCCCCCAACTTGCCTAGAACAGAATGAGATAAATTCCTTCAAAAGTCTTGACGTAATGCAATGCCACCTGGGAGCTATGGCATGTCTGCGGTAAGGAGGAGATAATAGGAGCTTCTATCAGTGAGCTCTTTACCACCTGATTTCAGCCTGGGGGTAAAGGTAATCTACACTGTATACACAGCAGCAGCAAGGTTGAAATGAAAACTCAGTTTTTCTACCTGTAGGGTCAGAAAACAGAAACCAGGAAACTAGAAGTGCTGAAATAGATAAATCTCAGAAAGGAGAAGACCAGAGAGGTTAAACTCTGACTATCCAACATCTCTGGCTGACTCTTTAACACACTCCTATTGAACAGACTCAATGCAACAAATGAGAAGAAAAAAAGAGTAGGGTGGGGAGACCGAGACTGGAGGACTTGATCAAAAGAACAAATCCATGCAGCAAAATCACCTGCTAAAGCAAAGAAACAAATTCTGATAAGAGAAAACAAACAGAATTCAGATTCTATATAGCCTATCATTCTGAGTCCATAACAGATCCCAAACTACGTGACATATAAGAACCAAGAAAATTTACCAAACTATCAAGATAAAATACAAGCAATCAAGTCTGACTCTCAAATGAACAGATGTGGAACTAAATGAACAGGATTTTAAAGCATCTATTACAATATCTCAAAGAAGAAAAACAAAACCTGTTTCAAATAGACAAAAACCTCAACGTAAGAGTGGGAAAATTCATCAAAGGAGAAACAAAACAAATACAAATACTACAACTGAAAAATAGAATTTCTGAAATAAAATTCACTGGATAGACTTAATAGCTAAATGCTTATAAGAGAGAAAGGGGTAAACAAGCTTAAATATAAAGCAATAGGAATTATCCTAGCTGAAGATCAGCAAGAAGAATAAATTAAAGAGAAGAGAACCTCAACACCCTTATAGATATTATCAAACTATAAAACCTATATGTAACTGAAATACTGGAAATGCAGGAGAGAAAAATCAGGCAGAAAAACAAATACTGAAAATATAATTTTTAGTAATTTCCCAAATTTAACCAAAGATAGAGATTTGCACAATTAATACACTAAATGAACATCAAACAGTACACACATACACACACACACACACACACACACACACACACACACACATACATTCTTCTATATTGTGGTATATCATAATCAAATGTCAATGATCCTGAAAGCAGAAATAGAACAGTGACCAGATAGCTGGTAACGAATTCTGGTTGTGTCTGAGGGATGATTCTGAAGATACTAGCATTCGGATCAATAGACTGAGTAAATAAGAATGCCCTCACCAATGTGTGTGGGTTTCATCCAATCAACCAAGGATTCAGAAGAAAGACAAACTGCTTTCTCTGCTTGAGCTAGGACATCAATCTTCTCCTGCCTTTGGATACTGAAACTTCTGGTTCTCAAGACTTCAGACTTGGACTTAATTACATAAATTATACCATTGACTTTCTTGGTTCACTTTTCAGATGGCCTCTCAGCCTCCAAAATAGCATGAACTATAAACCAATTCTTAAATGCTCATAATCTCTCTCTCTTTCTCTCATGCACGCGCGCGCGCAAACACACACACACACACACAGAGGCACACACTCAGAGACACACCCAATTTTTATATACATTTAATTTATATATATGTCTATATGCATATGTATGTGTATATACACACATACACATACACAACTTGTTCTGTTTTGCTGGAAAAACCTGATTAATGCATTTCCCATATTAATCTATAGATTCAAGCAATCTTTATCTTAATCTCAACAGGTACTTTTAAACAGATTGACAAGCTTTAAATTTATATGCAAAAGCAAAAGACCTTAAATATATATATATTTTATAATGCGAAAAAAAAAAACTAACACATGTCACATTACCTCTTTTCCAAACTTCCCATGAAGCTACAGTAATCAAGATTGTTGGAAAAAGTTTACACACATAAACCAATGGATCAAATAACGTCCAGAAATAGATCCACACTTACATGGCCTATTGATTTTCTACAAAGGTAATTCAAGGGCAAAGTAATTCATTGAGGAAAGATACCCTTTTCAACAAAGGGTATGCAAAAACTGGATGTCTATATGGAAAAAATGTACTTCAATTCTCATCCCAGACAATATACAAAAATTAACTTGAAATAGATCATAGATCTGTATGTAAGTGGTAAGTAACATTTTACAGTTCCATAATAAAACATTAGGATGGGCAATGATTTCTAAAACAGAATAAAAAACATGTAAGAAAAGATACATTAATAGAACGGATTTCATCACGACTAAAAATATTTGAATTGAGTGACATAGTTAAAAAAGCAAAAAGATAAGCCACAGCCAGATAAACAAATGTTTTATAAAATCGAAGAGTTCACATCTAGAATATTTAAAGAACTCTTACCATCCAAAAACTAAAAAATAAACAACCCAATTAAAAAAATTGACCAAAGATTATACAGATATGTTATAAGAGAATATATATGAGTGACTAATAAGCACAGGGAAAGATATTCAACATCATTAGACTTCAGAGACATGCAAATTAAACCTACAATAAAATATAATTACACATCTACCAGAATGGCTAAAGTTATACAGAGAGGCTATTCTAAATGTTGATAAGAACACAGAGAAACTATAATTTTCATACTTTGCTGATGTGATTATAAAATTGTACAGCCACTTTGGAAAATAATATGGCAGCATTATGTAAACAATTATCATTGTCCCTAGCAATACTCCTCACATTTATCAAAGAGAACTGAAAACCAACCCTATCAAAATATGTGTCATGTCAGCAGTAACCATAATTGCTAAAACTTAGATATAACTTAAATATCATCTAATGTTTATTACCTGATGATTTAGTGACCAAATTAAATGAATTATAAATACATGCAACACCATAGGTTAGTCTCACAATCATTACACTAATTATAAGTCAAATACAAAAGAATATACATCATATGAATACATCCCATGAAATTCTAGAAAGGGCAAAACTATAGTGACAGAAATCGTAGCAGAAATTTGCTGGCTTGGAAGTGGGGGAGGAGATCAACAGAAAAGAAGCACAAGGAAGTATCTCAGGTAAATAAATTAATCAATATATATATACCCTGATTGCAGTGTTAGTACAGCCATGAATACAATTATAAAATTCATCAAACTATGCACTGAAACCAAAAGAAATCATTGTATTTAAATTATGCCTTAATAAAAATAGATATTTTTTAAACAAGTGAACAAATCCAACATATCATCTTAGAATGGCAGAGATTAGTGAAGTCATTAAATACTCAGAGGTCACTAAATGGATGTTTCCAACATTTCTCAATTCTATTTAATAATTTGGAGAACTCTGCAATATTCTCCCTGCCAGATGAATTATGGCATTTGAAAGCTGACTCTTGCAAACAAGGCTGTGGCTTTACTATTAACTGAAAAAAAGAAAAGAAAAGAAAAAGAAAAAACCAAATTGCATCTAAAGTAAAACATTCATATACCTTAGGTACGTGTGGTTTGGGATAAGCACTTTTTACTCTCTCTCTCTCTTGAGAATTAAGATCAGAATCTCTTCACTTAGACATGGGTGAATGATAGTCTATATTTACTATATACTATCCATTCCAGTGTTATTAATTCTCCCTCCCACTTCTGTCATGTTATAGTCTAAAGGAACTTAGACCATCTAGACATTCTACAGGTTTAAACTGAGTCTACTGCATAGAATACAAGAAAGTAAATTGAACCACAAGAACAAAAAGTGGCAAGTTTGGGGGATGACTTGTTAAGTGAAAGATAAAAATTATAATAATTTAAGAGGCTTATCAACAAATGAATGGATAAGGAAAATGTGGTGTATGTACATAATGGAGTACTACTTAGCCATAAAGAAGAATGATTTCATGACATTTGCCAGTAAATGGATGGATCTGGAAGATTATCATGCTAAGTGAAATTAACCTGTCCCAAAAAGGTAAAGGTCAAATATTTTTGCTGATATGTGGAAATGAAGTCACAATAAGTGGGGAGAGGGGAAGAACAGATGTTCAGTAGATTATACAAAGGGGAATGAAGGCAAGGGGGTATAGGAAAAGGAAAGACAGTGGAATGAATCCAAAATAATCTTCCTATGTGCATATATAAGTGGAGCAGAGTGAATCCCATCATGGTGTTCATCTAATTAGAATAAAATATATCCATGGCTTATATAATTATATCAAAATGAACTCTACTGTCATGTATAACTGTAAAGAACTAATAAAAGTAACTCATAACATTAGTGAAGTAGTAACACTCTAATGGCCTGTGTTGGGATGAAACATTCCTTTAAATGTATAGAACAGATTATTTACTCTTATACCTCCTTTCAATAAAAGAGCACTGTGCTTAGAACCCCTCTTTTTGTCCTAGAAGCAGCATATTTTATACTTGGAGATAATATCCTAATCCATTTAACTAGTGATAACAAAAGCTTCCAGCTTTCAATGTGCTCCAGAGCAAGAAATAAACCAATAAGAGGAACAGACTAAAATAAAATAGTTATAAAAATTGCTTCATATGACCTGGCAGTTAGTATAAAATTAGAGGTATGTGTAATAGGAAAAGATTGCAACTGGAGTTTACGGCATGTCACAATAGAAGAATACTGATATGGAGCCCCAGGGTCTGGAGAAAGCTCATTTCATCTTCAGCATTGAACTCTATGCCAATCAAAACATAAGCTGATATATTATTAGGATTGATAGAAATGAAAAGATTGAACAAGGCATCTCAAGTGACCATGGCCAGAATTGTCCATTATGAACACAGGTGTGACTAGACCCTGCACCTCAATGAAATGTAAGACATATCCAGGATTGGGCATAAGCATGGTGAGGGGACACAAATAATTTGTACATGCAGATATCTAAGAACATTTTGATGCACTAAGGCTGCATTATCACTCCTTCCTTACCCATAAGACTGAACACAATATCTTTAGATAAGCATTTCTGTACTTATTGCAATGGGCACAAAGCCTGAATATATCTGTACCAAATATTCATGCACACAAGGGACAATCCACCTCAGAAAAGACATTGAACCAGGAAACATGTAGAAGAACTTAACTGGTTGAAATTGGTTTGGCTTTGTCATTGGCCACCCATATGTCGGCATAATGAGCTCCTGGACAGAGTAGCCATGGAGGTGGAGACAGAAGCTATTCACAAACCCCAAAACATGAATTTCCGTTGATCTAGATTGATGTATTTTCTTTCTCTAACAGTGTCTAAGCTCCCAGCAACAAAACCGTCAAGTTTGGGATATGAGGTGTCACCCAAAAGCTCCTGTTAATGCAGCAATATTCAGAGATAAAATGTTTATGGGAGTTATGACCTAATCAGCCCATCCTAGTTTGAATGGACTTAGTGGTAACTGTAGGCAGGTGGGTCATGGCTGGAGGAGTTGGGTCACTGGGGCATGCTGTGGAAGGGTACATCTTTCCTGCAACCCTTTGCCCTCCCTCTCTGTTTCTTGACCACACTATGAGCCGAGCAGCTATCCTCCATGATGTGTTGCCTCACCTTGAGCCAAAAGCAATGGAGTTGGTCATCTGTGGACCGAAACCTCTAAAACTGTGAGCCCCAAATAAAGATTTCCTCCTCTAAGTTATTCTGACAGGGTATTTTGGTCATAGCAACACAAAAGCAAACTCAAACAGAGACCAGCCCTCTATCTTGAGATATTCAATCACCAACTTTATGGCAAGTTGGTTATTTTGGACCTCTCCTATTCTGGAATTATTATTTGTCAGGGCTGAGATCAGTGCATATTGAAGGACACGATTGCCTAACTTGTCTTCAGGGCCTTGGCTGGCACTGCATTGATACGGCATGCTACACAGCAATGCCATAGAACAAGGGAAGTCATAACAAAGGAGAAGCAGCAGTTGACATATGCCCATGATATTCATTGCCAGCACATTGAAGAATGGAATGCCTTTTGAAGATAATGCTCAAAAAGACTGTGCTGCAAGGACAAAAATCATCTTCCAGGATTCAATATAAACGTATAATCAGTAACCACACTATGGTGTTGTTTTTCTACATGTAGCACATATATATCCAGGAAGCAAGAGGTTGCTTTACCATTGCTCCCAGCCATCCACATGGGTAATTTATTCTTTTGTTTTTTCCCTGAAATTTAGTATTCTTCAGTCCAGAAAACCTGATTCCTAGAGAAGGAAGGTTTTCATCAAAAGACACAGTAGGAATCCCATTAAAATTCAAGCTATGATTGCCAGCCAGACATTTTAAACTCTTCATGCAAAAAGATAAGCAAGCAAGGAAGAATCACCACACCATCAGGGGTTGTTGAGCCTAATCATCAGACTCGAGAAGCGTTGTTGTTGAACAGTAGTTCAGAGAAGGGAATGTTTTTGTGGATCTCAGGCAATTCAGTGGAACCTTGGATGTTAATAACCCTCCCCCAAATTTTGATGATAGATGGACAAATGCAGAAGGTCAGAACCTGAGAAGGACTTACCAATCAGGAGCTCACATTCCTCAGGGGGAGTATCTGTTGATATCACCAAGTGAGCCACCTAAAATAGCAGAGATGCTAACCCATGGTGAGGGAAAGCGACGAAGAAATTGTCAGTTATAGCCTTGAAATAACCACAGTGTGTGGGGCTGTAGTTAATCCCTTGAACTTTTATTTTATGTTTTCTCAGGATATGAAGCAAAAAAAAAAAAAAATGAAATCCTGGAAAAGCTATTCATAAATTAGGTGCCCTTACTAAATGAGTGATTAGAACTGAGCAGGGCAAGGACTGAATTGTCCTGGGTACAGTGGTGACCTAGACATCCCCCTTTAGGAGCAGTGCACTGATTCCCCCAATTCCTGGGACAGATATTACTGATGGCTTACATTTTTGTCCTTGTTCATAAATTGCCCTGGTCAAAGAGAGCTATCACCCAAACACACACACCCTTCCGTTTTGACACCACCTGTAACAACTGATTGGTTCAAGGGTACAAATGCTTAGTGTCTTTGGCTTAATTTAATGAACACTTTTATAGGTATCAAGCACCAGAGCTCTAACAGAGTCCGCTGAAATTGCATCACTTTTCATCTCTCTCTGCCGAATGTTGCTTCCCTCTCTCTTTCACAGGTTCTGTTTCCAAAAGTACTCCACAAAAACAAACAAATGAACAAAACTCCCTTTTGCAAATCTCATATATGACTGTTTCCTGAAGAACTCAACCTATGACAGGCCCAATCACCTCCTGACTTCAAGAATACATAGAGTCAAATGTTTTGGGGGAAAGGATGTTCAATTTAAACCTATGAGCTCAAGATCCAAGAACATTAACTCAGTATCAAAATTAAACAAATACCGATCCACCAAACACACAGACGAAAGTCATCATTAATGAGGATTAAAACAAAGGAGAAATTTCAAAAAATCTTAATACTAGAATTATCAGAAAGAATACCCTGAAAAAGGAATTAGGAATGAAATACCAAAAAATCCAAAAGTTCATAAACATGAGAAAAGATTATGATTATGGATTTGACTCAGGAGAGAGAAAAAGAAGTAAACTATGAAGATAAATATAATTAAATGCAATAAATAACTTAGATATTAGATTAGTACAGCTACAGAGAGAATTATCGAAATGAAAGTGAGCGCTGAAGAAAGTAACAAGAATGTAGAATGGTGTTAGTCAGCTCTCAGACACTGTAGTCAAAATACCTGACAATAATAACTTAGAGGAGGAAAGTTTATTTTGTGTCCCCGAGTTTATAGGTTCAGTCCATGATAGGCCAACTCCCTTGTTCTGGACCTGAATGAACAAGAAGCATGTGGCAAAGGAAAGCTGCTCAGCTCATGGCTGCAGAGAAACAGAAATAAAGGAGCCAGGGACAAAAGATACCTCCCCAAGAGCACACCCCCAGTGAATCACTTCTTCCAGCCATACCCAATCTATCTACAGTTACCATTACAGCTACTACCTACGGTTACCATTAATAATTCAAATAGATTAATGGAAATCCATTCAAATCATTAATCTATCCAAAGGATTGATCCACTGATTAGGTTATAACTCTTACAATCTAATCACCTCTGGACATTTCTTCATTGTCTATCACATGAGCTTACTGAAGGACACCTCATATCCAAACCGTAACAAGCACATAGATAAAGAAAATCAACAGAGGACAGCAAAGCCTAAGTGACTTGTACTGAGAAGGTCTGAGAAACCTAACCACAGTCCAAAAAAAAAGGTAGAAAAACTAGGCTCAGTGCACACCTGTAATGCCAGAGCTCAGGAGGCTGAGGCAGGAGGATCGCAAGTTCAAAGCCAGCCTTAGCAAAAGTGAGGTGCTAAGCGACTCAGTAAGACCCTGTCTCTAAATAAAACACAAAATATAGGGCTGGGGATGTGACTCAGTGGCCAAGTGCCCCTGAGTTCAAACCCCCGTACTTCCCCACCACCCCAAAAAAACAAGGTAGAAAAAGAAGCTTGGAGAAGAGACGATATTAGAAAATACAATGGCTGAGAAATTTTCAGGATTCTTGATATACTAAAATCTAGAAATATAAATCATGTTATATACCACAAAGTATATGTAATTAGAAATCAACCCTCAAAGACATTTTAACAAAACTGTAGGAAGTCCAAATAAAAAGGGATTCACTGATGAAGGAAGTGCTGAGAGAAAACAAGCATTATTCTAGAATTATGCCCCCGATAAAACTATCTTTCAAGAGTAAGTGAATGTTTTGTATAGATACAACTGAGATACTTGGGTCTCTCTTATCGGAGGGGAGGATTTCTGTGCCCTCTCAAGGTGGGAAGGCAGAAGAGATGACGTCCCTCCATCAAGTCCTTTTATAAAAGCATTATTCCATTCATGAGGGTGAATTCCCCATAACCCAAACAGCTCCCAAAAGACCTTACCTTTCCACATTGTTGATTCGGCATCCAGTGTTCAAGGTACGAATTTTGGAGGACACATTCAGACCACATGCTCATTAAGAAACGTACTCAGGAGTATACAGGATCCTTCTCACCGGAAACTGGAAACACGGATTTCCCTCTGCTACAGTACGTTCAGTGCTTTGACATCAGTGTCTTTCATGATACACCATCATTTTTATATAAAAAGTCTGCACCATCATTTTTATATAAAAAAGTCCAGGACCCAGAATGTCTCTGTTCTAAGAGCTCTGCTTTTGGGACAAGCTGTAGGTACAACTCTTTCCCTATGCCTGACTTTCCTAAACCCCCCATAGAATACACCCCGTGTTTAGGGACAGAGTACCCCTTCACCTTCATTCCAACCAGATACTTACAGCAAACCCTCAGCATTGCCTGACCCCTCACTCCTTTATGGGTAAGAGGTAATCAAAGGACTCCTCTTAACCATATTCCTCACTTTTTTTCTCCTCAGATCTCAAATTTAGCAGACGAATAGCCAGATAACAGAAATTCATTAATTGCTATTTTTTAAGACAGGAAATTATCTTAATAGACTTTTTGTTTATGTTTTATGCAAACACTTCCTAAAATAGGCTCATTAGATTAAATGGCAAGCCTTGTGATAAATTAGGAGTTATAGCAGGTAATTATTTAACACACTCTTTTCCCATAGCAAATATTTTCATAATTTGGACTCAAAACTAAAATCAAGATTAAAAGAGAAAGTGTGAAATCATTGGGGTCTAAATTAAATAAGCATGCTTCCATACCTCTCCCAACCCAAAATCAAAGTCAATCTGCTGTCTGCAATGGCTTATTGCATAAGGAAGTCCATGTGTAAATTAATGGCAGTTTTCCCAGCAGAAAGCAGATAAGTTAATTTAACTTTTTGGCAATATTCTTCTATTTTCTCATTTAGGTACTTCATTATATTGGTCATGGGGAAACAATGAGCTGCACCAAGTTGTGTGAAAAAAAAAATCAAGTTGTTCTGTGAGAATTAAATGTGGTGAATACTTAATTGTAAGCTGTAAGAAAATGATCAACTTTTCAGATGCTTTTTGGATTGATCTGCTGGAAACTAGAGACAGGGACAGAGAGAGAGAGAGATCAACTCAGGTGCACAGTGAATTGGGTACAAAGAAGAACTTGATATGTAACTGGGGGGAGAACTCTGGCTACAAATGATTCAGAGAATTCCTTCCATGAAATTGAATATTGATACTTCAAGATAGAAAGTGTAAAAAAGTATTAATGCTACATTTTATAGACCATCCACAAAGTTCACTTTTGATCATTGTTACCCTACCCATGAGTAGCTAATTCACATAATATTTCTAACCCCACATGATCCTATATATAAAAATGTGCTTTTGGAACAAATAAAATAATAATAATAATAAAACCCAACTCCAAATTTTATTACCTCTGTGATGTCATTATTAAATTGAAACCTCATTGGTGCATGTATTTACTTAATCCTTAAACATTTATTTCTATGCACTGTATACTGGCTCTGCATTAAGCTGTGAAGACAAAGAAATAAGAAATAAGTGAACCTGCCCTATCTCTTCAAAATCTACTAAGAAATTCAGAGAAAGTAACAACCGCAGACTGAAGTTTCATTGGAATAAATATTAAATTATGATTAGTCATTTGTTGGTTGGCTTTTCAATTTTCCAACCACAGACCACACAAATTTTTGTCCTTCACTTTTATGTTCACAGATGGGAGCAATAAGCAAATCTAATCTGATAGCTGTTATTTTCAAATAAATTTTTTTTCTCAAAATTCTGGCACTCATTGGATATACTAATTTTGACATTTAGATAGCTTGATGCTACCTATAAATAAATCATCAATTTGTAGTAGTCTCTGATGACTAAAGTCTTTTCATATCCTTGGTATCTTTTGCAATTAAAAAAAAACTCACCTTGATTATTAGTAGTGTATTGTAACCCTAGTGAGCTTCTCCAGTGCTTTCTCATGGCCATCCACTACTACTACTCTGTATTTCCATCCATTCTGCTTCATACAGGGTACAACTGGCCCATTTCTGCTGTCATGTTAACAGGATATTATTAGATTTATCTGAACACGCAGCACTGCTGGACAAAGCTGATTTACAGACAGGCAAAAATAGGCAGAGACCCTAAAGTATAAAGAAAATCATCAGATCAATCTAGAAATAAAATTGGTCAGAAGAGGAGAGTATGATATAGCTATGATATGAAAGAAAATAGGTTACGTGAAAGAAGACTTCAAAGAAATTTGAAATTAATAAAATGCAAGAACTAATAGTCTCCATATAGACTTTTTCAATCATGAATCCTTCATGAGAACATTTTAGCTAGTGATATTTCACAAGTTCATGTTTTTTTGTAACTTTCCCTTAGGAAGGATATGTTGAAAAACGGTTTTACTAAAGATTACCATCTTTGCCAGTTACCACTTTGGAATCTCTGAAGAGATTATGAATAGTTCTAATTATCATCCTTTACTAACAATGAGCACTATAGGAGGGATATGTATTTAAAGGGCTTCAGATCATGAGTTTGCATTAATTTTGATGCAATATATGCCAGTATGTGTCTCACTCCATCTCAAATAACAAATGGGTTTCTAGCTTGACCGGGATTCTGCTGCTTCTGAAGGTGTTTCCCTCTAGTCTGTTATTATAAACACATGGTTATCCAACAGGCATGACACTCTTCTTATTTTAACTCATATATCTAGTATTATTTTTCTTCACTGATGCAGAGAGAGAATTGACTAGAACATGGTAAGATCAAATACTTCCTCTTCTCTGCCATGTCTCACCACACCTGAAATATTTGCTCAGTTTGTCCAATTTCTATAGAACAATGCCAGCAATTCGTTTTCTTCTTCTTTTCTGTCATCATGATTTAATTTCACAGGTTGTATAACATCATGAAGGTCAAGAATGACATGTCTACTTCTGCCAACTACTGCTGAGAAACTAGTAGAAAATCAATGATATGCCTTTGTTTTAAAGGGCAGTGAATGGTAATTGAGAAAAATAATCTCATTGTACTGCTTTTTTTGTGTGTTACTGATCCACACTGCAAATTGTAGGAATTAAGAAATAACATACTGTACACACACATGAGATATTATACTTTAAATCTCATTCCTCTCCAGTTTGAGAATAGACCATGGAGTGCCATATCATTTGACAGAATATGGGTACATTAATCACAATTTTGATATTTAGATGTCACTTTATAGTTTAAGATTCATTTCTATTCCTGTCTTTTAATTTCAAGACAACTTGTCATAGAGTAAGGATATATAACATCTGTTAGTAACATTGCCATCGAAATTTACCTTAGTGGCAATTTTTAGATTTTTAAATTCTAATTGTTGACTTTCTTCTAATTTAAAATAAATCTAGAGTTAATATCAGAAAAGAAATACTGGGAGGAGATTTGATCACACAACTGAGGTGGTTTTATTTTTATATTCATTGAGTATAAAGTATTTATTTTCAGTTTGAGTATTACTTTATATCTTCTAGGTTTTGTGTATAGCACCCCAATCTCTGGCTTGTGCAAGAAAGCAAATTATGGTATTCTTACCAACAAGGAGCTGATAATCTCCCCCAAAGCAAGGTGCACTACACATAAATTAAAGAAAATATGAGAATAAATGAATATTATAACCATATGGGGGTTTCTCATCTATCTACATTCAATAAAAAGAAACTTCTAATACCTTCCTATCTTTTGTATATACATCACAGATTAAAAGAAAATCCACACAAACTAGTGCTGAGAATGGTAACTGTCTCTTTGTATGGCTATCTATTATTTTACTGTTGGTACCAATAGTTATATTGATTTTAATAGTCTTTGTTCAAGTAGAATTGTATTGTTTTTCTCATTCAGTGATGAAAAAGATAAGAAATATGTTACAGAAAATAGGGATATGCAGCTTCAAGCATACCATGTCATGATATTTTTAACAGTACACTTTATTCCTCAGATGGTTGTATTTACCTTTGTCAAATTAGAAATGAAACACAAAAGTTAGTGCAGGAATTTAGTGTTCACAGACTGATAAAGAAAATTCATGTCCATGGTCAGTGCCAGTACACCCACTAGTATAGCCATGCTTTGGAATATTAATGGCAGGGCAGGCACATCATGGTAAGTAACTGACTTAGCCATTTATGTTGCCTTTCTTAAGGCAAAGTAATCAAATTCAATGTTTTATTAACATCTGTGTCATGTAATATATTAGGGGAGCTATTCCTAAAGTGCCTGTACATAGCTTTTTCAATAAATTGCTGGCATGGCTCAACCATTTGATGAATTCTTCCAACTTTAAAAGGACTTCTTCCTAATTATGTCCCTGGTTTCCCATTTTGTGAATAGAAACCTTAATGAAATATTTAAATGCATAAAATAAAACTGGGCTAACTTAATTTTCCTCCAAGATTTACTTTCATTATTTCTAAGCTATTCATATTTTATACTTAGACATTGTCCCCAAAATTATATGGACCAGAAATGCTTTGCTTTGCTTTTTGAAAGGAAGAGGACTGCAAAGCTGGTGACAAAAGGTGTCTTCTTTTCTTGGCTCCATCACTTACTTCGTATTGCTCCTTAATATCTTCTCTGTAATAAAGAGTAGATGATTTAAAACTACTGCTTAAAACCTGTCAGTGAGCTCCCAGTGCTATCCAGCACCGATTAAAACCACTGCAATCTGTCCCATCCATTTATTGTAACTAAAATGATAATCATAAGATAAACAGCAATTCCAAGGACTCCAGAAAACAAACAGTAACATGGCAGGATTGAGGAAGAAAGTCAACACTTCAGAAAACAGCCTAAGATGTGTTTTCCCTCACTTTACCTCTTGACTCTGACCTAAGGGCAACCTCATTACAGAATGAACAGTGAAATAACTGAGAGAAACCCTAATTTCTGTCCAGATCATCAGAAAATAGGACTCTGAAGTGGAGAGTATGGGGAAATTCTCTGTTTTCTTTCTTTCTCTCTTCACTTTTTCTGAATCCAAACCCAATCACAGGTCTATTCTGTTGCAGCAGTAGAAACAAAAAATCCAAGAAAAAACTGATCTCTCTGAATTGGTTCTGGTGTCCAGCCGATTTGCACCTGAAGCTTTGCCCCTATATGTTCAGTAGGATAAGACTCAAGACAGTGACTCACAGTGAAACCATGGGTCTAACAGACATGCAATCTTGACAACATAGCTTGCTTTCTCTGCAACTTCCCTGAGAAGTTGCACAAATGTGTTGGGATTTTGATTATTTATTTTTTCTTTTTTTAATTTGTTCTAATTAGTTGTACATGACAGTGTAAAGCATTTTGATGCATCATACAAAAATGGAGTATAACTTCTCATTCTGGTTGTACATGGTGTAGAATCACACTGGTCATATGATTATATATGCACATAGGGTAATAATGTCTGATTCATTCCACTGTCCTTCCTACTCTTATATCTCCTCTCCTCCCTTCATTCCCCTCTTCCTAATCCAAAATACCTCTATTCTTCCCTAGTTCCCACCCATTTATTGTGAATTAGCATCTGCATATCAGAGAAAACATTTGACCTTTGGTTTTGGGGGATTGGTTTATTTCACTTAGCATGATATTTCCCAGTCCCATCCATTTACTGGCAAATACCACCATTCCATTCTTCTTTAAGACTGAGTAATATTCCATTGTGTGCATTTTCTTTATCCATTCATCTGCTAAAGGGCACCTACATTGGTTCCACCATTCAACTATTGTGAATTGATGTGGCTGCGTCACTACAGCATGCTGATTTGAAGTCCTTGGGTTACAACCCAAGGAGTGGGATAGCTGGGTCAAATGATGGTTCCATTCTAAGTTTTCTGAAGAATCTCCATACTGCTTTCCAGAGTGGTTGCACCAATTTACAGTTCCACCAGCAATGTATGACTGTACCTTTTTCCCCACATGCTTGCCAACATTGATTGTTCCTTGTATTCTTGATAATTGCCATTCTGACTTGAGTGAGATCTAATCCTTGAGTAATTTTGATTTGTATTTCTCTAATTGCTAGAGATGCTGAACATTTTTCCATATATTTTTTGATCATTCATATTTCTTCTTCTGTGAAGTGTCTGTTCAGTTCCTTGGCCCATTTAGGGATGTTGATTATTAATCTCTCTCACCCTTCCTTGTGATTTACTTTGATATGGCTTGAGAAATTACCTAGTATGTATATACTTCCCCCACCTGTAAAATGGAAATATCGCCCATTCCCTGTGACTGTGCTAAGAATCAGAAGCAAAGCTTTCACATTTCTGAAAAGCTAGGAAGGCATCAGAAATTGGTAGCTCAAATGATAAAAGGAAGCTTTTTATTTTGTACTTTATGAGTAGATTGGATACAAAAACATACTTCTAGCATAAAACAAAAATGATGTTTTACAACGTGCTTTGGTGCAAAGTTCCAAGAGGCAGTAATTCCTTTGTTTTCTCAGAAAAAAAGTAAACGAAAGAAGACTCCACAAAAATAAAATGGATACTCCTAAAGTCTAGTGGAAACATCCCAATTAATGTTTTTATCTTGCAGGTATCAAGAAATTCTCTTAACAATTTCAAAACACTTCATACATGTCCAGTTTGATACAGTTGCAGAGATCATTATTGTTAATCATTTGACTGAAGCTTAGACAAAGGTCTTTGGTGACATTTTAAATGTTATACTTTTAAACTATGGTAAAGTTAATGTACTTTCCCTTAAAATATATAATGCAGTAGTACACAGTGTTACATTCAGATGAGTTAAAGACCACTAAGTGTATACAAACATCCACACATTTGGCTCCTTGGAGAACCTCAACTCTAATAGATTTTATTTTTTGTTGATGTTGTTTTTCATGTAAATTTTCCATTTGGCACATGGATACCATCTCTTGGAGTCTCCACATTTGGCTAACTACTGAAATGTACTACTTTAGCTCATATTTTCCTAAGAAGACAGAGTGTTTTAGCTCTTCATTCTTTAATTAGGAGAAATGAATGAGGTCAGCAACTTATGTATCTCTTTCATATTTAAATACTGTTTGAGGAAATGACCTTAGGTTCAAGTCTAAATTTCAGAGGTTAACCTTAAAATTGAAAGTCACTGAAATTAATGACATCAAAATTATTTCCTACATAGTATGTAAATTAAAACTACTGGTTCTCATTAAAACTATTACTTCCAATTAAATCTATTTGTTTCAAATGGGTTCCTTAGGCATTTCCCTATAGGAGTTTTTGTTATCTGGAGAGAGTAAGTTTCATTTCTTCCTTTCTCAATCAGATAGTTTTGTTTCTTTTCCTTGCCGAATTTCCCTGGCCATAATCTCTGTTACAACATGGGACAGAAGTGGCAAAGCAGATGTCTTTTGTTCTGGATCTTAGGTGAAAAAGTCTTTCACCATTGAGTCTGATGTTCTCTGGGTATATCTGTGGATGTCTTGATTAAGTTGAGCAGATTCTGTTCTGTTTCTTCTTTATTGAATATGGATGGGTTAGTGACAGTGGGTACCACCAGAGTATGGGCAATTTGAACCATAAGAATTTTTCAAGCTGCACAAAGAGAAGTAAATCCTGAGAAAGATCCACATTTCAGGATGAAGAAGAGGTTCAGAGTGAAGAAATAAGACCCAGATTGTGACAGCAGAAGAGAAGACTCAGTATAATTAATCTGAAGTAACACCCAAGCTTCCAAGCATTCTCAGAACAACTGCTGGCAGCAAGGAAAGCTTCGCTGAGCAGGAGAGGTATTCCATAGAAGGAATGCTCAGCAATCAGCAGTGAGTTACCAGCACAGAGCCAGGTTTGCTCCCGGCTTCATCACGCATCATTTTTCAGGACCTGTATTTAGTAAGGGCCTAAGATAGCTAGTCCACGAAATGTTTCTTTTTCTTTCTCCTCCTTCTTTTCCTTATTCTTTTTCAATACTAGGGATTGAGCCCAGAGGTGTTCTACCAACCTTTTTTACATTTTTTTTTTTTTTTAATTTAAAACAGTCTTGCTAAGTTTCTGAGGCTGACCTTGAACGTATGATCCTCCTACCTCCCACACTGCTGGGATTACAGGTGAGAGCTACTACTGTACCTAGCAACACATTGTTTCTTTACAACTGTAATGAAATGAGGAGTTTGTGACAAAATGTAAACCAACTAAGGCATGTAAAGAACACAAACAGTTCTGCTCAGTGGACATTTGCAGGTGGGGGACATATAAGACTTTCTAGGTGAAGGAAGCAGTCTGTATGTGATCTGGCACAGGTTTCTGATTTCATTATGGACCAGTGATAGAGCTGTCAGGCGGGCCACTTGAACAACACTGCCTCAGCAATGTTTTATTTCTGGCTTTTCAGATCACATATCCTGCTGGGAACTACTATCAAACAGAACAAACTTAGGTTTTTAAATGGCTTTGCATGCATCAGGGTACCACCAAATGCTCTTATGACTTGAGGTTCCAAGATCCTTAAGAGAAAGGAACAAAATAAAGTGAGGCCTACATTTAGCATGTGCTCCTGCAGAGCTACTTATGCGTTGGTTGAGAGGGCAAGAACACATGGAAAACCATCTTCTAAGAAGTAAACACCTAAACAGAATTTTTAGCAGTGTCACCTTACTAGGAAAAAAAAAAGTGAACTGGAGAATTCCCTATAGAGTATGATAAGAATTAAATGAGATCGTGCATCTAAGATCCAGGGGAAAAATCTTAGAAGAGAAAAAGAAAATGTAGTATACTTACTTAGAAGTGTGCAGGGCTAGGGAGAGAGGACAATGCCACGTACTGTCCTAGAGACTAAGAGAAGATGACTTCCAGAAGGAAAGAAAGGACCTGCAGCTCCAAAACACAAAAATTAAGAACAATAACGAAAATGAATGGGTCTCTAGTCCACATGATAGAGGCTTTTGGTGAGAAGCATCCCTGTTGTCATGGAGACACAGAGCGTAGTGTTAGCACCAAGTGGAAGCTCAAGTAGGAAACACCGAGCACTCTTCAAAGGGCAGATAATGAAAAATAGACAGTATTTTTAACATGATAGTTATTGATCCCTTGAAATTTTTTAAACGACTTTGAACTTACCAGAAAATGTATTAAAATGTTCTTTTTATTCTTTTTTTTTTTTTTTAACCTCAAGGAGAGACACATTTACAACTGGTCAAAAGGTGTGAACCTTTCAAAGATCAAAGATAAACTAACAGGAAGTTGATTCAGATTTGCATTTTTCTAAGCATTCTAAGATACTGCCTGAGATGCATAATTAAACCTGCAAGAGTTTATTCTGCATTTTATAATTTGTAGAAATTTTCCTACAATATCTACACATTTCTTTTATGATTATAAAAAAGTAAGGATGCTTCCTGAGGAAAAGATATTTTTTGACATCCAGGATCATCTCCTTTCTAACAGAATATTATGCACTTTTTGAGGTCTCCAATGTGAAAATATATTTGGTGACTAAAGATGCTTTTATTTTCACTCATAAATGTGGCCTTTTCCAAACTTTAAAAGCATATGCATGCATTTTCTTGCCAGAGATTATTTTTAACAGAGAGTAAATGAATAATTATCCAAGGTGCAAATCTCTGACATTGAAATGACATTGTCACATTTAAATAAACAAAACAAAATTATAAGAGTACATTTAGTTTCACAGAAATAAGCATCTTTCATTTTTATATTTCAGCCCACACAGGTTTAAGAGCAGAATTCTCTCACCCAGAACATTAACGAATTTTGTTAATACACAGTTAAATAATTAGAGATTATTCTAGCAACAACACTTAAAACACCTGGCACAGAAAAGGTATTTGAACGTCTTAAACAACTTGATGGAAATAATTATACAACATGCTATTAATCCCTTGATTGGGCTCAGAATTTGGAAAGGTTGGATGTTATACAAGAATAGTGCATTGCCTGCTGTCCCCTTCTTTGAACAAACAACATTCACATACCTAAGACCAAACTAAGCCAAAAGAAAACCAATATAAATTTCACACTATGTTTGGGAAAATTATACATTTGCAGTCTTGAATCTATTTTTTTTTCTATCTGTGCTCTATTTTAATTTTACTAATGGTCTGAAACTCTGGAATTGCTGATGCTGATTATTCTCTCTGGAATAGGTTGGTAGTACATATTTTCTGAACTAGATGAAGAAGTTTAATAAGGGGAAAACTATTTTGCTATTTTTACCTCTGGACTCACAAATTCTAGTGAAACCAAAACCTCATAATTTTCAAGTCCTTTTGGAGCATTTTTAATATTTCACTTTGGACTCCACTTCACCCCCATCCAGTTGCGAATATCCTCCTACCATAACAAGGAGTTTTTGAAGTCCCTTAAAGAAATACCTTTCCCAAATATGTGCCCAGACTGATCTACCTGAAGTCTGTCATGACCTACCTACTCTTGTCTCATTCTCCATGTGTACCTGGATGTATAATTTTAATTCTTTTTAAAAATCATTAGTGAGTAGATAGTTTTTCATCATTATTTTATTGCAATTGATTATATACATATTTATTGTGAATTTTGCATGTCACACACTGTGCCAAAATCCCGAGAAAAATGAAATCAGTAGTTCTTAGACCAGAAAGCTCTTGGTAAACAATGTGCCTTATACTGAACACTTTCCCAGAAAGCAGTGAAAAGTATAGCTGCAAAGAAGAAACAGTACACAGTTCCTTCCATCAGAAACCTTTCAGTACCATTTTGACAGGTATGCTCTCAGAGACAAATTCCAGAGCCCAAGGGTCTGGTGAAATAACAGTCTGGTTAAAAACAAAGGGAGATTTTTGGGTAGAAGGCATTCTTGAGGTCCTAAAATCATATCACATGCAGTATAATATTTTATCCACTCCCTCAAGATACAGGTGTCCTCAAACGCTTTGAAAAAGTTCTTGCATTTGGACATGCCCAGCATCTTGATATTTTATAGATAATATGGAAGACTTTTCAAAATTTATATCCTGAAGGTTTGATGCTTTTCAGAAGGTGTTAATGCCTGTATGGACATGATATCCATAATTATTGCCCAGCCCACCTCTCCTTGTAAGGTATACAGTTTTTCCCTCAGGCTACTGCTGAGAAGGAATATTCTACGTCCTGCTTCCTGGGCATGAGGACAGCTGGAAGACAAGTAGGAAGTCTGAAGCTCAGGGGGGTCAGTCCTTAAGAAATGCTGCAGGCTGTGAGCTGTATGAACTACCTCAGCTTACCTGTGCCATCACCATCCTCCCAACTTTGAACTGTGAAAAAGATAAAGAGGTTTGGGCACTTGGTAGTGAGGCACAAGTTAGGAAAAGACTGTGAGGAAAAATCAGAGTCTAAGTCAGAACCACATACAGGACATGAGAGATATTCACTTTTGGTTACACCAAGGAGGAGGTTGCTTGCCAGTCAAATGGAATGAAGTAATAATACTGTTGACAGTTATGAGTTAAATTATATTCACACCCAAATGCTACTACCAAGATTCCTAGGGACACCATGAATCCAGGACCACTTTCTAGCTTAGGTCTTCTTGAGGCCTTAATCTTTCCACTTCAAATCCAAAGTTTGCACGATTCTACATGTATCTTTATAATAAGCTATTTCATAAAGTACATAAGTGGATTTCTGTGACATTGTTCCAACAAAAGCTAGCAACAGGTTTGTGTGTATGTGTATATGTGTGTGCATGTGTGTAGGAATATGCTAGTAAGCTATGGTCAAGCTATTTAGAGCAAGAACCAAGGGTAACAAGTCAAGTAGTCAAATTAAAGGATGATGTTACTAAATGAGTATGATAAGGAAATCTAGATTCAGAACTCTAAGAAGATAAACTATATTAAAAAAAACACAGATCATCACAATAACATTCAAAGGTGAAGTTCAGGATACAGGATGCTGGTGGGAGGTATGCTGTGCTGATCAATAAGTCATGGTTATGGAGACTTAACTCTATAAAGGGCTTGGAGAGAATGAGAGAGAAGTAGAGAGGAATAGAAAAGAGAAAAGGCATGTAAGAGACAATTGTCAGTTTAGGCAACATTGGACTGTATTTGCTGTTGTCTCTAAATTAATTTTACCAGAGTTATGAGATTATTGTTTTCTCTTTAGGCTTCATCTCACCAATAGTAGCAATGTTATATTATGGTGTATATCACAATAGCTAATCTAGGAGCTTTTAATTTTAAGTGTAAAAAGGTGTCTATATTTTAAAAGAAATTCCTCAAATTATTCTAATGGACACTAAGCCTGTATGGAGAATCATTGGTGTAGGAAAAATAAGTAATCACCCTTGTTTGGAGCACCATTTGTTCAAATATTCCCTTTTCTTTCACATGGGTATTTATGATGGGAGTTATATATAGCTATATTATCTGCAGCTACTATAACTATCTGGTTCTATTATTCAGTATCTATTTATTAAACTTATATTACCTGACAAGGACCATGTCACATGTTAGAGATAAGATGAACTCAGTCCTAAAGAGGCTTAAACTCATAATCACATTACTTATTTTCTCAAGTACCTTATAATTAGAAAAAAATATAAATTAAACATATTACTATTAAATATATGCATAATGTTTACTATATACTGAGCCCTCTTCTAAATAATATACATTTATTGACTATTCTAATCATGGCCACATGAGGAAGTTACTCACATACTCCTATCTTTAGATAAGGAACCTGAGCCACAGGTATTCTAAGAAACTTGCCTGTACTGATATGGCTAATGGGTGACAGAACTGAGATTTTAATCTAGGCAGCCTAACAAAAGGTTCCATGTTGTGACTCTATATTGCTTTTCAACTTCTGTACTTGTTCTTCCAAGAATTCACCTGAAACAATGCACTGAACCCTGAAAAGAAACTTGGATGTGAAAATCTGAATTCTTACAGACACACAAATTGTGAGAGTTCTTGCATCATACTATAAAGCACTCCAGGTTTTCATCAGTTTTCAGTTGAGAAAAAAGAGCTAAGAATTCAATGTAACATTGGCGGAAGGGTGTACGCCCCAGCTGCTCCGTGGCTGGACGTTCAAGCAGCTGGAGTATAGCTTCTCAGTGAGGGGGGTGACTGAGGGAATGCATTGAAATTTAACACTAGATCAGTAATCATAGAGACACCGAAGTAAGACACTTTGAATACAGAACAAGAAATAATACCTTAGAAATGTTCCAGTTTTGCTGCAGGTGGTGGTGACATGGCTTCCCCGCTGCTAAGCTGAACAGCTGGCCTACTGGTGTCCCTATGAGAAGTGGCGGTGGACTGTGGGGCAGCAGAGAGGAGGCCCTGCTGGGTTGGAGCACCAGCAGCAAGCCTGGCCTGTGGAGCCCACCATACAGGCAGGCAGGCATGAGGCCCGGGAGAACGTGCAACGAAGTGCGCCGACCTATCATCCTGAGGCAGTATGGCCTGCACACAGTGCGCATGCCCGCTGGCAGCAGTGCTGCAGCCCCACGCAGTGACCTCAACTTTCTGCTTCCTGACCTGTCGGGAGAAAATGGAATTGGAGCAGCGTTGAAGGAAAGTTGGGACTCAAGAATTGACCAGTAGCGTTAGTGCCCAGGGAGTTCAAAATGGTGGAACAGAGAAGGTCACTTTTCGGGTTGTTCTGTGGCCTGAAACTAAGAAAGCAGACAGGCAGCTTCTCAACAAAGTGAAAAGGGAGAATTTTACTGGGAATTAATTCTGGACAGTTCAAGCAGATTGGGTACTGGGGAGGTGGAATATAACAAAATGAAGAAGAAATACTCAACACCCTGACAATACACCACCTTCTCCCCAAACCCCATTCCCACCCTGTGTGCAAAAAATATTGGAGGGATAAGTCAATTAAAAGAACCCGCATAGGAGATCTGAAATGTGTCTGGGTATGGAGAGAGCAGAGATTAAAGACGCTGCCTGACTAATCTGAAAGGTGTACTATACCATATCCTGGTGCTGGAAAGAAGCTGCGTCTCTCCTGGCTCCCAGGGAACACAGAGGAAAGAACAATTTTGCAGTCGTGTCATAGGGACCAGCAGTTGGGGGAACTGATTCCTACCAACTGAGTTTGGCCCAAAATACAGGCCTGGCAAACCCACACCACATGACCTAGAGTGTGCCTAAGTGAACAAGAGAAAATCAAATATGGAGAGGGGTTTACACAGGGGGAATTCAGGTCAGAGAAACCCACCTGGCATGCTCCCTCCCCACCAGACTGGCTCCCTGAAGGAGTGGCTGGGAGAGATGCCCCAGGTGGGGAATTCAAAAGGGCAGGAGAGGGATTGATTGAGTTTGGAGACCTAACCTGAGAGACCAGGAAACATGGGATCCACCAGTGACCGAGGGGAGTTAAGATTGGCTCCTCCACCTTACAAGTGAAACCTAGGGGAACTTTTGGGGGAGCGGGGAGGCAGTCTCCCAGCATGAACCAGCTACTGCTAGGTCCTGGAGGTGCACTGATTTAAAATCTTCAGACCAATCACCATTCAATGAAGAATCTGCAGCCTACCTAAACCCAAACCCCACCTCCAGGAGCCACACTTTACAGGATTGCCTCTCACATCCCAGCAACCCCACCTAACACAGCTGAGAAGAGAAAGGAGAATCCTTCCAACTCCAACAGAAACAATTCTTTAACATTTCATTGAGATTTTTTTTTCCTTTTTCTTTTCTCATTTTAATCATGATGGTCCATGGACACTTAACACATATTCATATCTTTTTTCCTCATTTCTAGTATTTTTTGAAGGCAGTTATGCATGGATCAATATTTCAAGGACTACAATGTTTGGAATATTTCGGTTTTGTTCTTGTATTCTTTTATTTTTACTTTTTAAAATTTTATTTAATACAATTTCTCCCTCACCTGTTCTCCTTGATTGTCTTTCTCTCTTTTCCTCTACGAGCCAATTTCTGTCAATCTCTCTTTCACTCTTCCTTTAAATTTTTATTTCTATTTTCTCTCCTCCTTCCTCAAAATCATCACATTCTACATCACATCCTATATCTATCCCTGTCCACCACTAGAAAATGTATACCTTTTAAACTGCTTTATCATGATATGATAATTGATCATATCATTTATTTTTATTCTGACGATTAATATTGTAGATGTCATACCAGGGAATACTTGATTTCATATTGCATACTGTTTGAAATGGTTGTTGTTATCTGTCTCCCCCTAAACTATGAGGTACTAGAAACCTTCAGAGACACTGTAAGTCTACAGGGTAGAAACTCCTTGGCCTCAAAATCATACCATCAAATCGGTAGACACAAATGACATGTAAAAGCAAGGGAACAAATTGCCCCAGACAAACCAAAATACTTCAACAACAGAATGCATCACCACCACGGGGAAAGAAATCTCAAAGAAGGAGTTTATAATGTTCATAGTTAAACTGACCTGTAATGTAAGGAGTGAAATCAGAGAGAAAAAACAGTGAGAAATCACTTCAATAAAAAGACAGAGATTCTGAAAAGAAAGCCAGGCAGAAATCCATGAAATGAAGGAATAAATAAACCAAATTAAAAATTCATTGGAAAGCATTACCAGCAGACTAGACCACTTGGAAGACAGATTTCAGGCAATGAAGACAAAATATATAATCTTGAAAATAAAGTAGACCATGGAAAAAGATGTTAAGAGAATCTAAACAGAACTTCTAAGAAATATGGAATAACATGAAAACACCAAATTTAAGATTTATTGGGATAGATGAAGGCTCGGAGATACAAACCAAAGGAATGCACAATCTTTTCAATGAAATAATACCAGAAAATTTCCCAAACCTTAAGAATAATGGAAAACCAAATTCAGAAGGCTTACAAGACACCAAATATACATAATTACAACAGATCCAAACCACAAAAAATAAAAATTTGACATCAAATATTAGTAATAACCCAATTAATAAATGGGAAATTAGGAAAATGAAAATCAAAACTACACTGAGGTTCCATCTCACACCAGTTAGAATGCCGATCATCAAAAATCAAACAATAATAAGTGCTGAGGAGGATGTAAAGGAACAGTTTTACACTGGTTGGTGGGATTGCAAATTAATAAAACCACAATGGAAATCAGTATATAATTTCCTCAGAAGATTAGGAATGGAAAAAACATATTGATCAAGCAATACCATTCCTTGGTATTAATCAGTCAGCATGCTATAGCAATACATGCATACCCACATTTAGAGCAGCACAATTCATAATAGTCAAACTATGGAACCAGCCTAGGTATGCATCAATATATGAATGGATAAAGAAATGTGATATGGATACACAATGTAGTTTTTGTTGTGGTTGTTTTTAGATAAATGTGACAGTAGAGTGTATTTTGACATATTATATATACATGAAGTATAACTTATTCTAATTAGGATCTCATTCTTGTGGTTGTACATGATGTGGAGTTTCACTGGAGGTGTATTCACATATGAACACAGGGAAGTTTTGTCCAACTCATTCTTTCTTTTCCCACCCCCTTCCTTTCATTCCCCTTCATCTAATTCAATAAACTTTTATTCTGCACCCCCCACATTGGGTGTTAGCTTCCACATATCGGAGAGAACATTTGTCTTTTGTTTGTTTGGGATTGACTTATTTCACTTAGTCATCCATTTACTGGCAAATGCCATAGTTTCATTCTTCTTTAAGGCTAAGCAATATCCCACTGTGTATATATACCACATTTTCTTTATCCATTCATCTGTTGAAGGGCACTATGTTGTTTCCATAGCTTGGCTATTGTAAATTGAGTTGTAATAAACATTAATGTGGCTGCATCACTGCAGTATACTGATTTAAGTTCTTTGGGCATAAACCAAGGAGTGGGATAACTGAATCAAATGGTGGTTCCATTCCAAGTTTTCTGAGGAATCTCCATACTGCTCTCCAGAATGGTTGCAACAATTTTGCAGTCCCACCAGTAATGAATGAGTGAACATTTTTTCCCACATCCTTGCCAACTTTTGTTTCCTTATATTCTTGATAATTGCCTTTCTGACAGGAATGGTATGGAATTTCAGGATAATTTTAATTATCATTCCTATAATTGCCAGAGGTGTTGCACTTTTTTTCATAGATATTTTGACCATTTGTATTTCTTCTGTAAAGTGCCTATTCAGTTCCTTTGCCCATTTATTGATAGGATTATTTGGTTTTTTTGGATGGTAAGTTTTTTGAGTTCATTTTATGTTCTGGAGATGAATGCCCTATCTGAGGTGCAGGTGGTAAAGTCTTTTTCCCATTCTGAAGATTCTCTATGCACTTTCTTGACTTTTTTTTTTTTTTTTTTTTTTTTGCTGTGAAAAACCTTAGTTTGATGCCATCCCATTCATTCATTCTTGATATTACTTTTTACACTTTAGGAGTCTTATTGAGGAAGTTCATTCCTAAGCTAATGTGATGGAGAGTTGGGCTTACTTTTCCTTCTAGTAGGTGCATGGTTTCTGGTCTAATGCATAGGTCCTGGGTCCACTTTGAGTTCAGTTTTGTTTAGGGTAAGAATAGGGGTTCAATATCAATCTCCTACATATGGACTTCCAGTTTTCCCAGCAGCGTTTTTTGAAAAGGCTATCTTTTCTCCAACGTATGTTTACTATGTATGTTTACGGCATCTTTGTCTAGTATGAGATAACTGTATTTATGTGGGTTCATCTCTGTGTCTTCTATTCTGTTCCATTGGTCTTCATGTCTGTTTTTGTGCCCATACCATGCCATTTTTGTTACTATAGGTCTGTAGTATAATTTAAGGTCTGATATTATAATACCTCCTTCATCCCTTTTCCTGCCAAGGCACAATGGTGTTTCATTCACCTATTTAAAAGGGATTTTGACACTTGCAGGAAGACACACAGAACTTGAGAATACCATGTTAAGTGAAATAAACCAAATTCAGAAAGTCAAAGGTCATATATTTTCTCTCACATGTGGAAGCTAGCAGGGAATAAAGAAAGGGAAGGTGGGGGTGGGCAGTCTCAGGAAAATAGAAGGGAGATCAGTAGAGTACAAGAAAGTGATCAAGGGGTGGGAGAAGGGGAGAGAAAAGAGGGGCAATAGGAAATGATAATGGCTAAATTTTATTATTATATATTGGGTGCATATATAAATATGTAATAATGAATTCCACCATTACATATTATTATAATATACCAATAAAAACTATGGACAAATATTATTAGTATGTTTGCAAGCCTTAAGTAGAATGGATTTGGACCAATAGCATTGCTACTTCTTCCAAACCCTAATTAGCATAAGTTTGAATCTATCACAGTGATCCAAGTGTTATATAAACCCCTAGACCAGCACACTCAGATGCTTTGAGTCCCCTTTAGCACAGCAAGAATTCTATTCCTATTCTTCAATCAATCCTATGGTTATACTCACTGGTTCTGGTCTGTGGAGTTCATTCTTCAAATTTAGGGGACAAGAACCCAGGAAGAAGAAGAAATCTAGGGTGAACCACTGGGATCTGTGGCAGCCACAGGCGTGGCCTGCCATTAAGAGCTGCAACACTTGGCTGCAGAGACCTGCAGCTTGTGTGGACCCTACCCACCACAGAAGAAGTGACTGGAGTTTCATCTCAAAACTCCAATTTCGGTGGGGGTGGTGTTTGTGTCACAAGTTCACCACAGAGGGGAGGCAGAGAGAGAAAAAAGCACTGTGAATAAATGTGGTATTGGAAAATGTGGCACAGAGAGATGACTTGATCTTAACTGGCAGCACTATCGGCAGATGATTGAAAAGTGCTCAGACACTCTTAGTGGGTGAACAGAGAGTTGAGGCAGAAGCCATTTACAAATGGCCAGCTGCAGCTTTCAGTGGCAGGAGCTCAGGAGTTCATAAAAAGTGTTAAAAGACTGTCCCAGTGAACACCTGCCATGGGTCTGATGTGTGCCTGGATGATCACGATTTAAGCAGGCACAAAGAAGATTGTCCTAAGGGGAATCCAGGCTGGGGAGGGGAGAGAGTCTCATTTTCATTTTATTTCTAGCAGCTCACAGGACCAAATGAGGTGAAGCCAGAAACCTGTCCGACAGACAGGTCTGCATTCCAGGTTTGATCCCAGGAAGTCCTAATCCACACAGGTGGAATATGTGAGTCATGTGAAGGGATCGTTTCCTACCCTGTGCCTGGAATATTGGGAAGGTCCCTCAGACTCAGACATCCAGCAGAGATCAGCTTCTGCCCAGCAACAAGGAGTGCAGTTCCAATCTTAATACCTCCAACAAAGTTCCAAAATACTGAACTGAACCCCAGCCACTGGAACTTCCATTGAGAACTCTGTGCCAGTTCTGCACCAGTACATGGACCTCAGCTGTCCAGACAAATTCCTGTTGTCAGAACTCCTGAGTCTATTCTACCTTGTACTGGGAGCAAGGAAGCTGAGAGCTACTGCAACCAGCTTCAGTCCCAGGTTACGCTAGCTGACAACCTGGTGAGAAATACAAAGAGGTCAGATTTAACAATGCTAGCCCTTGAAACCAGAGGGACATAGCCCAAGAAGGAACACAAAGAAGGGAACTTGCAGTGAGCATCCATTCTTGTCAACAGTTTTGAGCATCTCAGCAGAAACAAGTCCTTTATTTTTCTTTCATTTTAATCATATTTTTCTTCACTCATGATATTTTGCCTTGCTTTGTCTTTGAGAGGTAGCACGTTATATGGGTTTCTTTTGTCTTGATTTTTGTTTGTTCTTACCTTGGTTTTTGTTCTTCTCATTATTCCTTTTTCGCTTTATTCCCAATCTAAAGGCTAAGTTCTCTTGTTCCCTCTCCTGCTCTTTTCTATTACTTTTAGCTATTTTTTGCTACTTCTTCATAGCCATCTCTAGTTACCTCTGTCCAGCTTCCCTTCTTTTCACTTTTTAAATAGTTCAAACTTTCTCTTGCTTTCATACTTAACTGTCTCTTCACTTAAGAAATCATAAGTTTGTTGTCCTGTAGAACTTCATAGTTTATATGATTGCTGCCCCCAACTTCATTTTCTTGTGGTTACTAATATGGAGGATGTAGTGGACACCTGTTGTTTAATGCTAGATCTACCTCATATCTGTTTATTGTTTTTCCTGCTGTTAAAATGCTCACCCCACCATTATTCTTCATGTGGCAATAAATAGTGTAATATCTGTCATAGTAGGCACCAGACATTTATTGTAAGACTGCATATTGGTCATTACCATTATTGCTGTTCCTTGCCCCTTCCCTTTTTCTAAAAGGGGCTGGGAAGTGATTGAGACACTACAAGTTCACAGGGTAGAGATCCTACCACTAAGCTACACTCAGAACTCAGTCAAGAGACAGCAAACCTCACTTTTGCACCAACTAGACTCACTTGCACTTCAATAATACCCAAATGCATAGAACAGGGGACACAAAAAAACCTTAACCGACAACCAGGCCCCAAGTAGGAACAGCTAGAGGGAGATCTTAGGCCCCACTCCAGGACATCTATACATACAGAAAAAAAAAAAAAAAAAAAAAGGCAGAGACATCCCAAGGTGATTGCTGAGGGAACACATAGTATTACAGCAGTTTTCCAAGAATGAATTAAGGCAGCAGTTCTAAGAAGCAAAAGGAGTAAAATCAAAGGTTGAAATGAACTCATGAATTATTCTGAGTCAAGGTGCAAAAATAAAAAATACCAACAACATAGGACTTGCTACAAAAAAGAACACTACACAATGAAGGACACATAAAGAGGAAGAGAAATTCATCTAAACAAATGCACAAGCCCAAAGTCTCTGAAAACATTAGGAAATAGGCAACAAGTCTCCCTGAAAGTTGACAAATGCCCCAAAAAGAAGCCCACAGATAGGAAAATGGATGAAATTTCAGATAAATATTATTAAAAATGATTACTAAACTGTTCAATGAGCTAAATGAAGATTTAATAAATGAATTTAGAAGACAATTACAGGAGGTGAAAGACCCTTCAATAAAGAAATAGAGATGCTGAAATGAAACCAATCAGAACTGGAAAAGAAAGACATTATGAATCAAATAAAAAATTCACTTAAAAGTATCACAGATTAAGTTGCATAGAAAATAAAACTGTAGACCCTGAAAACAGAATTTCATACCCTGAAGACAGAGTATGTGAACTTGAATGCTCAGGATGCAATAAAGGAAAATAAAAGAAAAAAGACCACTGTCATGACATGACTCCCTGACCAACAAGCTGAGCAGCCAGCCCACTGGTCCCTGCCCAGAAGCAGCAGGAAGTGGAGAACAGCAGAATGGAGGCCCAGGCAGGCTGAAGCACAGGTAGTAAGCACACACTGCCAAGCAGAGCACGCTTGGGGGTGTGGGCCTGGGTGGGCGGGAGGTGTGGCAGGCCAGGATGGAGGAAAGCCAGAGTCAGCCCACCCATCACCCCACGGCAGCCAGGCCTCCACACAGTGCAGATGCCCACTGCAGAAACAGACTCTACACAGCCCAGCTCCAGGGACCTCCAAGGAGCATGTGTAATTCAATAACTTCAAACTCCTGCTTCCCAAATGGGGGAGAAAATGGAAATAAGAAAAACGTGAATGAGACTCAAGGCTAACCAATGGCATTATTACTTTTCCAAGCCTTTATTAGCATAATTTGGGGTCAAAAGTATAAGTACTTTTCCAAACCCTAAGTAGCTTAAGTTTGGACCAATAGTAGTTGTAATGGTTCATTTGAATTATCAACTTGGTTGGACTAAGCAATGCCAATGATTAAGAGGCTTCTGAGTGTGTCAATGAGGGTGTGTCTAGAAATGATTGGAATGTGGGATAGAGAACTGGAGACCCTCCCTAAGTGTGGGCAGCACCGCCCAATAGGATGGTGGCTTGGATGGAATAAAAGTTGGAAGAACAAGGAAGCAGATGCAGATGCAAGCTCGCTCTTTTTGAATGAGTTCTTGATTGCTGCTTGATCATCTGAGGATATCGAGCTCTCGCTTCTTTACTCTTTCAAAGAAGACTCTGCCACTCTGTCAGTGATTCTCCAGGTAGTTTCCAGAAGCCTTGGTCTCGGACTAGGGTAGCACTGTAGGTCCTTCTTGTTCTAGGCTCCCGCCTCTTGGACTACACAGCTGCTGGTTCTTCCAGCTCTCCAGCGGCAGATGGCCATTGTGGACTATCCAGTTTCTGGTCGAGTAAGCCAACCTAATAAATCTCCTTTTTGTAATCATACTTCCTGTATATTCTGTTCCTCTAGAGAATACTGACTAATACAGTTGTGATTAAGAGTAAAAAAGAATCATTCTGAGATACATTGTAAACAAAATGCTTAACATAGAAAAAAAGAAAAGAGTATTAAAAACTGAAAGAAAAAAATGTCAGACCACAGCTAGAGGTAAACCAATAAGGTCACTTCTGATTTCTCAACTCAGGACCTAAAATCAGAGGGCCCAGAACGAGATCTGACAATCTCTGAAAGATAGCAATTGCCAGTGAAGACTGCTATATTTAGCAAACTACGTTTCAGAATTAAAAGAGAAATAAAATCTTCCCATGATAAGGATAAACTGAAAGAATTCATGATCACTAAGTTGGCACTACAAAAAATACAAAAGAAACACTACACACAGAAGAACTCAAATACAAACTCCAGTGTTACCAAATAAATGAAGCTTTCTAGAAGACCAGTTAAATAAATGAAGATTAAGACTGAGTTAAGTACAACTAACAAATAAAAATGGCAGGAAATAGCAAACATCCATCCATAATAACATCGAATATAAATGGTCAGAATTCTCCAATTAAAAGACATAAATTGGCATAATGGATTGTAAAAAAAACAGGATTCAACTATAAACTGTTTGCAAGAGACTTATCTCATTGGCATGAACATTCATAGTAAGATAGTAAAAGGGTAGAAAAAGATATTCCATACAAACAAAGCCTAAAATCAAGCAAATCAAATTAGCTCTTTTTCTGTCTGACATAGCATATTTAAAACAAAAATTAATAAAAATAAACAAAGAAAGTCACTACACACTGGTAAAGGACATGATCCAACAAGAAGATATAATGATAGTAAATACGTATGCCCTAAATGTTCATGCATGTAATTATATAAAACAAGTACTTTTTGACATTAAATCTCAGCTAGCTCCCAATGCAGTAAGACTTGGTGATTTCAACATACTCTTCTCGTTAATAAGTCATCCAGACTTAAACCCTATAAAGATACTTCTGATCTTCGTAATACTATTAATCTAAAGGATCTAACAGACATTTATAGAATATTTCATCCAAATACAACTGAGTTCACTTTCTTCTCAGCAACTCATGGAACTTTTTCCAAAATAGATCACATTATACATATCAATATAAGTCTTCAAAAATTTAAGATGAAATGTAATAATTCTCTTTATCTTAAAAGATTATAATGGAAATAAATTGAAATCAACAAGAAAAATTATACAAACTACATAAAGACATGGAATTTGAAAAATACTCCTTTTAATGAATTCCTAATAGAAGAAATGACAGGGGAAATTAAAAATTTCTAGATCAAATAGGAATAGTGAAACAACATACCAAGATCTCTAGACACTATGAAAGCACTTCTAAGACAAAATGCTCAAAGAATTAAAATTATTAAAAATAAATGAAGAAAAAACTCTCAAATAAGGAGTATGATATTATATCTCATGGCTCTGGCAACACCACAATAAACTAGTTCCAAAATCAGCAGAAGACAGAAAATAATGAAGATCAGAGTTTAAATTAATGAACTTGAGAATAAAAATGATACAATGGATCAAACAGCTGGGTCTTTGGAAAGATAAGCAAGATTGATAAACACTTAGACACAGGCAATGACTTCCCTAATAATATTCCTAAATCTCAAGAAATAAAACCAAGATGTGGGATAGCATTAAACTGAAAATTTCCTGCACAGAAAAGGAAACAATTAGAAGCTTGAAAAGAGAGCCTGGAGAGCAGAAGAAAATCTTTGCGAGGTACTCTTCCAACAGGGGATTAATAATCAGAATATAGAAACTACTCTAAAAACAACAATTAAAATTTAATAACCCACTCAATAAATAGTCAAAAACTCTAGAGACGTTTCTTAAAAGAAGAAATACAAATGGCTAACAAGAACATGAAATAAAAAAATATTCTTGGCAATCAGATAGATGCAAATGAAAACTACACTGAGATTTCATCTCACTCCAGTCAGAGTGCCAATCATTAAGACTATAAGTAGATCACTGGTTGGTGGCAGTTGCAGAGCGAGCTGGCAGGCGAGCCAGGCCGCCTACATCAAGGAGGTAGGCAGCAGGCAGCTAACCTGACCAGCCAGCAGGTCAAGGACAGACGTCATAACTGAGCAACCCAGCCTGACCCTTGCACCTAGGTCAGTGCCATCACTGGTAGGTCACAGTCGTGGAGCTAGCTGGCGGGTGCATCAGGCCACTTGCATCGCGGAGGTAGCAGGCGGGCACCCAATCTGCCTGCCTTGCAGAGCTGGGAGGCAGGCAGCCATCCTCCCTGACCACCAGGCCAAAGACAGACGCCACCACTGAACAATCCCGCCCGACCACCACCCCGAGGTTTGTCGCCATCAGAGAGCTAGCCAGAGGCTTCTTTATAGGCTGGGGCAGGCATTTTGAATTACTCCTGAGGGCGTGGCCATTATCATTGGAAGGGCGACTCCCTTCCTGAGACACCTACAGGAGGCTAGAGGACCTTTGACAAGACTTAGGAGAAAAGAAAGGACCAACTCAGAGCCACAGGGGAATATACCCCACCTGAAGGCCACCACCCCAAAAGGCCAGCTTCCTAGTGGAGCACTGCATTATCAAGTTCCTCCAAGACTTCAGGATACTGAAGGCTAAGAGATGAGTTCTTGGAAATCTATGGAGACAATATTAGTCAAGAGAGGAAATCTGCAATATCCCAGAGTTTCACTACTAGAGTTATTCATACTCTGAACAATATGAGAAAACAGGGAAGAAAATGCCCCAAACAAATCTAGATGTTACATCAATAAAACCCAATGACAGCATGGTAGAAGAAATGACAGAAAAGGAGTACAGAATGTACATATTTAAAATGATCAGGGAAGCAAACGATGAGATGAAAGAGCAAATGCAGGCACTGAATGATGAGATGAAAGAGCAAATGCAGGCACTGAATGATGAGATGAAAGAGCAAATGCAGGCATTGAATGATCACACCAATTGACAGTTAAAAGAGCAAATACAGGAAGCAAAAGATCATTTCAATAAAGAGTCAGAGATATTGAAAAAAAACCAAACAGAAATCCTTGAAATGAAGGAAACAATAAACCAAATTAAGAACTCCTTAGAAAGCATATCCAATAGGATAGAACACCTGGAAGACAGAACCTCAGACATTGAAGACAAAATATTTAACCTTGAAACAAAGTTGAACAAACAGAGAAGATGGTAAGAAATCATGAACAGAATCTACAAGAACTATGGGGTATCATGAAAAGGCCAAATTTAAGAATGATTGGGATTGAGGAAGGCTTAGAGAAACAAACCAAAGGAATGAACAATCTATTCAATGAAATAATATCAGAAAATTTCCCAAACCTGAAGAATGAAGTGGAAAATCAAGTTCAAGAGGCTTATAGGACTCCAAATACACAAAATTAAAACAGACCACACCAAGGCACATTATAATGAAAATACCTAACATACAAAATAAAGACAGAATTTTAAAGGCTGTGAGAGAAAAGAACCAAATTACATTCAGGGGGAAACCAATATGGATATCAGCAGATTCTTCAATCCAGACCCTAAAAGCTAGAAGAGCCTGGAACAACATTTACCAAGCCCTGAAAGAAAATGGATGCCAACCAAGAATCTTATACCCAGTAAAACTTACCTTCAGATTTGGCGATGAAATAAAATCCTTCTATGATAAACAAAAGCTAAAAGAATTTACAAACAGAAAGACGGCATTAAAAAACATTCTCAGAAAAATATTCCATGAGGAAGAGATGAAAAACAACGATATAAATCAACAACGGGAGGAAATACCCTAAAGAAACAACCAAATAAAGAAGAAATCAACTTTCCAAAAAAAAATAAATAAATAACCAAATGTCCAGGAATACAAATCATATCTTAATAATAACCCTGAATGTTAATGGTCTGAACTCATCAATCAAAAGACATAGACTGGCAGATTGGATTAAAAAGAAAGATTCAACAATTTGCTACCTGCAAGAGACTCATCTCTTAGAAAGAGATAACTACAGACTAAAGGTGAAAGGATGGGAAAAAACATACCATGCACATGGACATAGCAAAAAAGCTGGAGTATCCATCCTCATATCAGATAATGTGGACTTCAAGCCAATGTTAGTCAGAAGGGATAAAGAAGGATATTTCATACTGCTTCAGGGAAGCATAAATCAGCAAGACATAACAATCATAAATGTGGCTCATCCATGTATGTCAAACAAATCCTTCTCAATTTCAGAAATCAAATAGACCACAACACAATAATACTAGGTGATTTTAACACACCTCTCTCACCACTGAACAGATCCTCCAAACAAAAATTGAACAAAGAAACCATAGATCTCAAAAACACAATCAATAAGTTAGACTTAATGGACATTTATAGAATATACCATCCAACAAAGAACGAATACACTTTCTTCCCAGCAGCACATGGATCCTTCACTAAAATAGACCACATATTATGCCACAAATCTACTGTTAGCAAATACAAGAAGATAGAGATACTACCTTGTATTCTATCAGATCGTAATGGAGTAAATTACAAATAAATGACAGAGTAAAAAACTGAAACTACTCCAACACCTGGAGATTAAATAATATGCTATTGTATGATGAATGGATAACAGAAGATATCAGGAAAGAAATTTAAAAATTCTTAGAGGTAAATAAGAACAAAGACACATCATATCAAAATCTCTGGGACACTATGAAAGCAGTTCTTAGAGGAAAATTTATTTCATGGTGCATTCAATAAAAGAAAAAAAAAAAAATCAACAAAGAAACGACCTAACACTATGGCTAAAAACCCTAGAAAAAGAAGAACAGAGCAACACCAAAAGTAGTAGAAGACAGGAAATAGTTAAACTCAGAGCTGAAATCAATGAAATTGAAGCAAAAGAAACAATACAAAAAACTGACACAATAAATAGTTGGTTCTTTGAAAAAATAAACAAAATTGATAAACCCTTAACCACACTAACAAAGAGAAAGAGAGAGAACACCCAAATTACTAAAATTTGCAATGAACAAGGAAATATCACAACAGACATAAGTGAAATATAAAACATAAATAGAAGTTACTTTGAAAATCTATACTCCAACAAAATAGAAAATCTCAAAGACATCAACAGGTTTCTAGGGACATATGAATTACCTAAACTGAACCAGTAGGCCATACACAATTTAAAAAGATCAATTTCAAGTAATGAAATATAAGAAGTCATCAAAAGCCTACCAACAAAGAAAAGTCCGGGACCAGATGGGTTCTCAGCTGAGTTCTACAAAACCATTAAAGAAGAGCTCATTCAAATATTTCTCAAAGGATTTCATGAATAGAAGAGGAGGGAACCCTCCCAAACTCATTCTATGAAGCCAATATCACCCTGATACCTAAACCAGAGACACATCGAGGAAAGAAAATATCAGACCAATATCCTTAATGAACATTGATGTAAAAATTCTCAACAAAATCTTAGCAAATTGCATACAAAAATACATTAAAAAGGTAGTGCACCATGATCAAGTGGGTTTTATCCCAGGAATGCAAGGTTGATTCAACATTTGGAAATCAATAAATGTAGTTCACCATATCAACAGGCTTAAAGTCAAGAATCACATGATTATTTCGATAGATGCAGAAAAAGCATTTGATAAAATACAGCATCCCTTAATGTTTGAAACAGTAGAAAAACTAGGGATAGTGAGAACATTCCTTAACATTGTAAAGGCCATCTATGCTAAGCCCATGGCCAATATTATTCTAAATGGTGAAAAACTGAAAGCATTCCCCCTAAAAACTGGAACAAGGCAGGGATGCCCTCTTTCATCACTTCTATTCAACATTGTCCTTGAAACTCTGGCCAGAGCAATTAGAGAGACCAAGGAAATTAAAGGGATACAAATAGGAAAAGAAGAACTCAAATTATCCCTATTTGCTGATGACATGATTATATATTTAGAGGAACCAGGAAATTCCACCAGAAAACTTTTATAACTCATAAGTGAATTCAGTAAAGTAGCAGGATATAAGATTAATGCTCATAAATTCAATGCATTTTTATACATAAGTGATGAATCTTCAGAAAGAGAAGTTAGGAAAACTACCCCATTCACAATAGCTTCAAAAAAAAAATAAAATTCTTGAGAATCAATCTAACAAAAGAGATGAAAGACCTCTACAATGAGAACTACAGAACACTAAAGAAAGAAATTAAAGAAAATCTTAGAAGATGGAAAGATCTCCCATGTTCTTGGATAGGCAGAATTAATATTGTCAAAATGGCCCTACTACCAAAAGTGCTATACAAATTCAATGCAATCCAATTAAAATCCCAATGACGTACCTTACAGAAATAGAGCAAGCAATCATGGAATTCATCTGGAAGAATAAGAAACTCAGAATAGCTAAAGCATTCCTTAGCAGGAAGAGTGAATTGGGGGATATCGCACTACCAGAACTTCAACTATGCTGCAAAGCAATAGTAACAAAAACTGCATGCTATTGGCGCCAAAATAAACAGGTAGATCAATGGTACAGAATAGAGGACACGGACACAAACCCAAATAAATACAATTTTATCAGATTAGACAAAGGTGCCAAAAATATGCAATGGAGAAAAGATAGCCTCTTCAACACATCATACTGGGAAAACTGGAAATCCATATGCAAGAGAATGAAACTAAACCCCATCTCTCGCCTTGCACAAAACTCAACTCACAATAGATCAAGGACCTTGAAATCAGACCAGAGACCCTGCATCTTATAGAAGAAAAAGTAGGTCCAAAACTTCAACATGTTGGCTTAGGATCAGACTTCCTTAACAGGACTCCCATAGCACAAGAAATAAAAGCAAGAATCAATTAAGTGGGATAGATTCAAACTAAATAGCTTTCTCTCAGCAAAGGAAACTATCAGCAATGCGAAGAGAGAGCCTACAGAGTGGGAAAATATCTTTGCCACTCATACTTCATATCGAGCACTAATTTCCAGAATATATAAAGAACTCAAAAAACTCCACACCAAGAATCCAAATAACCCAATCAACAAATGGGCTAAGGATATGAACATATGCTTCACAGAAGAAGATCTACAAGCAATCAACAAACATGAATAAATGTTCACCATCTTTAGTAATAAGAGAAATGCAAATCAAAACTACTCTAAGATTCCATCCCACCCCAATTAAAATGGTGATTATCAGGAATACAAGCAACAATAGGTGTTGGAGAGGATGTGGGAAAAAAGGTACATTCATACATTGCTGGTGGGGATACAAATTAGTGTAGCCGCTCTGGAAAGCAGTGTGGAGATTCCTTAGAAATCATGGAATGGAACCACCATTTTACCCAGATATCCCACTCCTTGGACTATAGCCAAAGGACTTAAAATCAGCATACTACAGAGATACAGCCACATCAATGTTCATAGCTGCTCATTTCACAATAGCCAGATTGTGGAACCAACCTAGATACCCCTCTATTGATGAATGGATAAAGAAACTATGAGATATATATATATATATACATATAACTATGAGTTATATATATATATATATATATAACTATGAGATATATATATATAAGATATATATATAAGATATATATATATGAGATATATATATATATACACACACAATTGAATACAATGGAATATTACTCAGCCATAAAGAATAAGAAAATTATGGCATTTGCAGGCAAATGGATGCAGTTGAAGAATATCATGCTAAGTGAGATAAGCCAATCTCAAAAAAACAAAGGACGAATGATAGCGGATGATGACACATATAGGGGGTGAGAAGGGGGCAAGAATGGAGGAAGGAGGGACTCTATAGAGGGATAAGAGAGGTGGGAGGGGTGGGGGGGAAGAAAAATCATAACAGAATCAATCAAAAATTATTACCCTAGGTAAATGTATGATTACCCAAATGTTATGCCTCTACTTCATGTACAAACAGAGAAAAAGATGTATCCCATTTGTTTACAATAAAAATGAATTAAAAAAAATATAAGTAATGATAAATGCTGTTGGAAAATGGTACAGTCATATAATGTTGATACAATTGCAAATTAGTCCAAATACTTTGGAACTCTTTATATAGATTGCTAAAAAGAGTAGGATGGAAGTGTCATATATTACATTCCTTGGTATTTATGCAAAATGATCCAAAGTCAGCACGCCATAGTGACACATGCATACCAATGTTTATAGCACAACAGTCCACTATATCCAAATTATGATACCAGTCTACATGCCTTTCAATAGATGAATGGATAAAGAAAATGTGATATATATACACCCAGTGGATGTATACTCAGCCATAAAGAAGAATGAAATTATGTCATTTTCTGGTAAATGAATGTAACTGGAAAACATTATGCAAAGTGAAACAAGTCAGTCTCAGAAAGTCAAGGGTTAAATGAATTCTCTCATATATAGAAACTACAGAGATAAAAATAATAATAAAGGGGGATATTGTGAAAATCAAAGGGAGTGCAATGAAGTAGAATAGAGTACCAAGTGTTTTTGGGAGAAGGGGAGACAAAGAGGAAGAACTTGGGCATAAAAGTTGACCAAAAATGCTATGTGCATATATAAATAAATCACAATGCATTTCTATTTTATATATGACCTCAATGCACTGATTTGTAAATAAATAAATGGAAAATGAATTGAGTAAAGGAAGGGACTCGGGAGGAAGGAGTGGAAAGAAGGGAAGAGTTCTGGGGATTGATATGGAGAAAGCAATGTTAACAATCATGATATGTCTAAATGAAACTCAATATTTTGTATCTAGAATGAACTAGAAATAAAGATATTAAATAATTAAAAATACAATTCATGCCATTGAATCAAATGTGCAATTTTAAATGTTTTTATTCTTTATTCAATTTTAATAGGCTGAACCTCAGAACATCCAACTGTATTATTTTGATGAAATTCAGTCCTCAATAAAATTATTCTAGACAAAATAATTGATTGGGTGTTTCTAACTTCTAATCTTGTTTCTAACTTCTAATCTTGTTTCTAACTTCTAATCTAGTCACTTGTTTTTATTATCTTGATTTGCATGCATATCATGCAAAGATATACTCTTAACTTAAAAACATATGTCTTGGGCTGGGGAGATAGCTCAGTTGGTAGAGTGCTTGCCTCACATGCCCAAGGCCCTGTGTTCAATCCCCAGCACCACAAAAAAAAAAAAAAAAAAAAAAAAAAAAATGTCTTGCTGAAGATTATATAATATTGGGTTATGTCCTTTTAAATCCATACATAAATAAATGCTACTTCTCCACTTTTTGTAACTTCAATATAATGTTTACCTTAATAAATGTTAATTAATTTAGATCTAGTCTGTAAACTATATATAGTACTTAGGAGCATAGCATAACTCATCATTCTATAGCAATGAATATTTGATTATTTTCAATATTTCAATTTTAGAAATGATGTGACAATGTACCCTCTCCTATCGAGTAATGAGATTATCTACAATATATAATGGGGGAATTGCTGGATCTTAAAGGCTGACAATTTTAATTACATTAAATATTGCTATAGTGTTCTTTAAAATATACTTTAAATAAGAAACATCAGTTTTTTCATAATTGATTTTTTAACTGGAATTTTTTATTTTCTTAAATGTGTAGGATATATCTATATCTTTTGAATACAAAATTCTTAACTTTCACAGACCTTAAGGATATGTCCTTCCAGTGCTTTCTTGGGCTATTATATTTTACTACAGAGTATAAGAATTACAGTATAATTTAATAAATTTTAAAATATATTTTTTGCTTTTAATATTAGAATAAGTTTTCCATGCATTATGAGATATTTAATATAATTAAAATTTATTTTTTGTAAGCATTGTAACATGAAACTATTTTTTTTCCATATTGGTGACCATCTAATAAATAGCATACTCAACAGATACTGTGGCAGTATCTGTCTAGGTCTCCTAGTCCCTTGGTATAATATTAGTATTCTCATTTTGGCTTTCTTTTAAAAATTCTTTTAATTTTTGTGTATTGTTATCTTTCATATGCATTGGAGAATCAGTCAATTCTCAAAAAATAGTAATGAGAGAATCGTATTTTGAATGAAATTACATTAAATTATTATTTAAATTGTAAAAAAACTAGTGATTTTTATGCTGATAATTCATTCTATTCATGAATATTTTATATTTCTATATTTATTTAGGTCTTTTAAAATATCTGTTGATAAAGTTTCAAAGTTGGCTTCATAAAGTATCTGTACATTTTGTTGCTATTTTTCATTTATATTCTTATCAATTCTATGATAAATATTTTTATATTTTCTAATAAGTAAATACACATACAGAAGAAAATCAGCATTTTTAAAACTGTTGATCCTGACAACTATTTTCTTAATTTAATTGTCTGTACATTGTTTCTTTTGATTTTTATATGAATACAGCAGTACTTGCAAATAATGCCACTTACCTTAACCTTCTTATCTCATTTTTCTTCTCTTATTGCATCGACCATGACTTGCAATACTACAATAAATAAGAGAAATGACAGTAGGAATACTTTTGTTTATCCTAGCTGCATCTCTAGAATTCTTCTGAAAAAGTTTTCATGGTTTTCAAACTTGCTATTTTTAAAGTCCTTGATTGAGTTGTACTAAAATACAGTCGGTTTCACAGTAGAATCTAAAATTTCCTGTACCCCAAATTAGAAGGATAAAACAATAATTTGCAAATAATTACGCTGTTAACTTAATGGTAGTAACATCAAAAAACTGATGCATATATTTAAACGGAGACTAGATTGTCAATTTAGTACAGAGTTGCAAATTTACATAAAATAAATAACAATCAAGGACGAACAAATTCTTTCTGTTTTTTACCAGGAGATGAATTAGAAAATATTATAGAAAGAACTATAAATCACTTATTGAAAGACACTCAATAATAATTGAACAACTATTGAATTAGATGAATATATACCTATTAAGTAAGAGAGATGCTTGGTAAAGTTCAATGCATACCATCTACTATCTTGAGGGTGGACTAACCTAAGTCACTTCCAAAGAGTAGGGAATAAGAAAAATAGTAACTTGACAGTGCAGATACCTGACTAGTACTATATTAGCCAAGTAATAAAGGTTAAGATCACCAGTAATGTCACGTGAATATCCTGTTCTTCCCATTTCACTTGGCAAGAAGGGCATTTGTCCAATGTAATAAACTCTTACAATTCCCACCTAATCATGAGAAAATCAAATGGAAAAACCTAGATATAGGAAAATACTACAGAATATCTGGACAGTACTTTCAAAGGCACTCAAGTTTATAAAAGAAATAGCAAAGATTGAGAAATTATCACAGATCTAAACAACTTGTGTGACATAACGGCTAAATGCAGTATAGTAATGGGCAAAAAATGTAAAACAAAACAAAACAAAAAGGCATATTAGGAAAGGGCATTATTAAAAACACTGGCAAAAGTCAAAGTCTGCAATTAGATTAATAGTTATGTACCATCATCAGTTTGCTCCTGTTAACAAAATAAACACTGGATGAGAGTTGTACTGCACTATTTGTGAAACTTCTCTAAATATCAAACATTATTCCAAAATTTAAAAAAAAAATTATAACGATGCTGGGTTTTCCTCTTTATTTTTTAACACTTTATCTGGTTTAATGGTTGCACATCTTTAAAATATGGAGATAGAGTTTTGTCTTTATCCTTCATCCCTAATTATCTTCTAGTGAGTCAATTAACTTTTCTCATATAATATTCATGTCATGGGTCCATTAATGCATTCTAGATTAGGCGAGAGGCTAGAACAGGGTACCACAAGGTTATGATGAGTTCAGACTCCACAGCAACGGGACTGTGCATCACTTCTCTCCCTCCCAAACCATTTCTGCTCCATTACTAGAGAGTGTAGGCTGTGACATAGCCATGTATTACTAGAGAGTGTAGGCTCTGACATAGCCATGTATTCTAAACTTCCTATGAAATTATCTATTCATGTGTTTAAAAATAAATATAATTTAAAAGAGATTAATTGGTAATAATTAATAAATTGCTTTCGTGTATTGCTCAACCAATCTTTCTTATTATTTTTAAATGATGCCAGCTACTCAGCAAAGAGACAAACTTTTTAAAAAAAGTCTTTGTTCCATAATTACTACTTCTAGTTAGAATATTTTGCATAGGAATACTCTAAGCCACACTTCATTCTTGATAAGTTGTCCATCTGAAGTCGGTTGCCAGGACACCCAAGGTATCTATAAAACAGATGCTGGTCTGTGTTTCTATTCTTGTTACATCCAGGTACAGTCAAGGAAGTGCCATCTCCCAATATGTTTGGGTCAAAATACTTCAGTATTTATTCCCAAATTGAGAATGGCAAGAAAATTCAGGTTAACTATTCCCCAATGCATACAGTGAAACCAGAAAATTCAGAAACCATCCATCTGCTACCACGTCCCACTTCCAACTCTTTGTTCCTTTTCCCCTTTATTCTGTAGAGACCCTGGGTCATTTTCTCAACAGATTTCATACCGTCTAGGTTTTGCAAACTCCATCCCAGGGGATTGTTTAACATGTTCTTCTGAACCTTTCAATTATCTGAATTGCTTCTGCCAAGATAAACTTCCACATTTAGATATTTTGGTTATCCTCAGCTATATAGTTTGTACAGTAAAGGCCAGGCAAATCCTTGATTCTTTCTCTTCAATCAAGGTTCCAAAAATAACGAATTGGTTTGTCTCGTGCTTCACATGTGTTTAATAAGTTTTTTTTAAGGGAATTAAATTATCATCATGAACTCATGTATTTACATATAGTTAAAATGCTTTAATCAATTTCTATTGTCATATTAATGTGCAAATCGATCCACATTTGGCCTGTAGAACTTAAATAAATTGTCTCTTGGGTCCTCTGACCTGGATTCAGAACCCTTGGATGACTTCCTTTATCCTATCAACAATAAAGTTCTCCAGGCACAATTTGACTATTTCTAGATCAGGGATCATCTGTTGCTTCAAACAAAACTGGTTCCTCTGAGCAAAATATGATATGTAGAGACCACCATCCAAGCATACAGTTGTTTGTTATCTCTAGATCTTTTCAGTGGGGAAAAAAATCCCAAGAAATTAATAGTTTTTATAAAATACTGCAGTAAGTTCACATTAAGATTTAAAATCAGGACTCCTGGGATTTTGACTTAGCTTCTTTAGTTGTGTGTATATTTATTTTGGAGATTGTTTTTTCCACTGAATGACCCAAATCTCAATAGCACCACCCTAATTTCTTGCTTCACCCTAATTTCACACACTACAAATACTTGCAATAATAATATCAATATTATATCAACACAATTATTAATGAAAATATCTTTAGATTTTTACTTTAAATTTCTTTTTGTTCTTACATTAATACCACCAATGTGGTAATTGAAAATAATGCCTCCATATACTATTATTTTCACTTAATAGTTTTCCTCTAAATACACAGAAATTACTAAAATTCAATTTTATAAATATGAAATAAATATAATTTAAAAAGTTAAATCCACAAAACCAGCTGCCTTCTGGAAAATCCATCTTCTGTTACTTTCTCTTCTACTATATTCCATACTTTCTTTTGCTTTAATAGAATACGATGCACACATACTTGCATTCATGCATGTGAATATATGGATATATGAATATATGCTAGCATACTGTATGTATTTTTCTCCACCTTGGCGTTTTTATTTAACATAGTCTGAACATCCCACTATAGAACTATTCAAGATTTCTTTCATCACCTTTCAACTGTATAGTGTTCTATTTGGTGATATAGCATACTTTGTTCTGGAAGTGGCTTAATAATGAAAATGAAGCTGTTCTCTATTCCTTAGCTAATACAAATGAATATATTAAAGGTTCTTATGCTTGAACCTATTTTATTGATGTTACTGGGATTCATTCCAATAAATGGAGTTGAAAGGTCAAAGATAAATGTATGCATAATTTTTAAAGGTTTTTCTTCAGATTCTCTTTAGAGATAAGACATAACATTTTGTTTACAATAAACCATGCATCTAAGTATATGTTTTCCTATTTCTGCACCAATAGAGTATATTATCCACACTTTATTGACGTGATAGTCACCTAGATTTAATTTTAATTTGCATTTTTCTTGTTTTAAGTGAGTTGAGCATCTTTTCAAATTTTGAGTCATTTACATTTCCTTTTCTGTAAATTCTATAACTTTTGCCATTTTTATAATGTTTTGAGGGTCTTTTTTATTTTTAAAAGTTCTTTGTATATTAGGGATATATCTTTTGTGTAAACATAGATTGACAAACTTTTCCTGTATAGGGCTAACTAGCACAAATATTTTAGGTTTTGCAGACAATATATCTCTGTCTCTCCACTGAATTATGCTATGGTAGCCAAAGATAATACATTACAAAACCAGCATGGCTGTGTTCCCAAAACACAAAATTTATTGATACTAAAATGGAATTTCAATTAAATTTTGTGTCATAAAATTTTCTTCTTTCCTTGATTTTTCCTGACAATTTAACAATACGAAAACCAGTCTAAATTCATTAACTATATAAAAACTAAAAGCAAGCTAGATTTGATGTGAGCACCTGATTTGTTTATCCTGGCCTAGACCTAAATTAGAGTTTTGTCTATTCTCTAGATAAAATTTTCTATGTCTTTTATTAAAAAATTTATGATACCTTTGTCTTTTTGATAGACATGTTTAGATATCATCAAAGGTATCAATATTTCCATGAATGCATCTGAATTTAGAGTCATATTTAGGAAATTTCTGGACCTCTAGATTATATGAATGGTATTTTTTCTAAAAATTCATCTTTCTCCTACTAATTTCTATAGTCACTCTGTATTTTCCATATACATGAGTCTTTGCAATTGGGCCTACATATGGAATTTCTATTGCATTTTTTTGGTTTGTGTCTATCTTCATGGAACACTATCAAATTTAAAGAGGTTTTATATATATATTTGACTGGTAGAGCTAGGCTATCTCTATCTTTACTCTTCTTTTTCTGGGGTTTCCAGATTAATCATACTTGATTTTCTTACAAGTATACTTTTAATCAGTTGGCCTGACTCTCAAACAATTTATCCTGAAGATATTACTGTTGTGATTATATGTAAGGTACTAATTAACTTAGGAGTATTATCATCTTTAAGGTGGATTATTCCTATTCAAAAATATGGTACATCTTTTCATTTTTTAAGTCTACTTCTGTGTCTTCCTGAAATGTTTTTGGATTTCCCTCCTATAAATTACCTCTCATCAAGTTTACACTAGGATTTTTATTTGTTCAAGGGCTTGCTTTCCTTGTTTTGTTATCTTGTATGGGGTCTCCATTTATGTGTGTCTTCCAGTTGGCCTTTTATTTGAGCATGTCTGATTTTCCTCCATCAACTCTGTAACTTGTTATTTTCCCTAATTCTTTTATGGTTTGAAGTATCCCATTGATTCTTCTAGGTGTGTAGATATGTAAGCATATCAGTTGTTAATCAAGATGCCTTGACTTCTTTCCATCCAATACCTATACTTGTTTCCTATTTTTAATCAAATACTTCCAAAAATATGTTAAGTAATATTCATGGCACAGCATTAAAAAGAAATGAAAATAGAGACTATTTCATCATGTTCCAACTTGGCAAATTCTCTAGTGTGTCCCCAGGAAGGTAAATGCTGACTTTAGGATCAAAATTTGCATATTTTATATATATTATTATGTTATTATCAATAAATTCCAATTTTCAACCTAAATGAACAGTGACGTACCTCATATTTTCCTACATCTAAGGAAATTACTTTAAAATTCTCCTCTTAATAGAGGGACAAATAATCTCAATAGGTTCACTAATTTTGAATTGCCCTTGATTATTGTAATTAACCCCACTAACTCTCTAATTTGCTATTTTTAATGGATCATGGGATTCTGTCTTCCAATATCTGTGCATTAATTTTTTCATCAGTATCCATACTGAATGAAATTTGTCACAGGCAGTTTTGGAAGTAAAGTTCTATTCATATTGTAGAAAGAGCTACAAAGTTTTTCTTCTTTTTTTCTATTATTTTGTGATTATTTTTCACTAGTAATGGTATCATTTGTTAGTAGAAATCCTTTTCAAAATTACCTGGAAATAATGAATTTGATGTAAAGAATTCTAACTTACATATCTTCTAAGTCAGATATCTTCTTAGAATTTCAGTCTCTACATGAGTCACTGTGGGTATTTTTTAGCTAGAAAAGTTTCCATTTTATCTATATTTGTTAAAAACTTGGAATACTATTTTGTAATATAGTCTTATATTTTTAAGAGACCTTTAAATTTATGCCATATATTTTCTCTTGCTTATTTGATTAGTGTTTTTCTAGTTCATTTATTTGGTCAAAGAACCAGAATTTGGATAGATTTGAAGTTCTCCTGAGCTTTAATGGTGTTCTTTTTCTTTTTTAATAAATTATATATTTTGATATTTATTAATTTTCTCTTTCCTTCTTTTTACTTTATTTTGTTATTATTTTGTTATTTTGCTTTTTAGATTCATGCTAAGGCATTTATTTCAACATTTTAATTTTTTAACTAATTTTAAATACTCTAAAATTTCTCTGATAATTGATTCATTTACAATCATTGCTTTATTACGGTAAAGTTTATAATATAAAATCTTCTATATTACTATGTTCAAGAATTTTAAAATTTTAGACCTAAATTCCTTCTACCATCCAAAACATGGTTGAAAATATTCCATTAGATTTTCAGGAAAACAGACACTTTTAAGTAATTTTAAAATTAATTAATAGTTTAATGGCACTGTGATTAGAAATGTTGCTTGTATCTCTTCTGTTCTTTGGTCTTTCTGAGATTTCTTTTGGTAGTGAAGGCATGGTCAATTTTATAAATATTATCATTTGCATTTGCAAAGGATGTATGCTGAGAATTCGTTTTATTTGACCTTCATATATTGAAGATAAATTATGTGCTTCTACTACTAGTGTGCTGAATATATCTTTCTTGTTATATCTCTGTATTTACCTATGAAGTTATCGCTTAATATAAGGTACATAAATAAGAAATGACTCATACTTTATTGTACTTTATAATCAATAGCAATATAAGATTCTCTTTTTGTATTTCTTATTCAGAATTCCATGACAATGGATATCATGTTTATGACCTCTATTTTCTTCTAATTTGAATTTGCCTAAGACCATCTTTTTACTTTTAATCTTTCTCACTTCTTTTCTTTCAGCATAATGTTTCCAAACCCCCTTCTTTTAATGTGTCTTATGTAAATCATAGAATTTTATTAATTTCATCAGTCAACTAAAAAAATCTAGATTTCTTTTTTTGTAGCATATGTAGCTAAGTTTTTCTATATTTATGTATATGATTGATATATGTAATCATAGTTAAATCATATATGATACACTTAAAAAGTCTTTTCACTACTTGATTTATGGCAAATATTTTGTGATTTAAATAAATTATTCAATCATTTTCAATATATTTTATAAAACATACTTTTATTCTAATAGCTTTGTTGCAATAATTTCACTATAATATCATTAATGCTCTTTTTGTTGTCCACTACTTCTCTTGGTTTGCTACATTAAGAAATATTGAAATTACCTAGAAATCACAATCTTTGATTTTCTTTCCCTCTCATCTAACACCACATCTGAAGCAATGAGTGATTTTATTTCACATTTAATACAATCCCATCATTTTCTTATTTCCATAATTGAAAAGTTATTCACAGAACTTCTAAGAACTGTTAAATAAAGCAATAGATTAAAGTTATGGATTAAAAATAAACTATTTGGGTAACCTGCTGTTTTTATTTAGTCATGTTATTTTGTCTTATTAACATGCATCAAAAACTTATGTGCCTTTCTTTCTCAGTAGTGAGGTTCAGTCTATAAAATTCAGAATAACCAACCATTTGCCAACCGGGGAACCATGTCCTGCAAGAAATAATTTTGTCCAAACTAAGCTAATTTCTAAAAACTGCATTAGTAATAAAAACATGCAAATCTCTTAGGATATTCTTATCATTTTCTCAAGAATCTATAAAATCCCATTACCTGTTAATAGAGTTTGATGCAGATAGAAGAAAGATAAGTGTATCACAAATCACTTAGTGATGAGATCTCAAACTGAGCCAATTATTGATTCTTAGCTTCTGTTTACTCTACATCATGTTTAATTATGCCAATTTCACTCTATTTACTTGGTAAGCTGTATTTGAATAGTAACACCTGAACTGAAAGAATGATCCAATTCTGTTTTTCTGAGATTAAATGGCACTCTTTTTCAACATGAAAGTGATACTTCAGTTAAAAACCAAGGTATTTTCCTACATCATTTCTGTAGAAATAAAAATATCACAATTAGGCTAATAAAACTTTGGAAACTACATTTCTAAAAATAATAAAACTTTCAGAAAGACATCAGACATCATATATAAAGTGCCATAATTAACATGCTGTGCAGATATATCTTCTAATTTTCTTGAAATATCTATTAAAAAGAAACAATAAGAGCAATAATTAATGCACTCCATTACTGATAAGTAAGACTGATAGGAATATCTTCTCAACTTTCACAGCTTCTGAAGTGGGATCATAATCCTAAATTTACAAGCTAAAATCCTAAAACCGCCTGAAGAAAGTTTAGGAGAAAATATATGTGTTATATCACAGTAGGCAAAATTATTTTATCTAATACAGTAACCACAAAAATTTATAAATTGTCCTTCAACAAAATTATAACTTCGGCCTTTTGCAAGATATTATTGTCAAGAAAATGAAAAGGTGAGCCACACATTTGAAGAATATGTTCTCAATGTAAAATGTCAGACAAAGGACATTAATCCAATATACATAAATGACTCTTAAAATCCATCAACAAGACAGGAGACCCAATTAAAAATTTTGCAAAAGCCTTGAACAGCTACTTCACAAAGAAATACAACCAGTAACAGTACATGCTCATCAGTAGTCATCAAGGGAATGCAAGTTAAAATTTTTGGAAGTATCATTCTACACCCTTTAAAGTAATTAAAATAAAGAAACCTGACAATGCCAAAGGACAGATATTCTCTTGATTCCTTGTTCGAAGTCTCAATTTTAATCATTCCACTGTTTCCTAAACCTAGGTACTTTGCTTCCCATAAAAGAGGAATTGGTGAGCAAATGCATTGACTGATTAGTAAAATTAAGCTCTGATTTTCAAATATTGTCAACCTAGGGAAAGCTGCAACCTTAGGCTTCTCTCCCCATTGCTAACCTTGGCCATCTGAGTTGTCTTATGTCACAAGACAAGACACCACAGATTTCCTTGCAGTTGGTCTTAACTGTGAAATGAACAAGGGAATTTTTTAAAGGTAATTCTCAGGAAGACAAACCTGAGGAAAAAAATACTTTTTCCCATATGGGAAATTTCCTCCCATTGTTCATTTTGGACATTTTTTCTTTACCCTTCTTTAAGAGATCTGCAGATACCCACAGTGAGAGACCTCTGAGATTTCCACAATTCCATGCACTTGAAACTAGAAAAAAGGAATAGTTATATTCAACGGTCATGGTTTCTTTGGAAAGGCAATAGTCATAAAAAGGGGTTTTTTGAAGGGTCACAGTCATTATTTATGAAGAGGATAACTTATAAGTTTATGTATTATGTATGGATAACTTAAAAGTTTAGATATCAGAATCCCTAACTATCCAGAAAAACCAACTGAAGTAAATTTAAAATAACAAAGCCATATAACACAAAACCAAGTTTAGAGGTTCATGAATCTATTATGTCATGTTTTGACATTTGTTTGATGAAAAAAAGCATATTGAATAAATGCATTTTGAGTAAATATGCACCTGGAAAATTATTCAATGACTTGTCAGAGAATGTTACATGAAATATGCAGTAAATAATGTATGGGCATGCGTATTTGCCAAGTCTCCTTGATTTTGCTTAAAAGAGAGCCTTGTAAAGTGTAGTATCTCATTATATATTTACTAAAGAATGAAGGGCATATATTTAAAGTTAAATAGGTAAAATTTTAAAAGACAGCTTCAGGCTGGTGATATACAGGAGAGGAGTAATGGCTTCAATTTTTAATAGTCAAGATGATAGATTCAAGTGCCATATACCCAACTATGCTGGGAAAATTAACTTGGATATAAATTAATCCTTGGTACATCATGACTGAGGGGGACAGAGAAGAGAGAATGTGGTAACTTGTGTAGTTTCTGGTTATTTGTGGATCCGGGGTGGGGACACCAAACTAATCAACTTGATAACCAAACTCACTTTTTGTTTATATTTTAGCTAAGGGTATATCCTTTCTCTCCAAAAGAGCTTTGAAACAAATCATGTCCCATTCTAAATTCTACCATTTGTGAAAATTTCCATAACTGCACCTGTATTTAAAAGAGTAGCTATTTCACTTTTACTTCATCATATACATTACTGGCTCTTAATCTTCTCATCCTAAAGATAGAGGCATAAACAGACTGACACGTTTGTTTAAGGTTTACCATTGTAACTTATTTTAAATGCATCATGTTCATGATGAAACCATAGATGTCCCTGGTTCTAAAGCTCTAAGAATATACCTTTTCATTACAATTGTTAAAGAGATAGGCATTTAGATCATTTCTTAAGTAAGTTTATTTGAGCTTGGCCATATACTTTTGAGGATTCCATTTGTTTCAACATATCATTATAAAATGTTTCATTTTAAGATTACTATCTCCAATTCAACCACACTTTTCAATACAGCTTTTTGTTTCTTACAAAAAGTCTCATTTTATTTTACCAGTCTCATCATATCTTTATTTACTCCTTACTCTTTCTCTTCTTTTGTTAAATGTTTTTCTTTGTCCTATTACCTCAGTCACAAACCAGCTGACATTGGGCATTTGATGATAACAGTTGACATTTACTCTGGCTAGGACTCTTACTCATTTCTTTTCCTGTACTCTGCCAAAGACTTCCCATCATCTCAGATTTTCTAAGACACTGTCTTCTTGTTTTTCTCTTGTAGATTGTGTTTCACAAGGTAACTTTCAATCCCTCCTCTGGAGCTTCTCTGCAAGCACAGCATTGCAGTTTCTAAGTTTGCATTAAAAGATTGGAAAATCAAATTTTTAACTTCCCTACTAAAAAGTGTTCCTGCCTATGTGATCCATCTCAGTACAAAAGCACCCCCAACCTCAAAATGGAACATAATATGCGGTCAGCTCTCTTTGCACCTATTTGGGTGTCCAATGTAATGAAATGTTTAGTTTGCCAAAAGCTTCCTATTTTGAGGTTGCCTTATATAAAAATATAAAATTATTTTCCAAAGAAATTATTTTTTCACAGCAAAAGTGAAATTATTTTTTAAAAATATTAAAGTTACTCACTATGCTTGATTTATATTTGAGTATTGAACATCACTGAAATAATGAATTAATTCATCATCAGGATATTAAAGGCACTTAAATGGTAACATGAAACAATATATTTTAGAATGACACAAATGAAAATAACATAGTTTAGTAATGTCCTCTCTAAATTACCCAAAGTTCTTCCTTGGACTCTTAACTATTAACTTCAGGTGTCATTCCTTCATTTCATAAAACAAGAATTGTTGCACTATTTTGAAGTCAGAAATTGACTGTGACAGACCTTTGTGAGATTTTCTTCAATATTAAATTTCTCTTCTTGTCATTTGTCTCTATCTACTTTAATTCTTCTTCTGCCTTCCTGCGTGGCACCATACAATTTAGGAACCCTGAGAATTTTGTAACAGTTTTCCTCTCTTTCTGCTGATTAAACACGTTCAATAGATCCATCTTGATATAAATCCCTCAGATAGCATCCTACACGCTTCCATTGGTACCCACAGTTCAGTCAGCATGGGTGACTGATGAGCCTATCTCCATTCTATTTGTTCATCTAAATATCTTGGCCAACTGAGCACAGAGGAAGACTGAAGCTGTCTGCATGGAGGGGTAGAGAGGCAAGAGACTGCTCTGAACAGAGAAGTATGCTGTGCAGGAATCTGGTTATTTTTCATGCTTTTGCTGAACTGGGAGAGTTCTCCAGGTCTCATATTGTCCTCACCCGCTCAAATGTAAAGGTCTCTTCTCCTATCACAGACTAAAATATTTTGTGTCTTGGAAAAATCTAGCTGATGAATTTTGATTTCGTTGTTGAGATCAGTGATCGCTTGCTCAGGAGCACTTTGATTTTAAAGATGTTTGGTCATTTTCAGGGTTTAAGACAAATTATCCTAGTTAACTGGAATAATTATGTTATTATTAATTAGTTAACTGATGTCATCGAATGTGGTTAATGTCAGAATCTGACTTTTTCCCAGCTACCTAAATTCAATAATCCCTTTTTCACCCATGGCTGATGAAGTGAGGGGAATTGATGTGAACATTTTTTGCTTACATCCTCTCTTCTATCTGCCCCATGCCCACCCTCTTCTATCTCTTTTCTGGGGTGGACAGTTGGGTTTTTCCTTTGAAGTCTACTTATCTTTGTTGTAGTTTCAGACTGCCCTAAGACAGGGATTACTGGCTCTAATTTGTTGTTGTTGTTTGAAGCAAAAACTTCAAAGAGGATCAATGCTGCCAATTCTCTAGTGCTATGACAGGTTTAGACATATTAATAGCTCCAACATGACAATAATTTGTTGCCAGGTATATGGGTGCCCAGTAACCAGTTGGGATTTTCTGTGCATACTGATGTCACTTAAGGTGGTTAATATCAGGATCTGACTTTCCGCCAGACCATTTGCCTGTCAGGTTGCAAAATTGCTGATGGTGTTTGAAGAATGTGAACAGAATGAGATGCTGGCCTTTACTCCTAGGCAGTTGGTCTAACATAGGAATCAGTGGTGTATAAGCCCTGAGGTTATTGCTGAGCAGGAACATGCAGTCATATCCAAGTAATAATAGGGGAAAGGAAGAGAAAGAGATTGAAGAAGAGAAAGAGAAGGAAAGGAAAGATACTAGAGGAAGGTGTATCTGTTGGCAAATAACAATGCTCTCCAAAAAATTGCAGTAGGGATTCCTGGGTTGCTTGTTCCAACTACAGATGCACTCAAGTTGTTTCTGGGTAGAGGCTATCCAATAATTAGCCTATTAGACATTAGTGATACTGAGAGCTGGGCTATTCTGTCATGTGCTGCAGACCTATTCATTGACTCCCATGGAAAATCCTCTTGAGTTTTAAAGAAAGTTGTCATAAAATATTTACTTGCCAGCACCCACATGATGAACTAAGACAGTGTTGAGAACTGAAAGAACACAAAATTTAAATCTGAAACAGTATTGGAATCATATTTTTCCAATTACCAGCTGTGAGCAATTTAGTTAACCTTCATATGCCTCAGTCTACTAGGTGACTGGTCTGAAAAACAGCTGATATGAACAACTAACACTCAGAGGTGTTTGTAAAACACACTCAATAAAGAACAACGATTCAGTTCAATTATGCCTAATGTGAAAAAAAATTTCCAAGGAAATGGAAATGAGGAAATCTTCATGACCTTGGATAAACAAATATTTCTTACATGGGAAGCCTAATTGATTAATTTTTGTAAGTCAACATATTCTGCAACCTCACTTAACTCTAATTCTAGTGACTGGAGAGTCATAAGGAGTTTCTCCATTCATGATCATGACATCTATAAATATAGCAATGTTTGTGTGTTTATTGTCCTTTTGTATATTTTCTAACCCTATTTCATAGCTAGACCACATGTACAATTTCAAATAGTATCTGTGAAAACAAGCAGTTTTGCTTTCTTCCGAATATTAAGAGTAAAGTCTTACATCATTAATATTTTTTTTATAGATAATGAGTCTGGACTTTTAAAATTTGACCTTGTTGCTCACATGTGACTGTGAACAGACTATGACTAAATGAGATGATTAGAAGGGCTCAGCCGTTCTCAGAGGTCTACAGGGTAAGAATCTAGTTTGAGTACACAGTTTTGAAAACTTCACATGAAGTAAGATACAGTGAAGTTTGTGTCTGGATGTGTAGTATTGAAATACTTGTATGTTTAGATAATAGTAAAAAGCAAACATAATTTTCAGATTTGGTGCAGCACATCTTGAACTCTTCAAAACTCAACACTAGGAGAACAAATAACATAAGTAACACTGGGCAAGCAACAGACTTCACAAAACAGTTTTCAGAGAAGGCATGTGTGGTATTCTCCTGTACCATTAGCAGTTGGGGAATAGCAAATCAAAATCAAGGTCAGAGGTTACTAAACACCTATTAGATTAAAATGGAGCATAGCAAAAATGCAAAGGGAAACAACCTTAAAAATGCATAAATACTTACCTACTCAATAACATGAATGGGGATGCCAATGAACTTCTGTGTCTGATTTATTTAACAGCCTTTTACAGGTTAATTCCTCTCATTAAGTACCTCAGTAGTATCTTACTTTTCAAAGTTTTTTAAAATATAAATTTGTATAAAGATACAATTGTGTCCATGCACCGTAGATGAACATTTTTTAATGTTTATTGAATTTTTGCCCACCTATAATTGAGCTTCTTGAGTTCTTTTTTTTTTTCTTTATTCTTGGTGTCTTTTTCTTATTTTTACAGGCTGCATTTTGATTCATTGTTCACAAATGGGATACAACTTTTTATTTCTATGGTTGTGCGATGTAGATTCATACCATTCGTGTAATCATATATGTACATAGGGTAATGTCTGTCTCAGTCCCCCATCTTTCATACCCTCAACCCCTCCCCTCTCTCATTTCCCTCTATGCAAACTGAAGTTCCTCCATTCTTCTCTCACCTTCCACCCCCCTTATCATCCACTTATCAGGAAAAACATTCAGCCTTTGGTTTTTTGGGCTTGGTTTATTTCACTTAGCATGATGCTCTCCAATTCCACCCATTTATTGCAAATACCATATATTATTCTTCCTTATGGCTGACCAATATTCCATTATATATATATATATATATATATATATATATATATATATATATATATATACATACCACGGTTTCTTTAACCATTTTTATGTTGAAGGGCATTTAGTTTGGTTCCACAATCTAGCTATTGTGAATTGAACTGCTATAAACATTGATGTGGCTGCAGTATGCTGATTTTAAGTCCTTTGGGTATAAACCAAAGAGTGGGATAATTGGGTCTAAAGGTGGGTCCATTCCAAGTTGTCTAAGGATTCTCCACACTGCTTTCCAGAGTGGCTGCACCAATTTGCAACTCCACCAGCAATGTAAAAGTGTGTCTTTTTCCCCACATCCTCACCAACATCTATTATTGTTTGTGTTCTTGATAATAGCCATTCTAATTGGAGTAAGATGAAATCTTAGAGTTGTTTTAATTTGCATTTCTCTAATTACTAGAGATGTTGAACATTTTTTCATATATTTATTAATCACCTGTATATCTTCTTCCATAAAGTGTCTGCTTTATAGACTCTCTTTTCACATTATTGATTGTCTCCTTTGCTGAGAAAAAGATTTTTAGTTTGAATCCATACTGTTTATGAGTTCAATGTAATGAATTTTCAGAGTGACCCAGAGATTTTGATATGTTATGTCATTGTTCTCGTTTACCTCTAGGAATTTTTTATTTCCTCCCTGATGTCTTCAGTTATCTTTGACTCATTCAATAGCATATTATTTAGACTACAGGTTTTGGAGTAGATTTTTTTTCTATTATTTCTAATTGCATTCCATTATGGTCTTATAGAATACAAGGTAGTAACTCTATTTTTTTTTTTTTTTTTGTATTTACTAATGGCTACTCTGTGGCATAGCATATGGTCTATTTTGGAGAAGAATGGCCTCTGAGAAGAAAGTGTATTCACTCTATGATGGATGAAAAATCCATACGTGTCCATTAAGTCTATATCATTGATTGTATTATTTAATTCTATAGTTTCTTTGTTCAGATTTTGTTTGGAGGATCTATCCAGTAGTGACAGTGGTGTGTTAAAATCACCCAGTATTATTGTATTGAGGTCTATTTGATTCTTGAAATTGAGAAGGGTTTGTTTGATGTACATGGATGCTCCATTGTTTGGGCATAAATATTTAAATCTATTATGTCTTGCTGGTTTATGGTTCCCTTAAGCAGTATGAAATATCCTTCTTTATCCCCTCTGCCTACCTTAGGTATGAAGTCCTCTTTATCCAATATGAGGATGGAGACCCCTGCTTCTTTAGTGAGTCCATGTGCATGGTGGGTTTTCCCCATCCATTTAAAACCTCTGGTTTGTGGATGTTCTTTTCTATGAGATGAGTCTCTTAAAGGCAGCATATTGTTGGTCTTTCTTTTTAATCCAACATACCAGTCTAAGTCTTTTGATTAATAAACTTAGGCCCTTAACATTCAGGGTTATTATTGTGATGTGATTTGTATTCCTGGTCATTTTAACTTACTTTTGGTTTTTAACTTGACTTAGTTTCTCCTTTGATTGGCTTTTCCTTTAGGGTAGTTTCTCCCTTTGCTGACCTGTATTGTTGTTTTTCACTTACTCCTCATGAAATATTTTGCTGAGAATGTTCTGTAGGGCAGGCTTTCTATTTGTAAATTCTTTTAACTTTTTTTTTTTTTATCATGGAAAGATTTTATTTCATCATCAAATCTGAAGGTTATTTCTGCTGGGTATAAGATTCTTGGTTGGCATCCATGTTCTTTCAGAGCTTGAAATATATTGTTCCAGGCCCTTCTTGCTTTTAGGGTCTGGGCTGAGAAATCTGCTGATATCCATATTGGTTTCCCCTTATATGTAATCTGATGCTTTTCTCTTGCAGTCTTTAAAATCCTGTCTTTATTTTGGAAGGTAGCTATGCTCACCATTATACCACCAATGCACTCATCTTATCTTCATTTTGTATGTAAGGTATTTTCATAATAATTGTGGCTTGATGTGGATCTGTTGTAATTTTGTGCATTTGGTTTTCTGTAAGACTCTTGTATTTGATTTTCCATTTCATTCTTCGGGTTTGAGAAATTTTATGATATTATTTTGTTGAACAGTTTGTTCATTCCTTCGGTTTGTATCTGTGTCTTCCTCAATCCCAATAATTCTTAAATTAGATCTTTTCATGATATCCCATAATTCTTGGAGCTTCCATTCATGATTTCTTGCCATCTTCTCATTTGGTTAAATTTATTTTCAAGATTTAATATTTTGTCTTCATTGTCTGAGATTCTGTCTTAGACAAGATCTAGTCTGTTGGTGATCCTTTCTATTGAGTTTTTAATTTGGTTTATTGTTTCTTTCATTTCAACTATTTCTGTTTGTTTTTTTTTTTTCAGAATCTCTCTTTATTGATGTGTGCTTCTGCTTCCTGCATTTGCTGTTTTAACTGTCTATTGGAGTGATCATACTTTGTCTGCATTTGCTCTCTCATCTTTTGCTTCATGGATCATTTTAATCATTTATGTAGATTCTAAACTCATTTTTTGTCATTTGCACTGGCATGCTGTCTTTGGATTCTATCAAAATAGCATCTTGGTTTGTTAGGTCACTTTCTTCCCCTGTTTTTTCATATTGTTTTAGTATATTCCCCTCTAGCAGTGAGGATCTGAAGTATTGCATCCCCCCACCCCCTGCTAGGCTTATTGTGACCCTGCAGGTTTCCAATACCTCTCCTTTGAGGGGAAGATCAATGTAAGCAGCACCCAATACAAACAATACGCAGCCCTACACCAGATAACCCCTATAAAGATGTTAACAGTATTGTAATAAGCAGTTTGATTATTAGTCAACAGGCTATCAATGAGTTCTATAACTTCTAATGGTGGACAAAGAAGATGGGGAGGGGTGAAGGATGTAACTAGTAATGGAATAAGAAGTGAGTATATAGAGGTACCAAATCAAGGGAAGAGTGAGAGTGGGATCAAAAGAAGTTTGTCTTTAGCATGAGACTCTGAGGAAATAGATAAATAAAAGGAAAATAGAGTGAGAAAAAAAGAAGAAATAAAAATTTAAAAAAAATTTTTTTTAAATCTATGGTTCTCAGACATCCACCACTCAAACCTCCCAGTCTTCAGTATCTCAATGCAATTGCAATACCTGTCAAAAGGCCCCCAGTCTCCTGCAGGTGTTTCGGGACAGGAGCCACCCCACCCAGAGATGGTTGCCACACTCTCGGGGATAATTCAAAATGTCTACACCAGCCTCCAAACATACTGTGGAACCGGCACAGGTGCAGAGTCCACACTGGTTGTGGGCAGGCATGAAGTCTGGAAGTGGTGGTGGGCAAGTAGTCGTGGTCTGGGGTCCCTTCTTGAGTTCTTTATAAATTCCACATATAAGTCTTTTGTAAAATACATGAATATTTTCATCCAGCCTCTGGTTTGCCTTCTACTTTTGCTTTTTGTTTCAACACCCAAAAAAAATTTACCTTCACAAAGTATTTCTACTTAACCTATGATTTTATTTAGAAATTTTTGTCTATCTTTTGTTTTTGTATTTCATATTCATTTCATGTTAATTTTTGTATGTGGTAAGAGTTAAGAATCTAGGCTTTTTCCCCCCATGTATAATGCTGAAGCTCCAGCACGTTTTGGATGAAAAAACTTTCAACCAGGCATGGTAGTCCACACCTGTAATCCCAGCAGCTCTGGAGGCTGAGGCAGGAGGATGAGAAGTTCAAAGTCAGCCTGAGCAACTTAACAAGACCCTGTCTCAAAATAAAATATATAGAAGGACTGGGGATGTGGCTCAGTGGTTATGTGCCCCTGGGTTCAATCCCTGGTACCCCAACAAAACAAAATAAAATCAATTTTTAAAGAATTAACTTTCATTCCCTCATTAAATTGTCTTGCCCTTTGGTCAAAAATTTATTTACCAGATGTTCATGGGTTTATATCTGTGTTCTCTATTCTGTTTCATTGATATAGGTATATACACTTCTAATAATACATGGTTGTCATTACTCTGGTTTTTTTAGTACATCATAAAATTAGGTATTTAGGTCCAATGATCTATCTTTGTAAATAAAAATGTATTGAAAAATAGCGGGGGTTTCAAGATGGCGGACTAGAGGGTGGCTGCATTTCATGTTGCTCCAGGACTCAGAATTCAAAAGAGGAGATATTGAGAGACTTGGGACCAATTCAAAGCAACTGGGTGAGTCTCTCCCATTGGGGAGGCATCCCAGATGGGGCGGTAGTCCCGGAACGCAGGGAACTTTGAGAAGTAGAGCTGCCCGGCGAGACACCCCTCCCCCCACTGGAGCAGTGAACTCGGACAACTAGGAGCATCGTTGAGGAGGCCGCTCAGCACAGTGTTTGGACTCGGAGCAACCACTGGGACTCCAGGCAGCGGCCCAGAGGAAGAGCTGCAAGGAGAACTGTTTGGACAGAGAGCAACCACTCCTGAACACCGGGGCCTGCCCAGAGGAGAAGGAGTGCGGTGGGTCGCTTGGACTTGGAGTGACTGCACCAGAGCTACAGGTGGTTGCCAGAGGAGGAGCTGAGCTGAGAGCTGTTTGGACTCAAAGCGACCACTCCTGAACTCTGGGGCCTGCCCTGAGGAGGAGGAGGAGGAGCGCGGCGGGTCGATTGCACTTGGAGTGACTGCATCAGAGCTCCAGGTGGCTGCTCAGAGGAGGAGGTGAGTGGTGAGTTGTTTGGACTCGAAGCGACTGCTCCTGAACACTGGGGGGCTGTCTGGAGGAGGAGAAGGAGGAGGAACAGGGCAGGTCACTTGGACTCGGAGTGACTGCCCAGGGCTATGGGCAGTTGGCCAGAGGAGGAGGCACGCAGTGAGTTGCTTGGACTCCTAGTGACTGCACCGAAACACCAGGCAGCTGTCCAGAGGAAGAGGCGTGCGGCGGGTCGCTGGGACTCAGAGTGATTGTACGGGGCTCTAGGTGGCTGCTCAGAGGAGGGGTCACATAGCCAGGCGATTAGGTGCAGAGCAGGGTCCCAGGACCTAGGAGGCTTCTTGGTGGAAGAGCCGCACAGAGTCATGTTTAGGGGCAGAGCAAAGGTTCCAGGACTGTGGGCAGATTCTCTGAGGAGAGGCAGCCTAAGGAGACTCGTCTGCAAAGGGTGAAGATCCTAGGCCCAGGAGGTAGGTTCAGGCCCCTGGGAACATTGCAGAGGAAAGCAGCCCAGCCCAGGCAATAGTTGTAGATTGAGGAGAACTGACCAGCAAGACCTCCCCACCGGGTGAGTCTTCCATGTGGGGTGAGGTTTTCCCACAAGGACTGAAAAACCAGAGACACAGGCCCAAACAGGCCTTGCCTCAGCCCGCAGCCTAGTTCCCCTTTGGATGACCATTGGTCAACAAGTGGAGGCACCTCTGCCCACTATCAGGGAATATAACCCACCTGAAGGCCACCACCTCTAGAGAGGCAGCTTCCTTGTGGAACACCGCGTTATTAATTTCCTCCAACACTTCAGCCTACTGAAGGCTAAGAGGGGATATACTAGAAATCTTCAGGGACATTATAAGTCAATAGAGGAAATCTGCAATATCTCAACGGTCCACTGATACCTGAAAAATATGAGAAAACAAGGGAAAAAAATGCTCCAAACAATCTAGATGTTACATCAATAAAACTCAATGACATCATGGCAGAGAAGTGACAGAAAAGGAGTTCAGAATGTACATAATTAAAATGATCAGGAAAGCAAACGATGAGATGAAAGAGCAAATGCAGGAACTGAATGATGAGATGAAAGAGCAAATGCAGACATTGAATGATCGCACCAATCGACAGTTAAAAGAGCAAATACAGGAAGCAAAAGATCATTTCAATAAAGAGTTAGAGATATTGAAAGAAACCAAACAGAAATCCTTGAAATGAAGGAAACAATAAACCAAATTAAGAACTCCATAGAAAGCATATCCAGTAGGATAGAACACCTGGAAGACAGAACCTCAGACATTGAAGACAAAATATTTAACATTGAAAACAAAGTTGAACAAACAGAGAAGATGGTAAGAAATCATGAACAGAATCTACAAGAATTATGGGATATCATGAAAAGGCCAAATTTAAGAATGATTGGGATTGAGGAAGGCTTAGAGAAACAAACCAAAGGAATGAGCAATCTATTCAATGAAATAATATCAGAAAATTTCCCAAATCTGAAGAATGAAGTGGAAAATCAAGTACAAGAGGCTTATAGGACTCCAAATACACAAAATTACAACAGACCCACACCAAGGCACATTATAATGAAAATACCTAACATACAAAATAAAGATAGAATTTTAAAGGCTGTGAGAGAAAAGAATCAAATTACATTCAGGGGGAAACCAATATGGATATCAGCAGATTTTTCAATCCAGACCCTAAGAGCTAGAAGGGCCTGGAACAACATTTTTCAAGCCCTGAAAGAAAATGGATGCCAACCAAGAATCTTATACCCAGCAAAACTTACCTTCAGATTTGATGATGAAATAAAATCCTTCCATGATAAACAAAAGCTAAAAGAATTTACAACAAGAAAGCCAGCATTACAGAATATTCTCAGCAAAATATTCCATGAGGAAGAGATAAAAAACAAAGAAGCAAATCAGCAAAGGGAGGAATTATCCTAAAGGAATTGTCAAATAAAGGAGGAACCAAGTCGTGTTAAATAAATAAATAAATAAGTAAAATAAAAAAATGAACCAAAGGAACAGGAATACAAATCATATCTCAATAATAACTGTGAATTTAGTGGCCTGAATTCATCAATCAAAAGACATAGACTGGCAGATTGGATTAAAAAGAAAGATCCAACAATATGTTGCCTGCAAGAGACACACATCGTACAAAAAGATACCCATAGGGTAAAGGTGAAAGGATGGGGAAAAACATACCATGTACATGGACCCAGCAAAAAAGCTGAAGTATCCATCCTCATTTCAGATAATGTGGACTTCAAGCCACAGTTAGTCAGAAGGGATAAAGAAGGACACTGCATACTGCTTAAGGGAAGCATAAATCAGCAAGACATAACAATCATAAACATCTATGCCCCAAACAGTGGCTGATCCATGCATGTCAAACAAATCCTTCTCAATTTCAGAAATCAAAAAGACCATAACACAATAATACTAGGTGATTTTAACACGCCTCTCTCACCACTGGACAGATCTTCCAAACAAAAATTGAATAAAGACATCATAGATCTCAATAACACCATCCATAATTTAGACTTAACGGACATTTATAGAATATACCATCCAACAAGGAGTGAATACACTTTCTTCTCAGCAGCACATGGATCCTTCTATAAGATAGACCATATATTATGCCACAAAGATAATGTTAGCAAATACAAGAAGATAGAGACACTACCTTGTATTCTATCAGATCATAATGGATTGCAGTTAGAAATTAAAGAGTAAAAAACAGAAAGTACTCCAAAACCTGGAGATTAAACAATATGCTCTTATATGATGAATGGATAACAGAAGATATTAGGAAGGAAATTAAAAAATTCTTAGAGGTAAATGAGAACAAACAAACATCATATCAAAATCTCTGGGACACTATGAAAGCGGTACTTAGAGGAAAATTTATTTCATGGAGCGCATTTAATAAAAGAAGTAAAACTCAACAAATAAATGACCTAACACTACAGCTCAAAGCCCTAGAAAAAGAAGAACAGACCAGCATCCAAAGTAGTAGAAGAGAGGAAATAGTTAAACTCTGAGCTGAAATCAACTAAATTGAAACAAAAGAAACAATACAAAAAATTGACAAAATAAATAGTTGGTTCTTCGAAAAAATAAACAAAATTGATAAACCGTTAGCCACACTAACAAAGAGAAGACGAGAGAAAACCCAAATCACTAAAATTTGGAATGAACAAGGAAATATCACAAGAGACACGATTGAAATACAAAACATAATTAGAAGCTATTTTGAAAATCTATACTCCAACAAAATAGAAAATTTCAAAGACATCAAGAGGTTTCTAGAGACATACGAATTGCCTATACTGAACGAGGAGGACATACACAATTTAAATCGACCAATTTCAAGTAATGAAATAGAAGAAGTCATCAAAATCCTACCAACAAAGAAAAGTCCAGGACCAGATGGGTTCTCAGCCGAGTTCTACAAAACCTTTAAAGAAGAGCTCATTCCAATACTTCTCAAAGTATTCCATAAAATAGAAGAGGAGGGAACCCTCCCAAACTCATTCTATGAAGCCAATATCACCTTGATACCTAAACCAGACAGAGACACATCGCGGAAAGAAAATTTCAGACCAATATCCTTAATGAACATCGACACAAAAATTCGCAACAAAATTTTAGCAAATCGCATACAAAAATACATTAAAAAGGTAGTGCACCCTGATCAAGTGGGTTTCATCCCAGGGATGCAAGGTTGGTTCAACAACTGGAAATCAATAAATGTAATTCACCATATCAATAGACTTAAAGTCAAGAATCACATGATTATTTTAATAGATACAGAAAAAGCCATTTGATAAAATACAGCACCCCTTCATGCTCAAAACACTAGAAAAAACAGGGATAGTGGGAACATTCCTTAACATTGTAAAGGCCATCTATGCTAAGCCCATGGCTAATATCATTCTAAATGGTGAAAAACTGAATGCATTCCCCCTAAAAACTGGAACAAGACAGGGATGCCCTCTTTCACCATTACTATTCATTATCGTCCTTGAAACTCTAGCCAGAGCAATTAGACAGACCAAAGAAATTAAAGGGATACGAATAGGAAAAGAAGAACTCAAACTATCCTGATTTGCTGATGATATGATTATATACTTAGAGGAACCAGGAAATTCCACCAGAAAACTTTTAGAACTCATAAGTGAATTCAGTAAAGTAGCGGGATATAAGATCAATGCACATAAATCTAATGCATTTTTACACATAGTGATGAATCTTTGGAAAGAATAATTAGGAAAACTACCCCATTCACGATAGCTTCAAAAAAAAATAAAATAAAATACTTGGGAATCAATCTCACAAAAGAGGTGAAAGACCTCTACAATGAGAACTACAGAACACTAAAGAAAGAAATTAAAGAAAACCTTAGAAGACGGAAAGATCTCCCATGTTCTTGGTAGGAAGAATTAATTTTGTCAAAATGGCCATACTACCAAAAGTGCTATATAGATTCAATGCAATTCCAATTAAAATCCCAATGATGTACCTTACAGAAATAGAGCAAGCAATTATGAAATTCATCTGGAAGAATAAGAAACCCAGAATAACTAAAGCAATCTTTTGCAGGTGGTATCGCAATACCAGATCTTCAACTCTACTACAAAGCAATAGTAACAAAAACGGCATAGTATTGGTACCAAAATAGAAAGGTAGATCAATGGTACAGAATAGAGGACATGAACACAAACCCAAATAAATACAATTTTCTCATACTGGACAAAGGTGCCAAAAATATGCAATGGAGAAAAGATAGCCTCTTCAACAAATTGTGCTGGGAGAATTGGAAAACCATATGCAACAGAATGAAACTAAACTCATATCTCTCACCATGCGCAAAACTAAACACAAAATGGATTAAGAACCTTGGAATCAGACCAGAGACCCTGCATCTTATAGAAGAAAAAGTAGGTCCAAATCTTCAACATGTTGACTTAGGACCAGACTTCCTCAACAGGACTCCCATAGCACAAGAAATAAAAGCAAGAATCAATAACTGGGACAGATTCAAACTAAAAAGCTTTCTCTCAGCAAAGGAAACTATCAGCAATGCGAAGAAAGAGCCTACAGAGTGGGAGAAAATCTTTGCCATTCTTACTTCAGATAGAGCACTAATCTCCAGAATCTATAAAGAACTCAAAAAACTCTACACCAAGAATGCAAATAATGCAGTCGACAAATGGGCTAAGAAAATGAATAGACACTTCACAGAAGAAGATCTACAAGCAATCAACAAACATATGGAAAAATGTTCAACATCTCTAGTAATAAGAGAAATGCAAATCAAAACCACCCTAAGATTCCATCTCACCCCAATTAGAATGGCAATTATCAAGAACACGAGCAACAACAGGTGTTGGCGAGGATGTGGGGAAAAAGGTACACTCATACATTGCTGGTGGGGCTGCAAATTAGTGCAGCCACTCTGGAAACAGTGTGGAGATTCCTTAGAAAACTTAGAATGGAACCGCCATTTGACCCATCTATCCCACTCCTCGGCCTATACCCAAAGGACTTAAAATTAGCATACTACAGAGATACAGCCACATCAATGTTCATAGCTGCTCAATTCACAATACCCAGATTGTGGAACCAGCCTGGATGTCCTTCAATTGATGAATGGATAAAGAAACTGTGATATATATATACAATTGAATATTACTCCACCATGAAGAATGATAAAATTATGGCATTTGTAGGCAAATGGATGGAATTGAAGAATATCATGCTAAGTGAGTTAAGCCAATCTCAAAAAACCAAAGGACGAATGATATCGCTAATAAGTGGATGATGACACATAATGGGGGGTGGCAGGGGTTAGTGTTAGGGTTAGAGTTAGGGTTAGGGAGGGGAGCAAGAATGGACGAAGGAAGGACTGTATAGAGGGAAAAGAGGGGTTGGAGGGGTGGGGGGAATGGAAAAAATAACAGAATGAATCAAACAACATTACCCTATGTAAATTTATGATTACACAAATGGTATGCCTTTATGCCATGTACAAAGAGGAAAACTACATGTATCCCATTTGTTTACAATAAAAAAACAGAAAAATAGCCTCCTCCTCTCATTTTTTTTCCTTCTTGAACTGCTTTCCAAATATAAGAACAAAACTGAATAGTTGCAGCAGAGATACCGAATATTGCTCACACTAAATTATTTACTATATGACCATTTAAGGAAAAGTTTGTTGATCCTTTCTCTATTAAATTTTAAGCTTTAATAGGTATTCGTTAAGTGATATTTATAACATTGGTACTGTATTTTTGTAGCTAATGTAATTATTGATGACAAAAGTTGAAATTTGTAAACACTAAACTAGAAGAAAATAGATATGCTAGTTAATTTAGAAGTTATTAATAATAAGAGGGTATAGTTAACACTAACACAAAGATAATCAAATTTAAAGTGAACATATGAAAAAAAATAAATGCAAGCAGAACGAAGATTATTAGCACAATAACAGCAAACAAAATCATTACATTGCCCAATGCTGTTGAGATTTTAGTGATGCTGGTACTAAAATGGACAGTTTTGGCAACCTAAATTAATTCTACTTTCTTCAATATGATTTTTTTTAAATGTGTAAAGGTGCATAACATTGTTCCATTTATTTGATTCGGTAGCCTTACTCTTAGCAATGTGTCCCTAAAATGCATTCAGATTTAGAGAGAATTCCATATGCATAGTAATACTGCCACATCATTTATAAAAGTTAAAGAACAATGATTTCCTGAATGTTCAAAGATAGGGGAACATTTACTCAATAGGATGTTATAACGCCATAATGGTGCACATTATCAATACTGTGAGTTCTATGTTACCATTTATAATTTAATGCAGTCACTTAGGAATAAAAATGGTTTCTTGACTGTATTTATAACTATAAATTCAAGTTGAAATGGACTCCTGTCCTCAGCAATCTTTGAAATTATTCTTGGCTCACCCTTCAATGCTAGATAGCAATGGCTCCGTACACTTATAATTTCTTTGGGAGCAATTCATTTTAGCTTTCCTGTCCTCCACCTTTAGAATCAGCTACATCAGCACCTGTGTTTCACTCCTTCCTAGAAGAAGGTATAGTTCTGAAGCTTCAAAACTAAAATCTTTGCATATTAAATTAATCCAATTTTTAGCCCCATCTCTTTGAAAACGAGCTGCTTCAGATTGTAACTTTTATTAACTGCCCCAGCCCCTGTAGTGCCTTAATTTCAGCAATTAGCATACTAAGTTCTTCCCATGGAGGAGAATACATTTTCCCCTTGAATCCTTTCAGTGTGCCCTAGAAGTATAGTCACCTATACATTCCGTTTTTAATTCCTCAATTCTCCCTCTTCTTTTCATTTTAATCTTGTTCATTTAATATCATGCACAAGCGGCCTGAATAAGTGTTTTAATTAATTCTTACTGAAGTCTTTAGAAATACTCGTCTCTCTATTGGAGTGTTACCACATTGCTTGGTGACTCGCTAATTGCTAAGTTGAAGCCTTTTCACTGGCTGTCATCTAGAAGTATTAGGGATCTTCCCTTCTCTCCTTTCACAGCACTCTGCTGTCTATCCGTCTATCTATCTGTCCATCTATTATCTATCTATCTATCTATCATCTACACTTATCATACAGTACTAGAAGCATAGCTTATCTACTTTTTTCCTCTCCCGAGTACACAAACTCTTTAATAATTGACATTTTTTTCCTCTCTCACTTTGTCACTTATATGATCAATGGGTTTGAGACAATAAACTCTGAAACAAAGTCGTTTTGACAAGCTCTAAAAGAAAGCATGCAAAAATAAATGTGAGACCAAATAAAGAAGTAGCATTTTTACAAGTTTTCTCTTTACTAATAATGCTAGTAAAACTAATAGCTGTCATTCACTGACAGTTTGTCAGATACCCAAATCTGAAATGCCTCAACATTCAAAACTTTACTTGAAAATAAGAATCTTATGAGGTTCATTCCACATGTGTCATTGACAGGTGGAAGAACAAGATTTTGAGAGGTGAAATATGTTTTCATGTTACATATCACTGAATTGGCCAAGCCTGGGTTCACTTCCAGGTCCTCTTTATAAAAAGCATGACTTTATTAAACACTTTAAGCTGCCTTTTGCTTTATTTCTCTTACTGACATTATGTGTACTGAAAGAAATGAAGTTCACTTAACACAATATATTTTATGCTTTATCCTATAAATTCAGATAGTATTAGTGGTAAGATTGATATTTTCATTCAAGAGGGCATTAACTCTGTTCCCCCACAGGACTTTTTGCAGTGATAGCGAAGGACTCCAAAGGCATAAGTTCAGAATAATGAGGAAAATGGAAGAGAGCCAGCTGAGGCAAGAGATTTCATTTTTTTCCCCTAGGATTTAAAAAGTAGATAAATATTGATTGAAAAAGCACAGTTGGAAAGCTACTGCTCAAAATACCCAGAGAGAAGATCGCAGCCAAAGAAAGCACAGACTTCCTAGTCATGCTGCACCTTGAAAATATTTGCGACGTGGAAATCCAAGTACTTGGAATGCAGGAGAGAAAGATGGTACTGGAAACAGGAGTGTCACTTTTTAGTGACAATCTGAGTGGAGCTTTTTATTTTCTTCTATCATGAGGAAAAAAAAAAAAAAAAAGCTATAGCTTAATGTTTCCACTGCAGGTTAAAAAGAAAAACAACTCCCTCTCCCCAAAAATCTTCTTCGAACAAATTAAAGAGACTATCTGGGGAAGAATTAAGACAGGTAAAGATGCCTGAGGAATATCTAAGCAGCTTCAAACCTCAGGAAATCTGCCAGTCAAAAATAATTTATATACATAAACTTCAGACTTGTTCACTTATTGACACATTGTCATGTATGAATAGAAAAAGCAAACTGCATATGATTATATCCTGAGCATGGCAGAGAAATTTCAGGGAAAAAAAAAAACACAGAAAAGGAAGAAAAATATTCTAATATTAGTACAAAATGTAAGAGACCTTCCATAGCCAGAGCAATATTAATAAAGAAAAAAAACTGGAGGTGTCACATTTCTTGATCAAACTTGTATGTCAAAGTTAGAATTATCAAAAGAGTATAGTAGTGGTATAAAACAGACATTTGGACCAATAGAACAGAAGAGAGAGCTTGTAATTAAATCCACGCACATATGGTAAATTGATTTTTGACAAGAAAACCAAAGGATTACATTGGAGAAATGTTCGTCGTTTTAATAAATGGTGCTGAAGAAACTAGATCCACATATGCAAAAGAATCACCCACAAAAAGTCAACTCAGAATAGATAAAAGACCTAAACATAAGACTTAAAACCATAAAACTTCTAGAAGAAAATAGAGGAGAAAAACCCATTGGCATTGGTATTAGAAACATTTTTTTTTTGACTATCACACCAAAGCTTAAGCTACAAAGACAAAAATAAATGAATGAGATACTATCAAACCAGAAAGCCTTTCACAGCAAACAATCAACAAAATGAAAAGACAGCCTATAGATTGACAAAAGATATTTGCAATCTTTATAACTGATAAGAAGTTATTATAAAAAAGTACAAAGAACTCTAATTAATGGCAGAAAAGCAAATTATGAAATAGACAATCTGAATAGACATTTATCCAAAAGAGACATACAATGGTCAATAGGTGCAGGAAAAGGTGCTCAAAGTCACTAATTATTAGTAAAATTCAAATCAAAATCACTATTGATAGCATATCATACCTGTTACAACAGTTATTATTAAAAGGACAAGGTATCAGATGTTAATGAGGAGGCAGGGGAAGAGGTGTACCCATGCTTTGTTGGTAGGAATGTAAATCAGTGTATCCATTATAGAAAATGATATGGAGGTTCCTACTTCTGTATGTATACCCAAAGGAAAAGGCATCATCACTTTGTAAAGTTATCTCCGTTCCCATGTGCACAGTAGCATAATTAATGATAGAATAGTGGAAACAGCCTAAACATTCACCTGTAGATGCATAGATAAAGCAATTGTGGTACTTACATACAGGGGAATATTATTTAACTTTTAAATATGAGATTGTTCTCTTTGTCACACATAGACAAGCTTTGAGAACATTATGCCAAGTGAAAAAAAGAAGAAAAAAATGTGAATGATATCACTTAGATGTGGAATTTTTTAAAAAGTCAAATATACAATTACCTAGAAGTACAAAATGAAATAGTGTTACCTGGGATGGTTGGAGCAGGGGAGGAAAAGGAGAAATATAGACTCAAGGATACAAAGTAGCAGATATGCAGGATGAATAAGTCTAGAGATCTAATGTACATGAAGACTACAGTTAGCAGCATTATATTCTATTTGAGAGTATTAGAATATTATCACTAAGAGTATGATTTTCTTGACTAAAATTTTAAGAGATTTCCTGAAATTTCTGGCAGTCTCCCTTATTTATTATTATTTACTTGTATGATTTTTGTGACCATTTTTCTCCCCTTTATCAATTTTAGATACATTTTTCATTCTTCGGGTTTAGCCATTTCTCAATGATATCGTTTTGGGGGCACATGGATAGCAGGGATTGAACTCAGGGGCACTTGACCACTGAGCCTACTGATATTTCCACTTGTTAATTATTACTGAGTACATTTAAATAGGAGACTTATAGCCTCACAGAGTTGCTAAGGCTGGCTTTGAACTTGTGATCCTCCTGCCTCAGCTTCCGGAATCACTGGGATTACAGGCTTGCACCACTGTCCCTGGCTTACCATAAAATTTATTTTTAAAAAAGAGAGATAATAAATAAAAGAGGAAAATATGTAAATAATAATTTGGATGAAAGTAGTTTAGAAATATTGATGTTTTGGGAAAATATTGAGTAATTAATGTAGACATAAATTAACAACATGAAGTTATAGTGAAAGAACAAAGAGAAAACAATAAGTTCTAGTTGTATTACAGAAAAAGTTTCCTGAGAATTGTTCAATGACCAAGCCATAGAAAAATATCCCAGAATGCAAAAAAAAAAAAAAAAAAAAAAAAAAAAAAAAAAAAAAAAAATACTTAAAAACATTAAAGAAAATTTAATCCAGTGAATGCAATAATTGATACTTGGAATTCTAGAAGGAAGAATGCAGGTAAACATTTTAAAATAATAGGGAAATATAACCCAGAGGTAAGGGAAAACACACGACTCCTAATTAAATGTACTCAGTAGTAATTAGCAAGTGAAAGGAATATCAAATCCCTTAAAAATATCAGTAGGGTCAGTGGTCCAGTGCCCCTGAGTTCAACCCCAGTACCCACATCCCCAAAATAAATAACATTGGGAAATGTCTAAGCCCAAAGAATGACAAATGGACCTAAAATTGATAAAGGGAAGAAAAATGGTCACAAAAATCATACAAGTAAATAATAATAAGTAAGAAAGACTGTCAGAAATTTCAGGAAATTTCTTAAAATTTCAGTTAAGAAAATCATGCTCTTAGAGTAAATGGCTTTAGTTGGAACAGTAACTAACAAGAAGAAAGACTGGAGCACAAGCAAAATCTGAATGGGCAAGAAATCAGAAAGTATCAGAGATGTTGGAAGGATATATGTCTCCTAAGGAGAATAAAAGATGCTAATCAGAAGCTCTGCTAAAAATTTTGAAAAGTTTACATCATGCATGAAAAGCAAAGTGTGATTAGGCCTGGTTTGTAGTAACATGGTGAAGTATAAGAAAAAAGGATTGGTATCACTATTCTCCTTTGGCACAAATATAGCACTTGTTAAAATTAAATAAAATATAATAATAGTATTCCTCTAAGAATCTGTGGTGAATGCTATTGATACTATCATCATCACGAAAAAACTTTTGCTAGAGTTTTGTGGGTAGAGAGAATAAATCTAGAGTGGAAGACTTGATGGCTTAATTACGGTTACAGAATAGAATGTAAATGCAATCAACCTTGACAATGTAAAAATTGAAGTGCAAATGGCAAAAACTAGGAGGTGAGGGTGGGAGGAAAGCTGGGGAACCAAACTGAAATGAGAACAAGATGTAAACAACAAAACTCTCATTTATAGCAGGGAGTATACAGAAAACTTAATAAATTCATAAATCAAGAAACAGCAAACTAAGCATGTTTTTCATGATACGGTCTGTCAATCTATTTGATTTTTAAACCATGTGCACATATTAATTTGATAAAAACTTAAAAATAACTTAAGCACTCTATTCTGTACAATCTAGAGTGGTCTGCAGCTTGCTCGGGCTTGATTTTCACATACTTGGACCACAACTTCTTTCTACCCGACAGCAATTATAAGATGTCATCGACTGTAAGAGGCAATTCAATTTCAGAGATGTTAGAATGTGAAAATATAAATGAGTTCCTTAGAATTAACACAAGAAGGTAGGGCATATTTGGCTCAGACACATGTCCCTGTTTATTCACAAGAAAATGGACACCAGAAACTACTGTAAGGCTGAACAGCTGATCCTGGAAAACGATGATTCATTTCTGAGAATTGAGAATCAGCACGTTATCAGACTGCAGTGGGTAATAGTTCATCAATATACAGCCTTAACTCTGGACGGCAATACACAAATATTGCTAATGAAAAAGGTCTCATTCTCTAAAGTGTTGCTGTAAGAAATCCATACATATTGAATGGTTAGTTTACAACCAGGCAATAAAACAAAGGAGCTTAATTATCCATTTACATAAGATAAAGATTAGCCTCCAATGAGTGCTCCAGAGAAAATTTCCTGAGGTTGACCACTACATGACATAAATTCCCAATCAGTAAAATGAGTGTGCTATACTAAATGAAGGTCATAAATATTTACAACAGGAAAATATGAGATATTAAAACGCCTCTGTTCATTGCAGTCATTTTCCAATTGACAAACTTTGCCTCAGTAAAAATCAATTATACAATGATCCGTGCAGATCTTGAGAAGATGCAATTGTTCATTCATGGCTGACAGAAGATCTCAGTGGGCTACACATGTCCATATAACAGTACGAGGTAGGGTCTGAGATAGTTGGGGACTATGCTTCTAGGAATGAAATGTTCAGCCATGGTTTAGGCCATTCCACTGAGTATCTGAAAATGTTTCAGTTGTTTTGGAAACACTCTCCATCTCCCAACAAAAGACTGGCAACCCTGTCTTTAGCTATAGAACTCAAGGAAATATTTAAGATCCAGACTACAGCACCCATATTGTTACAATTCAGATCATAAGAGACATGTTGCTAAACTCATAGAGCCCTTTTCTGTACCCATGGCCATAATATCCACTCTTCACAAGAGCATTTCCCATTATCCTCAATGTTCAATGTTCCTTTGATTATTTTTAATGGTTTTGCCTCTCTTTAATTTTGTACAAATGGAATAACAGTATAAACAAACAAATGAACAACAATCTTCCATCAAAAATGCACCTGCAGTAATCAGGGCAATATAGACAAACAATGAAATTTTTCATTATGCCTTTCAGAAGTTGAAAATAACCAGAAAAGATCATATTTTGGCTCGACCTTGAATAACCTATTTGAAAACCCAATTAAACAACAATAAAAGACACAAACACACTTGTTATGACCTCAGGGATGTTTTTCAGGGTATAAGAAAGAAATTATTTCAGAACAAAATGGATATTAGGGGACAGATAGAACAAAACTAGAGAAATCCCATGTGTTCCCAGGATAGAGGCAAACTTTTGAACAAGGACATGTGGAGAACACCTCACTAAGCTTTAGGTTTCCTTCACCACCAAATATTGAATTGCTAATAAGGCCAGTATACTAAGTACATAATTTCCTGGGACACTGATGTCTTGATTAGGTAGACTCCTCATTTAAAAAGAGGGTACAACTGTTAGGCAATGGGTATCTTTCATGGCACAGGGTTTTGTTAGGTTTATGAACCTGGCGGATCCATGCTCTGTGGGTCAGTGTCTCTTTCTGGCTTACATGATGCTTTACAAATGTGTTATCTAAAGTTGTAGATGAAACAATAAGCAAACTACAAATTTGTTTCAAAGACTGCTGCTTTCTAGCTGCCCGCAATGGCGATTCACATAATGGCCAGATTCCCAAGCTTCTTTTTAGGTAGATGAGGAAAGAGTAATATGAGCAAAATTGTTGGGTAAGATATCCAGATAATATTTTTAATAAACATCCCTACCCTGTTGTCAGGAGCAGAGAATGATGACTGATCTTGAATCAAGAGACTGGTCCACTCATTTGAGATGTCATAGCAAAAGGACTGCAGCCACTGAATCCTGAGACAATCTCATATAGCAACACCACCATAGAAAGCAAACACTACCTCCCTTTCAATTGTTACATAAGTAAAAAATTAACTTCTGTGTTTTTAAAACCACTTATTGTGGGTCCCTATTGCACACAACCAAGATTATAACTTAAATAGTGCAAATGGAAGCCAAACTAACAGTATTGTCCTTATATCTAACTATGCTTACACTCAAGAAAAAAAAAATGACCAAGGGAGTGTTGGGACTAATGACACGTTAACTAACTCAGGCTGACTCCTTACTCCTGGCGAGTGAGCAAGATCAAGGCCTCAAAGGCGGTTTCAAAGGTTAATGACGATAAATCGGACCACCGTTGGGGATTGGTTAACAACAGTTCTGTGAATGTGATCAGCTCGTGCTTGCTATATAGTTCTATGGGACTCTTACCTGCGTGAACCCCTGTGCCTTGCTGACCTTTAAGCTGATTGGTTCCCGCCTAGCCCCCACCCTACATAAAAGCTGTGTGACTTCCTCAATAAACGAGTTCCTGCTGTGACGGTCTCCCAGACGTGTTGTCCTCTGCCCGGAGGGAGGGCTGGGAGCCGGCAGTCAGTTGGCCCTACCTATTCCAGTCTGACCTTGTTGGGGAGTGTCCCCTTCCCTTGCCACTGGTCGAGAAGGGCAGGGGGGCTTAAGACCCTGACGAGAAAGAAAATAAAATAGTATTTAATATTTCTTTCCTTTTTGTTTTTTTTTTTTTTTTGGTAACAAAACCACACATGAATTAATTCAAAATTAGGGCAAATATGATAGAGTACAAAATAAATCAAGCACAATTTTATATCAAACATGTAAAAAATCAATGGTTATTGTTAAAAACAATAAATTACAAGTGAAAATAAATTTCTTCTAAGTACCAATTTAATCACAAATCTTAATCATCTCATGCATGTTATCTTAAACTTTGCAGTAATTTTAATAAAGAAGACAAACTACTGAAACTTAACAAAACTGACTCAAGGAAAGAAATCTTAAGTAATATACAAGGTAAGAATTATCATGTAACAGATTAAAAATAGTAATGAGAAAATATTGAAAGCACCATAAATTACAAATACGGAAAAATTTAGTAAATGGATTTTGAGTCCATTATCATTCAACTTATTGAAGGTGATTCACTAGTTGCCAATTATTTGTACTTATACTACCACTCTAGAAATGAATTGAAAGTGCTTTTCTCCATAATGATATTACAGGAAGTCAGGGTAGAAGAACAGCTGAAGTAGACAGACACGGAGGTTAAGTAGCCAAACATTTGTTATAATTAAAATATTTGAGTTTTGTTACATCAAGAAAGCAATAGTAAAATTATCTAATTCTTCAGGCAGTTCACTTAGTCCTTCATGCATTTATTCGACTACCATTTAATGAACATATACTACATGCCAATCACTCTATAAAGAGTTTGGAGGGGAAATTGAAGTACTTTTTAAAAGATAGGGATTCACTGTCAGAACAAGAAAAAAGGGTTTGGCCAACTTTTTAATTTGTAACTGATCAATTCCATAAACTCTATAAGACTTTCAAAAGTATTTCTATTATCTTTTGCAAAATGACAAATAATCACAAAACTTAGTACCTTAAAATAATTATTTTTCCTGAGCCAGTGATTTGGTCATTGTCACTCATGTGGAAACTTTCTGCTGGGACTGACCTGGAACTGGAATGCCCAAAATAGCATCAAACTCACCTCTATGACCATGGTGCTGGCACTCAGTGTGGAGTCTCTGTCCTCTCTTGTCACCTCTCTCTGAATAGAGCTTGACTTTCAAAAGAATAAAAGCCAACGCTTCCAGCCTAAACATGTCACAAGACCAGCCTCAATTCTAAGGGAAAAAGGAGGCTCTGTCTCTTGGGGGAAGAGGGTTGAGTACTGGCAGCCACTTTAAAGGTTTTTTTCATCACATAAATTTGATATGTAAAATAATGAATAATATAGGACTGGAGTCGTGGCTCAGTGGTAGAGCACTTGCCTAGTATGTGTGAGGCACTGGGTTCGATTCTTAGCACCACATATAAATAAATAAAGGCCCCTCAACAACTGAAAAATATTTTTTTTAAAAAATGAAGGATTTAATAACAGCCCTATAGATTATAAAATTGAAATGTTTAATACTTTTGTGCAGATCATGCCACTAACAAAGAGCAGAGATGGGAAGTACTATTTCATCTAACAACTGCATCCTTCTAAACCCTCAGTGTACATAAATTTTAATGAGGAACTATTTTCCCACCAAATAAAATCTGAAAATAATTAAAAGAAATGTCAAATAGAAATCAGTAGGAAGAAAATAACTTTTAGAAATAAGATAACTTCCCACAGGTTTCAAAATGAAAAAGGATGAGTTAACCTTGAGTTTCCTGGAAAGAGGTCATATTCACTGAAGAGAGGGAACCTTAGAATGGAATAAATAATTTCCCTTACACACCTTCTGGTCACTCCAAAGAAGTCAAAGTCTGTAATGCACTTTCTCTAAAGTACTTTCTCACAGCAAACACTGATATCCATTTGTAAAGGTATTTTATATAATATGTGTGTCTGTGTGTTCATAGGTATGTATGAACAGTGTTCTGTAATTATTGGTATTCAGTATTTTAGTTTCCATTTTAAGTAATACAGGAAAGAGTATTGGTAGTGTTTTAAGAGTGTAGATGCAATGTGCAGAGTCCCTAGAAACAAATCCCAGCTCTTCACTGGCTCTATGACCACAGGAAACTTCTCTGGGTTTCAATTCTCTCTCTTTTAAGTAAGCACCTATTATTATAAAGTAACAGTACTTTCTTCTTAAGATTGAAAATTGAATAATATAATAGACAAAAACTATATGATATAAATATAATCTCATGAGATTCTTCTTTTTTATTAAACATAAATCACCCTGCATATACGTATTTTATTGAACCTCAGAGTTTAAGTGTAATATGCAGCATTATTTTATGGATCACCAAGAAAGTAAAAAGATCCAATTTAACTGTGACCTATGATTTTCTTATCAACCAGAAATTCAATTTCAGACTTACTTTCAATGAACTTTGTAAGTCATAGAGAAATTGCAACATGCTTTGCTATTGGGTTCATGAAAAAATGTAAAAGAAAAAATTAAGGTATTCCTAAAACTTGTTCACCTTCAGAGTATAATTCACCTGAAGTCATTTATAAATAAAAGTGAAGAAGTCCATATTTTTGCATATAATATTGTGCCATGTCATGAGGAGCTTTAAGAAGCCCCCAAATGACCTGAACCGTTGACTCTAGCCTCCTGTACTGGATTGGAAGGCATGTGCAGATAGCACACTTCTGACTTCTGGATCAGAAATATTATCAAAGAGCTCTGGATTTCCTCCCTTCAATGACAGAAAATTTTACCAATGTCATAATGGAAGGAGCATGATATCAACCATAGAAAATATTAGACATAAAGGTGCAAAACGATTTCACTGGGGGGAAGAGTTACTTGAGGTAATTGGGTTGTGTGTATATATAGAAACATACATGTATACATACATATATCTTTAATACATATATGTGTATTTATTTACACAGGATAACTTCGTCTTTCATTTTTAAAAAATATCTTCTAGAATCTGCTTGTTCTGCTTTTTTAAAATTGGAATGCCTAGTCAATATTTTAAAATATTTCAATCTACTCTGCAGCTTATCACAAATACTTCTTTCTTCAGAGGACTAGACATTGATCCCACAAGGTCAATTTCTAGCTCCAGGTCAGTAAGCAAGGTTTAAGTTTATCTATGACTAGGCGTTAAGGACACAGATTATGCCTTTTCTGCAGCCAAATGCATCGAAAAGATAAAACAAACACACAGCTAAAAGCAGTTTGTCATAAAACATTTATAAATTGTCTGGCAAGAATGATGGTCAAGACATAAAAGCATATAAAAAATACAAATATTTTTCCATCATCATGCTTCTATCCCGTAAATCAAGTATACCACTTTGAAGGTCAACATGCTTTTTTATAACTATAGGAAAATATAAAAGAAAAAAACACCTCAACATAACATCCAATGATTTCTGATTCAAAGGTATTTTTATTTCCTCCTTTCCTGAATATAAAGTTTCTCAAAAGTTAACTGAAAATGTTTTGTTTACAAATTAAAATCCTTGCCCAAACCATTTTCTATTCTGGAATGTCATATTTTCTGTTTCCCACAGCTCTGTTCCTCTTCTAAAGTTCAAGAGAGAGAAAGAAAAAGCTAAAAATAAAGGCGAAAAATACTATAATAATTTTATGTAAAACATGATTTAGCAGTTGAAGTTCGATCACTGTCTCAACCCCTGAATTATGCATTTTTATATTTTAAATGAAGATACTGGGACTTGTAAAAGACGAGATAGTTGCATGAAAACTGGTTGCCAGTAACTTACAGAATGGGAATACTAATGAAAATTGATAAACTCTTTACTTCCATGTATTGACTTTACCTACTATAGGATATCAACTCCAATCATTTCTTCAGAAAAGTCTAAATGCATTAAATAATGTGTTCACTTAAAAGTATTCATAATAATCACAAAATTAGCATCCAAGTAGGTTGAATTGTGTCCAAGGAAAACACATTGTGATAAAGAGATATTTTTTATTAACATAAAATGATCCATAATAAAAAGGCATCTTTATATAACATAGAATAGTATCAAAATAAATAAATCCAGAACTATGAGAAATTAAAAATATAAAAATATTTATTATAAATTTGTTTTACCACTTTAGCACAAGAGATATTAAAAAGAAAAAAGACGTAGAAGAACTAAAAGTTACAACTAACATTATTAGTTTAATAAACAAGAATTGATTTTCTGAAAGCAGAAAACACAGGTTCTCATGGACTCAAGGGATATAAGCAGACCATTGGAAAAACAATAATCTCTATTCATTTTATAAAGTAGATGGTAGATTTTGATATTGGAATATTTTTAATTACTTCATTATCTGGTTAAAAGAGACAAAAAGATACAATCTTTATGGCAAATGCAATAGAAGTATTTCAAATCACTAAATGTAATTTTATGTGAAAAATAATTCTCACTAAGAAATAAAAAGATAGGTGCACATGCACACACACACAGTTTTATATACACATAAACACACAGTGATCCTCACTTAAGAGTTAAAACTACTTTCTGTCAATTTAGGAATAAAAAGAAAATGTGCAAAATTACACATTATTGTAGATCCAAGTAAATCCAGCAAGACAAGAATAAAATTAGCATTTTAAGGGAGAAAAGACTCTAAATTATCAGAATAATAGGAGAGATTGGTAAAAGAAATGAATAAAAATTATTATATCAAATAGTTTACATTTGACAGTGGTAACAAACTAGAAAACAATTACACATAAGACACCATTTTAAACAGCGTGAAGGAATATTAAATATTGATAACAAACATAAGAAAGTTTTTGTATGTTAGGATTAATAAATCATTGTATATGTCTAGAATTATTTTGATGCCAACCTAGCATTCATTTTTTTTTAACTTGGTAATGATTTACTTCCCACTTCTATATATATATATAGTTGAGTTTTCAGTCTTATTTAGGAAAATTTTATGCTCTATCATCTTCTTACAATTCTAATTTTTCTTTCACTATTTTTCATCTTTTTACTTTTTCTTTTAAAATCTGTCTGGAATTTATCTGGCATACTATATTGTATATCTTGTGTGTATACATGTGTGTATGTATACACACACACACACACACACACACACACAATTTCTTTTCCACCAAGCTCTAAGAGCAATTATGAAAACATCATAAATTAAACAAACAATAATTTTCCTCCCATAATTGAAATAGCACTTTTTTTTTTTTAACTTATTCCATTCTCAAATATATTGTAATTTCTTTCTGGACCTGCACTGTATAATCAGAATTTACTGGTCTAATAGTCTTTCATGTTACTTTTTTATGTCTTTTAATTTAAAGCTTTGTAAAACATTTACAATCTGATAAAGCAAAATATGTCTTACTTTTTGATACTTTTCCTACGTTTCCCTTATCAATGCAAAAGCTGAAGTACCAATGTACCTGTACACTGAGCAATCTATCTGTATCCATTATTGCTAGACCCATGAGTCTCAAAAGGCATTCTGCTGACCATGGAGAGGTAAAAACTATTTACATAAAAATAATAAAATATCATTTGCCTCTTTTACTATGGTTGATATTTGCACTAATAACACTGAAGCAGCAACAGGTAAAACGTGGCATGTGATGAATGGAAGCAATGGTGCCTCACTCTACTGGTAGTCATTGTATTTTTCAGGGCCACACCCAGAGAAAAGAGAAAGAAATCCAGTTTCATTTACAAATGTCCTTGAAGAAGCAGAAAGATATTGTTTTATTAAATGTCTCCCCTTGATTATATATCTTTTTAATATTCTGCATGATGAAATAGGGCATATGCATACAAGATTTCTACTTCATACTACAAGTATGGCAATTGTTTCACAGAATGACACTCGTGTGATTTTTTTGTTTTATTTTTGAGTTCCAAGCTGAATTACTTTTTTCTCCCCTATTGGACATAATTTTACAAAGGAGAATGACACAAACTTTGGTTATTCAGACAAGATTATTTGGCAGACTTTTGTTCAAAAATGAATACGATAAGCTTTTCATTTCAAGAAAAACTTAGTGTTTCTTGCCAATGATGAAATTCAAGCTTACGAGAAAAAAATTAGAATTTTGGAAAGCTTTTATCTTCTACAATAAGTTGGCGAGCTTCCCACAACTCAAAGACTTCTCCGATGATTTCAGTGATGATAATAGCAAATGTTATTTTTATATTATGTATTGGAAAGTGTAACATTTGGCAGATATACATAAGTCAGGAAATTAGTAGTTTCCATACAACTAGTGCATTATATCACAAAATATCCATTCAACATCCAATGCAGACCAATGTAGTTTAATTTACATGAACATGAAGAGATCTTTTATAGGTTTTGGATTTCACACTGAAACTAACCTTTTAGAAACTGCCATCTTTCAAGATGTAGCATCCAAAATTTGGATGTGTAGCATCCAAAATTATTTGCAATTATGTAGAAATAAAAAAATCTTAAAGTATACTCTCTTCTTCCATATTTATTTGAAAGACCAAATTTCCATTTTGCATTTCAATTTAAACGCCATATTGCAACAGACTGAATAGAGGAGCTAATATGATAATAAAGTTGTCTTCCATTAAACTAGGAAGTAAAGAGAAGCTTTAAATGTAAAACAATGATATCTATTCCTATGATTTGTCTTCCTTGAAACATACAATTATTTTTAATGAAAATGCATTTTAAAATAATATGTAAATTATTTTATTATTTAGAAATAAAATAAAAAGCTTTTAAAATTTTACACTTTTAATTTGTGAAATAGTAAATATTGATTGATAGGTATAGTCCACACAAGCAATGATACTTTGAGAGGACTGCATTCATTTTTAGGAATACTAAATGTTGTAGAGACCCCCAAATTTGAGAAATGTCATTTTAGACATCAGTAAGCCACTGCACATTATTTGGAAAACTTAGCTTTAAAAGTTATGTAAATTTACACATAGAATTTGCAATAGCTAGATTTTGAAATTTTCTGGTTTTTTTTATAGAAGTGTTAGAAGTTCATAAAATTTTTACTTACCTTACATCAATTTTAATAATTTTTGTTTTACTAAGACATCATTTCCACTAGATTTTCAAATGCATAATCACAACGTGACGCTCACTGATCTCTATTATTTTTAATCTCTTATCTATAGTCATATATTCCTTTTATTCTGAATATTGTGTCTGTCTTCCATCAGGCTATCAGAAGTATAATATTTAACTATTATTTCATAAAACTAAATTTACGGGATTTTAATTTAATCACAAGAGCATTTAAGACTAATCTTTCTTCTGGTTATATCCGTGCATGCTTTAACTAGGCTGCATGTATGATTATGGATAAAACCACATGTAGTCCTTAGTGTTCAATAGAAAAGATGAAGATCTTTTCTAGAGGCTTATTCATGAGTCTTGTTTCATCATCTGTTAACTTCCTGGAAATGTACTCTATATTTTTTCTACTAGATTGTTCTTTTATTTTTACTTTCATATGAAAGATAGACAGAGAGAGAGAAATCCCAATGTCAATCATGAAAATATTTTGGTAGACTTAGTTCTAAATACTCACTAAAATAATTGTGAAATATATTTAGATACACAAATTACTTAAAAGTTTTTTCCCCATCTCTGAAGGTCTTAAGTTTTTATTTTTTAGTCTCATTATTAGATTGTAACATAATTGTTTTGGTCAGGTGAGTTTTGTATGATGGGAATGATCAGAAGTTTGCTAACACTTAGCTTATGGCCTCTATCAGAACAATCTTTCTTAATTTATGAGAGGTTAAAGGGAGGGAAAAGCATATATTCTTTGTTGGTAGGGGTAAAGTTTAACATTACTACTGTGTTGTTCAAATCTTTTGTCGTCTTGTAACTGCTTTATGTTTGATTTATCAATTACTAAGATGATTAAGTTTCCTCAATATGATGTTTGTTAATTTCTTCATATGATTCTATCAGTGTTTCAAACTTTTTGTCTTTTTAGTTAACAATAATTACCTAAATTGTTATTTTAAATTCATTTATATCTTTGCCTAATTGTAGCTTTTACCACATGGTGAATTTGTGTTTACCAATTATTTTTTGTCAAGTATAGTCTAAGGACATAAAGATTTACCTACTTTAATCTGGTCATTTACTTGACATATGTATTTCATTTCTATAATTTTAACTTTCCTGTATTCTTATTTTAAGGCATCTCTTTTAAATAAAATTTATCTGAATTTGTTTTCTAGCCATCATGACAATCAAATTTCTTGCTTCTTCAGTGTTGTTTTGCCTGTGTTTTTGGTATAACTATTGTTATTCTCCAAATTTTTCACATACGCATTGTAATTTGCGTTTGCTTAGAAGTTTACCAGTATTTCTGACCAGTCTTGGTGGTGCACACCTGTAACCCCAGGGGCTTGGGAGGCAGAAGCAGGAGGATCTAAAGTTCAAAGTCACCCTCAGCAAAGTAAGATGCTAAGCAACTCAGAGGCTCAAAGCTTGTGTGCCCCTGAGTTCAATTCCTGGTACCAAAAAAAAAAAAAAAAAAAAAAAAAAAAAGGTTTACAGTGTTTCATTCATCTCACTTTTTTGTATCTGGATTCTTTTTTCTGGTGTATATCTCTATTTTTTTTCCTTCAATGCATGCTTCAGAATTTCATCTGTTAGTAAACCATTGTTGCTAGTCAGCTTATAAAATAAATTCTAATATATTTATTTTTATTACTTGAAATTTTTATATGGCTAAATATTTTAATTTTGGTACAGTTTAGCAGAAAATCTTCCAAATCTGTATTTTCTTTCTGGAGAAGTTTTTAATGACAGTTTAATTTACTTCACAGAGTTTTAAAAGATTTTTAAATAAAATTAATATTTGGAATTTTAATTTCTCATCACATAACCAGTTATTAATCTTGTGTAATAATTTATACATATTTTCTCTGTTTCTAATTTTGGGGAATGTAAATCATTTATGAAAATGTAAATTTATAATCATTCTCCAACTAATTACTTATTGTTATAATTCCACTAATACCAGTAGGGTCATTGAGATATCCACTACTTTTTATTACTGATATTGATGTTCATGTCAATTTTAATACATGTTTGTAAATTTCATTAGTTTTTTATAAGCAATTTTTGAATTTTGTTATCTCTATTAAATGATGAGCCACAATGTCTTGGATTTCTACTTCATTCTTTACTCCTTCTTTTTACATAATTTTGGTGCGTTGATTTGCCATAATTTTGACTTCCTGAGGTGAATACTTAGCTCATTTATTTTCAAATTTTCTTTTGTTAATCATTCAAGACTAAATATCTATTTAAGCATAGCTTTAGGTGAAATCCATAAGCTTTCAAATGCAGTATTTTTATTACCGTTTAATTTAGTTAAAAGTATTTCCTGATCTCCATTGTTTTCTTCTTTGAACCATCTGTAATTTAGAAGTGTATGCCTGATTTACAAATTGTGGAAGATTTTCTAACTAGCTGTTTGATGTTATTTGCTTAATTTACTTGTATTCAGACGTGTTCTGTGTGATTTCATCTTGCCTTGCAAAGAAAAACGCAGAATATTTTTTACTTAATTATTTTCATAGTCACAAGTTTTCCTTATCACTTCTCCTGGCCTTAAATTGTCTAAAAACTCTGCATCCTTGAAAAGCATGAGCAATTTTCGTGATTCAACTAAGTTTTGTTCTAAAGCTGCACATGCGCGATTTGGAGCCAGAGAGGTTTGGATTTGACTTCTAACTTGGATATTTGCTGGCCGAGTGGCCCTGGACTCCCTAAAGCAGGAAATGGAAGTTTCCTGGGGAATGAAATTAATGATATGATTCTTTTGACATAGAAGATACAAAACAAGTAATTTTATTATCAGTAATTACAAAACAATAAGCTTTTGGGGGATTGTTGGAGAGCTCAAACCCAGAGCCTTACATATGCTAGGCAAGTGTTCTAACATTGAGTTCCTCCCAGCCTAAATAATAAGTATTACTTTGAGATGCACACTATATCTCTCTTTTAATTCTTACTAATCATATGCAAATCTAGTGACAGAATCCTATGAATTAAAGACAATCTAAAGAATAATTCTTCAAAACATGGTTTTATTATAGAAGTCTGTGTCACTAACTTTTGTCTAAAAAGTAGGATTTGGAAGGAGAATAATAGAAAAGTAGGCTCCTTATTATTTTAATGAAAGAGTCTAGAAGTTGAGCAGATTAGATATTTTCCTTCCCAAACTCCTTATACCACAGACTGAGGAAGCTCTAAATTATAGGTAGAGATCATTCCCATTTTGTCACTATTTTTTATGTAGCTCTTGTCTTTTTCTACAGTAGGAGAGGAAAAAGTAGAGAAAATCTTTACTTCTAGGTTCTCTATATTCAAATGATGGGTAAATTAAATAAACAATTATTGTTAATATGCTCACATTTGAGTTCAGAGAGTGTTTCTAAGAGGTGGGCCTGTGACAAAACTGAATATAACATCAGGTTGGGACAATTGCAAGAGTAATAGTTTTATACCTTAAGATTTCCTATCCATATCCTAGCTGTACTATGATAAAGCATGTCAAAAATCAACAGTCATCATCTCCAATAATTAGAGAAATGCAAATCAAAACTACCCTAAGATTCCATCTCACCCCAATTAGAATGGCTATTATCAAGAACAAAAGCAATAATACATGTTGGTGTGCATGTGGGGAAAAAGGCACACTCATACATTGCTGGTGGAGTTGCAAATTGGTGCAGCCACTCTGAAAAGCAGTCTGGAGAATCCTCAGAAAACTTGGATTAGACCCACCATTTGACCCAGTTATCCCACTCCTTGGTTTTTACCGAAGGACTTAAAATCAGCATACTACAGTGATATAGCCACATCAATATTCATAGCTGCTCAATTCACAATAGCTAGATTGTGGAACCAACGTAGATGCCCTTCAGTTGATGAACAGATAAAGAAACTGTTATATATACACAATGGAATATTACTCAGTCATAAAGAAGAATAAAATTATGGCATTTGCTGGTAAATGGATGGAGTTGGAGAAAATCATGCTAAGTGAAATAAACCAAGTCCAAAAAACCAAAAACTGAATGTTTTCTCTGATAAGTTGGTGATGACACATAAGGGGGGTTGGCAGAGGAGCAAGAGAAGAATGGAGGAAATTTGTGTGGTGTAGAGGAAAATGGGGCAGGAGGGGATGGGGGAAGGAAAGATAATAGACTGGGCAGACAGTATTACCCTATGTATGTGTATGATTATAAAAACGGTGTGAATCTACATTGTGTACAGCCATAGAAATGAAAAGTTGTGTACAATGAGTGAAAATTCAGTCTGTAAAAATAATTTTTGAAAAAATCAAGAGTCAGGTGAAAACAGAGGTCACTAACTTGGACTACACACGGCCCTACATCTTTTTCCATTGCAATATTGTAGACAGGAAATCAAAGATTAAAGAACAATTAAAAAAACCAATAATCTCAAAAACAAATAAAGCATCAAAGAGGGATTGGTGGAGAAAGCCATTGAAGACATTTATTCTAAACAAGACCCTTCAAGGAAGTGATGCATTCTCCTTGGGATGGTGAGCCTCAAACAGTGGCCCTTCTGGTGATCAGGTGAGATCAAGAGGGCAGGCAGGAAATGCAGCCCATCAGGGTCAGCACAGTTATCCATGTCAGAGTGTGACCAGAGGACAGGATCCCACAGGAGATGGTATAGAAGTTAGTCAGTTGAAGCAGAAAAGGACGTTTTTGGTCAAAAGAGCAGTAAGGATAAAAACAAGGATGTAGAAAACAAGATGTAGATTATATCGCAAGTGACTTAGTAAGTGGCTAGCCATTAATCAAAATGCACACAATGAAGGGAACGCATGAAAAGCCTGCTATGTTTTACATTAAAGTTTATATTTTATTCTGAAGGCAAACTAGAAATATGGTAAGTAGACTGTGGAGATACTCATTTTGAACCAGAGGGACTAGTTTGAGGCTCTCTCAGAAATTCAGATGAAAACGTGAAAGTAGACAATGGTGGTCTATTGATAGGATTGGTGATTTAAGAATGGAGCCTCCTGGCTTGTGTAGCCAGGGAAATGCGGGTCATTCAGGAACCTCAAGCTGTCGTTAATTTGACATAAAAGGGCCAAACACCTAGCAAGAGCTGTGTGTGGAGGAACTCAATATTAGGCTTGTTGAACTCAAACTGCCTCAAGGACATTAACACACAGCTGACTGGAAATCAACTGAGAAAATAGCAGGAGACCTCAAAGAGAGTGGGACCAAGTCCACAATATGAAATGCAGCATCTAGTAGAGTGAATTAATTGGGTACACACACACACACACACACTCACACACACTTACAACTGAAAACCTTAAAATAGATTTGTAACTTTTTATAACTCTCAGATAGAAAAAAAAACTTCAATAATAAATCACAACTTTATTTTCTTTGATAGATATATAGAAAAGTCATACCCTGGTTTCCAAACCTATTATGGTTTGCCATCTAGATCAGCCTATACTTACAGTTTTCACTCTGACACTATCCTTACATATCTATAAAGAAATACTTTATGCTATTATTAATTTAATATACCCATTATTAAAATTTATAGATATAAATGAATACTTATTTGTTTATTGCTCCAGGGATCTAAAACTATAGCTTCTTGTTGTTATTATTGCTGTTTCTGGTAGACTCTAAGAAGATATATATTTATGTATAAAATTCATAATAATAGTTGCACTTACCATTGCCACTGGAAACACATTAGGTATAAAATCAGCAAATAAAAGAACTGCTGAGCTTTCAGGTTCTCATAGCAATAGGATGCTCATAGCCAAATTGAAAAAGGCTTAACTAAAGAGATGTGCCTTGTACTGGGAGTTGAAATTCAATAAGCTGAGGTTTTATTGAACCAGGAGAAAACAGAATATCCCAACTTCTATAAAACATGCTTTTTCTTAAGTCACATATGTTTGTAATCTAGGATCTGTAGCTACTGAATTGCACAATGTGAATTCGATCAGTGGCCTACTACTACAAATTGAAAACAACCAATAAATCAAATACATACATCACAGTAAATTCTTGAGATCATCATAGCTAATGTTTACTCAAATACTCAACCTGAGGATCCCCCCAATTAAAATAGAGATAGAATGTATGGCTTTCTTAGGTTTGACTTTAACGCTACACTTTCAATAGCACTAAACAAATACCTTTGGTATTTAAAAAAAATACTACAAAAACAAACAAGCAAAACAAAAAAGTTGCCCTGAAAGTGGAAGAGTGATTAATTGGACCTGGAAAGGGTGTAGAGGTAGGATCGGGGTGTAGGGGTAGGATCGGGGTGTAGGGGTAGGATCAGGGTGTAGGGGTAGGATCGGGGTGTAGGGGTAGGATCGGGGTGTAGGGGTAGGATTGGGGTGTAGGGGTAGGATCAGGGTGAGGGCAGAAGAAGGGAAGGAGGACCCAATCAGCACAATAATGTATGCATGTGTGGAAATATCAGAGTGCATCTCATTAATCTGTACAATGAATATGTCAATGGCAAAGATATCATACAAATATAAACAAACCTGAGAGTCTATGAAGAAGAAGAAATTTACAATTTACTTCTATTCTGTAAACTATAAAATGACTGGCAGAGGGAAAGGATCTTGCCTTTATCTTTGCATCCCGGCACCTGGTACAAAGAAGGCAGCCCACAAAGTTGCCCAGAAGTATCTTGCCTAGGATGAAGAACCTGAAAGAAATACAGAATATCGTATGTGTCCATGACATAAATCCAGCAAAATCATGGTTGTGCTAAAGATGAAATGAAACATGTCAGCAATATAATCATGGATACTATAAATGGAGAATTCTTTCTTTGCATAAGAACTCCAAGAAAAGCCTTTGTCCCATGTGACATCTTTACTGTGATATTCCTCCCATCTCTTCTCGAAGAAGTAAAAAGTGAAAACGGACAGCATCTGTCCACATCCAACCATTTTTGTTAAAAGAGAGCCAACTGCATGCGACAAGAGGATGGACATCACATCCCTAACTTTTTTCATTTCCCTTGGTTTCTGAAACTGTGATTACTCTTTTCCAAATGAGTAATGTCGCTCTACCAAATATCTTGAAATAGCTGAACTCTGTAGTTAGAATTTTTAAGCTCTACCAGGTAGCGTTTTCACTTTCTGGAATCTCAAATCATGAACTTAAAGGATACAGTTTTATAAAAATTAGAACTATTTTCTGTGAAACACAGTACACTGAAAACACTTGCTTGCCCTCCACCATGTCTAATGTGTACCCTGTTGAACCTCCTGGGGACCTAGAATCCACTTCGTTACTGATACTGGTTAGGAATGTGTTTTCAGAATAACAGGAACGATCTTATTGTTCCTTCTGTATTACTAATAGTACCTCCCAGGAATCATATTTCTGTGAAGTGCACTGTGGTTCCAGATAGAAATACATAAACGCTGGTGGAATTTCAGAAAGTGAAGGGCACAGTGAGAAACGCCCAGATCCGGCAGAGTCCTTACTGTCCTCTTAGGTCATTTCACCATTTCTGAAGCAGATTAAATACCAGACTACATCAGATTAACCTGAATAAACTCTATTCCTCACAGGAAATTGCTCAGGCTTCAGGATGAAGACAAATTCAACATTCAATGGTATACATTCACGTTGCATAGAACCCAGCCATTGTGATATTCTTTAAAGTTAAGATCCTGAGGGCCAAAAATATGCAATGGAGAAAAGATAGCCTCTTCAACAAACAGTGCTGGGAAAACTGGAAATCCATATGCAACAGAATGAAACTAAACCCCTATCTCTCACCCTGCACAAAACTCAACTCAAAATGGATCAAGGACCTTGAAATCAGACCAGAGACCCTGCATCTTATAGAAGAAAAAGTAGGTCCAAACCTTCAACTTGTTGGCTTAGGATCAGACTTCCTTAACAGGACTCCCATAGCACAAGAAATAAAAGCAAGTATCACCAACTGGGATAGATTCAAACTAAATAGCTTTCTCTCAGCAAAGGAAACTATCAGTAATGTGAAGATAGAGCCTACAGAATGGGAGAATATCTTTGCCACTCATACTTCAGATAGAGCGCTAATTTCCAGAATATATAAAGAACTCAAAAAACTCTACTCCAAGAATACAAATAATCCAATCAGCAAATGGGCTATGGATATGAACAGACACTTAACAGAAGAAGATGTACAAGCAATCAACAGATACATGAAAATATGTTCAACATTTCTAGTAATAAGAGAAATGCAAATCAAAACTACACTAAGATTCCATCTCACCCCAATTAGAATGGCGATTATCAAGAACACAAGCAACAGTAGGTGTTGGCGAGGATGTGGGGAAAAAGGTACACTCATACATTGCTGGTGAGGTTGCAAATTAGTGCAGCCACTCTGGAAAGCAGCATGGAGATTCCTCAGAAAGCTTGGAATGGAACCACCATTTGACCCAGCTATCCCACTCCTTGGCCTATACCCAAAGGACTTAAAATCAGCATACTACAGAGATACAGCCACATCAATGTTCATTGCTGCTCAATTCACCATAGCCAGATTGTGGAACCAACCTAGATGCCCTTTAGTTGATGAATAGATAAAGAAACTGTGGCATATATATACAATGGAATATTACTCCACCATGAAGAATGATAAAATTATGGCAATGCAGGCAAATGGATGAAACTGGAGAATATCATGCTAAGTGAGATAAGCCAATCTCAAAAAACGAAAGGATGAATGATCTCACTGATAAGCAGATGATGACACATAAGGGGGTAGGGGATACGAATGGAGGAAGGAGGGACTGTATAGAGGGAAAAGAGGGGTGGGAGGTGTGGGGGGGAAGGGAAAAAAATAACAGAATGAATCAAACAACATTACCCTATGTAAATTTATGATTACACAAATGGTATGCCTTGACTCCATGTACAAATAGAAAAACAACATGTATCCCATTTGTTTACAATAAAAAAAAAAAGAAAACAGACTTGAGTGAGGTACATCAGATGTATACATGCCAACATGATTTGTTTTTCCAGTTGTGGCTATCTTCCCATTAAATAAAAATGTTTTCATATGAAAGGAAAAAAAAAAAAGATCCTAAGGGGTCCAAAATGCATTAACAAAAATGAAATGTAACTACAAAGTCAATGCACAAAAGAAAAAAGAGTCTTCATAGCTGAAGAAAAGCCAGAAACTACACCCAATTCTGAAAACAGTGTGATCTACACCAGGGAGTGAAAAATATATGACAATTATTTATTTATTGCAGGAATAGGGTTATTTGGAAAAGATCAAAAAACTCGAAATCTAGGCAATAGTGTCACAATAAGAATCTGGACAAAGAAATTCTAGTAGCAATAAATAATGGAATATTAAAAACATCAATATGTGTTTAAAAATCTGATAGAATTACAGAAGGTAATTTAAATATCCACATTAGCCTAAGCTACATTAACACACCTATCATTGTATTTGATACATTAAGCAGGAAGAAATGAGCACTATGTATAAGATTTCTAACAACGTGATTTCAAGTTTTGTGTAATTGAAATATATAATAACAAATGATAATTTTAAAGTATTTTTTTCTCAAGCACAAATGTGGACATTTACAAAAAGATCACTGTCATCACATACTATTAAACAAGCTGCAACGTTACAAAGATGAATTCGTATTGATGACAAAGAATATAGTAAATAGCCAATAATATAAAGTAAAAAAAAATTCAAATTTGCACTTTGGTAATTCACAGATACACTTGCTATTCTGGTTTGGGTACAAAGTGTCCCTCAGAAGCTCCCGCATTACTGCAGGAATGTTTAGAGGTGAAATAATTGGATTGTGAGAGCTGCAACCTAATGGGTCACTCCAAGTGGAATGATGGGGTGGTAACAGCAGGTAGGTGGGGCTCGTTGGGGAGGGGGATCACTGGGGACAGTCTCTGGAAGGGTACAGCTTCCCGGCCACTCCTTCCCTCCCCGACTCTCTCCTTCCTTGTTGGGGGCTGTGCCATGTGGGCTGCATCGAGATGGCACCTGGCGGCCAGCCGGTGGTTGCTTTGATCACATCGGCAGTGAGGAGGTTAATTAATATAAGCACACTCAGGTGCTTTATCATTGGCCGTATTCAATTAAGTCCACTCACACAACACGTGCACAGGTGTTCCCGAGTACTCCTGCTCGGGCCTGCTCGTTTTTGACCTTTGCCGTGATTGGGCAGCTGGCTCCTCGCCTGATCTCAACTGGCATGGCCCTGCCCTCTGCCTCCTGGAGGGAATATAAGCGGGCGAAAAAGCAGCAGCTAGCAGAGAAAAGAAGCAGCAGGAGGCAGATCGTAGAGCGGAGAACTGAGAACACACCTCTAGGTCGTAGATCACAGATAGATAGCACCTAGTTCACAGGATGCAGGACGCACCTCTAAGAAGAAGCAGCAGAACTCTAAGAAGAAATAGATCTCTGATAAGCGTAGCAAGCCTCTCTTTCTCTAAAAACTTCTCCTAAAAGCAAAGTGTCTCTTCCTTTAAGCAAAGTCTCTCTTCCTCTAAGCAAAGTCTATCTTCCTCTCAAAGTCTCTCTTCCTCTATAAATTAGTGAATATAGGAGAAGTAGTTTATTTCCAGTCCACCTCCGATAAATACCCACGTAACTGTTGCTGTAGGCGGTAACAAATATCCACGGGATTGTTGCCTCAGGTGGCGACACTTCCTGACCTTGCCAGGAGCTGAGCAGCTCTTCTCTGTTATGCCTCCTCCGAGATATGCTCCCTCACCTTGAGCCCAGAGGGATGGCGTCAGCCAGCTATTGTGGAGTAATATATCCCCATTGGATGGGTGTTCAATAAAAGAAGAAGCTTCCGCAACGAATGAGTCAGCAGCTCTAAACTCGCCTCCTCTTACCTGGCTCCTGGTGTCTGTGTGGTTATTGACACTGCGCCCTTCACCCCCCATTACACTGAGCCCCTGTGGTAAGCTATGGCCTGAGACCTCTGAAGCCATGAGCCCCAAATAAACTCTTCCTCCTCCAAGTAGCTCTTGCTGGGCATTTTGGTCACAGAATATAAAATCTGACTAAAACAGTTATATATAAACACACACACACACATATAAAATAACAAAAACACATTTATTAATAATTGTGCAAATAGAATAAATTATAGGTGATCACTATAATTTTAAATGTTCTTACGAAGGTGTTGGGAAAATTAAATCTTCCACGTGTGCAAAGTGTTATGCAAATAAGACAGAAACACGAGCCGGGTACTGTGGCACACATCTTTAATCCCAGTGCCTCAGAAGGCTGAGGCAGGAGGATTGCAAATTTGAGGCCAGCATCGGAAATTAGCAAGACCCTGTTTGGAAATGAAAAATTAAAAGGGCTATGAATTAGCTCAGTGATAAAGGGCCCCTGACCGGATCTAACCCCTACTAAAAAAGAAAAAGGAAAGATAGAAATGCTAGAATACAAAGACTTTTATAAAGGCAAGTGACTCTATGGTGGTCTCGCTGGTGGAAGAGACGCTGATGACAAAATAGTCTGTCGACAGGAATATAGGCCAAAAGAAATAATGCAAAGTGAAACAGAAAAATAAGACGTCCATGATCTCTGGGATCTTGAACAAATAACCATTGACTCAACCCATGGTGGCAGGAGAAACTCCATAGATCATTCTCCAGAAGAGCAACCACAACCAGCAAAAACAATTTTTTTTTTTTTTTTTTTTTTAAAGAAGCACACCTAAATTTCCGTAAGGGCATACAGAAAATTAGGAGACACTTATTAAAGAAAATTCACTAAATGTCACTATGAACAGGGAGAATTTGTGACACGTGAGCCGTGACCTGCTCCCTCCTCTCCCCTCCTCTGTTCACTGTGACAGAAGCCTTCTTTCACTGGTGGTAGCCAGAAGACAGAGTCCCTCTCTTCTCTCAGGTTACTCAGAGGCTGCAAGTTCATGCAAACACAAGACGCCACCTAGCCAGGGAACATCTGTAAGAGAAGGGTGCTTTTCTAAAGCAGTGGCTCATAGATATTTCCTGGAGGGAAATCCAATAAGCAGAGATGCAGAAGCTCTCCACAAAGGAAGGGACTTTATTTGAAACAAGGTATGTGGACAATTAAGCCTAAATATGCTCTTAAAACAATGGAGGTTTTGAGAGTAAACAAAAAGGGGTTGGCATCTCTGATAGCCACAGGCCAAACCCCAGGCGAGCCAGTTTACCAGAGAGACTAGATAACAAAAAGCACTGGAGATTAATATAATGTGTGGCAAACTGGAATCCTCCTATATGCCTCCTAAGAAATAAAATAGTGGGGTTTTCAAGATGGCGGCCTAGAGGGTGGCTGCATTACGTGTTGCTCCAGAACTCAGGATTCAAGAGAGGAGATATTGAGACGCTTGGGACCAACTCAAAGTAGCCGGGTGACTCTCACCCCCTGGGGGGGCATCCCGGATGGGACGGGGGTCCCGGAACGCAGGAAACTTTGTGAAGTAGAACTGCCGGCGAGACGCCCCTCCCTCCGCTGGAGCGCCGTAGAGGAGGCCGCTCGGCACAGCGCTGGGACTCGGAGCAGCCACTGGGGCTCCGGCGGCTGCCCGGGGGAGGAGTGGCGGGGAGAACTGTGTGGACTCAGGACACCGGGGCCTGCCCTGAGGAGGAGGAGAGGAGCGTGGCCACTTGGATTCGGAGAGACTGCGCCAGAGCTGCAGGCGGTTGCCAGAGGAGAAGCCGCGCGGCGAGCTGTTTGGAATCAGAACGACGCTTCTGAACCCCGGGGCCTGCCCTGAGGACAAGGAGGAAGAGGAGCGGCCGCTTGGATTCGGGTGACCACACGGGAGCTACAGGCGGTTGCCAGAGAAGGGGCTGCGTGGCGAGCTGTTTGGACCCTGACCACTTCTGAACCCCGGGGCCTGCCCGGAGGAGTAGGAGAAGGAGGAGAAGGAGCGCGGCGGGTCCTTTGGACTCGCAGTGACTGCATTAGCGCTCCAGGCGGCTGCTCAGAGGAGAAGGCGAGTGGTGAGTTGTTTGGTCTTAAAGTGACAGCGCCTGAACACAGGGGGGCTGCCTGGAGGAGAAGCGTGGTGGGACGCTTGGTCTTGAGGGACCACACCAGAGCTCCGGGCGGTTGCCCAGAGGACCCGTGCAGCGGGTCACGTGGATTCAGAGCCACTCAGAGGGACTGCTCCTGAACACCCGGGGGGTTATCTGGAGAAGGAGGAGGAACGGGCAGGGTCACTTCGACTCGGAGTGATTGATTGCCCCGGGCTACGGGTGGTTGGTGGGAGGAGGAGGCACGAAGTGAGTTTCTTGGACTCCTAGTGACCGCACCGGCATACTGGGCGGCTGTCTGGAGGAAGAGGCCTGTGGCGGGTCTCTGGGACTCAGAGCGATTGTTCGGGGCCACAGGTGGCTGCTCAGAGGAGGGGCCACGCAGCCAGGCGATTAGGTGCAGAACAGGGTCCCAGGATCTAGGAGGCTTCTGGGTGGAAGAGCCGCACAGAGACAGGCTTAGGGCGGAGCGAAGGGTCCAGGCCTGTGGGCAAATTCTCTGAGGAGGGGCAGCCTAAGGAGATTCATCTGCGAAGGGTGAGGCTCCCAGGCCCAGGAGGTAGGGCCGGGCCCCTGGAAACTTTGCAGAGGAAGGCAGCCCAGCCCAGGCAGTAGCTGTAAATTGAGGGGAACCTCTAGGAGGAAACTGACCAGCGAGACCTCCCCACCGGGTGAGTCTTCCCTGCTGGGTGAGGTTTCCCACAAGGACGGTAAAACCAGAGGCTCAGGCCCAAACAGGCCTTGCCTCAGCCCACAGCCTAGGTCCCCTTTGGATGACCATTGGTCAACAAGTGGAGGCACCTCTGCCCACTACCAGGGAATATACCCCACCTGAAGGCCACCACTCCTAGAGAGGCAGCTTCCTTGTGGAGCACCGCATTATCAACCTCCTCCAAGACTTCAGCCTACTGAAGGCTAAGAGGGGATATATATAGAAATCTTCAGGGTCATTGTAAATCAACAGAGGAAATCTGCAATATCTCAGCGGTCCACTGATATCTGAACAACATGAGAAAACAAGGAAAGAAAATGCTGCAAACAAATCTAGATGTTACATCAATAAAACCCAATGACAGCATGGCAGAAGAAATGACAGAAAAGGAGTTCAGAATGTACATAATTAAAATGATCAGAGAAGCAAACGAGGAGATGAAAGAGCAAATGCAAGCACTGAATGATGAGATGAAAGAGCAAATGCAAGCATTGATTGATCGCACCAATCGACAGTTAAAAGAGCAAATACAGGAAGCAAAAGATCATTTCAATAAAGAGTTAGAGATATTGAAAAAAAACCAAACAGAAATCCTTGACATGAAGGAAACAATAAACCAAATTAAGAACTCCATAGAAAGCATATCCAATAGGATAGAACACCTGGAAGACAGAACCTCAGACATTGAAGACAAAATATTTAACCTTGAAAACAAAGCTGAACAAACAGAGAAGATGGTAAGAAATCATGAACAGAATCTACAAGAACTATGGGATATCATGAAAAGGCCAAATTTAAGAATTATTGGGATTGAGGAAGGCCTAGAGAAACAAGCCAAAGGAATGAACAACCTATTCAATGAAATAATATCAGAAAATTTCCCAAATCTGAAGAATGAAATGGAAAATCAAGTTCAAGAGGCTTACAGGACTCCAAATACACAAAATTACAACAGACCCACACCAAGGCACATTATAATGAAAATACCTAACATACAAAATAAAGACAGAATTTTAAAGGCTGTGAGAGAAAAGAACCAAATTACATTCAGGGGGAAACCAATACGCATATCAGCAGATTTTTCAATCCAGACCCTAAAAGCTAGAAGGTCCTGGAACAACATTTTTCAAGCCCTGAAAGAAAATGGATGCCAACCAAGAATCTTATACCCAGCAAAACTTACCTTCAAATTTGACGATGAAATAAAATCCTTCCATGATAAACAAAAGCTAAAAGAATTTACAAAAAGAAAGCCAGCATTACAGAACATTCTCAACAAAATATTCCATGAGGAAGAGATGAAAAACAAAGAAGCAAATCACCAAAGGGAGGAATTATCCTAAAGGAATTGTCAAATAAAGGAGGAAACAAGTTGTGTCAAACAAATAAATAAACAAAATTTTAAAAATGAACCAAATGACCGGGAAACCAAATCATTTCTCTATAATAACCCTGAACGTTAATGGCCTGAATTCATCAATCAAAAGACATAGACTGGCAGACTGGATTAAAAAGAAAGATCCAACAATATGTTGCCTGCAAGAGACTCACCTCATAGAAAAAGATACCCATAGATTAAAGGTGAAAGGATGGGGAAAAACATACCATGCACATGGACTCAGCAAAAAAGCTGGAGTATCCATCCTCATTTCCGATACTGTGGACTTCAAGCCAAAGTTAGTCAGAAGGGATAAAGAAGGTCATTTCATACTGCTTAAGGGAAGCATAAATCAGCAAGATATAACAATCATAAACATCTATGCCCCAAACAGTGGCTCATCTATGTATGTCAAACAAATCCTTCTCAATTTCAGAAACCAAATAGACCACAACACAATAATACTAGGTGATTTTAACACGCCGCTCTCACCACTGGACAGATCTTCCAGACAAAAATTGAACAAAGAAACCATAGATCTCAACAACACAATCAATAATTTAGACTTAACGGACATTTATAGAATATACCATCCAACCAAGAGTGAATACACTTTCTTCTCAGCAGCACATGGATCCTTCTCTAAAATAGACCATATATTATGCCACAAAGCTAATGTTAGCAAATACAAGAAGATAGAGACACTAGCATGTATTCTATCAGATCATAATGGATTGAAGTTGGAAATAAATGAAAGAGTAAAACACAGAAACTATTCCAACATCTGGAGATTAAACAATATGCTATTATATGATGAATGGATAACAGAAGATATTAGGAAGGAAATTAAAAAATTCTTAGAGGTAAATGAGAACAAAGAAACATCATATCAAAACCTCTGGGACACTATGAAAGCAGTACTTAGAGGGAAATTTATTTCATGGAGCGCATTTAATAAAAGAAGTAAAACTCAACAAATAAACAACCTAACACTACAGCTCAAAGCCTTAGAAAAAGAAGAACAGAACAGCACCAAAAGTAGTAGAAGACAGGAAATTGTTAAACTCAGAGCTGAAATCAATGAAATTGAAACAAAAGAAACAATACAAAAAATTGACAAAAGAAATAGTTGGTTCTTCGAAAAAATAAACAAAATTGATAAACCTTTAGCCACACTAACAAAGAGAAGACGAGAGAAAACCCAAATCACTAAAATTCGGAATGAACAAGGAAATATCACTACAGACAGGATGGAAATACAAAACATAATTAGAAGCTATTTTGAAAATCTATACTCCAACAAAATAGAAAATTTCGAAGACATCAACAGGTTTCTAGAGACATATGAATTGCCTAAACTGAATGAGGAGGACATAAACAATTTAAATAGACCAATTTCAAGTACTGAAATAGAAGAAGTCATCAAAAGCCTACCAACAAAGAAAAGTCCGGGACCAGATGGGTTCTCAGCCGAGTTCTACAAAACCTTTAAGGAAGAGCTCATTCCAATACTTCTCAAAGTATTCCATAAAATAGAAGAGGAGGGAACCCTCCCAAACTCATTCTATGAAGCCAATATCACACTGATACCTAAACCAGACAGAGACTCATCAAGGAAAGAAAATTTCAGACCAATATCCTTAATGAACATCGACGCAAAGATTCTCAACAAAATTTTAGCAAATCGCATACAAAAACATATTAAAAAGATAGTGCACCATGATCAAGTGGGTTTCATCCCAGGGATGCAAGGTTGGTTCAACATCAGGAAATCAATAAACGTAATTCACCATATTAATAGACTTAAAGTCAAGAATCACATGATTATTTCAATAGATGCAGAAAAAGCATTTGATAAAATACAGCACCCCTTCATGCTCAAAACACTAGAAAAAATAGGGATAGTGGGAACATTCCTTAATATTGTAAAGGCCATTTATGCTAAGCCCATGGCTAATATCATTCTAAATGGTGAAAAACTGAAAGCATTCCCCCTAAAAACTGGAACAAGGCAGGGATGCCCTCTTTCACCACTTCTATTCAACATCGTTCTTGAGACTCTGGCCAGAGCAATTAGACAAACCAAAGAAATTAAAGGGATACGAATTGGAAAAGAAGAACTCAAACTATCCCTGTTCGCTGATGACATGATTATATATTTAGAGGAACCTGGAAATTCCACCAGAAAACTCTTAGAACTCATAAGTGATTTCAGTAAAGTAGCAGGTTACAAGATCAATGCCCATAAATCCAACGCATTTTTATACATAAGTGATGAATCTTCAGAAAGAGAAATTAGGAAAACTACCCCATTCACAATAGCCTCGAAAAAAATAAAATACTTGGGAATCAATCTCACAAAAGAGGTGAAAGACCTCTAAAATGAGAACTATACAACACTAAAGAAAGAAATTAAAGAACACCTTAGAAGATGGAAAGATCTTCCATGTTCTTGGATAGGAAGAATTAATATTGTCAAAATGGCCATACTACCTAAAGTGCTATACAAATTCAATGCAATTCCAATTAAAATCCCAATGACGTACCTTACAGAAATAGAGCAGGCAATTATGAAATTCATCTGGAAGAATAAGAAACCCAGAATAGCTAAAGCAATCCTTAGCAGGAAGAGTGAAACAGGGGGTATTGCAATACCAGACCTTCAACTCTACTACAAAGCAATAGTAACAAAAACGGCATGGTATTGGTACCAAAATAGAAAGGTAGATCAATGGTACAGAATAGAGGACACGGACAAAAACCCAAATAAATACAATTTTCTCATACTAGACAAAGGGGCCAAAAATATGCAATGGAGAAAAGATAGCCTCTTCAACAAATGGTGCTGGGAGAATTGGAAATCCATATGCAACAGAATGAAACTAAACCCATATCTCTCACCATGCACGAAACTAAACTCAAAATGGATTAAGGACCTCGGAATCAGACCAGAGACCCTGCAGATTATAGAAGAAAAAGTAGGTCCAAATCTTCATCTTGTTGGTCTAGGACCAGACTTCCTTAACAGGACTCCCATAGCACAAGAAATAAAAGCTAGAATCAACCACTGGGATAGATTCAAACTAAAAAGCTTTCTCTCAGCAAAGGAAACTATCAGCAATGCGAAGAAAGAGCCTACAGAGTGGGAGAATATCTTTGCCAATCATACTTCAGATAGAGCACTAATCTCCAGAATCTATAAAGAACTCAAAAAACTCTACTCCAAGAATTCAAACAGTCCAGTCAACAAATGGGCTAAGGAAATGAATAGACACTTCACAGAAGAAGATCTACAAGCAATCAACAAACATATGGAAAAATGTTCAACATCTCTAGTAATAAGAGAAATGTAAATCAAAACCACCCTAAGGTTCCATCTCACCCCAATTAGAATGGCGATTATCAAGAATACGAGCAACAACAGGTGCTGGCGAGGATGTGGGGAGAAAGGTACACTCATACACTGCTGGTGGGGCTGCAAATTAGTGCAGCCGCTATGGAAAGCAGTGTGGAGATTCCTTAGAAAACTTGGAATGGAACCACCATTTGACCCAGCTATCCCACTCCTTGGCCTATACCCAAAGGACTTAAAATCTGCATACTACAGAAATACAGCCACATCAATGTTCATAGCTGCTCAATTCACAATAGCCAGACTGTGGAACCAACCTAGATGCCCTTCAATTGATGAGTGGATAAAGAAACTGTGGTATATATATACTATGGAATATTACTCAGCCATAAAGAATGATAAAATTATGACATTTGCAGGCAAATGGATGAAATTGGAGAATATCATGCTAAGTGAGATAAGCCAATCTCAAAAAGCCAAAGGACGAATGATATCGCTAATAAGTGGAGGTTGACACATAATGGGGGGGAGGGAAGGGTTAGAGTTAGGGTTAGGGAGGGGGGCAAGTATGGAGGAAGGAACTACTGTATAGAGGGTAAAGAGGGGTGGGAGGGGTGGGGGGAAGGGAAAAAAATAACAGAATGAATCAAACAACATTGCTCTATGTAAATTTATGATTACACAAATGGTATGCCTTTACGCCATGTACAAACAGAGAAACAACATGTATCCCATTTGTTTACAATAAAAAAAAAAAAAAAAAAAAAGAAATAAAATAGTACAAACTCTTCATAAAAATAGTCTATTACTTCTTCAAATGCAAACTACAGAATTACCCTGTGACCCGACAATTTTATTACTCTCATATATAAAGATGAAGGAAAATATAGACTACAACAAAAACAACAGCAACAAAATACACCCATACACAAATGTACACAAATGGTCATGCAGCATGGTTCATAATAGACAAAAAGTGGAAACAATTCAAATGTCCGTCAACTGATAAATGATAAAGAAAGCACAGTATATACACATGATGAAATACTATTTGACAATAAAAAAGAATTAGATACTACTATACACTATAATGGGGACTTCATGTTAAGAAAAAAAATCACCAAAGGTCATATAATGTGTGATTTCATTCTTATAAAGTATCACAGATAGCCAAATCTGTGCTTTCTTCCAAGTTTTTTAAATACACAGTACACAATTATTGTCTATCACTACCCTTCTGTTCCATAGCATGCCTAACTTTTTTATTCCTATCTAACCATAATTTAGTACCCACTGATCCATCTATTCCTATCCCTCCCTGCCCCTACTCACCTGTCTCTGGTAATCATTATTCTACTCTCAATTCCTATGAGATCGACTTTTTCATATTTCACATAAATGAGAAAGTCTACTACTTGTTTTTCTGTGACTGGCTTACTTCAACTAACATAATTCTTTCAAGTTCTCACCGTGTTATCACAAATGACAGAATTAGATGCCTTTTTACAGCAGTCTAGTATTCCATTGTTTATAGGTACCACATTTTCTTAATGCATTCATCAGATGATAGGTATTTCATGACTATTGTTAATAATACTGCAATAAACATGAAAATGCAGATATCTTTTCAGCCTACTGATCCATTTCTTTTAAATATGTAGCCAGGAGTGAGTTTGATGGATCTTATATATGTAGTACTATTTTAAGTCTTTGAAAAACCTTAATACCATTTTACATAGTGGCTGTACTAATTCATATTCCTACTAACCAATGTTCAAGGGTTTCCTTTTCTCTATTTCCTCACCAGAACTTGCTGTGTTTTGTTCTTCCAATAACAGACATTTTCACTGCAGTGAGATGACACCTCATTGTGGTTTTTATTTGCATTTCCCTGATGATTAATGATATTGAGCCTTTTTCATATACTTGTTGACTTTATGTGTTTTTTGAGAAATGCCTATTAGGTCTATTGGAAGACAATGTTGTTAAGGTACTAGTTCTACACAATTCGTTCTATAGATTTAATGTGATCTGAATCAAAAAGTTAGTGTGAGCTTTTAAAAATATATACCAACTAGTTTTGTGATTTCTGTGCATACAGAAATAAGTTGAAACATATTAACATATAATATAATTTTGCACCTATAATAGACTTCCAATAAAATAACTCAATTATTGTGTTCAAATGTAAAGTTAAACCAACCCTGAATGTTAAACTACATATATATGTGTATGTACTTGAAAATGTGTGCATTTATACAGGCATGATTTTACAAACATATACTTTTTGAAAAACTAATTTTTCCAAATGAAGAAACTTCAGCAATGGATTTCAAATATGAGAGTTTATGTGGTCCAGAAGTTCAGAAGCTATGAAATCAGGTAATATTTTTTACAATCAAAATTTCCATACACAATTTTCTAGCCTCAGTAAACACATAAACTGGAGAAGCGGCATGTCTAGTTGAGCTTTTTAGGATATTGGATTTCATTGTAGGAAAAAAATTATATTCTTTCCCCATCATCTGCCTGCATGCAGTTCCTGTGTTCGTGAGGAGTCTCCTTAAACTGGAATTCTTTTTTGAAGGATTCTTGTATTGCAATTCTTAATCAGCCAGATCAAAATAATAAATTTGTTTAAAATGAGAGTTTATTGTCTTGGATAATATTAATTTCAAAGGCTGGTAGTCATTAGAAAATTGTTTTAGTGGTCCAAGGGTCCTGAAACTCTGAGGTAGTTTCTCTGCAATTCATTCAGCTTTTTTAAAATGATCACATTCATAACTACAGCAATTCCTCTAAAGAAGAAAGCAGACTGGGTGGGTCAATCTGCAGTTCTTTCTGCCCATCTCCTTTTGTTGCTCAAAGAGGAAAGAAACTATTTCTCGGAACTGCCCCCTCAGTTCCATGAGTTGTAACACAGTTGCTCCCTTTTAAAACAATCTACATTGTGTACAACCACAGAAATGAAATGATGTACCCCATTTGTGTACAATGAATCAAAATGTAGTCTGTAAAAAATTAAAAACTAAATAAAAAATAATAATAATTTTTAAAAAAACCAATGAAAGACATGGGATCCCATCATTATTTACCCTGTGATACTTCATTCTTGAGACTGACCAAGGGCCATAAATCCCTTAAAAGTTGGTCATTCCCTAACAGAACTTGTGTTTTGGGGAGAGAAAAAGATGGTAGATGACAAGCAGTGATTGTGAGGTTCCGTTATGCCCTTGGATTTGTCTATCTGTTCCTGCTGCCTCCCTCCGTCACACTCTGCATCAGACCCTATTTCTTTCTCCTTAGGGATCTGTAGTGCCTAGTACAGTGCTTCCCAAATAAGAGGTGCTTAATACCCATTTAGTGACCATTAAATGGATGAATGTGGTGAAGTTGAAAGTAAATACAACATACTCATATGAAAAACAAGGTAACTAGTTAAATGTAATGGAGCAATCTTTCTGTTTTTTTTTATTTTTACAGGCTGCATTTTCATTCACTGTAAACAAATGGGGTACAACTTTTCATTTCTATAGTTGTGCACAATGTAGATCCATACCATATGTGTAACCATACATGTACATAGGGTACTGATGATGTCTGTCTCAGTCCACCATCTTTCATACCTGCCTCCCTCTCAATTTCCTCTATATAATCTAAAGTTCCTCCATTCTTCTCTCACCCCCCTACACCCCATCATCATTATATATCATCATTCACTTACCAGGGAAAACATTTGTGGTTTTTAGGGCTTGGCTTTTATCACTTAGCATGATATGCTCCAATTCCATCCATTTATTTGCAAATGCCAATTCCATCCATTTATTTGCAAATGCCTTCTTTATGACTGAAAAATATTCCATTGTGTATATATGCCACAATGTCTTTATCCATTCATTTGAAGGGCATCTAAGTTGGTTCCACAATCTAGCTATTATGAATTGAGCTGCTATAAACATTGATGTGACTGCATTATTATAGTATGATGATTTTGAGTCCTTTGGGTATAAACCAAGGAGTGGGATAACTGGGTCAAAATGTGGGTCCATTCCAAATTTTCTGAGGAATCTCCACACTGCTTTCCAGAGTGACTGCACCAATTTGCAACTCCACCAGCAATGTAAGAGTGTGCCTTTTTCCCTATATCCTTGCCAACATCTATTATTGTGTGTGTTCTTGATAATAGCCATTCTAATTGGAGCAAGATGAAGTCTTAGAGTTGTTTTAATTTGCATTTCTCTAATTACTAGAGATGTTGAACATATTTTTATATATTTATTAATCACCTGTATATTTCTTCTGTAAAGTGTCTGTCCAGTGTTATAAATGTCCATCTCTCTTAATAACAACAAAAAAAAATCTTAAATTTTTCAAATTGAGAGTAACTTAGTCTCTTCTGAGTAAACATTTTCCTCTGGGCTTCTCCTGTTTTCTAGGTTCTCCACTGCAGTGTGACATCTAGAGGGAACCCATAAAATCCCTTACTCCTTAACATATTCCTGGGTTCTCTCTAGTCTGCTGTAGGAAGGTGGGTCTGGTTTTATTCTTGGCATCAGAAATTCTTCTCTACTGAGGTGAAATGGACACTGTAGGTTCTTTGGGATGGTGTTCTGTCAACCACTGCCAAACTTGTAGCACCCTCCCTGGGTCAGAAAAGGTCCCTAGCCCAGTGGTGCCTTGCTTTTATCTGGAATCTTCTACTTACTTCACCCTCTTATCTGGTGCCTCTCAAGAGGAGGCAGAACTGTCCACACCAGGCAGCCTTATGAAGACATTCCACGTCGTCAGCTTTCCTCGCCACCGATCAGCTGCCATCTGGGTGGCCCTGCAGCACAGCACATGTCTAATGCAAAGCTTGTCTAATAGACTCACAGATGTTACCACTCCACATCACGAATATCAAGGAAAACGTGCACACACACGACCAACACCAGTACCTCCAAGAACCACAGTGACCTAACTAAATCCCGAAGTCTGATGATGGGAGAAGGGACATTTCAATAGCGCTCCTATGCGTTTTGTGACTCGTTCAACTTCATAGTTTTTTTTTTTTTTTTTCCCCTGACTTCAGTTTCTTTCTTTTCTTATCTGTGATAGAAATCTCCCCTTTATTATAGTCTAAACTCTGTAGCTGTTGCTTATAGTAAAACTTTATGTTCAGACCCCCAAAGTTTGCTCTTAATGTTTAAAAAAACTTTTTGAAATTTTCAATTTCTCCTAATCTTCAAAAAATTATTCATAGTATTTATTGTTCCTTTCCTTGAAGCATGAGAAACCCATTGATTCAGTCAATAAAGACAGGCGTAATAATTTTTTAAAGAAACGAAAAGTACATTTAAAAAATATTTTCAAATAAATTAATCCTACTGCAGAATGCATGAATGAAAACTGTTAGATAATGTGTAATCAAAAGCAAGAATCGGATACAGTCCCTGTTCACAAAGACTTCACAGTCCAACAATAGAGATACATATAATACAGACTCTGATAAAAATCAGTCCATGAAGAGTATTGGGGAGTGCCATCTTTTCATTATCTGTGTTTGCTGTAACACGAATGTGCTAGTGAGTCAAGCTTCTTGTTCATTTTTTGGCTACTCCAAGGACAGGAAAAATTGTCATAAAGAAGGTAGAGTTTAGCTGAAGAAATAGCTCCTTCTGGACAGCGCTCGCCTAGCATGCGCAAGGACCGTGGTTCAAATCCCCGGCCGCTCAAATGAGAAAAAATAAATAAATAGCTAAGAAGGTAGAGTTTGAAGCAGATCCTAAAGTAAAGGTGAAATAAAAGTCACTAATTTGGGAAGAGGATTTAAATATGAGCAGAGATATTAATATGGAAATATGCATGCATATTTGAGACCAAAAATAAGAAGGATTTGTTAGAATTATTAAAGAAGTAGAACATGGTGAAATAACAGCAGGACAGCAACTCAAGGATAAATAAGAGACACTCATTCGCAGGGGACTTTGCAACCTCAACTTGACTGTACAAGCAATAGTAGATAAGTAAAGATTTTCTAAAAGTAAGGTAATTTGATCAGAGTCAAACTCTAAATACGTTACAGTGACACTGATATAAAAGATGAGTCGAACAAAACATAAGGCTAAAAATTCTCTTGGGAGGTAATCACTGAGCCTACATTAGAAAAATATAATGGAATTGAGTCAGTAATCTTGGTATAGGTCATTGTCGAAGCAAAATTACCAGGATTTCATCAACTGATAATATGGAGCAGGGGACAGAAAGAAATTAAAGGTGACTCCAACAAGGTGAGCCCAGTGAGTAGGGAGTATAATAGAGTCTTACACAACTGCAAAGGCAGTGCATTCTATACATACTGTGGTAGGTCAAAATTAACTATCGTGTGCATCAGTGAGTCCCAGAAAAGAGACGATTTGTAGTGTATATAAAGTCTAATGAAAATACCATAAGTAAGAAACAAGGGTGTAAGAAAGAAAATATTCAGAATTAATTGTAGAGGTTTAAGGAAATTAAGTCGCACCAAATTGTTTTCTTATTTGTTACCAGAGTCAAAAAAAAAAAAAAAAAAGTGCAGATAATTTATTGGTGATTTCAAGAGAACTTAAGAAAGGAAAGAAGATAGAGATAAGTTCCAAACAACTTTACCTGCACAGCTCTTTTTGGTATATGAATAACAGATATGTTTATTATTACATATCCATCAACTTTCAATACCACTCACCTGCAGAACTCTTGGTATTTTTTCTTGAGGTGTTTCCCTTGAACTTCAGCATTGAGTGAAAGTGTAACGCGTGGGTTGAATAAGGTAGAGGGAAATATTACACTTACAAAGGAGATTTAAATACAAATCGCCTACAAAAAGCTTTTTTTTTTTTTTCCTTTGCTGTGCCTTTAATGGGATCATAACTTGAGGGTGAAATTTGCTTTCCTGCAAGAGACCAAAACTTTCTCCAATGTCCAGTGAGCTCTGCAAGATCTGATTGGAGAGCAATGTGGTTATAAAATGGACATTGATTCCTCACTTTACTTCACTTTTTTCATCCTCTTAATCAACTCTAGCCATGCGAACCCAGCCATGGATTTCTCTTTTGGTTACAGTTCTTACCATAACATACACACCTGTGAGTCAGAAACTTTGTTCATTTCGGGTGACTAGGTGCTTATTACTACATAGGATTTACTGGTGTGATTGTCTGCTTCATTCATTATGTTAAAACCATCCAGAAGATGTCCCTGGTGGCAAAATGAGACTGATTAAATATTGGCAATACCACAGGCATATATATAAACAAATATTAACTCTATACTTTCTGTCTGTGTAGCAAAGTCCTTTAGAAAATCACCTATATCTCTTCATATGTTCATAGGAAACTTATCTATTCTATGAATCAGTTTGCTTGGATGAGAATTCTACTCCAATAGTTAGCCACATACATATGGGAAATTATACTGGAGAACTTTTGGGTCAAACCTTTGGATATTTAGCATGATCCATTTGGAGAGCAATTTTGCCAAAGAAAGGCCATTCTAACAGTTTGTTCGAATAGTCTATGTTTATGGCATGGTATCCAAAATCTCCATATCTTAGTGGCTTAAAAAATAAAGCAGAGGTTTCCTTTTTACTCAGGTACATTACACACTCACTACAAAAGTAGACATATATGTTTCAGTTGATGAAGAGTTTTCGTCATTCTGATGCTTAGAGTGGGAAATTCCAGTTTGCTACAAAGACACTGAATTAGTTCTATATGTTTACCATGCTCATATGACCTGATCTATGTCATATTAGATATATAGTGATTTTTGAGGAATTACACAAAGCAGTCTGCAATATTATTTTCTTGTTAAATCCTACAATGGCCCCATAAGAAGTGATCCGAGTAAAACAATATGGGCTTGTACTATATCTTAGTGTATAAACTATATATTTGAAAATGAAGAATAAACAAAAAGCATGAATATATTTTACTTCCCATTGTTATGAAATCATAAATTCATTAAAAGAAAACACTGTTACCAGCTGTTTATATAATAACTACAGTATCTAACAGAGGAGATCAGTAATTGATTTTGAAAATGTGAATTAATGGGAAACTGGATAATGTGAAGAATTTTCCGTTATTTGCAAGATAGACATGTACTGATAAGCCATAAGCTGTTCCCTACAGTTGCAAGGTTCAAATATGAAGTTATACATATGAACAAAAGACAGAAATGTCATTACACTTTTGGAAAATGATGGCTTCATTATCTCGAAGAAATTATGCAAACTGAAAATGTTTAACAGCAAAGAACCATGGAAGTAAAACCCCAGAAAGAATCACACCACAAGAAGAGAAAATCTTGTGGGCTGTGGAGTGTCTGTTCTTTAATGAGCAGGATTGATGAGATGACCTGTGAGGCTCTAGTCATGGACTCTGAGAAATGTGAAGCTAGAAATAACCTAAGGCATCTTGGGTCCATTTCTGAAGTAGGGGGCGGTCTATGTTTCTGCAGCAGAGGGTGTACAAAAAAAAGATAACAAGCTAATTAAGCAAAAGAGATTAATTGAACAGAAATGATCAAAGGAGAGTTTGGCTAAAGGATAGCATGTCATTCCTAAGGAGAATAATTACCTTACCTTGTACAGCAGAAAGCAAAAGAGAGTACACCCAGATATTGTAACACAATATTAAGCTCTTCATGATGGTATAATATAACCCAAGTGACATTTTAACTCTTTAGGTACAATTTCAAATACTTCTGAATAGGTTATACAAATATTTTCTATATAAAACATGTTACCCCCAAACCTAAAAACCAGTATACAAAAATGTACTAAAACTATTATTCTCAATTCAGAATATGACTGTGAATTACAATGCCTCTCTTTGCTAATGACAAGATTGATAGAATATTATTTTTAATATTTAGCTAGAGAAATATATTGGATCCTTCTTGCTCCTCTGCCCCCAATATCTTGCAGATTTTTCTGTAATCCAGTATTTGATATTTGTTTTGACAGGTCCATTGTGACTACCAACATAACCACTTTTCTGCATCAATTAAATACAAGCTGAGTTCCTACCTGGGGATCACACAGTCATAACTAGAGATCAGAGATTTATGATCTGGGAAATAAAAGCACTCAATTTCTTTCCCAAAGTCTTCTGTATCACACCCTAATGCACAGAGGAATGTTAGCATTTAACTGATGTTTTGAGAAATAGTCTACTGGGTATCACTATGACCTTAAGTCGGTACAAAGTAGTCCACTGAACACAGGCATGTAAACTACCTGCCTTTCAAGAAATTACATCTTGGTGGGAAACCAAAGTAGTGCACATAAAACAACATCAGGCATGACAATTACAGAGAAGCTCTTCCACTTGAGGGAGGGTGGGAAGCAGAGACAGGTACCAAGTCCACCTGTGCCAGTTACCAGTTCCATGACCTTGGGCAAAACCCGCAATTTGTCTCAGTTTCAGCTTCTGAGCTTCACAAGTGGACATTATCAGTTAGAGCATTTCACGTGGTTATGCTATGCAGGCTGTAGAACATCCATAATTTCTCTCCCATCCTCCTGGAAATTCTGCAAAGTAACTTAAGTAAGAACTACAATGCCAGTATAAAATGGAAAATACAGAATATATAAGGATGAGAGGCTTTTTTGAAGGAAAAGTGCCAGAATACAGTAACTAAAGAATGGAGTGGTGGTGAATGAGAGAGATTATCTTAATAGTATTCTAAGTTTAAGGGAATAGCAGTCTCACTGACCAAGGCAGGAAGGTTAGGATCAGGGAATGGTAAGTGGGGACTGGAAGGAAGAAGGTAAGTTCAATAGGAATGTGTTTATTTTAAATGGGTTAAACTCAAAACATGAAAGTTTAGGAAGCCACCGGAGAGTTAAACCTGTCTAGAGGCATTTCTCTGAGATGAATCAACACCCATAATAAGAATGACCACCATGTAACTCCTTTCTGAATGTAGAATCAATAGTATGTCATATCCACCTACATCATACCCTATCCTTAGTTAGGCTAGTTCCCTTTTATTTTGCAAATTAATATTAATTTTTCTCAATTTAAATTTAGATATACAGTATATTGATAAAGACAGAGAGTCTGACTATTGCTTAAATACACGGACCCCTTCATGTTCATATACATGAGACAGTAAATTTTTGAAATATTTTTGCTTCATGGTGGCATATGAAAATAAAAATATACATTCCCACTATTGAATATGACTACAACACATTGATTCATTAGAGATTTGTGCCATTAAATTCAATCTAGCGATATTACAGGGACACAATATATAACATTTAAAGCATGAGAGGCAAGGAAGAAAACAGTACTTAAGAAATAACTATTGTGCCAGCTGAAGTATGCACCCAGGTTTTCTGCTTCCTTTGTTGATATCTAAATTCCAGTAGGAGCCATGTAAAATTATTCTTTGATCGGCCACCTGAGACTCATTTTTGCACATAATTTGAAATTAAGGTGCTGTAGAAAACTAGAATTTTAGAAATGCCAGTACTGCCACTAATCAAGATGCTGAACTCATTGATCTTCTTAAAATAATTCATTTTATCACTACAATATACACACTACTGTATGCCCTTTCAGGAATCCCATAAAACCATGGTTTTTAAAAACTGAGAGCCAAGTCTCATACATGTATAACTTGCTCTTTGATTACCTTCTAAATGAAATTTCGTGTTCCTCTAGGGACACCATTAAATCATATTGTCGTTCATTTTTTAATATCCTACCTAATCATGTATCAGAAAATGACAAGATTATGGGGAAAAGTCATGAAATGAAGCTTAAGATTCTGGGTACCTGACCTTGATCTGATGCTCACTTGGGTTATTTAGTCACAATCAAATTTTCTTGGAACTTAGGAGACAAGTATCTGCTTCATTCAAGTACAAAAACAGTTGAAGTAGTTGAGGTACTTAAAGTCAAATACTTAATAGATGCTATCGAGAAATTTTGGTCAGAACTTTATTTTGAGAAAATTGCCCTGAATAGAACTATGATTTGGACTCAAAAATCACCTGCATATATTGAAAGAAGGATTTATTTTTCTGTAGTTCCTCAGGTTTCTAAAACATTATTTTATTTGATCCACAACAGAGTACTGATAGGAAGGGAGGATATTAAATGCTTTTAGCCTTCCTTTTTCTTTATGATCTGTGCCTGGTAATAAGTCACTCATCTTCCCTTTCATTAGTTTCCTAATTATTGCTGTATAAAGCAACCTGGTAAAAACACAATAATAGGGTACCTTAACCTTTGCTTCCTGTAATGATGTTTTTTATTTGCACCGCCTCCTCACCTGTCAATCTATTTTGAAATTGTTAAATTTTGTCTCATCAACATCTTTTCTCTGCTTCCTAATGTCCTTTCCAGAGATCTATTAGGAAACCAATAGAAGAGGAAAAGACTCCACAACTCTTATGGAGGTAGAAATGGCAACTTCTCTTTAAACCACCGTGGCTAATAGAATTATGCTACCCCAAAGTCCTATTATGTTCTTGACTCACATTTTAAGTTAGAAACATAGTCTCTTTAATTATAATGAATAAATCTGTGTTCATGGATGCTTGAACATTGAACATTACGGGTAAAAGCTGTTGTATACTCTATACTTAAGTGCTTAAAATCTGTGGTTTCTGAAAATAATGTGATTCATTCACTATCCAGTAGAAAAGTGAGTAATTAATATCTTAACTCTAAATCTATATGTAATTAAAAACAGGACTCTGATGCAGAGAGGAAAGTTTCTGTGCATTTATTCATTCCTAGAATGGCTAGCAATCATTCAAGTACTAAGTTCATCCTATACAGTACACACTGTCTCTTTGTATATTGCCAAATAGGCGGAAAATGATAGGAGCATGCATTGGGAGTGGACAAGTGCCATTTTCCAAGACAAATTAAAAATCAACTGTGATAATAAGTGTTGTATGTTGTTTGTGTCCCTCCAGATCCTCTTTCTATGTTTCTTACCTGTTCTTAGCCTCAGAAGGTTCATCTATATTGAATGCATTCCTGAGCCTTCAGGTGAGTTTGCCAATAGAGAGGAACCAGAGGGCATGAAAAGCGTGAGCCTGGGTGTTTACTTCCTTACACCCTCTGCCTTTTCACCTTGCTTAGCTCTCTCTCTCTCTCTCTATGCTGATGGTCAGAGTGCTTACTAAACATAGCTCTCTTCTATAGATCTCAATCTGGCAAATTCTCCCTTCCTTGGCTTCTTTTAGCATTGATTAGAAACTCAGCCCTGCTATTGCTATCCTAGGGCACTATGATATCTTTTGTTATCTTCCATAAATCCGGTTATGCAGTTTAAAATGTGTGTAAATCCTTTGGCATTGGTCCTGCCGGTTGATGAAGTCCTAGACACTTCCTATTAAACTGGACTCGCCTTAGGAACTTCAGACTTGATGAAAGAGAGCAGAAGCTGGGCTCTATGATTTCAAAAGGGATCATGCTGCTTCTGCTTTTCTTATTGGGAAACATGCTAGGAGCCCTAGGAAGCCATATAAAAAAGCTCTGCTATCCTCTGGAAAGATCTTGGGAAGAAACCCAGCCAGACCACCTGTGCAAGCTACTGCATGTGCCAGCTCAGGTACAGACCTGTGAGTAAAGATGCCTTCAAATGAATCTAACTCCAGCCTTCAAGTGCCTTCAAATTTGAATCCTCCTAGCTGAAATCCCGGACTTTATGGAACAGAAAATAACCACCCCCTTTCTTCCCTTCTCTAATTCCTGACCCACAGAATCCATGAGAATACTAAAATTGTTATTATATGTCACTGAGTTTGGGGTGACTTGTGGCATAGCAAACTTGCTCACATCCTTGTAAACAGTTGGTCCTTTTCTCCAATTCTTCTCTAATTGTCCATTTTGAGTGGGATTCCTATTTCCTGGTAGAAGGCTGACGGACAAAAAAAATCCAGATGTTGTGTGAGGAGTCAGAACAAACTCCCATAGGAGTGTGAAGGAAGGAGAAAACACCGCAGTTGGTGTAATCAGGATATTCTCCTCATGGGTAGCAGCCACGTCTGTTTGGTTGTAGGTTACCAACAACGTCTCCTGAAGTTTGCTGAATGAGGAATAGGATCTTTTGCGAGGCCTTTATAAAGAGCTGTGATTAGGATGAGAAGATCCGAGAAAGCATACTGTCATAGGCAAAATCATGGTAAAAATAAATAGCACAACAACCAGAACCTGACTGCAAACAAGAAATTCCATAAGGGCACAGTCCCTGGGGCAGTCCTCTTCACCTTCTTGCCTTCTTGGGATACTGATATTTTACCCTTTCCCCTCGGCCACATATTGGTTAGTCATTCTCCATAGTGCTCAGGAGAAAGTACAAAGTTCTTAACAATGCACTTTAAATGTTTCTGGATCAATCTGCCTCTCTGTCACTGCCCTCAATTTTTCTTACCAGATCCCTAATTCCCACCTGTATTGTAGCCTCACGTTCTATCCACTGATTCAACCCTGACACCTTTACAATTTTGAACATACTACAATGTTGTGGCTTAGAATACTAGAATATTCTGCTCGTCAGTCTTTTTCTTCTGACTAACTTGTAGTCACTCTTCAAAAATCAAGAAATGTGCCTTCCCAATCACTGTCAATATGAGCTTTCTAATTTATCCTCCCTAATTGTTTGTAAAATTTCCTTTGCTCACCTGTGTTGTAGCACTTATAATGATGCTTTCAATAAATAGACCGTAAACCTCTCAGACATGGACAGGAGTTTGGATCTTATGCATAGCAAAATAGATTAATTAATAGAATGAATTAATGGTTGAGGAAAGCAAATGTCAGAATAGTGATTTGATAGGTTTTGTGCAATTTGTCCTCATGACTGCACAGTCTTTTCTGTTCATTTCACTGGCCCTGGAACCCAGAATGGTGTCCATGACACATATGTTTGTGGAATAAATAAATGCAGCATGAATGGTCACGAATGAGAAAGAGAGAAGACATTACTGTATTTATTCACACTGCCGAGAACCAAAGCCATTTAGAATCAATATAGAATTGTCAATCCCAAAACTCTTTGGAAAAAGGGTTCAGTTAATTAGATTTGTGTGTTTCGGTCTATTTAAATCAGGAGGGAACTTTTAAAAGAGCAACAGGATCATCTTTCTACTGCTTCTCGTCCCTGTTTCCTCTCTCACTGGTCGGGTATACAGTCCTCAAGCAAAGAATTTAATTAATGCTTCCCTCAAGGGCTTAAGAGTGAAGACTTGCCTGAGATGAGATTCCTGGTTTATCTTTCTGTAGCTACAGATAAGGGACTGGTTCAATTCACCCAGAATGTTTACACAGTTAATACGTATTTCAATTTCAGTTTGCTTTGATGATTTAATGTTAACTATCTGAAAATGCTTTTATTTGAAGTAATAATTTTATGAATAACTCCAATTAATGAAGTACCTTAGGTGTCTTGCTTTCAAATACCATTTATACCTGTTATTTTATGTTACAAAACTTAAGTTCAGTGTGCTGAGAGCAAGTTAATCCTATTTAAGAAATTTTAACAGTTTACAGTTAAATTATTCTTGAGTTTACCACTATTTTGGTAGGACATTGTAAGATCAAAAGTCAGAAGCTTTTAAATTTATTTTAAATGAAGTGCCATTTTTTAAACTCTGGAAAAGTGACATGAAATAAATTGCCAACTCTTGCATATTCCTCAGAGTAACACTTCCTGTATTTAGTAAAACAGCTCCTTCTCATGAGCCTGTAAGACAACATTGATCTTCCGTCTAATTGAACCAAAATCATCATTTTTAAAATTCCAAGCTAGTTTTACTATAGTTCCAAGTTACCACAAGTGATTGGAGTTACCTAATGTTTTAGTTAGCTTTTGCATTGCTGTGACCAAAATACCCAACAAGAACAACTAAGTGGAGGAAAAGTTTATTTGGTGCTCATGGATTTAGAAGTCTTAGTCCTTAGATAGTTGACATCATGGCTATGGGCCCAAGGTAAAGCAGATCATCATGGCAGAAGGAACCACCAGAGAAAAGTTCCTCAGCTCACGGCAAGACAGGAAGTGAACAGAGAGGAAGTGGGCACAGGAAGAATAGCCCTCCCAGGGCATGTCTGCAGTGACTGACCTTCTCCAGCCATGCCCCACCTGCCTACCATTACCACCCAGTCGGTCCATTCAAGCTAAGATGGACTGCTTAGGTTACAGTTCTCATAATCTAAAAATTGTACCTCTGAATATTCCTGCATTAACAGGAGCTTTTGGTGGCCACTTCATATCCAAATCAAAACACCTAATAATCAAATGATCTGTATTATTGGCAGTAAATTTTACTTCCACTATACTTTGGATATGGAATGTGCCCTAAAAGTCCATGTGTTGAAGGCTTACTTGCCAGCCTATGAAGCTATTAGGATATGGTGGAAGTTTTAGGATCCAGTGGAAGAAAGGTCATTGGGGGTGTGCCTTGAAGGAGATCCTGGGACATGAGCCCCTTCCTCTCTCTATTTTTTGCTCCCTGGCCACTGTGAGATGAGTAGACTCCTCCGCCATTTGCTTTCATTACAATATACTTTGCCACCACAGGCCCAGAATAGGACCAAATGATCATGGACTGAAACCATGTGCCAAAATAAACCTTTTCTTCATGTAAGTTGGTTATATCAGGTTTTTTGTCACAGTGATGGAAAATTGACTAAAGCAATTTCTTGTTAGCTAGACTGACCCAGCTACAGAAACTGTCTTGAATGACATTTCTTTAAGCCTACAACTCTACTTGGTTTATTTTTCTCCCAATCATTTTTGTTTCCTTCAATGACTCTATATCAACTCCCCACAAAATTAACATTCAAAACTCTGAACTTTTTAACTTAAAGTTGCCTCGTGTAACATCTGTTGACATTTAATTTATGATTTGTGCATTGAAAATTTCAAGCCAAAATAGATAAGACATTCATTTCCTACGCCTTCCCAATTTGGCCGTTTGATTTTAAAATGCCCTTAAAAACCACAGGGAATCAAACTCAAATGAGCTATCTTGAGGTAATGTCTGTCTTACCATTTAAAAAATTGCCTCTAGCCTGAAAGCTTCAAACTTTTAGCAGAGGACCTGGAATCCAGCCTCATGCCTAACTTGCATCTCTTTCTTTACTCTTACAGCTAAGTATGTCCCATGTGTGAAAATATTTTCTAATGGAAGCGCCAAAGAAATAGCAGGTATAGGAAGGTCCAGAGTTCTCACCAAGGATCACAAAATCACGTAGGCACTCAAATTTGTAAGATAACTGGTCTTTACCCACCTTAATTCTACTGGTTTTTAGGGCTGTGAAATTGCTTCTAAATATAGTATTGGGTTCCATTTATGAAATAATATATGATGCAATTTATTCCTAAGAGTGCCTTCATGATATGCAAGATCATATCCATGAAGTAAAGCACATCAGTTTCAATAAGGTTTGGTCATAAAATGAAGCACAAAAGAAAGCTGAGTCAGGAGAGGTAGTCTGTATCTCTAAGTTCATCTGTTTCCAAATGTTGAGAAGCAACAGACAAGAGTTCCTTTTTCATATTCTAATTATTTGAGAGAATTATGTAGAGAATAAACTTCAAATTTTGACTTCCAACAAAATTCTTATCCCCAGTGAAATAACTTGAAAATTGTATAGCTAAACTTGAGAGGAAGCAAATAAAGAGGGTCTATATTACTCAACCTTTTAAAACAATTATGCCAAATGTTCATGTCTGGCATACAAGCCAGCCTCTCTGAAACTTAATCTACCTGTTCTGAAAGTTATTCTTTCAGCTGAAAATAGCTACAAATATTGATTAATAAAAAAGTTTTGTTTTTTATTTTACAAGAATTCAGGGGATATCCTTGAAGGTCAAAACCGAAATGAAAGCAGTAATCCAGAGAGTTTAACATACTCTAAAATTTCTGGCTACTTTTATGACACTTAATGACCTCTGGTGCCCTTGAGTTTCATTTTTAAGATGTAGGGTAAATAGGAGACAGGAAGAAAACTCCCTTGGAGTGAGTGATCAGAAGATTCCCAAATAAAACCAGAATCCTTATTGCTTCATTTTCAGATAAAAATACAATGGTATGTAGGTTTGATAGGTAGATAGAGAGAGATTAGACAGATGGATAGATGATAAGTACACAGATGATAGTGATAGGAAGGTAGATGACAGATAATAGAAAGTAGAAAGTTAAATGATAAGTAGGTAGGTAGGTAGGAAGGAAGGTAGATAGATGAAAAATAGATAAGATATTTTAAAATATTTTCCTAGCCTATGTAGAAGCCACAGCAAAGTGTTTTAACATTTTTCTTCACTTATCCAATGATTTAATTTTAAGAGTAACATGTTATGGGAAATATGGCAAGGAAATTAGTAATAGGGACAAAGAAGTTGCTCTACCATGTCTGTCTGTGTGTGTCTCTACGGCTTCATAGAAAGGAAACCTCACACTGCTGTAGACTAGAATTTCTTCTTCTCAGAACAAAAGTTTTGGTTTCAAGCCCAGATTATCTATTGCTTTGTAACAACTTCAAATTTGGGTGCTTAAAACAACCATTATTTTGCTTACATATCTGCAATTTGGGCAGAGATTGTCAGGGAGAATTTGTCTCTGCTCCACTTGGCACCAGCTGGAACAGCTCAGTGGCTGGGAACAAGAATAATGTGAAAGTTTATTCACTCAAATATCTGCTGTCTGGACCCTAGCTGGGGCTGACCTCTAGCTGGGGCTGCAAAACCTACATAAAATGTCTCCACACTGCTTGGGCTTCCTGACAGGTGTATCTGAGGCAAAGTATATCTTATTTGTCTAATATTACTTCAGTTCTTTCCATTTCTTAGTTTCTTGTGGAAAAGTATCAGGCTGTGGTAAAAGTGGGTATCCTTCCCTTGTTGGTGGAAATATTTTCAACTATTCCCCATTCAAGATGATGTTAGCTTGAGTTTGTCATATATGGACTTTATCAGATTGAGATACTTTCCTTTTGTACCTACATTATTGCACATTTTTTATCATAAAAGACAACACTGTGTTTTGTCAAATACATCTAGTAAAATGATCTTGATTTTTGTCTTCTTTCTGTTAATGTGGTGTTTCACATTTATTAATTTGCATGGGTTGACCCATGCTGGCATCTCAGTGATAAAGCCTACTTAATGATGGTAACTATCTTTTTAACAAGCTATTGTATTTCTTTTGGTATTATTTTGTTGAGGATTTTCACATCTATATTCATCAAGGATTTGGACAATAGTTTTATTTTGATGTCTTTATCTAGCAATTTGGTATCAGGGTAACATTGGCCTAAAAGAGTTTGGAAGTAAGTATTCTTCCCCCCCACCTTGGAATAGTTTGTGGGGATTTGGTATTAGTTCTTTAAAGTCTGGTAGAATTCAGCAGGTTCTTGGCTTTTCCTTATTGGGATTGTTTTTATTACATCTTCAGTATCCTTTCTCATTATTAGTCTGTTTGTATTTTCTAGTTCTTCATGATTCAATAGATGGCATGTATATGCATATTTCTTCTAGGTTGTTCGTTTTTGACATATACTTGTTCATAATAGTCTGTTATGATGCTTTGTATTTATGTGGTGTCAATTATAACATTTCTGATTTTATTTCAGCCTTTTCAGTTTTTCTCTTGATTTGTATTAGTTTGTCAAATTTTTTTCTATTCTCGAAACCAGCTCTGACTTTGGTTGACTTTGTATTGTTTTATTATTCTCTTCTTCTGTTTTCCCCCTCTGATATTTCTTTTCTTCTGATGACTTGGGTTGTAATATAAACTAATTGTAATAATATTAGTTGAAATATATACAATACTTTTAATACATACTAAAATTTAAATTTAAATTTAAAAAAGTAAAGTATCGGGCGATTTTGCTTTTCTGCCTAAAAGAGCATCCTTAGAAGAACTAAATGTGATTTTAGCACAAAAGCCAAATAAGAGAACTTTCCAAAGTGGCAGTGCATATGGAGACTGTAAAAACAGGGAAATGGTAAAAACATAAATCTCAGGTCACCTTGAACTGTGGAGTAAAATTTCCCCAGTTCCCCCAGCCCTACTCTATGGCCTTTGTTCTGCCCTAGTTCTTTTGAATTTCATTTTCATTCATGGAAACTCCTTTCTCTTTCCACCTTTTCCTGCTTTCTCTTAAGTTCAATTATCAAATCTAGACTAGTATTATTTTCACTAAAATGTTTCCTTTCAAGTAAAGAACTAAAGCTATTTTCCACCAAAGTGCTTCCCTTGTTGCATTGCAAAATTCACCTCAACCAAGCTGACCATCTATAAACTTCCTTTACATAAAGAGAACACACTGGGCATAAAGAATTCCAGCAAACATTGCTTTAAGTGGGAACATGTCCAAACATGTGGGTGCCAACTTCTCCCAGAACTTTGGGTACTGGAAAGCCCTAAAGCAGAAGTGTGAATTAAGTAGAGTTTCTTTTAGCTAATTTCCCACATTTCCTTTCAGTGGCTTTGTCCCCTCCCAACCACTGAAGTCTTTCACCTAGCTCTTGGTTGCCTAGAACTGCTCACAGTCAGCCTCACAAGGCAATTCCCTGTTCCTTTAAATTCTACCTCTCACATCAGCAGCTTAATATATTCTTCCATACTGGAATATTAGTACTTATTGATGGCTAAACAAATTCTTTCCATTCTTAAAATTAAAAGAAAAAGGTATCTAGAAATGATTGATGCTTTTATTCATCTCAGCAGACCAGGAGTTCAGAGCATTTAGCCAGACCATGCCGTATAGTCTAAATCACACAAGACTAAAAACTCTGGTACAATCCTAATCATCTTCCTCTGTCATAAATAAGTGAATGAGCCAGTCTTTCTGAATACTCTGCCCCGTTATTACTGATCCTACATTCCTGTGAGTCAGCACATTGGGACTCTGACACATTGACTCTGACACCTTGCACTGACTTTGGCTATACTGCCAATATGCTTTTGTATTCATGTTGACCTTCTCCGCTACACCCTGTACTCCCCACGACAGCCACCATTTTCCAGATGGAAGTCAGGTTGTTACCCTTCTGCTCGAAACCGTTCATCAGTCCCATGCCTTACAAGTAAAAACAGAGCTGACAGTGCCGTCCACCACAGCCAGTACCTCTCAGATCTTCTCCTCTTCCTTCCATCAGACAACTTTCTCTAGAACCTAAGTTTCGTGGAATTTTTGTCAATTTTGTTCACTGATGTAACTTCAATACTTCTAAATCAGGCTAGCAAGTCATTGGTGCTCAACAGAGATGTATTTAATGAAAACAAAATTGGCTATTTTTCTCACTTTCTATCTTAAGTTCCCTAGGTAAATGAGTGAGCCTTTTTCATGTTCCAAAATTAGTGTCAGATATGAATATGGACTTTGGTCAGCTATATGGTTCACAGAAAGTTTCTCTTCATCATGGGGTAAAAATTTTGAAAGTTCATTATTCTTCCTCCAGTAGCCTTTGGTGATCCGATGCAATTTGAATATATTTTTATGTCCTGTGCTTACTTACTGTGATTACACTATTTCTGGGCACAATGTCTCCTCTCTAAATGCCAATGCAATTTGAATCCGGCATAGCTCAATGGATTTGGGTGATGAAAAATTATTTGAAAATAAACAGGCCTGGATGATTTAGTCCCTTAACATCTTGTTCAAATATTTGCTTCATAATATAGTGACGTTATGGAACTGTGACAATGCAGTCACAGATGTGCAGGCAAATGTGAATGTGGGTTTATATTGTGATTCTCCAAAATTTTTCAGTATCAGTTGTGTGGCAAAATGTTTCAGTCATAGTGTTCATCAGTTGCTTATTGGACTTCAAATTCACGAAACATCAAAGGGTTTTTACACAAACTTGCACTTAGTGGTGCTCAGGAGAAAATGAAAACAGAGGAACCAGTATCACCTTTTCAAATACCAAGTATCCAAGGTGAGTCCCACCGTGTACTTCTGCCTAATTACAGATGGTGTTTTTTATTTAGCAGAATACAAAGACCATTGTCACAGGGGTCAGTCTTGCTAGTAGAGAGTTCTCAAAAGCATTCAGTCCGGAAATATGCATTGGCATTACCCACACCTAAGAGAGCTGTGATTGGCTCTCCAGGCCATTCACACCTTATTCTACTGCTTTTTCACAGAAATGGATTAAGAAGGTACAAGTCTATACCTGTGCCAACACATATAAAAGGAAATCAAAGGGGAACTGAAAGCAGGCATTGAATATATCAGATTCCTTTTAGGCATGATGCCCAAATTTCAACAGAACCACTCCTTAAATTCCTTTCGACCTGCACTGAGGATCCCTTCCAGCTCACATATTCTATGCTTCACTGATTCTTTCAGACCCTTAGGATATTAACGTAAACTAATTTGCGTGGCTGAATTAAGATGAGGTTTCTGATGCTTAAACAGTGACAATTTCATGGTGCAAGAAATATGGGGACAAGAAGGCTAATCTAGTGGGAAAGAGCTTATCCCATCAGGACTTTTCTTTTTAAAAAGCAGCAGAGACTTTGTTCAGGTCTAAGCAACTCAAATTTCCCCTGAGGCTGCCAACCTTTCAACATCGGGAGGGCATGGTTGCAGGAACAGAAAGAAAAGGGGAAACAGCCACACAAAAGATAGTCGGGCATGCCAAGGGAGAGAAAAATAAAGGGTGATGTTCCACAACCACCAGGATGTTAGCATAATCTGCTTCATTGTTTTATCTAGTCAAGCTAAAGTCCATGGGGTAAATGGAAGAAATGTTGGTTTTGAAGTCAGGGAGCCTATGCAGTCAACTAGCTGGTACAAGTGTCCTCAGTTCTCTGAGGGTTATTCTCTTTAAGTGTAAAAGGAAGGAATTCAGCTCTGAAGAGTAGGATGTGTGTGAAAAATAGAATACCTGGGTTTCAGTCCTGCCTGAGTGCGTGTGTGTGTGTGTGTGTGTGAGAGAGAGAGAGAGAGAGAGAGAGAGAGAGATATTTAAGGCAAATTACTTCCACCTTAGATCTCAGTTTTTTTAATCTGCAAATGGGGAAAAAATATCTAGCTCAAAATGTAGTTATTCAACTGAAATAAAAAATTCATAACATCATTTGTTACCTAAAAAATTATTGATAAATATTTTTTTAAAAAATAACAGATACTTTTTGAAAATTTTTTAAAATTATTTATTTATTTATTACAGACCGCATTTTGATTCATTGTACACAAACAGGGTACGTCATTTCGTTTCTGTGGTTGTACACGATGTAGATTCTTACCATTTGTGTAATCATACATGTACACGGGGTAATGATGTCTGTCTCATTTCCATGAGTTTTCGTACCCCCCTCCCTCTCATTTCCTTCTACATAATCTAAAGTTCCTCCATTCTTTTCTCACTCTCCACCTCCATTATATATCATCATCCACTTTCCAGGGAAAACATTCATGTTGTTCCAGGGATTGAACCCAAGGGTGCTTAACCACTGAACCACGTCACCAGTCCTTTTTTATTATTTTATTTTGAGTCAGGGTCTCTCTCAGTTGCTTGGAGCCTCTCTAAATTGCTAAGGCAGACTTTGAACCTGCGATCCTCCTGCCTTCAACTTCTGAGCCTCCAGGATTTCCAGCAAGGCGCTGCCATCCCCAGAAGAAAATCTTAAATCTAATCTTAGGGAGCGGAGTCAGAAAGAAGATAAAATGGCAGGAAATAAAGATATGAGAAAACTCTAAAATTCTAGTTGTCATTATTGCATGTGATGCTATTGATCCTAAATTGGACATAGGAGATTAGTCAGTGTTACATACATGCAAAACATTTCTTTAAAAAAGGAGGGAGGGGCAAGCATTTTCAATGTCCCAGTCTGCAAGAAATCATGAGTTCTGGGCACTTTTGAAAGCAATGGGGAAAGCAGACCGAAGTAAACAGCTGGCCTCCTCCAGAGAGAGGCCAAGAATATAAATTACCCAGCTCAAGATGTGTGGTGCTCTTGATTTCAATCTGAGCTAATAGTCGGGTGTAAGAGATCTGCCCTGAAGATATGCAGCAGGGCACAATTCCAGCTGGCAGAAGTTTTTAGTACAAGTAGAAGTTTAGCCTTTGCTGTAGTTATGGGTAGGTGGTTCCAAAAGAGGTGTCCAAAACAGAAGCCATGCCTGGGGTCCAAGAGCTGGTCCAGGGACTTAGGATCCCTATCTAAGAGGCAAGTCGAAGCCAAGACAGTGACTGGAATGGGAACTAGATGTTGAAGTCCCAAGTAGAAGACTAGCCAGGAGACCAGATCACCCCTGGGAAGGAAAACGCATTAGCTTTTCTTCTTTGTGACGAAAATACCCTGAGATAAGCAACTGAAAGGAGGGAAGATTTATTTTGGCTCATGGTTTCATAGGTTTCAGTTCATGGTCACTTGTCTCAGTTGCTCCTGGACCAGGGTGAGTGAGGTAGAACATCATGGCAGGGAGCATGTAGCAAAGCTGCTCCCCTCATGGCAACCAGGAAGTAGAGAGAGAGAGAAGAGGCAGGGGTCCCAATATACTCTTCAAGGGCACACCCACAAATACCAACTTTCTCTAAGTAGGCCTCACCTCCTTAAGGTTGCTCCACCTATTCATAATGTCACAGGTTAGTGACCAAGTCTTCGGCACATGCGATTTGGGGGACATTTCAGATCCGAATCATAATAGACACCAACCCAGAAGCAAAAGAGCTGCATATATCCCCACATCCCAGCCTCTCACTGATTTAAGGATTAAATAATTCCAAGCCTGCAGGTGGGAGAGCTTTAGGACCCACAGCTGTAGAAAATGGCACTGGCCCTAATTGGTAACATCTGCAGATGTATCCAGGCACTTTGCCTCCAGTTGTAACACATCCCCAACACTAAGCAACCACAAATATTACCTAAGTCCCAGATACTATCTAACCATCTCCAGTAGAATGTGAGATGTCAGTGAACAGGGGGATTTACGACCATAAAGACCCTGTTGAAAGAAATAAGAAGAAGGTGACAATATAGAAGGCAAGTTTCAGATACTGTCTAAAGAGGTTGCTCATGCAGGTGAGTACCAGATGTATCTCACACTAACTCACTCCATTGTCGCCAATTGCAATTATTCCACAAAACTAAAGGTAAAGGGACATTTAGATTCCAAATCCAACCTACAGGCATGTGGCAGAGCCTGGAGGCAGTATTTAGTTTTCCAACTAAAGAGGAAGAGCAAGTACAGATGCAGTAATTAGCTCTGCCAACCAGAAAGCAGTAAGTAATATGGTGTCCAACCAGGCAGGGATGCACACTTAACCCAAAGTACTAAGAATCCATATGCAAGTGGAGGAAGTGCCATAGCAGACACAGGAATTCTGATTTTATCAACACTAGGCGCCTGACAAAGGGAGTGAATGATTTGTTTCTAGATGAGATCAAATATTTCATAAGCACAGTTGGAAAAACCTACCAGTTTAAGCTGGCAGTTTTTAACAATACAAACAATTAAATGTTTGGCTAGAAAATTTTTTCAGAACTTTATTTAGGACCTAAGCCAGCTTCAGTAGTTTGAAACAAACACAGTGTGTTTCATTATGGAGCTCAGGAAGTAACATAAAATATTTTCCACAAAATTTGCCTCCAGGTAGTTGTAGTGGAATTCCGTCAGCAATTTCAGTATAATTTGAAAAGAAATAGCAGGCGGTCCCTTTAGCAATTAAAGACACATCTCAAAAGATAAATAAAATGGAGTTAACCCAACTCTAAAGGTAATCAATCCTGCATGGTGCTGAGAGCAGAAAAAAGTAAAAGAGTAAAGGAACAGGAGTGTGGAAGGTACGACAAAATCTTAACAGTCAGGCACACAGCTGAATTAAAAGCAGAATGAGGTGATTGAAGCCCAGATGGAGGACAGTCAAGGGAAATAAACAAATGACAAAATACTAATGAGACTGATACTGGTCCAGAGATGAACCAAGAGAATTTGTTTCTAAGAGCTTTGGACATGATCAGACCACTTCTAGCCATCACAATAGAGAGAAATTGGTCCACCACCCACGTGCAACCCTGCTCCAGGATCTTAAAGGCCACAGTACTCTCAGGTTCCTCCAATGCTCCAAACATTTACCTATTCACAGTTGGTGGATATGAGGCACCATAGTGGAAGGAATAGAACTTCGATTAGAAATCAGAGCGCTTGAGTTTAAAGCTAACTCTGTGAATTCCCAGTTATGTGACCTTGAGGAGATTGCCCCCCACTCTTCTAAATTTCAATACACACAAGCTCTTTCAAAAGGAGACAGGACCTACTTGGTATGAATGTCCTTAGGATTAAGTAAGATAGAGGAAGAGTTAGAGTCCCATGGAACACATTCATGGATTATTGAACATTCTTGAAGGTAGATGTGTGCAAGTCAAAACACTAAGCATTTTACCTATATTACTTCTTAATATAATAATAATCTCTTATATATAATTTAATAAAAATAATATTTCTTAAACTCTTCTGAGATTAAGTTATATATTATCTGATTTCCTAGATGAAAAATTTGAAGATGATTTCTGAGAGTCTCCTTTCCCATTTCAAATGATTATACATAAGCCAGATGGAGACAGAAAAAAATGAAGTCAGTAATTACATATGTAATTTCTTTAATTGTTAACCAAGGACAACATAATCACTAAGAATTTTGAGGAATGGAGCCTAGTACCTTGAGAGTTCCTTGTTCATATCAATTCCACACACTCGCCATTGTTTTCATTTATTTGTCCATTCATTCGTTTGTTTCTCCCCTATGAATTTGGTTAGCTTTGCTGTTTCACTGATATCACTGACTTTACTACTCACCTGCCTGCATCTAAGAATGGACAAGAAATAGAATCCTAATTTTTCTTACTGTGGAACAATTTTAGAGTTTCCTTTAAAAGATTTAACAATCCAGGAATATAGACAAGGCACTAACAAACTGTTAGATCCTCAACATAGAGACAACACATACCAAAACAAACACAAATCTATCACCATTACCAACCATCTGTGAAATAATGTAATCTTATTTTTAGTGATCTTAAGTTGTCAAATTCTCTTACAATTGTTGAGAAGGAATCTCCAATTTGAAGGCATTCATCTCTCAGGTTCTTCCTTCCTTATGAAATAATCTTCATAAAATCCGTGGAAGTAAAGAAAATAGCTTTGGGCCTTCTGATATATCCTAAGAGGAAAATCAGCCTGCTACCCAACAGACACAAAGCAAGTGACAGTAATTTGAGGGGATCAACATGGTTCATGACTTATCTGTGACCCATCTGCAGTTATTGTCATTTCAGGGAATGTCTATCCTGTTTGCTCTGCCTGAAGGATATTCTCTATCCAGTTATTAAAACACAGCCACTGTACAGTGAAGCATTTTCATTTATTACTCCAAGGAAATCAACATCACCCAGTCTCACCAGAGTTATGTGAACTTCCTGTCATGTCAAAGTCTTCAGAGGGGTAGACAGTAATCTAGATTCCACATCCACTTAGACACTCATATTTTGTTGATGCTTTTTGTTTCTGTTTTGAGTGTGGTCCCTGGCCATAATTCAGTGGAATCTCCTAGAAAATAGAGAGACAGTGAGTGAGTGACTGAGTGAGAAAAGAAAATAGAAGTCAGTGAGTCATGTGGACCAACACCAGAAATACAAAACTTCAAGCCCAGCCCATGATTATCGTATCAGAACCCACAAAATCACCAAGATTGCAGGAGATGTGTATATGCATTAACACATATACACATATGTTCTATGCTTGGGGCTCAACCTTTAACTTATGACAGTTGAGAATCTTGCCACAAATTAAAATGAATTGTACAGGGAAGCATGAGCTGAGGAATTATGTCAGGAGTGTTCAGTATCATGAAATCCAATATTGGTTGGTGAGAAGATAGATAAAGGAAGGCAGGGCTTTGGTCCCATGCAGAAGAGGAAATATGGCTTTTTATTCACGATTGCAGCTTGGGTGGAAGGATTTCCTCAATAACCTTATCTGGGAGGCAACACCAAGACTAAGTCTTACTTCCTTTTCTTAAACTAGCATTTTCCGAGAAAGCAGAGAGGCATGCTAACTGCCACAGAAAGGCCATATTCTTCTTCCCTCGACTGAAAGTTTTTATTCTTATAACAGGCCCCAGGGGGAAAAAAAATCTCTTTCTTCTGACTCTATCCATGGATGACTTATCCAACAGAACAATTTTTGATGTGGGAGTCACTACTCTGGTAAGAGTTGTAGTGGAATATTTAGGAGCAGGTGTGTTTGGTTTATAGTTAACTCGTTGGTTGAGGCTGATAAAAACAGCCATTCAGGCTAGAAAGTAAGAAAATAAATTTGTGGGAAATGGAGGTGAGAGATTCTTTGATACATTCCCTGTATTCACTGCATTCATAAATTAAAATCTTTTCTCATCTGTTCTTTGTTCCAGGGGCTGATTCCTGCAACCTACATTTCTCAGCATTATTAGCCATGGCTTCCACTTAAATTTGACCAATGAGACCAGAAGGGAATTGAAGGGACAGAGGAGGGGAAAAACCACAGAATTTCTCTCCTGGCTCTACTTTGAAATCATCTCTTTTTTCCCACCATTTTTCCATCTCTTTCAAGGGACTCCTTTCACCATGGTTCCATCTCTGGCTTAGCATGGTCCCTGTCATGGTGTTTTAGTCAACTTTTTCATCTCTCTGGCCAAAATATTTGACAAGAAGGTCTTAGAGGAGGACAAATTTATTTAGGGCTCATGGTTTTAAAGGTCTCAGTTCATGGACAGTCAATTCCATTGCTCTGGACCTGAAATGAAGCGGTACATCACGGGGGGAGGGTCCAGCGTGGCACAATCAGGAAGCAGAGGGAGAGGAAGGAGGAGGGGCAGCAGGAAGAATAACCCTTCCAAGGAATTCCCTACTCACTTCCTCCAGCCAGGTTCTACCTACCCAGGCTCTGCCACTCAATTATTTCATTCAAAGTAGGGTAAACTGATTAGGTTATGGCTGTCACAGTCCAATCATCCCAGTTCTGAATATTCCTGCATTAATAGGAGTTTTTGAGAGACACCTCATATCCAAACCATAATACATGGTAATCCCAATTCTTTCCCAGTAGACCCACTCTTGTATTCTGGTAAGATCACCTCCTTCAATTTTAATTGCACCAAAGGGGCTAGGAGTAGCATCCTATTATTGCATTTTAAGCTCTTCCCAAATCTATTAAACTTGTTCCTCCTATTAAATTCTTTCTACAGCACAATTTAGAATGGCTTCCATTTGACTGACCTCACCCTAATACATTGACCTTATATTCTACAAGCTTAAGTATCTAGGGCCCTTTCCTTAAGAAATCTAGTCTAGTAGGAAATATTGAAGTCAACCTTCAGGTTCAGACTGAGGATCATAGAATTTTACTACTAGAAAGAACTGTAGGTATAATCTAAGCTTCCCATTTCATGAATGAGCAACTATTCTCCAGGAACATGTATTTTGTCCAGCTTATACAGTTATTAACTGGCGATGCCAAGATAAACTGTCCATATGGAGTGTGTTTCCATTGTTCTGTATCTTCTGTGGTGTTTCTACTTTTGTGAAATTGAAGACAAGTTGATTCCAAAAGTTCTATAGAGATATACATTTCAGTGTTATTAGCCAAAGTTATTTTAGAGGAAGTCAATGAGAAACTTTAGGGTTATATGTTTAAGTTTATACCAAATTTAAGAAACTTATCAAATATAGTTAAAATTAACTATGAGAACCTAAGTTAATATAATGGAAGGTATTCATTCATTTTCATCTGAAGATAAAAGAGATTTATAAAAGATGTATTTTTTTTAAGTAGGAAGAAAAAGAGAAATGAAACCATAAGATAACCAATGATAATTCTTGGTGGGAGGTGAGTGGGCGAGAATGACTTCAAAGCTGTGTAAACATGACAGGTAAGAATTCAGTCAAGCAAGGTGGGATTTATGAGAAAATAATACAATATTTATTTTAAGAGAGAAAGAAACATTGCTGAATAAACACCCTAAGAAACTAATGGAAAATAGGAAAATAAATGTTTATATTCTTGTATAAGTCACAATGCTATAAAGGCTGCATAAAATCATCCAGGTAAAAAAATCACTTTAGAGTAGAGATCAATAGACAAGATAAGACTGAAAAAGGGATAAAGTTATTCTTGTATATCTGGCATTTAAAGCAGTTCTGGATAGGTGATACAATGTATTTAAGAGCATAAAACCACTTATGTTCAAATATAAGTTCTACATTTACTTGTGTACATTTTTAGGGTAGTCCAGGATGAAAAAAAAAAAAATGGACATAAAAGGTTTTATGGTTCAAACCAGGAGAAATTTCTCACTCAAAGGACAGTCCAAGTTGAGTTTTTCTGATAAGAAACAGCTCAAGAATGGAGTATGACGTGTAGTTAGCCATATCGTATGAACCTAAGGTTATTTTCTTAACTTTTCTGGACCTCTGGGATTTTTTCTTTTGTAATATCAGAATAATAACAGTGTTCCTGCATGTAAAATATTTAGAAGAGTAGTACATGTTCAATAAAAATCAGTTTTTTATTATCGTGACAATGACAATTATTAGTAGTAGTACAGGTTGACTCTTTTTGAAGTTCTGCCTAATACTGATAACTCCATATACATTAAAGATGTAGAAATGTCTACTCTCTAAATTTTGTTTCCCAAGGACACTGGTTCTTAAACATCAGTATACATCAAGATCACTGGAAAGTTTCTTAGAGCCCACATCCCTGTGCCCCATCTGAAGAACTTCCGATCTTGTGAGTCTGAAGAAACTGAGATTTTTCAGTTCTAATAAATTCCAAGCGATGTTGATGCTTCTGGTCAGGAGACCACACTCTGAGAATCATCACCACAGAACAGGAGACTCAAAAAGCTTGAGCCCAGAAAGTTTGAAAAAGACCCAAATGACTACACAATCTAAACTGAATAATTAACTTCCTTACCCTGTCTTACCGTTTACCATATCTTATTATGTCTGTTGTGTAGTGTTTTGTCTCTCTTATCTTTTAGCTTACATTTTGTAGAGGATCAGTGAATCAGTACACGTCATTATATGACACCCTGGCCCACACCCACCACACACACACACACACAAACACACACTCTGAGACCTTCAGACTCCTCTAGAGAAAAGAAATCCGCTTCTTGGTAACTTAGTCACATATTATGTAATGTTTATTTCCTACGGTCTGCAAATCATGATTTAGACACTTTCCAAAATGTACAAATGAACTCATCATCCATGTTGTAAGAAGCCATTTTAGTGTGCCGGTATTACTTAGTATAAATTTATCAACCTCCTGACCCCATTTTGTATATGCTTATGGTGTGATGGGCTGACATATCCGACTCCATGAGAATGTTATAGGCCAGACTCTAAGGGAATTGACTAAACAGACTCCATTTTGCTCTGAGACTCCATGTTATGTAGGAAATAAGCTTCTCCCATGGGAACACCTCACCTCTGTGCCCATCATCAGTTACTTGGTGTGACATGTTTAATAATATACAATGGCAACTCCTATGTAGTAAAGAATTGCTCTCTTTTGATTCCTATTGCTCCTAAACAATGTACCATGTGAACAGTGATTGTGTGGATGTTAGTAACCATTCTTCAGTTAGTACCTAGGTAAGGGTAATTCTGACCCACTTCCACCTCTGTCTATGATCTCATGATGTTAATATGTAATTTCGAATCATAGCAACAGACACTTATGATTAATGTGATTTTTGGTATAAGAACCCCTACAACTCTATGGTCAGGTTTCTTCTCCCAATAGCCATTTTTTGGGGCATTGTGTGAGACAGTCAGCTAGCCGGCTTAATAAAGACTCTCAAATTTGGACTTCTTAGTGGTGATCGGTCTGTTCTTAAGTTGTGCCCCATAACAATGGGATGCAAACAAAACTTTGATATGTGTTTGAGAATCAACTATAAGAATATGGCAGCAAGAAAAGCCCAGGACCAGACGGATTCTCAGCTGAGTTCTACAAGACCTTCAAAGAACTCATTCCAATACTTCTCAAACTATTCCAGGAAATAGAAAAGGAGGGTACCCTACCAAACTCATTCTATGAAGCTAATATCACCCTCATACCTAAACCAGGAAAAGACACATCAAGGAAAGAAAATTTTAGACCAATATCCTTGATGAATATAGATGCTAAGATCCTTAACAAAACATTGGCAAACCGTATCCAAAAACATATTAAGAAAATTGTGCACCACGATCAAGTGGGGTTCATTCCTGGAATGCAAGGATGGTTTAACATCCATAAATCAATAAACGTAATCCATCATGTCAATAGACTTAAGGATAAGAATCATATGGTTATTTCAATTGACACAGAAAAAGCATTTGACAATATACAACACCCCTTCATGCTGAAAACACTAGAAAAAATAGGGATAGTAGGAACATACCTGAACATTGTAAAGGCTATTTATGCTAAGCCCATGGCCAACATCATTCTTAATGGAGAAAAGCTGAAACCATTCCCTTTAAAAACGGGAACAAGACAGGGATGTCCTCTTTCACCACTTCTATTCAACATTGTCCTCGAAACTCTAGCCAGAGCAATTAGGCAGACTAAAGAAATTAAAAGGATACGAATAGGAAAAGAGGAACTTAAGCTGTCACTATTTGCCAATGACATGATTCTATATTTAGAGGATCCAAAAACCTCCTCTAGAAAACTTCTAGACCTCATCAATGAATTCAGGAAAATAGCAGGCTATAAAATCAACACGCATAAATCTACAGCATTTTTATACACAAGTGATGAAACAGCTGAAAGGGAAATGAGGAAAACAACTTCATTTGCAATAGCCTCAAAAAAAATAAAATACTTGGGTATCAATCTAATCAAAGAGGTAAAAGATCTCTACAATGAAAACTACAAAACACTGAAGAAAGAAATTAAGGAAACCTTAGAAGATGAAAAGATCTCCCATGTTCTTGGATATGCAGAATTAATATTGTCAAAATGACCATACTACCAAAAGTGCTATACAGATTCAATGCAATTCCAATTAAAATCCCAATGATGTACCTCACAGAAATAGAGCAAGCAATCATGAAATTCATCTGGAAGAATAAGAAACCCAGAATAGCTAAAGCAATCCTTAGCAGGAAGAATGAAACGGGTATTGCAATACCAGAACTTCAACTATACTACAAAGCAATAGTAACAAAAACAGCATGGTATTGGCACCAAAATAGACAGGTAGATCAATGGTACAGAATAGAGGACACGGACACAAACCCAAATAAATACAATTTTCTCATACTAGACAAAGGTGCCAAAAATATGCAATGGAGAAAAGATAGCCTCTTCAACAAATGGTGCTGGGAAAACTGGAAATCCATATGCAACAGAATGAAACTAAACCCCTATCTCTCACCCTGCACAAAACTCAACTCACAATGGATCAAGGACCTTGAAATCAGACCAGAGACCCTGCATCTTATAGAAGAAAAAGTAAGTCCAAATCTTCACCTTGTTGGCTTAGGATCTGACTTCCTTAAACTTCCTTAACAGGACTCCCATAGCACAAGAAATAAAAGCAAGAATCAATAACTTGGATAGATTCAAACTAAATAGCTTTCTCTCAGCAAAGGAAACTATCAGCAATGCGAAGAGAGAGCCTACAGAGTGGGAGAATATCTTTGCTTCTCATACTTCAGATAGAGCACTAATTTCCAGAATATATAAAGAACTCAAAAAACTCTACACTAAGAATACAAATAACCCAATCAACAAATGGGCTAAGGAAATGAACAGACACTTCACAGAAGAAGATGTACAAGCAATCAACAGATATATGAAAAAATGTTCAACATCTTTATTAATAAGAGAAATGCAAATCAAAACTACACTAAGATTCCATCTCACCCCAATTAGAATGGTGATTATCAAGAACACAAGCAACAATAGGTGTTGGAGAGGATGTGGGGAAAACAGTACACTCATACATTGCTGGTGGGACTGCAAATTTGTGCAGTCACTCTGGAAAGCAGTGTGGAGATTCCTTAGAAAACTTGGAATGGACCTACCATTTGACCCAGCTATCCCACTCCTCGGCCTATACCCAAAGGACTTAAAATCAGCATACTACAGAGATACAGCCACATCAATGTTCATAGCTGCTCAATTCACAATAGCCAGACTATGGAACCAACCTAGATGCCCTTCAATTGATGAATGAATAAAGAAATTGTGATATATATATATATATATATATATATATATATATATATATACACAATGGAATATTACTCAGCTATAAAGAATAATAAAATTATGGCATTTGCAGGCAAATGGGTGAAATTGGAGAATATCATGTTAAGTGAGATAAGCCAATCTCAAAAATCCAAAAGAGGAATGATCACACTGATAAGCAGATGATGACACTTAATGGGGGGTGGGAGTGGGACAAGAATGGAGGAAGGAGGGACTGTATAGAGAGAAAAGAGAGGTGGGAGGGGTGGGGGGAAGGAAAAAAATAATGGAATGAATCAAACATCATTACTCTATGTAAATTTATGAATATGTAAATGGTATGCTGTTACTCCATGTACAAACAGAAACAATATGTAGCCCATTTGTTTACAATAAAAATAAATTTAAAAAAAAAGAATGTGGTAAAGGATTTTAAAGGAGGGTTTTGTATTTTCTATTCCCACTGCTTAAAAGAAAAGGTCTAAATTATTTAAGTCTTGGGTGGCAAATTCATGGCAGTTTGAATTTAGCAAGCAAATGTGGCATTTTGCCAGCATGTTATTTGAAAGGTTTTGAATTTGAATGTTTAGCAGGGCCTGGGTGCTTCAGTTAGATTCTGTCCTGACCATTCCCTACTGTCTTATAATCAGCTGATTGCTACTGGCCTGCACTCTAAATATATTTGAATCTGTAACACTTCCTTTGATGACTCATAATCTGTATTTATCATTCCCCACCACCCTCCTCACCTCCAATTTCCCATAAGATTTCCTTTTTGTCACCTAAATCCACTAATTAACTGACAAATATAAAATATGCTTTAGCAATATCAAGCTTGCACTTCTAACACAGGCTCAGTTGACCCCAACCTCTGCCATCTTAATCTATGAAATGAATAATGATAGCATCCCCCAGGATTTCCCCACAAATTGGTGATCCACATAGATATAAGCACAGCCCCATGTGGCTAAAAATCTATAGCACTTTTGGAAAAGGAAATTTTCTATAGGTAAAGTTATAAAATAGGGAAATTATAGAAATTACTAAATTAGAAGGAAAGTCCTCATTACTCACAGGGGTACTAGAGCCAGATACACACCTCAGGGGCTAGAGTTATAGTTTGGGCAGACAGGAGTTATAGTCATAAAGTAATGAACAAAGAAAGGATTTTCAAGTCTGTTAGCTGGAACCAGAAAGTCTGCACCCACATGCCCAGAGTTTTGTTAAGGATTAGCTACTTGATATGGGCAGTAAATAGAACTGGGGTTCTTAGTTTGTGCCAAATACAGAAAAGCAACCAAAGTTAAGATGATTGAAATGATAAAGAAATCCTGTACCGAAATATTAAGTAGGTATTTGTGTATGATCAGTGAACACCAACAAACTCTAATGGAAGCTTCCAGAACCTTCCCACCATGGCTCCTGCATGACTGAGGGCATACACACTAAAGAAGGACTCATTAACAAAATGTATAAAGATACAAGGAAATGTACCACTTTATTCAGCAGGAAAAAATGCAACAAATTAGACTATCCATATTTGGCGAATTAAACAAAATATAGTTTTAAATGATACAGGAGAACTTACGAAATAAGAATAGAATGCATAGGGAAAGAAAGAACGGGCCAATCTGAAAAATAATTATGTAGACATTAGGATATTTTAATCTTTAAACGTTTAAGATACACAACAAATGCTTAATAGAGACTAGACACAGTTGAAAAAAAATTATAAACTTGAAAGTACCAGAGAAATCATCTAGAGTAGAGCAAAAGCAAATAAAAAAAGCTGAACACTCTGTACAGGAAGTTAATTGACATGGATGATAAAAAAACAAAGCCAAGGGGTAACTTTGGTTAAATCTTTGCAAGTGAGTCAGCCTCATGCCATCTGCCATATTCCCTAACCAGATAATCTGTTACTATTTAATGAGCATTGTTCCGTGTGGGATACAGAGGAAAATCATTAGTCTCTGACATCAAAATATTAGGTCAGCTAGCACAATAAGTAGTAGCAATGAGTATATTAAAAATGCAATGTGGGCCAAAGTTAAGGAAACTGCTGCAGAAACAGTAGAAGGTGACGATTTTGGATTTTGGAACAGTACTCCAAGTTTTGCATTGTGCTATCTATGTTTAAGTTTTAGTCGCCCGTCTCAGTGTGTTTGTTTTCTGTCAGGTTATGCCCTCCCCAAACCAACTGAAGGGTCTCTGGGGATGTGTTCCAGAAATTTGCTCAGGTACAATCTACTTGAGTGATCCATCGGCACATTAGGTTTGATAAACCACTCTTTACAGTGGTTTCCATTATATCCCTCTTAAAAGAGGTCCTCTTAGCCCACCCTTAAATTATTTGTCACAAATAAATTGTAGGTCTTATGTAGATAGGACAGTCTCTGTTTCCTTCACATTTTCCAGAAATACCTAATACAGTATTTACAAACAAGAAAAGAGTCATGATCAGTTTACCCGGCTTTTTTTTTTTTTTTTTTTTTTTTTTTTTGGTCGTAGGGATGTACCAGGGATTGAACTCAGGGGCAGTCGGCCACTGAGCCACATCTCCAACCCTACTTTGTATTTCATTTTAGAAACAGGGTCTCACTGAGTTGTTCAGCACTACACTTTTACTGAGGCTGGCTTTGAACTCCCGATCCTCCTGTCTCAGCCTCCCAAACCGCTGGGATTATAGGCCTGTGTCACCATGCCGTTCCCAGCCCTTACCAGCTTTTTATGAAATTCATCAAATCTCCAAAGAATCTGCAATAGCTAACTTTAGACCTTCATAGATCACACTGATACTATCAAAATTACCCTTTCCTCTATGAAATTCAAGAGAAGTATTCAAGAATGATATAGTGTGTGCATGTCTAGTAAGAAAAGTACTGTTACTCTACACTTAGGCTTGGGATGTTATTTATAATGAAGAAAAAACAACGCAATTGGTAGCCTGGATGATAATACATTTTTTAATATCAAATCTGTTAGAGTCAATTTGTACTTCAAGACTCTTACAGCCACTTGATTAGGTTTCCTTCATTTGCTTGTCCACACTGGGACACATTTCATCATGCTCATAAGCCAGAACGAAATTGTCTGTGGTCTTAACCAATCAGGGAGATGAAAGTACAGAACCACAGCAGGAGCAAAAGCCTGCTGTGCCTAATGAAAATGTGAAATTGCAATTCTTCTCCCTAGGTACTCCACCTGCCTCTGCGTCACCAAGGTTGCTCATTCTCTCCTCCTGACCTCCCTGCCCTGGCCAGCGAGTATCTCTGTTCCTGCCCTTTCTGACCTTCTGCTTATCTCTACAGATTTCAGGAGACAGGGTATCTACAATGCTGTAATAGCAGCAATTACAGGTATACTGCAGAAGAAAACAACAAAAGTAACCATTGCATTGCCACTGGCATGAGCCATAGGGTCTCCTCCCTCTCTCTCTCTCTCTCTCTCTTTCTCTCTCTCTCTCTCTCTCTCTCTCTCTCTCTCTCTCTCTCTCTCTCTCTCTCTCTCTCTTTATTTTTTTCCCCACACTGTCCACAACATGATGTGGAAGAGAACAAATCAGAATTCAGTGTAACCAAGTTACATCCACAACATTGAGACGAACAGGCCCAGGGGAGTTGGGAAAAGCAGCGAAGATGTGATTGAAATTTGAGCTCAGATGAGGTTCAGCAAATCTTTGTTTCTCAGTTTTTTATTTTCTGTAAAATAGGGATATTTATAGTGTAATGCTATGGGTCCATTAGAAAGCATGAAAGGCTATTATTCATGAAAGAGCTGGCTGTTGCCCACAAGCAACTGGTCATTTAATAGTTTCATAGTGGTAAGGTAGCATGGGGATACAGAGCATGCCTTAACCTGCTCAGGCTGCCATAATAAAATACATAGATCAGATGATTTAAGCAACAGAAGTTTATTTTCTACAGTGCTGGAGGCTGGAAGTCTGAGGTCAGGGTGCCAGCATGGCCTCTATTGAGGATTCTCTTCCTGACTTCCTGCCTTCTCCTTAAGTTATCAGGTGATGAAGAGCAAGCTCTCCCCTGTCCCTTCTGATAAGGGCACTAACTCCATCATGAGAGCCCCACTTTCCAAATTTCATCTAAACCTAATTACATCCCAAAGGCTCCATCTTCAAATACCCTTGCACTGGCGCTAATCCTTATTCCCTTCGGTAGTATAGTATAACTTTCCCGGACTTAAGAATATGAGCCACTAATGTCCCTAATAGAAGGACCGCTGATCGCTCCTTCGCTACAGATTCAGGTTGAACAGAAGAGGAGATCGTGTTTCATCCTATTACAGAACAACTTCAGTTTACATGGACGAAAACCCTATAAAAATAAAAGCAGTTCTTGTTCTTGATTTATATCATCCACATGTGTTTTTGGGGCTACTAGGACTGAACTAGAGTGCTTTCATATCTCAGCAGAAAGACAGAAAGGGTGGAGTTGTGCCCCCACTTGGGCGAAAAAAGTATATTAAACTCCCTAACCTTCAATATCTAAGAAAGTGAACTTCTCTGAAATAGCATCTTTGCAGATGTAATTAGTTAATATGAGGTCAGAGTGGAGTAGGATGACCCCAAATGGAATGCTCCTGGTATCTCATAAAAGGTGGACATGTAAAGACAGAAATACCAGGAGAAACAGGTGAAGGCAGAGGTTTCAAGTGATGCATCTACAAGCCAAGGAACACGAAGTTTGCCAGCAAACTACCAGAAACCAATAAGTGGTATGGAAAGATTCCCCAAAAGGTTTTAGAGAGAGCATCACACTACCAATATTGTGATTTTGGACGTCTAGTCTCCAGAACTGTGAGGTAATAAATTGCTTAAACCACTCACTGATACTTAGAATAACCCTAGGATAGAATTAAGTAGGGCTCATGACCCAGGGACTGCATAAACAAAGAGAAAGGTCCCCTGCTATTTATTGGGTGATAAATCTATTATTAGACAGTATAAAGGAAGTATGAAGGACAAATGGATGTGACTCAGGACCCTTCCAGCGGATTCAGGTTTTGCCCCTTAAGTAGAGTTCTCAGATCTGAAGGACAATTTTCGGTACTGTGTTTGCTTACCACACAATTTCTGAGATTCTCTGATTCTCAGATATGGAAGTTTATGGTGGAACACTGCACACATCTGTCTGGATTCCCTGTGATGGAACGGTCCGGTCGTTCTGAATCTTCTGAAGCACTCCTTCAGTTGTGCTCTTGGTGATTACTGTTGGAGGAGGTATGAAGTTACTGCTGGTTTACTACACAGAGCATCGGGTTGACCTACCAGCATGCCACTGTCCTTTGCATAAACCCTCTTGCCCTCGACATACCCAGTGCCCTTTCTCCCAACACTAGGCACCCCTTCTGGCAAAGCAGTGGGCCCAGGAAGTTACGTACTTGAGCCCTCTTCTTAGCTCATAATCCTGTTAACCTACTTTTTCCATTACCATGCAATTTCCAGACCTCTTTCCTGAAACCTCAGGATAACTTTGGACTTGCCTTCTGCCCTCACTTGCTTGGCATAATGACAAACAGAGCAGAACCCTCTCAGATGCCATGTCTCTGCTGACTGACCCTCCATATCCTGGACCAGCCCCAGACCAAGACAAATGTCCCCTGAATGGTTAAACCTTAGATGAGGGCAAAAGAGCTGACATGGCTCATAAGTTATTTATTTGTGCCTCTGCCTCTACTTACTGTACTACCACAGCAACCTACTAGATGGAGTTAGTCCACAGCCTTAGAATACAACAAAACAGCTAGCTCACACACTGCTTGATGGACTAAAAGTTTGTGTCCACACAAATACATATGTTGAATTCCTAATCCCCACATGCTTTGGGAATTGAGGCCTTCAGGAGATAATTAGGCTTAGATGAAGTCATGAGGGTAGAACACCCATGACAGGAATAATGTCTTTAATATCTTTATTAGAAAAGGAAGGGACTAGAATCTGTCCCCCCTCTTTCTCTCTCTCTCTGCCATGTCAGGCTACAGCAATGAGACAACCATCTACAAGCTAAGAAGAGGATCCCCACCATATTCCAATCATGCTGGCACAGTTTTCAAAACTGTGAGAAGTAAATGCCTATTTTTTAAGCCACACAGTCTATATTTTGTTTTAGTGTCCTGTGCTAAGTCACTGATAGACCACCCTTACATATAATCGAGACAGAGTAAGGAGAGAGTGACACAGATAACCAATCAGTTTGTGCCGATGTGAATGTGTTAGTAAGATTTTCATTGCTGTGATGAAATTCCTAAGAAAATCAACTGTAAAAGAAGAAAGGTTTGTTTTAGCTCATGGTTTCAAAGGTTTTAGTTCATGGTTAGTTGGTTACATTGTTTTGGGGCCTCTGGTGAGGTGGAACATCATGGTGGGGAGGAAATGGTCAAAACTGCTCATCTCATGGCAGCCAAGAAGCAGAGAAGGAGAGAGGCAGTGATGAGGACCTCAATGTCACCTTCAAGGACATTTGCCCAGTGACCCAACTTCCTTCCACTTGGACCATCCTCACAAAGGTCCCACCACCTCCCAAAAGTTCGATAGGCTGGCAAGCAATTCTTTAGCATATTTATGAGACTTTGGGGAATATTTAAGATCCAAATGTAACAGTGGGGTTGACAGTCCTTTACCAAAGCGTTGGGTTGAGGAACTGCTGCTGTGATCTGGGAAATGCTCCTGTGAACCCTTTGAACACAGAGATGCTAAGGCTGTCAGGAGGCTGAGAAAGACTGGACACCACAAGGACACTGGGAAGACAAAGAAACTCTGAAAACATGCAGCTTCTTCCTTCTGAAATCTTTTCCCATATTGTTTTGCTTGGCTCTGCTCCTCCCCTCCAGAACCGATAGAATCAACCCAGGTGTTTTATAGCCCAACTGGCTAGGTGAGGGCAGCCGGGCTCAGACAGACAAGGACTTCTCAACATCTGAGTTATGGCTGTAAACCCAGCTGACTCCTCAGATTAAATGTGAGAATGTAAAAGGATGCAATCTCTAAAAGAAGACCAGGATTTAAATTTTTTTTTCATCATATGTTATTCTGGTTTAACATTTCATTCTTTATCCCAAAGTAGTTTTGCTGCCAGAAGTTTGAAGAATCAGAATTACTGTAGTGAAATGTCCCTCAGTCCCATTCAATCTATTTGGTTATGTAGCTGGATATCTGTTTTGTAATCATTTATCACTTTAATAGGAAAGAACTGAAGGGGAAAAAAAAGTGCTTGTTAGGATCTATTTTATTTATTGTAAGAGGTTCTAGCCCCTCAGTCCCAGAAATTGTCTCTTTACCTCTTCTCCTAAGTCATATTTAATTTACTTCAGGAGCAATAACTATTTTGTGTCACATAGTCTATTTAGCAGAGTTGGCTTGTTTTATTACCCAAGACTATTTCCTTCTGTGATATATACTTACTTACAAATTTTGAAGGACTTCTCTTTTTTATAGTGTTTTCTATGCAATCTTGCATTCATAGTCAGTTTCTTAAAAATCAAATACGCCTTAGATGTTAACTTCTAAAGGAAGTATTATTATTTTTGTATCCAAATGATGTGAAATACATGGGTGGAATTAATATGATTCATGACTTTTATTTGTAAAAGAACATCTTGGAAGTTTTGCAAGCCTGTGACCTCATTGAGTTTTTATCATATACTTTGTAATAGATATGCACACTTCAAGCAACTGATGCTGTAGTGGACTGGTATATTACTGAAGATCACATGGGCAGTTAGACTGTAATCTGTGCTTCCCTGTATGCTCCCTGCCTTTTGAAATATTGGATTCTCAGGTTTGCCCATGGGTTCAGGCTGTGAGAGTCTTCCTCAAAGTCTTCCTCAATGGGTTATAAACACTAGTCCCTGAAGAAGAGTGGATGGATGTAATTAGTGGGATCTTAGAAGTTATCATCTTACAAATCAAGCACGTCCTGGGGAATGTGCAGATTCCAGTTACAGGGTTTCTTCTTTTTATTTATTTATTTTAAATTGGCCAATTAAAATATATTTATGCCTATGTTGGGCTAATTAACAGAAGCCTTACACACTTGGTGTATCTGTATGTGTATGTGTGTGGTAAGAACACTTAAAATCTCTCAGCACTTTTTAAGATACAATACATTGTTACTAATTATAAACCATGCTGCCCAATAGAACTCTTGAACTTTTTCCTCTTATCTAACTAAAATGTTGTGTCAATGCAATATTTGTCTTTCTGTATGGGGCTTATTTCTCTTAACATAATAGCCTCGGAAATTCTTCCACCTGCCTTCCATTGTGTATGTATACACATTCATTCTGAGGTAAGATTGAAGAAATAGGAAGAAATGAGACAGAAAGAAGGGCCAATAAAATAGGAGTTTCATTCAGAAGTTCCTGGTCTGTCACCTTCCTAAACCAGTCTTTCTTCTAGGCCTGTTACTCTCAAATTCCTGAAAAATCTGTAAATCTACATGTACACTGTTAATTAACCCCCTGATAATTAGATTAAGCAAAGAGAGATACAATATCTTAAGGAATCTGTCATTTAGGGGACTTTCTGGTGCTATGCATTGATCAGATAAGGAACAGCACATCAGTCAGAGGATCCAGAGATTAACCAGACCACCAGAAACCATCCTGAGATCACCAGATTGATACTGTTATTGCATATGTTCTCCTACCCACCCCCATGAAGTTTCCTTTAAAAGGCAGGGGGAAAAGGCATGGGGGTGGGAAGGAAAGTAGAGTGAAACAGACATTATTACCTATGTACATATATGACTGCATGACTGATGTGATCCTACAATACATACAGTCAGAAAAAAGAGAAATTATACTCCATTTATGTAAGATCTATCAAAATGTATAAATGCATTCTACTGTCATACACAACTAATTAGAACAAATTAAAAATTAATAATAAAAAAAGACATGGGGCAGCTGGGGTTGTGGCTCAGTGGTGGAGTGCTTGCCTAGCACGTGTGGGGCACTGGGTTTGATCCTCAGCACCATATATAAATAAATAAAATGAAGATCCATTGACAACTAAAAAAAATATTAAAAGAAAAAGACATGGAAACCCCCAAAATATATCTTTCTCTCCAGATGGCCTGCATTCTCCCTTGTTTATGTATCTGCTTTCCTAAATAAACCTCCATGTCTCTGACTGATGTGTGCTGAAATTCTTTTCTATTGTGAATGTCAAGAACCCCATTTGTGCTGAGTGGAGTTCCCCCTTCTCTCCTGGAACTCCTTGGACTCTTGTTGAGAGGACTACCTCTTCTCCCATGACCTTTCCATACCTTGGCTATTGTAAATAAATTCCAGCCTGTAAAATATCCACAAAAGAGCTGTGACCAGTCAGAAAGAAAGAATATCAGAATCCTCCATTCAATTAATCAGGTAAATATATGTGACGTAAGTCATCTAGAAATTCTCTGAGATTCTGCAGACTCAATTCAGGTGAAAAAATATTTGGTAAGATATAACTTGAAATCAGTGGAAACCCACTGAATTTGGAAGGTATAGACTAGGAATTTCTGTTGTAGAAGCAACCGGGCACCAGAGTGAATATTCTCTCTGTGGGACAAGGGGAAAACCTCATGTCCTTTAGCTGCCCTGTTCCTTGTAGGATGGCAAGCTCAACTTGGAGTGCTAAATCTATATCCTTAGTAGTGAACAAATTCAGGTTGAGGGTGTCTCCACCTGAAATAGGGAATAACTTCCTCATGTTGAGAATAGAAGCGTGGGAGGCTACCTTCGCTCCTGCTGAGCTGAAGATGGAAGTTTCTTCCATCTTTCTTCAAAGCTGGCTTTGAATAAAACCTATTTTCTACCAATTTGACTTCAAATATTTCTGGAGCAGGGAGTATTCTGGCCTAGCCTCTTTTCTCCCAGGGCAGGTTCTTGTGCTGCCCTCCAACAGTAGGAAAGTGTTTTCCAACACTGGCAAGACTGAATTAGGTATATAGGTGATTAAATTTACATTGTGCATCAGAAGGTTTTGCAGAGTTAGGGAAAAATAAGAATTTAAATCTACTTTAAATGTTTTAAAGGAACTTAATAGATAGTTTTAAATGAAACTAGTTATTTAAATGTTTATTCATTTTAATTTGAGTCGACTGAATGTTTCACTCCCCATAGTGATCCTTAAAGTTTATAAGATTTATAAAGAGTTTAATAAAATTTGTACATGGAATTAAAGGCTTAAGGAAAACCAGGCTATAAACTATCACTTTAATAAACTGAATTCCAATGTAAAATCTCAAGGGATAAATATTCTTTTCTGCTCACAAAAGCCTCTCTCCAGCCCACTGAGGGGGACAGAGGAACTCACTGAGGGGCATTCACATGCATACAGATATTCTTGTCAGGAAAATACCTGTGTGTTCCTGTTGAGTCCATAACCAGTCATCCCTGCCTAGTATATATGGCCTAAAGGGCCACCTGGAGCCACAAATAGCTAGTCTCTCTATCCACTTTTGTTCTATCTCAGCAGGGAGAAAAGGGACAAAGCAGCTGCTCCCTGACTGGCCTGAGTTTGAAGAGAATGCTGAAATGATTAGGACAGAAAAAGGTGAGGAGGAGGGGGGCTGATAGGGTATTTCTTTTGTGAAACATAAAACACCAGACGATTAAGGCGACAGTTTCATCTGGCTCTTGTATCAAGGGGAGAACATTTGTGAAAGAGAAAAATCTCAAAAAAGAAAGAAGTAAATCTGAGATTTTATTAAACAAGGGAGCCATGGAGGAGGGCGGGAGGTGGGCTATATCTTGGCATTGCGGGTATAGGGTGGTCTTAGCATTAGGATAGGCATTTCTCAGAACAGAAAAGTTTGTGACCGGAGGATTTCTCAAACATCCTCACTCTACAGAAGAACAGGACTCAAAGTTTAGCAGTGACATCATAAATATCCCCACAGGAAGTTAATTTTTCAACAATATTTGTGAGTTTAAAAATCAGCTTCCTGGATAAAGTTGAACATTTGATTTTTACTTTGTCTTCTACCTTTAATTATTACTTCCTTTCTTCTTTCCTTTAATATTTGTGCCATACAATGGTTGCACAATCAGAGAGGCATAGGTTGGAGCCAAAGCAACCACAGAGATTCTTGGTCACTGATTCTTGCAATCTCGAAAGAAGAATTTCAGATGAGTCACACATTGTAGCATGCAGAAGTATATTTGGAAAAATGAGAATAACAAAGATAAACTTACAGTATAGGCACCAAGTGACCTACAGCGTCTCCAAAGAGAATGAATTGGCCTTGAGAGAATTAGGGATTCTCAATGGGTTTGAAGTTCTTTGCCCTTGTTCTCTTCCCTTCTACCCTTAAATGGTTAATTATCCTTTGGTATAGTCAAAGGAATTTCCTACATGAGGGTTAGGAGAGTCACAAGGGGTAGTTGTGACATGGTTTTGTGATAAAGGTGGGTCCTGATGACCTGGTCACAAGAGATAGTGGTGACATGGAACCTAGTTCCCTGAAGGATTATAATTAACTATGACTTGGGGGGGTTTGGGCAAACCAGACACCATTTTCCTGAAGTTTGTTTGCTTTGATAAGGTTCCTCATGATTCCCCTAAGGGGTTATGATTATCTGTGGACTGGAGAAGTTTGGACGGTTTAGTTCCCATTTTTCAGATGCTTTCCTGCCTGGTAAGACTTCTCGTGGTCTCAGCTTTTGTAACTAATTTCTCAACAAATATGCTTGAGATCTGCCCTGCACCGCCCTTCATCTGTTCATGGCTGATGAACCTGCCCAACAAAACTAGATCGATTCAAAGTACTTTTAACAAGAAAACATACAAAACAAAATGTCTGCGTTCAGAATTAATGATATATGTTCTTCCAAGAAAAATACAGTCTTTTGTTCTAAGATTATGTTCTCCACTTTTTTCTTATGAGAGATTCATGTGATGTATGAAAAGATGGTGTTATGTGGTATATTTTTATGTGTAATTCTTGAATTACAAATTTATGATAAATCGTAGCATCTTATCAATTTAGTCATTTAAATCAATGAAAAGGAACCATTTTTTTCTGTAGAATAATACAATAAGAGAATCTGGGAAGCCTTAAAATCTTTCAAAGATCCTTTCTGTAGTGCTCTTTTATTATGCAAATAGTCTAAGAGAATTAACGTGTTGTCATTAACACCTCAGTGTGGAAAAGCTTTCTTATCAACTTCCAACTGGGAGGACCTGGGGCAATCAGAGATCACAGAATCTTTTAGAGGGTGAAGGGAGAAAAGGAAGAGGGTCACTTCCCCAGGAGGAGGGGGAAGAACATGCTTAATACCTTTGACTTCCTTTACAACTTTGTCAAAGGCCACCTGTAGGCATGCTTAGAGCTTACCTACAATTTGACATTTTTAATCTCTTGTTCCTATCTGTACAGTAAACAAACAACAAAATTATTCAAGCTCATTGTCATCTAGTCTCACAATAGAAAATTATGGTAGTGATTTGGGAAAGTTGAAAGAGAAGCCCAGGAAAATCAGTCAGGGCAGAGAAATCAGAGCTGGGTTTCAAGACTGATGTCACATGATGAGCAAGAGGAAAGCACCAGCATTCAGCAGTAAGTAGAATTACAGGTTAGAGGTCAATCTTGACAGGTGAAAGACAGAAGTGCATCGGGATACAGAGTTGGTGTCACCTCCCAATGAACTGCACAGAATAAAATACACTGTGAAGATCCAAAGAAGAAAATCAAGACACACACTCAGGGCAAATGGAATCAAAAGGAAACCTAGTCAACTACAGTACATGGTTTTGTTAGGTAGGTTAGTTAGCTATGAAGAGGTGGATAGAGGGAAAGGACAATGAAGGACAGACATTAGCCCTATGCACCAAGAAGAATCTAGGAGCCCTAAAACTGAAACCATGGGGAATCTTATCTGAACAGACAAGCATTGGGAAATGAGATCAGAGCGCTAACCTTCCCTAGGCAGTAGAGAACTATAACCCCAAGAGGAAATTATTACATAAAGTCCTTGAACCCTAACTAAAATAGATAAGTATCAGAAAAGTGGGATCTGATACATAAAGACCCCCACCAATAACCCCTCAAGGGGCACTGTGGTTTCCAGATAAGTATCATCATCATCTCTTACAACCAACTATGTTAAAACCACCCTGTCAACCCGACTATCCAGGCCTTCACAGAAGAAGTTGCTGGGGGTTAATTATCCAAAGGGTCATAAAACAATTTAGGGGAAAGGTCAAGGACTCAGTTTTCTTAAAAACTCCAGCCCTGTGAGCACCACACCATCCTCTTTTCAAGGCAGTGAGTGCAGTCCCTAGGCTATAAATGATCCTCTCTTTTCATTCTCCCTATTAAACATTTTGCTTATTATTCAGTGTTTCTCTCAGATTCTTTCTGGCAAAGTCACTAGAACTAGCACTAGAGGACTACAGTGGCTGCCCTGGCTCAACCCGTCAGCACCCCAGCTCTGACTGTAACAGTTTGATCATGAGAACCATGTTATTAATCAGAATAAGAGGAAGAACTTACAGGTCTATGAGTAGCTACATTTCTCCCATCAGGAAGCTGTTCTAGTCGTTTTTTTCACTGCTGTGACCAGAAGACCTGACAAGAACGATTTCAGAAGAGGAAAAGGTATTCAGCTCACAGTTTTGGAGGTCTCCGTCCATTGCTTTGTGCCTGAGGTAAGGCAGAACATCAAGACAGAAGGGTGTGAAGGAGGAAAGCAGCTCAGGATAAGAGGAAAAAAGGTGTTTTCTGTCAAATTAAAGAGACATTATTTTTGTTAATTTCCTGGGCTATTTTATTGCAACCCAGCTGCCATTCTAAAATTAATATATCCTCAATAGTAATTTTCACCGAAGAGTGTGTGGTCAGTCTCAACCAATGGTTGTGGCCAAGCACACTTGCATCAGGGATAAAGGCCCAGCAGGCCACTTGCTGAACACCTGCTTTTGATTTTGATTGTTGTACACCGTTGTGTGCAGAGAAGTAAAATTCTTGCTTTGCTGACAGAGCTAATTGGTTTCCAAGTGTTTATTTTGGCACTTGGGGTTTCCAGGAACCCCCTTCCCATTAGTTCCAAGAACATGGCACCAGGAAGCAGAGAGGTACTTCTTTGCTCATGAGGGACAAAATATATACCCCAAGGCATGTCCCCAATGACCTACTTCCTCCAGTCACAACCTACCTGCCTACTATTACCACCCAGTTTATCCATTCAACTAAATTAATGCACTGAATAGGTTTCAAGTCTCTCATAATCCAATTATTTTACCTTTAAACTTTTCAGCATTGTCTAACAATGAACTTTTGGGGAATAACTCACATCTAAACCATAACAATCAAACTAGTTTTTGTAACACAGAAGGAGGCTGCCTATAATTTGAGAAGGTGACTCAAGTTTTAGGGATTAGAGGGAAAATAAGCAAGTGGTTTTAAAATCAGAACCAGATGGAAGTTCATCTGGGCACCTTGAATGGAGGTCTAGAGGACATAAGTAGGCACGTTTTGAGGGTCATTAATCCAAAATAAAAGATCACTATCTGTGACCAAAGTCATGAATTTGTTGCATAGTTTCAACCCAAGAAAGGAATTAAAATGTAGGAAAATCTGAGACCATCATAAGAAAGACAAAGTATCTGAATGGAATGGAAGATATGACACAGTCCAAGAATTCCCTAATAACTCCCAGGTCCTCAGATATACTAAGGACAAATAAAATGTAATAAAAAGCAATATAATATATTAGAGATATCCTAATGTCCTAACACATTGACCAAATGGCCAAGCGAGACCTAAAAGTATCTGTACTTTTTCCCCTATTGAGAATCCAGGTATTTCCATGAAAAATTTTATAAAAAGAATCTAGTTGACTATGGCTAAGCAAATAACTTCTAATTTCTCCTGTACAGCATTTGATATTCACCATAATTTTTTAAAGAAGTTCTTTCAGATATGAAAGCATTTCCCTTAGTTTATCACTCTGGTGCCAGTTGAATTGAGTAGGTTCCAGAAACTCTACCTGATTGGTTATAGAGAGATGGGAGTGATGGTTGTAATATAATATAAAGCTGCTCCCCTGCCCTTTATGCTACAGTCATTTCCCCGCCTCCCAACTACTTGTCAGTCTGTGAACATCCTAGCTAGCTATTGGTTCATCAGTCAGCTTGCACGTATCCTTCTCCGTTATTGGTCCCATTAACCCACAGAATTCAACTGCTTAAGGATAGCCCCCGCCATCTTTTCTCATGCTTCCTCTGTCCTACTCACTTTCTTTCTCTCTCCTCCTCACTTTTCCACTCTCTCTTGCGTGCACGCTCTCTCTTTTCCTCTCATTTTCTCTCTTACCCTGCAGGGAGAAGCTCTGTTTGCTTAATAAACCCTCTTAAGTGAGTTCCCGTGTCCGGAGTGGTTTCTGGGTTCTTACAGTGGTAACACGAGGTGAAGGAGATAAGTCTATAAATCGGGCCTACCACTCCAACTCTGTCCTGGCTTAAGTCAATAGCACATGCTATGTTCTCAGCAAACAACCTGTTATCTGCAGGATAAATGCAAGCCCGAAGGCTCCTCCCTGCCGATAAGAATGTAAGCTACCCCGAAAGACTGACTTTTGTGAGCAAGGATTCCAGGGCTCAGGAAGACAGGATTTCACAGGTTTGGACTCCTTCCTAGGCCCTTAAGTGCTCCTTATCAGATCAAAAGGGAGCCAGACTTCCTGGGGCCAACATCTGCATCCTCAGATTTCAGAGGGGGAAGGTTTCCAAATTCACCTAGTTTCAAACACCTTTAAAAGCCCTGAAAAATATGCCATCCTCTCCAGAAATTGCCCATGTCACTCATTGGACTATACTGCATGTTCGTATCTTCCATTTCACTTTTCCAAATAAACTCATGCTTGGTACTCTGTTGCCACCTGCTTAAAATTCTTCCTGCAAGATCAGAAAGAACAGGCAGTCTTTGAGTTCATGAGGTAATAATGTCTGTTTCATTGTACTATTCCTCCTACCCCTACACCTCTTCCATTCCCTTCACTCCACTCTACCTAATATAAGGTAACTCCATTCTTCCCTAGCTGCACCCCACATATGGTGAATTAACATTCGCATATCAGAGAGAACATTCGGCCTTTGTTTTTTTTGGGTTTGGCTTATTTCATTTAGCATGATATTCTCCAACTCCATCCATTTACCAAATGTCATAATTTCATTCTTCTTTAAAGCTGAGTAGTATTCCATCATATATATACATATATATATATGTATATATATGTATATATATATATATACATTTTCTTTATCCATTCATCTTTTGAAGGGCACCTAGGTTGGTTTCATAGTTTAGCTATTGTGCATTGAGCTGCTATAAACATTGATGTTGCTGCATTACTATAACATGCTGATTTTAAGTCCTTTGGTTATAAACAAAGGAGTGGGATAACCAGGTCAAATGGTGGTTCCATTCCAAGTTTTCTGAGGAATCTCCATACTGCTTTCCATAATGGTTACACCATTTTGCAATCCCACTAGCAAAGTGTCTGTGTACCTTTTTCCCCACATCCTCACCAACATTTATTGTTGCTTATATTTTTGATAATTGCCATTCTGATTGGAGTGAGATGAAATCTTAGAGTAGTTCTGATATGACCGCATGACCAATGTGATCCTATAATATGTATAATCAGAAAAATGAGAAATTACACTTCATTTATGTATTGTCTGTCAAAATGTAGAAATGCATTCTACTGTCGAGTACAACTAATTAGAACAAATAAAAAATTAAAAATGAGAACCTGTGTCCTCTTTGGCTCCAGGGTGGAATCCATGGTTACTTTTCACAGGCCTGGCTCCAGAGGTGAGTCTCAGGCTGCAAAACACCATCTCCCTAAAGCAATTATGATCCTCACTTAAGCCATAACTTGACACACAAGGTTGACTTCATTGCAACATGATATGCTACATGCATCAGAGAAAAGGAAAATTACACTAAGAATTATCCTTCTCTCACATAATAGCTCAAATTCTTTGATTAACTTGATATTCTAGAATAAAGAATGGAGAGGAAATAACATTTGTTAGATATCTGATACAGAGTAAACAGGATGTTAAGATGCTTCTACTTGTAATATCTTCATCTACTCCTATTGAGGTAGGATAGAAGAAATTACAACATGGGTAGAACAGAGCCATAAAGAAAGGACAAGAATATAAGATTTAAATTCAGAAATTCTGCATTTACTTTCAGACCCATCATTCACTAAGCCTGTCTCTCGTCCAAGTCTGTTACTCCCAAATTTCTAAGAAATCTCTAAATTCTACAGTACACTGTTAATTAACCCATAATCATTAGATTAAGCAAGGTAAAATATAACATCTTGAAAAACCTATACCTTAGGGGATTTTCTGTTGCTATCTGTTGATCCACTAATGAAAATCATGTCAGCTTGAGGATATGAAGATTGACTGACCAGATTATGAGAACATATCTTGAAATCACCTGAGTGATATTTCTCCATACCTTTCCAAACCCAGTCCTTAACAGGTTTCTTTTTTTTTTTTTTTTTAATCAGATCATACTTTTTAAAAAAAAATTTTACAGACTACATTTTCATTCATTGCACACAAATGGGGTACATCATTTCGTTTCTATGGTTGTACATGATGTAGATTCATATCATTTGTGTAATCATACATGTACATAGGGTAATGATGTCTGTCTCATTCCACCATTTTTCACACACACCCCCTCTCATTTCCCTCTATGTAATCTAAAGTTCCTACATTTTCCTCTCACCCCCATCCTCCCACCCCTATTATATATCATCATCCACTTATCAGGGAAAACATTTGGCCTTTGGTTTTTTGGGATTGGCTTATCTCACTTAGCATGATATTCTCCAGTTCCATCCATTCATCTGCAAATGCCACAATATTATTCTTGCTTGTGGCTGAATAATATTCCATTGTGTACATATACCACAGTTTCTTTATCCATTCATCTGTTGAAGGGCATCTAAGTTGGTTCCACAATATAGCTATTGTGAATTGAGCTGTTAAAAACATTGTTGTGACTGCATCACTGTAGTATGCTAATTTTAAGTTCTTTGGGTATAAACCGAGGAGTGGGATGACTGGGTCAAAAGGTGGGTCCATTTCAAGTTTTCTGAGGAATCTCCACAGTGCTTTCCAGGATGGCTGCACCAATTTGTAACTCCGAAAGCTTTTTCTCGGCAAAGGATACAATCAAGAATGTGAAGAGAGAGCCTACAGAGTGGGAGAAAATCTTGTCCACCCACACTTCAGACAGAGCACTAATCTACAAAATTTATAAAAATGTTACAAAACTTTACACCAAAAATACAAAGAACCCAATCAATAAATGGGCCAAGGAAATGGTCCAATAAATGGACCATACTTTACAGAAGAAGATATACAGGTGATTAATAAATATATGAAAAAGTGTTCAACATCTCTAGTAATTAGAGAAATGTGAATTACAACTCTAAGATTTCATCTTACTTCAATTAGAATGGCTATTATCAAGAACACAGGTTTCTTCTAAAAGAGCCAGGAACCCCCAAATATAACTCTCTCCTGAGATTTCCTACATCTCCTTTGAATGTGTCTTTGCTTTCCTAAATAAACCTGTCTCTGCCTCTGATTGATGTGTGCTATAATTATTTTTAGTCACCTATGCCAAGAACCCCACTGGTTCTGAGTCAAGTTCCCCCTTTTCTCTGGAATTCCTCCAACTCGTCTTCAGAAACACCTGTTCTCCAGGGACACTATTATTTCATTTGTACCACATTATTCCCAGATGAACTATCTCTTTGCATTTCTGGTTAGGCATTTCCACATGTATTATCTCATTTATCCCTCAGAAGAGCCCCTGGATCAGTTGTGTTTATTCTAGTTTTATAAATTGTAAAACTGAGGTTTTGACATATTATCTAACAAGTCACAAATCACAATCAATGAGCACTAAAACAAAATCATTCCAACCTAGACATGCTGGACCAAAAAAAAAAAAAAAAATCTGTGTTTTTCTAGTATTTGTTGAGGGAATTAAGTCTCCAAAGGAGGCATTTTCACAAAATCACCAGCATAAATATGAGGTCATTTCTTGTATTGTATTACTAATTGATATCAATAAAAATATTAGAAAATCGTAAAACAGAAATAAATTCATTTGTACCTTCCCAATTCCATTTCTTCCTTCTGTGATATTGTGAGATAAAAAGAAATGCATATTTGATCTTTATTTCCAGTATCTGGCACAAGATCTTGAGCTCATATTAACTTATTACACCTTAGAAATGAATAAATGAAAATTAAAGAAAACAATGTATTCACAAATAAGGTCATCTTTCAAAGGACTAGGGTTAAGGAATTCAATTTACATTTTGGTGGGCACAACTCAACACAGCAGAACCTTGTTAGACAGAAGTAGATCACATGACCACAATATGCAATCAAGAGAGGAAATGTCATTAGCTAGGATACATTGCCATCCCAAATTAAACCATTGCTGTTACTAAGGAAGAAGAGAATAGATATTGATTATCTGTCTTAACAAGTAAATAGTATTTGCCATTGAACCCATACATAATACCCAGCCACAGCATATAACAAGTAATAGACCCTCACTAGACATGTTTTAAATGAACAAGTGAATGACTGTTCTCAAATTATGTTGATGAGGAAAACAGAGCACATGTTAGCAGGAAAAGTCTATAAACTTGTAAATCTCCATCTTATACTGGAAATTCCAACTTTATCCAGAGAAAATATTCTTCATAGTTCGTTGAGGCATCATAACAATATGGAATGAAGAGCCTGTCAAAAATTCAAAATGGAGCCCTTTTCCATTTCTCCACAAACTGACTGTACCATAAGTCCAGGCAAGGAGACAGGGGGCTTTCTCCCACACCCCACCAGTTGGTAATAAAGACCAGCAAATGTTGGGCTTGCCCAGCAAGTTGCCCAAGGTCAAACTCAAAGAGGTCAAGCAGAAATGTCAGAAAGAAAATCCAATGTGTAGAGCTCCTTGGGATAGAGCAGTGTTTTTTAAAATTTTTAATACATGGCCAACTTTTCCAGATAGAAATTTGGATATACAACTTGTTTTGAAAGTCTAAAGGTCTGTGTAATACTGAGCCCACATAACTACATAGCAATCATTGGCTGAGTCTGAATAGGGGCTGTCCATTTCAGATGGGGCAAGCACTGCCCAGTTTTCCAGGAGCCCCAATTCTCAAAATGCATTCCTTCCTCCTGAATTCTCAAAGCATTCTGGTTGGTCTCTCCTGGCTTAAAATCATCTAGAAAACTTAATTTAAATACTTACATATATGTATATGTCCTCAACTTTAAAGTATTAGTATTTGTTATCAAATAATAAAGGCACTGTATCTATGGATGTGTGACATTAGAAAATAAGCAATCTCTGAATTATGAATCAGGCATATGCTCAGGCTTCTTTCCTGAGCTGCTGGCCATAGAATAATTTTCTTTTCCTATCTTTTTTCTTATCTCATGTTCTAGCACCGTGAACTAGTAAGTTGACAAATGACTAAGGGAAACTAATGTGTGGGACTTAAAGAGAGTATACATGGATATGTCTGTTGACCAATCACTGCAAAAATACTGTATATATTGCTCAGCATTATTCATGGTGCTGGACAGTGGCATAGAAAATAAAAGAGACCTGAATGTCTGCCCTCAGAGAACTTCTTGACCATTGTTTGTGTTTATAGAGAAAGGGGAGAGAAGAGAACAATAAATAAATATTTTAAAACAATAAGTAAAATATTGATGAATAGTTTTAAGAAAAATAAAGAAAGAAAGGTGAATAGGGAAAACTGGGTCATTATAATTAAAATAAGGTCCTCAGACAAAGTGTCACTAAGAAAATGAGGAAACAATCTAAGCATCTTGGGAAGTAAATTTTTAAATAGGAGATAAAACAAGACAGAGGCCATGAGAGCACGACTGGCATGTTCCAGGGATGGAAAGAACTCTAAAGTGTCCGGATGAAAGAGCAAGAGGGAGAACAGGAAGAGGTGAGGCCAGAAAAGTTGTGAGAGGACAAATCATGTAGGTCTGCAGGTCTTTATATGTCATTTGAAGTAGCTTTGCTCTGCTCTGAGGGGACAGAAGCCAACAAGTGTTTAGAAAATAGATAGACCTCCTCGCGTTGAATTTTAAAGGGATCATTTTGGCTGCTGTGTTTGATTAGGTTGTAGGATGCCAAGTGGGGGTGGGGGAGCAGGAATATTACTTCAGGAGAATTTCCAGGCAAGAAAGAATTTTGATTTGGACCCAGAAAAAAGCAATGGGAATGATAAAGAGAAGTCCTCAGATTTGGGATGTATTTTAATGTAGGACTTGCTACTTCAGAAAAATGAGTCAAAGATGACTCCAAAAATTTTTGATCTGAGAAACTGGGAGTAAAGTTTTCTTTTACTAAGATGGAGAGGACTGAAACTGTTCTGTGGAGGCCGGGGGAGTATTCAGGGCTCTCTTAAGAAACAAAATCAGTAGAATACATAGAGAGATGGAGATATGGATATTTCTATAGATATAGAGATTTAAAGAGATTTATCATAAAGTATTAGCTCATGCAATTGTGAAGACACGAGAAGTCCACACTCTGCTCTCTATAAACTGAAAACCTGGGAAAGCAGACCAATGTAGTTTAAAGTTCTAAGAATTGGAGAACTAATGGTGGAGATTCCAGTCCAGATCCAAAGGTCTAAAAACTAGAGGGACTAGGGGCAGAAGATTGGTGTTTCAGTTCATATAATCAGGTGGAGAGCCAATTCAACTCTTCTCTGCACTTCTGTTCTCCTAGACCTTCGCCAGATTAGATGATTCCCACCCTTATCAGGAAGGGCCTCTGTTTTACTTAGTTCAATTCAAATACTAATTTCTTTCAGAGATACTGCCTAGACACAGTCCAAAATATTTAACCAGTTATCTGGGCATTCCATAACTCATTCAAGTTAACACATTAAAATTAACCATAACGAGGGGTCGATCAATTATTTACTTAAGGGCACATAAAGTCTCAGATGCTTATCAGATAATCAGGCTGAAGATAAATTTTGGGATTCTTTTATATAAAGATGGTGATTAAAACCATGAGACTTGACAGTATTGCTAAGAAAATGTGTGAGGAGGAGAAGGAGAATTCTGAGGACCAAACATTCCAGTTAAATACTCCAACACTGAAAGATGGAGAAGATTAAATAAGAATAAGTGGAAGAGTGTGGTGTTCTAGAAACTAGAATAGGGGAATGTAAATTGGATAAGGAAACAACTATGGACATAACCAGTGGAAAGCATATCAAGCAGGAAGTTTAACTATGGGTAAAGTACAGCTGACAGACCGAGGCAGATCAAGATAGAACTGATTATTTGTTTTAAGAAAGGAGAGGATGTTTTGAAAAGAGTTGTGTTGATTGTATGGGTAGAAACGGAACTGTTATAGTTTAGATGTGAGGTGTCCCAAAAAATCTCATGTGTGAGACAATGCAAGAAGGCTTAGAAATGACATGATTGGGTTATGAGAGCTTTATTCCGATCTGTGAATTAATCCCTTGATAGGGATTAACTGAGTAGTAACTGAAAGAAGATAGGGTGTGCTGGAGGAGGTGGGTCACTGGAGGCATGCCTTTGGGGTCTATAGTTTGGCCTTTTTGAGCAGAGTTCTCTCTGTCTCTGCTTCCTGGTACCATGTCACCAACTGCTTTCTTCTGCTCCACTTCCATGATGTTCTAGCCCTCAAAAATGGAATCAGCCATCTGTGGAGTGACACCTTTGAAACCCTGAGCCCCCGAATAAACTTTTCCTTCTAAAATTGTTCTTGTCTTGTCTGTGGTCACCACAGTGAAAAAGCTGAGTAAAACAAGAATCTTGACTCAGAAATGTTCAAGAGAGAAGCTGCACATAATCGGAGACATAGGTATGGAATTGATTTCAACTATTATTCTTTAAAAGGCAATAAAAATTAAGTGAAAAGAGGAGAATAAGGAGTCAAGGGAGGCTTTGTTTGGATTTTGCTTACTTAAAAATGGGTGAAATTTTATGTTTGTGAATTGATTTGATTTGGTATAAAAGGGGAAATAATTAAATCAGGAGCATGGGAAGAAAATGTTCAGGTAGAGTTCTTGACTAGGCAGGTAAGAAGAGAATAGAACAGATACACAAAGGGCTGGTTCACCTTTGTTAGGGACACAGTTCATGCAAATACAGGGAACTGAAAGCATAACATACAGGTGCAGAGTTAGATGCACAGATAGTTAGACATGGAGATGAGAGCTTGTTGACAGTGCCTTCCGATTTGCATTATTTTTGCAGAGTATTAAAATGAGGTAATCAGTTAAGATTAAGTATAAAGGACTAGATGTTTAGAAAAGAGGAAATGTAGGAAAAAATTGATCCAGGAGAGTGATAGGGAATGAGCCAGGGCAATGAAAGAGGACAGATTAGAAGCACTAAGGATCCTCTTGAGATGAGCTGTCATGAATCTACAGTGAGACCAGACAGCCTGGTTTGATATGTTGCTCCAACTGCATTTTCTCTGTATTTTAAAGCACAATGTCAGTGGAGAAACATATTTAAGCAGTTTTGGCATGTGGTCAGGCAAGTCTGATAAAGTGAGATATAAAGAAGAGCTTTAATGCCAAATGGAAACTAACCAGGATAAGGAAACAGGTATGGGCATGACAGGTGTAAAGGAGGGTAAAAAGAGATAGAATCCATACACTACATCCATGTGCTCAAAGACTTGTTGAATTGGGAGTAGTGAGCTGGAAAGGGATGGAAAAATATCTGGAAAATAGGATGCTTACCATTAAGGTCACACAGGTCACTTTGGGGTGATGATGTGGTCTAGGCTGTGGCCACAGGAGTGAATAGCTGTGGAAGGGTAAAGGGCAAGATCCTTAGAAAGGCGGAAGGCAGGGTTTGAGAGAAGATTATTAGAAGGATCATTTTAAAGGATAGTGAAATCACCAAGCATCAGTGAGTCGGACAGACTTTAGAGTCAGTGGACGACAACAAAACGAAAGGGTGACTTATGATATCTTTTGATAAAAGATATTCAAAACTCAGTGATTGCAGGGAGAAAGGAGGGAAAGGAAACTGGAAGCAATTTAATGAGCAAAGACATCTACACCATCCCAGGGTCCATGTCGTAAAGACTGCGGAAAAAGAAAACAGTGGTCACCCCTTGAGTGGACAATAAGGGAAACAGGACTACCATGGAAAGAGATGAAGAAACACTCAGAAAAGAGCTTGAAGAAAGAAGAGAAATAAGCTTTTCATATAATGCTTATAGTTCTTAAATTCCTGAATTCTGGAAGTCAGGGTGAAGATTAAGTAAAATTGGAACTGAGAGAGACAGAAGGAGAATTGTATGAGGTCGACAGTCCAGGGGATGAGCGATGGCATTCCTGCGCAGCTGATATAAACAGAGAAAAGGGGAAAAACGGATCAGTCTACCCAGGTCTGGGATGTGGGTGCCAAAGAGTGACACACTGGCATCAAGGGCAAAATTTAAGAGGATGCCAAAAAAAAAAAAAAAAAAAAAAAATCCACCATCAACAAGAGATGAGAATTTGAAATAAAAACAGGACCAGTAGTGCAGCTTTTCCTTTCCTTCTCAGGCTCCAACGTGGCTAGGCATGGTATTGTTATTAATCCGTGAATTTGGTAATAATTTTGATTTTTTTTAAACACCACTGCATTAAAATGGTATTCCTTGATGATTGAGATTCATGGATGCCCCCCTGAATTTTACCACCAAGGTTAGTATCTCATTGAATTCAAATTCTTCTCTCAGGCTAGAAAGTAGTGGGAAAGGACACCAATGCTTCAAGGATCAGAATTAGTATAAAATGCTGAGTATTGGATGGATGTCTGCTTTCACTTCTTTTGTGGTCATTGTTTTTAGATATGCATGACAGTAGCGTGTATTTTGAAATATTATATGTACATGGAGTACAACCCATTTCAATTAAGATCTGATTCTTGTGGATGTACATAATGTGGAGTTGCCCTAGTCTAATATTCATATATGAGCAAAGGAAACTTATGTCCAATTCATTCTACTGTCTTTCCTATTCCCATCCCCCTCCTTTCCCTTCATTCCCCTTTGTCTAATCTACTGAACTTCTATTCTTCCCCTCCTTACCCTTCCTTGTTATGGGTGAGCATCCACATATTAGAGAAAACATTCAGCCTTTTGTTTTTTGGGACTGCCTTATTTCCTTTAGCATGATATTCTCGAGTTCCATCCATTTACTGGCAAATGCCATAATTGCATTCCTCCTTATGTCTGAGTAAGAGTTCATTATGTCTATATATCACATTTTCTTTATACATTCATCCATCAAAAGCTACCTAAATTGGTTTCATAGTTTAGTTATTGTGAATTGAGCTGCTTTAAACATTGATATGGCTGTGTCACTGTAGTATGAAGATTTTAAGTCCATTGGGTATAAACTGAGGAGTAGAAGAGCTGGGTCAAATATGGTTCCATTCCAAGATTTCTGAGGAGTTTCTATACTGCTTTCCATAGTGGTGGCACCAGCTTGCTGTCCAACCAGCAATGTATGAATGAACAATTTTCCCCACATCTTCACCAATATTTATTGTTAATTATAGTCTTAATAATTGCCATTCTGGCTGGAATGAGATGAAATCTCAGTGTAGTTTTAATTTCATTTCTCTAATTGCTAGGGATGTTGAACATTTTTTAAATTTATTTGTTGATAGATTGTATTTCTTTTTCTGTGAAGGGCCTGTTCAGTTCCTTTACCCATTTATTGATTGGGTTATTTGGTTTTTGTTAGTTTTTTTGTTTTGTTTTATTTGTTTTTGGCATTAAGCTGTTTGAGTTCTTTGTATATCCTGGAGAATAATGCTCTATCTGAAGTGCAGGCGACAAAGATTTCTCCCATTCTGCAGGCTGTCTCTTCATGTTCTTGATTGTTTGCTTTGCTGTGAAGAAACTTCTTAGTTTGATACCATCCCATTTATTGATTCTCAATTTTACTTCTTGCACTTCAGGAATCTTATTGAGTAAGCTACTTCCTGATCTGACATGATGAAGAGTTGGGCATACTTCTTCTTCTAGTAGGCACAGGGGTTCTGGTCTAATGCCTAAGTTCTTGATCAATTCTGTTGAGCTTTGTGCAGGGCAAGAGATAGGGGTTCAATTTTAATGTACTACATATGAATTTCCAGTTTCCAGCACTATTTGTTGAAGAGGTTACCTTTTCTCCAATGTATGTTTATGGTACCTTTGTCTAGTATGCAGTAACTGTATTTATGTAGGTATCTCTCTGTGTTCTCTATTCTGTACCATTGGTCTTCATATCTGTTTTAGTGCCATTATCATGCCATTTTTGTTATTATGGCTCTGTAGTATAAAGTTTGGTATTGTGATGCCTGCTGCTTCACTTTTCTCACTTCTTGTTGTGGCTATTCTGAGCCTCATATTTCTCCAAATTCTTCTATTTCTATGAAGAACTGTCATTGAAATTTTAATAGGATTTTCAATAAATCTCTATAGTACTGTTGGTAGTAAGGCCATTTTGACAATATGAATTCTGCCTATCCAAGAACATGGGAGATCTTTTCATTTTTCAGGTCTTCTTCAATTTCTTTTTTAGTGTTCTATAGTTTTCATTGTAAAGGTCTTTCACCTCTTTTCTTAGAGGTGATTCCCAAGTATGTTTTTTAAATTTATTTTTACTGTAAACAAATGGGATACATGTTGATTCTCTGTACATGGAGTAAAGGCATACCATTTGTGTAATCATACATTTACATAGGGTAATGTTGTTTGAGTCATTCTGTTATTTTTTCCCTACCCCCCAACCCTCCCACCCCCTTTTTCCCTCTATACAGTCCCTCATTTCTCCATTCTTGCCCCCTCCAAACCCCCCTTATGTGTCATCATCCGCTTATCAGCAAGATCATTCTTCCTTTGGTTTTTTGAGATTGGCTTATCTCAGTTAGCATGATATGCTCCAATTTCATCCATTTGCCTACAAATGCCATAATTTTATTATTCTTTATTCTTTTTTATTATTCTTTTTATTCTTTAATTTTATTATTTTATTATTCTTTATTTTATTATACTTTATGGCTGAATAATATTTCATTATATAAATATAACACAGTTTTTTTTTATCCATTCATCAATTGAAGGACATCTACGTTGGTTCCACAATCTGGCTATTGTGAATTGAGCAGCTATGAACATTGTTGTGGCTGCATCTTTGTAGTATTCTGCTTTTAAGTCCTTTGGGTATAGGCCAAGATGTGGGATAGCTGAGTCAAATGGTAGTTCCATTCCAAGCTTTCTGAGGAATCTCCACACTGCTTTCCAGAGTGGCTGCACTAATTTGCAACCCCACCAGCAATGTATGAGCCTACCTTTTTCCCCACATCCTCGCCGACACCTATTGTTGCTTATATTCTTGATAATCACCATTTTAATTGGGGTGAGATGGAATCTTAGGGTAGTTTTAATTTGCATTTCTCTTATTACTAGAGAAGTTGAACATTTTTTCATATGTTTGTTGATTGCTTGTAGATCTTCTGTGAAGTGTCTGTTCATTTCCTTAGCCCATTTGTCAATTGGGTTATTTATATTCTTGGTGTAGAGTTTTTTGAGTTCTTTATAGATTCTAGAGATTAGTGCTCTATCCGAAGTATGGGTGAGCAAAGATATTCTCCCACTCCGTAGACTCTTTCTTCACATTGCTGATAGTTTCCTTTGCTGAGAGAAAGCTTTTTAGTTTGAATCTATCCCAGTTATTGATTCTTGCTTTTATTTTTTGTGCTATGGGAGTCCTGTTAAGGAAATCTGATCCTGGGCCAACATGTTGAAGATTTGGTCCTTGGGAATCAATCTATCAAAAGACCTCTACAATGAGAACTACAGAACACTAAAGAAAGAAATTAAAGAAAACCTTAGAAGATGGAAATATCTCCCATGTTCTTGGATATGCAGAATTAATATTGGCAAAATGACCATACTACCAAAAGTGCTATACAGATTCAATGCAATTCCAATTAAAATCCCAATGATGTACCTTACAGAAATAGAGCAAGCAATCATGAAATTCATCTGGAAGAATAAGAAACCCAGAATAGCTAAAGCAATCCTTAGCAGGAAGAGTGAAGCAGGGAGTATTGTAATACCAGATCTTCAACTATACTACAAAGCAATGGTAACAAAAACGGCATGGTATTGGTACCAAAATAGACAGGTAGATCAATGGTACAGAATAGATGACATCAACACAAACCCAAATAAATACAATTTTCTCATATTAGACAAAGGTGCCAAAAATATGCAATGGAGAAAAGATAGCCTCTTCAACAAATGGTGCTGGGAAACCTGAAATCCATATGCAACAGAATGAAATTAAACCCCTATCTCTCACCCTGCACAAAACTCAACTCAAAGTGGATCAAGGACCTTGGAATCAGACTAGAGACCCTTAATCCAAGTATTTTTTTTAAGTCTATTATGGAATAGTTTTTCTTATTTCTCCTTCAGCTAAGTTCAAGAAGCTTTCTGGTGGAGTATTTGGATCTTCTATATATAGAATCATGTTGCTGTTAAATAGTGATTATTTTTAGAGAGGAAATGCTTTCAGTTTTTCTCCATTTAGAATGATTTTGTTCTTGGGTTTAGCACAAATAGCCTTTACAAGGTATGTTCCTACTCTCCCTAGTTTTCCTAATGTTTTGAGCATAAGTGGATGCTGAATTTTGTCAAAAGCGCTCTGCGTCTATTGAGATAATCATATTGTTCTTGTCTTTAAGTCAATTTGTGTGAAGAATTACTGTTATTAATTTCTGTACATTGAACCAAACTTGTATCCCAGGGATGAACCCCACTTGATCATGGTACTCTATCTTTTAAATATATTATGTATGCAATTTGCCAGAATTTTATTAAAAATTTTTGCATCTATGTTATTTATCAGGGATTTTGCTCTGAAGTTTTCTTTCCTTGATATGTCTGTCTGGTTTTGGTATCATTGTGATACGAGCTTCATAGAATGAGTATGGAAGTGTTCCCTTTTTTTCTATTTCATGGAATAGTTTGAAAAGGATTGGTGTAAATTCTTCTTTTAAGGTCTGGTGGAAATCAACTGAGAATCCATGTGTTCTTGGACTTTTCTTTGTTGGTAAGCTTTTGATGGTGTCTTCAAATTCGTTGCTTGAACTTGATCTGTATAAATTTTCTATTTTCTCCTGATTCAATTTGGTAGGTCAAATGTCTCTAGAAATTTGTTAGTGTCTTCATTATTTTATATTTTATTGGAGTATATATTTTCAAAGTAGTTTCTGATTATCATCTGTATTTCAGTAGTGCCCAGGTGATATTTCCTTTTTCATCATGAATTTTAGTGATTTGCAGTCTTGCTCTCTTTCTCTTCATTAGCATAGCTAAAGGCTTATCAATTTTATTTATTTTTTCAAAACGCCAACTTTTTGTTTTGTTGACTTTTTGAATTTTTGTTTGTTTGTTTGTTTCAATTTCATTGATTTTGGCTCTGATTTTAAATAAGTCCCCTCCTCTACTGCTTTTGTTGTTAATTTATTCTTTTTCTATGACTTTGAAATGTAATTTAGGTTATTTATTTGGTGACTTTTTATTCTTTTAAATAATGTGTTCAGTGCAATGAACTTTAATCATAGAACTGTCTTCATAGTGTCCCAGAGATTTTGATAAGTTGTGTTGCTAGTCTCATTTACTTCTAAGTATTTTTTTAATTTCATCCATGATTTCTTCTGCTATCCATTGGTTATTCAACAGTAGTTCCAAGTGTTAGAGTAGTTTCTATCTTTTATTTTATAATTGATTTCTAATTTTATTCCATTATGAGCTGATAGAATATACTGTATTATCTCTATTTTTTTTTCTATTTCTAAGATTTTGATTTGGGACCAAAATATGGTCTATTCTAGAGAAGGATTCATGTGCTACTGAGTAGGAAATGTATTCAGTCACCAATTGATGAAATATTCTATATATTTCTGTCAAGTCTAAATTATTAATTGTACTTTTTAGAAGCTTTATTTAGTTTTTGTTTGGAATATTTATCCAGGGATCAAAAAAGTGTGTTAAAGTCACCTAGTACTGTTGCATTGTGGTCTACTTGATTCTTGAAATTGAGAAAGGTTTGTTTGCTATATGTAGATGTTCTATTTTTTAGGGCATAAATATTTACAATTGTTATGTCTTGTTGATGTACAATTCCCTTAAGCAATATGAAATGACTTTCTTGGTCCCTTCTAATTAACTTTAGCTGAAAGTCCACTTTATCTGACATGAGAATAGAAACTCCTGCTTATTTATGCGATCCATGTGAATGATATGGTTTTTTCCCATCCTTTCACTTTTCAATCTCTGGATGTCTTTACTTAGGTGAGTCTCTTAGAGACAGCAAATATGTTGGATCTTTTTTTTTTTTTTAATTCAGTCTGACAGTCCATGTCTTTTGTTTAATGAGTTTAGGCCATTTACCTTCAATGTTATTATTGAGATTTGATTTGTATCCCTGGTCATTTGGTTTATTTCTGGTTTTTAATGAATTAGTTTCTCCTTTGATTGACTATTCCTTTAGTGTAATTTCTCCCTTTGCTGCTTTTCACTTTATTGTCCATTTCTTCTACATGAAATATTTTATTGATGATTTTTTATATTGTAGGCTTTCTGGTTATGAATTCTTTTGACTTTCATTTATCACAGAAAATTTTTATTTCATCATCAATTCTGAAGCTTACTTTTTTGGGGTACAGTATTCTTGACCGGCATCAATTTTCTTTCTGAGTTTGATATATATTACTTCAAGAACTCCTAGCTTTGAGGATCTGGGCTGAGAAATCAGCTCAGGTATGGATTGGTTTCCCTCTAAATGTGACCTATCACTTTTCTCTGGCAGCCTTTAAAATTCTATCCTTATTCTGTACATTAGGCATTTTCATAATAATGTGCCTTGTTATAGTACTGTTGTAATTTTGTATATTTGGGGTACTGTTAGCTTCCTGCATTAGGTTTTCCACTTCATTTTTAACATTTGGAAGTTTTTCTGATATTATTTCATTGAAAAGATTGTGCATTCCTTTGGTTTATATCTTTGATCCTTTAACTATCTGGATAAATCTTAAGTTTTGTCTTTTCATGTTATCCTGTATTTATTAGAATTTCTGTTCCAGGTATTTTAGCATCTTTTCTCCATGGTCCACTTTATTTTCAAATTATGTATTTTGTCTTCATTGCCTGAAACTCTGTCTTCCAAGTTGTCTAGTCTGTTGATGGTGGTTTACCAATGAATTTTTTTTTTTTTTTTTGGAGGGGTACTAGTGATTTAACTCAGGAGCACTCAACCACTGAGCCACATCCATAGCCCTACTTTGTATTTTATTTAGAGACAGGTTCTCACTGAGTTTCTCAGCACCTCATCATTGCTGAGGCTGCCTTTGAACTTCTGATACTCCTGTCTCAGCCTTCTGAGCCATTGGAATTACTGTGTGTACCACCATGCCCAGCTTCCAATAAAATTTTATTTTGGTTTATTAATTCCTTAACTTTGAGGATTTCTGGCTGATTCTTCTTCAGGCTCTCTGACCTCTTTTTGAAATGATCTTTCCCTTTTCTCTAATTTCATTTCTTTGTCATCTTTTTCCTCATATCAGTTAAACCATGAATATTCTGAATTCTATTTCTGACATTTCCTCCTCTGTGGTGTCAATGGAGTCTATTGTTGAGGTATTCTGTGTTGTTTGGGATGGTTTGTTCTTTTGTTTGTTTCTACCCATCTGTCTGATGGTTCTGATGCTGTAGAATTTCAGCATTATGAGTTTATAGTGTCCCTCCATGTTATTAGTACCTCACAGATTGTGGGGGTTGGGGACAATGATAGCAACAATCTATGCAAATAATACATAGCAGTAAACTAGGTCCTTACTTCCTATTTTGATATCTAGTGTTAATTGGTACAATATGTAGAAACAGTAAAATCAGTCATTTCCATCAGTAAAAATAATAAATAATCATGTATTAGGTCTAATTTAAAATCAAACAATAGGTATTGTCTATGACTTCTGCCCTATTAATTATTGCTGTAACATTGGTGGTAGCAGCAGAGATTATATATCTCAATTAATATTAAGAGGTATTAAGGGTGATCCAAGATGGTAGACTAGAGGGTGACTGGATTTTCAGTCACTCCAGAACCCAGGATTCAAGAAGGTGAAGCATTGAGAGACTCGGACTAAAATAGAGCCATGGGATGAGTTTCCCCCAACAGGTGAAGCTCGGCCTGGGAGGCAGGCCCGGATAAGGCCGGCTTATCAGAGCAGGGCAGGGCAGCTAGAGTCTTCCCCAGGTAGCCCTGCTCACTCCAGCAGTGGGCTCCTCCCACATGGCCAGCTTCTCGGAGCAGGCACCTGGTGAGAGCCTTTCTGCACAGAACCAGCTCCAAGTCCTGCCAGCGGCAAGCTCCGGCATGCAGGCAGCTTCAGGGACAAGGACAGGGCAGCCAGGGACTTCCTCAAGCAGCCCGGCTCCCTCCAGCGGGAGGCGCCTTTCAAGGCTAGCTTCTCAGAGCAGACCACCCAGTGAGAGCCTTTCTACACAAAGCCAGCCACAAGTCCCGGAGCCAGTGGAGAGCTCTGACCCACAGGCAGCCTCTGGAACCAGGGCAGGGCAGCCAGAGACTTCTCCAGGCAGCTCTGCCCCCTCAGGCCACAGGCTCTCCCCACAGGGCAATCCAAGATGGCGGACTAGAGGGTGACTGCATCTCCAGTCACTCCAGAACCCAGGATTCAAGAAGGGGAGGCATTGAGAGACGTGGACTAAAATAGAGCCATGGGGTGAGTCTCCCCTAATGGGTGAAGCTCGGCCTTGGCAGCAGGCCTGGATAGGGGCAGCTTATCAGAGCTGGGCAGGGCAGCTAGAGTCTTCCCCAGGTAGCCCTGCCACTCCAGCAGTGGGTTCCTCCCACACAGCCAGCTTCTCGGACCAGGCCTCCAAGTGAGAGCCTTTCTGCACAGAACCAGCTCCAAGTCCCACCAGTGGTGAACTCCGGCCCACAGGCAGCTTCAGTGACCAGGACAGGGCAGCCAGGGACTTCCCCAAGCAGCCCGGCTACCTCCAGTGGCAGGCTCCTTTCACGGCCAGCTTCTCAGAGCAGACTGCCCAGTGAGAGCCTTTCCACACAGAGCCAGCTCCAAGCCCTGGAACCAGTAGCAGGCTAAGGGCAGCTTTCTTCAGAAGCACTGCATTATCAAGTTCCTCCAAGACTTCAGGCTACTGAAGGCTGGCAGGTGATACACTGGAAATCTACAAGGACACTATAAGCCAATAGAGGAAATCTGCAATATCTCAGAGTCCCACTGACATCTGACCAATATGAGAAAACAAAGGAAGAAAATGTCCAAAACAAACCTAGATACTATATCAATAAAACCCAATGACAGGGAGATTCAAGATGGCGGACTAGAGGGTGGCTGCGTTTCGTGTTGCTCCAGGACTCAGGACTCAAGAAGAGGAGATATAGAGAGCCTTGGGACCAACTCAAAGCAGTCGGGCGAGAATCTCCCACTGGGCAGCCGTCCCGGACGGGGCAGGAGTCCTGGACGGGGCGGTAGCCCCAAAAGCAGGGATCTTTGCAAAGTAGAACGGCCGGCGAGGCGCCCCTCCCCCCGCCGGAGCAGTGATCGCAGACAGCTGGGAGCATTGAAGAGGGGGCTGCCCAGAGGAGAAGGAGAAATACGGGCTCCGCATGTCGCTTGGAATTGGATCAGCTGCGCCAGGGCTCCGGGCGGCTATCCGGAGGAGCAGCGTGGACTCAGGACTCAAGAAAAGGAGATATTGAGAGACTTGGGACCAACTCAAACCAGCCAGGTGAGTGTTTCCCACTGGGCAGGCGGATGGGGTGGTAGCCCCCGGACAGGGCGGTAGCCCCGAAAGCAGGGATCTTTGCAAAGTAGAACTGCCGGCGAGGCGCCCCTCCCCCCGCCGGAGCAGTGACCGCAGACAGCTGGGAGCATTGAAGAGGTGGCTGTTCACCACAGCGCTTGGACTCGGCGCAACCCACCCGCGCTCTGGGAGGCTGCCCAAAGGAGAAGGTGCTTGGTGAGCTGTTTGGACTGAACGTGACCACCCCTGAACACAGGGGGCTGCCCAGAGGAGAAGGAGAAATACGGGCTCGGCACGTCGCTTGGAATTGGAACAGCTGCGCCAGGGCTCTGGGCGGCTATCCGGTGGAACAGCGTGGTGAGTGGTTTGGTCCCAGAGCATCCGCTCCTGAACATAGGGGGGTTGTCTGGAGAAGGAGGAGGAGCGCGGCGGGGTGCTTGGGCTCGAAGTGACTGCACCAGGGCTACGGGAGGCAGTCGGGACAAGAAGGTGCACAGTGAGTTCTTGGGACTCGTGACGCACCAGATCTCTGGGTAACTGCCTGGTGGAGAAAGTGGTGCATGGTGGGTCACTTGGTCTTAGAGCGACCGCACGGAACAACAGGTGGCTGCCGGAGGAAAAGGCGTGTGGCGGGTCACTGGGACTCGGAGCGATTGTAAGGGGCTCCAGGTGGCTGCTCAGAGGAGGGGCCGCATAGCCAGGCAAAAAGTGCAGAGCAGGGTCCTAGACGGCTTCTTGGTGGAAGGGCCCCACAGACAAACTGAGGGGCGGAGCGAAGGCTCCAGGACTGCAGGCAGCTTCTCTGAGGAGAGGCAGCCGAAAGAGATTCGTTTGTGAAGGGTGAGGCTCCAAGGCCCAGGACGTAGGTCCGGGTCCCTGGGATCATTGCAGAAGAAGGCTGCCCAGCCCAGGCGGTAGTTGTGAATTGAACGGAACCTCTGGGAGGAAAACCGACCAGCGAGACCTCCCCACCGGGTGACTCCTCCCTGTTGGGTGAGGTTCTCCCAAAAGGACCGTAAAATCAGAGACACAGGCCCAAACTGGTCTTGCATCAGCCCACAACCTACTTCCCTTCTGGATGACCATTCATCAGCAAGTGAAGGTACCTCTGCCCACTAGCAGGGAATATACACCACCAGAAGGCCACCACCCCTAGGGAGTCAGCTCCCTTGTGGAGCACTGCATTATCAACTTCCTCCAAGATTTCAGGCTACTGAAGACTAAGAGGGGATATAATAGAAATCTTCAGGGATATTATAAGACAATAGAGGAAATCTGCAATATCACAGTGGTCAACTGATACCTGAACAATATGAGAAAACAAGGAAAGAAAATGCTGCAAACAAATCTAGATGTTACATCAATGAAACCCAACGACAGCATGGCAGAAGAAATGACAGAAAGGGAGTTCAGAATGTACATAATTAAAATGCTCAGGGAAGCAAATGACGAGATGCAAGAGCAAATGCAGGCACTGAATGATCGCACCAATCGACAGTTAAAAGAGCAAATACAGGAAGCAAAAGATCACTTCAATAAAGAGTTAGAGATATTGAAAAAAAAAACCAAACAGAAATCCTTGAAATGAAGGAAACAATAAACCAAATTAAGAACTCCATAGAAAGCATAAGCAATAGAATAGAACACCTGGAAGACAGAACATCAGACATTGAAGATAAAATATTTAACCTTGAAAACAAAGTTGAACAAACAGAGAAGATGGTAAGAAATCATGAACAGAATCTCCAAGAACTATGGGATATCATGAAGAGGCCAAATTTGAGAATTATTGGAATTGAGGAAGGCTTAGAGAAACAGACCAAAGGAATGAACAATCTATTCAATGAAATACTATCAGAAAATTTCCCAAATCTGAAGAATGAAATGGAAGATCAAGTACAAGAGGCTTATAGGACTCCAAATATACAAAATTACAACAGACCCACACCAAGGCACATTATAATGAAAATGCCCAACATACAAAATAAAGACAGAATTTTAAAGGCCGCAAGAGTGAGGAATCAAATTACATTCAGGGGGAAACCAATACGGATATCAGCAGATTTTTCAATCCAGACCCTAAAAGCTAGAAGGGCCTGGAACAACATTTTTCAAGCCCTGAAAGAAAATGGATGCCAACCAAGAATCTTATACCCAGCAAAACTTTCCTTCAAATTTGATGATGAAATAAAATCCTTCCATGATAAACAAAAGCTAAAAGAATTTACAAAAAGAAAGCCAGCATTACAGAACATTCTCAGCAAAATATTCCATGAGGAAGAGATGAAAAACAAAGAAACAAATCAGCAATGGGAGGAACCATCCTAAAGGAATTGTCAAATAAAGGAAGAACCAAGTCGTCTCAAAATAAATAAATAAATAAATAAATAAATAAATAAATAAATAAATAAAATGAACCAAATGACCGGGAATACTAATCATATCTCAATAATAACCCTGAATATTAATGGCCTGAACTCATCAATCAAAAGACATAGACTGGCAGATTGGATCAAAAAGAAAGATCCAACAATATGTTGCCTGCAAGAGACTCACCTGGTAGAAAGAGATACACATAGACTAAAGGTGAAAGGATGGGGGAAAACATATCATGCACATGGACTCAGCAAAAAAGCTGGGGTATCCATCCTCATTACAGATAAGGTGGACTTCAAGTCAAAACTAGTCAAAAGGGATAAAGAAGGTCATTTCATACTGCTTAAGGGAACCATAAATCAGCAAGACATAACAATCATAACCATCTATGCCCCAAACAGTGGCTCATCCATGTATGTCAAACAAATCCTTCTCAATTTCAGAAACCAAATAGACCATAACACAATAATACTAGGTGATTTTAACACGCCTCTCTCACCACTGGACAGATCTTCCAAACAAAAATTGAACAAAGAAACCATAGATCTCAATAACACAATCAATAATTTAGACTTAACGGACATTTATAGAATATACCATCCAACCAAGAGCAAATACACTTTCTTCTCAGCAGCACATGGATCCTTCTCTAAAATAGACCATATATTATGCCACAAAGCTAATGTAAGCAAATACAAGAAGATAGAGACACTACCATGTATTCTATCAGATCATAATGGTTTGAAGTTAGAAATAAATGAAAGAGTAAAAAACAGAAGCTACTCCAACACCTGGAGATTAAACAATATGCTATTACATGATGAATGGATAACAGAAGATATTAGGAAGGAAATTAAAAAATTCCTACAGGTAAATGAGAACAAAGAAACATCATATCAAAATCTTTGGGACACTATGAAAGCAGTACTTAGAGGAAAATTTATTTCATGGAGCGCATTCAATAAAAGAAGTAAAAATCAACAAATAAACAACCTAACACTTCAGCTCAAAGCCCTAGAAAAAGAAGAACAGACCAACATCAAAAGTAGTAGAAGACAGGAAATAGTTAAACTCAGAGCTGAAATCAACGAAATTGAAACAAAAGAAACTATACAAAAAATTGACAAAATAAATAGTTGGTTCTTTGAAAAAATAAACAAAATTGATAAACCCTTAGCCACTCTAACAAAGAGAAGACGAGAGAAAACCCAAATCACCAAAATTCGGAATGAACAAGGAAATATCACAACAGACACGATTGAAATACAAAACATAATTAGAAGCTATTTTGAAAATCTATATTCTAACCAAATAGAAAATTTCGAAGACATCAACAGGTTTCTAGAGACATATGAATTGCCTAAATTGAGCGAGGAGGACATACAAAATTTAAATAGATCAATTTCAAGTAATGAAGTAGAAGAGGTCATCAAAAGCCTACCAACAAAGAAAAGTCCAGGACCAGACGGGTTCTCAGCCGAGTTCTACAAAATCTTTAAAGAAGAGCTCATTCCAATACTTCTCAAAGTATTCCATGAAATAGAAGAGGAGGGTACCCTCCCAAACACATTCTATGAAACCAATATTACCTTGATACCCAAGCCAGACAGAGATAAATCGAGGAAAGAAAATTTCAGACCGATATCATTAATGAACATTGACGCAAAAATTCTCAATAAAATTTTAGCAAATCGCATAAAAAACATATTAAAAAGATAGTGCACCATGATCAAGTGGGTTTTATCCCAGGGATGCAAGGTTGGTTCAACATCCGGAAATCAATAAACGTAATTCACCATATTAATAGACTTAAAGCCAAGAATCACATGATTATTTCAATAGATGCAGAAAAAGCATTTGATAAAATACAGCACCCCTTCATGCTCAAAACACTAGAAAAAAATAGGGATACTGGGAACATTCCTTAACATTGTAAAGGTCATTTATGCTAAGCCCATGGCTAATATCATTCTAAATGGTGAAAAACCGAAAGCATTCCCCCTAAAAACTGGAACAAGGCAGGGATGCCCTCTTTCACCACTTCTATTCAACATCGTTCTTGAGACTCTGGCCAGAGCAATTAGACAAACCAAAGAAATTAAAGGGATACGAATTGGAAAAGAAGAACTCAAACTATCCCTGTTCGCTGATGACATGATTATATATTTAGAGGAACCTGGAAATTCCACCAGAAAACTCTTAGAACTCATAAGTGAATTTAGTAAAGTAGCAGGTTACAAGATCAATGCCCATAAATCCAACGCATTTTTATACATGTGATGAATCTTCAGAAAGAGAAATTAGGAAAACTACCCCATTCAAAATAGCCTCGAAAAAAATAAAATACTTGGGAATCAATCTCGCAAAAGAGGTGAAAGACCTCTACAATGAGAACTATACAACACTAAAGAAAGAAATTAAAGAACACCTTAGAAGATGGAAAGATCTTCCATGTTCTTGGATAGGCAGAATTAATATTGTCAAAATGGCCATACTACCAAAAGTGCTATACAGATTCAATGCAATCCCAATTAAAATCCCAATGACGTACCTTACAGAAATAGAGCAAGCAATCATGAAATTCATCTGGAAGAATAAGAAACCCAGAATAGCTAAAGCAATCCTTCGCAGGAAAAATGAAGCAGGGGGTATCGCAATACCCGAACTTCAACTTTATTACAAAGCAATAGTAACAAAGACGGCATGGTACTGGTACCAAAATAGACAGGTAGATCAATGGTACAGAATAGAGGACACGGACACAAATCCAAATAAATACAACTTTCTAATACTAGACAAAGGCGCCAAAAATATGCAATGGAGAAAAGATAGCCTCTTCAACAAATGGTGCTGGGAGAATTGGAAATTCATATGCAACAGAATGAAACTAAACCCATATCTCTCACCCTGCACAAAACTAAACTCAGAATGGATTAAGGACTATGGAATCAGACCAGAGACTCTGCAGATTATAGAAGAAAAAGTAGGTCCCGATCTTCAACATGTCGGCCTAGGACCAGACTTCCTCAACAGGACTCCCATATCACAAGAAATAAAAGCAAGAATCAATAACTGGGATAGATTCAAACTAAAAAGCTTTCTCTCAGCAAAGGAAACTATCAGTAATGTGAAGAAAGAGCCTACAGAGTGGGAGAATATCTTTGCCAATCATACTTCAGATAGAGCACTAATCTCCAGAATCTATAAAGAACTCAAAAAACTCTACACCAAGAATACAAATAATCCAATCGACAAATGGGCTAAGGAAATGAACAGACACTTCACAGAAGAAGATGTACAAGCAATCAATAAACATATGAAAAAATGTTCAACATCTCTAGTAATAAGAGAAATGCAAATCAAAACCACCCTAAGATTCCATCTCACCCCAATTAGAATGGCGATTATCAAAAATACAAGCAACAGGTGTTGGCGAGGATGTGGGGAGAAAGGTCCACTCATACATTGCTGGTGGGGCTGCAAATTAGTGCAGCCACTCTGGAAAGCAGTGTGGAGATTCCTTAGAAAACTTGGAATGGACCCTTCATTTGACCCAGCTATCCCACTCCTTGGCCTATACCCAAAGGACTTAAAATCAGCATACTACAGAGATACAGCCACATCAATGTTCATAGCTGCTCAATTCACAATAGCCAGACTATGGAACCAACCTAGATGCCCTTCAATTGACGAGTGGATAAAGAAACTGTGGTATATATACACAATGGAATATTACTCAGCCATAAAGAATGACAAAATTATGGCATTTGCAGGCAAATGGATGAAATTGGAGAATATCATGCTAAGTGAGATAAGCCAATCTCAAAAAGACAAGGGATGAATGATATCGCTAATAAGTGGAGGATGACACATAATGGGGGGGAGGGAAGGGTTAGTGTCAGGGTTAGAGTTAGGGTTAGGGAGGGGGGCAAGTATGGAGGAAGAAAGTACTGTATAGAGGGTAAAGAGGGATGGGAGGGGTGGGGGGAAGGGGAAAAAATAACAGAATGAATCAAACAAACAAAAAAAAAAACCCAATGACAGCACAGCAGAAGAAATGTCAGAAAGGGAATTCAGAATGTACATAATTAAAACAATCAGGGAAGCAATCGAGAAGATGAAAGAGGAAATGCAGGCATTGAAGGAGGAGATGAAATAGCAAATGCACGCATTAAAAGATAGCACCAATCAACAGTTAAAAGAGCAAATACGGGAAGCAAGAGATCAATTCAATAAAGAGTTAGATACTGAAAAAAAAAAACAAAAACAAACAGAAATCCTTGAAATGAAGGAAACAATAAACCAAGTTAAAAACTCCATAGAAAGTATAACCAATAGGATAGAACACCTGGAAGACAGAACCTCAGACATTAAAGAAAAAATATTTAATCTTGAAAACAAAGTTGACCAAACAGAGAAGATGGTAAGAAATCATGAACAGAATCTACAAGAATTATGGGACATCATGAAAAGGCCAAATTTAAGAATTATTGGGATTGAGAAAGGCTTAGAGAAACAAACCAAAGGAATGAACAATCTATTCAATGAAATAATATCAGAAAATTTCCCAAATCTGAAGAATGAAATGGAAAACCAGGTGCAATGGGCTTATAGGACTTCAAATACACAAAATTACAATAGACCCACACCAAGGCATATTATTATGAAAATACCTAACATACAAAATAAAGACAGAATTTTAAAGGCTGTGAGAGAAAAGAATCAAATTACATTTAGGGGAACCAATAAGAATAACAGCAGATTTTTCAATCCAGACCCTAAAAGATAGAAGTGCCTGGAACAACATTTACCAAGTCCTGAAAGAAAACGGATGCCAACCAAGAATCTTATACCCAGCAAAACTTACTTTCAGATTTGACGATGAAATAAGATCCTTCCATGATAAACAAAAGCTAAAGCAATTTACAAAAAGAAAGCCGGCATTACAGATAATTCTCAGCAAAATATTCCATGAGGAAGAGATGAAAAACAATGATGCAAGTCAGCCACAGGAGGAACTAGCCTAAAGGAATAGTCAAACAAAGGAGAAATCAAATCATGTCAAAAAACAAAAATGAATCAAATGACTGGGAATACAAATCATATCACAATAATAACCCTGAATGTTAATGGCCTGAATTCGTCAATCAAAAGACATAGACTTGCAGATTGGATTAAAAAGAAAAATCCAACAATATGCTGCCGGCAAGAGACTCATCTCATAGAAAGAGATACCCATAGACTAAAGGTGAAAGGATGGGAAAAAAACATACCATGCACACGGACACAGCAAAAAAGCTGGAGTATCCATGCTCATTTCAGATAATGTTCACTTCAAGCCAAAACTAGTCAGAAGGGATAAAGAAGGACATTACATACTGCTTAAGGGAAGCATAAATCATCAAGACATAACAATCATAAATATCTATGCCCCGAACATTGGCTCATCCATGTACATCAAACAAATGCTTCTCAATTCCAGAAATCAAATAGACCACAACACAATAATACTAGGTGATTTTAACACAACCCTCTCACCACTGGATAGATCTTCCAAACACAAATTGAATAAAAAAAACCCATAGATCTCAATAACACAATCAACAATTTAGACTTAACCAACTTATATAGAATATACCATCCAACAAAGAACGAATACACTTTCTTCTCAGCAGCACATCGATCCTTCTCTAAAATAGACCATATTTGATGCCACAAAGCTACCATTAGCAAATACAAGAAGATTGAGATACAACCTTGTACTCCATCAGATCATAATGGATTGAAATTCGAAATAAATGACAGAATAAAAAACAGAAACTTCTCCAATACTTGGAGATTAAATACTACACTATTTTATGATGAATGGATAACAGAAGACATCAGGAGGGAAATAAAATTTTTAGAAGTAAACAAGAACAAAGACACAACATATCAAAATCTCTGGGACACTATGAAAGCAGTACTTAGACGAAGATTTATTTCATGGGGAGCATTCAACGAAAAAAGTAGAAATCAAGAAATAAATAACTTAACACTACAGCTCAAAGCCCTAGAAAAAGAAGAGCAGACCAACACCAAAAGTAGTAGAAGACAGGAAATAGTTAAAATCAGAGCAGAAATCAATGAAATTGAAACAAAAGAAACAATCGGAAAAATTAACAAAATAAATAGTTGGTTCTTTGAAAAAATAAACAAAATTGATGAACCCTTAGCCACACTAACAAAGATAAAGAGAGAGAAAACTCAAATTACTAAAATTCGGAATGAACAAGGAAATATCACAACAGACACGAGTGAAATACAAAACAAAATTAAAAGCTATTTTGAAAATCTATTCTCCAACAAAACAGAAAACCTTGAAGACATCAACAAGTTTCTAGAGACATATGAATTACCTAAACTGAATGAGGAGGACATACACAACTTAAATAAATCAATTTCAAGCAATGAAATAGAAGAGGTCATCAAAAGCCTACCAACAATAAAAGTACGGGACCAGATGGGTTCTCAGTTGAGTTCTACAAAACCTTTAAAGAAGAGCTCATTCCAATACTCCTCAAAGTATTCCATGAAGTAGAAGAGAAGGGAACCCTCCCATACTCATTCTATGAAGCCAATATCACCCTGATATCTAAACCAGACAGAGACACATCAAGGAAAGAAAATTTCAGACCAATAACCTTAATGAACATCGATGCAAAAATTCTCAACAAAATTTTAGCAAATTGCATACAAAAATATATTAAAAAGATAGTGCACCATGATCAAGTGGGTTTTATCCCAGGAATGCAAGGTTGGTTCAACATCCAGAAATCAATAAATGTCATTCACCATATCAACAGTCTTAAAGTTAAGAATCACATGATTATTTCAATTGATGCAGAAAAAGCATTCGATAAAATACAGCATTCTTTCATGCTCAAAACACAAAAAAATTGGGGTAGTGGGAACATTCCTTAACATTGTAAAGGCCATCTATGCTAAACCCATGGCCAATATCATTCTAAATGGTGAAAAACTGAAAGCATTCCCCTTAAAAACTAGAACAAGTCAGGGATGCCCTCTTTCACCACTTCTATTCAACATCATCCTCAAAACTCTAGCCAGAGCAATTAGACAAACCAAAGAAATTAAAGGGATACGAATTGGAAAAGAAGAACTCAAACTATCCCTGTTTGCTGATGACATGATTATGTATTTAGAGGAACCTGGAAATTCCACCAGAAAACTCTTAGAACTCATAAGTGAATTCAGTAAAGTAGCAGGTTACAAGATCAATGCTCATAAATCCAATGCATTTTTATACATAAATGATGAATCTTCAGAAAGAGAAATTAGGAAAACTACCCCATTCACAATAGCATCAAAAAAAAATAAAATACTTGGGAATCAATCTCACAAAAGAGGTGAAAGACCTCTACAATGAGAACTATAGAACACTAAAGAAAGAAATTAAAGAAAACCTTAGACAGTGGAAAGATCTCCCATGTTCTTGGATAGGAAGAATTAATATTGTCAAAATGGCCATATTACCAAAAGTGCTATACAGATTCAGTGCAATTCCAATTAAAATCCCAATGATGTACCCCAGAAATAGCGCAAGCAATTATGAAATTCATCTGGAAGAATAAAAACCCCAGAAGAGCTAAAGCAATCCTCAGTAGAAAGAGTGAAGCAGGGGGGTATCACAATACCAACTCTATTACAAAGCAATAGTAACATAAACGGCATGGTATTGGGACCAAAATAGACAGGTAGATCAATGGTACAGAATAGTGGACATGGACACAAACCCAAATAAATACCATTTTCTCATACTAGACAAAGGGGCCAAAAATATGCAATGGAGAAAAGGTAGCTTCTTCAATAAATGGTGCTGCGAAAACTGGAAAACCATATGCAACAGAATGAAATTAAACCCATATCTCTCACCCTGCACAAAACTCAACTCAAAATGGTCAAGGACCTCAGAATCAGACCAGAGAACCTGCATCTTATAGAAGAAAAAGTAGGTCCAAACCTTCTACTTGTTGGCTTAGGATCAGACTTCCTTAACAGGACTCCCATAGCACAAGAAATAAAAGCAAGAATCAACAACTGGGATAGATTCAAACTAAAAAGCTTTCTCTCAGCAAAGGAAATTCTCAGTAATGTGAAGAGAGAGCCTACAGAGTGGGAGAATATCTTTGCCACACATACTTCAGGTAGAGCGCTAATTTCCAGAATCTATAAAGAACTCAAAAAACTCTACACCAAGAATACAAATAACCCAATTGACAAATGGGCTAAGGAAATGAACAGACACTTCACAGAAGATGTACAAGCAATCAACTGATATATGAAAAAATGTTCAACACCTCTAGTAATAAGAGAAATTCAAATATCCATCTCACCCCAATTAGAATGGTGATTATAAAGAACACAAGCAACAATGTGTTGGCGAGAATGTGGGGCAAAAGGTACGCTCATACATTGCTGGTGGGGTTGCAAACTAGTGTAGCCACTCTGGAAAGCAGTATGGAGATTCCTCAGAAAGCTTGGAATGGAACCACCATTTGACCCAGCTATCCCACTCCTTGGCCTATACCCAAAGGACTTAAAATCAGCATACTACAGAGATACAGCCATATAAATGTTCATAGCTGCTCAATTCACAATAGCCAGAGTGTGGAACCAAGCTAGATGCCCTTCAGTTGATGAATGGATAAAGAAACTGTGGCATATATATACAATGGAATATTACTCAGCCATGAAGAATGATACAATTATGGCATTTGCAGGCAAATGGATGAAATTGGAGAATATCATGCTAAGTGAGATAAGCCAATCTCAAAAAACTAAAGGACAAATGATCTCGCTGATAAGCAGATGAGGACATATAATGGGGGGTGGGAGGGTTTAGCGTTAGGTTGGGGTTTGGTTTAGGGTTAGGGATAAGGACGGAGGGAGGAAGGACTGTATAAAGAGAAAAGAGGGGTGGGAGGGGTGTGGGGGAAGGGAAAAATTACAGAATGAATCAAACAACATTACCCTATGTAAATTTATGATTACACAAATGGTATGCCTTGTCTCCATGTACAAATAGAGAAACAACATGTATCCCATTTGTTTACAATTAAAAAAAATAAAATAAATAAATAAATAAATAAAAGATTAAATTACATGACATATCACTTAAAAAAAAGAGGTATGAAGACAGTTGGGAAAAAGAAGAGATAGGAGGATGGAAAAGTGTTTGCAATTTCAAAGGGTGAATAGGGCAGATGTAGTGGTATCTTAGGGTATATTGTTAATGCAAAAGGGAAAGAAAAAATAGAATATAAAGGAGGAGAGAGAGAGAATGGAATTTGGGTGTCAGCAAGAGAAAAAAGAGAGAGGGAGACAAGAGAAATTGAGTAGTGACGAAGAAGATTAAAAAAAAAATCAAATATGCTAATCAAAAACCCTAAACCTCAAAATACAGGACATGGGAAAACAACACCTTCAAAACAAACAAAGAAGGAAAGAAAAGAGAAAGGAAGAAAGGAAAAAAGGGTTTAGAAATGAGGAGAAAGATACAAATGTGTATATATTTAGGAGTCCTTGGATCAATCAGTACACATTCAAATAAAACAAAAATCTAATATAGAAGAACAGAAGCAAAAAGCAAAACAGAAGAAGTATAACAACAACAACACAAATAAAATCTTGGTGAAATGTTCAGAAATTAAGGAGTCCTTTTCACTGTGGTGGATGAAATAGTGAGCATGTGTGTTCACTGTCCGTGCCTAACTGATTTTCTTTTCTGTTTTCTTGAGGTATAAATTAAGCATGTGAGTGTGAGCCATTGGTTGTCAAGTCCTGCCTTTTATTGTGTTTCTCACTGAGTTGAAGATTTGGTGTTTAAGACTTTCCAATTCCCTTTCTTCGGAGATTAGTGTGGGCAGACCTGGCTGTGTCCAAGTGTGAAGTGGCTGGCTGATCAGGTGGGCCTGACTATGACGTGTTTTGTTGGACAACTGGGTTGTGGTGGGTAGTGAAGCAGTTGGACATGTCCAGAACCTGACGGGCTATGTCCCAGGGACCCCGCTGGCCTGGACCAGGTTGATCAGAGCTGGCCACCCAATCCCATGGGCCAATGGCAAAGCTGTGTGCTGGGCCTGGCAGTTCTGACAGCAAAGTAGTGGACTGGCTTGCAGGGCTTTGGGACAGCAATAAATCTGCAGGCTAGTAGGCACAGTGGTGGGACAGGTCAGGGGCTAGGGTGTTGGGAGACTGAAGACTAGGGAGCCAGTGGGCCCTGCAGGATGTCAGACTGGTGCTGGACCTGGCAGGTCCCAGGGACTCAGGGACCCATGGATGCCAGACTGGTGAGGGAGCTGGTAACCCTGCTGGTGCGGGGATTGACGAGTGTGGGAATCCAATGGGTGCCAGATAGGCCAGCTGGCAAGCCAAGAGTCAGATGCACTCACACCTGCCCTCCCAAACTCCCATTCCACTATAGCTAGTCCCATCAGCCCCCGTTTGCCACAGGACTCACAGGACTGGCTCTCCCTAGTCTCTCTAACCTGTGTTCCCTCAAGGTGAAACACTCCCAGTTTCTGACTTTCCACAGTTTGCTAGGTCCAGCCCAATCCTTGCTAAACTCAGACAGGCCCACTCAGACCTAACTGCAAACTCATGGATCAGCGTTTCCAGTTTCCTTTGGCTCCGCCACACTGCAGTCCCAAAGTGGCTCCTGGATTGACTCTCTGTGGGCAATTGATATGTTCTCACTTTTGCCAAAAAGGACATAGTGGTCTTAACTGGAATTCTCAGCTTCCTCGGGACGCCTGAAAATGAAGGAGTCAAAGCCAAGGGAAGACCCTGCCATCAACACAGCAAACTCCTTTGTCTTTATTAATCAAGGATCTGAGACCTGGATTCAGAGGATACGTGTTCGATGTGCCCTGAAAAATTAGAGACTGCTTGATTGTCCATCAGAGGAAGAGGGAAAAGAAATTGGCTGATGGCCCAAATCTATGCCACTGTTTCTAAATGTGAGTCATTGCTTATAAAGGGAACTAGAAGAGTTTTTAGGAAAATAATAATTGTAAATGTGTTCATCTCAAACTTAGTACAACCAGAATCTGTCTCATAACTTCCCACTTTTGCCCTAAATCCCTGCTCCTACAGTCCTCCTCACCTCAGTAAATGGTAACTCCATCGTTCAAGTTTCTTAGGACACACTATGAAGTACAGTTCACTTCAGGCATTACAACAGTGACTAAGATATAACAGGTAAATAAATGAATACAATGTGTATAGATGATCTCCAACTTACATGGTTGGACTTACATTTTTCCAGCTTTTTGTCTGTATGAAAGCTATGTACATTCAGTAAAAATCATACTTCAAAGTTTGAATTTTCATCTTTTCCCAAGTTTGTGATATGCAACCTACAGCTCCATATCAAGCATGTGATCATGATGGAAAACAACTAAGACCTTACAGTGAACTGTTGCTGAGCTATGATGTTCTATAGGTTACATGTAGTAAATGCTTTCTCAGTGCATGGTATTTTCAACTTACAATGGTTTATTGGGGCATTAGCCTATTCTAAATTGAGGAGCTTCTATATTATGAACAACTGGGTATAATTATCTGTAACCAATATGAATGTTGTCAAAGGAAAGGTTAAAATAGTGTTGCTAAAAGTCATAAAACCTATCTCCATCCCATTCTAAAAGATACAATCACACTACACAGATAGATGCAGTAAAACCAGTTTGATAATTTTGGTGAATATTGAAAGGTGATCAAAAAAGCGAGGGAAAAGAAAATGAAGAGAGCAGTACAAGTGATTTATCAAAAGATCTAGAAGCTTTTTTTTAGAAATAAGTGGGACATTTGGCTCTGAGCTTACTGGTAGTCAGAATAAAATGAAAAGTGTATTCAAATCTTGAGCTTATATTTCTCGTGAGAATTTTAAGATAAAAATGAATAATAAAAATAACTCTTCAAAAGAATAAAGAAACTCCTGATAGTGAGGCCTGAGGGAATATCTTCACATGGGACCTCATAAAGGCAAAAATGTGACTGTAATAAATGAGATTCTCAACAGCATTCCTGGGGTACATTTAGCAATGAGTCTCCGAGGTCTTTTACTGAAGTCCGGTCATGAAGGACAGTGACTATCACCATAGCACAGCTCAATGAAAGCAAAAGTACTACGCTCCAAGAGCACAACGCTGCAATATTCTTAGTGAAACCAACACTGAAATTTACAGTAGCTGGAATAGCAGCTGCTTTCTCCTTTTGGAGAGTCAGGAAACATTGTCTAAACCCAATGTTTCAAAAAATAAATCAACCACCATGAAAAATTTTTGACTACCTTGTTAACTCTTGAGATACATTGCCACTTAAGAAACCTAGTTTATAAAACACTATTTTAATGATAAGTATATTTTTAAATATATCTATTTTAAAGCTGTGTGTGTGTGTGTGTGTGTGTGTGTGTGTGTATATAATCTATCTCTCTATATATAGCTTTTATATGTTGGGGAGGGGGATTCTCCAGACAAATTTCCACAATTAATCTCTGGATAAATATATCACCTTTAGAACAACTTCCTACAACCAATCTTCTGAGAAACATTCAGAAAGAAAATATCTTAGGTCATACTCTGAAAAATGTATTAATTGCTATCTTCTGCATTTCTAATTTATTACAGGTATTTACATTTGATAGGAAGCTATGCTGGGAGTAGAGTTAATAGCCTCTTATGAAGAACATAACTAGGACTTGTGAATATATAAATGGTGCCCTCACATTGCTATGGTAATTATTATAAGACAGAATGATGAATCAGGAGTGCTATCTTCCAGGCTAAAGAAATGCCACAAAAAGCCTACTTTAAAAAGTGTTACATAGTTCACTTTCAAGGAAATGTTCTGGTCCATGGCCAAAGGGGGGAAAAAAATGCTTCATGGATATACTGATCTCTTTCAGAGGATGGTTATTTTTATTTTCTAAGATTTAAAATTAATGGGATTTTAAGGCACTTGCTTGACATCAAGGCAACTTCCAACAGCTGAACTTGGTCAAATGATTCAAAAACTTCAAAGGTTCACAAAGTTTTAACTCATAACTTGATATTTGGTCAACAAGAGGCAAGCACTACTCATCAAAACCAGAAAAGGAACACTTAACTTCATTCACTTTCATGTCTGTATGACAAGTTAGGTGAATGTGATATAGAGATTACAAAAGAGGATTAAATAGTTCATGGTCTCTGCACTGGAAAATCAATGAGAGGAAATCAGGTAAGCCAGTACTTTCCATTGTGCACCTGCTCCTCCTAGTCATGAAATTAAACGTTTAACAGCATTAACCTAGCCTTCCTGCCTCAGCCCTTACCTGCCTTTACACACTGGTGTAAAAACATGAACAAGAGCATTTTCTTCCATACCCTCTAGCTTCTTGTATGCATTTCCAAGTCACGCCAAGTGACAGGAACTGGCATTAAACAACCATTACCACTGACAATTTTTGAAAATCCATGTTAAGAATATAAAGAAATTCAGAACAAATTATATTGTTCATGACTGATTTTGGCAATTGATGCTCTGAGTTTCATATTGAGAGCTCCAACGACAATGAGGGATTTATCGAAATAATATATTAAAACTTTCTAAAAGAAGAAAAAAAATTAACTTCTATTCATCACATCATACCAATTTTTTTGAAGAGTACTAATTATAAGTAAAATACTTGTCATACAAACCAGACCTCATCAAATCCTTCTTAGGAGGTTACCAAAATTAGCAAAATATGTTCATGCTCAGGTGCTTCATAAGACTTTCCAGTATCCTGAAGGGATAGTTTAGGAGAGTTTGCAAACAGGATTCCTGAAATGCAAACCCTTATTTTCTTCTTCTTGTCTGTCCCCACTCACTGGCTTAGGGCAGCAATTTTCCCAGTGCTTAGATGTCTCCTCACAGTCATTAGCCGACTGTGACCTTATCCCCCTTATTCTTATTTCTTAAAAATCATGAGCTCCTCTTTTCAGAAACCTTCACTTCAATAGTGTTCCTAACCATCCTCACGGTCAACAATTTTAAGATGAGCAATAGTCTTAATAGGAATAAAGAGTTTACATGGCTCCTCATTAGAGTTTGCTGTTGTTGCTTCCAACTGCTTCTTATCTGGAAATATTAGTCATAAGAAGAGGAATAGAAATGTAAATTGTTATGGCAGTTGGGTTGCCAGAGGATATTCATTCTTACAAAACCTGAACTATATCAGGTATCCACTAATTTAAACAATAACCATTTTTCATGTAATTAAAACATTCATATGGCATTGATGCAGGAATCAATCATATGGCCTACCTTTCTTATCAGAAAGAAACAATAATAATTAAAGATGCCTTCAGCATTTTGCATGACAGTTATTTCCAGATTTATGAATGTAAAATAATGATTTCCCTTTTGGGCAAGATTATGCTCTGTTATTGTGGTACTAATCAAAGCAGTGATAAATATCAGAATGCAAGAAAGTCTTACTAATGGCTGGAGAATGGTCTTCCAACAATTTCTACATTGCCAGGAGGAGTACAGAGTTTGAAAAATATATTCAAGTGAAACCTAATCATCCGTGAGAAGTCAGATAGAATACTGAAGATGGGAAGAGCAAAATAACAGGCTTATTCAGGGAGATGATCCAACTTTAGGACCCACTATTTGAGGTCACTGAGAGAAAATGTAAAATGACTTTCTGAAGCAAGAACTTCAGAAAGAAAGCTGTAACCATGCACAGAGATTCTCCACTCATGATAAGATGGCTTTCCTTTGTTTTTATAAGCAATATTGAACCCTTGGGCTGAATCCCGGCAGAAGCTATATTCCTTCCGGACAGTATATGCTGAAAAGGACAATGAAAACAAAGGTGGAAATAATATGACCCACTTTTTGGGTCAGACACAAAAGTGTAAGCAACACATCAGACAGCAGACATAAGTCCACCGGCAACATCTTTCTTATTTTCAAAATTAGTTAACTAGGAACCCAGGAAAGACCATGGAAAAAGCCCAGACTCGGGACGTCCCTATTGTCTCTCTCAGCCTTGCTATGGCAGTGGTGTGCAGGTATCCATGTGAAGAGTGGGTTCACTTGAATCCACAGTCCAAAGACATCATGATGGGAAACATAATTTCTTCCTTTAGAAATGTCTGGATGTTCATCTCCCTCCTTCTCAACACCCTCCCCACCCAATTTGGGGCCCCAAATGACTCTTTCTGTTCATTTTTTCCTGTAACAAGGAAGCCACATCCCCTGAGTACACAGGACAGAGGAATCCTTGACCCTATTATCCTTTATTTTTCAGTTGGGAACTGTGCTCTTGTTTAGGATCTATATTCTTAAGCTTTGCTCCAGAAGTTGGTTTCTTTCAGATATTTGGCATACTCCTTTCCTTTAATCTTTCATTTGTGTAAGAGTCATTTCAAAAGCAGAAAAAAAAAAAAAAAGCCAAAAGCAGGAGGAAAGGGACTGTTACTCCACCAACTAGTGATATCTTCCTGATTTCTGGAACACACAGACTTGGATGGGCCCACATTAACATAGGCTCTTTCTGCTCAGCCCCTTACTTCCACAGCAAACTCTTCACAGATGTAAGTGAACGTAGTCCTCTAATCTCCAGTGATGCAGTCTCCCCTCCTACTAATCCTGCAAGTCCAAAATGGCTTTTCTCAAACCAGTTTATCCAGCACAGCCCAATTCCAGTCTGCAAATGAAGATCTTAGGGAACCAAAGGAATGAGGCCATGGTAAGTAATCTACATGGCCTGGAAGGTCACGTTTAGAGATTAGACAAAAACTATTACCGTCAGACTATTCTTTGAAGGGTCACATCTTGATGCTTAGGAAATCATGGTCATAGTGGAGAAGATGCATAAGATTCAAAGACAAATGATCACCTGAGTTCTTGGGGAAGGGCTGCAGGTATCTAAATGTGACCCTTTTTAATAACAGGAAAAAAAGTGGCAATAGCTGTGAAATGTACCATAAAAAACTATTCTAATGAAATTGTTTATTACTTGCCCTAAGAGAAATTTCCTAGGTAAGATATTTTTCCAAGTGTAGAATGCAATAGTAGTGGTGACATCATTTGCAAATCATTGTAATGTGGTTCTAGATGCATATTATCACACTCCAAAGCAATTTCCTGAATGTACCCAGAAATAGATTAAAATATGACAAGATACAAAACTGCAATGATAACAGAGCAAAAATGAAAAAGAGAACTTACATATAGTGCACAATTTAAGCAGCTATAGATGTATAAATACACAATTTTACTTTAAATATGAATGTGTTGTTTTTCATCTTTACAAATAATGGATGCATCACTTTGCTGTATTCCTGAACATATTACCATACATAGGTAATAGATTTTTCTATTGTTTTTGATGTAACATGCCTAGTTCCATATCAAAAGCTCCTATGATTATCAATTCTAACTCATCTTCAAAACTATCTCTCATCTGGAGGAAAAGAAAAAAAAAGAAAGAAAGAAAGAAAAGAAAAAAGGGTATTTAGACCAGGGTCCAATTTTCAGTTTAAAGAGTTCTTATATCATTTGCAGTATTTTAGAAATTGTTACCCCTGCGATGCACACACACACACTCACCATCAAACATGAACATGATATAAAATTCATGTGAGGCCCTTATCAATACATTATTAAGTGAAAGATATTCTTGAAAATAAATATATTCTACATACAAAATTGAGCCTAAAAGATTAGCAGGTTTCTTTTGCTTCCCATGAGAGATGGCAAGATATAGGGCTGAGGAGATAGTGCTCTGATAACATACGAATTTCTGATAATAAACGAATTTCACACAATCAAAAATTAGCTGGTTTCCTTGCTGTCCTATGGCAGACACTGTCCACTGCTTATATAATTCCTCTTTTATATTAACTCCTCTTTTTTTTTTTTTTCCTACTCACTGAAGGAAGCTTTCCTTCAAATGACCATGACTTTCTGGGAACTCTCCTGCCACACGTCCTGACCCTAGTGGGTGAGGGAAAAGGATCCTGTAGGAGGGATGGACTGGCTACAAAATAAAAGTGATGAAATTTATTTATCAGAAATAATGACAGAAGACAGAATTATTTTAAAGGCAGGGGAATGACTGATTGAGCTGTCCATAAGGGTCTGGCTCTAACAAAGGAAGGAACCCATGTTAGGTTTATTTATAGCAGTACAGATCAAAAAGAGATCCATAAAAGCTTCTTTGAGAAAAACAGGACAGGGGGTGGAGTTAAGCAAACCATTTGGCTCTAGTGGGTCATTCCCACATCCAAGGCTTGCATTTGAATTTCAGTGTTGAACTAATGCACGATAACCACATGACTCAGGCAGTTCCTGAGGCCAGATATTCCTGTCTAATAGCTCGACCAAACTTGGTTCATATACAAGCCATGGGTGGCTTCCCCACAGAGCTCCTTCCTGTAATCATGAGAAGGGGTGAGTATGTCAAGTGGCCTGGTGTGTGGTCTCATTGCTCTTCCCAGTGGATGGTTCTATCAGTAGGATACAATCATGTGATTTTCTCCTTTCACACCACTTCATGCATATTTCTCCTGAAATGCCTGAGAAGTCAATAGCCAGGGAAGTCTTCGAATGGAAGTTACATTTGAAATTGAAGGTGTGATAGACTTGCAAAGACCACATTTCAAGAAAAGGGCTTCTTATATTTTGATAATTAATCAAGACTAAAAGAAGGAAGGATCACATTTATGAGAGAGAGAGAGAAAGAGAGAGAGAGAGAGAGAGAGAGAGAGAGAGGAGAGAGAGAGAGAGAGAGAGAGAGGTAGCACCGGTGGATGCCACACCCAGCAGGTCTCTTGCTTTGGCTACATTTCATTTGCCTGTGTCCTTGGCAATGTCCTCAGTGTAAACCAGAGCTACCAAAAAAAAAAAAGATTTTCAATAACTGAATTAATTTCAGTTAAGAGAGGAATGGCTGTCACGTTAATTTAGAATGCCAAATCTAACAAACTAATTATATCACTTAAAGAATCATGTTAGAGGGAATTCTGAGGCCCATTCTTAGCGCAACTAAAAAAAAAAAAATACATGCTTGGAGATATGTACCTAGAGCCCAGCATTGAAGAAGGGTAGCTGGGATGACAAGCGATTGGCATCTTCAGCTTCATTGATTTAACTGTGTAATATGTGTATCCTATGCCTCTGTTGAGTCCAAAACTATCTGGTAACAATAATAAATATTTCTAAGTTAAAGTTCTGCTCATCATTTATTTATGGATTTAGTAAATATGCTGAGAGGGGGCAGAAACAAGCAATTATTTATAATGCAAGGCAAGAAGTGATAAGTGGCAAGTACTATAACACAGAAATGAAAAAGTCACATTATTCCCTAATTAAATTTAAACAATTTACAACCCTCTCCCTGAGATTTGATGTTTGACCCCTAAAGGTGTCGTCAGCTTTTTTGACTAATTTGCTTTTAAAAGCAGATAAAGTTGCAATTATACCTAAGCCTAAGGCAGAGTTGAGAAAAAAGTAACAAAGGAAAAAGAGGAACTAGAGGAAAGTTTACTGAAAAGAACTTGAGAAAACTAAATGAAAAAGACAAGAAAGATGTGGGTAGACATGGAAAACCGTCACCAAGAGCTCTTCATACAACATTCAACAACCACTGAAGACGTCTTGGTTTGGTCCTGATAGCATTTGTTTTATTTATTCTGGACATATCTCGGGCTCTTGATATTTTTGAAGTAAAATAGGTCTGCACAAAGAAATGATGATTATTACTCAAATGAAATTTTTTAATCTAACCTAATCCATATTCTAAATATCATTGTTACTGAAGCCAATTTTCAAAATTCAAACATTAAACAACTCTTGGTGCAGTAAGGGAACCATTAGTGTTTCGAATACTTCATATGAAAAATTAATTTTGGAAATGATAAGTTGCTTTGGTTTAAGTATTCACCATTAGATGAATATCCATTTAATATCTAGAATACTTTTTAATTATATCTTAATCATTGCAATAAATATGACAGAATTGAAAAAGAATTTTTGATAATTATATTTCTGCTTCTTGTTTTAAAATTGTCATAATTTCAATTGTTAATGGAGTAAAATGATAAAATATCAAAAAGCATAGAGTTTTTGCTTTCTAGTACATTCATTTCTGCTATGAATATGTAATTGAATATTATCATCTCTTGCTTGCACAGTATTTTTTAATGGGCTGTAGACAAACAGTTTAAAAGGCACTGCTTCAAACCAACTTCCCTAAGACTGTTTTCCTGTTCGATATTTTGATGAAATATTAATGGGGTATATAAAGGGATGCAGAGTATAAATGGGAATCAAGACTATATACTCTATTACAATTTTTTTTTCGTTAAGTTCTTATGTAGACCCTTTTAATTTTCTTGAAATTTAATTTTCTTGAAATTCAAATACAAAGCAGAAAAGAAAGAGTTTCTTTGAAGGGAGAAGTCTATCCTTATCATGTCTTTCAACCTCCCCAGGGGTAACAGTGTTCCTAACACTGGTGTCTGGTCTCCCTCCTTTGCAAAAATGTCTGTCTTCTTTAAAAAGTTGTTCAACTTCCCTGGACCCCATTGTTCCATGTATAAAATGAGCCATTTGAGGTCCTCGTGTGCACAGTCAAGTTGTAAGTATAATTTACACAACGGAGTCCATCTCCCAAGCTCCTAAATTGTTTCTTGGCTATTGCTTTGTGCCAACTCAATGTTTTTTCATCATTAAAAAAGGGTCATGTTTAGATACCTGGTGCCCTTCCTTAAGAATAGAAGAAAGATCAGTAGAATAGAGGTAGGAGATTAGGGAGGACTTAGGGGGATGGGATAAAAGAGGAAACAGTGGAACAAATCTGACTTAACTTTCCTAGGTACATATATGAATATATCACAGTGATCACAGAAAGATCAGCAGAGGAAAGGGAACAGGGTACCGGAAGAGGGAAGTCAAGGGGACTGAATTAGAGCAAATTTTGTTCCATGCTTTTATAATTATGTCAAAATGAATCATAATGTCATAATATTATGTATAATGAATATGAACCAATAAACAAATGGGAAAAAAAGAGAGAGAGAGAGAACACTAGTTTCTTTGTGTCATGGCTAAAATGTGGTATGGTCAATTAAAAAAAAAAAAAAAATCCACCCTGACCTAAGAAACTTTCATCTACCTCTGTCCATTGTAATTTCACTTATTGGACTATAATAACCTGAATTTGTGTTTTACTTGATAGTTTACAAAACTACCCCATACCTTACTGGATCCTTGTAATATACATGTGGAATATATAAATAAAACTTGACACATTTTTTTTTCTATTTAATGAATAAAATGATACTGAGAGTAGGCTGAGTAAATTGCTAAATAAGTAGCAGCAAGGAATTAGTAAGAGAATAACCTGGACCAAGGACATGGACTTTCTATGCTCTTTTATATTTATCTGCAACCCCCGCTCCAGGTTGCACCATTACCAAAACCATCCTTGAGCATCAGGGACACATGAAGTATCCCAGCCCTCGTCACCAGAAACAGGAGCCCAGGAAGCTCCTTGCAGGATGGCAGGGTGTACACTTAGCACTACATTTGCTCTCAAGTTAGCAGTTCGTTAAATGTTCCCCGGTGGCTCTTCAAAGTTAATGTAGCATGCGTGTTCCACAGTGCCAGGGTACCTGTCTCATGGGAGAATCGAGTTCTTCTCTGAAAAAGGTCTAAACCCACAGTATCAGTGCTTCCACGTGTCCTTTAGGTATAAGGCATTTCAATATGGCCATTAATGACAAGGGAGACATGACTACCCGCAGTTGACAGCATACCATATTTATCAACAAAGGAAATCACTGAATAAACAAGCAATTTATAGCCTTGCAACATGGGGTGAAATTTATCTCTCCCTTCAGCACAGTATTTTTATTTCCCTGGTTGAAAAGCAGCTACAAGAAAAAGATAATGGACATATTTGATCATTAGTTGGCACTACCGAGAATGACAGAGAAAACATGAAAATGAATAAACATCGTGCATCTTTAAATAACATTTCCGAGGATGTGACCTTGTGAATCAAATACAGTTCACTCAAGGGCACTGCTCGGAGTGTTTACTAAGTTGCCTCTGTTTTCAGTTCAGGAGGCAGTTTACCTAAGGGCTAAATTCACACTCACTTTGCTTTATTAAATTCCACTTGATTTCTGTTCTTGTTTTTTGCTGTTCTGAATTAGCCTCATGTGTTTCTGAGGCACCCTGCTAGGGTCAACGCGAGTGCTCTCTCAGTGATTCTCTGACATCTATACTGAACTGACTTTTGTAGATCAAGTATTTTTGTTCTTAAAGCAATAGAATATTTACATGAATTCTTAAATATTATAAAGATTATCTAAACACAGCCCATAAGCAAAGTACAGTAGATGACTGTCTAAGTCATTTGATGTCAGGGGCCTAGCTATCAATTTCCTGTTCCTTTCACAGAATAACTTATTGCTTGCCCATTGGTACATGAAAGTTAGCATTCAGAGCTTCTTTGGACTAAAGACTACTTATTATTAATCACGTAACTCACATTTTCTAAAGAGCAGATATTCCTATAAACCAAGACTACTGAAATCATTGTGTCATTCTCTTTCATGTAAAGAAGCAGTATTAGATGCTCAAAGGGAGGGAAAATATTTTGCCTACTAAAAACATATAGAAAAATGGGCAAATTTTACAATTTTAATAAGTTTACAATGTCATATGACCTGAACCATAGCCATCTTAAACACATCAAACTCCACACAACTGCTTTCCTCAAAAGAGCCACACTCAAAATGTCCCATGGATAGGCAGGTACACCGAGGAAATCATATGCAGAGAGAGGTCTAAGAAATGTGATCTAGTCCCTAAGGAGAAGTGGCTTTGAAATGAGTTTTTGGTTTAGGTCACTGTTGTATTCAAAATTGTCTTCTTAGATGACGTGAGACTCACAGCGAGAGATGAAAACAGTGCAGAGAGCTCCCACATACTTTTCACCTAATTTCCCCTGTGTTAACATTTAACATCCTCACCGACTGTAAATCAAAACTACTAAGTTAGACTTGATACACGAGCATATAATCAAGCTGCAGAACTCATTCGGATTTCCCCAGTTTTTCCATCGATGATGCAATGGTCCTTTTCCAGAATCTAATTGAAGATCCCACGTTGTTCTCCATCCTCAGACTTCTTAGTTCTCTCCAATCTGCAACAGTTTTTCATGATGTCCCTGTCATTTATGACCTTGACTCTTGTGGAAGAAGGATCACATAGATTTAGAATTTCCCTCGATTTCAGTTTGTCCAATGTTTTCCCATAATGAGACAGAGGTAATACTGCACATTATTAAGCAATACACCACAGGGAGGTAGAATCTGTTCCTGCAGATCACAGCAGGGGGTTAATGATACTGATACGTATCATTGGTGATGTGAACATTGATCACTCAGCTTAAAGTAGTGTCTGTAAGGTTTCTTCATTGCCAAGTGACTAATTCTTGCTATGAAAATTATAAATATTTGGGGGGAAATACTTTTGAAAATACCCAGGTATCTTATTTTTCCTTGAATTTTTACCCAATGACTGTCCCATTCATTAGAATTTAACTGTGGGAGTTATTACTCTGGTGTTTACTGGAGGTTTTCTGATTTCTTCATTCCTTTACAGCTGTCCAGTATGATTATTCTGTAAAGAAAAGTTGTCGGGGGTTTCAAGATGGCGGCCTAGAGGGAGGCTGCATTTCATGTTGCTCCAGGACTCAGGATTCAAAAGAGGAGGTATTGAGACACTTGGGACCAACTCAAAGCAGCTGGGTGACTCTCACCCCCTGGGGAGGCATCCCGGATGGGATGGTCCCGGAACGCAGGGAACTTGTGAAGTAGAGCTGCCGGCGAGACGCCCCTCCCCCCGCTGGAGCAGTGAACTCGGACAACTGAGAGCGCCGTAAAGGAGGCCGCTCGGCACAGCGCTGGGACTCGGAGCAACCACTGGGGCTCCGGCGGCTGCCCAGGGGAGGAGTGGCGAGGAGAGCTGTGTGGACTCAGAACACCGGGGCCTGCCCTGAGGAGGAGGAGGAGGAGCGTGGCCACTTGGATTCGGAGTGACTGCACCAGAGCTACAGGTGGTTGCCAGAGGAGAAGCTGCGCGGCGAGCTGTTTGGACTCAGGGCGACGCTTCTGAACACCGGGGCCTGCCCTGAGGACGAGGAGGAGGAAGAGGAGCACGGCCGCTTGGATTCGGGGTGACTACACCAGAGCTACAGGCGGTTGCCAGAGAAGGGGCTGCGTGGCGAGCTGTTTGGACTCAGACCACTTCTGAACCCTGGGGCCTGCCCGGAGGAGTAGAAGGAGGAGGAGGAGGAGCGCGGCGGGTCCTTTGGACTCGCAGTGACTGCATTAGCGCTCCAGGCGGCTGCTCAGAGGAGAAGGCGAGTGGTGAGTTGTTTGGACTTAAAGTGACAGCTCCTGAACACAGGGGGGCTGCCTGGAGGAGGAGCGTGGTGGGTCGCTTGGTCTTGAGTGGCCGCACCAGAGCTCCGGGCGGTTGCCCAGAGGACCCGTGCAGCGGGTCACGTGGATTCAGAGCCACTCAGAGCGACCGCTCCGGAACACCCAGGGGGTTATCTGGAGAAGGAGGAGGAACGGGGAGGGTCACTTCGACTCGGAGTGATTGATTGCCCAGGGCTACGGGTGGTTGGTGGGAGGAGGAGGCACGAAGTGAGTTTCCTGGACTCCTAGTGACCGCACCAGAATACTGGGCGGCTGTCTGGAGGAAGAGACGTGTGGCGGGTCTCTGGGACTCAGAGCGATTGTTCGGGGCCCCAGGTGGCTGCTCAGAGGAGGGGCCGCATAGCCAGGCGATTAGGTGCAGAGCAGGGTTACAGGATTTAGGAGGCTTCTAGGTGGAAGAGCCGCACAGAGACAGGCTTAGGGCGGAGCGAAGGTTCCAGGCCTGCGGGCAGATTGTCTGAGGAGGGGCAGCCTAAGGAGATTCATCTGCGAAGGGTGAGGCTCCCAGGCCCAGGAGGTAGGGCCGGGCCCCTGGGAACTTTGCAGAGGAAGGCAGCCCAGCCCAGGCGGTAGCTGTAAATTGAGGGGAACCTCTAGGAGGGAACTGACCAGCGAGACCTCCCCACCAGGTGAGACTTCCCTGCCGGGTGAGGTTTCCCCACAAGGGCGGTAAAACCAGAGACTCAGGCCCAAACAGGCCTTGCCTCAGCCCGCAGCCTAGGTTCCCTTTGGATGACCATTGGTCAACAAGTGGAGGCACCTCTGCCCATTAGCAGGGATTATACCCCACCTGAAGGACACCACTCCTAGAGAGGCATCTTCCTTGTGGAGCACCGCACTATCAACTTCCTCCAAGACTTCAGCCTACTGAAGGCTAAGGGGGATATATATAGAAATCTTCAGGGACATTGTAAGTCAATAGAGGAAATCTGCAATATCTCAGCGGTCCACTGATACCTGAACAATATGAGAAAACAAGGAAAGAAAATGCTGCAAACAAATCTAGATGTTACATCAATAAAACCCAATGACAGCATGGCAGAAGAAATGACAGAAAAGGAGTTCAGAATGTACATAATTAAAATGCTCAGAGAAGCAAACGATGAGATGAAAGAACAAATGCAAGCATTGAATGATCGCACCAATCGACAGTTAAAAGAGCAAATACAGGAAGCAAAAGATCATTTCAATAAAGAGAGATATTGAAAAAAAAACAAACAGAAATCCTTGACATGAAGGAAACAATAAACCAAATTAAGAACTCCATAGAAAGCATATCCAATAGGATAGAACACCTGGAAGACAGAACCTCAGACATTGAAGACAAAATATTTAACCTTGAAAACAAAGTTGAACAAACAGAGAAGATGGTAAGAAATCATGAACAGAATCTACAAGAACTATGGGATATCATGAAAAGGCCAAATTTAAGAATTATTGGGATTGAGGAAGGCCTAGAGAAACAAGCCAAAGGAATGAACAATTTATTCAATGAAATAATATCAGAAAATTTCCCAAATCTGAAGAATGAAATGGAAAATCAAGTTCAAGAGGCTTATAGGACTCCAAATACACAAAATTACAACAGACCCACATCAAGGCACATTATAATGAAAATACCTAACATACTAAATAAAGACAGAATTTTAAAGGCTGTGAGAGAAAAGAACCAAATTACATTCAGGGGGAAACCAATGCGGATATCAGCAGATTTTTCAATCCAGACCCTAAAAGCTAGAAGGGCCTGGAACAACATTTTTCAAGCCCTGAAAGAAAATGGATGCCAACCAAGAATCTTATACCCAGCAAAACTTACCTTCAAATTTGACGATGAAATAAAATCCTTCCATGATAAACAAAAGCTAAAAGAATTTACAAAAAGAAAGCCAGCACTACAGAACATTCTCAGCAAAATATTCCATGAGGAAGAGATGAAAAACAAAGAAGCAAATCAGCAAAGGGAGGAATTATCCTAAAGGAATTGTCAAATAAAGGAGGAAACAAGTTGTGTCAAACAAATAAATAAACAAAATTTAAAAAATGAACCAAATGACCGGGAAACCAATCATTTCTCTATAATAACCCTGAATGTTAATGGCCTGAATTCATCAATCAAAAGACATAAACTAGCAGACTGGATTAAAAAGAAAGATCCAACAATATGTTCCCTGCAAGAGACTCACCTCATAGAAAAAGATACCCATAGACTAAAGGTGAAAGGATGGGGAAAAACATACCATGCACATGGACTCAGCAAAAAAGCTGGAGTATCCATCCTCATTTCCGATAATGTGGACTTCAAGCCAAAGTTAGTCAGAAGGGATAAAGAAGGACATTTCATACTGCTTAAGGGAAGCATAAATCAGCAAGATATAACAATCATAACCATCTATGCCCCAAACAGTGGCTCATCCATGTATGTCAAACAAATCCTTCTCAATTTCAGAAACCAAATAGACCATAACACAATAATACTAGGTGATTTTAACACGCCTCTCTCACCACTGGACAGATCTTCCAGACAAAAATTGAACAAAGAAACCATAGATCTCAATAACACAATCAATAATTTAGACTTAACGGACATTTATAGAATATACCATCCAACCAAGAGCGAATACACTTTCTTCTTTCTTTTACACTTTCTTCTCAGCAGCACATGGATCCTTCTCTAAAATAGACCATGTATTATGCCACAAAGCTAACGTTAGCAAATACAAGAAGATAGAGACACTACCATGTATTCTATCAGATCATAATGGATTGAAGTTAGAAATAAATGAAAGAGTAAAACACAGAAACTATTCCAACATCTGGAGATTAAACAATATGCTATTATATGATGAATGGATAACAGAAGATATTAGGAAGGAAATTAAAAAATTCTTAGAGGTAAATGAGAACAAACAAACATCATATCAAAATCTCTGGGACACTATGAAAGCAGTACTTAGAGGGAAATTTATTTCATGGAGTGCATTTAATAAAAGAAGTAAAACTCAACAAATAAACGACTTAACACTACAGCTCAAAGCCCTAGAAAAAGAAGAACAGAACAGCACCAAAAGTAGTAGAAGACAGGAAATAGTTAAACTCAGAGCTGAAATCAATGAAATTGAAACAAAAGAAACAATACAAAAAATTGACAAAATAAATAGTTGGTTCTTCGAAAAAATAAACAAAATTGATAAACCTTTAGCCACACTAACAAAGAGAAGACGAGAGAAAACCCAAATCACTAAAATTCGGAATGAACAAGGAAATATCACAACAGACAGGATTGAAATACAAAACATAATTAGAAGCTATTTTGAAAATCTATACTCCAACAAAATAGAAAATTTCGAAGACATCAACAGATTTCTAGAGACATATGAATTGCCTAAACTGAATGAGGAGGACATAAATAATTTAAATAGACCAATTTCAAGTACTGAAATAGAAGAAGTCATCAAAACCTACCAACAAAGAAAAGTCCGGGACCAGATGGGCTCTCAGCCGAGTTCTACAAAACCTTTAAAGAAGAGCTCATTCCAATACTTCTCAAAGTATTCCATAAAATAGAAGAGGAGGGAACCCTCCCAAACTCATTCTATGAAGCCAATATCACACTGATACCTAAACCAGACAGAGACTCATCAAGGAAAGAAAATTTCAGACCAATATCCTTAATGAACATCGACGCAAAAATTCTCAACAAAATTTTAGCAAATCGCATACAAAAACATATTAAAAAGATAGTGCACCATGATCAAGTGGGTTTTATCCCAGGGATGCAAGGTTGGTTCAACATCCGGAAATCAATAAACGTAATTCACCATATTAATAGACTTAAAGCCAAGAATCACATGATTATTTCAATAGATGCAGAAAAAGCATTTGATAAAATACAGCACCCCTTCATGCTCAAAACACTAGAAAAAAATAGGGATACTGGGAACATTCCTTAACATTGTAAAGGTCATTTATGCTAAGCCCATGGCTAATATCATTCTAAATGGTGAAAAACCGAAAGCATTCCCCCTAAAAACTGGAACAAGGCAGGGATGCCCTCTTTCACCACTTCTATTCAACATCGTTCTTGAGACTCTGGCCAGAGCAATTAGACAAACCAAAGAAATTAAAGGGATACGAATTGGAAAAGAAGAACTCAAACTATCCCTGTTCGCTGATGACATGATTATATATTTAGAGGAACCTGGAAATTCCACCAGAAAACTCTTAGAACTCATAAGTGAATTTAGTAAAGTAGCAGGTTACAAGATCAATGCCCATAAATCCAACGCATTTTTATACATGTGATGAATCTTCAGAAAGAGAAATTAGGAAAACTACCCCATTCAAAATAGCCTCGAAAAAAATAAAATACTTGGGAATCAATCTCGCAAAAGAGGTGAAAGACCTCTACAATGAGAACTATACAACACTAAAGAAAGAAATTAAAGAACACCTTAGAAGATGGAAAGATCTTCCATGTTCTTGGATAGGCAGAATTAATATTGTCAAAATGGCCATACTACCTAAAGTACTATACAAATTCAATGCAATTCCAATTAAAATCCCAATGACGTACCTTACAGAAATAGAGCAAGCAATTATGAAATTCATCTGGAAGAATAAGAAACCCAGAATAGCTAAAGCAATCCTTAGCAGGAAGAGTGAAACAGGGGGTATTGCAATACCAGATCTTCAACTCTACTACAAAGCAATAGTAACAAAAACGGCATGGTATTGGTACCAAAATAGAAAGGTAGATCAATGGTACAGAATAGAAGACACGGACACAAACCCAAATAAATGCAATTTTCTCATACTAGACAAAGGTGCCAAAAATATGCAATGGAGAAAAGATAGCCTCTTCAACAAATGGTGCTGGGAGAATTGGAAATCCATATGCAACAGAATGAAACTAAACCCCTATCTCTCACCCTGCAGAAAACTAAACTCAAAATGGATTAAGGACCTCGGAATCAGACCAGAGACCCTGCATATTATAGAAGAAAAAGTAGGTCCAAATCTTCACCTTGTTGGTCTAGGATCAGACTTCCTTAACAGGACTCCCATAGCACAAGAAATAAAAGCAAGAATCAACCACTGGTATAGATTCAAACTAAATAGCTTTCTCTCAGCAAAGGAAACTATCAGCAATGCGAAGAAAGAGCCTACAGAGTGGGAGAATATCTTTGCCAATCATACTTCAGACAGAGCACTAATCTCCAGAATCTATAAAGAACTCAAAAACTCTACTCCAAGAATTCAAATAATCCAGTCGACAAATGGGCTAAGGAAATGAATAGACACTTCACAGAAGAAGATCTACAAGCAATCAACAAACATATGGAAAAATGTTCAACATCTCTAGTAATAAGAGAAATGCAAATCAAAACCACCCTAAGATTCCATCTCACCCCAATTAGAATGGCGATTATCAAGAATACGAGCAACAACAGGTGTTGGCGAGGATGTGGGGAGAAAGGTCCACTCATACATTGCTGGTGGGGCTGCAAATTAGTGCAGCCACTCTGGAAAGCAGTGTGGAGATTCCTTAGAAAACTTGGAATGGATCCTCCATTTGACCCAGCTATCCCACTCCTTGGCCTATACCCAAAGGACTTAAAATCCACATACTACAGAGATACAGCCACATCAATGTTCATAGCTGCTCAATTCACAATAGCCAGACTGTGGAACCAACCTAGATGCCCATCAATTGATGAGTGGATAAAGAAACTGTGGTATATATATACAATGGAATATTACTCAGCCATAAAGAATGATAAAATTATGGCATTTGCAGGCAAATGGATGAAATTGGAGAATATCATGCTAAGTGAGATAAGCCAATCTCAAAAAGCCAAAGAACGAATGATATCGCTAATAAGTGGAGGATGACACATAATGGGGGGGGAGGGAAGGGTTAGTGTTAGGGTTAGAGTTAGGGTTAGGGAGGGGGGCAAGTATGGAGGAAGGAAGTACTGTATAGAGGGTAAAGAGGGGTGGGAGGGGTGGGGGGAAGGGAAAAAATAACAGAATGAATCAAACAACATTACTCTATGTAAATTTATGATTACACAAATGGTATGCCTTTACTCCATGTACAAACAGAGAAACAACATGTATCCCATTTGTTTACAATAAAAATAAATAAATAAATAAATAAATAAATAAAGAGGAAAGAAAAAAAAAAGAAAAGTTGTCACTAATTCACTTCTTATTTCACTTCTTATTTATTCATATCAGTGTTGACTCAGGAAGATTTAGAGAATTTCAATCTAACACTTGTTTTGTTGCTCAGATTGAGTAAAAATTTTGAAAATTTTATGAAATCTAATTGCTTTTTTTCCTTTTATATTTATTGACATCTGTGTGCTTTCTAAGAAATCTTTATTTACCCTAAGGTTGGGAAGACATTTCTTGTTTTCTTCCAGAAAGCATTCTAATTTAGTTTTTTTTTTTTTTTTTTTTTTTTTTTTTAACAAAATACTTTGTTTTTTAAGACTACTTTTAGGTGCACAGAAAATTGAAAGGAAAATACAGAGATAGCTCATGTGCCTTCTGCTTCCACACATCCATAACCACCCCATGTGGAATGTCTCCCCATGGGGGTAACATTTGCTGTAATTGCTGAACCTGCAATTACTACCTGCAATCCAAGTTCACATAGGCTTTGCTCTTGATGTTACACATTTTATGGGTTTGGAAAATTTGTAATGACATGTTTCCTCTATTACACCATGAGAGTTTTAACTTTAAAGTTTCAATCAACGTTCGATGCAACTAAAGTTGATGATATGAGGTTCCCCTCCCTCCTTTTTTTTTTCTTTTCTTTTCTTTTCTTTTCTTTTCTTTCCTCCCCTTCCCTTCCCTTTCCTTTATTTCCTCCATTCATTTGATCCAGTAACATTTTCTAAAAATATTCTGTTTCCCCTTTGAATTGATGGAATACTTTTGTCAACAATAATCTGATGTGCTACCGGTTGTTATTTCTATACTTTCAATTTTGAACTTCTGTTTTATCTGTCCTTTCACTAATATCACCCAATCTTGATTACACAGGATAACAGTAAGTTTTGAAATCTAGTGAAGTAAAAGTTCCAACTGTGTTCTTTTCTTTCAAGATTATTTGGTGATTTGGAGTCCTTTCATTTTCTATATATATTAGAATCTGTTTGTGATTTTTTAATCAAGAAGGAAAAAAAGAAAAAAAAACTATAATGCAGTTTTATTGGAATCTCATGAAATTTTTACACCAGTTTTGGAAGAATTGACCTCTTAACACTATCAAGTATTTCAATTCATGAATGTAACATGTATTTTCCATCATTTACTGTTTTAATTTATTTTGCAGTATTTTGTGTTTTTTCTAAGTATGTTATGTTATTACTCCCTGGAATAGTTAAAATTTTCACTTGTCAATTGTTCTTCAAAATTTGAAGAAAAGCAATCAATTTTCATATTGACTTTGTATTGTAAAGTCTTGAATATTCCCTTATTATTTATTTTGTCGGTTTCTTTAATATATTATTTATGATTGAGTTGCCCATGAATAATATCAACTCTATTCATCTTTTCCAAACATTATTTCTTTTACTTAGTTTTCTTGCCTTATCACTGTCTAGGGACTTATAGTAAAATAGTGAGGGAAAAAAAAAAAAAAAAAAAAAAAACAGGAGATCTTCCTTTATCATTGATCTAAGTAAAAAGGAATTGATTTTTCATCATTAAATTTATGCTAGCTATGAAGTTTCCATAGCTATTCTTTATGAGATTGAAGAAGTTTCCTTCTATTTATGGCTTCTTATTGGGAATGTTTTTAATCATAACAGATTATTAAAGGTGAAAAATACTTTTTCCGTGCTATTCCTGTAATGATTTGTCTCTCATCATACATTAATTGATTGATTGAGTTGCATCTCGGAACTGACTTTGAATGCCTGGACAAACCATTTTTGGTCATGTATTTTCCTTGTTATTATTGCTGTGCTCTGTTAGTCACACGTTGTTGAAGAGTTTTACATTTAGATTCCTGAGGCAAGCTGGTCTGTCCGCGGATTTTCCCCTGCAATGTCCTTGTTTTATTTTGGTATCTGGGTTATGCTGGCCTCACAAGATGTTCTCCCTCTTCTACTTTGTGAAATGCTTATGTTATATTGGCATGGCTTTTTTTTTCTCCTTTAAATGTTTAATAGTATTCACCGGTGAAACCATTTGAGCCTGGAGTTTCTTTGAGCAGAGATGATGCCTTTTTTATTCCTGACTGTAATAATCCATTTTAGAGGGTATTTTTTTCCCTCTCTCTTTTTGATCAGTCTTACTAGTGGGTGTATCAATTTCACTTTTCAAACAAGTGACATGCCCCAGATGCCGCTGCCAAGGACACCACATGCCTAGAGGTCTCCTCTCTGGGAGGACCCGGCACAGCTGCCTCCAAGGTCACTGCTCAGACCCCCAGATGTGTTTTCTCTGGGTGACGCTGCTACCCACCCCACCCCTGCTGCCTGGGTCACCAGTGGTCTTTATTCCAAGTGTGGTTGCCATCTATTCCGTTGCCGACACTGCTGCTGCCAAAGCTGCTGCCAAAGCCACTGCCTCTCCCCAGAGGCCACCTGGAGGTCTTCTCTCTGGGCACCACTCAGCTGCAGCCACTGCTGCTACCGACCCCCACCACCACTGCTTCCGCCACCGTCCAGAGGTCCTCTGTCAGGGAGACTCCAGGTTTGGTTGTACTGACCACATTCATTTTGAACGCTGGCCAGAGCCTGGGGTTTGAGGTGCTGGCGTGTTTGCTACCACCACCATCTTGGGGCGCAGCTGCCCCTGTCTGGGAACACTGGCCAGGACCTGCAGATTCAGTGCCGGGGTGCCTGTAGGTTTGGCTGCACCTGGAGTCTCCCTCCTGAGACTGCTGGTTGCTGCCATCTAGTTGCTGTTTCTCAGGATGGCTCATCCCTGGTGGTCTCTCTCCAAATTTCAGTGGCATTGAGATCTTGGAACTGCAATGTGGATGAACCCAGGACATCTGGGACTATCCCATCCAGATTGTTGGGATAATGACTGGTCTGAGTCAGGCAGTCTTGTGGGAAGTCAGAGACAGGGCTGAGAAGCTTCTGGACCCTGGTAGAGATGGCTGTTAAATTTTCCACCAAGACTTTTTTATTTTTATTTTTTTCTTCTCTGGCATCTCTCTCCACCATATTTGGAGCAGGGTGTTTTTCACGCACCAGTTTATTGAAGATGGTGATGTATGCATGGTGTTTTTTAGTTCTGCTGTATTCTTATATTTTTAATTTTTTGTCTCTTTGTATATATTCTTACTCTCACTTATCTGTTTTCCTGGATTCCCTTTCTATCTTTTCTCCACCTAACAGTCAATCTCTGTGAGTTCCTTTTCCACTCTTCCTGTGGATTTTTGTGTCTGGATTCTCTTTTTCTCCCTCATGAACATCATGTCCTGCACTATTTCTGTCCTCTCTTTGTCTGCTATTTGAGATTGTAAATCCTTTTGGTAAGTTTTCTGTTTATACCATGGACAGTGATTGAGCTCATCGTTGCTGTTTATAGCATGAAGGCAGTGGATGCCTTGATGGGAGCTATTACATTTGGGGTTGTGTATTATTTGCACTGGGTGCTGTTGATGTTGGTCTCCCTTGTAAAGGTAGGATACTGGCAATCTTCAGGGATGATATAGTAGAATTTCACTGCCTCAGACCTATACAACTAGATGGGAAAATACAAAGCAACATGAAAAAACAAAGGAACAAAGTGCCCCAAACAAACCAAGATGCCCCAAAAAGAAAATCTACTGAAAGCACAACAGAACAAATGTCCAAGGAGTTTAGAATGCACATAGTTAAACTGATCTGTGAAGTAAAGGAGGGTATAAAGAGTGAAATCAAGGAGGAAATACAGGAAGTTAAAGATCACTTCAATAAAGAGATCATGAAGGAAAAAAAAGTAGAAATTCTTGAAATGAAGGAATCAATAAACCAAATTATAATTACAATGAAAAGCATCACCAATAGACTAAACCATTTGGAAGACAAAACCTCAGGCAATGAAGATAAAATATTTAATATTGAAAATAAAGTTGACCATGCACAGAAGATAGTAAGAATCCATAAAAAGAACTTCCAGGAATTATGGAATAACATGAAAAGACCAAATTTAAGAGTTGTCAGGATAGATGAAGGACCTGAGATACAAACCAAAGGAATGCACATAATGTCAATTTTCATTGACATAATATCAGAAAATTTCCCAAACCTAAAGAATGAAATGGAAAATCAAATACAGGAGGCTTATGGGACCCCAAATGTACAAAATTACAGCAGACCTACACCAAGACACATTGTAATTAGAATGACTAAATACAGGATAAGGATAAAATCTTAAAGGTCATTAGGGGAAAACAAAGCAAATTATGTATAATGAAAAAACAATTTGAATATCAACTGATTTCTCAACCCAGCCCTGAAAGCGAGGTGTTCATGGAACAACATATTTCAATATCTGAAAGAAAATGGATGCCAACCAAGAATTTTATATTCAGCAAAATCAAGTTTCAGATTTGAAGATGAAATAAAAACCTCCCATGATGAACAAGTTAAAAGAATTCACAATCAGCTCATACTACAGAACATTCTCACCAAAATATTCCATGAGGGTGAAGTGAAAAAAAAATGAAAACCAGCAGAGGGAGGAACCACATTAAAGGATTAGTCAAAGGAGAAACTAAATCAAATTAAAATCCAGAAATAAACCAAAGTGATCACAAATACAAATCATATCTCAGTAATAATTTTTAATATTATTGGTCTAAACTCATCAATCGAAACACATAGACTTGCAGATTGGATTGAAAAACAAGAACCAACAAGATTCTGTCTCCAAGAGATTCATCTCATAGGCAAAGACATCCACAGACTGAAGGTGAAAGGATGGGAAAAAACATTTCACTCATGGATTACATAAACAAGCAGGGGTTCCTATCCTCATATCAGATAAAGTGGACTTCAAGGCAAAGTTCATCAGAAGAGACAAAGAAGGTCATTTCATTCTACTGAAGAGGATTATACATCAGGAAGACATAATGACTGTAAATATTTATGCCCCAAACAATGTAGCATCTATGTACATCAAACAAACACTTCTCAATTTCAAGAATCAAATAGACCACAAAACAATAATAGCGGGTAACTTTAACACATCTCTCTCACTACTGAAAAGATCTTCAAAACAAAAACTAAATAAAGAAAGATGATTCTCAGCTGAGTTCTACAAGACCTTCAAAGAAGAACTCATTCCAATACTCCTCAAGTATTCCAGGAAGTAGAAAAGGAGAGAACCCTTCCAAACTCATTATATGAAGCTAGTATCACCCTCATACCCAAACCAAAGACACATTAAGGAAAGAAAACTTTGGGCTGATATCTCTGATGAATATAAATGCAAATATTAATGAAATTCTGGCAAATCACATACAGAATCATATTAAGAAGATAGTGCACCACTACCAAGTGGGGTTCATCCCAGGGAGGCAAGGTTGGTTCAACGTCTGGAAATAATAAATGTAATTCATTACATCAATAGACTTAAGGTTAAGAATCATATGATTTTTCAATTTATGCAGAGAAAGCGCTCGACAAAATACAACACCCCTTTGTGCTCAAAACACTAGAAAAAATAGGGATAGTAGGAACGTACCTCAACATTGTAAAGACTATTTATGTTAAGCCCATAGCCAACATCTTTCTTAATGGAGAAAAACTGAAAGAATTCTCTTTAAAAACTGGCACAAGAGAGGGATGCCCTCTTTCACCACTTCTATTCAACATCGTCCTTGAAATACCAGCCAGAGCAATTAGACAGACCAAAAAATTAATGTTAAAGGGATATGAATAGGAAAAGAAGAACTGGAGCTTTCACTATTTGCTGATGACATGATTCTATACTTAGAGGATCCAAAAAACTCCACCAGAAAACTTCTAGACCTCATAAATGAATTCAGCAAAATAGTAGGATATAAAATCAATACATATAAATCTAAAGCATTGTTATTCAAAAGCAATGAAACATCTGAAAGGGAAATGAAGAAGACAACTCCATTCACAATAGGTTCAAAAAAAATAAAATAAAATACTTGGGAATCAATCTAACCAAGGAGATGAAAGATCTCTACAATGAAAACTATAGAAGATTAAAGAAAAAAATTGAAGAAGACATTAGAAGATGGAAAGATCTCCCATGTTCTTGGATAGGCAGAATTAATATTATCAAAATGGCCATATTTCCAAAGGTGCTATACAGATTTAATGCAGTTCCAATTAAAATGCCAATGACATTTCTCATAGAAATAGAGAAAGCAATCATGAAACTCATCTGGAAGAATAAAAGACCCAGAATAGCCAAAGCAATCCTGGGCAGGAAGAGTGATACAGGAGGTATCACAATACCAGATCTTCAACTATACTACAAAGCAATAGTAACAAAAACAGCATGGTATTGGCACCAAAATAGACAGGTCGACCAATGGTATAGGATAGAAGACACGGAGACATACCCACATAAGTACAGTTATCTCACACTAGACAAATGTGCCAAAAACTTACAAGGGAAAAAAGATAGCCTCTTCAACAAATGGTGCTGGCAAAACTGGAAATCCACATGCAGCAAAATGAAACTAAACCCCTATCTCTCACCCTGTACAAAACTCAACTCAAAATGGATCAAGGATCTAGGAATTAGACCTGAGATGCTTCACCAAATAGAAGAAAAATAGGCCCAAATCTCCATCACATTGACTTAGGACCAGACTTCTTTAACAAGACCCCCATTGCACAAGAAATAAAAGCAAGAATCAATAAATGGGATAGATTCCAACTAAAAAGCTTTTTCTCAGCAAATGAAGCAATCAGTAATGTGAAAAGAGAGCCTACAGAATGGGAGAAAATGTTTTCCACACACACCTCAGACAGAGCACTAATCTCCAAAGTTTATAAAGAACTTAAAAAACTTTACACCAAAAATAGAAAGAACCCAATCAATAAATGGGCTAAGGAACTGGGCAGACACTTCACAGAAGAAGATCTACAAGCAATCAATAGATGTATGAAAAAGTGCTCATCATCCCTAGTAATTAGAGAAATACAAATTAAAACAACCCTAAGATTTCATCTTACTCCAATTAGAATGGCTATTATCAAGAACACAAGCAATAATAAACGTTGGTGTGCATGTGAGGAAAAAGGCACACCCATTCATTGCTGGTGAAATTGCAAATCGGTGCAGCCACTCTGGAAAGCAATATGGAGATTCCTCAAAACACTTGGAATGGACTCACCATTTGACCCAGATATCCCACTCCTCGATTTATCCCCAAAGGACTTAAAATCAACATACTACAGTGATGCAGCCACATTAATGTTCATAGCTACTCAATTCACAATAGCTAGATTGTGGAACCAACCAAGATGTCCTTCAATCGATGAATGGATAGAGAAACTGTGGTGTATATACACAACGGAATATTACTCAGTCATAAAGAAGAATAAAATTATGTCATTTGCTGGTAAATGAGTGAAGTTGGAAAACATCGTGCTAAGTGAAATAGGTCAAGCCCAAAAATCCAAAGGCCGAATGTTTTCCCTGATAATTGGATGACAATATATAATGAGGTGGGTGGCAGGAAGGAAGAGAAGAATGAAGGAACAATTGGGAACAAAAAAGAAAAGAAAACAATTGGGCATAAATCTTTGCAACACAAGTATACCAAAAAAAAAAAAAAAAGTATAGAACTAAATAATACAATCAATAATTTAAAATTAACAGACATAGTTAGAATATTTAATCCATCAACAAGCAAATACATCTTTTTCTTGGCAGCACATAGATCCTTCTCTAAAATAGACCATATTTTAGGCCACAAAGCAACTATTAATATATGCAAAAAATGGAAATAATACCCTGCATTCTATCAGATCATAATGGACTGAAATTATAAATCAAGAAAAAATTAAAAATAGAGGCTACTCTAACACATGGAGACTAAATAATACACTGTTGAGTGTTGAATGGATAGTAGAGAAATCAAGATTGAAAATGAAAAAATACTTAGATGTAAATGAGAATACTGATACAACATACCAAAATCTCTGGGACACCATGAAGGCAGTACTAAGAGGAAAGTTTATTGCATTGAGTTCATTTATTAAAAGAATGTAAAGTCAACAAAGAAATGACCTAACATTATACCTCAAAGCCCTAGAAAAAGAAAAACAAATCAACACAAAAAAACAGTAAAAGAGAGGAAATAATTTAAATCAGAACTGAAATCAATGAAATAGAAACAAAAGAAAAAATTGAAAAAATTGGCAAAACAAAAAGTTGGTTCTTTGAAAAAAAATCAATAAAATTAATAAACCTCTAGCCACACTAAGGAAGAGAAAAAGAGATAAAACCCAAATTATTAATGATGAAAAAGGAACTATCACAATGGATGCAACTGAAATATAGAAGATAATTAAAAACTATTTTACTCCAATAAAATAGAAAAAATTGAAGACATTGATAAATCTCTAGAGCTATATGACAAACCTAAACTGAATCAGGAGGTCATACATGATTTAAACAGAACAATTTCAAGTAATGAAATAGAAAATGCCATCAAAATCCTTCCAATTAAGAAAAGTGCAGGACCGGATAGATTCTCAGCTTAGTTCTACAAGACTTTCAAAGAAGAATTAGCACTAATACGTCTCAAATTATTCCATGAAATAGAAAAGGAGAGAATCCTTCCAAACTCATTCTATGAGGCTAATATAACCCTGATACCAAAACCAGACAAAGACATAACAAGGAAAGAAAACTTTAGACCAATATCCCTGATGAACATAGATGCAAAAATTCTCAACAAAATTCTGGCAACTCATATACAAGAACATATTAAAAAGATAGTGCACCATGATCACCCACGGATGCCAAGTTGGTTCAACATACAGAAATCAATAAATGTAACCGATCGTATCAATAGACTTAACAACGAGGATCATATGATCATCTCAATAGATGCAGAAAAAGCATTTGATAAAATACAGCACCCCTTCATGCTCAAAACACTATAAAAAATAGGAATAGTAGGAACATACCTCAACATCATAAAAGTCATATATACTAAACCAAAGGCCAACATAATTCTAAACAGCAAAAATTAAAAAGCATCCCCTCTATAAACTGGAACAAGTCAAGGATACACTCTTTCACCACTATATTCAACATTGTTCTTGAAACTCTACCCAGAGCAATTAGGCAGAAGAAAGAAATTAAAGGTATACAAATAGGTAAAGAAAAACCCAAATTATCAGTATTTGCCAATGACATGATTCTATATTTGGAAGATCAAAAATTCTCCACCAAAAAACTTCTAGAACTAATAAATGAATTCAGCATAGTAGCAGGATGTAAAATAAATACCATAAATGAAACACATTCTTATAAATCAGTAATGAATCCACTGAAAGATGAATAAAGAAAATTACCCTGTTCACAGTAGCCTCAAAAAAAAAAAAAAAAAAAAACACTTGGAAATCAATCTAACAAAAGAGGTGAAAGACTTCTACAATGAAAACTACAGAACGCTAAAGAAAGAAATTGAAAATGACCTTAGAAGATGACAAGACCTTTCATGCCCCTGGATAGGCAGAATTAATATTGTCAAAATGACCATACTACCAAAAGATTTATACAGATTTAATGCAATTTCTATTAAAATCCCAATGACATTCTTCATAGAACTAGAAATGAAATTCATTTGGATAAATAAGAGACCCAGAATAGTCCAAGCGATCATTAGCAAGAAAAGTGAAACAGGAGGCATCACAATACCAGACCTCAGACTGTACTACAGAGCAATAGTAACAAAAACAGCATGGTATTGGCACCAAAAAGACTTGTAGACCAATGTACAGAATAGAAGACACAGAGACAAACCCACATAAATACAGTTATCTCATACTAGACAAAGGTGCTAAAAACAAACACGGGAGAAAAGATATCCACATGTAACAAAATGAAATTAAATCTTTATCTCTCACCCTGCACAAAACTCAACTCAAAATAGATCAATGACTTAGACACTAGAACAGAGGCCCTGCAACTACTAGAAGAAAAAGTAGGCCCAAATCTTTGCCATGTGGGCCTAGGAACTGACTTCTTTAACAAGACCCCTAAAGTGCAAGAAGTTAAATCAAGAATCAATAGATGGGGTGGGATCACACTAAAAAACTTCTTCTCAGCAAAAGAAGCAATTAATAATGTGAAGAGAGAGTCTACAGATTGAGAAAAAATCTTTACCACATGCACCTCAGATAGAGCATTAATCTCCAGTATATATAAACAAGTCATAAAACTTAACATTGAAAAAACAAATAACCCAATCAACAAATGGGCTAAGGAACTGAACAGACACTTCACAAAAGAAGATATACAATTGATCAACAAATATATTCAAAAATGTTCAACATCTCTAGCAATTAGAGAAATGCAAATCAAAACTAAGATTTCACCCTACTCCAGTCAGAATAGCAATTATCAAGAATACAAGAATACAAGCAACAATAAATGTTGGCAAAGATGTGGGGAAAAAGGTACACTTATACATTGCTGGTAGGAATGCAAAATGTTGCAATCATTATAGAAAACAGTATGGAGATTCCTGGGAAAACTTGGAATGGAACCACCATTTGACCCAGTTATCCCACTCCTTGGATTTACTCAAAGGACTTAAAAAGTCAGCGTATTACAGTGATGCAGCCACATCAATGTTTACAGCGATTCAACTCACAATAGCTAAATTATGAGACCAACCTAGGTGCCCTTCAACAGATGAATGAATAAAGAAAATGTGATATATACATATGTATATATGTACATATACATATATATGTATATATCACATTGATATATGATGGAATACTACTCAGCTTTAAAAAGAATGAAATTACGGCATTTGCTGGTAAATACATGGAGTTGGTGAATATCATGCTAAGCAAAATAAGCCAAATCCAAAAAACCAAAGGGCAAATGTTTTCTCTGATATGCAGGTGCTAATTCACAATAAGGGGAGAATAGGGAAGAATAGAGTTACTTTATATTAGGTAGAGAAGAGTGAAGGTAGGAGAATAGGAAAGATGGAGGAAGGATAGTAGAGTGAAATAGACATTATTACTTCATGTACATATATGACTTCATGACCAATGTGATCTGACAATATGTGCAATTAGAAAAATGAGATATTATACTCCATTTATGAATGATCTATCAAAATGTATAAATGCATTCTTCTGTCATGTAAAAAAAATGTAAAAAAAGAAGTGACTTTTGACTTTCATGTTTTTTTTTTTCTATTGATCCTTTTCTATTTCTCATTGTTTATTTCCTTTTCTTTTTCATTAGATTTTCTTTTCTTCTTTTCTTTTTCTTTTTTGGCACTCAACCACTGAGCCACATCCCCAGTCCATCTTATTTTTAATTTGAGACAGGGTCTCACTAATGTTCTTTCAAGTATACCTTAAGGTAAGAGGCCAGATCATTCATTTCTTATTCTTCTGCTTTCCTAATATAGCCATGAATACTATGTACTTCCTCCTGCAGATTGCTTTCGCTACTGCCCACTAATTTTGACACGATGCATATCTGTGGTGTGTGTGTGTATGTGTGCATGTGAGTACACATGTTATCAGTAAGTTCCAAATAGTTTTTAGTTGCTCTTACAGTTTCTTCTTTGATATGGGACTTATTTGGAAGTACTGTGTTTGCTTTTAAAACAACTGGAGAAGGGTTTCAAGTTTTTATGGATGATTTCTAGTTTAAGGGCAGATATTTTACTTATAAGCATGTAATTTACTTATGTTATTTTGTTCCACTGAAATGTACTAAGTCTGTTACATAGTCCAGGATGTGGACCATGTGATTTCATGAAAATTCCACATGCATTTGAGGAGAGTGTTTATTGTGTTGGTTTTGGTGGTAGTGATGTGCTAAAGTCAACTGGGCTAATTGGTCGAAAGTGTTAATCAATTCTTCTATATACTACCTGATCTTTGTGAATAATTTTACTAATTATTGGAATAGGGTTCTTTAAAACCTTCAAATCTGATTTCAGATTTATCTCTTTTTTTTTTTTTAGTTCTGACTATTTTTCTTTAAAAATATGGGAGTTTTTACATTTGATTAACACACATTTAAGCATAATATGCCTTCTTGATTTCATTTTATCTAATAACACTGTCACATTCACTTCTTATGCTTAGTGTTTACAGGGAATATATAAATTTTTGTCTGTTCACACCCTGCTAATGTTGCCGCATATTTGTTTTCAAGTATTTCTTACCAACACACATGTAGATCATTCTTATTTGTTTTCACTCTTACCTGATGATCTCTGCCTTGTATTTGGGTTCTTTACCAATGGACATTTAACCATCATTGACTTGTCTCTGTCTAAGTCTATGACCAAGGTATTTGCTTCGTGTCCTGAGGCTCTTTGTTCTTTAGTTCTTCCTTCAGTGCCTTTTATGGGGTGTAGTGGGAGGTGCAGAATCAAGAATCTTTAAATTCCATTTTATGTCCTGCACTGATGTTTTAGCTATGCTTCTTTGTTTTTCTTCATCCTTAATTTTCAATTCATCTTCAGAAAGTATGCTTTGCATGTGCTTGGACAGAGCTGGCTTTGCATGTGCTGTTCCGCTTTCCTGGAAGGTCCTCTCGGCAGACACCTTCCCTATTTTTTCCCTCACTTCCTTTACTTATCAGAAATTGTTTCATCAGAGACAATTTCATTAGAAAAATCGTCCCTGACTCCTCTATAAAATAGTAACCCCCTCTCTTGCTTAATTTTTCTTTGTAACATTTTCATTTTTATGGAAATTTCATTAGTTAAGGTAATAAATGGGACTGATAACATAAGGGGCTTCAATGTGTGTTCGATTTGGATTTATTTGAATTAGTAATCACAAGTCAACCTGACTGTTTTGATATGTTAACACATTTTTAAATACTATTTCATAATCTACATATTGAACTTACAAGCTTAATACATTCTTTTTTTATTTCATAATTTTAGTATTTATTTACTGCAAATAACCTTTTCAATGTTCGAAGTCCTTTTCAGGCCCTCTTTGACTTTCTTCATTCTTCAGATTCCCACTTAACATTAGCTTCTTTAGAATGCTTTCCTCTTCACTCGACTCCGAGTTAAGAGTCTTCCTACCTCTACATACCTTAAGAACATCCTTCTCAAGAATATCTACTCCATGAGACCATAACTGGTCTCAGTGCCTAGCAGAGTCCCTGGCACATAGCAGGCACCCAATACATATTTGTGGACAGATGGAACACGGAAGGAAAACAGGAGTCATAGAAGAAAGGTGGGGAGGGAAGAAGGAATGCTTTTCCTCCCAACTGTGGTCAATCCACCTTCAGTATCTCCTGCCTTCTTTTTAACTTCACAAAGATAGCCAAAACTGCAAAATGAAATATATTAAAATAGAAGCACTTCATCAATTCTGTTAGATCATGTATAATTTAGTCTTTGCATTCAAGCTTAAGAAAGAGAGGGAAATCATTTTTTCTGGCTGTCAAGTAATGCTTGAGCAAACTCTTATTGGTTTACTAAGGCTACATACACAAGGAAAGAATTTCAGAATATGAGATTGTGCTACTTTTGTACATCCTAAGTGCAATGTACAGTATTGTGAAATATTAAATTAAAATGCCACCACTTCTTGACTTAACATTTTCCATCTTGTTGCTTAGTTACTTTGCTCTACAACATTTCAAATTCACACTTGCTGCTTGAAGCAGAAATTTTAAGGAGGGAAAAGCTTTGAGGATAATGATTCAGTTCTGCAGCTTATCCAACTCCTTCAGAAGACCCTCAAAGATATTTATATGTGCAAAAGCAGCATTTCTTCCTCTTTCTAGCATTTCACATCAGTTCTCCTCTCTTCCCTCTATTCTTTATGCTAGTGCCTTTCTGTTCATCTTCATTTAAATACTTCACAGTCATCAATGTCTTCATATTTTCTGTGCGGGGTCCTGAGTAGCCCATTTCACTTGCACCTCTTTATCCCAATTGTCCACATGAGACGCAATCATGACTTCATCTGGCTACCTAAGCCCATACTACATCACTCATATTTATCCCATATTATTTGGTATAAACGTACATATAATTATACCTGGAAAAAGGAGACCCTTTTATGTCTCTAATATCTTTCCAGATGCTGTGTATTTGCCATAATTTAATATGTAAGCTCTTTTCAAGTAGAAAGGGTAAAACCAAGGGACCTGAGTAAAAACAGAACCACCTCATAATCTTCTCTCTAGAAGAAGAAATAGTTCACTGGTTTCTCCTCTGGGATAGGAAGGAACAGGTCACGAGACAGAGGAAATGGTGATGGATGATGGGGAGTTAGTGATTTAAAATATGACTCACACACGTATTTCTGAATATCAACCATAAAGTAGTAAATTCATGAAGTGATTACATAACAAAACATTTGGAAAGTTGAAATTTGTACACAGAAGTGGCAGGGAGAAAATTATGACAGAAGATATAGATACAGTCAGATGACAGCAAAGAGAAAGGTACAAAAATAAAATAACAGTATGTTGGAGGTTTGAATCACGTTTGGATTGATCTCTCATGGCCTGTGGTCACTTTGACTTCATTTTGTGATCTAGCAGGTGGTGGACCCACTACATCTGGTATGTAATCACCTACCCAGAAACCCAATCAAGGTTGTGAATATTCTTACCTTGTGTGAAGTCTGTTGAAAAAACCGAATCAGGACATAGGGCAGCCTGACAAGACACCGGACCTGATTGCTCGGGGAATACGCCTCTAAGTCGAAGCACAATTCTGGAAATTACTCCCACTGCTGAATGGCGTCAAATGGAAAGCTGGGCATATAGAAGGTGGCATGTGAATTTACTAGACTGAGCAATTCTGAGAAAATCTCACATGAAAAAGCTGACTGGACGTTGTTTGCAACACAGTTTAACAGTCACATCATGCTTTAAGGAATTGAAAAAAATCTTCCTAGAACAGAATGGAGAAGGGTTAGGGCTGTGGCTCAGTGGTAGAGCGCTTGCCTAGCATGTTTGAGGCACCGAGTTCCATCCTCAGCACCACATAAAAATAAATAGATAAAATAAAGGTATTGTGTCCATCTGCAACTAAAAAATATATTTAAAAAAATTAAAAGGGTGGAGAAGTCCTCACACATGCTTTTAAACTGGTAAGTTTCTTTGTCCCCATAGAAATTCCTCTGGGGTGCTACTATATTTATTGCCTGTCAGGCAGTCACTGGAATCTCTTAACAAGGCTGGCAGCTGCTACAAAAAGGGACTTTATTCACTTATTTATTTGGGTACATGGTATTGAACCCAGGGATGCTGAACCACTGAGTCACTTCCCCAGCCCTTTTTTGTATTTTATTTAGAGATAAAGCCTCACTGAGTTGCTTAGTTCCTCACTAAGTTGCTGAAGCTGGTTTTGAACTCGCATTCCTCCTGCCTCAGCCTGCAGAGTCACTGGGATTACAGGAGTGCGCCACTGCACACCCCTGCAAGAGGTGCATTTTAAGGAAGCATACAGAGAATGAATGCAGAGGAAAACTGGTGTTGTACAGTCAAATGTACAGGAAACCTGGTGTTGTACAGTTGTACCAAGTCAAACGTGGCAAGTTGGCTATCACTTAAGGAATATAAATAACTTTTTATCTCTTATGAAGAAATATTCCAGTTATCTTTCAGTAACTTAAGATTTTATATATGTATATATATATATACATATATATATATGTATATATATATATACATATATATATATATATATATAGAGAGAGAGAGAGAGAGAGAGAGAGATGATTTTTAAATGAGCATTTTGTCAGCCTCCAGTTATTACCTTAACTAACTAAAAAAAAGAACCCGTGGCTAGAATTATAAATGAGTGGGTTTGCAACTTATGGCACTTAAGAAGTGAAGTACCATTGACAGTAATTACTTCTTTTCCCCTTGAGGGCCCCTGAGAAGGAAAGTATAGCATTTTCCTACTGAGGAAATTCAATGTTCATCAGGCCATATGCAATTATAAAATTAGCTAATTGATAACTTATTAACATTAGAAGCATGCATGTTCATCAGTAGATAGACTTTTAAAATAAATTTCTATTCCAATTGCAGATGCATATTTCAATTGAGGCTTATTGAGATAATGTTTTATTCAATTTCATATTTCTTCATTTGCATTAAATCTGCTACCTCTGATCAGTTTTAGAATCTCTTAGAAGTTTAGGCACAAAAGCAGAACGCCACTGTGAGCTCTCTAAAGTTCCCTGCAATTACAATTTAATTTATAGCATTATTCTACAAACAATAAAAGTTACCGTCAACAACTACAAGAGAAACCAGTCCAGAGCCCAGATAAAGCAAGACCACCTGTGACAATATCCTTAACATAAGAATGCACAAGGCTTGGCTCTTGGCTTTATGAAGGCAGTGAATCCTGCAGAGAAGAATAGTTCAACATGTATAATGCATGTCCTCAATATCACTAAGGACTCCTCTTATGAAAAGACTTAATTTGAGCTTTTTCTGTTTGATATACAAAATTCCATAGCAAAATTTGTTCTCCTGAAAAATAATAATGAAGAAAAAATATCTTATGAAGAGAATTGTTCTATATTGTAATGCTCAAAAACAGGTCAATTAAACAATGAAAAAATTCTTGATCCTAAGGAGCTCTTAATGTCATGGTTAATGTAGGTATTTGAAAGCTGCTAACCGGCAGGGGCAAGTTTCATGCCTAGGGAAAATAATTTAGAGATCCAGAGATTAGGTATGAAAGGAAAAACTTAACAATTCTCTCATGGGAATGTGATGAAGGTTTCAGGAAACAAGAAAAGTGTAGTACATAGTAAAGTTCCTCATCCACAGCAGGTGCACAATAAACTGCCTTCCGCTGTTTTTTGGTTTTTGTTTTTTCTTCCTTCCTTCCTCCCTCCCTCCCTCCCTCCCTTCCTTCCTTCCTTCCTTCCTTCCTTCCTTCCTTCCTTCCTTCCTTCCTTCCTTCTTTCCTTCCTTCCTTCCTTCCCTTCTTTGTTTGTTTCTTTCTTTCTCTTTATTTTTCTTTCTTTCTTTCTTTCTTTCTTTCTTTCTTTCTTTCTTTCTCTCTTTCTCTTTCTTTCTTTCTTTCTTTCTTTCTTTCTTTCTTTCTTTCTTTCTTTCTTTCTTTCTTTCATTTCTACTGACCATCAGACTGAGCAGCACATACAAAAACAAATGACATGTATATTAATTTCAGGTGAGGTAAAATCTAGGGAAAAAGCAAATATACATTTAAAGTGGTTGAACTTGAAAAGGGACTAGGCCTCAACAGAGAGAAGGAAAGAGGCAGGACAGCAAAGAAATGCGTTTCAAATGAATAACAAAATAGCTGGAGCTTAGCTGTCTTTGATTCTTCATAGTTTGAATATCTGAGGTCCTTTTAAAATTTCTCCTGATTCTATAGTCTGTTAAGTATCCCCCCATTACAGTCCAGAAAGTTCTTGTCATTTATTTTAATACTGTGTGTTTAAGTAGGGTTTATGATGTTTTCAATAATGTAAAGGATATGGATTTACCTTAGTGGATGATAATGTTTCTTATTACTTAGTGTCTTAATGTGAAATTTAAGTAACAAGACATGAGTACAGGGGGTTTTCAGCCATGTCCCAGGTGGATGAGAAAAGGGTTAACTGTCAGAGGACGATGTTGGCTATCAATCAATCAGTTACCTATAAACTTATCTAATCAATAAACACACAATAGCCAATACTCTTTTTAAATGAGGGGTGGGATGGGTCGGGCCATACCAGATCTGGCCTCTAACAACATGAAGGAGCCCACCACTCCTTTACAGACACACAGGTAAAGGGAGCGAAGACCAGGAGGGGCTTCTTCTGTGATGAACCTGATGGGGTGGAGTTAGGGGAGCCATTTGCTTAGGTAAACTACCATATAACCAGATGGTGAACCACTCCCACACAGGACCATCAACCCCTGGAGATCTGGGACAGTCCTCTATGGCTGCCAGTTCCTGGGAATCAGATTTCAATGTCCCATGGCTCAACCAAGTCTGATTCTGCTAGATAAGGATGGCTCCCCACAAATGAGGATGGAATTTCTCATTCCAGAATGTACTTGTGGTCTAAAGATTTGTGTCCCCTCAAAATTCATATGGTGAATACTTAACTCTCAAGGTGATGGTGCAAGGAGGTGCCACCTTTGGGAAGTGATTAGATCCTAAAAGTAAAACCCCAGTGACTGGGATCATTGCACTTAGGACAAAGGCTTCAGAGTCCCCCTCATCCCTTCCTTCCACTTCCTCCTCTGGAATCCTGTGTGTATTTCTTTATTTCTACAACTTCAGGAAGGCAAAATGGAATGGATATAATTTAAGGAAAGAAAAAGGAAAAGCAATCACAGGGACCCAGAGTGGGAGTAGTGCTAGGGAAGATGGCCAGCAATGCTGAAAGAGACTCCAAAGAGTAAAACTCTTCAACCTGGAAAGACAAAAATCACAGGATGCCAAGCAGATTAAAATCTTAAAAATATAAAAAAAAGTAGTGATTGATGTGACTAAAACAAGCACAGACTTAACTTTCAAAATCTGCAATCATCTTCTCTTAAAGGAGATACTTTTCAAAACTGAGTAAGGTAAACTCGGGCCAGGAACAAGTGAGGGGAGTACTTCTCTATACAGAGGATAATCACCTTATGAAACTCTCAACCCCCAAGAGCTAGGCACTGACAACAGATGTAAGTGGATTTCAAAGGGGGTTGGTTGAATTTATAGACCACAGTGTCATCAGTGGAGATTATGAGGAGCTGATGCACGCTCTACCTCTAAGGTTGATGTCAGGATGAAAAATTGCATCCACTCATGGCTTGCTCCCCAGGGCTATTGTTTGCACAGATTTGGGGGCTGGATGGAACATTAATCTAGACCCGTCATAGTTATTTCTAAGTTTCTAAGCTTTATCCTCCTAATTTAAAACTTACAGCGTTGTGAAAGAAGCTGGAAGAAAATTTAAAGATTATCTAGTTTAACTTTCTCATATTATTCATAGGAACCTTAACTCCTAGAGTCATTTTGACTTACTTCAGGTCATCTAGTTGGTTGATAGAAAAATAAGAAATAAGATCATTTCTTTTAACTCCCAGTAGCAAATTCTGCAAAGTTTTTAGATGACGGCATTAACTTCCTTCTCCCATCATGGCAAACAACAAACTATAACACATAATAGAGAACTTCAAGATGCACAACCAAAGCAGAAATCACTGGGGTTTTCCTTTCCTAATTAGGAAATTAATTTCTTAATAACTGTTTAAGGTGCTTCATCTACCTCTTCCATCATGTACCTAGAAGTCCACATAAATTTAGTTTCTTTACCAACTTCAGTTCTCAGTCAGTTTTGGAGTCCAAACTAAGGCAAAATTCTGTGAGAGAGACATTTTCTCTTAAAAGAACTTTAAATTATGGAAATTGACCTCATCCATATCTTACCCATTTAAAGCTTATTTAAAGGTCTGAAGAAAGTAAATGATCTGGCTACCTGAGACTGCAAATAGAGACCTCTCCCAAACCGTTGGTCTTGAACTACACCATAGTAAACAAACCTTCCAGGCTATTCTGAGAAGGTGGAATCACTCATGTTCCTTTTTTATTAATTTGCCTGCACATAATTTCAGTCATTTTTTTTCAGAGACTTGTGCTATTTGGCATTGTATCTACAGACTCCATTAAAGTGAATTGTCTCAGGGATATCATGAAAACAAATAAGAATTTCTATTTATCGTGTAAAATGTAAGATTACATGGTACACTACCTCAGTGCAAAGATATTGTGATTTTTATTTCACTCACTAATATTTAAAGAAATCAAATCGCATATGAAATTAATCAATTAAAAACCCAACAAAGTTATGATGACCACAAGACTATCATGGACTCCTATATTAACACCAATTATTGGGATTATTATTATTATTATTATCATTGGAGTTATTCAGTGGCCCAAAGGAGATGCAAAATGTAAGCAATATAGATTAATTGGAAACATGAAATACATATGATTATTTGCAGCATAGACATGCCCATGATTGGGGAAGTGTGGAAAGCAGGCTATGCCATGCTCTTGAGTCACTATGTGATGTGTATGTAGAACAGCAGTTTTCAGGCTGTGCCGAAACCTTTGTTACTCATTTTCTGAGGCAGTAGTTTGCCATGAGCTACTCTGTTTTAAGTGCGGAGGTGAAAGGACTCCACACTTTATACAAAGTAAATAACCGCTATCTGCCTGGCACAACCATAAGGCATAAACTGATAAATAAATTAACCATACGAATGAGTCTGACTACCTGTGGACTTATCAAAATAATCAGAAACAGATGGAGGCACAGGTTCATCAAACTTATATCAGAAAAACCAGGCCCCTGAGCTTACCACCTAAAGATTGCAACCCGCCTCACTCAAGACCCATAAAAGGAGAGGTGTCCCAGGTCTAGACACTGCAGCATCCTGACCCCATCACCTGGTCACTTGTTATGAGTCTTGCCCAGGAAAATCATCAAAGCAATGAGCCTCTGAATCTCTGTCCTCAGAATTTAGCAGAGTGTGGTTTCTCCTGCCGATGATGACCACTGAAGACCCAAGCTGGCATCTCAAGTTGACATTCCAAGCCGACCCTGTGAAACTGCCCACCTAGACCCTGGCCTAAAACAAGTTCCTGCATTTTGACAGCTCTGAGCCCTGAACAAGTTCTTTGGGGTGTTCCTAATCTTATCTGGCCACCTATGATGTCTTTACTTTCAGATCTGCTGTCTTCCTCTGCTCTCAGCTCAGCCTTCTGAATCCCTGTGGCTGCTTTAACCCTTTCTTAGCCTTTCTGTAACACACACACACACACACACACACGTACACAATACACATATAAAATTGTGTAAAGTGTGATGTGTGACCCTGAATGATACAGATATTAGAAATTAAGATTAGAATAAAAGAACTTGTGTTTGCCCAGTTTATAACCTACCAGGTGACCCACAAGCATTCAATGAACTACTACTGACGAAAGTGATGTTGCCTGTAAATGTATTGTTATTCAAAAACTTCTGACATTGTGAAAAGACAAATGTGTCTTATCCATGTTAATGACATAAAACATTCAAGACAGAAAGAATATGCTAAGCCTATTATTCTGTAAGGCTACAATTAATCTAGAGTGTGAATTTTGTCTAGGGATTCGTATACATCTGTCACTTCTAAGACTTCACTTGGCTATAACATGAACATGTAAAGTGATCTGTCCATAGAATGACCCATGTAATTGTCTAGCATTAAAACCAAGTCATGGAGTTCTCTGCCCACACTCGTCAAGAGTGCCTCCTCCAGACTGAAAAATTCTAGTACTTCATTTTGAAGATTTCTTTACACTCACTTAGTTAATAACAATGTTTGTGTCTTGGGTTTTTAAAATTAGACTATAACCTACCCAGGGGAAATGAAACTTTTAAATGTTTTTAAACTCATGCTCCACAAAACTTGACACTGTCCATTGATTGAGCAATCATAGGTTGTGATAGACAATAGAAATGAAGCAGACAAGAGAAAGGAGGTCATATTTCAAAGTGCATTTATATTCATGACCTGACCTTTAGATTTTTTATAGAGTTTTGAAAATGATTTTTTATAAGATAAAATTGCTGTTCTCATGTATAGTCAATTTGCCATTGCTGACATTTTTGGAATAAACACAATTTTTACTCAACAGATAAATGTATTTAAATATATTTCAAAAGAGATTTCAACCCCTGCCTGGGTATGATGTAGTAATAATGCCAAGAATGATTTTCTCATGAACAAAAAAATGGACAGAATATATAAAAGTACTACTGTTAATCACTGGAAAACAGATATTACAGAACTTGGTCACTGACAAAAGTAGAACTTGGCCTTCTGCTTCTATGAAGCTTCAGGATTGCACAAAGAGAAGCAAAATCCAGTCGGCTCTCTGAGTTGAGGAGGTAGATATTTAATTTCAGTGTGGCCAAGACAGTTAAAGTTGGGGCAGGGGGCATGGAGTGAGAGCAAATGTTTGTTTTGGATCAGGAAAAGAACAACTTTAAGATAAAGAGGAAATATTGGAGATTTATATGGCACATAATTTCTGCAGCTCACACAGAAAGAAATAATTTGATTTACCCATGCAAATAGAAAGACCTCTTTGTTCGTATAAGGGCATTCAGTAGATGCCTGACGTTTTAGTTAGCTTTTTTGTCACTGTGACCAAAACACCAGACAAGAACAATTTAGAAGAGGAAAACATTATTTGGGGATCACAAGTTTCAGGTTTCAGAAGTCATAGTCCATAGTTGGCTGATTCCACTGCTGTGGTCCCAAAGTGAAGCAGAGCATCATGGCAAAGGGCCCAGCAAAGGAAAGCTGCTCACCTCATGGTGCAGCTGGGCAGGAAACAGGGAGCAATGTGGGCACATACACTCTTTCACCTTTTGAGGACACATCCCCAAGCACCCACCTCCTCCAGCCATGCCCTGCCTGCCTGTGGTTACCACCCAGTCAGCCCATTCAAACTAGGATGGACTGACTAGGTTATAGTTCTCACCACCCAATCACTTTACCTCTGAATATTCCTGCAAGAACTTTTGGTGGGACACCTCATATTCAACCCATAATGCCTCAGAATAATCATGGTTTAACATGAAGCTAAACAAGCTTAGAGTGAAGGATGTAGTATAACTGTTCCACCCTGAAACTTGAGATCCAAGCAAAGGCATCCAAAGGGTTCACAAGCAACTCTATTGTCTATTAGGACAAACTAAATCACTCTCAATAAATTCAGGATGTCTAGTACTCAAAATGTAAAATCATAATGCTCAGCAACCAATCTCTTAAAATGTGCAGAGGCAGAAAGGCCTAACCTAAAGCTAGAAGAAAAATCAGGTAACACAGGCAGATATAGAAATTGCAGTGATGATTGAATTAGTCAAAAGGAGGCTAAAACCACTAATTTTGATATGTTCAATGTGCTCAGAGATTTAACTATAAATATAATCAAGTGGAGCCTCTAGAAATGTACTAGCAAAATCTGATATGAACCTACCACTGGACAAAATTAACAGCAACTTAGACTCTGCAGAAAGAAAGATATGTAGACTTGAAGATATAGCCACAAAACTACCCAAAATAAAATACTGAGAGGGAAGAAAAGAAAGATTTTTAAAGAAAAGTCTCAGTGACTCCTGAGTTAATAGCAAGGTATGTGACAAATATGTAGCTAGAAAACTGGAAAAAAGAAAGAACACTATATGAAGACATTAAAATTCTCAAATTGTCCAAAAATTTCCAAATTTTGTGAAAACTCTGAATTCACAAATCAAAGATCAATAAACACCGAACTGGATAAATAAATAAAACCATACCCAGGTACTTCATAATCCAATTACTGATAACTAGCAATAAAGAGAAAAATCTTAAAAGATAACAAGAAAAAAAAAATCATGTATGTTGCAAAGAGGGGGTAAAACATGACCACAAATATAAAAAACTCAGTGAGCCAGAGTGAGTGAAATGAAATCTTCAAAATGATGAAATAAAAAGCAACTGCCCAACTACAATACAGTTTGTGAAAATACCTTGCAAAAATTAAGCAAAGATGACTTTGACAAACAAACAAATCTGAAAGACAGGTTTGCCAGAACATGGGCACCAGTAGAAATACTGAAGGAAGGTCTTCAGATTCAAGGAAATGAGACACTGGAAGAGTGGACAACAGAAAAAGAAAGGTTTAAAAAACTTTAAATACATAGAGAAATGTAAAAATATTTTCAATTCATTTTTTTAAAAAATGTTTAAAATAATGAATATTTACAGCAATATATACATATACATATCATATATATATTTGAAAACTCACACACACACACACACACACACACACATACATACATTCCTTAACTTATGATAGGGTTGCATCTCTATAAACCCCTGCTAAGTTGAAAATCTAATAGCTTTGCAACATAGTACATCGTGGAGTAGCACACACATAAGTGCTTGGGAGGTAGGAGCTCACTAGAAACTGTTCAGCACCTAGAGAGTATCTGACAGCTTGGGAAAAGATTAATAGTCAAAAGTCAAAGTATGATTTCTACTGTATGCACGCCACTTCAGCACCATCATAAGAGTCAATAAATCATCTATATGTGTGTATATATATACACATACATACATACATACACACTTTTTGATATACACTTAGACACACACATATACATATATACATATAAAATGTACCACAACTGGGCATGGTGGTGGACACCTGTAATCCCAGCAGCTTGGGAGGCTGAGGCATGAAGGTTGCAAGTTCAAAGCCAACCTCAACAATTTGGTAAGGACTTGTCTTTCTTGAACTAACTAACTAACTAACTAAATAAATAAATAAATAAAGTAATATAATTCACTCTATTTAAAGAATTAATGAGAAAGGCCACATCATCATCTCAAAGGAAACAGAAAAATTATTTAATACATTTTTAACACACATTCATAGAACTGTTGGGGAAATAAGAGTAAGGCAGAGTTTCTTCTTCAACTGATAAAAGAGATCAATGTAAAGCCTATCTCTATTACTTAATTTCACTGTCAATGATGAAGGATTAATTCTTGCCTCTAAAATCAACAATAAGTTGTCAATATCCACATTTGCCATTTCTATGAAAGAGGCCATGTGAGGGTGCTATATAGATTTTTATACTAGGTTATGTTATTTGGAAAAATGTAAGTACATTCATAATGCTGGCTGCAGAGTTCCATGTACATTCATCAGTTCAGGCTTTTTATTAGACTATCTGTTCAATTTATCAGTGCTCACAAAGGTCCTATCAGAATTCAGTTTGGGCAAATTCTCTTGGTAATTCTGCCAATGTCTCATACTTTATTTTTTTTATTTTTTATTTTTGCAGTGCTGGGGATTTGAACCCAGGGCCTTGTGCTTGCGAGGCAAGCACTCTACCAACTGAGCTATATCCCCAGCCCTGTCTCATACATTTAAGGCTGAATTGTTGGGTAAAGTCAGGGTTCAAAACTGTCATAACCTCATGGTGAACCATACTTTTATGATTAATAATACTAATTTTCTCTAACAATGCATTTGTCTTTGAAATCTATCCTTTTGATGATATCGCTGCACCAACTTTCTTTTGTTTGACATCTATATACACGCACAAACATATATGTATATATTATCACTTCTCTTTCAATCTTTCTATGTCTTTATATGATAGGGGATGAATCTTGCAAAGAACTTACAGCTAGATTTAGTTCTTGCTTTTTCAAATTCTCTCAGCAAGGAAGTTTCTTATATTTTTAACTGTCATGATTACTGATACATTTACATTTAAACTCATTTCTACATTCATTTTTCATGACCTTTTCTAAATATTGAGCTTCAAAATCCAGTTTGTAATATTTTCCTCTAGTTGTCTTCCTAACAGGACCACCTGCAATTCTTCATCTGAAACTCTTGAGAAGTCTCTTTAAAAATGCACATATCAAAACGAGGAGCACAGTCTCCGGGAGAAGTCTGTTTCTCATTTGGAATTACCAGTTCTCCTCCCAAAAAGGAGATGATATAGTTGTGAGAATTTTGAATCTGGAAGGGATTTTGCAGAGGCTGCCTAATTCATTGTACACATAAGAAAATTGAAGACTGGGGTTTAGATGCTGTGTTCAAGGTCACGAAGTGAATTAGTAAGTATGATGTGACCAAATTTAAGTCACCTACCTCTTTGTCTCGTGTTTGTTCTGTTTTGTCCTTTCAGATTTATGTTTTACAGACTAGTGAATATCATTATTTCTGCAATAAATAGTAGCATATTGCTTCCTGAAGCAACTTGAAGTTGAATCAACTCTGAGATATGCATATTAAGTTAAGAAGCATGCAAAGCAGATGGTAAATGCAAACGGATTAAAAGCTCCAAGGTTATCCAGACTTGAATCTATTAAAAGTAGTGATAGCCTGTTTTAAGTCTTATCAGTGACTTTGAAAACAATAGGCTCAACCATAATGAGAGATATGAAATACATTCCAACTTGCAATTGCCCTCTGTAAAGAATGTTCATTTCAATATCTAATTTATTATTTCTCACTTATGTATGCCCTGCTGCATTACTTCTCTATGATTCTATCTTCCCAATGCCCATTTGAATTTTTTTTTATCATTTATTTCCCATCAAAAGCATTAACCTGCTTTTCTAAGTGGTGTTTCGTTGTCTTTGTTCCTTTTCCTGACACTCAAATTTTTAAAATATTATTTCCAGTTAATCCCATGTGGGACATGAAATGAAGAGACAGTGTAGAGAGTAATTATCCTGTGTGTCAAAATGCAGGAATGCTGTGGTAAATTAAATGATGGAAAATTATGGCATCAAGTCCCAACAGTGTTGATGATGGAAAAGTGACAGTCATATTCAGGAAGAGCTTGTACGTTCTCTTTATGAGAAAGAAGAGAGAAACGCTAAAATTCAAATTCAAATTGTGCCTCAATTTCTACTTTAGTGCTCTCTTCTTAAAAGATATATATTGCCTAACCCCCAGCTCAGCAGATCTTTCAACATCAGCCTCTGAGATTTCACTCTAGAGTATGTTCTGAACATATTCGTTAGCCAATAGACCGATTAGGCAGCCAATGTCATGGGGCCTTTGTTGAATTTCTGTCACATCTTGTTTTTATGAAAATGAACCACATCCTTGAGAATTTTAAAAGGTAACAAAGCATGGGTCAGAGAAAAACACCAGAGAAAGACATAGCACAGAGCATCCATGCCAGTGCCAAGTTCTGATGGGGGTATTTGATTTCTAATGATAGGGATGGTTTTGTATGGCGCAGCGGTCCAAAGAGGCAGGATCAGAATGCAAACCTCCTGCATATGAATATCTAGAATATCAATCTTGTTTTACTAAACTCATATGTACCACCAATTAATTCTGAGCAGAAAGAAATCTGAAATGTCTTATTTTACTCAATGCATAAATTTAAAACCTGAGGAAGGGCAGGGTTGAGCTGGCCACTCTCCTGAGCGTCCACTTCACTACAACTCCATACTCAGCCTTGCACGTCTTTGAAGGTTTCCTTCAAAAGTTGACGTATGATGAACCCTGCTGTCAACCTCTGGCTAGTCTCGTTTCATTTTTGTTCTTCTGTATGTTGTTTATTTATTTATTTTCTATTCCAGTTGTAGTCCTCTATCTAGCTGTTCATTCTCAGATTCCCTGGAGCTCCCCTTTGCATGGCCAAATTATCCTGATTTTCTAGGCACGATCCAGTTTGAATATTGAATGTCCCTCCTCCTTCTCCTCCTTTATAAGATGCCATGTATATTCACATCTTTCTCTACACCCAACCAAAGAACCAACCCTGCTTTATACATATTTCCCTCAACAGGTTCCTTCATCGAACAACACATCACAGCCACCCAAATCCCCAAACACACACAGAGCTGAGAAATACACTGAGAACGAGCTAAGCCTTTATTTCCATAATGCCTCTCCTCTACCTGGATGAAGTGGAATGTGGAATTAAGTTACACGCCCCAGCTGAGGGATTTACCTTTTGTATGTGACCTACTTTTTCCAAAACTTTAATATCTTCTCTTAGTCTCTTTTGTTCTGAAATTTCACAACTATATGCTTTGGTATTATTTTTATTTTTTCCAATCATTGTATGAATCTCTTTCTTTATGAAAACTCTTGTCTGTCAATATATTTTAAGTAAAACTTTTCTCTTAGTTCACAGAAAATGTCTGCAATTTCTCTGTTCTTCATAATGGTTTGTTGTTATACTCTTTTCATTATATATGGCTGTCTGTTCTCTTTAATGGATGCAATATTTTCTCTTATTGTGATGACCATAAAATGTAATATAAGAAAAAATATAAAACAAGGCAAGAATCTCATATTCATTTCCATCTTTCTAACCATCAGATAATTGTATTGAAGTATGATTCATAATTCCCTTGTTTTAGTTAAAAGTGAAACTGTATGAGTTACAAGTTGAAAATTTTATTTTATGAATGTTAAGACTGTGATGATATGTAATTATGGGAAATTGTTGATATTTTACAATAGGCCATGGAAAATCATTTCTCTGGCCTCCGCACAGCATTGCGGTACTTGTGAAAGTGGACAGCAAACAATATATTGCACGTTTTTTGTCTACCAAAGACACATCATTTTGAAAAAGCATGCCTCCCACCCACATTTTTCCAGTCCATGGTGACATGCTTTAATCCTAATCAATGTTTTAAATGAAAATAGGGAAAGAAAACAACTTCACAAATGGGCAGTTTTGTTTTGTTTTTTGTTTTTTTTTAATAATGAGAGAGAGAGAGAGAGACAGGTGAGGAGAGAGGAGGAATGGTCCTATGGATTAGAAATAGGCCAAATGAACTTTAAGTAAAATAAGCCCTTGGGGACAAATCCAAGTTAAAAAGCTCTTAGTGCCAGAGAGGTGGTTACACATAGGCAGGGAAGAATAGTGAATCAGGATTGAGTTAATAACAAAATGCCTTCTTTATTAATTAACACAATTGCACCACATTACAACTGAATGAGAGGACAAGGGAAGGAACTTCTGCTTTAAATGTTGCTGTCACTGAGGGAGTGGTACTGGACATTTAGTACAATCCTTATCTTTATAAGATAAAAAGAAATAAAGAATCATTTATGTCCTCAGAAGTTGTTAATGGCCCATACAGCAAGCATGTGGCTGGCTGTTCTAAGATCCAATTCTTTATTCTCTTTACTCCCACAAACTTCAGTGTTCTCATAATAGTAAATGGTCCTATGATGAGACACTCAATTAAAATTATAATTTAAATCTCTAGGTGATAAATAGTTGACAAGTTTTCACTGTGGCCCATGTAGTTTAATATGCAATTTTAAAAAATTTTCAAAATGACAATTCCAGATCTGTATGTTTTAAGAAGAACACCATTTAGAGTGAAATACAAGATGGTACAGAGATAAACAGTAAATACAAGAAGAAACAAAAAAGACAAAGCAGAGAACATTTGTTATGGCAAACAAAGGAATTGGGGTTGTAAAGTCTAGAGAGGAGAAGGTCAAAGAGCAAATTTCTACAGCTAAAAAGAAAAGATGAATCTAGGTCATTATTGCTCATGTTCACACAGATAAAATTTAGTTAGAGGAAGGTGAATACAGATACAATCAAGAAGCAGTTCTTGAGGGTGGATTGACTTAATTCTGTCCCATCCCTGAGTAGGGGAAAGAAGATGGTAATGGTAAGTGAATCCCCAGACTTCGGGGGAAAAATGATTAACACAAACATCCTGGGTACATGAGATTTTCTGCCAGGGATCCCTCTTACAAAAGGATAACACCAGAAAGCAAGCTGCCTCTTCTAATCCAGGGAATAATAAATTCAGTTCTCCCAAGACAAAGACACACTGTAATGATTAAGCGCACAGACACAGAAGTCTGGGTGCAAATCCTAGACTTCACCCCTAATTATGTGAATTCAAGCAGATTATGTGAAGATACCTTAGGCTTCTTATATGTGATTGAGGAGGTGGGGAGCGGGGGATTGATACCCACCTCAGGATTTTAGAACAATTCTTGTGACACTATCCAATCAATGGTAAGTTATTGTTATCTACCAAATCTCGTGATATCCAACGTATTCTGATATTTCTAAGATTATTTTTTGGATAACTATTAAAATAACAAGATAAAACACTGATTTTAAAGTTGTCTATTAAATTCATCACCAGATTGATTTAAGGTGGGAAATAATGTAGCTAAAAATGTTTAACAAATTTTAATACATGAGAATGACTCTTGAAATGAGCACCACTGGGGAATACTACAGCTAAATTGTAATCATGACTGTATTGAACTTGTGAATTTTTGACCTTTACAACAGGCATTTGTTTGCTGTGAGTGGTGCAGGGCTCTTCATAGGAGTGTTGGGCAGGCAGCTTTCCCATCGTTTTTATTAGAAATCACGAGGCAAGATCATGCCTCTCTAAACATAAAGTTCTACAAATACTCATGAAGTACACTCTTAAAGCTTAACTTGTTTTTAAATGTTGAGTCTAGGCTGCCAAAGGAACTCTCATTTGAAACAATGGCTAAAAATACAAAGAATCTAGAATTACAAGCATAAATAAGAGAACATCCCACAGGATAGCTTAGGAGCTAAACTCAATAGTGGAGAAATGCCAAAAGTTTTAAAATTGTTTGTGGCAAGAATCTGAGTCAAGATTTTAATCTGTAAGTCTGGTGAAAAGACAGTAGAGTGGGAGGAACTCTGAGTGGCTTGACTAATAAACATACCAGTCAGTGCTACAATAGCACAGTGAAAGTTCCTAGAAGTCACTGCATTCTGCAAAATTGTGTAATAAGAAAGCAGGGCTTAGGCAAAAATAATATTATTTAGAGGCCCGTCATGCAAAAATTTCATCAGTAACACAATTTTTTTTAAAGATAGAAACATAATGAATATTAGGTTCTCATAAATTACGTAGTTAAGGAATTAAGAAATACTTAATTATTATAATGCATAGGTTACTTTACCTTGAAAAAGGCCTGAGGTTTGCTTGTGGAAGTGGACAAGAGAAAAGTTGCAGCTTATGTGTTATTGGGAGAGGTCGTAGGTGAGTTTTCTGTTATCTGACATCACAGAGAAAGCAGTACTACCAGATGCACTTGGGTGTGGCAGTGAACTGAAGTAGCTGAAAGTTGATCTCAGAGGGGGTGTGCGTGTGCATGCGTGTGTGTAAGTGCACACACATGTATTAGATGTTTCCATCTGAATCAGTTCAGCTGGGCACAATTTTCTGTATTCATCTACTCTTTCTCACGTGAAATCATACATAAGCAAATGCAAATTATACATCATGCTAAAATTATTTCCTAATATGACAATATTATATGTGAGCAAATTGCTTGTTAAAACATATTATATATGACAATCATATTACATATAACAAAACAGATAATATAGACAATAGATAGATAGAGATAGGTAGATAGATACAAGCACTTTCAAGACTAAGGTTGCAAGAAAAAATAAAAGTAACTAACATCACATATTCTACAATTAGGGAACGTTTTGTATAAATTATCTAATTAAAATCAGAAATATTAGCACCCTAAAAGAAATCTTCCTTTCTTATTCCTTTCTCAGGAATTTTTTTGCTCTTTGACTTACTTTTGCATGATGAATTCAATCTTATCCTAGTTTATCTCTAAATAATCTCTTTTCTCTTAATACCTTTTTTCCTTTTTCTTTTTCATCACCTTGAATTATTTTCTATTTCAAAAGTGTTTCTTCGCCTAACATTTTTTTCTTTCTTCTAAACACAGAATAGTAACCTTAAGTGTGAGAATAAAAATTAAAACTTTTCACAATGTGAATTCTTTATCATAATAAAACTTAATTGAAATACGTATTTAAGATGTAAATACTTCTGCCCCTGTTCGCTCTTACACACGTGCCTAGGCATACCTGTCTTGTGAAAAGGAGTGCATCATCTGGCGGAGCATTTCTGGAATGTTTAATTTGTACAACCCACAAAGGTTTATTAAGTGTCTTTTTCAGAATCATCATCACTAAATTCAGAAAATGTTTCAGAATATAATAGGCACTCAGCCAATAATTGTTGGTTAAGGAATAAAAGAAAAATTCATTGAACATTAGTTAGCATTTCTCTTTATTAATAAAAATCATATTTTCTAAAAAAACACTTGTACCATTTTAAAATGGGAACTAGATGATAAGAATTATCATGAAATTCCTCATCCTTTCTGCTATTCTTCATTCCCACTTTTTATTTTCATATGGTTTTATTCTTATATGATATATATGCTGATATTTTTATATTTTTAATATTAGGTGTTGTTTCTCCATATATAATAGAGAATTTAACTCCAGTCGTCTTCCCTTTATAATAATGGTTGCTGCAGCTCCAGCCATTTCATTCCATTGCTTTCCATAGCTGTCAGGGGCTTGGGGTTTGCTTGTTTTAAGCTACATTTATCAGACAGCTTTACGCACCCATATATAAAAATGTAATTCAATTAGTAACAGTTACAGAGAATTCCCAAATTTCATCTTTAGAAAAAATGGCATTATAAACTACCTAACTCACATTCTTTTATTTGTTTCAATAAGTGTTCAGATATGTACTTTAAATTTTGTAGGTTTTTTGACATGTGCTAGACAGACCAAAACAGTATGAATATATCTATTTCCCCAAATCCACCAAACCTTAATATTGATCTTTAAATAATTTGAAACCTGTCTAATGGATATTTAGGAAACTAGGTTGAACTAAATATTTTATTTTCTACATTTTCTTCCTGCTTTATTCTGAAAACAAATTACTGTATAAATGCAGTTAACTTTTAATTTACATCTGTGTATCTGTGTATATGTATATATTCCTATGTGTGCATAAACTCTATAAATAATTTGAAAATAATCTGACCTAATGATGACAGGAAACAAGCAAAACCCAAAGTATCCCATATTATTGCATTGATCAGAGACTTCATCAACATGATTGAGCCAGTCAGGTTGCTTTGAAGTTACATTCACGGTCAATCAACCAAGTAAATACTCCATTCCAAATTATGCCACATCGTTCCTCATTTAGAAAATGAATTTTCAACTGAAGTGATCTTCAATGTGTTTAGTCTCTTTCTGTTCATGTGTCTGTTTAAAGACTTGAGATTGAACAACAGAAGATAGGATGGTGTCTATTTATTGTGGTAAGTTTGATATTTCCTGATCTTAAGGTCTTCCCATAATATCATTACCTAGGTTTATCCAACATAGTGATCCTTTTAATAATTTAAATCATTATGCTACTAAAAAGCTTAAATAATATGCCAACAGCAAATTATTTGAAGTGTGTGAACATTCATTTTAAGTGGATAGTCTTAAAACTATGAAAAAATCTACACTTTTTAATGCAGCATTGTGGACATCTAGCAAATACCCAATCATAATATTTATGATTGATGTTTCTCTTCCCTGCATCCGGGAAAAATCCTGTAATTTATCTGGGTTTGTTTGTTTTTAATTTTAAATACTTGATGCTTATTTTGGGTTTTGCCAAGGTCCGGCACACAGCATATGTCTTCCCAACTGAACTTTCCAATTGCTTCCACATCACATTTCCTTTTAGAGATCTGAAGGCATGCTCTGTTTCTATGTTTGCTTTATGTTTTCTGGTTTTCTTCTTGTGAACTAGTGTTTTTCAGGCACTCTATTTTCAATTTACCTTAAACTTCTGACTCTACTTTCTGAATTTTCCTGCTTCTCTTTAAACTTCAGTCAGGCTGTCAACCCCACTTATTGAATACCTGCTGTGAAAAGACACAAAAAGAATCAAGGCAACATTTTCTTTCCTTGAAGAATATAAAATCTACTGGGTGAGACAAAACATACATTTCCATTAAAAGCACCTAAAATGTGCCAAAATAGCCTGAAATAAGAGAGTATTAATTTAGCAGAACCATTATATATAATCTGAAAGGATGCAATGTTATTTAGTCCTGAGTGAGATTGTTTAGGAATTTCCTTTTAGATTGGAGGGTTTTGAATCTCATCTATCAGACATGGTGCCTTTTTAAATAATAACTATTTTATTAAATAAATATTATGCTAAAATGAAATTAATAGATGATAAAATCTAACCATGTGTATTTCCCAAATAAATTAATACCACATCTGTAATGTAAGGATACAGCCAAATAACTTATAATCCAATAAGACATATTTCAGAATAAAATTGATCAGGCATATGCACACTGAAAAACAAGATTAAATAGAATCAGATAGTGGTCCTACATGTGATGACTACAAATGTGTTGATGACATTAAAACGGAGGGCAGCAACGTGCTTTCTAGAGTTGATTGGCGTTTGGTAAGACCACAAGGGGAAAAAAAAATCTCCCCTTAGTTTATATGAGTTACTCTCAGGAGAAAATTCAATGTGCATTAGAACTGTAAGTCAAATACACATCACACACACACATACATACAAACACACACAAACAAAATTTTAGTTTCTATGTTAAAAGGGTTAAATTCTGGTCTAGATCATTAGGAACAACAGTGACTATTCAAATAAGATGAAGAAGGGACATTTATTGTGTAAGGCTGTCCTCACACTGAAGGGTGTCTAGTATCTTTTCCTCACTCCCCTGCCCTGTTGTGTGACAGCTGAACACGCCTCCACCTTCAGGAAAGCATCCCTTGGAGATGCACAATGCCTGTTCTCAATGACTCCACGTAGTAGAGAGGACAGATCTTTAATAAGAAATGGCTAAAAATCACAGACCAACTTCTTCCACTTCCATGGGATCCTAAACCTTGTTTGTGGCAAACTTAAATGAAGAACTTATGATTTTTCTATTTAACATACATTTACCTAGTGCTAATTATGCCTGCAAGTGTTTCAAAATACTCTGAAGATATTTTCTCCTTTAATCCACATAACAAACTTTTAAGGTCAACAGCACTGTTATTTCCATTTTATAGATTTGGCAACTAGAGCATTGAGAGATGAAGTGATTGACCCTTATCACACTGCTAATAAATAATGGATGCCAAAATTCATGTGTTTTGGTTTCAGGGTAAACGCTAAACACCATAGCATGCAGCAGACATCTAGAACCTATCCACATTGCTTTCAGTTCAGTAAGCCTGAAGAGGGCTGAGAAACCTGTATGTATTTGAGTAAGACTCACATATACTGAGGAGTGCACTGACTGGTGTTTGAGAACCACAGCACTGTACCACATACTCACTGGGAGTGACAGGAGATGTGTATGGCTAGATTTTATCCCTGTGTTGAGTATAATGAGGAAGTACATGGGGAACTGTTTATGCAGAACCTTGAATCCAGGCTAATTCAGATCACATCATTTTTAAAAATGGTCACTAGGGAACTATGTATTGTTCAGAAGAATGAAGTATATTGAAAATGCAAGACCAGAGGGAGAGTATAAATGGCATTAATAAACATGAAAATTGTAGTAAGCCTAATACATTCAGCAAATATGTAAAGATATAAATTGGAAGCTGGGAAAAAATTAGAATCTATGCATGATGTGAAAAAAATATATAGTATCATCTAACTAGCTACCAAATAGCTTTCAATTATGAAGCTCACAAGCCAATTAGATAATTGTAGGATCATAGATGGAGCACTAGCCCTGATAGTTAGAAAGTACTTTTGAAAGCATTAAGTCTAGGATCAGGCAGATAAGGAAGCAGAATATTTCTAACACAATAGGGAGTCATGGGGAGGGTATCCAACTAGAACGTGCACTGAGAGCAGCTGAGACTGTTCCAAGCAATTACACATATCATTATGCTACCCCGATGTCTGCAGATTCTCAACTTTGAAAGTAAGACCAGAAATTCAGATTTCAGTCAAATACTTCACATTTCACCAGTTATCCTCAAACATATTTTGGGAATTTTATTAAGTAATTTGTGGAAATCTGGATTTGGTATACTTTTTACCTCTTCTAGTTTTTTTATCAAAAATGTCTGACTTTGTAAAGTATTGCTGGATTATCTTTTACTAGTTTGTAATTTTTGACAGTTTACAATAAACAAATCTAGCTCTTCTACCTGCAGTAATCCCTGTATTTCTAATGGCCAGTGTCAATAAACGACACAATCTGGGCTCCTGAGGGATTAGGTCCAGACTCATGCCTTCTATTTAGCAGACATTCAACCTTAACCAATTCACTTAAAATTTCTTGTCTGCTCTGCAAATTGGCATTTATAATTAATAATCTATGTTCCCCATAAGGCTACTATAAAAAATCAAAATGCACATCCAGAGAAGCTATCTGTGATAGAAATATAATAGGAGCCAAATTTGTAACTAAACATTCTAGAGTATACATTGCAAGAGGGAATAGGGACAGGTAAAATTAATTTTAATAAAAATCACTTAGTCAATGTTCCTAAAATTCAAAATGTTGTTAATACAAACATTATTGTAGAATTATTTTTTATTTTTCATTCAGAATCTTTTATTATTATTATTATTATTTTTGTTGTTGGTGGTGGTGCCAGGGATTGAGCCCAATGGTATTTCACCACTGAGCCATATCCTCAGCCCTCTTCATTTCTTATTTTGAGACAGGGTCTCACTAAGTTGTTCAGGGCCTCACTAAGTTGCTGAGGCTGGCCATGAACTTGTGATCCTGTCTTAGCCTCCTGAACCACTGGGATTACAGGTGTGTGCAACCACACCTAGCTCATGCAGTCTTTGATATCTGATGTGTATTTTATACTTCTGGCATGTTTCAGTTTGAATTAGTCACATTCCAGGTGTTTCATATCCACAGGTGGCACTGGCTCTTTTGTGGGACTTCACAAATCTAGATCATGACTCTTAACTTTCCTTCCTCTGAATATGTGCTATGAAATATATATATCAGGAAAAGAATCCTGGAGGTAAATTTTCCAGAAAATGATACTTTCTTAACTAATCAAATATTTGCTAATTTTATTATACTATTAAAAGTAACAAAAGAAATCATGCAATATGATATATATATATGTATATATATACACATATCATTATGTCTCACTATTTACTCTTTCTATAAGCCAAAAACTTAAATCTACATCAAGATGAGTTAAGTGAGGTCTTAAACATTTTTTTTTAATTTTAAATTGAAAAAGCTTAGCAAAATCATTTTTTCTAGTTCCATACTAAGAGAAGATACCAAGAATTTCAGTATAAATAAATGTCCTTTGATATATTTAAAGCTGACACAGTCAAATTTTCCAACAGAAAATTTATTCAAACCGTTCATTATTTAATGGATGTGTACAATTTCATACACATAAGCTCCTCTTTATATTTGTTATGAGATCGTCCAATGCTGGACATACAATTGAATTTTGTTATTATAGCACTGGTCCAAGAGACATCTACCACTGCACTGGCACAAAGAATGTATATAGTACAAATAAGTCTACCACCATGTTGATGAAGAAATAGAATGCAGGAGTAACTTCCCCAAATTATTCTTCAGGTGCGCAAAACTATGGCCTTTTGTTTTAAACAACTAACACGAATTTTAGAGGAAATAATAAAATCCCATTAGATTCCCTAGCTAATGGATCCTTTATCCTAAATGCAGACAGTAAGTTAGTCATTAACTCAACATTTCAACTTTCATCCCAGGAACTTTCTAATGTCCTGAAGCAATAATTACAGAGATTTCCCCTTTGACCTCCTTTAAGACAGACTCTTAAATCTATAATCATTCTATTTGTATTATCAACAAAGTTTCTATTCAACATAGAAACTTTGCGTAGAACACTGTAAGCCCAGAGCACTACACAAATCTAAAGGGTCCCTTCACATTTTGTTCCACAGAGTCCACTGCCATGAGACATATAGCTGGGTGTTTGCAGTGTGGCCACCTTAATGGGTTATTTCTACCAAGAATATTTAAACTTATCTCTTATATGGAGTATATGGATTCATCAATCCAAGTTATTTAGTTTAGCCTGCAGCTATACATGTTTTTTTCCAGTCAATTCTCTAAGTACACATATATAACCATTTGCTTTACATTTCCTGTTTCTGGATCTAAAATCCCAAAATGTTGTGTGTGTATGGGCCCAGGGTTGATCCACTCCTGAGCTACATTTCCCAGCATTTTTATTTTATTTTTGAGACAGTGTTTTGCCAAGTTGCTGAAGCTGGCCTCTAACTTGGGATCCTCGTGCCTCAGCCTCCCAATCATAGGAATCCCAGTTATGCACCACCATTTCTGACTCTAACTCTTTGATTATTTAGCTAAGAAGCTCCCACTCAGCATCCTTTAAAGTTAATTAAAATGGCAATGAAGCATTTTCTTTTCCCTGAAGCCGTTCTTTGAAATACAAATATCAGGAAAGAAATAGCTGGAGGTAAATTATCCAGAAAATGACACTTCCTGAGCTAATCATATATTTGCTAATTTTATTATACTGTTTGTCTTATGAGCAAATGAAGCAATCCTGTAGAAATTTACTATGTGCATTCTATTACAAAGAACATAAAGTTCACTTTAATTATCATAATTATTAGAATTATTAAAATCAAATTCTTATTTAATTATATTTATTACATTTTTTTGTCTATTTACTCTAAAACAGGATCCAAAGTGGGGTTATGTATTTGAAGCATAGTCTGCCATAGTTTTCTCATTACAACAAGAAAAACATAATTTTCTTATTGAAAAATTCTTTTTGAAAATTTTTAAATTAATACATAATAATAGCACATGTTTATGGGATATGGTGCAATATTTCAATACATGTATTAACACATGTAGACTACAATATATGCTGATTAAATCAGCATAATTAGCCTTTCCATTTCCTTATCATCTCTTTGTTTAGATACATCATTTTTCTTAAGTAGTTTTTCTACAAGATGCATATTATGTTATCATAAACTATAGTAACCTACTGTACTGTAGAAGAATAGGACCCATTTCTATGTTCTTACTGTGTTTTGGTACCATTATCCAACCTTCCTCTAGACCCCTAACCTTCCTACTATCTAGGAATTACTATTCTATTATTTTCCACTTTGAGACCAACTTTTTAAAGTCACATGTAAGAGAACAGGCAGCATTTTTCTTTCTGTGTATGGCTTACTTCATTTAACATAATGACCTCTAATTTCATCCATTTTGCCTCAAATAACAGGATTCCTTTATTTCCATGGTCGAATAATATTCTATTGTGTACATGTGCCACATTTTATTTATTCATTCCCCAGTTGATGAGCACCTAGGTTGTCTTCATATCTTATCTATGTAAATAGCTCTGTAATAAACTTAGGAGTGCAGGATCTCTCTGATACGATGATTTCATGTCCTTTAGATACACATTCACAAGTAGGGTTGCAGGCCCAAATGGCATATCTGTTTCTAGTTTTTGGAGAAGTCTCCATGCCCTTTTCCACAATGGCCATATAGCAGTACATAAGAGCTCCACGGAAAACCATAACTTATTGGAAGTGAAAAATCTCACCCAAAACTACACAAGAAAAAAACAGCAGTTAAGGATCTAAAAAATTCTCTATTAAGAAAAAAGTCTCAGGTTGGGGTTGTAGCTCAGTGGTACAACTTGCCTAGCATGTGTGAAACTCTGGGTTCAATTCTCAGCACTGCATATAAACAAGCAAATAAAATAAAGTCCATCAACAACTAAAACATATTTTAAAAAATAAAAGAAGTCTCACATCTTCTCTTGTGAAGATTCTTTAAGAAAGGCTATGCCTGGATGTGAGACAGTAAGTGATACACCACAAGAACAGAAAAGAGAGATGATATCGGTGTAAGTGATTTCAAGGTGGTGTTTTTATTGAGGTGTTTCTTCCAATCAAGGTTCATTCTGAAATATTTTTGACCTTAAAGAAGAAGGACTAGACAACAAGGGCTGATTGGGGCCTTGGTTTGCTTCTTTTCATAATTTTGGGATTAGACTAGTGAAGCCTAAACGACACATGTTCTCTTGGTAAGGAGAATTGAAACAACTGTAAAAAAAAATATGAAAAGCGTCTAAGAGTGATAAACTACAGACATGATGGAAGTTTGAAGAGATATGTGATTTGAACGTTACGCAGTGTAGAACTCCAAGGGAACATCACCTGGTACCCCACAAATAGGGTTCGCATCTTTTGTATCAGTTAAAAATTAAATAAATAAAAGCAAATAACATAAAATAATGATGGCTTTTTCCCCTTCAGGTTCGAGAAAGTTGAACATCAATACTTACTTCTTCCCTGTACTTTATTGCCTCTGTTAGCAAAACAAAAATAAAATCTGCTTTCTTAGAAAAGTCTTTGATTATAGGATAAGCTCTTATCATGTAGACAAGTCAGGTGAGATTATTTTGGAAGGAATTTGAATGAATAAAATAGGGGATGAAGGAGCTGAATGCTTATTAATTTATGAGTTTAGATGGTTTGTTTTGATATATGCAGTTGCCATAACAAAGATTTTGGAAAAAGGTTTCCCCCCTACCTTCAGATTCCTTAGAAGCCTCATTTAATGTAGTCTCTCAGTAATGAGAATTTTGCATCTTGTGTACTCGTTTTAGGCATCTTTTCTTGCTACTGTGACTCAAAGATCAGACCAGAACAATTGTAGGGGAGGAAAAGTTTATTTGAGGTCTCACGGTTTCAGAGGTCTCAGTTCATAGAAAGCTGGCCCCATTTCTTGGGGGGCTTGAGTAAGGCTGGACATCATAGAGGAAGAGTGTGCCAGAGGGAAGCAGCTCACATGGTGACCAGGAATCAGAGACTCCACTCACCAGATAGAAATATATAACCCCTAACCACGCCCCCCAGTGAACCATTTCCTCCAGCAGCACCCCACCTGCCTCCAGTTACCAATCAGGGATTAAATCACTGATTAGGTTAGGTCTATGACCCAATCATACCTCCTCAAACTTTCTTGCATTGTCTCACACATGAGTTTTTGGGGGACTTCTGGCATCCGCACCATAACATTCCACCCCTGGCCCCCAAAAGCTCATACTCAGTTCACAATGCAAGGTATATTTAGTTCATTCCCAAAAGTCTCCACCATCTCAACAGTTCCGAGATTGCTCAAAGTTTAAGCCCAAAGTCTTCTGAAGCTCAAGGCAATCTTGCGTTGTGAATTCCTGTAAAACTAAAAGCAATTGACAAGTATCCAAATGTAATGGTGTTACAGAACAAACATTTCCATTTATAAAATTAGGGGCACAGAAAGAAGGGATAGGACCAAAGCAAGATGGAAATCCATCTGGGAAAATAAGTTCTGTAGCTCTACATCCAGCATGTAGAACACATAGCATCTTGATGTTCTCTCCAAAGGGCTTGTGTTGCTCTGTCCCTGTGACCTTTTGGTTGTAGCCAAAGTGGCCTCTATGTTGGCTTACCTCTGCTAGATTCCTGAAGTTTTCCTAGGACGATGTCCCACATTACTGGCATTTCTTAATCTCAGGGGTCTCCAGTGCAACTTCGGCTTCCTCCTCAAATCTCCACACTTTGCCTTCTCAGGGGGTGCCTGCAGGGATCCCAATGCTGCTGCCCCTTCCCTGGCCTCCAAGGCCTGCCTTTGAAATCTTGGTGGAAGTCTCTATGACCTCCTAAATTCAGCATTCTGCATTCCTGTAAAACCAGCACCATGTGATTGACACTAGTTTCTGCTGCCATCTCAAGAAGTAGCGAAACCTCCTGGGACACTGGCTGCAGCAGCCTCTGAGTGCCTGGGTAGCTAAACATGATGGAAGAACTCCATGGAACCCTTGGGCAAGAAGGGTGCCCCACTGGTCTCTTCTTAAAAGAATTTTCACTTTTACCCCCTTGAGTGTGAGGTGGGTATGGTCTTGCCAGCTCCTGAGATGCCCTCAAGTCATCTTATTGTCTCTGGGGAAAGTCTTTAACATTTCTTTAGTAGCCATAAGGTCTTTAACAACTGCAACTTCCTTAGCCCCAGTTTTACTCCCAAACTTCAAGTCCAACTTTTCCAATCTTCTACTCTGCTTTCTGCTACTGATTATCACAATAAATTTGACTAAAAGCCGCTTGCAAGATCCATTCCACTGCCTGACTGCTATGCTGCCTAGACATTTCTTCTACCAGATTAAGAAGTCCATTGCTAATATTAGAAAATTGTTTTTATTTGGGTTTGTGTCCGTATCCTCTATTCTGTACCATTGATACTCCTGTCTATTTTGGTGCCAATTCCATGCCGTTTTTGTTACTATTGCTTTGTAGTGTAGTTGAAGTTCTGATATTGCAATAACCCCTGCTTCACTCTTCCTGCTCAGAATCGCTTTAGCTATTCTGGGTTTCTTATTCTTCCAGATGAATTTCATGATTGCTTGCTCTATTTCCGTGAGGTACATCACTGGGATTTTAATTGGAGTTGCATGCAATGGAGAAAAGATAGCCTGTTCAACATATGGTGTTGGGAAAACTGGAAAACTATATGCAACAGAATGAAACTAAACCCCTATCTCTCACCCTGCACAAAACTCAACTCACAATGGATCTAGGACCTTGGAATTAGACCAGAAACACTGCATCTTACAGAAGAAAAAGTAGGTCCAAATCTTCAACATGTTGGCTTAGGATCAGACTTCCTTAACAGGACTCCCACAGAACAAGAAATAAAAGCAAGAATCAACAACTGGGATAGATTCAAACTAAATAGCTTTCTCTCAGCAAAGGAAACTATCAGCAATGCAAAAAGAGAGCCTACAGAATCAGAGAAAATCTTTGCCACTCATACTTCAGATAGAGCACTAATTTCCAGAGTATATAAAGAACTCGAAAACTTTACACCAAGAATACAAATATCCCAATCAACAAATGGGCTAAGGAAATGAACAGACACTTCACAAAAGAAGTTATACAAGTGATCAACAGATATATGAAAAAATGTTCAACATCTCTAGTAATAAGAGAAATGCAAATCAAAACTATCCTAAGATTCCATCCTACCCCAATTAGAATGGCGATTATCAAGAATACAAGCAGCAATAAGTGTTGGTGAGGATGTGGGGAAAAAGGTACACTCATACATTGCTGGTGGGGCTGCAAATTAGTGTAGCCACTCTGGAAAGCAGTGTGGAGATTCCTTAGAAAACTTGGAACAGAACCACCTTTTGACCCAGCTATTCCACTCCTTGGCCTATACCCAAAGGACTTAAAATCAGCATACTACAGTGATGCAGCCACAACAATGTTCATAGCTGCTCAATTTACAATAGTCAGATTGTGGAACCAACCTAGATGTCCTTCAATTGATGAATGGATAAAGAAACTGTGGGATATATATATATATATATATATATATATATATATATATATATATATATACACACACACACACACACACACACACACACACACACACACAATGGAATATTATTCAGCCATAAAGAATAATAAAATTATGGGATTTGCAGGTAAATGGATGAAATTGGAGAATATCATGCTAAGTGAGATAAGCCAATCTCAAAAAACCAAAGGAAGAATGATCTTGCTGATAAGCAGATGATGATATATAATGGGGGTGGGAAGGAGGCAAGAATGGAGAAAGGAGGAGCTGTATAGAGGGATAAGAGGGGTGGGAGGGGTAGGAAGGGTGGAGGGGGTAGGAAAAAATAACAGAATAAATCAAACACCATTGCCCTATGTGAATGTATGATTACACAAATGGTACACTTCTACTTCATGTACAACCAGAGAAATAAGTCGTACCGCATTTGTTTACAATAATAAAAACAAAAAGAAAAGAAACAGAAAAAGAAAAAGTCCATTGCTTTTAAAATCATCTTCACAGAAAGTCTCAGGACATGGGCAAAATGCAGACAACTTCTCTGCCAGAACATAACATGAATGTCTCTAGTCTGATTACCAATCGTGTCCTCCTTTTCCTCTAGGACTCACAAGGGGTTAGAGGATTCTGGTTTTCTGAGCTCCCACCAGAATCAGCCATTATGTTCTGCTTACAACAGCCTATAGGATTTTCAGCTTGTACTGCTAAGCATCTCAAAATTCCTCCCACCAGTTCCAAAATGCTCAAAAAGCTTCTGAACAACATAGTCTGGTTAGTCACAGCAACGACCCCACTTCTCAGTACCAATTTCTGTTTTAGTCAGCTTTTTCACTGCTGTGACTAAAGAACCCAACCAGAACAACTGTAGAGGATGAAAATTTATTTAGTGGCTCACAGTTTCAGAGATCTTAGTCCATGTAAGGCTGGCTCCTTTCCCCAGGTGCTCCAGGTGAGGCTAAACATCATTGTGAAAGAGTGTGGTAGAGGGAAGTGGCTCACCTGATGATCAGGAGGCAAAGAGAGAGAGACTCCACTTGCTAGATCCAAACATATATGCTAAAGCCACACCCCCAAATGCCCCACCTCATCCAGCCACACCCCACCTGCCTCCAGTTACCACTCAGTTAATCCCATCAGGGATTAATTCACTAATTTGGTTAAGGCTGTAACTGAATCTTTTCTCCACCTCTTCTTGCATTGTCTCACATATGAGCTTTTGGGGGACACCTCACACCCAAACCATAACAGTACTATAAGTTGAAAGTGAATTTATATTTACAGATACAGATAGAAATTTTATTCATATGCTAGTTTCTAGTGTAAGCCTGCATCATTCTCTGGGATGTGTGCTTCCTGCTCCAGAAACAACTGTTTTTTATGAGCTAGCATCCCCTAGTTCCCTCTTACTAACAATTAAATGAATTATTCCCTATGTGTTTAAACATGCTCAGGACTCTCATCACTTAAGAGAATAACACCAAGTTTCATGATCCTCTCTAACTTGTTTTCCTCTTGAGTTATTCTAATTTGTTGTGTCCGTTCCCTTACCTACCTTCACTCTTTATTCACTCCAATCTATCTTGCACTCTATTTACCATTCCAAACTACTCTAGTCAAATTAATGACTTTAAAAGGCATTGGCTCAACCAGGCAGAGTGGTGCACACCTGTAATCTCAGTGGCTCAGGAGGCTGAGACAGGAGGACAAGAATTCAAAGCCATTCTCTGCAAAAGCAAGGCTCTAAGCAACTAAGTGAGATCCTGTCTCTAAATAAAATACAGAATAGGGTTGGGGATGTGGCTCAGTGGTTGAGTGCCCCTGAAAAAAAAAAAAAAAGTCATTGTCTCAATTCAGTGACATCTTTGATTGACACAACACTTGATCATAATGTAGCAATTGATACTATTGAGCTTTCTATTCATTCTCTCAATGATCTCTCCACTGGACTTCTTGATCTCTCATTTTCCAGGTTTGCCTCCTATCCTGGACAGTATGGTTCCAACTTTATTTTAGATTTATCATTTTCTAACTGAAATGTAAATATGGGATGATTTCCAAATTTGCATCGCTAGCAAAAACACCTCTTTTGAGACTAGATACTTGGGTCAGGTAGCTTACTCATCTTTTGCTCTTCAGTGTCTAATAATTCCCCAAGTTCAACATTTCTGAAAAAAATTTAAAATCTTCAATATGAAAATCTGCTTATCCTTTAATGTCCCATAAATCACTAAATGGTACTATCATTCATCTGACTGAGTCTAGAATTGGCATCATATTCAATTTCTCCCTGCCTCTCTCTTAATCCAATCACTCCTCTCTATACCTACTGTTCATGCTCTAGACCCACATGAACTACCCCTTGTATCCCTTTGTTTACTTGGCTCATACCACCATACTTTGGATAGTTTATATCCTTAAGTTGAAGACAACCTAATAATTGAAATATGGCCCAATTATACCCTACTTAAAATTCTTCAGTGGTTCCTCACTGAACTTAAATAGAGACCAGAATCCTCAACACAATCTCTAGTCTGTGACTCTGCTGGCTATGTACAACCTTTTCATACAGAAAAATAAATGTAAGCCTGTATATCAAGAAGGTGAAGCTGTTAATAGCTTTGAAATAAATAATAAATTTCCTTTACTACCAGAAGTATGGGTTATTTCTATATTTTTTCTTTTTTTGGTACTGGGAATTTAACCACTGAGCCACATCCCAAGCTCTTATTTATTCGTTTTTGAGACAGATTCTCATTGAGTTGCTTAGGGCTTTGCTAAATCTCTGAGGCTGGCCTTGAACTTGTGATCCTCCTATCTCGGCTCCTTGAGCTGAGTGTAGGTTATTTTTATATCACCTCAAATCTAAACTATAAAAAATTTTAGATTGTAAAAAATAATATAGTAAAAATTTGGTCACGAAATAATAGCCTAATTTAAATTATATTGGGGACTTAGCTACACTTTCAAAATTTTCCTTTACCATTATGAATCTACAAAAGTCATTTTGACCAGAATTTACCTCTTGGTCAAGATAATTTTGTTAAAGAGCTATAACTATAGGATACATGTCCTGACCAGTCCTCTTCCCAGGCTATACTAATAGAGAAGAAACTTCTAGAAAAGCAGTGGATAGTTTGGCTGAATTAGAATCTCATGATTGCCACCCTCCAGCTGGCAAAGGTAACTCTTAAAAAAAGTGGTGCTGTAAACTTAGTGCTCAATGGTAAAGTGAGTCCATAAACTACACAGCCATGACCCAGATCAAACTTAGTGCTACTAGTTAAACAATAATCTGATTCTTTTTTTATTTATTTTTATTGTACGCAAATGGGATACATCTTGTTTCTCTGTTCGTACATGAAGTAGAGGCATACCATTTGTGTAATCATACATCTACATAGGGTAATAGTTTTTTATTCATTCTGTTATTTTTTTCCTTCCCCGTCACTCCTCCCACCTCTCTTTTCCCTCTATACAGTCCCTCCTTCCTCCATTCTTGCCCCCCTCCCACCTCCCATTATGTGTCATCATCCACTTATCAGTGAGATCATTTGCCCTTTGGTTTTTTAAGATTGGCTTATCTCACTTAGCATGATATTCTCCAATTTCTTCCATATGCCTGAAAATGCCATAATTTTATTATTCTTTATGGTTGAGTAATATTCCATTGTATATATACATACCACAGTTTCTTTATCCATTCATCAATTGAAGGACATCTAGGTTGGTTCCACAGTCTGGTTATTGTGAATTAAGCAGCTGTGAACACTGATGTGGCTGTATCTCTGTAGTATGCTGATTTTAAGTCCTTTGGGTATAGGCCAAGGAGTGGGATAGCTGAGTCAAATGGTGGTCAATAATCTGATTCTTAAACAATGATTTGATGCAGAATTATTGAACATTCTCTGGAATTTATACAATAGCCACTGTAAGATGCTTAAGGCAAAGGAGGAAGATGCTTCAGAGCTAGACCAAGCACAAGGCACTTTACTCATCCAGAAACAAGCTGAGAGTAAGAAGAGTACTGTGAGTCCTACATGAGGAAGTTCTGTCCAACTGTCTGCCTGCCTGTAGAAGCCGTCAGGTCCTCGCATCCTGACAGGTTGCCAGGAGCTTTCCATGTATCTCGTTGGGCAGCATCTACTTCCTTGCCTCGTCGTCAGGCGAGGCCAGTGGACTGTGAGCAGGAGACACATTTCCCCATTCTGGTATTGACACCCCACTGCATTCTTCTGCCAATACTCTCCCTCTTTTCTCTACCATCGGATGGGTAGATCAAGACCAGGGACTGCTTCCTTAGTCGGTGTTTTGGAATGAAGAAGAAGAGCTGTGCAAACCTGTGAACACTGAAGCCACCATAGCCAGCACAAAAAGGAAATACCACGACAGACATGAATTTGAAGTACCCTGTACTGTGAGCCGGTGATAGTTGGAGATCATGACTGCAGCCTTACTGAGTGAGATCCAACTGGAGCATTGAGCATCCACTAGGACCACCTTTCTGTTTGTGAACTTCACCAAGCAAGGACTGGAATCACAGAGAAGTCAGGTCAGAATGGACAGGCATTTGCTCTGAGGTAGGTTTTGTTTGGGCTGAGATCTGAAAGAAAGGTGATAGTTTTTGCTTTCAGGGAATTTATATTCCATTGGGAAGAACTTTCAGACTTCACAAAGCCCTAAATGAAGACTCACACCCTCTAGAAAGAAATAATCAGAAAAGGTTTCATAGGAAAACAAGAATATAATTTGAACTTTAAAGGATGGCAGGATCACTCCTTGTGGGTGTATGTTCACATTTCTGAGACAGTAAGCTCCTAAGCAAAGAGATAACGCAGGAGGGAGATAAGCATGTGAGGAACGAAGCTTTCAAGTAGGAGGGTGTTGAAGCTGGAAATAAGGGCCAAGTCAAATGCTCTGAGTGCCTGCCTGCTGATCACCAGCAGGGAGCCTTAGCCCTTGGTTCTCACTGAGCCCAAAATGTCATCAAAAGTGATCACCGCAGCCCCACAATACTTGTGGACCTCAGTCTGGACAGCAGAAATCAGGTTTCAGTTATTCTGGAGCCAGAACCGAGAACAGAGCAATTGATCTCAGGAATCTCATCCCTAGCATGGAGTCCTGTGGAATCTGTTGGGTATTGCTTTAGGCATTCAGCTAGTGCACCTTCAAATTATGAACTCTGCACTCTAATATAGGTCTCTTTGGAATACTGCGGCTTTGCAGGCCCACATAAGAGCTGGAGCAATATAATGCCATATATACAATACTTTACATAGATGTGATCCTGTGTGTGACATGAGAACTTAAAATAATGCTAGGCAAATATATATATATGTATATATATATATATATATATATGCTTTGATAAAGTTACTTTATCTATAGTTCTTTTTAAAAATTACTTGGTCAGTCTCTCTTTTCCTTCCACAATTATCTTACCTTCTCCCATAAATTAAAACAAAGTACAGATCATAACTCTGCAACCTTACAGATAAGATTCCAAACACAAAAAGTATTCTGATTAAATATTTTGACTACAGTTTCCAATGCTAGATGTGTTTTGCTACCCCGAGTATTCAAAGACAATATTTCAATGCTATTCTTAGTACTTCTTGTGTTATTTTTATTCCAGATCACATCTTTACAATTTCATTAACATTCTAGAAATATTTAATGTTGTTTGTGTATTACAAACATTACTATGTGGCTTTGAATTACTATGCATTTTCATGCATCTCTTATTTAGAAAACACAGGAGTGATGCTAAAATGTCAGCTTGAAAATAACTGGTTTAAAGTCATTTACTAGATGAGAGTACTTAGATGCAGACTCAAAACCATTTCATGATCAATCAAACATGCATCTATATAAGCAATAGTAAATGAAGAATAAAAGCCATTTTCTAGATAATTAGGCAAATTTTCATTTAAGGTATGTTTTTTTTGTTTGTTTATTTTTCTGGCTAGTTATTTTTGTGCTAAAATTACATTCAGTCTGAATTCCACCAAAGTATTAATCTATAGTCATCACTTCACATTAACTATGTAGACACAACATCCATGTTAATTATATTTTGATGTTGAGTTACACACATAATCCCAGTAGTTTTGTGAAGCCTCATATTATTATGCTTATATTACACTGTTGAAGAAAATATTTTGTTCAAGGCAATACAATATTTACAGTAGTCCTAAGTTCTAGTAAAATCAACTCTGATAATTAGTAAGACCATCCAATGGAAAGGGTACCATGCCGTGGTCTAAAATCAGAGAGAAACTAGAAGCATCCAGTTTCTAATACCTAAAATCTAATGTCTAATATTTAGCTTTTAATATCCCTTATAGGATAAAGGGTTAAAGTCTTCATGCTTTTAAACCGAGTTTAAAAATAGTAGTTTTGCCCAGCACAGTGTTTCACCCCTGTAATCCCAGTGATTCAGGAGCCTGAGACAACAGGATAGTAAGTTTCAGGCCAGCCTTAGAAATTTAGGGAGACACTGTCTCAAAAAATAAAAAGGGGACTGGAGATGTAGCTCAGTGGTAGAGCAGCCCTGGCTTCAACCCTCAGTACACTCTGCCCCACCCGCAACAAAAGTGTTTTCAAGCAAAACCCACATTTGATCAAGTCACTCTCTTATTGAAATCCCTTCTATGAAATCCTCTGCCTTCCTCTTCACCTTCACATCTCTCCATTCCATGCTGGATAATTTGTTGGGTTGATAAAAATTCTCCACATATATAATAATATGTCATCCTCTAATATTGAGATTGATATTTCTTCTTTACCATTTGTTATTCATTTTATTTTTTTCTTTCTGCACTGCCTTATTTTTAAAAATTGCAATACATAACAAACATACAAAATTCAAAAGGTCAAATATACATTCCAACAAAGTATAAAATCAACATCTCTATGGCCCCTATTAATGTCAAGAACTAGTGTGTGGCCAGCATTCAGAAGGCCTCTGGGTACTCCTTCTAGACTATAACACCTCTCTATCCCATGGGTAATAATACCACTAACTAGTCTGAAATTCCATTTTTTTCTTTTCTTTTTTTTTTTTTTTTTTTTTTGCTTTTTGTCTTCTTTGTAGATTTACTATCTAGTTGTACATCTCAAAGCAAGGTGGTTCAATTTGTTTCCTGTGTTCAAATTTATATAAATAGAATCATATGGAACTCATTTTATCTGACTTCTTTCACCCAACATGCTGAAGGCTTACTTCTTTACAGATTTATTTATCATTTATTTATTTATATATTTTCATGTATCTGTATATATTGAGGTCTAGTATTTTGAGGATGAATAATCAATATTTTTTTTATCCATTCTAATGTTGATGGGCAACTATTTGGGTGTTTCCAGGTTGGGATTATAATGACCAGATTTGCTATGAATATTATGATCTATGTTTCCTGTGTTCTTATGCACACATAGAAAGAGAATTGTTAGATCATATAATAAGCATATTTGCAGCATCTTTCAGATAGTGTCAAGCTGCTTTCCAAAGTGGTCATTACCACTTCACACCATTATCATTAACTTATGAGAGTTTGTTACATCTCATTTTCACCAATATTTTATATTTTCAACTTTAAACTTCTGCAAAGTCAGTGGTTGTAAATTTACATTTATGGTGCTTTGTTGTTGTTGTTGTTTTCCCATTTTTGATTATTCTTCCCCAACAATTATACATTTAATTTCCTTTTCTACAATATTGGAAGTTTAAGTGGTAGTGGCACATACCTTCTATTGCCTCACCAACAAGGAAATGCTTCCTAGGTTTTACTTGTTAAATATAAATCTTTCTCGAAGTTTTATTAATATTAAATTATATGTAAGATATGTTTTATTAAATTAAAATTCTCTTATTTTTCTAGTGTATGAATTTCAAATATAACTGGATATTGAATTTTAGCAAACGTTTCTTCTGCATCTAGTGAAATAATATCATAATTTTCCTTCTTTATTAGACTAATGTGATAAACCGCATATTTTCATATGTTACAAAACCAACCTTGCACCCTGAAATAAATCAAACTTAGTTGTGAATTATTACTTTTTCCTATAGATAGATTTGGCTTACTAATAAATTAGAACTTTAATATCTACATTCATGACAGAGATTGGTTATAATTTTCCTTTCTTATTAAGTTTTTGCAGTTTCAGAACCAAGGTTACACTGTTTTCAAAATATGAGTTGAGAAGTTTCTACCTTTTTGTATCTAGAAGAATTTCTATAAGAGTTGCAATTTGTTCTTCCTAAAATATTTGGTAGAATTTGCTAATAAAGGACTGGGATCTCTGTGTGTCTATGTGTGTGTGGGAAGACTTAAAATCAGGCTTCCTTAAAAAGTATATGATTCATAATATTTATTGTTGTGTCAGAGTTAAGCTGCCTTTTTCTTGAAATGTGTTCATCTAAATATTTATTAGTATGAAGTTTTCAATAACATCCTTGTTTTCTTTGAAGTTTCTTTAATTTTCCCAGTTATATCTCTTTTCAAATCTCTATTGTATGATTAAATTATATGTAATGAGTTATGTTATTTTCTTTCTTTTTTGTTTAGTTTTGTATTTTGGTACTGGTAATTGAATTCAGAGGCACTATACCACTGTACTACGTCTGTCCCTATTCCTTTTTTATTTGATTTCTTTATTTTGAGATAGGTTCTTGCTAAGTTGCTGAGGGTCTCACTAAATAGCCCAGGCTGGCCTCAAAGTTGTGATTCTCCTGCCTCAGCCTCCTAAGTCCCTGGGATTATAGATGTATGCCACCTTGACCAGCTCTCCCTTCTATCTTGTATATTTTTCTGTTTTATTTACTGTGTTATCATTTTCTAAGTATAGCTTTAGATGCAACACATAAGGTTTGATATTTGATATTTTTATTTTCAGTTCCAGATGTTATATAATTCACAGTATGATTTCTTACCCAATTCGTGAGTTATTTAGAAGTGTTTGCTTACCTTCAAATATATTAGGATATCCTATTTTTCCTTTTGCTTTTGATTTATAAATGAATTATTTTGTAGTCAGTAATCTCAGCTGGGATTACAGGCATGTACCACTGCATCAGGCTTGAATTTTTATATTTCTCTTCAGTTGCTCATTTTCAAATGTCTTTTGTGGCCATACAATTTTTTTTATTATTATTACATTGTCCAGGTGATGGAAATGTGTATCATTACAGAGTGCCTCCCTTTACCTCTTATAAAGATTCTTTAAGTCTTTTTGCATTCATGCCCTTGTTTCTAATATAATTATGTAGAACAGACTTCTTTTATTGTGTGCATAGATTTCTCATTTCTTCTGCTTATTTCAGCCTTTTTCTTGTAGTACACATCTGCCTCTCACGAACATCATATATTTTGAGTTTTGTGTTTTTAAATCCAGTTGAGTAATATTCATCTTTTATTGAGAACATGTAAGCTCTTTACATTTGATGTAATTACTAATATATTTGAGTTTATACCTAACATCTTACCGTGTTACTTCTGTACATAATGATTGCCCTATGTTCATTTCCTCTCTTTTCTTGCATTTAATTACCATAACTGAGCACTGCACCCGCAGGGTTCAATTAGAGAATCAGCACCACTAGAAGAGGTGGTGATACAGATAGACACCTTGAAGGTGTGAGTGTTCTACAGAAGCCCAGAAACTTCATTATGGAATTAAGCATGTACTCCCCCAGCTGAGGAGTCAGAGAAACTGAAGGAGGATCCAAGGAAATATGAACAATGAGAGCCTCAGCCATGGACACCAGCCCACAGGGTAGACCAGCTGGCGAAGGGCATCATACAGCAGGTAAGGGTGTATAGAAACACTGCTGCTTCTCTCCACCCTCCAAATCTCCCACAGAATTATTCTCATTAAGATAATCTAGACTTTTCTGCTCTTAAAGATTGTTATCTTCATGTACTTCTTCTATATATGTTCAAACATAGGTTTCTCTTTCATTATCCCTTTTGTCTTTTTTCAGCTTATTAATTACTTCTTGAAAATTGTCAACTATTATCTCATCATATATTCCTTCTTCCTCATTTTCTTTCTCTTCTCCTCTGGCACTCCAACTAATAAATGATTTTGACATTCTTATTCTATTCATTTATTACCACTCCCATATTTTTAGTTCTCTACATTTCATTCTGAATTTCTTCTGATCATTCTTCTAATTCATTATTTCTCTCTTCAGCTATGTTTCATTTACCATAGTGGTCACCTCTTAGATTTTTAATATCAATTATTGTATTTTTCACTTACATTGTTTCTAGTTACATTCCTTTAAAATCTGAAATATCATACTTTGTTGTTTCCAGGACCTTACATAAACTTTCAACCTTTGTTTTTTTTATTTTTGATGTCATAAGCAGTGCTATTATATTCTCTGTGTATAATTTCCATGTTCTTGCTCTTGTGCTTTTGTTTCAACTGGTAATCATTTCTGATGGTTTTAGTTTATATTTTATTGCCTTATATACCTCATAAAATTTAATTGCTTGATGGACAATATATTTGATATATTATGGTTACAAAGAATTAGAGATCTATGATTTTACCTTGCATCAGAAATTATTTTATTGTGTATTTTCTATAAGTTGAAAAAAATCAAGAGGATTAATGAAAGAGAAAACTATGTTTGAACATATATAGAACAGGAACATAAAGATAACAATCTTTAAGAGTAGAAAAGAATAGGTTTTCTTAATAACGATTGGTTCCCAAGACACTTTACATCCAAGAGAAAGTGTCAGAATTTTATGGAGCACAGAGATGACCAGGACTCCATTTCTGTCACCACCCTATAACATATCTTTTAGGGGTGCTGCTAAGAACAGGGGCCACCTAAGCAGTTATTCAATCTCTGAGGAGACCCAAAATGTGATCCTTTCTCTTCAGTTCTAGAAATTTGTCTCAAAATCTGTTTGCTCCCTAACAACTTTCTTAGGATTGAAAAGTGAAGCAAGGGGCCAGTGTGGTGTCACACACCTGTCATCCCAGCAGCTCAAGAGGCTGAGGCAGGAGGATCGCAAGTTCAAAGCCAGTCTCAGCAACAGCAAGGTTCTAAGCAACTCAGTGAGATCCTGTCTCTAAATAAAATACAAAATAGGGCTGGGGATGTGGCTCAGTGGCTAAGTGGCCCTGAGTTCAATCCCTGGTACCCCATGCCACCCCAGGCCAAAGAAGAGAAAGAAAAGAAAAGTGAAGCAAGAAGACAACAGGTGGGTCTCTGGGCTCTCTGCTCAGGGGAGGTTACAGGATTGCGCCTCCTTAGACTCTTGGTTTGTCACTTACAGAGTCCTACCTCTTACCTGCTCTGGAAGAATTCCCCTTAGTAAAAATAACACAGTTTAATTTTTTGGCTATGAGTCTCCCCCTTTTTTTCTTGATCTTATAATAAGTTAATATCTTATAGATTTGGGGTACAAAACTAAATTTTTTCTTTTAAAATTTGACCTATTATTTTAGTTGTCATACTGGAAAGAGTGGTCCAAATCATCTAGTCAGTCATTGCTGGAAATAGAAGTCTTCCAGGCAACATTTCTCCTCTGTTTTAGTCTGTTTTTTAACCCAAGACCATGAAAATATTTCGTCTGCGTGCCAATTTTCATTCCATTTTGAGTATGTTAAAGTTTCAAACTGAAAAATCATACATATTCTCTTGAATTATCATTTAATTATTAAAAATATTTTATAAAAGCAATTGTAATAAAAACTAATTGTGGAATTGTTTAAGGTTATTCACTCTCACTAATGTGCAATATCAATAATCATAATAACAAAATACCCATAATAATTAACACTAGTTTAGTGTGTACTCAGTTACAGACACTCTTATTAACAATTTCTATTTGTAAGACTCAAAGTTTAGGCAACTTTTCCTAGGTCATGTAGTTAGTAAATCATGGGGCCTGGACACAAATCTGAACATTTTAGCTCCATATTCCATCCTATAAATATTACAATACAATTTCCTTGGAAGCAATGATGGTGGTATCTCATTTACCACCTATCTTCATTACCAACACAATGACTTATATACAGAAATTATATATTCATTTGCTGCATGACTATATGAATGAATTCAATGTTTTTCACAGGTATTATCAACATGGTAATTTCTACAAAATGAGAGAAAGATTATTGTTTAAGTCAGCTTTTTTGCTGCTGGGACTAAAAGACCTGACCAGAACAGGTCAGGAAAAGTTTATTAAAGGACCCATGATTTCAGAGTTGTCAATCCATAGACCACAGGCTCCACCCATCAGGGCTCAAGGTGAGGAAGAACATCATGGCAGAAGGGTGTGGCAGAGAGAAGCAGCTCACATGATGATCAGAAAGCAGAGAGACGCCACTCTCCAGATACAAAATATATACCCCATAGCCACACCCCCAATGAACTACTTCCTCCAGCCACACCTCAGTTGCCTCCAGTTACCACTCAGTTAATCCCACCAGGGATTAATTAACTGATCAGGTTAAGACTATAACCCAATCACTTCTCCAAACCTTCTTGCATTATCTCACATGTAAGTTTTGGGGGACACCACATGTAAACCATAGCAATTATATTAGTATGCATAGTCAGAGAATACTTCACAACTAATTTAGATTCTAAATTAAGTTATGTGTTCGTCAGTTTGTCATTGCTGTGGCCAAAATACCTAAAAGAATAACTTAGAGGATGAAAAGTTTGTTTTGACTCATGTTTTCAAAGATTCAGTCCATAGTAAGATGACTCCAGTGCTCTCAGCCAAAGATGAGGCAAAATACAATGGCAGAAGTTTGTGGCAGAGGAGCGCTGCTCCACCCAGCAGCCAGGAAACTAAGAACAAGAGGGGAAGGGTCTGCAGGACAGGTGAAACCTTCCAGGCCATGGTCTAATGACCCACCTCCTCCAGCCAGACCCCACCTGTGGACACCTTCCACCCAATTAGTCCATTCAAACTAAGATGGACAGATAGGTTGTACTCTCATAATCTAACCATTTTCACATCTGAATATCCCTGTATTAACAAAGGAGCTTTTGAGGGACACTTCATACCCAAATCATAACAGTATAGAAGCCTGAATCTTAAATACTAATTATGATTTGGATCAGAAATGGTGAAAGCAAAAGGCAAAAAAAAGCAAAAGAGCAAAAATATATCCGAAGACTTGCTCATGAGTATATCTGCATAGAGCAAAATGTTGGGGATTCATAGTGCCTCCCTTAATACTAATAGTAGCTAAGATTTTGAATAAGTGTTCTTTTTATTTATTTATCTTTTTTTTAACGTTTACAGACTGCATTTTGATTCATTGTACCCAAATGGGGTACATCATTTCATTTCTATGGTTGTGCATGATGTAGATTCATACCATTAATGTAATCATACATGTACATAGGGTAAAGATGTCCGTCTCATTCCACCATTCTTCATACTGAATAAGTGTTCTTGACTAAATGGTCTATATAATTATTTTATGAAATATTAAAACACAACTATCATTTCCCACTTCATAAATGATAAAACAGACTCCATAAGAAATATGGAGAATTACCTCAAAATCACATGGCTAAGAAATGATGAAACTTTGAAAATACAGAATAAATATTAGAAGAAAATGAGACAAGGAACTAAAGGGTATAATTCAGAATTTTTATGCTAACATAAGATAATTTTTTTAATGAGCATCCTAAGCAGACCACATAAATTCCACTTTTAAGGAGAGAAGTCACCAAATTCATACATACAGAAGAGAACCTCATGGTGGTCAGCATGAGGAAATTCCCAACTATGCTAAAGTTGAAGTGAGATTCCATTCCGTGTGCTCTTTCTCATTAGACTGAGATGTGTCTATTTGTGGCTGTTTCATTTCTTTGTTGCTCTGTTTGTAGTGTTGCATCAAACACATAAGTGTAATGGTTAATCTGAATTGTCAACTTCATTGTATTGAGAGACCCATAATTAAGAGGCTTTGGAGTGTATCTAAGAATGATTAGCATGTGGGATAGCAAACTTAAGTGGAGACTCTTCTTAAGTGTGGTCAGCAATATTCATTAGGTGGGAGGCTTGGATGGAATAAAAGTTGGAAGAACAAAGATGCAGAAGCAGATGCAAGCTTGATTCTTCTTGAACGGAAACTTGCTTGCTACCACAATCACTTGAGGACATCAGACTCCAGCTTCTTCAGTCTTCCAAAGCAGACCCTGCCACTGATTCTCCAGGAGTTTCCAGAAGCCTTTGGTCCTGGACTAGGGTAGCATTGTTGATCCCTCTTGTTCTGAGGCTTCAGCATCTTGGACCGTGAAGCTACTGGTTCCTCCAGCTCTCCAGACCACAGTTTGTGGGACTATCCAACTTTTAGTCATGTGAGCCAATCTAATAAATCCCCTCTTTATAACCATGTATAACCTGTTCCTCTAGAGAACCCTGACTAATACACATATGTAAACGTTGTCTGTGTCAGGTACTGAGTTGATTCTCAGGAACATTAAGAAGAAACAGAAACAATGTACAAACAATATTTACATTTTCCATTTAAGAAGCAGACACAGGTTGCTACAGGGAGTACAAACAAGGCCAGAGCATGTCTGGAAAGAAGGTCATGCCCAAACTGATTTGATGAATGTAAAGCATTTAGCCTAGCAAATATAAGAAGTAAGTTTCTTTCCTAAATAAAAGCATACCATAGGAAGTGGCATGGTGATATGAAATAGCCTGGAGTGAGGGGAACAATTTCTCAAAGGTGAAACAGAAGCAATGGGCAGAGCTGGGTGATGAAGCCTCTTGCATACCCTAACAAGAAGCCTGATGAAGACTCCAGCAAGTGTCTGGAGCAATCGAAAGCATATACCCAGCGTCCTGGCGTGGATAGCTCTCCACATATTTTGTATATGATTTAAAATTTGTCCTCAGTGAGTTCTGATTAAAAATTTCCTCCAGTTCTGTGTGTGGCTATCCTACTTCCATTAGTCACACAGGATTTCAGTGTTAGAGACTTGATACTTTTAAATTTAGAATTGTTTCTTCCTCCGTGGAAACCACTTAGAAATTATTTGGTTTTCAGTAATCCACAGTGAATGTGACTATAAAAGGAGCCAGAACAGGAAACACCACCCTGTGCTATAACACCTCACTGAGGAATGTGAAGTATTAAAGGAAAGAAATTTGATCTAAAAAGAGATTTAAAAAGACAAGGGAAGAAGTTAGGGTTAGCACTGTAGATGTGGGGAAGAAGAGATTCCTCTTCTATCACTCTCCAAGTTTTGTGAGAGATGTTTTTGAGTGAGGAATAGGAAAGCTATAGCAGTAAAGCAAGCAGATTCAGAATCCACATCCCAACAGAGGTTCCCAGATAGTTCTGATGCAGTTCAGAGGAAATTATCGGCCGGGTCCGGGTGAAGCAGTAACAGGTGTGATACAAGGACATCTATAAGCTGAAGGCTCTCCTTGATCATCTCTATGGGACATCATGTGCCCAACAAGTGACATCATGTGCTCAGATCATATACTGAGGAGGAAACAGACAGAAGAAATAAAAGCTTTTCAGGAGGAATTGTGGCTGTCATGGCTTGGGTCTCTTTTGCTTGAAGATTATTTTCACTGTAATGAATGAGAAACATACTCAACATACTTGTTTTAGTAAAGTTAATTCTCTACAATATAATTCCATTAACTTCTTTCCCTATATATGTATATCAAGTTTATTCACAAAGTGTATTCAAACCAAGACTATGATTATGAAACGAGAGCTTTTATGCTGTTTTTAAACAGTGTGCCAGATTTTCCCCTTTAGGAAGAACTGTCCTTCACATTTAGGCACAGTGTACTCTAGACATCACCTCGAACTGGAAGCAGATTTCTAAGAGTTTGGGATATGGAAGATTTTCAGTTAAAGATGTTTGCTTCCAACAGCATACACATTAAAAGTTCCAATTGATATTATTTGAGTTTTCTGGGAATAATTTTACCCATTGCATTATTTTATTTATTTATTTATTTTTATTTTTTATGGACTGCATTTTGATTCATTGTACACAAATGGGGTACATCATTTCATCTCTGTAGTTGTGCATGATGTAGATTCTTACCATTTGTGTAATCATACATGTACATAGGGTAATGATGTCTGTCTCAGCCCACCATTTTTCATACCCCCTCCCTCTTATTTCCCTCTATGTAATCTAAAGTTCCTCCATTCTTCTCTCACCCCCATTATATTTCATCATTCATTTATCAGGGAAAACATTTGGCCTTTGGTTTTTTTGGGATTGTCTTATTTCACTTGGTGTGGAATTCTCCAATTCCACCCATTAATCTGCAAATGCCATAATATCATTCTTCTTTATGGCTGAATGATATTCCATTGTTTTTACCTAAGTCCTAAACATAAATAGGGAAATGGGATGTCAAGGGAGGGAAATATAGTATGAATAATCCCCAAATTTTCAAAGTTGAAAAAAATCAGTTTTTAATTAACCTCAGAGAACAAATTTAAAAGGAACCAAATCCTTATGCAGAAACAAAAGCACAATTAAAATGTTTTTCGTATATATCCATACAACAACTTGAAAACAAATTCATCCTGTACAGGTTTTTTAAAAATAATGCCATGCTTTTTATAGTATTCTTAAGTGAATTGAGGGAATCGTACACTGAGTACACGCTTCTAGTTGTCTCAGTAACTCCTGTCCTTTTGGAGTGCTCTCTCTTTACTTAATGAATTGTGTGAAGCTTTTTCAGATAACAGAAAGCCCGTCTCTCATTAGTGCCATTGGCAATAGTTGTCGGCATCGATATTTCATGGTTAAAATTGTCCTTAATGACCCTTGGGCATTTCTGCTTCCTCACTTTGTGGTCAGCCCACTCTTACAGCCAAGCAGGTGCTACTTGATGTCTTGCCACCAGACATGCTTTCAATACAACCAGTCCAATTGAGCCATTGGCCCAGGATATGTACATGCAGTAACTTATTGGAAGTGTAAGTCACTGGAAAATAAAACACACCAGGAATATCATCAAATCAAAGCAGATATACTGGAAGCATTTGACACCACCAAATTATAATATACTCCTCTCATCCAGTTAAGAAAACAGGAGGAGGTAATAGAAAACTAAAAAGGGAGTCTTTCTACATGCAAGTGGTTTCACAAATTCACTTACATAAAAGAAGGCCCTTCCAAGGTACAACCTCAAAAGATGAAGTAGATTGTAAATATAAAAATCTAACACAAAACAAACTGGACTTCATCCCTAAAGATTGAGGTTGAAGAGAATCACAGTGTGAACCACAAATGAAGAATGCGGAAAATTGTCACCATCAATTTCAGTGACGTTGGAAGGCATTTGGCAGCCTGTGCAGGAAGACCGAGTAATACCAAATGATGGATTTATCCCTGTTGTCACTGCTGAGCTGATGGATACAAATCACTTGCCTTTTAAACTACAAGTTGTGAAAATAGGATACATTTGAGCTGTAAGGGGATCAAATGAATGAAGTCAGATACCAACAGATCAGAAGGTGCACACCCCAATGGAGTCTAGATCAATTCTCTTAAATTGGTTGCAGTAAAGAAAATTAACACTCTCACTGCAGCCTAAGCACTAGAATCTCTTATCCAATAGCTTTGTAATGTCGGTGAAAGGGAAGGTAGCGAGGCTGATGTTTCAGGTAAGGGGCATTCCTAGGACTGTTTCCAATAACAGGAGGGCAGGTCTGTGCCACCTGCATATAAATCTCTCAGTGGAGGACAGTGTGAGACACAGACAGCTCACCAGTCACATGACCCGCAAACAGCCACATAATCTCTCTGAAGCTGAATTTCTTCCTACGAGAAATGTGAAAGCTAAAAAATAAAAATTAAAAAAATAAGCTTTATCTCTTAAGATTGGGGACTAAAATAGTTAATTCTGTGTAAATGAGGTGAAGTATGAATGTCTCAGGCTAGCTATTGAAATTTTCCTTCCTGAAATGACTAAAATTAAAACTAAAATTATATGCTGAAACTTTATCAATGCAGAGAAATAGAGAAGATATTGGTAATTAAGAAAAAAATTTGTAAAGGACTTAAGATACATCAAGGTATGATCAGGATATGAAAAGAGCCATTTGGAAAATCAATTAAAGTGATGGTTGTGAAGACGTATCCCTCTTGACTAGCATGTGGACAGCACTTTACAACAGAGCCCTGGAGACTATTAAGTTAATGATGGCAGGATCCAGTGAGAATGCCAGCTTGTTGAAATTCTTACAAGATCAGCAAATTCAACAAATTAAAAATTTTGAGAAATGGCCCCAGTGCTCAGATGTACAGCAACTGCATATGGCACTCTGAGACATCCCTCCAACCAATGCAGCCAGCCCACCATGTAAGCCATGGAACTTGCTGCTATAATCTCAGAAAAATGCAGTCATGTCAGAAAGAAAGGGTGTAAAATCTCTTTCTCACAAACATACACGATTGTGAAAACATAAAGATGATAAGAATTATTGCAAATGAAGCTTTACAAGCAAATCTATAACCTAAACTCTGGTGATTCTGACTCCAACACTTTTCAGTTCTGCTTATGTTGCCTCCCTTTAGAAAAAGTGTCTGAATGTGTTAATCCAAATAACCCAGTGAAATTTGATCCCCTCAGGACAATTCAGAGGTTGTGAGTTGAGTGTCACCTACACTGGAACGCTTTTTTCTTTTGACAAACCGTTATTAAAAAAAGTGCAGTTTAGAAAATGGCATAATGACATTATTGGACATAAAAATAAAGCAGTGTAAGCTGATTGGGGAGAATCCATTGCCCTCAAAGAGGAGCTTAATATGTCACTCTGAGAGAAAACCAATCCTTACAAAAGGGCAGGACCAATCATCTGAGGAACCACATGATGATAGAATACCGAGGCACTGACTCAAGAGCAGAGAGAGAGAGAGCACAATAAACACATGGACAAGATCTTGAAGATGAGAGATACTACCTGAAGGATAACTGGACTTAAAAAACTCTCTACTTCTGTTTTAATGCTAATTATAGCAATAGTAAGCACTCATAAAATGTCTACTCTATGAGGAACACTATGAAAATTTTATCATACTCAACTCTCACATTAATACAGAAGATGTTACTATTATTCTAACTATCAAGATGAAGATCTGAAGCTCACAAAAGACAGAAAATGTGATCTATATTATAAAACTAATAAGTGGAGTGGATAAGACCTGAATAATAAATGCTTGAGAAAAAAGTTATTAAACTGAATTAAAATTAATAATTTTGTATTCAATTAACATAAATCATTCTCCAAGGAAGAAAGTCTATTATGCCACTGATTTTAACACAATTTATTTATATTGGTTTAATTTCTCAGTTACAATCATACATGTGTGCACTTAGCCAACATTTTCTAGTGACTATTAAGTAAAAATCACTTTCCTTGGCATTGTGGTATGATGGATTTTTAATTCCCTCAAAACGATTTTTGCAACAAAATATGTTTCTCAATATTATGAGGTATCCCACAAAATCCCCTGTGTTAATGCAGGAATGTTTGGGGGTGAAATTTTGAGATTATGAGAGCTATAAACTAATCAATAATGGCTGCCATTTCCAGAGAAGTTTTCCTCTGCCATGTTCTTCCACCATGTTGCCTGTCTCAACTGGGGCCCAGAGCCATGTAATCAAGACTTTGGACCAAACCTCTAAAACCATGAATCAAAATAAAATTTCCCTCCTCTAAGCTGTTCTTGTCAATATTTTGATCACAGTGAAACAAAGCTGACTAATACACTAAAAAATTCCCCAAACAGCATAATTCATCCACAGCAGGAGTAAATATTGGCCTTCATGATAGAATCTGGAAGCACTTCTATAACTAGGAGTGGAATGCTCTATGGGAAGCAGAGTGTATGAGACCTGTGGAGGGTTGACTCCTCTGCCCCATGAGTAGAGGTCTCAGAAGGCTCTTGAGATACAGACTACCAGCAGAGATCAGAATCTACTCAGCCCTAAGAGTGTATTCATCTATTCTCTCTGGAGCAAATATCACTCAACAAAGTCGCAAAAGACTCAGTCACCAGAATTCTCTCTTAGAACTCTGTAATAGCCCTACTCTGGGAGTGCATGATCTGGTCCATCCAGACAAAACTACAAATGAAACTGTAAAACAAGCAGGAATAGCAACTCTCATTGACAGTACTTCCTTTCCTATATTACCTTATACTAATGACAAGGGAGGTTGAAAGACATTTCAACCAGCTTTAGGCCAATCCAGCTGGCAGCTGAGTGAGCACCACAAAAACAGGAAGGGGTTTACAAACCCCTAAACACTCCCTTGCTAATTCATTTATATTCTCTCTCTCTCTCTCTCTCTCTCTCTCTCTCTCTCGCTCTCTCTCTCTCTCCCCCTCTCTCTCTCTCTCTCTCCCTCCCTCCCTCCTCCTCTCTTGTTACATATTCCAAGAAGCAACTGAAAGAAAAGAACAAATATAAACAGTGAACACTGACCATCCATCCTCATTAAGTTTTTTCCTTGAAGACAGAATCTCTGAACTGAAAGACAAAGTTGTTGACCTTGAACATTCAGACAGTATTAAGGAAAGAAAATAGGTAACCATGACCAGAATATACAGAAATTCTAGGAAAACATTAAGAGACCAAATTTAATAAACTTTGGAATTGAAGAGGATTGTGATGCTGGCTAATGACATGGATAACATCCTCAGGGAAATAATAACAGAAAATCTTCAAACCTTAAGAATGAGGACATTCAGATACCAGATGCATTTAGAATCCTAAATACTCTCTCTCTCTCTCTCTCTCTCTCTATATATATATATATATATATTCTAATATATATTATATATATTAGATATATATATTATATAATATAATATATATTAGATATTATTAGATATATATAATATAATATATATTATATATATTATACATATTAGATATATAGATATATAGACATAGATATAGATATAAAACCACTCCACAACAACACATTATAATTAAAATGCCTAAAATAAAGAATAAGGAGAGAATTTTAAGTGTCAAGAGAAAAACATCAGGTCACATTTAGAGGCAATCAATCAGGATTTTATTTCAAAATTCTCAAAACAAACTAAAATCCTGAAGGGCTTGATTGGAATGATGTGTTCCAAGTCCTAAAAGAAAATGACCCTAAACCAAGATTGCTATATCCAGCAAAGCTATCATCTGGAATCAAACTGGGAATAATAAACTTCTAAGATAAGTAGATGCCAAAATAATTCCTGAGTACTAAGCCAGCAGTATAGAAAACAAATACTTCACACAAAAGAAATCAAAATTCAGAATCCAGAGCTCAAAAATGGACAAATCACATTTTAATAGTAGCTAAACAAATGAGAAACAGAGCCAAATTAAATATTAGAAATGAATTTAAGTGGCAGGAATTAATAACATCTCTTCATAATAACATTTAATGTATATAGTCTCAACTCTCCAATTAAAAGACATAGGCTGGCATATGAATTAAAAAATAAAAAAAGACCCAACTAGATGTTGTTTTCAAGAGTGTCACCTTACAGGCAAATACAGTGACACACTTAAAGTTAAAGGTTGAAAATTGACATACCATACAAATGGAATTGGAAAACAAGCAGGAGTAGCTACTCTCATATCACAAAACAGAGGACTGTAATCAGAAAGACAAAAAAGGACACTTCATACTTGTAAAGTGAACAATGAAACAAGAAGGTATATTGACATTAAATATTTATACCCCAAATGTAGATGGACCTAATTACATAAAACATACAATAATCAAATTAAAAACTCAGAGATCCCCAGTACAATAATACTGGATGATTCTAATGCACCTCTCTGACCAATAGATTAATCATTCAGAAACAACTCAGTGAGGTCTCTTTAAACATGAAAAATAGTATAAAGGTTGGTTCAACATCCGGAAATCAATAAATGTAAATCACCATATCAATAAACTTAAAATCAAGAATCACATGATTATTTTGATAGATGCAGAAAAAGCATTTGATAAAATACAGCACCCCTTCATGCTCAAAACACTGGAAAAAATAGGGATAGTGGGAACATTCCTTAACATTGTAAAGGCCATCTATGCTAAGCCCATGGCCAATATCATTCTAAATGGTGAAAAACTGAAAGCATTCCCCCTAAAAACTGGAACAAAGCAGGGATGCCCTCTTTCACCACTTCTATTCAACATCATCCTCAAAACTCTAGCCAGAGCAATTAGACTGAAGAAATTAAAGGAATATGAATAGGAAAAGGAGAACTCAAACTATCCCTATTTGCTGATGACATGATTATATGTTTAGAGGAACCAGTAAATTCCACCAGAAAACTTTTAGAACTCATAAGTGAATTCAGTAAAGTAGCAGGATATAAGATTAATGCTCATAAATCCAATGCATTTTTATACATAAGTGATGAATCTTCAGAAAGAGAAGTTAGGAAAACTACCCTATTCACAATAGCCTTGAAAAAAATAAAATACTTGGGAATCAATCTAACAAAAGAGATGAAAGACCTCTACAATGAGAACTACAGAACACTAAAGAAAGAAATTAAAGAAAATCTTAGAAGATGAAAAGATCTCCCATGATCTTGGATAGGCAGAATTAATATTGTTAAAATGGCCATACTACCAAAAGTGCTATACAGATTCAATGCAATTCCAATTAAAATCCCAATGATGTACCTTACAGAAATAGAGCAAGCAATCATGAAATTCATCTGGAAGAATAAGAAACCCAGAATAGCTAAAGGAATCCTTAGCAGGAAGACTGAAGCAGGGGGTATCTCAATACCAGAATTTCAACTATACTACAAAGTAATAGTAACAAAAATGGCATGGTATTGGCACCAAAATAGACAGGTAGATCAATAGTACAGAATAGAGGATACAGACACAAACCCAAATAAATGCAATTTTCTCATACTAGACAAAGGTGTCAAAAATATGCAATGGAGAAAAGATAGCCTCTGCAAAAAATGGTGCTGGGAAAACTGGGAATATGCAACAGAATGAAACCAAACCCCTATTTCTCACCCTGCACAAAAATCAACTCACAATGGATCGAGGACCTTGAGATCAGACCAGAGACCCTGCATCTTATAGAAGAAAAAGTAGGTCCAAATCTTCAACTTGTTGGCTTAGGATCAGATTTCCTTAGCAAGATTCCCATAGCACAAAAAATGAAAGCAAGAATCAATAAGTGGGATAGATTCAAACTAAATAGCTTTATCTCAGCAAAGGAAACTATCAGCAATGCGAAGAGAGAGCCTACAGAGCATGAGAAAATCTTTGCCACTCATACTTCAGGTAGAGCACTAATTTCCGGAATATATAAAGAACTCAAAAAACTCTACACTAAGACTACAAATAACCCAATCAACAAATGGGCTAAGGATATTAACAGACACTTCACAGAAGAAGATCTACCAGCAATCAACAAACATATGAAAAAATGTTCAACATCTTTAGTAATAAGACAAATGCAAATCAAAACTACCCTAAGATTCCATCTCACCCCAATTAGAATGGTGATTATCAAGAATACAAGCAACAATAGGTGTTGGTGAGGATGTGGGGAGAAAGGTACACTCATACATTGCTGCTGGGGCTGCAAATTAGTGCAGCCACTCTGGAAAGCAGTGTGGAGTTTCTTTAGAAAACTTGGAATGGAACCACCATTTGACCCAGCTGTCCCACTCCTCGGCCTATACCCAAAGGACTTAAAATCATACTATAGAGATGCAACCACAACAATGTTCATAGCTTCTCAATTCACAATACCCAGATTGTGGAACCAACCTATTTGCCCCTCAATTGATGAATGGATAAAGAAACTGTGGTACATATATACCATGAAATATTACTCAGCCATAAAGATTAATAAAATTATGGCATTTGCAGGCAAATGGATGCAGTTGGAGAATATCATGCTAAGTGAGATAAGCCAATTTCAAAAAACCAAAGGACGGATGATCTCACTGATAAGCGGATGATGAAACATAGTGGGTGGGAAGGGGGCAAGAAAGGAGGAAGGAGGGACTGTATAGAGGGATAAGAGGGGTGGGAAGGGTGGGGGGGGAGAAAAAAATAACAGAATGAATCAAAAACTATTACCCTAGGTAAATGTATGGTTACACAAATGGTATGCCTCTACTTCATGTACAGAGAAACAAGATATATCCCACTTGTTTACAATAAAAATGAATTTAAAAAAATAGTATAAATCAAATGAACTTAATAAACACCTATGGAATAGTTCATCCCAAAAATGTTAAGTGCTCTTTCTTCTCAGCTGTTTATAGAACCTTCTCCAAAATAGATTATATTTTAGGCCACAAAGAAACTATTGGCATATATTTTCTTGCATCTCATCTGATAATAATGGAATAAAATTAGAAATCAACACTAAAAATCACTAGAGAAACTATATAAACAGTTAACCAATGTGTTTTTGAATGATGAATAGATAATAGAAGTAATCAAAGGAGAAATATTAAAATTCTTAGAATCAAAAAAGAATAGTGTTACAACATACAAGAACCTCTGGGATATTATGAAGGTGATTCTAAGAGTGAAGTTTAAAGCACTTGCCTACATAAGAAAATCAGAAAAATCCCAAGTAAGTAGTTTAATGACGCATATCAAGGTCCTTGAAAAAGAACACACCAATTCTAAGACTAGGAGAAGGAAGGAAATAATTGAGATCAGAGCTGAAATTAATGACATAGAGAATAAAAAGTAATACAAGGGATGAATAAAATGAAGATTTGATTACTTAAAAACATAAACAAGATTGACAAGCTCTTAGTCAAACAATTTAAAAGGAAAAAAGGAGAAGATCCAAATTAATAACATTAGAGATGAAAAGAAGAAATTAAAACAACATCACAGAAATCCAAATAATCATTAGAGACTATTTTGAAAACTTTTACTCTAATAAATTGGAAAATCTGAAATAGATACATTTCTAGATTCATTTAACCATCTTAAATTGGATTAGAGAACATAGCAAACCTAAACAGACTAATAGCTAGCTAGCAATGAGATAGAAGCAGTATTGAAAAGCCTTCCAACACAGAAAAGTGCAAAAACATGAATTCTCAGCTGAATTCTGCCAGAATTTCAAAGAAAAATTAATGGCAGTGCTCATCAAATTATTCCATGAAATGGAAAGGAATGGAACACTTCCAAATACATTTTATTAAGTTAATAACACCCTCATACCAAAACCAAATAAGAACCCAACTAAGAAAGAAAACTACAGACAAATATTCTTGATGAAATTAGATGCAAAAATTCTTAATGAAATATCAAATCATGTTCATCAACATATTAAGAAGATTGATTGTACAACATGACTGAGTTGGTTTTACCAATAAATGTATTTCACTGCATCAATAGAATTAAGGACAAAAATCACAGTTACCTTAATAGATGCAAAGAAAGCCTTTGGCACATTTAGTACCATTCATGAAAAAAACACTGAAGAAACTAGGGATAGAAGAAACTTACCTAAACCTCATAAAGGCTGCACATGACAAACCCAAAGCCAACGTCAAAGTGAATGGGGAAAAAAACTGAAAGCATTTCCTTTATAATCCAGAAAAAGACAAGGATGTCCACTCTCACCACTTCTATTTAATATAACATTAAAAGTTCTAGCCAGATCAATTTGGCAAGAAAAGAAAATAAAAGGGACAAAAGTAGGAATGTAAGAAGTCAAATTATCACTGGCACAGATGATGTAATCCTATATTTCAAAGATCCCAAAAGCTCCACCAGAAAACTTTTTATAACTAATAAAGTAATTCAGCAAATAAGCAGGTTACAAAATCAACATACAAAAATCAATAACTTTCCTATACTCTAATAAAGAATCTGATGAGAAATAAATCAGGAAGATAACCTCGTTCACAACAGTCTTAAAATAAGTAAAATACATAGGAATAAATCTAACCAAGGAGGTGAGAGACCTCTACAATGAAAACTAAAGAACACTGAAGAAAGAAATTGAAGAAGACACAAGATGAACTCTCATGTTCATGGATAGGCAGAATTAATATGGTTCAAATGGCCACAATACCAAAAGCAATATGAAGATTCAAAGCAATATCCATCAAAATACCAATGACATTACTCAGAGAACTAGAGGAAACAGTCCAAAATTCATTTGGAAGAATAGAACACCTAGAATAGTCAAAGCAATTCTAGGGCAAAACAAAAAGCAGTGCTGGACCTGGAGGCATCAAAATACCTGACTTCAAACTATACTACAGATCTACAATAAAAAAAGTACTTGGTACTGTTATAAAAACAGACAGACCAATGGTCCAGAGTAGAAGACATGGAGACTAGAGTCACACAGATGTGGTCATATGATTCTTAATGAAGGGGTCAAAAACATACCTTAGAGAAAAGACAGCTTTTTTTTTATACATGGTGATGTGAAAACTGATTATCCATATGTGAAAGGAATATGCTACATTACTATCTCTCACCCTGAAAAAACATCAGCTCAAAATCCATCTAATACCTGTGAAATAGACCAGAAACTATGCAACTTTTAGAAGAAAATTTAGTCAGCATTTCAACATATAGACTCAACAACTTTCTCGGTAGAATCTCTAAAGCTCATGAAATAATGCTAAAAATTAATTAATTAGATGGCATAGAATTTACAAGGTTCTGCACAGCAAAAGAACCAATTAAGAATGTAAAAAGAGGAATCTGTGGGAATGGGGAAATCTTTCCTAGCTACTATTCTGTTGGAGGATTAATATCCAGAAAACATATATAGAGAATTAGAAATATTTAACACCAAAAAAACCAAATAACTCAATTAATAAATGGACAAATAAGCCAGACAGACACTTCTCAAAAGATGGAAGACAAATGGCTAACAAATAAATGATACAAAATGTTCAATATTGTTAGCAATTTGGAAAATGCAAATCAAAACTACACTGAGATTTCATCTTACTCCAGTGAGAAGGTCAGTCATCAAGGCCAAAAACAATAATAAATGCTGAAGAGGATACAGAGAAAAAAGAACACCTTTACACTCTTGGTAGGATTGTAAATCAGTACAATAAAAATGGAAATCAGTACGGAGGTTCCTCAAAGTGATAGGAATGGAACCACCATATGACCTAGAGCCACACCATTCCTAGATATTTATCCTAAAGAATTAAAATCATCATACTACCGTGATACTTGCATACCCATGTTTATAAAAGCACAGTTCGCAATAGCCAAACTATGTCTCAGTATCTGTCAATGGATGAGTGGATAAAGAAAATATGTATGTATATACAATGTAGTTTTGTTTAGTCATAAAGAAAAATGAAATTATGTCATTTGCAGGAAAATGGAAGGAATAAGCCAGACTCAGAAAGTAAGCGTCATATGTTTTCTATCATATGTGGAAGATAGAGAGGAAAAAGGAAAAGAAAAGGGGGGAATCTCATGAAAATCAAAGGAAGATAAGTAGAGTAGAAGAAAGACCAGAGGAAGCAAGGAAGGGAGAGAAAGGAGAAATACTGGGGAATGATATTGACCTAATTATATTGTTATATTGTGTGAATGGACAAATATGCAACAATGAATCCCACCATTAAGTACAACTATAATGCACCAAAAAGGATTCATCCTTTTGCCAAAAGAAAGAAAGAGAGCGAGAGCGAGAGAGAGAGAGAGAGAGAGAGAGAGAGAGAGAGAGAGAGAGAGAGAGAGAGAGAGAGAGAGAGAGAGAGAGAAAGGAAGGATGGATGGATAGATACAAACTCTGTCAACTTTATGGGAAGCTCCAGTGTTGGAACAGTACTTCAGAGTTATTTTGAGTTGGTACAAACAGGTTAGACTCTTATACTCTCCATGTTGGTTAGTCAATGGACACAAACATGCCCTTGGAAAGACCTTAGGTGACACAGTTTCCTTCCTCTCCTAATCTGTCAAACAAAATCTTCACCTAGTGCTGACAACTAATACCCACATTTTATCAGCTCTAAGAAGCTGATGGAATAAATCCTTAAGTCCTAAAGGGAGGTCAAGGCAGCACGCACAAGACCCACAGCAGTTCATGTCAGGGGCCGCTTGGGTACTTACCTTTGTATGTGTTATGAGAGGAATTACTTTACAATTCCAGTAGGCTTCCCTTCCTGGACGATATAGAAGAAGAGTTTCAATGAGCTAACACGCAACTACTACTCCTGTATTTAATCTTAGGGCTGCAACTAGTATAATTGGCTCTCTCACTCCTTTCCATTCTGATTTCCCCTCACCCTCATCGCACACTCATTTCATGGAGATATGTGGTTGCGTGACTCAGCGCCTCATTCTTGATGGGATCTAACACACTAAACACCATGCTTTTCTCATGGTTATATCACTGAATTTGTCCTTTTACCAACAAAATTAACCAAAGTAGTATTAAAAGTTACTCAAATGATCATTTGGGTTTCAGATGTAATCCTTTCTTCCTTCACTGAGTAATTGCATCCTTACCCTTAACCCGATGCAAGATGATCAGGGTCATCTACTCCTACCAACATGGTTTCTCTGGTTCATGCCAACTGCTCTCTTGACAGGAGAAGCCCAACATACTTGGCACCAGCCATCGCTATAATATGACGGCACTCTTACTATGTTCCCTAGTAAAACTTTTTCCCCCCTAGGGACTTTCAATCATAAGTCCTCATTGTAATGTGTAAAGCTGCTCCCCCGCCCTTTCTGGTGCAGCCATTTTCCCCACCTCCCAACCACTTGTCAATCTGTGAACATCCTAGCTAGCTATTGGTTCATCAGTCAGCTTGCAAGTATCCTTCTCTGATATTGGTCCCCTGTTAGCCCGGCGGAATTCAACCACCATCTTTCCTCTCTTGCTTCTCTCTCCTACACACTTGCTTTTCCTCCTCCTCGCTTTCCACTCTCTCTAGTGTGTGCCCTTTCTCTTTCCTTTCTCTTTTCCTCTCATTTTCTCTCTTACCCTGCAGGGAAACACTCTGTTTGCTTAATAAACTCCCTTATGTGATTTCCCGTGTCTGGCATGGTTTCCATGGGATTCCTTACACTCATAGTCTAGAGTCTTAGACTGGGAAGCACAAATTCTCCAACTGAGTGATTAGGAGTGATAGTAAGTAGAGTTTCTCCTGTTTCTAACTCTTAGTACTTATAAATGCATGTATTCTGCCTACTGCTCTGGAAGACTGATTTAAATTGCATCATTTCATCCTGTGTGATGATCTTCGTCCTTTCATTATCACTTGTGATCTGGAGGTTCAGCTGTGTCTTCAACTGGTCCTTTCACCACTCCAGCAGTCTGTCAGATTCTGAGTGGGGCCATATATTTTATCGAGAGTAGATCCCATTGTTATGGGTCTATTCTGTCATTCACATTTCCTAATTTAGTTGTCTAGAAGCAATTTTATGGGGGATACTATGCTGGTAGATAAAAACAAAAAACTCTAAGCCCTCAGGTAATGGTGCTGGATCAGGAAAGACAAACCCTTAGTAGGAATGCATGTCTATTTATTTCAAAATAAATTGCTGCCCCTTAAAAAAGAGTAGTAACAAAAAATTGTTATAATGGAAAAAGAACTTCGATTGATACATCTGAACATCAATGGTATATAGAAAGAGAGATGGTCCAGGGTGAGAACAGGGTCTGATATAATCAATCTGCCACCAAGGGCTGGTTGGTGTTCTCAAGAGATGATGCTATAGCAGGAGATTACTGGTCCCAGTCACTGGCAGCTGACCATTCAGAAATATCAGTAGAATTTCAAACTGCTAGGCTTCTTGATTCCTATCATGATGGCTTTAATCCTATACCCACTGGACCACCTTTGCTGTGGCTGATAACAGCCTCACTGACAAACTGGTTAAAATATTTTGCCTACATGATTTTTAAGTGTGCGTTCCTTGATGAATACTCTCTATTGGGTATTAACATGCCATAGATGATCTTTATCCTTTGTGTTCTCTCTCATAAGTCCAAAGTCTCTAAATCAACTTTCCTTGTTCTCAGTCTTTCCATATTTCTTCTTATGGGATCCTGATCATTAAATTTAATCTGATGAAAACATGTTCTAACCCTGGACCACTTCTCTTTCTGTATAATATTGATAATCAGATGCATCAAAGGTTCTTTCCATATGAGGATTTTTTTTCCCACCACTTGTTCAAGGCTATATCTGAGAGAGGTTTTAGCAAGGCCTGTGTACATTTGTGCATGCACTGTGGAACAGGAACACTTGTGAAGTATGTTCAGGTGTTCCTGTGTCTTTGTGAGATTGTGGTCAGGGATCCCCAATGTGGCAATAAGAGCTGAGGGAGGGACAATGGTAGAAGTGATGGATAACACGGGCCTCTGGGTATTTTTATGTGCAACTTACTTCAGTTTACTTCTGTCCAGTCACTTCTACTTGACTTCACAATCATCACCTCCTTCACACAATGATTTTCTGAAGATCCACACAACATTACTTATTGAACCTATAAGAAGCAAGTTCAAGATAAAAAGATAGTTACCTGGTTCCTGTAACAAGTCATTGTTTCTTTTCCTGTTTGCTTTCTTATCATCAGAATTGCTCATTTATTATCTAGTTATTCTGATGTGGTAAGTAAGCAAACCTAAGAAGAAAAATAAATAAATAAATAAATAAATAGATAGATAGATAGATAGATAAATAATAAAGGTTTGGGTGGACTTTCTTTAAAGACTTGCTTTAAAAAATGAATGCATAAAATATAAAACCAAGGGACCTTCCATGGGTTAATGCATGACTACAATTGAGTCTATAGTATGGTTAAGGGTGATCATTAAATGAACATACTGCAATTCTGAAGATTTACCATATCCATTGTTTGCAGTATGACCAAGTAGTTCTTATAAACTCTAGAATAATAATGTCAATTGTTATGAAAATCCTTGGCCCTGTACTCATTGTGTGCTCATAGGCCATAGATAACCTTAATTTTGAAATTGAAATAAATCAACTTTTTCAGACTATAGTCACTATTGTTTTTTGTTTTCATTCTCAAGGTTTTAGAAGCCAGTTTCAGGAGGCTGAGAGGTTAGCTACTGTTTGCTTTCAGCATCCATTCCTCTCTAAATATGGTAACCATTCATTAAAAATATCCCTTCTCTATTCCCTGTTTCTTCTCCCTCCATGTAATTTTTCACCATGGAGAGGCTTGATTTATTGAAATAATTCAGGGATCCAGTCTCCTTGGTTAAGGTGGTCAGTTCAGTATTGGGCAAGTAACCCAATCAGAGCCAATGAGATACATAGGCATGCTGACTGGGGCTTTTTCCTCCACAACTGAGATCTGGAAGAAGTAAGGCTTGATTCTAATACATCCATTTTACTAGAGTAAATGGAAACAGCCTAAAAGTGCTAGTAATCATTTAGGGATGGGGACAACAGACTCAGAGAATCTAGCAACCTAGTTTAAGCATTGGAATTAAGCCATGTCAGAAGCTTGTCTTGATCCTATACTGTCAGTTCTATGACCTAATAAATTCCCCTTTCAGTTTAGGCCAGCTCAGTTCATTTTTCTGGCCAGCAGCCAATTAAATACTAACTAAAACCAAAGGGAAATCTGCCATTAATCCAAGGAGTAATTGAGGCAGCATTAGCTCTTCATTAAAAATAAGCAAATTGGAAATTCCAAACAGTTCATTTTCACTCCTTCTAGAGTGTTTATGTGTCTTCAGTAACCCTTTACCACAAATGAAGTGAATAAAAATACGTCCAAGGAAAGTTAAATGGAAAATCATTATGGAAAAGATAACTGGTCTGCAAAAGTGAAATTATCTTGCTAAATTCACCAAAATCCAAGTTCTGGTTCTCAGACTTGCACATCTAGAAATTGAAGTGAAATGTATCAGTACATCCTAGTCAGTCTGTCTGTGATCACCGATATCAAACAAATTCAAACAAGGCTAATATAAGAAAATTAGTGCCAATTTTCTCATAAATAACCTATTAATTTAATTTCCAAGTGTTTAAATTCTGTGTTCAGGGTTCCTCTTTCCAATGTTAACACATCTGTAATATTAAAATAGCATTCAGACATCTTAACTTTTTTCTTTCTCTTTCTTCCTCTCCTCCTCCTCCTCCTCCTCCTCCTCCTTCTCCTCCTTCTTCTTCTTTCTTCTTCTCCTTCATTTGTTCATGAGCACAGAAATGAAGGCAAGGAAGAAAGAAAATAATCTTGGGGCATATTTTAGTGGTTCTCGAATTTAAAAAAGGAATGTTACAAAAAATTGTTTGCATTTACAATGACTGGTATTATTTGTGGCATATTATTAGAACTTAGTGACAAGTGGTAGGATGTTATTCATGTAGTCAGTTCTGAACAAAATGCCAATACATACCGAGTTGTAGTAAGCCCTGTCAAAATATGCAGATGAGTACATTCAGTACCTTTTTTTCCCTAATAATATGCTGGCTCTAGAAGCAAAGACAATCTACTTCAATGAGCATATAGCTTGTGAGCTCTTAACATCAATTCATACTAACAGCAATTAGAGTTCCTAAGAAAAGGAGATGATTCCAAGTCAAGTACAGAAAAGTACAAGAGGAACCTTAACTGTCTTGTGCCAGAGAGCAAAGAAGCTAATTCAAAGGTGAATGAGCTCATGCCAAAGGAATGGAAGAACCAAACTAAAGAGGCTTCCACTGGCCTAGGATAAAATCAATGAAGCATGGAAGAAAAGAAAGAAGCAAAAAATGGAGGGAGGGAGGAAGAAGAAAAGAGTAATTATAATGATTACAACTGGTCAAAAATATAAAACACGTAAGTTCAGAATAATGACTTTTAAAAGGAATTGTTGTTTTCCATAATGGAGAAATTCAATATTCTGCAAACTAACAGATAAAGGAAAAGAATCAGATTTTCATCTTGCCTTTTCACCCACACATATTTTATTTCAGGATAACCAAATATTTGACAAGGAAAAATCCTTTTCTACAGAATTCTTGGTATTAAGTATGAAGAAATGGTGAAATTAGAAAATCATTACTTTGCAAACCCAATTTTATTAATAATTGATCTAAGCAATATTCATCAGTGGTGCTAAAACCCAATAATGCAACAGGAATTAATTGGTCCCACCTATGTTCATTATGTTCTAAATTACTAGAGCTGAATCAAATCCCATCTTAGGGGGAAAATATCAATTTTAAAAAAATAGGTAGAAGGCCATTTTCTAGAAATCCTCTCAGGCCAAAAAAAAAATAATAATAATCAGTCAAATTCATAATGTGGGGCATCCTACAGGACAAATAAGTCAGTTTCTGCAACACGAATAAATAAATTAATTAATAAATAAATAATCAATCAATCAGAGATGAAGAGAAGGAAGAAAAGAGACTGTCAGAGAATAAAAGACATTTAAAAGGCAAAACAATCAATGTAATGTAAGGCTCTTCTTTGCATTTTACTTTGAACAAACCAAGTCGTTATGGTTTAGATATGAGGTATCCCCCAAAAGTTCATGTGTGAGGCAATGCAAGAAAGTTTAGAGGTGAATGATTGGGTTATGAGAGCCTTAACCTCATCTATACCTTAATCCCCTTGAATGGATTAACTGAGTGGCATCTTTAGTCAGCTAGATTGTGACTGGAAGAGGTGGGTCATTGGGGGTGTGCCTTTGGAATTTATATTTTGTCATTTGTGAGCACAGCTCTCTCTGCTTACTGGTGACTGTGTCCTGAGCTGCTTTCCTCCTCCACGTGCTTCCACCATGATGTTCTTCTTCACATTAGACCCAGAACAATGGAGTTGACCATTTATGGACTGGGACCTATAAAACCATGAGTGCCAAATAAACTTTTCCTCCTCTAAAATTGTTCTTGTTTTGGTTACAGCAGTATAAAAGTTGACTGAACCATAAGGGTCAGTAGATAATTTAAAAATAATGGAGGAAATTTGAATATGACCTGAGTATTAGATGATGTTTAAAAATCTTAACTTTGGGGGGTATAATGATGTATTAGGGGTATATTAAAAATTCACTGTCAATTAGTGAAGCATACCAAATGACTTAGGAGAAAAATAACATGCTTTAAAATACTGCAGAAAAATAAAATTGTGTGCTGTGGGGGAAGAGAAGATATGAGTTTGGTGAAAAGTGATCACTATTGAATCTACTTTATTATATTGTTTTATGTTTGTGTATACATCATCCTCAATAAAATATTTTTCAAAAGAAGAAGAAAATGCTAGAGATATATAGGCAAAATTTGTTTCTCTAATTCCATTTTGGTAAATAACTCCATTAGGTGGGTTTATGCTGATTAAGCTAAAGGCAGTCTTCGCGGCAGCTAACTTCTTTCAGTTGCTCAGGACAGGAACCTGGTATCATCCTTGACACTGCTTTCCCTAACATATTCCAGTCGGCTTCATCAGCAAGTCTCTGACCTACCTGTGGCGTCCATCCTGAATCTGACTCCTTCTCAGCACTTGCAGTTACCACAGTCTCTTATCTGAATTTTTGCAAAAAACACCTATTATCCCTGCTTCTGTCTTTTCTCTCTTTTGGCTAGTCCTTGACAGGGCAGTCAGAGGAGTCCAGTTAAATCTCTATAGATATCGAATTCATGCCACACCTTTGCTTATCATCTCTGCTACTCTGTGGTGTCTCCTCTCATGTGGATCCTTGTTAGGAAGAAAAGAACTTAAATATGCCTCCCAGGGTTCTATGTGATTGGAGACAGTCCTGTCTCCTCTGAATCTTCTCTTCACTCTCTCCATTCCAGGTGGACTGGCCTCCATATCATCTCTAAGACATAAGATGTTCCAGCCTCAGAGCCTTTGCCGCTGCTGTTCCCTTTGCCAGCAATGCACTTCCCAATGTACCCATTGGGCTCCTTCTTCACTTCCTTTAGGTCCTTGTTTAAATGTCATCTTCTCAGAATTCCTTTTTTAATATTAAATTCTCCAGCTTTCTCCATTCTTCTTCAAAGCCTAATTTTTTCTATATTTCTCACAAATATCCAATGTATATGCCTCGAACTTATTTATATTGCTTATTTCTTTTCCCTATCACACCAAAGGATTTGTGGCACTTCTATTCACAATGAAATTCCCAAGTACTCAGAAGAGGGTCTGATACATGGTAAAAAGTGAGTAATTATTTGTTGAATTAATGAATCAAGCTAGCATTCTAATCACATTTTTTCATGGCTATCGAGGTTCACTTTCCTTCCAGTTGCTTTGCATTGCTTTGATTAGTTGTAGCAATCAGAGGCAAACTTTCTTCCTTCATTATTCACTCATTCATTCAGAACCTGCTTATTGAGTTCCTTCTTTTCATTACGAATGGGAAATATAATAATTAATCAGATAAATGTGTTACACACCCAACAGTCATATCTCAGTTCTTAGGGAAGGAGGGGGCACTCCAGCGCCCTCCTCTATTTAGTCTATAGATAGAGATATTCAATCATTATTAGACCATTATAGATATTCAATCATTATTAGATATTCAATCATTATTCAATCATTATTATTGAATAATGATATTCAATCATTATTTAGAGATATTCAATCATTATTATAGACCATAGGGGGAATCTTCATTGAATGTTTGCAAATCGCATGTCCTACAAAGGGCTTATATTGGTACCATGGGACATTCATCTCCTCTGGCTTTGAGCAGTTTTAAGAAGGTGTGGGGCTGGTTGGGGTCCCAAGGCAAAATGTCTCTGGCTGTGAGATATTTTATCAGGGCTCCTCTAAGAGCAGCCTAAGAGTGGAGTATGGAAGTATTCTCCATAGATTCCTCAGGAGGTGAACACTACCAACCACATCCAATGCTCACTGCTTGCTTTGATACTTGTGTTTAGACCCAAGTATTGCTATCCCTTGACAAAAGGACAATGTTAAAGCTCAGGGCACTCAAGAAGAACCTCCCAGAGCAGCAGCCCAACCTACAGCTGACTGGGAGAGAGGAGATGGCTAATAAAGTTATCACATAACCTATATGTAACTTCTGGCGATTTGTGTCTTTTAGTGGTATCCAGGCTAACACAGACAGGATGGCTGTCCTAACCATAGATGCATCATTATTTATTTAAAATAAAGAATTCATCATTATTTAAAAATTCTTAGATCCAAAATACTTTTTCATTAGCCCCGGAATTTCAACATTGACTTTGTCAATAAAAGAAAGGCAAAACTAGTTATATTCTTTAAATCTAATTTCAACTGCTGTGATTTTTTTAAATGCTATAACGGTTTAACAATTCTTAATACTGATTTTTGGAAAGAAACTTTCTTAGTGATGATGACTATCAGAAATTTAAAGATATCATCATTAAAAAGTCTTAGAAATTGTTTGTGGTCATTTCAAGCATAATAGCCTGATACAAAATAAAATAATGGTTGTATTCACTAAAACCTGGTCAAGTTTCCCCTTTAAATTTCAAGACTTTATTTGGGTATATTTTTCCAATTAAAGATTTTGTATATTTTCTAACATTTTATAAAGAAATGTAATTATTTTCATCACTACACCCTATGTATTCCCAAATTCTCTCTAATGTACACCAGTAATGTTTTTATTTTCTATGGGTGCTTTGACATGTATAACAGGGTGGGAAGCACTTGGGAGATGTATATGCCGTGGATGAATCTATTTGCCTCTCATGTGCAGAATTTTTCAGACAGTCAAGATTTCCCAGTGGCATTTCAAACCCCACTGTCTCAAGGTCTGAGTCCTGTGCAGACAGAGACAGGCACTACTGACAGGAACAGCCTCCCTCCAGTCCCTCAATATGAGATCAATAAAGCTTCCCTCCTTTGAAGGAAAATTGTAGCACCACTTGGAATGTCACTAAAAGCAGCCTGTGAGTTCAGTGAAAGAACCAGTGAAGGGTGCAGATTTCCAGTCTAGGTTAGAAGGACTACTTCAGGACCTAAGAGTAAGCCAAAATCATACAAAAATGACATTCACACATTTATTATAGTTTATGAACAAAAGCCACAGGAAAAGAGTTGTGACTGAAATTACCATGATTGTCTTTGATATCTCAAAAGGTCTGTTTACCTTTTTTTTTTTTTTTAAACAACTTAGAACTTCGTCACCTAAAAGCTACCCTCATTAATAATGGGCTTCACTGCCTGATTATCAAAGTGGTGCATAATCAAAGCTATGTGGCCTCAGACAGCTGTGCAATTTATTGACTGCATGGTAGCAGCTGTTTCCCCATTTGTATGTTTTAATTTTCCATTGGGAGGGTGGAAGGACCTCGTGTAACCATAAATAAGGATTTCTCTTCTGTGAGTCTATGATCACTCTGAATTATTCAAAGAAGGAATCTGTGAATGGCATAATAGAATATGTCTGTAACTACTGAGACAAATGTTAGCATGTGGAAAATAATGTCTTTGAAAAAAGAAGAATCATGCCTATTTTGATGGTGATGGACACAGAGAGGGAAGGCCAGGGCTCTACTGCCGTCACCTTTGTAGCCCTCTCATGGGAAGAGTGCAAATTGAAACAACTCTAAGATTTCATCTTACTCCAATTAGAATGGCTGTTTTCAAGAACACACACTATAATAGATGTTGGTGTGGATATGAGGAAAAGGCACACTTGTACATTGCTGATGGAGTTGCAAATTGGTGCAGCCAATTTGAAACTGGAAAGCAGTGTGGAGAATCCTCAGAAAACTTGGAATGGACCCACCTTTTGACCCAGTTATCCCACTCCTTGGTTTATACCCAAAGGACTTAAAATCAGCAAACTACAGTAACACAGCCACATCAATGTTTATAGCAGCTCAATTCACAACAGCTAGATTGTGGAACCAACCTAAATGCCCTTCAACAGATGAATGGATAAAGAAACTATGGTATATATTCACAATGGAATATTTTTCAGTCATAAAGAAGAAGAAAATTATGGCTTTTGCAGATAAAAGGATGGAATTGGAGCATATCACACTAAGTGAAATAAGCCAAGTCCAAAAAACCAAAGGCCGAATGTTTTCCCTGGTAAGTGGATGATGAAACATAATGGGGGTGAGGGCGGGTGGAGGGTAAAAGAAGAATGGAGGAATTTTAGATTACATAGAGGGAAATAAGAGGAAGGAGGGGGCGGGGGTATGAAAGATGGTGGAATGAGACAGACATCATTACCCTGTGTACATGTATGATTACACAAATGATATGAATCTACATCGTGCACAATCATAGAAACGAAAAGTTATACCCCATTTGTGTTCAATGAATCAAAATGCAGTCTGTATAAATAAAAAAACAAATAAAAAAAGAATAAATTGATAATTTAGACTTAAAAAGAGAAAAATCTAATAACAGTTTAGATTTGAATTAGTCCAATAAAAGATGAACCAACGTCTATAATATTTACAGTACTCACCACCAGCACATTAAGAAGAGCTCCGGTTTTACTGATAATCTGGGGAGGCATGAGAGGCAGTTCTGAACAGTGAACCTGCTGCAGCTCTCCACCTGTTTCAGCCTTGGCTACAAGCCTGTTCTCCCAGACTCTCAATTTTCATGCAAAACTGTCTGCTGTGATTTTAGTTTTAAACAACACATTCTTTCCTGTTACAGAAATCGAGAAGTTGAGTTTAAAGAGAGAATACACAGCACCCTGTTGAGCATTTCAGTGGGGAAGGCTCAGCACCACAGATTGTAAACAAGTATATTAGTAATGGTGGGAATACTTGCTCTGTCATGCATCTGGACAGAGTGAGGCCCTGCACTAGTGACTTCACACACATGCTCATTACCCGGGAGATCCTATTTGTTTCCCCATGTTACTCATGAGAAAGGCGAGACAGCATCCGAACCAGCGTGTAAACTCCAGTGTCTCTGATGCCCAGTACTGGTGCAGTGCCTCCAACAAGCACAACCTCTTACATTTCAAACCTAGAAAATCTTTTCCATCCTACCATGACTTCTGAATTCTTTCAGCTTTTTTTTTTTTTTTTTTTTTTTTTTAGAAAAACCATAACAGTTTTTACAATTTTACAGACTTGCATTTATTATTTACTAAATCACAAAATTCAATGTTTACCTTTTAGAAAACCTCAGATTAATAGTTAACATCCATCTGAGATAGGATTTGGATGTTTAAATATGTACTTGTGCAGTGAGAACTAAGATGATAACCCCTGTAAGAGGAGCGCGTACCCAAAGCCAGAAAAGTCCAGAAGAAATTTCCTAGGTCATTGGCTCTGCCAAAAACTGCCTTGGTGAATCACAGTCCACACAGCCTCTCGGGGCTGAGCTAGCGTCCATGCAGATCAAAGCTGTGCTCGGAATCGCTAATTCATGCGCTAAACCCAAATGTCAAGACTCGTTAAACACATATTCCTTTAGAAAAACTACCTAACTGTGGGACTTACTGGAAGAAAAGTCATGGGACTGATCATCTGCCTAGATTCAGATTTACGGATTTTTATTTACTGCTGGGAGGAGCAGCCAAACAATAAAAGCAATGGCATAGTAATAGCCTACCTGGAGAAGGAGCAAGAGCCTTCCCCAAGCCCAAGGTCCTCCCTGAGAGGCAGGTAAAGAAATTGATGAAATGCATAATCTGGTGTTACATGTGCTGAGGTGCATAATGGATTGTTCCTCCAGCCATCCCTAACCACACTGACTATGAATGCATTGCTGAATGAATAAATCAGTAGCTTCACGACATAAAGGCTTTCAGTGTCTCAACCCAGTTTTTCATTCTTAATCTCTTCTTCTCCACCTTTATTTTTTTCATATTTAATGAGGCATATAATGTGACTACAAAGTGTAATAACCCCCACCCCAACTACTACCACATGCATACCCTCTTTTCTCTTAGGATAGAATACCTACCAGGCTGCCTCATAAATCCAAAAGCAAAAACCTGCCTTTCTCCTTCTTACTTCTTTTCTTTACCCCAACTATTGAAAGGGCACATACTGCACTGCTCAAAATGACATGCCTTTATTATAGCAGTGTTTTTTCTTTACACATCATATAGTCCCCATAAAAATAAGTAAAACTTAGAGAATAACAAAGTGGGAATCCTCCTATCATCTCTCCTAGGTCGGAGACATATAGGAAAGGAAATGGGAAAGTGACCAATATTAACTAAAAAGATCCAATATAACATGATAAGTACATATATGTGATTGCATGTGTGTGTTCAAACTTTGCATGAGTCTAATATGAACCCATGATGGACATATATGTGCAGTGCCCATTTCTTGTCTTGCATTGCCTTCTACAATCAGTTGTTCTCATGTACTCTGGGTAGACAAAGTCAACGTAATTAGATCTGACATGTTCAAAGATAACAAAAACTGGTGCTGATCTGCATCCCTTGCTTTTCCTGTGACCTACATGCTCAATGAGCAAAACTGAATCTCATAACCCTCAGTTAAGCCAAAGCCTTATGTATAGACACATCTGATGGAGCACAGTAGACATGAATGGTCATGGCAGAAAGGAAGGCCCTAAGATAAAAGCTTATCAAACTCATTTTGTCTACGCATTGGGAAAAACGAGTTGTTGATGTTAGGTGGAAGGTTGCATATAATCCTATCCCCACCATTCCTATTCCTTATGCCAGTTGGTAGGTAAAATAGAAGGTGTATGAAACTAGGGGGCTTAGCTCCTTTGCTATAGGGTCCCCTTAAGAACATAGTGGTGGGCAGCTGAAGTTTAAAAATAAGGATCTTATGAATAAACTTTCAAAAAAGTTCTGGTGTTGTGTAAGAGCATCAGATCCAACATTGCAGAGACCTGAAGTATCATGTCCTGTCCATAAACATCTGCTATGAACCAGGTTTTGCAAAAATTGACAAGTGCTCTCAGGCCGACTGTTCTTGGTTCACATCTTTCTGATTTTAAACTCCCTTTTTAATGTTGGAGATGTTTCTTGTTTCTATGTTTTCAAATGGGAGAATTTTCAGATTCCAGTTTCAATATTCCTGAAAATTTAACTTCCCTCATATTTAAATGAAATGCTTCTCAAAATAGATTTCCATAAGGCTACTGTTTGAAACCAATGAATCAATTGATTTTTGGTGGCGTTTTCAGTTATGGTAATGTGTTTTTGCCTGACACTATTAGTTCACTGGCAGGCCTCTTCTGAACTTCGAAGACCATCTGTTCTTGCCTTTACCTAGAGTGAGAAAAGAGCATCGTGGATTAATTAAGATCAATTTCTACTTTTTAGGTATTGGAGAAGGTGTTACTTACCTGATTAATCTCTTAATTTATTACAGGAATCTCTCTCTCTTCTCTTACTGGCTTTCTTACTGCCACAGTTAAAGGGAAAAGATGAAATGACCTGTGTTGTTGCATTTGAAATTCGGTTCTTTCTAGGGATACAATCTGGAGGTGTGTTACAAAGAGAGATGGTTGCAAATACATGGAAATAGGGTATAAAAATGCTAGCTAGATTATTATTAACATCAACTTAGCACTGGGTCAATTTCCTAGATTCTTGTTAAGTCCTGATAGAAGTTCTCTGGACATGTAAACTATTCCCTGTGTGTGCATTAAACACTTTCAAAACTACATCTACTCTCCGGCTTCAGAGGAAGTAAATTCATTAAATTGGACTTCCCCACTAATCTGAAAGACTAAATGTGGTTTCTTTAAGTGCTCTTTAAGGGAAGGAAAGATGACTTTTCAAAAGTTTATTGATCTGGCAACCATTCTGAATCCACTTACAGAAGGAATAAGTACAGAGCTCTTTGTTTGCTGAATACCCCTCTCTTACTCCAGACTACTAACCTACAGCCACAAAGCTCAGGAGGAAGCAAGCCTGGATAAAGTATCACAAGAAGAATATAGGGACATGGAGTATGGAGATGGTTGTTACCTTTATCTTCTGAATTCCTATGTAAATGACCAGCAATGGAGAAATGCATGGGCAGAGTAGAGCAAAGCTGGAGTAAAAGGGCCCCAAGAAATAAGGAAGAAGATCAAAAAAATGCACAGAAAGAAGATAATTATGTGAATCACAAACCACCAATGAAAACAAGGTCTAGTAAAAGTATCAAATCCAGGCCAGGAGACCGAACACACAGGCCTCCCTTAATTATAGACATAGGTTCTTTGCAAATATATTTAAAGGAGATAAAGGACCAGGTCACAGGATTGAAAAGGCAAAGCCAGGAGTTAAAAAGCTAGTAGGTAGAACTTTACTGTGCCAAAAGAAGGCTATTGAAGTCCACCACATGTCAAACAGGACCACAGACCTTTAAATATGAACACAGAGGTAAGTTGGGGAAACAAAGGAGGGAAATGGGAACATTATTGAAGGAATGCTTAGAAAATGATGTGAGAACATCTAGGTCCAGTAATAGTTACTCATAAGTTACTAAAGTTCTGACTCTGTATCCAGCTTCCCTTTAAAGTTCTCCTTGAAGACCTGCACACGGGCATGATATAGTTAACATGATAAACTCAGAGTAAGTTTGGGCTTGTAAAAATATTTAGGAAGATTCACTACAAACTTTAGAAGAAATGTCAACATGGTGAATAAAAGAAAAAGCAAGACCTGAATGCTGACTTAAAATTGCTTCCTGAGCTAAATCTGTATGCCTCAGAAGTAAATAAGTATTAGAGTCAAGATTATGTTCAGAATTAACTGATAAACTATCTTAGAACATAATTGTTCAGTTTAACCCAGGAAGTCTACATATACAACACTACTAATGACACGTTTTTAAAATGTAGGGAATGCTTTAAACACCATATATTTACCAAAGGATTATCCATAATTGTATAAATGTCCAACAATAGGCAGACAGTTATATGAATGGAGATTTTTTGAAGATCTGAAAATGAGATTTATATATCCAAACAACAGCATGGAAAAAATGTTCCACTTACAATTCAGCCTGTAATACTAGACATTGAAAAATATTTAGTATTGTGAGGGGGAAAAAAAATCCTAAAAGAAAAACAAACACTTCTCATGTCACAAGCCAAAATTCTTGCACACAGATGGTGGAATCACAGATATTTGCCATAATCATTCACCTCCTCCCCTTTCTCTTCAGCTTTCTGATTTTGTATTTTTAAGTTTCAAGTTTTATTTAATAAGATTGCATCCCTTTAAACTTTTTCATTTGTGCATTGTAGTTATATGTAATAGTTGAGTTCATTTTGACAAGAATCATATGTGCATCAAGTTTGGTTTACTCCATTTCAGTCCCTGGTCCCCTAGCCTCCTTTTTCTTCCCCTCCTTCTTCCTCCTGTTCTTTTCCCTGTACTCTGCAAGTCTTCCTTTCACTTATTTATTAATGTATTTTTTTTTATTTTCACAGATTGCATTTTGATTCATTGTACACAAACGGGGTACATCTATGGATGTGCACGATGTAGATTCATGCCATTTGTGTACATAAAATAATGATGTCTGTCTCATTCGACCATTTTTAATACCCTCCTCCTCCCTCTCATTTCCCTGTATGTAATCTACAGTTCCTCCATTCTTCTCTCAACCCCCACCCCCCAATGATATTTATTTATTTTTAATTGGGGATTTATAGATATGCATACAGATAGAGTTCACAATAGTGTCTTTGTACATGTGCACAGCATGATTAAGTTCATTCTTCCTTTCCTCCTATTTTCTGACCTTCCTCCTTCCCTCTCAGTCTTCTATTCCACTGATTCTCCCTTTATCTTTATGATATCCAATCCTTCCTGCTCCCCTTTTCCTTCATTTTGCTCCAGCGTCCATACATGAGAGAAAACATTCAACTCATGATTTTCTGAATTTGGCTCATTTCACTTAGCATGATGTTCTCCCTTTCCATTCGCTTACCAGCAAATGCCATGATTTCATTCTTCTTTGTGGCTTCATAGAACTTCACTGTGTGTGTGCATGTGTGGGGGGGTATATATAAAACATTTTCTTTATCCACTGATAGGCATCTGGGATGGTTACATAATTTGGCTATTGTGAATCTGGCTGCTGTAAACATTGATATGACTGTATCACTATAGTATACTGATTTTAAGTTTTTTTAGATAAATTCCAAGGAGTGCTATAACTGGGTCACATGGTGGTTCCATTCATAGTTTTTTGATGAGTCTCCATACTGTTTTTCAGAGTAATTGTACTAATTCGCAGTGCCACCACCAAATACATGAGAATACCCCCTTCCCCATATCCCTGTCAGCCTTTATTATTATTTGTATTCTTAATATTTGCTAATCTGACTGGAGTGAGATGAAATCTTAGTGTAGTTTTAATCTGCATTCTTCTGATTGCTAGAGATGTTGAAGATTTTTTCATATAATTGTTGGTCATTTGTGTTTCTTCTGAGAAATGTCTGTTTTGTCCATTTATTGATTGGGTTTTGGAGAGTTGTTTGTTTTGCTTTACTTATTTCTATTTTGGTGTTAAACTTTTTGAATTCTTTATATATTCTGGGTATTAAACCCCTCTCAGAGAGTATCTGGCAAGTATTTTCTCCTATTCCAAAGGCTCTCTCTTCATGCTCTTCATCATTTCCTTTGCTGTGCAGAAACTTTTTAATTTGATGGCATACCACTTACTGATTCTTGGTTTTATTTCTTGAGCATTAGGGGTCTTGTTAAGGAAGTTGGTGCCAGCATCTGTATAATGCACTATTTACCCTATATTTTTTCTGGGCAGTTAAAAAGTTTCTGTTCTAATTCCTAAATCTTTCAGCCAATTGGATTTGATTTTCATGCAGGATGAGAGACAGGGATGAAGTTTCATTTTTCAGTGTATGGATAACCAGTTTTCTTAACACTATTTGTTCAAAAGGCTGTCTCTTCAACATAGGTTTCTGCTACCTTTGTCAAGTATCAGACGGCTGTATTGATGTGGCTCTGTCTCTTTGTCTTCCGTTCTATTCCATTGGTCTTGATGTCTGTTTTGATGATTATTCCAGCTTGTATCATTGTGTGAATGAATTTTTAAAAGTAGGATGGATGTAAAATTTCACTCTCTGTAGGAGCTTTTACTCATTCTACTTGGGCATGCCTCAGAATTATCCCAAGTCCATGGTTTATTCTGTAAGTTAGGGAAGACTCAGAGATTTTGCATTTCTCCCATGTCCCCAGATGTCACTTCTACAGCCCAGCTGGGTCTGGGCAGTGGGATACTGTTTTAGTCAGCTGTTTCGTTGCTGTTACTAAATGACCCGACCAGCACAACTGTAGAGAAGGAAAGGTTTATTTGAGGGCTCATGGTTTCAGAGATCTTAGTCCATAGAAGACTGGCTCCATTACTCCGGGATCAAGGTGAGGTTGAACATCTTGGTGGGAGAGGGTGGTGGAGGGAAGCAGCTTACATCGTGGGGATCAGGAAGCAGAGCAGAGAGAGACTCCACTCGCCAGATACAAATGTATATCCCAAAGCCATGCCCCAATTCCCACCTCCTCCAATCACACCCTACCTGCCTCCAGTTACCACTCAGTTAATCCCATCAGGGATTAATTCATTGGTTTGGTTAAGACTCTCAAAACCCAAGGATCCAAGATGGTGGACTAGAGGGAGGCTGCATTCCTTGTCACTATGTAAGTCTGGTTTCAAGCAGAGGATATCTGTTTCTTGGTGAGGCAGTTTTTGCTGCTTATCGATCCCCTGCTGTTTACCCCATTTGTCTGCTGTGATCACCTGCAGTCTGCCAGCATATCGACACCTTTTTTGAGTGCAGATTGCTCACTATCAAGCGCCTATCACCCACCATTTGCCTGCCACTTGCCTGTCCATTGCCTGCCTTACACCTATCCATCACCCAACGCACGAAGTTCATCTCCCGATCTTCTGACAACAGTCAGCAAACTGATTGCTGACCGCCAGGGGAGCACCAGCTGCCTGCTGTTGCCTGGAAGTTCACTGTTACAGTACCTGCAGTTTAATTACACGTGGCTGCCGCCATTTTGAGACAACAGCAGGGCCCCATAGGACCCCGGCCAGACTGACTGAGCCCCGTCTCCAGGATCCTTCAGGCTGACCGATCACTCCCTGCCTCTGGGGCCCTCACATTGACTGACTTCTCCCTGCCGCCAGGACCCCCAGACCACCTGACTGCATCCTATCACTGGGACCCCAGATAGACTGATTGCAACCGGCCTCCAGGATCCCGCAACCACACCAAACACACCCGACCTCCAGGACCCCTGCCTGACCAACCGCATCCCGCCTCCAGGATCTCCTGCTGACCACAGCCACACCCTGAGCTGCAGCTCCCCATTTGCCAACACATTTCGAAGCCAGAGTGGCCATCTTGGATAATCCTGGAAGCTGTAGCTCCAATCTTTAGGTGGAGCGAAATCCATCCTGAGATGCCTACTAAAGGCTTGAAGCTCACTGTCAGGTACCTCTCCTGCATCAGGCTACTGAAGACTGGGAGGATTCATTACTATATGACTGTTATACTGTAGATTTTCTTTTTTCTCCTTATTGAAAAAATTTAAGTTTTTATTTCTTTACTTTTCTTGCTTTCTTTTCCTTCTGTTTACCTGTTCCCTCAGAGTCTCTTTCTCCCTTTTTTGCATGCTAACATCCAATTTCTTTTGATTACACTCTCACACTTTCTATTATCTAGAACTTCTGTATATTCTTTTCTTATCCCATTAACAGCCACATTCTACATCCCTCAGCATCCTCTTTGTCCTCCATTTGAAACTGCTGACCTTATTGCAAATCTGTTTGTTTTACTGAAGATATTATTTGAACTCATTCTGTTTATTATGACAGTTTTGTTATTGTCCTCATAGGAGCTATTTGGTCTAGAATTCCATAGTGTCTGATTTGGGCACTGCTAATATTGATCTCCCCTTAAAGAAAGGGTTTTGGGAACCTACAGGGCCACTATAAGCCTATAGGTGGAAATCTGCAATACCCCAGATCTGCACTGCTAGAGGGGAAGATACATGAACAACATGAAAAAACAAGGGAAGAAAATGATCCAAACATATCTAGATTCTATATTAATAGAATCCAATGACAGAATGTTAGAAGAAATGTCAGAAAAGGACTTCAGTTATACATGATTAAGATGATTTGTGAAGCAAAGGATGAGATAAGAGAGCAAATGCAGGCAAAGAATGATAATACCATAAGCTGAAAGAGCACCTGCAGGAAACAAAAGATCATTTCATTTCAACAAAGAGATAGAGATTCTCAAAAAAAACCCAAATGGAAATCCTTGAAATGAAGGAAACAATAAACCAAATAAAAAAACTCAATGGAAAGCATCTCCAAAAGACTAGACCACTTGGAAGACAGAACCTCAGACAATGAAGACAAAATATTTAATCTTGAAAATAAAGTTGTCCAAACAGAGAAGACGGTAAGAAATTATGAACAGAATCTCTCAAGAACTATGGGACATCATGAAAAGACCAAATTTAAGAATTATTGGGATTGAAGAAGGCACAGAGATACAAACCAAAGGAATGAACAACCTATTCAATGAAATAATATCAGGAAATTTCCCAAACCTGAAGAATGAAATGGAAAATCAAATACAAGAGGCTTACAGAACACCAAATGCACATTATAAATCACAACAGGTCCACACCAAGGCACATTATAATGAAAATGCCTAACATTCAAAATAAAGATAGGATTTTGAAGGCCGCAAGAGAAAAGCATCAGATTACATATAGGGGGAGACCAATACGGATAGCAGCCGACTTCTCAACCCAGACTCTAAAAGCTAGAAGGGCCTGGACCAACATATTTCAAGCTCTGAAAGAACATGGTTGCCAACCAAGAATCCTATACCCAGCAAAACTAACCTTCAGATTTGAAGATGAAATAAAATCTTTCCATGATAAACAAAAGTTAAAAGAATTTACAAATAGAAAGCCTGCACTACAGAATGTTCCCAACAAAATATTCCATGAGGAGGAAATGAAAAACAACAATGGAGGTCAGCAAAGGGAGGAACTACCTTAGAGAAAAACCACTCAAAGGAGAAACCAAGCCAACTTAAAAATCAAAAATAAGCCAAATGACTGGGAATACAAAACATATCTCAATAATAACCCTGAACGTTAATGGCCTAACTCATCAATCAAAAGACATAGACTGGCAGAATGGATTAAAAAGAAAGACCCAACAATATGCTGCCTGCAAGAGATTCATCTCATAGAAAAAGACATCCGCAGACTAAAGTTGAAAGGACGGGAAAAAATCTACCACGCACATGGACTCAGTAAAAGAGCGGGGGTTTCCATCATTATATCAGATAAAGTGGACTTCAAGCCAAAGTCGTAGGAAGGGATAAAGAAGGACATTTCATACTGCTTAAGGGAACCATAAATCAGGAAGACATAATGGTAGTAAATATTTATGCCCCAAACAATGGTGCATCACTGTACATCAAACAAATCCTTTTCAATTTCAGGAATCAAATTGACCACAACACAATAATTCTGGGTGACTTTAACACATCACTGTCACCACTAGATAGATCTTCCAAACAAAAACCAACCGAAGAAACCATAGAACTCAATAACACAATCAATAACCTAGACTTAATAGACATATATAGAATATTCCATCCATCAACGAGTGGATTCACTTTCTTCTCAGCAGCACATGGAACCTTCTCAAATATAGAACATATGTTATGCCACAAAGCAGCCCTTAGGAAATGCAAAAAAATAGAGATACTGCCTTGTGTTCCATCAGTTCATAATGGACTGAGAATAGAAATCAATGACAAAATAAAAAAGAGAAATTACTCCAACACCTGGAGACTAAATAATGTGCTATTGAATGAAACATGGACAACAAAAAACATCAGGGAGGAGATAAAAAAAATTCTTAGAGGTCAATGAGAATGATGATACAACATATCAAAATCTCTGGGACACTATGAAAGTGGTACTAAGAGGAAAATTCATTGCATGGAGCGCATTCCAGAAAAGAATGAAAAGTCAACAACTAAATGACCTAACATTACAGCTCAAAGCCCTAGAAAGAGAAGAACAGAATAACAGCAAAAGTACAAGAAGACAGGAAATAATTAAAATCAGAGCTGAAATCAATAAAATTGAAACAAAAGAAACAATTCAAAAAATTGACAAAACAAAAAGTTGGTTCATTGAGAAAGTAAACAAAATAGACAAACCCTTAGCCACACTAACAAAGAGAAGGAGAGAGAAAATTCAAATTACTAAAATTCGTGATGAAAAAGGAAATATCACAGCAGACACCACTAAGATATAAAACATAATGAGAAGCTACTTTGAAAATCTGTATTCTAACAAAATAGAAACTACCGAAGACATTGACAAATTTCTAGAGACATATGCTCCTCCCAAACTGATCCAGGAGGACCTACACAATTTAATGGATCAATATCAAGCAATGAAATAGAATAAGCCATTAAAAACCTACCGTCCAAGAAAAGCCCAGGACCAGACAGATTCTCAGCCAAGTTCTACAAGACCTTCAAAGAAGAACTCATTCCTATACTTCTCAAAGTATTCCAGGAAATAGAAAAGGAGGGTACCCTACCAAACTTATTCTATGAAGCTAATATCACCCTCATACCCAAACCAGGAAAAGACACGTCAATATCCTTGATGAATATAGATGCAAACATCCTTAACAAAATATTGGCAAACCATATCCAAAAACATATTAAGAAAATCGTGCACCACGATCAAGTGAGGTTCATCCCTGGAATGCAAGGATGGTTTAACATCCATAAATCAATAAACGTAATCCATCATGTCAATAGACTTAAGGATAAGAATCATATGGTTATTTCAATTGATGCGGAAAAAGCTTTCAACAAAATATAACATCCTTCATGCTCAAAACACTAGAAAAAATAGGGATAGTGGGAACATACCTGAACATTGTAAAGGCTATTTATGCTAAGCCCATGGCCAACATCATTCTTAATGGAGAAAAACTGAAACCATTCTCTTTAAAAATGGGAACAAGACAGGGATGTCCTCTTTCACCACTGCTGTTCAACGTTGACCTCGAAACTCTAGCCAGAGCAATTAGGCAGACTAAAGACATTAAAGGGATATGAATAGGAAAAGAGGAACTTAAGCTGTCACTATTTGATGATGACATGATTCTATATTTAGAGAAAAAAAACCTCCTCCAGAAAACTTCTAGACCTCATCAATGAATTCAGCAAAATAGCAGGCTATAAAATCAACACACATAAATCTAAAACATTTTTATTACACAAGCGACGAAACAGCTAAAAGGGAAATGAGGAAAACAATTCCATTTGCAATAGCCTAAAAAAACAAATTAAATAAAATACTTGGGAATCAATCTAACCAAAGAGGTAAAAGATCTCTACAATGAAAACTACGAAACATTGAAGAAAGAAATTGAGGAAGACCTTAGAAGATGGAAAGTTCTCCCATGTTCTTGGATAGGCAGAATTAATATTGTCAAAATGGCCATACTACCAAAAGTGCTATACAGATTCAATGCAATTCCAATTAAAATCCTAATGACGTACCTTACAGAAATAGAGCAAGCAATCATGACATTCATCTGGAAGAATAAGAAACTCAGAATAGCTAAAGCAATCCTTAGCAGGAAGAATGAAACAGGGGGTATCGCAATACCAGAACTTCAACTATACTACAAAACAATAGTAACAAAAATGGCATGGTGTTGGTACCAAAATTGACAGATCAATGGTACAGAATAGAGGACACGGACACAAACCCAAATAAACACAATTTTCTCATACTAGACAAAGGGGCCAAAAATATGCAATGGAGAAAAGATAGCCTCTTCAACAAATGGTGCTGGGGAAACTGGAAATCCATGTGCAGCAGAATGAAACTAAACCCCTATCTCTCACCCTGCACAAAACTCAACTCACAATGGATCAAAGACCTTGAGATCAGACCAGAGACCCTGCATCTTTTAGAAGAAAAAGTAGGTCCAAATCTTCAACATGCTGGCTTAGGATCAGACTTCCTTAACAGGACTCCCATAGCACAAGAAATAAAAGCAAGAATCAATAAATGGTATAGATTCAAACTAAATAGATTTCTCTCAGCAAAGGAAACTATCAGTAATGCAAAGAGAGAGCCTACAGAGTGGGAGAAAATCTTTGCCACTCATACTTGAGATAGAGCACTAATTTCCAGAATATATAAAGAACTCAAAAAAACTCTACACCAAGAATACAAATAACCCCATCATGCTGGTGAGATAAGCCAATCTCAAAAAACCAAAGGACAAATGATCTCACTGATAAGCAGATGATGACACATAATGGGGGGGAGGGGACAAGAATGGAGGAAAGAGGGACTTTATAGAGGGAAAAGAGGGGTGGGGGGAAGGAAACAATAATAGAATGAATCAAACATCATTACCCTATGTAAATGTTTGATTACGCAAATGGTATGCCATTACTCCATGTACAAACAGAAACAACATGTACCCCATTTGTTTACAATAAAAATAAATTTAAAAAGAAAACAATCATTTCTCCTCTGAACCTTCTTACATTGTCTCACACATGAGCTTTTAGGGGACACCTCACATCTAAACCATAACAGATAGGTTGCTGAAATGCCAAAAAAATTGTCCTGCAATAGTATGTGAGACATACGAATTGTTGGGGAAAACTCACCAGAAATTAGTGGCTGCTCCAAGGGTTCAGTTGTAGCAGGCTGAACCTCCACTGCTCCAGGAAACAGTGCTTCTACTCTTCAAGGCACTTTGTCCAGGAGTGTCCAGATGGTCAAGTGACTCCTCTCCAGAGTGCCCTCAGTTCCTCCCAGTCACCACTGAAAGAGGAATTTTATGTGTTCAGTTGCAGAAGCAGTAAAATCATCAACTTTAGCTTGCTTGTATGCACAGCATCCCAAGGAGCAACTCTCCTGGTATACATGCAAGAAAGTAGCTTTCTACAAATAACACTTACTTGCCCTAGTTCCTAGTGTGGAAAAGAGACAGTGTCCTTCAAGATAATATATATCTGGACATTCCAGTGCAGCCTTGCTCACATTGTTCCCTTAACTTGATTAGGATTTGGGAAAGAGAAAAGGGGCATTGAGATTATGGTATTTCATTGTCTCCCTCTTCTTCTGAAGGATAATACATCAGATGGTATAAGTAATGCTGATCTGGAGACCACACTTTGAGTACTATTGCTCTAGAAGAATCATTAGGTTTTATATATCTACCAATCATTTCACCAAAAAGTTCTCTATGTATGGTATTTTGCAGTGAAGCTGCCTCTCAAAACTACAACATTTTGCCATAAACTTTTATCCAAAGTCAAAGTAGAAATGATTCTTTTCTTACCCTGCAAAGTGAAAGTAGGACATTGTGCTTTATTGTTTTGAGGTGTCTCTAAAAAGGTCACAAAACAAATAGAGAAGAGTTTAATCCTTCTTTGATAATTACTTTCCTCTACTGAACAATGCAAACTTACCTTTAACTCTCTGTTTGTATTTCTGTTTTATTCCCAGGATTTAAGGTAGTATCCAAAAATACAAAAAGGTCATGAGATATAAAAAAGTTGTAAATAAATAGGTGAGGAAATCAGGATAAAGAGACTACATTGTCCAGATAGCTTAGCTATCTTCCTTACCTTTGCAAGAGATGCTTTTGCCATAGCACTGAGTTTCTTTCAGGTCTGAGTTTCTGTATGGTTTTTCCATTTTGATCTCCTCTTATTGCCTCCAGAGTAGCTTTGAGGACTTTCTTTCTACCCCTGAGTCCTCAATTAGTTACATCAATTCATAGGAAGATGCTTGATTTCCTATTGTTCACATAATTAATCTTTGACTAAATGTGAACAAATACAAGTTATGTTCAACTAGCAACACAAATGAAATTAATATTTAAGGACAAGGGTATTTAAACCTACTGTCCCCAATATAGCTTTAAATAATTGCTTGAATAGCTCCACAAAGCCTTGAGAGACAAAAGCTTCAAGAATAGGACAATGCCTCCAAAATCGAATTAAAGTGCTACAGGCATTGTAAAGGAATCTCACTCAACAGCTCAAAGTTAACTGGCTGAGAATGTTTGTTTCCCCCTTTGTAAGCATTCTATTCAACTTTTAGTAATGAGGAGCCTCTCCTACAATGGAAAAGCAGCATATTATCCTATAGATCCAACACAATGGCCTTGATTCACTTACCCTCCAGAGGAGTACTGCCTTTTGGTGCAAGCTACTTAGCATATACTAGAGGACCAGATTCCAGTGATTTTTCTTCCAGGCTTAAAAAACAGAGACTTCCTTCTGTTCAGCATAAAAGAAAATGTCCCTTATATTTCTAATGTGCCATCAATACTAACCTCCTGGTGCATGAGGACACCCAAAGAGCACAAAAGAACAAAGCAATTCAAAAAGTAGTGGTTTGGAGTAATTAAATACATTAGGAAAGGAAAATATTGAGATCCAGGAGTAAGCAGATGAGCTCCAAATTTAAGTGAGACTCTGTGTACTGCAAATACCTACTTGATTCTTGCCGATTCTGGTAACATATGATTGGAATGCAAATAACACTCTGCAACAGCATTTGGCAAAATCAGTGAAACAATAGAAGCCTATTTAAGGGAGAAGTTTTTATGCTCTGCTTTTTAAACAGCAAACCACAAGATTGGTGTTTGTTTATTTAATGAAGCTGTTAGGGATGAAATTTTCAGAGTTGACACATTATCAATTCAAATTGGTAATTCAATATAAAGATGAAACTTGTCAGTGATATTGATATGGTTCAGAATTGTTTGGAATCAAAGTATGCTCAGAATGAAGTGTTGATGGAAATTATTTTTAAGAAGTACTTATTAGGTTCCTCCTGGGCACAGAGTCTTGAATAAGACCCTGGAGAGACAGATAAATTATAAACATCTCAGAAAAATATTGTATACAAGGATAAACTGACAGAATTGCAACATGGAAAGAATTCAATGTGTTTGTATTCCATTTTCTAAGGGAAATTTTATGACATAATTGGTTCAAAGTTTGCCCACTAGGGTGTATTGAGCACTCACCAGGGGTCAGAGGCTTGGCATAAACATTACCTCATTTAATCCTCAACATAGTCTTAAGAGGCATTTTGTGCCATTTTCCAAAGAAGGGTGGTGAAATAAGGCTCAAATTGTTCAAGCAACTGTCTTAAAATAGCATTGTTAGTGACAATCAGAACCAGGATTTAAAGTCAGGTCTCCCCCTTATTTTGTATACTCCCTCATCTACTTTCTCTGCGACTTCTCATCTCCAAGCCAAAGATCACTCTGTTCTTAGTAAACATCTCAAATCTTATTTTTTCTGAAGCAATACCTATATTCAGGCCAACTTCAATCCAAGAGGCACTTTCTGCAGGCACTTGGACATGCTTAGCAAGCCATCAGTTGGGGAAGTTAAAACCTACCCACGTGCTCCTACATAGAAATTCAAACAATTTTGAAGAGAGATACATAAAACCAGCTTAATCTCAATGTCTGCAGAAAACTATTTCCCGAGACCACACCTTTTATAGAAAAGCTCTTTTGGAGTTATCATTCCTCATGTCTAACCAAGCTGAATTTTGGAAAGATGACCCGAGCGTGGTATGTATCCGCGTCCTTCCTTGATGCTGATTGGACACTCACTGCGTGTGATTGCTCACCCACCTACAGCTTACAGCCCCAGATACATTCTGGATCATTCCATTCCCCAGATCTGATCTGTTGTGCACGCTTGCATTTCCAGGGGCAGTGTCCCACCTCAGTTTGGCATCCCTAACTATTTCAGGTTTATTCATTTTTCAAGATTCAATTCAAGCAGTTCCTCTTCCATGAAGCCTTCCCTTTTTCTTCAAGCACATGCAATCCTTCACTCCCCTGCTATCATTCTCAATAGCACTTTAACTAGATATGATCTTGCATTAGACTTAAGTATACATGCTTATTGAATGCTAGATGTTACTCAAAGTCACTGGTAAATTCTGAGTCTACAGAAATTACACTTATGTAGATACCTCAACTTTTAATCACAGTCCGGTAAAAGATGCTCAGCTTCATGTTTGTGTAAAACTGCAAATTCCTTACTGCTTCAAGTTAGATTTTGTTCACTTCTGGAAACACTGTGTGAATCAGCATGTGGTTTTTCCTATACCTACTGTAAAAGTAGCTAACTTAAAAGTAGTTAATTTAATTGGATTAAAATATGTGACACTTGCAGTGAATTATAATCACTCTCTGATGGCATATAAAAGAATATAGTATTTGTATCATTATCTTGTTATGTCAAGATTCTCCTCTTTTCCAGAATATAAGACTAGGAACTGACTAAGTAGATGGAGTTTCAAGTTTATAAGCATAGACAAGGGCTCGCTAGATTCTTAAATGAATGCAACCTAACATTAAATGGATTTTGAATACATTATTGGGCAAATTAAATCCCAAGAAACATTAAATAAATTACATAATGAAATTGCCTTAGGCAGCATGCTCATAAGAGCGATGCCCATGTATAACAATTGACAGCACACAAAAATGATGACCGTTTCTTTATCCCAGTGTTATAAATACATTCCCTGTATTTTCTTTCGAATGAGAAATGATGAGGTAGTAAAGCTTATTTCAAGGTTGATTTAAATTTTGTATGAGTAGATAAACTGATTCCATATTTTAGTCTGAGTCACATCTAATTGTTTTAAAGCACCACAGCAGATTATTTAATTTTTTTTCAGTACTTTTCCTATTCTTTTTAAGTTCTTACTCCTTACAGCCAATTTCTAGACCCAAATGACTTGCTATCTTTAGATTCTTCTATAAGTCACTTTTAGGAAGATGGCAGGTGTACATTACTCCTGGAATCATCAACATAACTGGATGGCCCTGAAAAATGAGTTTTGCATTCTAAATTTTTTAAGGTCTTTGGCAGTGAAGCATAGATAGTTTGTAAAATTTAATTGGCTAGGATTTACTACATCAATGCTTTGTAGAATACCTGAATCTTACCTTTCATTTCTTACTTCTTCTTGATATTTCTCTTATATAGTAACTTCAAGTGATTAATTTAAGCTTGATTGAACAAAAATACCTTTAAAGTTGCAGGTAAGAGAGAGTCCTATATAAGTTCTAAAAACAACTTTAAAAAACCAATTTGATGACTCCACTGCCTGATACACTCATATTTTTTTGAAAGGTCTTACTGCAATGTTTGATGCCTGGGTAGAGTAAGAAGGGAAAAGAATCAGAAACAGAGGGATTATGGAATCAAAGAAAAATGAGCAGGGGAGTGGGGAGAAGGAAGAACACTGGTGTTACATGCCCAGAAGATGCCAGTGAGAAAGTTTCCCTCCTGCAAGAGAAGGGTTAGTCCTAGCCCAAGTTCTAATGTTGGGACGAAGATAGAAGTTCGGGGAGCTTTCCAAACTGCAAGTGAAGATCAGCTGAAAGAGGTGGAAAACTAGTAAGAGCAGATTGAAGACTTTTCCTTAGTATGCTGAGAATTCTGTTCCAGTCATCTCCATCATAGATGAGAACGTACAGTTGTCCCTTGGTATCCTCAGGAGACTGGTTCTAGGAATACTCCATACCAAAATCCACAGATGCTCATACCCCTTGTATAAAATGGTATGGTATTTAATTTATAAATTACTCAATCCTTCCATATAATTTAAGTCTTCTCTAGTTTACTTAATACCTAATACAATGCAAATGGTGTGTAAATAATTGTTATACTCTACTGTTTAGGAAATAGTAAGAAGAAAAATATCAGTACATGCTAGAGTTTGAATCTTCAATGGTCCCCAAAGATCCATGTGGTAAAGATTTTCTCCCCAAGGCATTGCTGCTGAGAGAGCATTGAGCTTTTAGGAGGTGGGTGCTACTAGAAGGTTATATTATCATTGCTTGTGTGCCCTTCAATGAGATTATGGAACCCAAATCCCTTCTCTTTCTTTCGTTCCCTGGACATGAGGAAAGTGGCTTGGCTCTGCCATGTCCTCCCTCCATGATGTTCTGCCACACCACAGACCTAAAAGCAATAAGGCCAACCAATCATAATCTATGAAACTGTGAGCTAAAATAAACCTTTAATTTTTATAAGCTGACTATATCAGGTATTTGTTATAGTAATGAAAAGCTGATTCGCACTTTCAAGTTTAGTACAAGCAAAATAATTTTTTCCAAATATTTTTAATCCATGGTCATTGGATCTGTGAGTCCAGATAGGAAGGGCTCACAGATACGAAGGGCTGATTATATTTAAAAACATCTAATCATCCATCCCCTACTCAGCAATTCTAAGATATGTCAGTCAACAGTTCAGACCCACCAATTGCATCAAACGTCTTCACTACATCTGCCTCTGGCTATCTTTTACTCCTGTGTTCATATTTTGAAAATTTATAACCTGACAGAAAAGTTGAAAGCCTAATATAATGAACATTTGAATATCCTTTGCCTATTTTCAACAATTGTTAGCATTTTATCACATTTTCTTCCACTTCTGTGTTGTGTCAGGCTTTTTTTTCCCCTGCACAATGAAAAAATTAATTGCAATAATTACATCTCAACCCTAAATATTTCATCATCATCTAATAAGGATAAGAATATCATTCTATGAAAGAAAATCATTAATATGATTTATCACCCAGAATGTCACTAATTGTTCTAAAAATGTAATTTGCAGGTTTTAAAATATGATAGTCAATGAATGTCAAAGCATTGCATTTGATTATTACACTTTTTTAACCTCTGTTAATTTAGAAGTCACATATATTTATGGTTTTGGTTTGTTTCTGTTTTTCAAGACATTGACTTTTTTGTGTAGTCCAAGCAAGTTATCTTGAAGAAAGAAAACATCTTGGGTTTTCAGATTGCGTTCTTACAATTGGATCCATATTAACCATATTTGACGAGAGTACATAGGTGTCATTTGTCCTACGATATTAGCAGGCATAAGATGTCAGGTGTTCACACTAATAATGGTGATAATTCTCATTGTTTGGTTAGGGAATGGCTTCAAATTCTCTCTATTAATAAATATACCTTTTCCCTCATAAAGTTCAGTTAGTAAATAATTTGTGGAGTAAATTAATTGAGTTGGATTGATTCACTCTAATCTATATTCTAACCACATTTCACCTAAAAGTTTTAGTACCCACTAGGACCCTTGCATAATCCAATTACTAATATTTAGAATTGTCAGTGGTGGTTTTTTAATCCTTCCATTCCTTCTACATTTACTAATTGATACATTTCTGAAAAGAAATGATTTGATTTGTACCTGTCACTATATCCCAAGTATCAGTACCACCAATTCATAGATGTTTGTGTCAATATATTTTCTATGTTTGCCATAAAATTTTTTAGTGTGCAAATTGTCCAATGTATGATCAGTGAAAGCCCGTTCAAGCTGTCTTCCATATAATCTTGACATGACCCTGTTGTTTCTGAGCATTTCTTTGCTTTCTGCCACATAAGAGTCCAGACTCACTTTGTGCTTTTCTTGCCTCTAAACTGAAGTCTGCCATTTCTCAAATGAATTGTAGTTCTTTTTAAAGGAAAGTGAAACTTAGAAAACAAGTTCAGGATCTAGGTGTGTTCCTTTGTAATGGGATATACAATTAGGTATATATGTGTGTAAACACAACTATTTCTACTGAAATAATCTCAAAGCAATGCCATCCCCTTATATGTATGTGTTTGGGTATAATTTTCTTCAATACAGATATCCCTCCACTGAGGTAGTAACATTTCCCGCTCGTACCAGTAATGTATGACAGAGTTTATCTCCCCACACTTTTTCCAACAGAATATGCTGCAAAGTTTTTATAACTGTAAAACTATAATTTTATAACTATAATCTGATAGGTGAGAGATGATATCTTTGGACAGTTTTAATTTTTTCTTTTTTTTTTTTACTGAGAGTGAAGTTATGTAAGCACTTGGGGTATGATACCTTTATTCTACATTAGAATAAACTTCAAATATATCACAGACATAAGTGTATAACTGAAATCATACAAATATTGAAACTTGGTATAGGGAAAACCTTGTGGACTGGAATTCAAAATCCCTGAATCTTTAGGAAAGATTGATGATGAAATGCATTAATGATTTTCATGAAATAAAAATCACATAAGAAAAAATCAAAAAACAAAGAACTGAAGAAAATGTTCTCAATTAATAGCTCTAGTATGCAAAGAACTTTTAAGACTTAAGTAGACAAAGGTAATTAAACTGGTATAGAATTAGGTCAAGGGCACTAGAAAGAAAGTTCACAGAAAATGACATACAAGGGCCTCAAACATTTCTAAGCTCAGGTCTATAGAAAACCTAGTCCCTTACAGGTTCCATACAAACAATATTTTTATTTTAATGAGGAAAGAAACTGAAAAGAGTGCATGTCAAAAATCATGACTAAAATGATAAAATTGTGTAAACAGGAAGTGACATCAAAACTCAAATGTCTGCATGCCCAGCTAATGGAACTTTTAACCTTAAAATATCATGAAAAATAGAGAATCTTCTAAACATCAGTTAAAAAAAAAAAAATAAAGAGAGAAAGCAATTTCAAAAGTCCAAGAAGGCCCCAAAAGACATAGAGGAATGTTAAATATGTATTACTAAGTGATAGAAGTCAATTTAAAAATACTACCTACTGTATGGCTCCAAGAATGTGATAGTCTGAGAAAGGTAAAACTATGCCAAAAATAGACAGGACTGAGCAAGGATCAAGCAATGTGCTTGGGAAGAAACAAGCGCATGCAAAAACTCTTAAAGACTGAAATCAAGAATCAGTTTGAGCTAAAGACAGTAAGTGCAAATAGTTCTGATCGCACAATTGACTCCTGTTCTTTCAGAAACATCAGTGCCATTGAAGACAATGCAGAAGGAGAAAAAGTTAAATAAATAAAACCAGATACAAGCAGGTTTGAAAATTAAAAACAAATATCAAGTTTGATAATCAAATAATGAATCCCATCCATTCATCAAAATTACCTTCTCTCAAGGACATCCAAAGTCTCAGAAGGAATTGATGTGCTGCTCCTTAAAGAAGAAAGAGACTACTTGAGAAGGAAGAAATGCAGGTGGCCTTCAGGGATTGAGAGGGGCACTTTCTGGCAGTCAGCAAGGAAACTGGGCCTTCAGTACTACCACCCTGAGGAGCCAAATTCCAAAACAACCTGATTAAGCTTGGTGTCAGTTCATCCTTAAGCCTCCAGACAAGAGTCCAGCCTATCTGATGCTTTAATTTGGGTTTTCTTGATTCTGAGGGGGACCTACAGGCTTCTGACCTACCTGATGGTGAAGCAAATCTGTGTTCTTTAAAGCCACAACACAAATGGCAATTTGTTACGCAAAACCTAAAAGCCAATACACTACAGAAGGAACACCATATCAAGGACCTTCCTTCAAAACCCAACACAAAGTGCAGTATGCCCTCTGATACTGTCCTTAGAAAGCATCTGCTCATATTCACCTGCACATTCATCTGCTAGGTGGTGCATTACTTGCTAACCAGTAGCCAGTTCCTGCTGCTTCAGTGCAGGTCTCTAGACTTCTTACTGCTGAGCCATGGGAACCTCTACCTCAGGCAAACTTCTGAGTCTTCAGCAGGTGCTCTGCTTACTCATTACTGCCTAGGACTGCCCCACCATCCTACCCTGGGACCTCTTTGTTGTAGCAGCTACAACAACCTTTTGTCTACCAGTGCATAGCTTCTATTTCTGGGGTCCAGCCTTTGCTACATACACTACTGTTCCCAGCATATGTACTATCGTTATGCCTGACACCGCCATCCCCAAGCTGTAAATTTCTTCTTCTTAGCTCTTTTGCCTGACTTTCCAGTGAAAAACAAATCAGATGAAAAGGAATTTCGAGCTCCCTACCTTTCCTTTCCCGGCATGAAGTCTACGTTATTTAGCTCAGGCTTCCATCAGAGGTTTATTTGCTCACAGTTCTGGAGGTCACAAGCCTTGATCAGGGCACCAGCCTGACTGGGTGCTGTGGAGGGCTGTCATTCTGGTTTATAGATGGCTACCTCTTCTTCCATGTCCTCACATGGCAGATAGATCATGCTCATCTCTTCTGTCAAGAGCATTAATCCCACGGGTCCCTCATGATAAGATTTTAAGAAGAGATGGCCTCGTGCAAAGAGATTAATTATCTCTCAAAGTCTCCATCTCTAGATACAATTACATTGGAAGTTAATTAATGTTTCAACATATGAATTTGAGGGGGGGAAGCAGTGACACAATTCAGTTGGTAATGGGGGACTTCTTCAGAAAATAGGATTTCCCCAGGAATATTTTCTCCAGGAATTTTCCCATTTAAAAATGATGGATATTTTATCTTATGCCCTCTATTTTAAACCTGAGCAACAATTTTCTATGTTTACTTTTGGTATAAAGATACTCTTATCTCCCTTTAACCCTCATCCTTCCTTCTCTTTATCACTATTCCAACTTTCTATCTAGAACAATATCTCTCATCCCTCTACACAAGATGGGGAAGACTTGAAGCTAATAGATCATGTTCTCCTCCCTTCCCTGTGCAATTTAATGCTGTGAATCTCTCAGAACAACATTTTCTATTGACCAACAATTGGTGAAATGGTTCTACAATTGAGAACAGTAAAGGTTACACACTAGGAGTCAGAAACCATCTTCAGTAAAAGTCCAGAGAGTAAATAGTACAGGTTTGGGGGTCTCTGTGGTAACTATTCAACTCTTCCCTCAGAGTCTGGAAATAGCCATAAAATATATGTGAAAAAATGGACATGGTGGAGATCTGGAGCAGCTATGGAGACTGAAATTAGAACTGTGTATAATTTTCAAATGTCACAAAATATTATTCTTCTTTTGATTTTTTTTTCATCTGTTTAAAAATGTAAAAATCACTTTTAGCTTGTACTCTGTAAAAAATCCTGGCAGCAAGCCAGACTTGGCCCTCAGGCTGCAGTTTGCTCATTCCTGCCAGAAGGTAAGGGAGAGGAGCTCCAGACAAGTCCTGACTCTCTGGCCACTCTTTCCTGTGTTACCCTCCATTAGTCCTTCCTGAGCCTTTGCTAAAGTTGTATCTGAATGCCCCATGGGACCCCAGTGTTCTGCTGGAAATACATCTCAGGAAAGAACATAAAAGAAAAAGCAAGAGTTGGGTGTGGTGGTGCACATCTGTAATTCCAGCTGTATGGGAGTCTGAAGCAAGAGGATGGCAAGGAGGGAGCCGGCCTGGGAAACTTAGTGAGACCCGGTCTCAGATAAAAAAAAAAAATGTTTAAAGAAGCCGAAAGTGTAGCTCGGTGTTAAAGTATGTGAGTCCCTAGTTTTATTCCCCAGAAATTCAAAAGAGAGAAAGAAAAATAATCAAAGAAAAGAAAAGGGAGGGAGTCTAACTAGTGACAAGGAGGTACCAAAAGGGAAGATCTTTTTGGAGACCCTCTTTCTGCTGCTATTTTGGGGGATTAGGGTTTGTGTTTATTAACGATGATAAAATTTCAGGACTGGGGGTAGAGTGCAGTGATACAGCACTTGCCCAACAGGCATAAGGACCCCATTCAAGTTCCAACACTACAAACGAACGTAGGGTTTTCTTCCCACCACTGGTCTACCCATTTTTGTTTTCTTCCTGGTCATCATGGCTAAATTCTTCTTCCTTCAGGCTTCATTTCAAACAGGATGACACCACTTTCTTTTCTGCACCATGAGTAATCTGTGATTCACAGAGATGTGAACACTGCAGAAGGAACATTGGACTGAATCCAGTGTTAGCTCCTGGTTTTATTTGGGATATGACCTCTGTTGATTCTCTGCTTTTCTAAGACAGCTCTGCATCTATGTGTTTGTGTGTACACGGGAGTATGAAGACTCAAGTGACTTATTTTTATAGTAAGTATAGTATAGTAAGTCTCCAGTGACCAATCCTCATAGCTTTCCAAAGTTGGTAGCAGAGCTCACACTAGATTTGAAGTAGAAAAATCTGGAGTTCAATTCCAATTACTCTTCCTTCAAGCTGTGCAATACTGAGCAATTCATCTTGACCCCCATGACTAAATGGAGATAATAATGCTTTTCCTACCATTCTGGGGCAGATTAGAAGATCAAATACAGCAATGTGTATCAATTTGGAAAATATAAACTATTAAAAGAATTAGGGAAATCGTAATCAATATTTCTCATATAGTTTATTAATGAATTTGACATTTTAAGCCTTAAAAATTTGTCAGAGAAATTTTCACTTTCTCTCCATAGCTAAGATGTTTATGTTGTTTTGCTCTCAGTTTAAAATATCATTTGAGCATTTAATAATGTAGTGTGTTCAATTTTGTAGGCTTCTTATAAGGTTAAAAACTCAAAATTTAGTAGGCTTCCAGTAGCCTAAGGAATAGTCTGACTCTGACAAATCTGGAGTAAAAATATTTTTCCTTTGTTGGTAGCACCCTCCAATTCAGCAAACTAAATCCCTTATCCCATTTCTTACTCCCAGTAAGTGTGGCAGCATATTCTCAAAAAGCGTTTTATCACAGTCATAAGACAAGTTATTAATAAGTGATTATTTCTCCTAACAAAGAAGCTTGTTATAATCAGAGCTACTGTGCATGCTCACGAGAAATGATCAGCTTCAAATGAAGTTTGTTACCATTTTTCTTAGAGTTTGAGTGAGTGTGGTAATTAGAATGTAAAACTAGATGAAGTGACAGTGACAAAGCTCCAGCAGAGCTTACCGACTCTTCACCATGTGGTTTGGGGCGAATACAGACCCATGTTGTAAACTTTCTTGGTCTCTGATGCTGCTACAGACATGCACAGTCACTGTGAAAGACCTCACTCACAGACGCCTGAAGTTCAGAAATCTAGAACTACCGTGGTGGAAGAGATCTTGGAAACAGAAGCCACTTGATCAACAAAAGATGAAATGAGGCTTAGTAGGAAAGTGTTTCACCCAAACTCTCAAGCGAGAGTCAATAGGGAAACTTGGGTTTCCTGGCCCAAAGATCAGTACTTTTCTACTCCATGAACTGTCTGTAGAGCCAGCGGTGTATATAGATCATCTGCTGGGGCATTGAATTAAACAGTGTAAGTGGTGAACAGAATGTAAACTGGTTGGGCGTGGGGAAAAACCAGAAAGACGAATGAGAATGTGAAAAGAGGAAGACAGGGCTTTCTTCCTGATTTTTACCTCATTCACCAGAAACCATGCCTCTAAAATCCAGATCTTCAAGTTATAATAGTTATTCTGTGATTTCAACCAATGTTCCAGACATGAAAATCTGTGTTCTCTAGGCCCTTCCAGGTAAATACCCAACATAGAGGACTCACTGCTGCCACCTAAGCTACCAGTCTCCTGGCTCTTCTGCTGCCTGCAAGAATATCCTTACCCTATTTTGCTTATGGTGTTAAACAAGGCTGACACCATGTCCAGAACCTGGAAACCTAAGTCCAGGAGGGGAGTGGTCAGTAAGAACAGTTTCCCCTTCCTTTAAATAAGATTACCAAGGCCCACTTTATAGGGGGAGGGGAAGTACACTTGAGGAAATAAGAACATATAAAAATTTATAAAGAAAATTAAAAATAAATTAAAATTCCCTATGCCCAAAATCAAAAGGTCATTCTTGCAAGACATACAAAAAGATACATAGTAAACACATTAGAAAGCGATCATGTGGTTAGGGGAATTGGATCAAAGATAATGGGAATAAACAGAAAAAAATACAATAAAAACCTTAAAATTATTTCCGAGTGGGTTGGGTACTAATAACAGAAGTAATATTTCATTAAAAGAAGCATCAGTTCGTTAGGCACAGCTTCACTTGTCCTTATTATATAAGGGTCCCAGGAATCAAAGTTTTTAGGTCCTTTATAAAAATTTACAATAAATTCTTAAATTCTGTGATTTTTATAAAAAAGTGTTTTGGGAAGGTTCTCTTCAAGTGAAGAATGCTGTAAATGACTCTATTTAAGCAGGAAAACCCAGGCAAATGAGGGGAGGCCTCAAATTAATCCTAGGTTGAAACCCTGAAAGCAAGAGGACAAACCGCAAGCAAGAGGAAACTTGAGGTCAAACAACATGAGAGCATGGAGACTCTTCTGCCAACAAGAGGTTTTCTCTTTGCAGGATGAGCTTATACATTCATGAAATTCATCAGCAGGTTTAATTTTTAGGTAGCTATTTTTAAAAGATAAAACATGGGAAATAGCCATACCTCTAAAAATATATGGCCCTTGGAGTCAAAAGGAGGTTGTTGTCATAAAATTTAAAGCTTAATGTAACTTTCCACAAAAGCTCTTATTTTTATGCCATTCCACTTTCCCCCACACTCCATGAATAGCCTATTTTTAGCAGCTTTCCTTTCTGCTCATACATAAGGTATTAGCTCACTCTCCTTCCCCCTTGGCCTCAGGGGTAGAGCAACACAGGGAAACGCTTCAGCGTTTCCACTTCCTCCTCGGATGTCACCCGAGTTCACCCAGCACCTCTTTATTCGAGAAACCTGTTAGAGAAACCAGAGGGTAACTGGCAGAGTGGCGAGCCCCAAGGATTGGCTAAATTCTAAACCCTTCCTTGGACATAATAACAACTGCCTTCTCAGAGTGACACTAGAAAAAGGCAAGCTGGCTCCAAGAAGCTTCTTGACAGTATGGAATAAAAGTTCAGAATGGTTCCTCTGCACCAGGGCTATTTGTTACAATCACCTGGGGGAACTTTAAAAACAAACCCATGCTCAGGTTCACCCCACCTAATTAAATCAAAATATCTGAGGTGAGGGTTGCCCTAGTATTACTAAAACCTCCCTTAGGTAATTGTAATAATGCAGACATGGGTGAGAACTATTGTTCTAGAAGATCCAAGGAACAGATAATTAATATAATCAAGTTGCTTATTAAGGGTGGTTTTCTAACAAAACATTTAATTAGTAGCTAATCAAGGCTGCCAAAATGGGGAATTAACCCCAGGTTTTGTCTCACTGCATAATTTGAGACTCCAGCCAGGCACTAATTTATAAGTAACAATGGCAGAAGGCAGAGAAGAATGGAGGGGAAGAAGGTGTGCTGGAGGTGGGTGGGAAGCATCAAAGCTCCTGCAACAGGGACTGGGTTTTGTTCACCTTTGACTCCTCCTCTGCTAACAGGAGTGCCTACACACAGCAGGATCAAGGCAACTCCTTTGACTCCTCCTCCAATCACAAGAGTGTCTACACACAGCAGGATCAAGGCAACTCCTTTGACTCCTCCTCCAATCACAAGAGTGTCTACACACAGCAGGATCAAGGCAACTCCTTTGACTCCTCCTTCTCTAACAGGAGTGTCTACACACAGCAGGATCAAGGCAACTCCTCCTTCACTAACAGGAGTGTCTACACACAGCAGGATCAAGGCAACTCCTTTGACTCCTCCTCCAATCACAAGAGTGTCTACACATCAGGATCAAGGCAACTCCACAGTGTGAACGGTTGGGAGGCACTTCTTTTTGCCTGATGTGTCCACTGAGGAGGGTTTTCCTATTGAAAACCAGCATCTCTTAAGTAGGCACTTCCAGTGGAGGTTGGTTAAAGGCCTGAGGGATAAGGGACTAACTTAATTTATTGTTCCTTAAAACTATTATGTGCTTTACAAGTTAACTGGTCATTGTTTAGAAGAAAGACCAAAGACTGTTGTGGCAGATATCAAGCTGGTTTTCATTCAGAATGTGAGCATTTGGCAAAACCAAAGCCCTACACTGATTGATCTACCTCACTCAAAGTAATTGTGATCATTGGTTGTCACTTGGAGTACCACCTCCACCACTCCCAAGAGATTGATCGATATTCCTACTAATATGTCAGTGTTTTCCCTCAAAAGAACCCTGGAGATTAAAGAAAAAAAAATTGATGAAACTTACTTTTCTTTCATTTCCCAGATATATACCTGTGCACCGAACAGGTTGATACCCTGAAGCTAGTACATCTTTGAACCAAGCTCACTTTCCTGATTAACTGTCCATATCAGCACACTGCATGGCAGAAACTCAGGCATTTTCTCATCCTACCGGACATAATTCCATTGCCAGTTCCTTTTATTCACCTTCAAACTTTCCATTCTGAGGCATTCCTTAGGCATTTTACACAGACTCAGTACAATCCCCAAAACTCTTTCTTGGAAACCCCATGTCTCTATCATGCTCTAATAATATTTCATGATTCACAAATTCAATCCACTATTTGCTACCTGTGAGCATTTTATCATGCTGGTTCTTATCTTCCAGCTCTGCTACAAAAATCCAATCTAATAGGTTTGCCTCAAATGTCATCATGTAATAAAACTTTTCCAATTACGATTCTCTCTCCTCTGAGAGCGATATTTGCAATTTTTATCATGCTATTTTATTCCATGAACATGGAGGCTTGTGACAGTTGGGATCTTTCTGTCACAAGTATCATAAAACGCACTCATACTTGCTAAAATAACAAAACATTCAACAGAGAAGTTGAGAAGTATGACAGACTTTTCAGATATGGTTAAAGCAGAGCTTGAGTTCCAAATGTCTGTGATTTTTTCAATTCTTTCTCCTCTGTTCTTTCCACATCTTAGCTTCATCCTCAGAACTGGCTTCCTTTGTAATAGTAAGTTGGCTTTCTGTGGAAACCATAACTTCCTTCCCCACATGTGGCGGATACAGGATATAAGATCCCATAATAATTGAAAAAAAATTTTTTTTCTCCTGCTGACTGAGCACATTTCCCAAGAATCCCTTTAACTAAGGAAATGTCTTGTAGTGAATGGCTTTGACCTAAACCAATCACTGTGGTAGCTACGTAAGCTTTAAAGCAGTGGTCGGCACCACCCATGAATTATGGCCCAGGGAACAAATCTGGCCCACATCCTGTTTTTATAAATAAAGTTTTATAGAAACACAGTCATCTCCATTTGTTTAGGTTGTCACTGTAGTAGCTATAAGGACAAGGTGAGTAGTTGTGACAAAGAGTGTATGGCTCCACACAGTCTAAAATATTTATACCTTGGCCCTTGCTAGAAAAATTTTGTGGATCCCTGCTTTAAACCAACTTGGATTCTTCTTGAAACTGATCTTAGGGGAGCCTCAAAGCATTTAACTGCTGCATATTGAAAGAGGAGAAAAAGAAAATCTGTGTCTTACCAAGAAAGGGGAAAATGGAGAGGAACTTTGAGAGTACTGACCAAATTGTATTTATTTTTGTACTTTGCCCAATGCTTTGAACTAAATTCAACTCACTCGTTCAATGTAGAATTGCTGAGTTAAATTGTAGCATTCTCTTCTGTGAACTTCCTCTTCCCTTCTGGGAATGAGGATCGTGGATACTCTCAAAATTCTCCTGGATATAAAGCAAAAATTCTCCAGCTTGCTTGCTCCATTACTTTGCTGTAGGAAATTATGGGATGTGATGTTAGATTTATAATCACCACCTCTGTTTATGTGCCCAAGTCAACCATAAACCCTAAAAGTGCTGCAGGATATCCAAGAAGGGAGAAGAGCAGATATATTTTAAGAGAAAAATAAGACTGGTGATACTGTGATTACATTCAATAAAATTTCCCCATTTCTCATAGAAACTTTACAAACATGGGTCAAGTTTGAGAGGAAAACCTCCTTCCACATAATCATAGAGTAAATCCATATAGTAAATTACTTGTAGAATAATCAAGATAGACCTGCAGATTTTAGTTTGGAAGATTTCTAAAGTTGCTGAATGATATCATTGTCCACTGTTTAAAATGAAAATAAAGCAAAAAGGGCATATAAGGGTTTAATATTCACAGTTCTTCCAAAAAGAAATCATATATCTGACTGGGATATTCTGAATACAAATGAGGTTCATATTCCTAAGTTATTTTACTTATCAAAATGCCAATTACTTCAGGAAGTTACATTGTCAAATATCATCCCTATTGGTTATTAGCAGGTATATTTTAGTCTACTGATTTATCCCTCTCACATGATGTTGGTTTTGGAAAAAAAAAAAAAAGAATGGACTGAGAATCGAGAATAGCAGAAACTGCATATTAATTATAGCACAAATTACAACAGTATAAAAATACTTATGTTATCCCAACTCCCAAAATATGTAACGCTGTGTTTGAATATGAAGTTGAAAAATGTAAATTAAAAATGCCCTAATTTTTTCAATATAAACTGCATAATTTTATGCTGAAAGCAGAAATTGAATAGATGAGAATTTGCTGCCATGAGTTACTCTGAGTTCAGAATCCAGCAATTTCTAAGGATTAAAACACTAGGAGATTCAAAGCTGTGCAATTCTGTTTGACATTTGGATTGTCATTTACTATTCAGTTCCCTGCTTCATCATTCTAAGGAAACAAGTACTTTCCAACTGCAAATTGGAGAAGACTGCTCCCCCGCCTCAACTGCACACCACAAAGGGAAACGTCCTGCCTCAGAGCACCTAATTTCTCGTCTTCCTGTTTGCATTATGCATGGCCCACAACGGATTTCAAAACAACCTTGAAGTGTTGTGATATTAGAATCTCATTACCTGATATTTACCACTGATTTCCTTCCATCTAAAATATAATTTTATGTCCTTAATTTCTCAGCACAAACAAACCACTTTTCAAGACCCATGTCTTCCCGCACCCTGTGGAATTGGTTATAACTCAGATTCCGTTGTTCTGATTCACCATGGCTCTTTAGAGAAGCCTCCAGAGAGCATTGTTTCTTCCTGAAAACTGTAATCCGCCATTGCCTGAGGGCTGCCTCATTTGTCTGATTTTCGAAGGATAGACAGCCTGTAGGATTAGAGACTATATTGAAATATAAAAACTTTTACTTTAGTTCACACATTCCATTTCCTCAAAAGCCTTTCAAAACCTTTCATCACCCAGTAATTTCCACGGTTGCCATCTATATTCATCGGTTACTTTGGCGTTTCCACACACCTTCCATTCAGCTTTCCAAACTTTGTTACTGGGAGGGGTTCTAGGAGACAGAACCAGGACTGCTGCCCCTATTTCACAAAAGATCAAAAGTTAGGATAGAAATCACATCGTTTTCTCTTCCTCACTTGCTTTCTGGTCCTTTTTACCTGACCCTAGCCTGCCCGATCACAGTCATTTGTGAACTATGTTGAAACGTCCTTTTATGTAGCTCCATTCACTCCTCTCCTGGACTTTCCTAGGTCTATATGTTTATTTTGTCTTCATAATGAATAATTACAATAAAGGTGTGCTAATAGTACTCTGTAGTTTAGATGTGAACTTGATACAATGTTCTTTCTCTACAAACAAGAAATTATAAATTATGTATATTTCTTAAAAATCTTCTCAGATGGATTATTGTGAAAAAATGCTGTGTGTTCATTGCTATTTAACACCTCTCCTACATAAACCAGGAAAAGAATGAGGGTCGAGGACCTTCCTATTTGAAGTCCCATTGAGGTATAAATGAGGGTTTGACTCAGTGTGCATGCACCCGTGTGTGTGACTGTGGATGCCTCCCCATGTGTCAGAGAGGGCACCTCCTACTGGCTCTAAGTGACCAAGCAAGCAGAGGTAGAACAAAGAACATGTTATAGTTTGGAAATGAAGTGTTCCCCCAAAGACTCATGTGTGAAAGGCTCAGTCCCCAAAGTAGTGATATTCAGAGGTGGGGCTTTTAGGAAATGGTTGGATCATGAAGCTCTAACCCATGGATTAATCCAGTTGTTGGATTAATAATTTGAATGGATTGTTGGGAGATGATGAAAACTGTAGGAAACAACTAGTTGGAGGAAGCAGATCATTGAGCACATTCCTGGAAGGGTGTTTCTTATGTTCAGCTCTTTCCTCTCTCTCTTTCTCTGCTTTCTAGCTGCCATGAGCTGAGGAGCTTCCCTCTACATGTCCTTCTGCCATTATGTTCTGCCTCACCTCAGGTCCAAAGTGATGAAGCCAGTGTATCCTGAATTGAAACCTCTGAAACCAGGAGCCAAAATAAATTTTTCCTCCTCTAAGTTGCTTTTCTTAGGTATTTGTCATAGCAACAAAAAGCTGCCTAACACAGAAAATGTTGATAAAGAATGTATCAATAAAGTCTTGAGAGAAGATGTATAATATTTAGCACTATAGATGCATTATATGAGTGTTGAATGAATGAGTCAATCACATAGAGAAGAATTCATTGCTAACTGTTAGAATTAACAGAAATCTCAAAGGGAAAAGAGCAAGATCTGACTTTTTAAAATTGGGAAGTCTGGTTTGAGGCAAGATTTTCAATGTGGGTGCTTGGATGGGATTGAGGAAATACACGGGTATAATAATTTGGGATGAGTAGAAACAGCAAGGTGAGAGTTTTGAAGGGAAAAGTTCAAAGAGTGCTAGAGGATAAGTACTCTGCTAATACTTCTGAATACTACTGAAGAGTTAAGTACAAATTCTGAACAGATGATAAAGTTATTTGTAATTTTTATCTCCCTGGGTAAGAGGATTATAGGAATAGTTAAGTCATGCTGGTAGAGAGAGTAAAAACACCAAATCCTACATTTACAATATCTATAAACTGGCAAATCACTTACCCTCTCTGTGTCTCACTTTCTGCATCTATAAAGTAGGAATACTATTTACCTTGCAGTTTGCTTGTGAGGACTAAATGAGATTTTTGCTAAATTCCAGGCATATTACCTAACATAAAATAGTCCTCAACAAATACCAATTTTCCTCCCCTTTCTTTTAATTTCTGGACTCTGACTCTAAGGATTCAGCCAGCCTTTAAATCTAACCTAAGAGTTTCTTGCCTCCCAGGGTTGCTGTAAATAATGACAAACAATGACACAATACTTCCAACTGTTCTTTTGCTGGGTGTTGTGGGAAGTAGTGCATGAGATCGTTTTCATTTTGAACTTTTAATTTTAATCACCTTGGAGGAAATAGACATGAAAAACTTGTGCAAGTTCCAGATAGCTCAGGAAATTTGTGTCATAGTTATTCTCAGATTTATTGAAACACTTAGGCCAGGCCTCTCTTTTATTCAGTCTGGCCAACTCCTTTTTTAGAAGTGTCTCAAGGCGGTTGAATCATATTTTTTAAAAAGTGACCGATCGTGGCTCAACAGGTCACCTGCAGCAGGGAAATGTGCATATCAACTGAGAGGTCGAATATACATAAAGACAATGAGCTGACCCTTTATGACAATAGAATTCTGACCCACCAACCTCAACAACCTCCAAAAGCTCTGCCAACCAAAATCTCTGCAGACACGTGCAACAACCTTTGCACAACAAGGTCAGCACTTGGTCAGTGACTGACAGCTTCCCTCGTTGTTAACCCAACCCCAACTTGGAATAGCTCAAAAAAATTCAAATATTTTCCCTCCCCCCCCACAACTCCCACCCCTAAATATATTCCTTAAATTAATTATAAAGATGCCACACTTCTAATAAGCCCACCTACAGCTTCCCTATGACAGCACTCAACCAGAACATAACTACAGTCTTTGTCTTTCTTTGTCTTACTATAATTCTTTCCCATTTTCTTGTTCTACTTGACCTCACTTATGTGGTCTACATAGCATCCCTGGAAACTTCCAGAAATCCACGTTGCCATGAGAACACCTGGTCTCCTCTTTTCCTCCAGCTCTCATTGAATTCACTGCAGTCAGAGGACCAAGGCCCATTTCAACACACTGGATCTTGCCAGAAGCCAGGGATTAACATGCAAAACTTTTCCATCATTTTTATCAGCAAAATTTGCACTGACCATCCATTGATGGGTCTCCTTGAGTTCAAAAATATATCTCCAAGTAGAATTCAGGCACCAGAACACAAATGGCAAATAAATTTAACTGATTAAACAGGACAATTGATCTCTTGTTTACTGAACATGAACATGTGCACAGTCACTGAGTATTAAGGACAAGCCCAGACATTCTGACTCTATTCACCTAAACAGAATGTGGTTTGTTTCCCAAAGAATAAGTTCACAGAGAAATCCAATGTCAAGTTCATAGAAATGTGAGACATGTTAAGCCAAAATAACTTATGAATTAAGTTAGCACCTCCAAAGTATAAGAGTCCCAGAGTACTAGCTGGAGTAGGGGATCTGTATGATATTTTACTGCTACAAGGACCCTTATCACATTGTTCTGCAATTATCAGATACTATTCATATCCCCTTTGAAGTTAGGAAACATTACTTTCTTGTTTTTGTATCCAAAATCTTAAAACACTTTGAAGAATATTATAGATAGACAATGAATGTTTGTAGAATAAATGTAAAAATGTCATGAGGAAGTAAGAAGTTTCAAAACAGAGAGCTGAATCTGCACTTAATAGCTATGAAAATTATATCAGTAAAACTACCCAGAGATTACACAATGAGAGATTTGCCTAGGACAATGCTTCTCAATGGTTTTTGCATCATTATATTCCCCTAAGAAGCCTTTTTAGGCTTTTATTTAAGTCACTCCCCTGTGAAATCCTCCCACACATAGTGTGTATGTGTTCTTCCTTAATGTTTGTATATCTGTGTTTTATCATAAAAAGAGGAAGATTTCCTGATCCCCAAGAACCAATATCCCTCTCACTGAGAATGCATACATGCACTGAATGGATGAAGTTCACTCCAGCTACAAAATAAATTATTTTATTACTTAATTTTACAAATGATCACAAATAGTAATTCAGTCTCATGGAGGTGAGGGGATGAGTAAATGCAGCAAGGGGTGATTAATAGTAAAAAGTATAAAGTCGGCAAAGATGAAACTTATTCTGATTATGTATAATAAGGCTCCTTCCATTCTAAACAGGACATTGCCTTTTGACCAAGGATCAGGATACAGGTAGAAATCTTCTCATGGCATTGTTTTCTGTTTTGTGCTGTTTTTCTCCAATTATCCCCCATGCCTCACTCAGAAATTATGTACACTAAAGGAGAAGCTGCCACTTATGAATCAAGACCTGGAGTGAACATACCAAAATCTCTAAACGTGAACTCCTCAGCAGGCGCTTCACCATCTTATCTTCAATCTGAATATTGTGATTTTTTCCCCTAAGTATTTAGATGCATCTTCAGAGGTCTCTTGGATTAAAATCAAGGAGTAAACTTTTGATAGTGAATATAATTAATAATCTGTGCCTGAATTTACAGTCATTACAATTGAATAAGGACTAAAATAATGATTTTTCTCTCTCTCTCTCTCAGCAACCCAGCATGTCACTCTGAAATTCTCTAGTCTCGTTTTTATATTTTCTGTAATAATATAACTCTCCATAATTCATTATTCCCTCTCTCTCTCAATCTCCCTCTCCCTCAATTCCTCAGAATACTAAAGAACTCTTTTTTTCTTCCTCAAAATTCTCCAGTATGATTGATAGACAAATGTAGTCTATAACAAATCCCAGCTATATCATAATAGGTCATGATGGAACATTAGAGTGATACTGACTTCAAAAATATTGCCATGGTAACTAGCAAAATTGGGTTTTGAATGCAATGAGATAAAATGACTTTCTCTCAATAAACAAAAGAAAAAATATCAGTTGAGGATATAGAATGATTTTGCCTTAGTAACCTGATTAACAAAGCTCTCTGGAAGGAGCATCACTCAGTGGTGACATTGTCCTTCATTTCCTTGCCTTTGAAATGAATAAGCAGCAGGACAAAGAAAACAAACTGTTCAACCCAGTGATGAGTAATAAATGGTCTGTGTTGCTATGTTGCCAGTGACTGAGCTTTGAATTGCGTTCAGTAGGGGTTTAATATTAAAAAGTACCTAAAACAGAAATGTTAAAACCTGGGTTTCATCCATCTGTGTTAAACCTAGTCTATGATAGTCACTGTTCTCCACTGAATATGATTTTAAAACCTCTGCTGTCCTCTCACTACACTTCCCTAAATATACCAAGTCAAACTAATTCCCAAAATTTCTTGTCATCTCCTTATCTCCCACTCAATCAAGATAGGATTTCCACACATTTTATGGTGTTTCTTTTCTTTTCTGGTGTATTTTAATGTTCAGATTTTCAGATTTGGCTAGACAAATCATTAGAATACACTTGTCCTTAAATGATATATGTGCTATTGCATATTTGATGATATTGTTTTGAAGTTAGAACCACCCTGTTTGAAAACAGCAGTTTCCATAGGAACAGGTTTCCCAACTAGATCTTACAAGAAGAAGTATGTCATAAATAATTGGCAATGCCCTGAGGGAACTGTTAAACACCCAAAGAAAGGCAAGGAAAGAAAAAGAAAAGAGATCCCAGGGAACAACCCCACGGTGACATTCCACAGAGGAAAAGCACATGTGTCTAAATACTCCAGATTCCAATGAAGGTAATAAATTAAGCTTTCGGATTCCAAATCAATACCTGAAATGGAGTGCTGAGTTAATTCTAGCACAGAGTTAAAAGAGAAGTGGTCATAAATAAAAGACCAGAATCACATTCAGTATTAATAACTATCCTACCCAGGAGCGAATTAATGGTACTCAGTTCCCTATTACATAAATGTAATAACACAACTAAAAAAAAAGCATATATTATCGTTCCAAGACTACTCTAAAATTCAAAGATTTTTTTTCTGCAGGAAAAGTTGTTGAGCTGAAAGGAATTTGCCCTTTGAATGTGGAATCCACCTGGTGGCATGGTAGAAATGTAAGAAGCCACCATTTGGACACTGACTCTGGGCTCTGTCCTTTTGGCATAAGACATGACTTTCAACCGATCTGTCTTGTCCTCTCATTTTCTCTCCAAACCTGCTCCTCGCACTTTAACCTCCAGCTCTAGATCCAGCTTTAGTCCTTCTCATTTTGCATTTCTGCCTGAGCTGGAAAAGTTGTCCCTTGGGATTTAGATCTACTTGGAAAGTAAAAAAAGAAAGACAGCCTCACTGTGGGAATTCTGTGAAGTTAAAAACACAGATTAGAGGCCTGGTACAAAGACTGAAAAAGGTAAAGCTATTCTCAGACTTATACATGTAGGAGATCACATTGACAGACTCTTCTCATGGGGCCACCCTGCCTTTCGAAAACTGACAGAAGAATCAAACCTTGACTCTGCATCCGAGTCCTCTCGTGGCTCCACACACCTCTCCAGGAGCAGACTGTTAACACACAGAGAGCCTCTTCCCTGATTCCCATCACCACTGCTGTGACAGGCTAGCTTTTTACCCAGACCTAACAGTACCATATGCAGAGAGAATACAAGAAAGCAATACAACAAGAAAAATAGTTGGTCTCAAATCAATAGAGAATAACTATTTACAGACAAGTGTCCAAAGTCTCTGATCATAAAAAGAATACTCTCTAATTCCAAAGGTGTCCGAAGTTATTGTCTGAGTCTAGCTTTTCTCTGCTATCTTCATTTGGTGAATGTGGTTTATACAAGAATGAAGATGCAAAATTCCAAATTTTATTCCAAGGGAATGTTTTCTGAACTACATAGAAAGGATCATTAAGCCAAAAGGTTTTAGGAACATTAGGATAATTTGTTTTCAGTTTAGTGCCAGAGAAAGGACAAACAGAAATAGACCTCCAAAAAATAAATTTCTTGAGTACCAAAAGGGAATAGGAGGAGTGGGGAAGGAGAAAGAGACATGGCAAAAGGTTTGCAGTGTCTGTACAAAGACAACTTCCTTTAGTGCTCCACAATAGGGCCCAGAATATACAGTGGATGAGGATTCTGCTGAAGTCCAGAGTCTTGGCAAGTGCAGTCCCTGAGAATTCCCTGGCTTCAAATAAGTAATCAGATAATATACACTCTAGTCTCAGAAAGAAGAAAAGAAACCAGCAAAAAGATACTGCTTTTAACCACCTGTGATTAAGAATTTCAGAAGTTTTCCGAAAGATTTGAAAATACAACATTATTAAAGATAATATTAAATAATAATAGTCTTTAACTGTATATAGTGTTCATATGTTTCTTCTCACTTTGCTTTGCTGATTTCTTCAGCTTGTAGACCTCTCTCTGCAGATAAACTACAGCTCATTGCCTGTGATGGGTAATTTCATGTGTCAGCAAACCAGGCCAAAGGTACACAGATATTAAACATCATCACTGTGTATCTGTGAGGGTGTTTCCCACCGAAATCTGCATTTGAATTGTTAGACTAAGTTAAGCAAACTGCCCTCCCCACTGTGGGTGGGCATCCATCCAAGACCTGAATAAAGCAAAAAATGCAGGAAGGCAGGATTCAATCTCTCTGCCTCACAGCTTGAGCTAGGATATCTGTCTCCTCATGCCCTCAGATTGGGACTTAGACCACCAGCTTTCCTGGGTCTCCAGTTCACAGAAGGCAGATCATGGACCTTCTCAACCTCTGTAACTACATGAGCGAATTCATTATTATTATTTTTATTTTTATATGTATTTTATTTTTATATATATACACTGCAGAATATATAAACATATGTATTCTATTGTTCTTCTCTGTAGAACCCCTTACTAATATAATCTTTATCCCCTTTTCCCTATGTTCCTCTTTAGAAAATATCATCCAGTTCAGTAGTTTTAAATGACAGCTATACACTGAAAACGCACACATTCAATGTCTATTTCACATTTCCCCCTAGACTCTAGACTTGTACATAACTGCCTCACAATACATTTACCTGTATGTCTTGTAAACTTCTCAAACGTATTATGCTTTTAACTTACCTCAATTTCTTCTACAAACCTGCTCCTCCCATCCTTCACATATCAATAAAAGGCAAAAACATTCAGCTAGATTCTCAGGACGAGAACAAGGTATTATCATTGACTCATTTCTTTCTCAATCCATCAAGAAATCCTGCTGGCTCCTGCTTTCAAGTTATTCCCTAGTTCAACTGCTTTCTCTTATTGTTGCCTTTGCAGGAGATGCTGCCTAGTGAGCCCTAATGAATCATGGTTCCCTGAATCCATGATCCTTTGCAATGTGACTTCTGCCTCCTTCCACCAACAGGCAGAACCTATTTCCCTATGACTTGAGAGTTATAACTTGCTTTCCTCAAGACTGAGCACAATACTTCTTAATGGAAAAGCACCTGTAATATTCTTTGTATTGTAAGCCAACCAGTTTCTGCTATCATGAAACAATATTTTAACTTAAAAGCATATCTGACAAACATGGTTATTCAGACTTGGGTATTTGGCAGGATTTTTTAAAAAAAAATAAACAAGGACGAAAACTGACAGCACTTGATGTCATGATAAAATTTGAGTTCACAAGCAAAACTTAGAATATTGGGAAACTTGTATTTACCACTGTGAGATAGACCACTTTCTGATACTAAAGAACTCTACTCATGAGAATAGTGGTGATACTAATAAATAGAATTTTTAAATATTATGTAACAACATATGTCTATGTTTGGGTAATCTGTATAACTCAGGGAACAAATATTGTATGATATTATAAAATCATATTCAAAGTGCAAGACAGAACAATGGATTTTAGCATAAAAGAACATGAGGTATACACTAATATGGTTTCATATTTCTTATTGCAACTAACCCTTAAGCAATTCAATTGTAGAGTTTTAAAGTCATATCAAAAAATATTGACAATTATCTTAAAAAGCTAATAAAATTTATCTCCTTTCCAAATAGATATCTAGGAAAGGCTGAATTTTCTTCAACTACTTTAAACCACATAACTTGTCACAGTTGATTGAATTTGGAAACAGGTAAAAATGTTCTTATGTTTTCTAAGAAGAAAGGGGATTTGCAAAAATTAAAAACTATCTATCTTATTAATTTGAGAAAATATAGTTTATTTTGATAAAGTATATTATTTATGCTAACATTTAATAGGGTTATTAACTTCCCATGTGTATTAACTTCCCATTGGAATTGATTGATATAGTTCAAATATATGGTGTCATTGGGCATGCCCAATATGTTTAAGAGGATAAAGGAATCCAGAAATCAAACATTTTAAGAATTGCTAATTTAAAGAATCCAGATCTAGACTTCTAGAGGTGAGAGGTCAGTAGACTTTGCCATTATCCACACACATGGCACAGGGATCTGGACCATTTGGCCTCTGCTATATTGAGAACTGCCTGGAAACACACACAAGTGACAGGGACAAGAAGTGTGTTCCACCACAGGCCTCCTGAACCTGGGCTCTGCCTAGAAGGTGCTTTTTTTCCAAAATAGAGCCAGTTCATACCTTTACCTCCTTCTAGTGACTGGTCAGATGTCACTTGATCAAAGATGCTTCCTCTGCTCACCTGTGTGAAAGAGCGTATAGAATCTCCCATTCTCGAATTCATTTTTTTCTCTTAGATTATAGTTTAGTTCTCATTATGAAAGTATCCAATGTACAAAAACTGGTCTAAAAAACTTTTCTGTACTTATCACCTAAGAATTCTGGGATATATAGTCTACGTTATTAACATGTATATTAATTGACACCTTGATGTGATTCTTATTGTTCTTTAAAAAAATCTAGACATCGTGACATTTTATTCCCGTATTCCTTCAGATTTTGTCTTATTTCACTACATAATTGTCATTGTATTTAAGATAATGAATAATTTCCTCAGACAGTCAGAGTCCTAGTTAATATACATCATTGTTACTTTTGTTTTGGTCATAGTTCTTTAAGTGTAAATTTTACATGCTGATATGGATTTGAATACTTCTAAAAGTATAAAAACAACAAAAAAGTATATTCTAAAATCTTTGCATCCTCAACAATATAAGACATTGTGAGTCTTTTCCTTTCATCTATATTGTTGGATGGATAATACTATCTCACTTTAGTTAATTTCATTTCAATAATAACCAATGATATTGATGCTTTTCCATGTGCTCGTTTTTCTTCATGATATGAAGTGATTGTTAAAGTCTTTTGCCAATTTTTTAATCTGTTGGAATGAATCCATTTATTGAATCCAACAATTATCACAGGATCCTTAAAGCTTTCTTTATATAAATAGAGGGTTTAACTTTTGATAGTGTGCTTTGATCTACCAAAGTAAATATCATAGATATTTATTGTTGTTTTCGTACTGATGGCTTTTTGTGTCCTAAGAAATCTTTACCTACCCCCCCCCACTTTCAAATATGTTCTGTGTTTTCTTCCAGAAGTTTTTGTCTTTAGATTTATCATTAATCTCAAATTATTTTGGCATATGGAATTCCATGAAGAGTTGAAGTTCATCTTTTCGCATGTGAGTATCCAACTGTTCCAATCTTTGAAAAGACTTTCTTTTCTCTCTTGAATTGCACTAAGAACAGAACTTCATTCTTTTTGTATTTGTGCCTAAAATAATCATTTAAACTGGGTCTGGTCATCAGGAAACACTGAATGGACCCAGGATGAATGTTGTCTTACAGAAGTAAGGCTATCAAGAATGTATTGCACAGGGAAAGGCTGAAAGCCGTTCCAAATTGGAGGAGATGGTAAATAAATCATAACACAGAATGCCTGGATGGAATTCTGGAATATAAAGGGAAAGAACCTCTTTTAGTTCAATTTATAGAATTGGAAAGACATTTCTGGGTTAGATGATAGCATTGTATCAGTGTTGATTTCCTGACTTGGAAATGGGTATATGGTCATGTACCTTACTTAGACATATATATAATGGGGCAATGGGACAACTTGCTCAAAAAAAGTCTAAAAAAAGGTAATGATAACAATGAGAGTGAGAAGGTGATGGACCAGATGCAATGAAAAGTTAATAACTGAGAAATACATTTGAGTAGGAGATTGGATATAGGAGTTCTTCATTCTAATCATGCAACTTTCCCTGCATTTGAAATCATTTCAAAATTACTGATTACAAAATAGAATTCAATGGAGTGGCATACAAGATATATCGAATTAGTAAGGGATAGTTCATTTCAGAAGTAATTGCAACACACTTGGAAATAATTTTGGTAAAATATATCATGAATCATAAAAAAACCATTCTTCTTGATCCAACAATCCAATTCTTTGAAGTTTGCCTTAATATTAATCATAATAAAATGGGCAGAAAATATTTATTGCAGAATTATGTGTGATATAATTTTAATGAGTCCTAATGTGTAAAAATGAGAGCTTAAGTAAATCATGGTATAATGACTTGAAATATAAATATAAAGATTAAAATGTGAAGAATTTCCAACAAAAATGAAATATATGCTTCATTTTATGAGTAGAATGTAAAAATGCAAATCTTAAAGTTTATTATTTAAACATTACAGTTTTAGGTACAGAGGAATTATAGATGCATTTGTGCTTCTTCTTATGCTAGTATAATGTTTTCCCACAATAAATAGTATTTTTAAAGAAGTTCTGGCAATGTCTATAAAGTCCTTTAGATTGAAATTCAATTAAATCAATTAAAGACCCAAGAAAAGTTATCAAGAGCTTTTTTAATGACTTCCATCCATTCACATAGAAGAATATGTCAAGAACATGAAAGAAAATGAAAATATGTGTAGAAATTATGTCAAGAACATGTAAGAAAAAGAAAATATGTGTAGAAATTGAAGAGACACGCAAATACATTTATAATCTCTGCTTAAACATTTTGTGGTCACTGTACAAAATATATGTAATAATAATGACCTAAGTGGTTACAGCAATGGAAAGAAATATTTTGGAGAAAAACAAATGTAATGTGAGTTAATGATTAAAGGATGATAGACTATAATTGACTTCAAGGTTTTAAATCTAGAAAACTAGCAAAATGGACCATTTCAATGGTGGAAAAAAATTGAAAGGGCAAATTTGGATAAATGATTAAATCAAGTTTAGTAACATTCTATCTGAGATGATGAGAAAAGAATGTTTGTGTGTATTTAAGGTAATACAAGATAACATAGCTTTAAAAAATAGTAGTAAAGAGGCACACCCTTTGAAGACATTATCAATATAACTAAAGGTAAATGAAGAAGATTTCTATTTTTAAAATGTCTTAAAAAGCAGAAATTAAATAACAAAATAAATAAAGTTTTCAGAATATTTGAGGAAAAAAAATGTCTCTCATGAACAGCATAGGGATAGTTCTTGGTTTTGATCCAGTCTGACACTCTGCCTTTCCCTTGTGAATGGAATCAATCTCCTCATAAAAAAGACTACAGAGAGCACGCTGGCTCTGCTGTCCACCACCCGAGAATACAAGTGAGCTGTCTGCAGCTTGGGAGAGGCCCTCTTCAGAGTCCCACGTGCTGTCACCCTCATCTCCACTTCCAGCCTCCAGGACTGTGAGATGTAAATTTCTGCTATTTATTAGCCACACAGTTTTTACCACTTTATTACTGAAGCTCAAACTGGTAAAAGACAACTTTCCTGTTTTCTTTTTGTCTACTTTAGTTTTTCCTCCTCTACTTTGTGTTTCCTGCCTCTTTTGGAGTACATCAAGTATTGGTAGTATTTCCTTTGAAATCTTCCATTGGCCTTTTAGCTATACCTCTTTGGCTCTATTTGTATGTTTTGCAGGTAGTTCTAGGAGCGACAGTATGTACCATTTGCTTATCAGTATATCTTAACATTTCTCCTACTTTATGTGAAACAGGACAGATTTGCAGTGATGGGATTCTGTTGACTTCCTACCTCTATGCTCTTGTCATGCATGTTACATATGTATCAAGAGATTTTGTAAGTCCTACAACACATTATCATAATCTGTTACTTTTAACTGTAATATTTCTTTTACAGAAATTAAGAAAATAAAGAAGACATGTAATATTGGATATTTATTCACGTATTTATCATTTATGACACATTTTTATTACTTCCTATAGGTTGAATTTTCCACTGGATTCACTTTCCTTCAGTGTAAAAATATTCTTTAATATTTCTTATACTGGAAATAAATTTTCCAATATTTATTTATCTGAAAACATTTTTATTTGCCTCTATTCTTGAACAACATTTTTGATGGATATAGAATTTGTTAGTACTTTTTTTTAAAATTTTCTTTTAACACTTAAAATACATCACTTCTCTAATTCTGACTATCACCATTTCTGGTAAGAATTTTGCTATCATTTTCTAGGAAATGTGCTATTTTTTTTCTCCAATTGTTTTTGATATTTTCTCTTCAACCTTGTTTTCCAGCAATTTAAATATACATTTGCTGTGACTTCCTCTGTCTTTACTTTAATTGGAGCTTGTCAATCTTATTGAAATTTATTTTTTTCATCTTTATTGGAGAACTATTTAGGCATTGTTTTCAGATTTTTCTTCTCCATTATCTTTTTCTCCTCCTTCTGGTCCATTTACTCATAAATCTGACCAATCAATAATATCACAGGGGTCATTGATGACCTGTTCATTATTTCAATAATCTTTCCTTCAGATTTGATCATTTCTAGTGATCAATATTCAAATTCAATGACACTATCTTCTGCAATCTAAATTTTTCTTTTCAGATACCTTTGCTATTACTTCTATAATTCCCTTTCTTCTTTGAGTTTTATTTCTCTCTTGAGTTTCCCATGCTGTTCATTTCTTGTACTCATATTTTAAGCCCTTGAATATAGATATTTTCAAGACCTAACCCTTTAAATCTTTGTTAATTCTTAGATTCAGTTCCTTTTGACTTATTTTTTGAGTGTGAATAATGTATCCCTATTTCTTCACAAATTACAGGTAGTAGATTTTAGGGGGTCTGAATTTTGACTTTTTTTTTTAAAAGATGTTGACTTTTATTCTGGCAAGAAATCAAATTACTGGAGGATCATTATGGTTCTAAAAGTCTTGGTTCTATTACTCTCTGATAGATTTCTTTGGGTTTTGAATTTAGAATGGCTTTGAATTTAGAATTTCTTTGGGTTTTGAATTTAGAATTTGAATTTGAATTTGAATTCTAGAATTTAGAATGGCCCTGCCCTTTTAGACATGAAAATTTCCATGAAGTGTGTCCATTCTAGGATCACAATTACTGACAGCTCTAGGTGCTTGGCAAAATCTTTCCACTTGGGCTGGGCTGTATTCCAAGGTGGTCCAGAACTGCAGGACTTCTGATATCTGCTGACTTCTCATGGGTCTCAATTCTGGAGAAGAAAATTTCCACTCACCTTTGAACACTTCCCTGAATATGTGCAGCTTAGTCCTGGGCAGATTATATATGAGAAGATCCCACATGGACTTCCAGATTCCCGCTCTTACCTCTTCTTGGGTAAGCTGCCCACCCCCCAATAGTTTCCAGCAGTTGTAGCAACATAGAACATTGATTCCCTGCTTCATCAACCCAGCATCACCACTTGCTGCTTGGGCTCCATCTCCTGCTCTACAATAACAAATATCCTAGGAAAAAATCCCTCATAATCTTGACCAATCACTGGGTTCTCCTTGTGTGTTTGACTGACCTTTTGCTTAAAAATTGAAAACAGTTACTTCATATGTTTGTTTGATTAGTACATATCCATTGATAGGCAAGTTTGGTACAATCTTGTTATGTGAAATATATCATGCTTATGAATATGAATGAACATGTACTGTGTTCCTAATATTTTATACAGTTTCAAGAATAAAAACAAAGCCTATGAACCCGCTATCCAAATAATGAAATCATATATTACTATTAAATTTGAAGACTCTATATGCCCTCCCCAATTTGATCATCTTTCCTCTCCCCAAGTTAATTTGACTACAATCCAAATTTTTGTGTGAATTTTTGTTTTATTTTTCTTCCTAGTTTTTGTTTTGCATGAACACACACACACACACACACACACACACACACACACATCCTTTATTTTCTTCTGATTTTGAACTAATATATTCACTGTATGTAATCTGTGATTTTCAATTAAACACTGGGGAATCATAATGTTGATGCATGGATTATGTCTTCATTTCTATGATAAACTGATACGTAAACATACTATACTATTGTTACCCATCTTACTGCTAATGAACATTTAGGCTGCTTCCACATTTTGCGACTGTAAAAATTCTGCTTGGGATGATCTTACAAATATCTTCAGGCATACAATAACCAAGTCTTTATAAAGGATATATATCTAGAAGTAGAATTATTGAGGTCTTTGATATGGAAATTTTAAGTTATAATTTTAAAAAAGTTCTATACTTCCATATGAAGCAATAGATATATTTATCAGTATATAGTACAATCTGACATAAATTTTAGCTATTCTGGTACATGGAATCTTATTTTACTATGTTTCATTTATCTTTTCCTGATTACTAATAAAATTAAGCATATTTTCTTACGTTTGTGGGCCAGGCATATTTCCCTCAATGCATAATACGTACCTATACATACCTATTGTCCATTTTCTCCATAGACATTCTCTGTATGTTATGGATACTAGTAATCTCCAAATTATGATGATTTTCATTTAGTTTCTCCCAGTTTGGGGCTTGTTTTTTCTCTTAATGGTTAAATTTGAAGAATAGAAACTGTTAATTTGAATGTGACCAAATTCTCAGTCTTTTCCTCATGGTGAAAATTATTTGTGTCTTACAAAAGCATTCCTTAAAACCCCGAGTATTTAACTTTATTATCCCATCTTCTTTTCTGAAAGTTTTACAATTTTACCTTTCTCATTTAAGTCCTCGTTCCAACCAAATTTTATTTTTGTACCCGGTATCAAGTATAGATCCACATTCATTCTTCCATACTGAAAATCAGCTTTCTTAGCATCATTTATTGAAGAGTCATTTCTTTAATATACATTCTGCCACACCAACTCCTTCAGCAATCATATTTCTATATGTGAGCAGCAGTCAAATTTTAGGCCCACTATTTTATTCCATTATTCCATTTGAACTAATGAATCTCCTTTTTAGGGTGCAGTTATAAGTACAGACTCACTCTTTAAATTCTTTAGTTTCTGTGTCTTTTTAGACTTTCTGCATTTAAATCTCAGTTTCATGGTCAGAAGAGAGAGAATCAGATAGGTCCCAATCAGGTGTCTACCCCAGGTCCCATCAGTTCTAGATAATCAGGGTATCCACCCAGCACAAATGTCGCCACTAGGGGCTCACCTCTGTCTCCAGAAAAGGTGAAGCAGTTCTGAGCTTTTTAGAGGAGACTGCTGGATGCCTTTTAAGGAATGTTCAGAAGAATGATTCTGGAGCCATTCTCAATTGCAAGAGTTTGACTAAATTATTCTTTGAAACTGCTCACTAAAATTCTCAAAACTATTTGCAATAAAATATACTTTGTTTATTAACAAGACAAAGGATTTAATATACTGATGGTAGGAACGTATGTCCATATAATTTTTCTAGATAGGAAATGGGTAATAGCTGTCAAACACTTTTAAAGGGTGTGTATCCTGTGATAGAATAATCATAAGAAAACTTCCTGCGACAATAATCACTGATTCATAAAAAAGATCTCTTAGATTCAGTTCCCCAGAAGCAGGCTTTAAGATAATAATTTTTTGCAAGTGATTTACTAAGGAAGGGCTCCCAGGGAAAAGTGGGAAGGAAGTGGAGAAAGCAAGAATAGAAAAAGAGGATGCAGAGCAAGGGTGTGATTTCAGGTAATGCTTCAGGCAAGCTTCTGCCGATTCCTCAGGGGAACTCTGAAGTGATACCTCAGCGTTGTCCCTCCAGAGGCAAAGTTCCTGGCAAGTCATATATGGACACCTGCCAGTCATTGTTCTAGTACTGAATTTCCCAGGCACTTAATGACGTTGTTACAAGTGTATTATTCATGGAGTTAATTATAAAACAAAACTGAAACAAATTAATTATTTAATAGTAAAAAAAAAAAAAACACATAACCACCAAATACCTACTTCTTAAAGAATATTTAATAATATGGCAAAATGATCATGACATAATACATCTTAAATGAAACATGAAAGTATGAATATAAATGAGTCAAATTATATTGGAGAGAGGGAGAGAAGGAGAGCAAGAGATATTTTGCATTAGCATGTGTAAGTAGAAATAAGCAAATTACATCAATCACAGTGTTAAGTCCCTTTTGAGCTACTGCCAATTGGAAACAGGAAAGCACTCTTCCCACCTTATTCCCAATTTGTCCAGCCAGCATCTGGGGTCCCTGTTCACTGTTGTATAGAATAACATCTGTACCCAGCTATAACGTAAGACACCCTAATAATCTTATATGCCATGGCTGTGTGTGTGTGTGTGTGTGTGTGTGTGTGTGTGTGATTAATTACACATGCCTTCATTTTCACAAGAGAACCAAACAAAATTGCTGCATGTGGTACATGGAAAATTTTGACCTACCATAAAATACAATGAAAACAATTGGGCAAACTTTAGAAAGGCCTGGGTGTGCACAAAGGGGAGCACTGAGCTGCTTTGGGTCATTGCTGGCCACAGGAGGAGCATGTGAGCTGCCATCTCCCAGAGGACGATGCTTCACAGTGACCAATGGGCACCTTCACAGGAGAAACCCCAAGCTCAACGAGGGTAGCACCATGCATGAGCCAGGGGTTATCACTGTGACCAAGGCCTCCTCTTCCAAAAGGCCATTTCTTTGATCCTTCCAATTCAAATTATTTCACCCAGGTAAGAGTATTTCTTAAGTAAAGGTCAAGTCATTTTAAATGATCAAATCTTAAAACTATTTTAAAAAATCTTCTAAATGAAAAATGCCCTTTCACATTTGGATGCCTCAGAATTGGTCAAATAAATTTTTGTGTAACCTCACCATATGTGGTTGAAATTGAGATGAAGCATGAAAAATCTCAGCAAATGGGATTTACATGTGTGTAGATGGGTGTGTGTTTCCATATTATTTATATATATATGTATATATATGTATATATGGGAATATATACATATATATACATATATATATATTTGGAAAGGAAAGTAGGAGTTTTAAATGGAATTGACTTTTTCAACCTTAAATATAGGATTGACATTTTCACATTACTGTACAATCCATTTAACATCCTTTGGTAACATAAAAGAACTTTATCATCCATGGTTTATACTAGTTTCAAACAGCATTTTTCTGATCTCTAAAAAAATGAATTATGAGTTGTACCAGAATATGCAACAACATATGCATGCATATGGGGCAACATCCCATTCCATACATTAGGGTCATTTAATATAGTAATAGTCCTCCCAGTGAAACAGAATGGGAAAACTCATGCGGAACTATCAATGAATATTAAAATCACATTGTTACTTTATTGCACCTAATAAAAATCAAACACATTTATTTTAAAGTTATTTAAAGATGATTAACCTAGAGACGAGTCAGAAGCATTATCCTATGAGATGGAAATTTGCTTTGGAAGATAAGCTTCTACTCTTCATCACTGCGTTAGTTTGCTAGCACTGCCGTAACACAGCCCCAAAGACTGGGTGACATGAAGAACACCAATTTTTTCTTTTCACAATGATGGGGCTGAGGGTCTGAGATCAAGATGTCTGTAGGGCTGGTTTCTTTGAGGCCTCTCTCTTGGGCTTGAATCTTCTCTCTGGCTTTACATCCTCTTCCCTCTGAACTCACCTATGCTCAGGTCTCCTATTCTTTTAAGGACACAAGTCAGAGTAGAGCCCACACTAATGACCTCATTTTAAATTAAAACCCTTTTAAAGACTCTATCTCCAAATACAGTCACATTCTGGAGGACTGGAGGGGTTACAACTTCAACATAAATATTGGAACACAGAGGGAAGAAAAGAGACAAATTTTAACCTATAGCAATCATTTGACCTATAGCATGTGACATTTCTCATAGAAAAGTAAGTAGACCTATTCCTTACCTGCAGTTATTGACTATGGAAGGGTTAAGCCACAGGGTCCTAATTATCTAATGGGTCAGAACCAAAGAGATGCCTCCACAGAGCCATAAGAAAAACAGCGACCCACCTATCTGCCTATGTCTCCTCAGGCAGGCCCCAGCATGCCTCCTCTGAGACAGGATGTGCCTTAGCAACAGAGCAGGCAGAGAGTGTTAGGGGATTCTGGGTCTGGTCCCATGGACCTCATCATAGAGATCAAAACCAAGGCATAGCTATCATTAACCATCACAAGCAACCCAGTTAACAGTCACCAGGAAGAAAAGTTTAACAATATTAAGGCAGTATAATTCCCAACAAACATGAAAAACCATACAGAATTCTTATTATGTTTATTTATTTTAATTTTTTTTTTGTTTTTTGTTTTTTCACATCATTCCCCCTTGGTGAAATATTCTGTTCTTCCTTCATGTATTCAAATACAATTTGTTTTCCAAGTCTCAACTCCAAACACAACTCTGGTTAGATTTCTTCAAGTATTTTAGCTCGATTTCCTTCTTATCTCTTCACTAACAGGCAGTGGAATACAATTTACTTACTGAGTAGTTTTCTTTTGATTTATACCTTAAAAGTTGCATAGCTTCCAGATAGTAAAATTAAAGAGGGTAAATACTATTATTTCTGTTCTCTATATAGCAACCATTATAGCTGAGGGAACATAGCAAGTTTAAATACATATATACTGACTAGTAAATTGGAATGTGTCCATCACTACCATTGCACACAGGATAATGTCCTATTTTCTCTATTCTATAAACAATGATTCCAGTCTAGAGGATAAACAGCCAATGTATTGAGCAGTTGCAATATTTTTGATAGGTAATTTCTGCATGAAGCATGGACATTATCAAAAAGAAAATTTAGAACTACTGAAGGGTTTTACCTTGCGATATAATTAGGCTACATTTGAAGTCATCATGGGTACTGTGGCTGAAGATGAGGAAGCTACTACAATAAACCAGACAAGAATGTTTTGGTGTCTTGGCCTTGTCTAATAACAGTGGGACTGGAGAACAACAAAGAGATTCAGTAAGTATTTGGGAGGTATGAACAATAGTATGGAAAAGAGAGAAAGAATGGGAAATGTGTAGCATGGGAAAGAGAAATGCCAGGTAGTCATTAGACTAAAACTATTGAGTGTGTTATGGGATGATAGATCTGTCTCCATGAGAATGTTCTAGGCCAGACTATAAGAGAAATGACTAAACAGACTCCATTTTGCTCTGAGACTCCGTGTTATGTAGGAAATAAGCTTCTCCCATGGGAACGCCCTGCCTCTGTCCCCATCATAAGTTACTTAGTGTGACATGTTTAGCAATACAAACTGACAATTCTTACCTAATGAAAAATTGCTCTCTTTTGATTCCTATTGCTCCTAAACAATGTACCATGTGAAAGGTGATTTTGTGAATGTTAGTAACCATTCTTTAGTTTGTACCTAGGTAAGGGTCGTTTTGATCCACTTTCCCCTCTGTTGACTATCTCATGATGTTAGTGTGTAATTTCTAATCATAGCAACACTTATGATTGATGTGATTTTTGGTATAAGAACCCCTACAACCCTATGGTTGGGGCTGTTCTCCCAATAGCCTTTTTTTGGGGCATTGTGCAAGACAGTCAACTGACCAGCTTAATAAAAACTCCAATTTGGACTTCTCAGTGGTGATCGGTCTGTTCTTAAGTTGCACCCCATAACCAGTGGACATATTACTTTATTATCAATATAAGAAGATCACATATGCAAAAGGTTATATCTTCATGTTTGATCACATAGAACCTGAAATACTGAATATTCAAGTAGAAAAATATGCAAGCCTGAATGTCAAGAGGAAAAATTTTGATGAAGATAAATCACATACATATAGATATTATTATTGCAATTACAGAAGTAGGTAGACTTGTCCCTCAAAAAAGAGGACATGGTAAAATACAAAAGGGCCTCAAGAGCCCCAAGGACTCAAGTTTAAAAGTTGAATAAAACAAAAGTTCTCTGAGTAAACTGAAATGAGGGAACAGAGGGACGAAAGGAAAATCAGGAGAGCTGGGCACTTTGGAAGACAGGGGAAGAAAGAATTTATAAGAGCCAGTTAGTGGTACATAATGTTAACTGCGTTAAAATGACCAAACACGAGCAAGAATGAACTGTGGATATTTAGTTCATAAATAAAGGTCGTTGGCCATATAAATGGTTGCAGTGATGTGATGGAGTCAGAATCAAGTCACCACAAATGGAAGATAAGAAAGTCAATACAAGTGGAGAAAACTCTTTCAGTTGCCTGTAATTTTTCTTCACTGCTTACATTGTATATGGTATTACTGTTTGTTTTATTCAGCTTTTTTGCTGCCGTGACTAAAAGGATCTAACCAGAACAATTGGAGAGGACAAAAGGTTTATTTGAGGGCTCACAGTTTCAGAGGTCTCCATACATAGACAGCAAGCTCCTTGAGTCCTCAGGGCTCAACTGTCAGGACATCATAGCAGGAGAGTGTGGAGAGGGAAGCAGCTTCTTACATGGTGATCAGGAAGCAGAGAGAGTCTCCACACTCCAGATACAAAATAAATACCCCAAAGCCACTCCTCAATTCCAGTCTCCTCCAGCCACATCCTACCACTTCAGTTACCACTCAGTTAATCCCATCAGGATCAAATCACCGGTTAAGACTCTAAAAACCCAATCATTTTTTCTCTGAACCTTCTTTCATTGTTTCACACATGAGCTTTTGGGGGATACCTCATATCCACACCATAACACCGTTAGTTAGTTGTTTCTCTAAAGCAGCATGAATTCTCAATCAAGATTAAAGTTTATGCAGGTTAATTATTATTTTATCTACCTTTTGGTTAGAAAAAAATCCTTTCAGAATCCTTACAATGGAGTAAGAGAACCACTTTGATTTTTCCTTTATATGGATTCCTTCATTTTTGATTACTTCTCCCAGCATCTCAGTATATTTCCATCCAGTTGTCAGAAAGTACCAGAGTGCCTCCTGCTTTTATATGCGATGCTTTCCTCTGTATGCACTGCTTCACCTTTCACACCTCTCCCCTTGACAAACCCCTCCACAATATTTTATGATCCATTCAAGTCACCTTTCCAAAGCCTCCCCTAACATCTTTCTACTCCGATGTAACAGAGAAGCCTCATACACACTGAGCTTTCTGTCTCTCTCTTTAATGGCAACTATATAGTCCAAATTCAAACACAGTATTTCCTAAAACGACTTCATTACATTTTCTTTCTAGAGAGATAAATTTCTCAGAAAACCACAAAAAACTTATTTCATCATTCTCATAGTATCTATGAAGATAAAAAAAAAATCACTAGGATCTCATATTTCCATAGCAAAGAGAGATCTCATAAAGATACTATGTTCACCACATTACAATTTTTAGGTTATTCCTACTGTTGAGCAGAGAAGACTTGTAGTGCCACACAGCATTAGGAATGAACTGTGGAGCTCACTTTCATAACAGAAATAGTTCCTTACATCAATTTAAAGTCATTTACTGGATGTTTCCCATATCTCACAACCATTATCAGCTTTCAGGAAGTAGTGAGAGGGTGACTCACAAACTTTAAAAGCAGTATGAATTCCTACATTGGAAATGGAGTTGAAGAAAAAGATACTATAAGCAATAAGAATTTGAGAGTAAATTATGACCACTTTTCTCCCCTTTCTAAAAATTAAATGTATCTTAACTGATACATAAAAACATACAAATTATATATATTTATGGAGTACCATGTGTTATACCAATATGCAAAATATTTAAAACCAGGGTAATCATATATGTACACACACATACACACACACACACACACACACACACAAATATTTATCATTTCTCTATTGTGAAAACATTTGAAATCCTTTCTTCTAGTTTTCCTGTGTATATGCAATACATTATTTTCATCTATAATGAACCTACTGTGTACTTCAGAACTTCTTATTTCTGCCACTTTATAAATTCCTCTTTCGTCCCTCCCTACTCTTCCCAGCCTGTGGTAACCACCATTCTACTCTTAACTTTCTATGAGAACATTTTTATGTTCCACATATGAAAAAGAGCACATGGTACTTGGCTTTCTAGGTTTAGCTTATTTCATAACATATCCAGTTCCATCAATGTCGGTGCAAAGGACAGATGCCATCTCTTCTATGGCTGAATAGTATTCTATGGTGTGTATGTACCACCTTTTCTTTCTTCATTCATCAGTTCATAGATACTTAGGGTGTTTCTATTACTTGGCTATGTTGAGTAGTATTGCAATAAACATAGGCATGCATAAGTCTCTTTGACATACCTACTTCATTTCCCAGATATATACTGAATTGCAGAATTGCAGAATCAAATGTTTTCTTTTTTTTCTTTCCTTCTTTCTTTCTTTCTTTCTTTTTTGTTTCTTTCTTTATTTTTCTCACTCTTTCTTTTTATTTTGGGGGCAGGGATTCAACCAAAGGACTTGCACATGTAAGTTGTACCACTGAGCTATATCCCCAGTCCTATATTTCATTTTTCGAGGAACCTTCCTAGTTTTCTATCATGGCTCTAGTAATTTACATTCCCACCAACAGTGTGCAAGGGCTCCCTTTTCTCCTCACCTTCACTAGCACGTGTTACCTTCAGTAGTTTTGATGGTGGCCATTCTTACTGGAATGTGGCAATCTCTCATTGTGGCATTGTTTTGTACTTCTCTAGTGATGAGTGAAGTTGAGTATTTTTCACGTATCTGTTAGCCATGTGTATATCTTCTTTTGAGAAATGTCCATTTAAGTCGATTGCCCATTTTAATCACATCTTTTTCTTTTTTTTTTTTTTTTTTTTTTTTTTTTGTTATCGAACTTTTGAGTTCCTCAAAAACTGTGAATATTAACCCTTTGTCAGACATATAGCTTGAAACTTTTTCCCCCCAGATGGTACTGTGATGTTCAAGAAATAAAAATAATAGTAACAATACTCTCTCAAACTCTCAGCCTGTATTGAAAGAAAATAAAAGTAAAAATAAAAAAGATAAATTGTAATATATCCATATTCAGCTAAACTATGTATTGACAAACTGAAATGATAGGATATAAATTAATTTTTTTTTGCTAAAAATGCATGAGTGAGAAGTTTTTCTGAACAAAAGAAAGATATTAATCAAATATCAGAAATAGAAAGAATTATGTAAAATATAAAAGCTGTAGAGCAGAACAATTTTATCAAGTTCTTAAAATCTACCCACAACTACTTTTCAACTTGGTCTGGAGTAGAAAAGATGATTAAAGAAGGAAAACTCATAAAATCCAGTCTAAATACATTATTCCTAGAAATATTTATATTCCTTTTTAAAATAGATTGAACATAGAATTGTAGATTCAGAGAGCAAGAAGCAGAACGGGATAAATAATGCATCAAATTTAGTTAATAATTTTTCTATTTTTAATCTCTGGACCATAACCCTGCTCAAACATGGAAGCAAATTGCTCCAGAGACTGTGAGAAAGAAAATTAAGCTAGTACTATGGAATTGGATCAAAGATGGACTATGGTGTCAAAAAGATTTTTTTTCAAAATCAATAGGTGATGAAAGACTTAGGAAAATCATTCAGAGATTTATTTGATCAAAACCACGTGGCTTCCCAATCAAGGCAGCTCTCCGTGAAGCTGGCCAAGTGTGGTGTGCTTATGCTTAACAGGCTCTTCATCACAGAAGCGACTGCCTCTCTGGTTCCAAGATAGAGCATATTGATATTATTAGTAAACATTTTGAACTGGTAATACATTCACATTGTTCAGTATGAGATGATACAGTGGGAAGCCCTCTTGCCTTCTTTGTTCCTCATCCAAATACAACTTTGAATTTCTTGATGTAAATCTTTTCAGGGTTTTTCTATGAAGATAAAAGTGAATATGTCAGCAACTTAGCAAGACGCTGTCTCAAAATTAAAAATGAAAAGTGCTAGGGATGTGGTTCAGTGGTTAAGTGCTACAGGGTTCAATCCCTGGTACCAGAAAAAAAAAAGTGAGTATGAACATACATGAACATATAATAGTGTTCTCTCTCTTCACACTCACAAAATACATGATATTCATTGTTCCTTACCTTATTGTTTTAATTATTATTTTGATTCATTATACACAAACAGGGTACAACTTTAATTTCCTTGGTTGTACACAAAACAGTCACATCGTTTATGTAATCATGTACACAGGGTAATGATGTTTGTCTCATTCTATTACCTTTCCTTCCCCTTGCCTGCTCCCCACTCTTCATGTTCCTCTACACAATCCGTCCTTCCTCCATTCTTGCCTTACCCGCTGCCCCCCACAGTAAACACATATCTTTCTGTCATGGTTAGATGTGAGGTGTCCCCCAAAAGCTCACATGTGATACAATGCAGGAAGGTTCAGAGGAGAAATGATTGGGTTGTAAGAGTCTTAATCCAATCAGTGAATTAATCCCTGATAAGATTAATTGAAGTGGTAGGATGTGGCTGGAGGAGGTGGGAATTGGGACATGGCTATGGGGTATACATTTTGTATCTGGAGAGTGGAGTCTCTCTCTCTCTCTCTCTCTGCTTCCTGATGATGTGAACAGTTTCCCTATGCCACACTCTGCCGCCATGATGTTCTGCTTCACCTCCAGCCCCAAGAAATGGAGCCAGCTTTCTGTGGACTAAGACCTCTGAAACCGTGAGCCCTCAAATAAACCTTCCCTCCTAAAATTGTTCTGGTCACATCCTTTAGTCACAGCAGTGAAAAAAGCTGACTAAAACACTTTCCATATAAACAGTATTTTTAGATGTCTGTAAATAAATTCATGATAAGAAAAACAGTCTATTATCATCTTCTAATGCGAATGTTTCTCATATTACTTTATTTTTCCTGCATTTTATATTTATGCCTTCTCATTTTATTCTTTATTAGATTATGGTTTAATCATTTTATGATTTGTTAAAATACAAATAAGAGCACATAAATGTATGTACATATATACACATTGATTTTGATGGAGATTTTAGTACAAATTAATTTGGAAAAAGCTGAGTTCTTTATTAATTTGTTTTCCACATCCAAGAGCAAAGACTTGATCTTAAAATTACCAAATTCTTTTTGTCACATAGCAAACTTTATTCTTTTATATTTGCTCTTTACTTTTCTCATTTCGCATTTTTCTGAATCCTTGAGTAGGAGTCTAAGATCTGAATGAATATTCTTTTACTAATATTCAGAACGACTTAAGGTACTGATATTTTCCCTTGGGTTTCACAAAATATAGTTATTAAGTGAAAGCGAGTTACATTCGTCAGGTCATGTTTAGATTCACACCTTGCATTTTGTTAGTTGTATGACTTTGGGCAAGCCACTTAGTTTCAGTGTGCTTCATTTTCCTCCTTTGTAGCATGAGAAAATAATAATAACAATAATACCTATGTCATAGGCTTGTTATGATAATTAAGTATAGGTACATGGGCTAGTAATATTCCCCAACATAATAAGCACATGAAAATAATAATAATGATGAATTAGAATGCTAATTTGATTTGAATGCCCTGGCAAGGAATATGCAAGATATATACGTGAGTGTATATGTTTCAAAGAAAACATCTGCTTACACAAATTTAATTTGCTTCCACTTACTTGTTATTAATCTTGCTAATGACTAGTTATCCTTTGCTCAGGTCAAAGAAGAAAGCATCCCTGATTCTTCTGTCTCATCCAACTCAACAGCAAGATCTATTGCTTTCCTGTAAAAGATAGCCCATTCAGACCCCTGTGCAACATCTCCACTGCCAATATCACATTCCAAACCTTCATCTCTAGCTCCTTTACCTCTGTTTTATTAGCTCCCAACATATCTTCCTGCTTTACCCCTTGCCTTCATTTATTCTGTCCATAGAGCTTCCAGAGTGGACGTTTTAAGCTTAAATAGAGCTCATCCGTCCTGTACAACAGCTCTTCATCAGATAAAATTCAACTTATGTATGATGTCTTAATGAACTTCCATAATATGATTTTTCTTATGTCTCCAATACAGACCTTCATTCACTTCCTCCCTCAATGCAAACCTGCCACACTGGCTTACCTACCTTTCCTTAAACAGACACTTTCATTTCTAGCACAATACTCTGCATTTGTTCTTCCTTTTATCCTAAAACCTTTCCCTCTAGATGAAATATATGCACCATTTTCTTACAATTTACAGGTCTTGGCTCAAATGTAGGCAAATCAGATTACGATATAAGCCACCGAGTTAGATTTGAATTTCAGATAAATAATGAAAAGTTTTTATATTCTATGTCCAAAATATTGCATGAGACATACTTATACTAAAAATTATAATTTATCTGAAATTCAAATTCAATTGTTCTTTCGACATCTTATCTGCTAACCTTAGAATTATCTCCTCAGAGAAGTCGTCTCTGGCTACCACCGATAAAATATCTGCCTCCCTTGCTCCATCTCTATTTTCCGACCCTGTTTTATTTTTCTTCATAACACGTTCCGCTATCTGAAATGTTGTTTATTTTTTTATGTTTATAGAAAAATATTTGTATCTACAATGTAGGTTTTAGAAAGATAGAAAATGTGTCTCTTATTGAACTCTATTCTCAATTCTCAACCATAATAGATGCACAAAATGTATGTGATGAATGGTTGAATGGGAGCCACACAGAGTTATGTAAAATTATCGCATCCACGGTTCTTTCTTACATTTTAAACATAGAACATTCCTAGAGAAATGTAGCAATATTTCCATCATACAGGCTTGGATAATTTAAAAATCAATGCAAGATTGTTCTTCAAGAAACCTTCTCAGACAAACCACAAATGGGTCATTTTTTTTTTTCCACTTTTATATCGTATTTATCCAACATCCAACCTCATCTTTCCTAGATGGTTTAATACAAAATAAAGTCTAAAACATAACACAAACTTTTAGATGTGAGAGAATACTAGAGTTTAATCTTTTAATTTTAAACATTAGAAATATACAGTCTCAGACACAAAATGATGTTCCTAAAGTCATAAAATTAACATGCTAACATTTTAAAAATATTTTACCACCTATTTTCTCCCTATCATGTTAATAAGCTCCCTTTAAACAGAAGTGTTACCTATTTGTTTGATTGATTGCTTATGGCACCTTGAAGAGTACTGCCACATAGCAGGTGCTCAATTAATAGATGTAGTTGAATGATATATCAATGAACTAAAATCCAGTTCCTGAGCCCTTCAAAGAAGTAGTCTTACAGAAGATATGACAAATTATTTGATTTAACCATGATGGGTATTTACTGAGTCATACAAATTATTTAAAATCCTAAATAAAAATTCATTATCATATTACTATAAGCACCAAGTTGCCAACTTGTAACAGTTATAATATCCACACATGAAAAGAAAACCCTATCTAAGCTGGACATAGAAATGCATGCCTGTAATTCTAGCTACTGGGGAAATTGAGGCAGGAGAATCTGAAGTTTAAGACCAGTCTTGGCTACTTAGCAAGCTCCTGTCTCAAAATAAAATATTTTTTAAAAGGGGTGGGGACACACCCTGGGTTCAATCACCAATACTGAAATATATATATATATATATATATATAACTTTAGTAATTAATTGGCCCAACCCTCATTAAATTATATGCATATAACATAAAGCTTTAATTTTCTTAATTTGCACATTAGTAGATTTAAGAGATAAAACACTGTAAATTATCACTACTAATGGGTATCTTGGAGCATATCAAACAATAACCTATCTTTAGTGGAATTCAATGATCATAAAACTTGTTCTTGCTGTCTTGTTAAAAGAACCACTAAATTACTAAACAATTTGATTACAAAAGAGGAGTTTATGAAAGCAAAGTCCCACAAGTATGTATGTCTTCACAGACAAGTTAAGTTTTCAGAGGTATAAACTAGAGATTTCTGAGAGGGCTGGAAATTCAGGAACAATAGAGGATAGGCAAGGTGACCTACCCAAAAGACTACAGGGCCTCATTAATAAGCAAAAAGAATAGAAAAACAGGAGCAGTCATGTCCTACTAAAAGTGACAGTCTGCTCACTAGGAAAACCATTACCCTAGTATGGCTAGATCTGCCAATTTTTCAAAAGAGGTTAAATTGACTGCTTTTGTAAAAACGTGAAATCTACGGTTTTTTTAATATTACACAAACCAAGCAAAATTGAGGATCAGTCTGAATATGAATGTCAGAGATAAATAAACAGAGAAATAAGTTGGAAATTACAAATAATACAAGGAGTAAAGCAATCACTTTTTAAAATCTAATAGTAGTGGAAAGATAAGAAATATTTTGCATTCATAAAAAATAAGAAGATGCCCTTAACATCTTTTTAAAGTGGACTCTTTGAAATGAAAAATGTAATAGTTAAAATATAAAATTAATTGTATGGAAAAATAATTTGAATGAACAGAGGATAAAAATCAAAATAACAAAATGTCAATAGAAGGGAAAAGAAAATTGGATCATTCGAGGAAGTCTGTCTTCCATGTTTAGTAGTTTTAGGAAAATATGAATGTAAAAATGTTAGGGATGACATTGTCAAAAAATAATACAGAATAATTACCCAAAACTGCTGGAAATGAATTTCAAGTTTGAAAGGACTCATCAAATACCCAAAAGAATACACTATAAAGAATTCACATATCACTATGAAATTTCAGAAGACAAGGAATAAAGAGGACCACCAATGGATTTCAGAAGCCCTTCAGTGCAGAACAACAGATCATAAACAGTGAAACACATCAGAATGATGTCCGGTTTCCCACCTGCTATCCTAGATCTTGAAATGTCTTCAAAGTTTTGGGGGAAATTGCTTTTCCATCTAGGATTCTAATCTGAGTCAAACTATTTATACTAATGTCAAAGTAGTTATTTTCACACAACCAAAAACTTAAAAATTCACTTTCCATGTTACCTTAAAGTTCCCATACAGAAGAAAATAAGTTGAAGTTGCAAAATTCCAGGGATGCTCTAGTCCTGGAGAATTATCACTTCAGTTCATAGCAGAAGAAAGGTGGTCAATATTATCAAAAAGTAGAGCAGTAAATGATATAGGAACCATGTTGACCACAATTCCATGTGAATTAAATACTGATGTTTTACAGATACCATGATATTGTAGATAAAAATATCTGTGGTTGTGGTTGTGTTGTTGTTGTTTTACATTACTGGGGATTGAATCCAGAGCTGCACTCTCATTGAGATATATTACCACTCATTATTTATTTGAGACACATTCTCACTAAGTTGCTGAGGCTGAAGCTGCTGAAACTTGGGATCCTCCTGCCTCAGCCCCTCAAGTCACTGGGATTAGCAGCAAGTGTCACTGCACCTATTCTGTGTATAGAAAATCGTAAAGAGCTTACTAATAAGTAGTTCAGCAAAGTTGTAGGATGCAGAAACACACAAAAATCAACTCTATGTCAGTACACTGGCAACAATCTGAAAAATAAAGAAAACAGCTACATTTACAATAGCATCAAAACACAAAGTATTTAAGAATAATCTTAATCAACAAAGTACAAAATTGTATACTAAAAAACAAAACAAAACATTACTGAACTAGATTAAAGAAGGCCTAAATAAAAGGACTGACATCCCGTGTTCATGAAAAGGCTTAACACGCTTGCCATGGTACTACTCCACAAATCTGTTATTTCCAGATTCAATGAAATCCCTATCAAAATCTCAGTTGCCTTTTTTTTTTGGCAGAAACTAACAAAGTGATATTAAAATTCATATGACATTGCAAAGGACTCAGGACAGTCAAAGCAATTTTGAGAAAGAACAAAGTTGGAAGATCCATACTTTAGATTTCAAAATATACTAGAAAATGACCATAATCAAGATAGGAAGACAGTGTGGTGCTGGCGTAATGGTAGACTTATATCAGTGAAATGCAATAAAAGGTAGAGGACAAGCACCCTCACATTTATGATCAGTTGGTTTTTAATAATTATGCCACAACAATTCAATAGAGAAAGAAAAGTCTTCTCTTCAACAGTGCTGGGACATTGCCTATGCAAAAGAATGAATAACCCCTTCCTCACAACATGCACAGATATCAACCCACAGTGGACCAAAGACCTAAGTCTGAAAACTAAAATTATAAAGCTTGGAAAGAAACATATATCTAAATCTCTGTGGCCTCAGATTAGGCAATAGTTTCTTAGAAATGACATCCAAAACAGAAGCAAGAGAGGAAAGGCAAATTTGATTTTATCAAAGTTAAAATCTTTAATCCCTGAAAGGATACAATCAGCCCACATCAATGAAAATCATATATCTGATTAGACATGGATCTGATTAGAGACATATATTTGGAATATATTTAAAAAACTCTTACAACTCAATAACAAAAAGACAACACAATTTTAAAATGAGCAAAGGATTTGAATAAATATTTTCCTGAGGAAGATTTACAAATGGCCAGTAAGTACTTGAAAAGATTCTCAGGATCAGGTCACTAGGAAAATGTAAATAAAAACAACAATGAAATATAACTTCACACAATAGGGTGCCATAATTGAGAAAATAAAAATAGCAAATATCCATAAGCATGTGAAGATATCAGAACTCTCAAACATTACTGATGGAAGTATAGACTGCTATACTAAATAGTTTACAGTTCCTCAGACGTGAAACATACTTACCATATTGCCCAGATATTCTACTTCAAGATATATATATCCAAGAGAGTCAAAAACATATAACCACACAAAATTTTGTACACAATAACCATGACACAACTATGAATAATGACCAAAAGGTGGAAACAAACCAAATGTTCACCAGTGGTGGATGGATGCACATACAAAATGTGATCATTCAATAATTAAATTAAAACTTACCCATTGAAATGAGTGAAATATTCACAACATACATCAGGATTGATCCTTGAAACCCTTATGCTAAATGAAGGAAGCCAGACAGAATAAACCACAGATTATATAATCCTGTTGATACGTAATGACCACAACAGAAACTTCATAGAGACAAAAATTAGTGATTGCCAGAGGCTTGGAGGTAGTAGGCAAGGAAGAGCAAGTGAATTGTAAGATGTTTCTTTTTGGAGAGATAAAGATGTTCTAAAACAGACACTAAGGATGAACAACTTTGTGAGAATACTTTAAATTAGCAAATTATATAATTTAACAAAGTAAATTTATGGTATGTGGATTATATTTCAAATTTGGTTAAAAATATGATTTATTCAATTCAGGATATGACTACCATCTTTGCTTTAGCAGCAACCCAAAGTTGAAAATCAAAATTTGGGACTTTGTTGGAATTTCTTAAGTAGGCATGGATAAAATACTTTTTAGGATCTGATCTTAATCAAAACAAACACATATGTGGACCTCTGTTTTCAGAATGGGAAAAGCAGAAGGAACTGGCATGAGACAACAGAATGAAAGGTGTTTTATACAATTGGACTGTTTGCTGTATATGGGAGATTAACAGGCAATTATTTGGAAAATACAAAGATCTTTTGTGATAGGATAAGTAAATTAGACTTTTTCATATAGACCAAGTAGTTCTAAGACTAGCATTACTTAAGAATCACTTGAGAAACTTTTGAAAGTATTCCACTTTCTTTAGTATCATCACTTCAAAGTTGCTGGTAATTCTACACATCTCAAAGGTGCAGGGAATCTGTATTTAACATGCCCCCAGGTGATTTTCAAGGTCTAGCCAGATCCCAGAAGTGTCATGTTAAGAGACAAACACACATAAATACAGTTATCTTATACTAGACAAAGATGGCAAAAAAATACACTAGAGAAAAGAGAGCCTCTAACAAATGATGCTGGGAAAACTGGAAATCTCTATGTAGTAGAATGAAATTTAACCTTTCTCAAATCAAAGTGGATCAAAGACCTAGGAATTAGACCAGAAATCTTGCACCTGCTAGAAGAAAATGTAAGCCCAATACTCCAACATATCGACTCAGGAACTGACTTTCTTAACAAGATTCCTAAAGCACAAGAAGTAAAATAAAAAATGAATAAGTGGGAAGGCATCAAATTAAGAAGCTCTTCACAGCAAAGGAAGCAATCAAGAGCATGAAGAAAGAGCTTACAGAATAGGACAAAATCTTTGCCACCTGCACCTAAGATAGAGCATTAATCTCCAGTATATACAAAGAACTCAAAAAAACTTAACACCAAAAAAAAAAAAAAAAAAAAAAAAAAAAAAAAAAAAAAACAAACTCAATCAATAAATGGGCAAAAGGGACTAAACAGATACTTATCAAAAGAAGAAATACAAACAGCCAACAAATATATGAAAAACATCTCTATCAAGAATAAAGTAACAATAAATGTTGGTGAGGCTGTGGGAAAAAGGGTCCACTCATACATTGCTGGTGGGACTGCAAATTGGTGCAACCACAATGGAAAGCAAAAAACTAGGAATCAAAACACTATTTGATCCAGTTATCCCACTCCTTGGTATATATCCAAAGGATTTAAAATCAGTATACTACAATGACCACATCAATGTTTATAGCAGCACAATTCACAATAACTAAGCTATGAAACCAATCTAGATTCCCTTCAACAGATGAATGGATAAAAAAAGAATATATATATATATATATATATATATATATATATACATACACACATATGCACGATGGAATATTACTCAGTCATAAAGAAGAATGACTTTATGACATTTGCCTGTAAATTGATGGAACTGGAGCCTATCATGCTAAGTGAAATAAGCCAATTCCAAACCACAAAGGTTGAATGTTTTCTCTGATACGTGAAAGCTAACCCACAGTAAGGGGGAAGGGTAAAGAATTGACGTTCAGTGAAGTAAACAAAGAGAAATAAAGGGAAGGGAAGGGGGTGGGAAAAAGACAGTGGAATGAATCTGACATAACTTTCCTATGTGCTTATATGAATATATCACAGTGAATCTCTCCATTGTGTACATCCACAAGAAATCAATTTTAAAAAATAACTATGGCTGGATAGCAGAAAGATCAATGGAGGGAAAGGAGTGGGGTCTGGGGAGAGGAAAGGGAAAGGAGAGATACTGGGGTCTCAATTAGAACAAGATATATTTCATGCTTGTATAATTATGTCAAAATGAATCCTCCTGTCATGGATAACTAAGAAGAATAAATTAAAATAAGGAAAGAAATGCTCTGATAAGCAATGGCTCTTATGACAGTCTCAAAAACCTGAGGAAGTTCTGAATTAAGGCACTGGCAATGAAGATGTAAAGGAACAGAAAGATTTAGGGACCCACAAAAACTCATTCCACAAATTCATTCTTTCAACACATTTTTCTTAAGAACCTTCTCTGTAGGAAGCACTGGGTATAAAATGGCAAAATTAATCCTCACAGAGCTGTTAATCTGAAAAAATACAGGATCATGGAAAAGGAAGAATTAAAGTAATATGCTAAGCTTTCTCTCAAGACAGTCTGGGTAAGAGGTGGGTGTTGGCACCATTCATTACAATGGGGAACACTGTGGTAGCTCCAGCGGACCTTGACGTGCCAGACATACACTTCACACACATTCACAGGTATAAACGAGATCCTCTCCATACCATACCTACATCCTCACTGCCCCCACTTTTGGAAATGTGGAAACTGGTGTGGGGAAGGAAGTCCACTGACTCTGGTGCCACAGCCCAGGGCTGGGGGAGTCAAATGGAGCCACATTTGAACCACAAGCCTGGATCTAGAGAGAGCCTATAGTGAAGTCAACACTGCTCAGTCCAAATCTCTTCTTACTGGATTACCCTCCCCCTGACTCTCACCCCATGGTCCTCAATATTTACTGCAGAGCGGACATTACTCACTTGGGGTCTACAGGTGAGTTTTAGTTTTATGTCTTTGAAATGGTGTGCTTCCTAGCATTCTTCTTGTAGAAAGAATCCATAACTCCAGGAAAATGAGTCCATGCTAAGGAAAAATCTAAAAACCTCTTTCAGCACTGATTTATCCCATTTTATCGTATGTACAGTGAAATTTGTAGGGGAAGCTTCCTTTGTTTGAGTTTGGTCATGATACATTAGAGTGGAAGCTCCTCCTTTCCTGCCCTCCTTAGATCTCTTCAGAATACACTGCCAATCCGTCAGAAATCTGCAGAGAGCAGACACTGCATTCAAACTTAAGGTTGCAGCAGGAACCTACAACACAGGAGAAAACATGGATCTATTCCTTCACTGTGTATTAAAGTTTTGCTTATCTCTAACAAAGTATTACAAATTTCTTAACGTGTATAAAAATGATGTTTCTAAGCCCCTTGGCTCACATCTCCCACACCCATTTTCCTCTCCAGGAGAGTGTGTCTGAGCTCAGTTCCCATTCACTTCAAAGAATGCACTTCCTTTGAATGAGCACCACAGGTTGACCAGGCTACATTAATCAGTTCTTGAACATTTCAGTAGTATCTGCTTTACCCAGGAGAGGCATGCTCCTTCTAATAGGAGTCCAGTCTTCCAAAGCCAAGTTCTAATTTCAAAACATTGCCCAGTTAAGTTTAATATTTAAAGAGCATTTCACAGTAGTTATTCAAAAGTCGTATCTAGTATTGCTGCCTATCTTGGGAGCTAGGGAAGAAAAGAAAAGACAGACATTTGGAAGTCAGGTCTGGTATTTAAAACATATTTTTTAAATGCAGTTCATGGGCTACTGGCATTAGAATGACCAAGGATGCTTATTGAGGATTGCAAATATCTGAGCTCCACACAAATGCTCAGAACAAAATTCTCTTTGGAATTGCAATGTTAACAAGCTCTCTGGGTGACCCTTATGCAATCTAAAGGTGGCTTAAACAGCTGGGAATATCTGAAACTAGGTTTTATAGTGGAGTTCTAAAACCAGAGGACTTATATCAGATTGCTATAGGTTGTCCAGCCACATATCTAGTGCCCATTAGCCCCCATACAACCTCGAGGACAGAGGGACAGATGTTGACTGGAGGCTGGAGCTGAAGTTTGGCCTCTACTGCCTCATGGCTTCCAGAGTCCCTGACCAAATCCTTCTTGAAGCAAATGTTGTGTGTTGGACAGCTCCAGATTACACTGTCCCACATGCCTGCCTTCTTTACAATGGATTTAATGGAATAAGTTTTTCCAATCAAGAGGGTCTGCAAGAGTTAACATATTTCAGGAGCATAATGAGAAAAAAAGTTTTCCTGGGCACAGAGATGTGAGAAAGAACTGTTTTTAAATGTCCCTCCATGTACCATTTTACTTTAAGCCATTTAGCCTGGACTGAATTCAAAAAGGAACGTGGGGTAGAGAAATACAGCTCCCCAAACTCAACAGGATGGGTAGTTAGATAACGTGGAAAAGCCCTCTCCTGCATCCCCCCAGCTGCCGAATCTGACTTTGACCTCCTTAGTTCTCCGTTACTTCCTCAAACTCTTCTAACTCGTCTCTTCAGTCCTCTGACTGTCTTGAAAGCTTACCCTCCAGCCCACCCCAGATGGCATCATGTGTGGCTCAACTACAGAACCACCCATAATCCCCACTTTCCTGGCTCATCCCAAAGCACAGTTCCCCACAGTGCCAGCCTTCACACTTGGTTCACCGCCTCCAACGATCAGCAGGTTCTGAGTCTTCTTTGGTTCTCAATCTTCTGCAGCAATTAAGGAGGGAACTCAAGTGCCATTTTGAGTGGAATAGCGCTGATCAGGGCAAGCAACCCGGAGGAGAGTTCTTGCTTCTTTTCCCCTAATTTACTTTGATAGAGCTGCCTCAGAGCTGCATATGTTACAGTCACAATCCTAAGAATAAGCCAAGTTTACTCTAAAAAAAAAAAATAGCTGAATTCCACTGTTTTCACTATGTGGCTGGCACTATGTTAACGACTTTATACACAGAATGCTAGTAAATCCTTTCAAAAATCCAGTGAATTAAACTCCATTATTATCCCCACTGTAGAGATGAGAAAACTGAGGCTTAGTGGGATTGTGTTCCTCAGCTAAGATGACATGTGGATATTAATTGACAAAGCTGAGGTTCAAACTCAGGACTATTTGATTCCATAGTGCATACTCTTAAATAGGATCAGGTTAATTTTATATCAGAGAGTAAGTTTGCCTGTAAATAACAAAACACCTTAGATAAGATGGGCTATTTCAAATATCAAGAAGACTGAGACTACTTATCTCTAGACTTAGTTAAATCTTGAGCTCTCCAGGGTGCTGAGTCATATTCTCCAAGATGTTCTTGCTTTTATCATCAGGATCACATGTTGCCAAACATCATTTCTTCCGATGAAAACATCCAAAGGGAGAAAATAAATGGGGACAGTGTCTCTTCCTATATGAGTCTATTTTAAACAGGAAGCTGACTGCTCTGAGAATTCCCCACAGGTACTCACTTCTAAGTCCTGGGTCAGACCTGGGTCGCTGTCCTTTCCTCCTTTAATCAGTCCTTGGCACAGAAGAATAAAACTGCCCTGTCTTGTTCAGTCCGACTGAGATTCAGTCCATGGAGACTAAGAAGGTCACCAACCCCACCCCAGGTACACTGCAACCCATGCAAACTCTGAAAGAAAAAAGTCTATTAATAGGAAATGAAGGGAATAAATTGTTGTAAAGATTACCAACTCTATCTCCCATACATTTCATCTTCTAATATTATGTTCAACTCTCCTCTCTTTTTCAGATTCTCCTTCACCTGTTGGGATTGTCAAATCTCCTATGCTGTTATGAAATTGCACCATATATTTTATATTATTGTAAGTAAAGAAAGAATTCCATCTATGAATATTTAAGAGGGTTTTAATTGGATAGAAAATGTGTGATTCCAATGAATAATATGATTATTATTCTTAAATAATTATGATGTAGTGCTAAAGAGTCAAATTCAATTTTGATTCATAATATTTTACTCTATTTTACATAATTCTCTTCCAATGTTCTTTATGGATGTTACATATATTTTCCATTTTCTCTTATAAATTTCTTCTTTTCCAAACTCTTCACCATCTACCTGTTTTGTATGAACAATTATTTACAGGTGAGAGAAGCCATAATTATTATTCTCTGTCATTTTCTGAGTTGTTCAAATACTTCCACCAAAGAAAAAAAATGTTACTTTTCTTTTATTTTCCAAATTGGTCAATCATGGTCCTAAAATACAGACTTAGATGAATAATTGGGAGTTTATGGCATTGGGTTGTCCATCATATTGAGACATTCTGATTCCAAATGTTGAATTGAGACCTTCTATATAAAGAGAGCATTTTATTTATATGTAATGTCTTTTGTTTTTCTTTTGCATCACAAATCCCTTTGCAAGTAGACAAGCCTTCTGTCACTCTTCATCTCTTACAGTGCTGGCTCATACACACATGCCTAGTTCTGCAACCACATTTATCTTCTTGCTGCTCCTAAATGGTATTTATTTCATATCTCCAAGTTGTCTTCACTTCACTAATCCCCCTTCTTTTTTTATTTTAAGGCGTAAGTTAGACTCTCCTTTTTAAGAGAATTTACTATAGTTAGAAAACTACCTCTCATTTCAAATCAGTCTTTTCTACCTCAGAATCCATAAAATAATATTTTCAAATTAAAAGTAGTCGAAATAACTTAGCCACCCTCTTCCATTTTTTAAATTAGGAAGCTTGAGCCTGATTGAAGTGAGGCCATTGTTCATAGTCATGTTCCTCTATAATGTTTCAGAGAGTTTTCTGCTCCCCAAAACCAATAAGGAAAGAAATGCAAAAAGGAAGTCAGGGAGCTGGTAGGGGCAATGGTGAAGGAAGAGCAGCAATCTGGAAAGAAGGGTCTGGGAGTTCCAGAAGAAGTGCCGCAGGGGAGAACTTCAACTAAGGATGGATGGAACTGGGTAACATGGGCTCAGTGTTTGCTTGACCTTGACCAAACACTTCCCTCTCACTAACCTGTGGATACTGCACCTCCAAAGAGTACTCAATACTTTGAGCACCACCACCAAAAATTTACCTCTCATAGGAAATTTATTCCTAAATATTTCCCATGAAGTAGCTTCGTTTTCTGCAGAACTCATCTCAAGGAAAATGAAATATGTAGGAGTTTCCATTCCTGAGTCTCTTTAGGTTGCAAGTGACTGAAATGTATATCTCCATTTGGCTCAGATGACCAAAATGATTACCAAGATTCTGGTCCACCATCCCATCTCTACTTCTTTCTGCAAACCAGCTTCATTATCTCATATTTATGATGCACTTGGTAAGAAACCTCGCAGCTTTTGCATCAGAGACAATAGGGACCCCTACTTTCTGTACTTGCAACTTTTCAAATCCCCATGTCCATTGTGAATCATGGGTTTTCTGTGCCTGACCAGAAAAAAGTAATCCAAGAGAAGAGGAGGATCTGGGGTCTGCAGGAGCTCAGCTGCTGCCATTCTTCCTGGAGGGAAGCAGAGAACTTCTCAGTAGGTGGGAAGAGTGGATGGATGCTGAGCTAATAAAGCAGTAGTTGTGCACTACAGGTTAGGGTTTAGAAGATAAAAAAAAAAAAAGGGGTCCTATTTAGTAATCTTTTCTTTTTTATCCACAGCATTTCCAGGCTTTAAAAACATGTAAGAAGCCACACACATTCACACAGATAACTAATCTGATATAAGTAACCAAATATAACAAGTGGAAAACTGAAACAATAAAGTCAGTTAATTCTAAGAATCCTTTTTTTTTTTCATTTCAGCCTGCTTTAAATACATATGTGACATTTAGTACAAAAGAAACTTCGATTGCCTATCGGATGCCAAGAGTAAACTAAATAAATATATGTAGCTATACCTGGATTAATTGTTTTGGTTAGTTGCATTTATCATAACTTTTTAGGATTCTGAATGTGTATACACACTCAAAAATTTACAACTGTAAAATTTAAAATGATTTGCAAGTAATAGAAAGCCCTTGCTAGTTACCTAAGCAAAAAGAATTTTTTTTATGATAAATAGTAATAAGTCCTAGAGGGCATGGCAGCTCCAGCTTTGAGTGATTTGAATTTTTCCTGACTGGATTGTACAGATTGTTATAGAAATAAACTCTCCTCCCTCTGCCACACCCATGCCAGTTTTATCTTTGCCATTTGTTTAATGGGTTTACTTATAGATCTAAAATTTTGCATATTTTTATACTGAAAAATGAAAGAGAAAGATCTTTTAGTAATAGATTATATGTGATTGGTTAAAATTCTTATGAACTTAAAATAGTATTAAATAGGGCTGGTTTAAGCAGAAAGAAATTATTAAAGAATAGCAAGTAACCTACAGAACTTCTAGCAAGGATACAGAGACATATTTGTATCACATGCAGTCCAAAAGAAAGGCTGCTCTATTCCAGCTGAAAATTCACCAGTGTCAGTACGCAACTGAACAGTTGGAACACTGAGGCTTGAGACTTGAGCCTCTATCAGAGCCACCCCAGCAGAGCCGATGTCTCACCTCTGCATTCAAGAGAAGCTGACCTCACCATACTAAGCTGTGTCTCACCTTTGCTAACCTCCTCCTGTCATCATGTCAGCCTGGGAGCGGACCTGGGCCACCTCTGTGCCCCAAGATTCAAGAGAGCCTGGGGAATATAATTTCTACCTTTCCAGTATCAAAAGGGTGCTGAGGCATGCTAAAACAAAGTTAGAATAGACCTTGAGCCAAGAATAGATGAGACCTTGATCCATCCCACAGCATCTGCTTCACATTCTGCATACTTTGTTGGTAATTTTCTTTTTTCACTTCATAATGTTTTTTTCTCAATCAGTACACATTAGATTTATGTGGTGGTTAATTTTGTGTGTTAACTTGACTAGACTATAGTGCATACTAGTTACTTACTCAAACAGTAAACTCAAAACTCCCACCTCGTTATTTACCTTGCTGTGAAAGTATTTTTCAGATGTGGTTAACATCTTCAATCAATTGACTTCAAGGCAATCACCCCCAAAAATATGGGTGGTAACTCACCCAATCAGTTGAAGTTCTTACTCACAATCAAAACGACAAATACCCATCATAATGAGTAATCCCCCCAATATTAGTTGCATAACAGAACAAATGTTTATTTTTTCGTCATGTAAATCTGACATGGTTCTGGCTGCCCTCCTCTGGGACACTTGGCTTCCTAGGACACAGACCAGGTGAAGAGGGATGGGAGGAGGAACATTTCTCTGAAATGCCTTCACACATCCTTTTACTTTACATTTATATTGACATGACCCCCAAGTCAACGACAGGAGAATTGGAGAAGTGGAGAAGAGAATTTGGATATTGAAAAGCACCACCGTGTTCTTCCATACAAATCTTCTGCTACGGGAAAGACATTTAACGAAACTGTGCTAACTGCAGGTATCTATTTAGAAGTTTCTAGGAAGGAAAAGAGAGAGGAAGGGAAGGAAGCCGGGAGGGAGAAGGACGAAGAGAAGGTTGGAAAGTAGGATATTTTTCATAGTCTAATGATTTTATTGCTCTAGGATATATTCCTAAATGGAATGATGGGACAACCTCTATTCACATTTTAAACTTAATCCATACTTGAAAAGTAATTCTGGAAATGTGTAGCACTTTCACTTCTACCAATAGTAGGAAAGTATTTGATCCTGCATGTCCTTGCCATTACAGGATGTCACTAACATTTTAAAATTTTTCCCATTTTGATGGTGATATTTTTAGCTTATAAATTTTTCTATTAGTTAAGTTTAGCATTTCTTCATATATTTATTGTTTCTATTTCTCCTTTTGGAATCACTTGTATATACCCTGTGCCCATTTCTCTTTTTTTATGTTATGACTTTTTTCTTATTTTTAGGGAATATCTTTTTATTTATTTTGTAGGAATTGGCCTGATGCTTATTGTTTTATTACAGATATATTCTTGCTATCATGTTTTTGTTTTGTTTATGTTACCTTTTTCAACTGAAGAGTATTTTTTGTACTCAAATTTGGTACATTTTTCCTTTATGATACTTCTTATCTTATTTAGGAAATGAGATTAAAGCCAGAAGTTATTTAAAATGTCACCTATAGTTTCTCCAAAACATTCTGTTTTTCTCCTTGGATTTTTCATTAGTCTGGAATTTAGTTTTTGTAGGTCTTAGTTCAATATTAGACTTTATGTTCTTCCAAATCAATGGTCAAATAGTCAAAAGTGTTTATCAAAATAAACTATTTTCCTCTATGTAATGAAATAGAATCTCTCCTTTATCTTTTCTTTTTGTTTGTTTGTTTGGTACTGGGAATGGAATCCACTGGGTCCTTAACCACTGAGCCACACTCCAGTCCTTTTTATTTTTTTTTATTTTGAAACAGGATCTCACTGAGTTGCTTGGGGCCTTGCTAAATTACTAAGGCTGACCTCCAAATTGCAAGCTTCCTGCGTCACCTCCTGAGTAGCTGGGATTATAGGTGTAAGCCACCACATCTACCTGTTTATTCCTCATTTGAAGCAGTACATTCATTGGGAAGAACAAGTCCCCCTTTATAGCATCTACTTTTCAATATCTCCTTATTGACTTATTCATGATTCTTTACTCTGGTGCTAGATGTCCACATTTGTCTCTCCAGCTCCTTTGGCCTCCCTTTACCACTCTGTTCTCTATGTTGGAAGGCTGATGTCTGTGGCCAGTTTCATCCTGAATCTCTTCCTTCATTTTTCCACTGAAAGTCACCTCCAGGAGACTAAAGGACAGATGTGGTATGTGTTCCCTCAGCTCCTCCCCAGTGGAACTCCTGATCTTTCCTGGCTCCCTTCCTACAGGCCATGCTCTGTCTTTGGATGGTCCTTTTCAACATCTAGAGTTGGAACTCTCTGGTCCACACCTCCTCTCTCTTTGCCTTGAGACCAAGAGATGATAACGTGAGTCCTAGTGGGCTTCACCGTCCATCATGGGTCCCTCTTTTTTGTGGGTCATCCATTCATTACATTTTCCTCTCTTGCTCCCATTTAACATGCCATCTGCCTTTTGCCAGGAAATTAATGATATGCAAGGAACTGAACTCAAGAGATACCACCTGGGTTTCTACTTGAACAATGTTAATTGCACATAATGATTTGGGAAGGTATTTGTATATTCATTTGTCTGTCTGTTTGTTTGTTTGCTTGCTTGTGTGGTTGGTTGGTTGGTTTGTCTTTTGCATCAGGGATTGAAGCAATAGATATTTATCCACTCTATGTTTAATAGCAAATCTTCCTCTCAGCAGCATGATCACTCTTCCTTTCCTCCCTCAGTGAATATTTTCTTTAAACAGGTCTTTTTGCATCCTAGTTGGTTGATTCCTAGGGAGTTTTTGGTTAATGTGACTATTGCTATTAGAGACGTTTGATTTCCATTCTAACATGGTTCTGTTACTATAAAGAACATAGTGGAATTGTAGATTTATCATATATTCAGTTAACTTCCTGTACTCTCTTGTTTTCTAGAGAAGAAATTTTTATCTTAGAGAATTTTCTAGGTATACAATGAAATCATACAAATCCTGGTAATTGTAATCCCTGTCTTAAAAAACTGATGCCATATTTTTTGTTCTCTAGCTGTGGTTTAGATCTGGAAATGCAAATTAAAATTGAAAATAGTAATTTGTATGAAACATGCCTCTCCAGTGTTTAATTTTAGTATTCATTAGTCCTTAGGATTTATTTTGTTTTTATCTCCTGGAAAACAAAATTCACTATTTTTATTCCCAGTTTATTCTTTTACATAAAATCATCTATTGTAATTAAAATATTTTTCAGAGTCTATTGATAAGGAGAATTGACTTACTACCAATAATTTGAAAAAATAATGTTTCTTTATTTGCCATTCTATCCATTCATATTAACAGTTCTATGAAAATCTATATTTCTCTGCTATCTAATTAAAATTAATAGCATTTTGACCATTCTGCACAACAGGATCTTAAAAAATATTTCAATCTCCCACTTCCTCATACCACTTTAAAATCCTAGATTTTTTTAACTATTTTAGAAATAAAATTCCATATCATTTTTTCATCTTCCTTTTGTCTCTTTTTAGTATAGTGATTTAAAATGATATTATCATTTGCAATCACTTCATTATGTTACCTACAATATTTTATTAGACTGATTATTCACTGCTATTTGTTAGATTATTTTTCTTCTCTTGTCTTTTAAATCTCTATTTAAATTTACTATTTTTTAATGTAGGGAATCTATCCATAAGCAATTTCAAATGGAAATATAGGTAGAATCATTTGAATTCCTACATAGTCAGAAAAATTCCCTCTTTCTTCACCAAATGACCAATAACATTTCAAAGGCTAGGATTTTTATACCAGATTATATTCTCTCCTAAGTTTATAAACATTATTCCATAACTTCTAGTGTGACCTTAAAAAGTTGATTTATCCCTTTTCCATTTTATGTGACATTTTCTGTCTGAAAATGTGTATCTTTTTCCTCTAACCACAGAGGCCAGAAATTTCACAAAGAAACATCTAGATGTGCTTCTTTTCAACAGTGCTTCCTGGCATTTGTGAGTCCTTTTGATCTTTTTTTCAAATCAAGGAGCTGAAGATCGTTGCTTTGATTATTGATTTCGCCTCCATCTGCTCCTTTTTCTCTTTCTGGAATGTGGGTTATTTACATATCATTTCTCCTAGGAGTGTCCTCTGTGCTCTTATATCTTTCCACCGTAATTTACATTTCTTAGTTTTTATCTTTCTCCCATTTAACCTTCTGATCACAAACTCAGTTTTTAGCAGTATTGATTCTACTCTACACCGTCAATGGTTCAGCCTCCTCAGTGGGAGCCACCTGCTCTTACATTTCGGCTTTGTCCCTTCACTGAGTTTTCCTAATGGAGTCTTGTTGAGCTTTCTTTACTGAGGTCTCCTCAGCCTATGCTTCCTCCTCAGCTCTCCTGCAGCAGTGGTGATAAGGCTGTTTCCAACAAAAGGTGGGACTGCCCGGACAGAATCATACCCTTTCAACCGAGGTTTAGCCAGGAGGCCACTCCAGTGTGGAGAACCACCCTCTCTCAGCAAAGTGGAAAGGGATAATTCCACCCTTCTGGGTCCTCTCCCCTCAGACAACTGGTATCAGCAAGAAAAGTTTATGTCTTCTAGAGATGAACATTGCAAGAAGAGAGGTTAGCGGTGCTGCCTGGAAAGCTGAGGCGTGTCACATGGGTTAGCCATGAATCAAGAACTGTCAACCTGGACTTTTCCAAAAAAGCAGAGCCACATTGAAATGAATGGGTCCCCAATCATCTCAGCATTAAAGACAGTGCTGCTCTGAGCTTGCATCTTCCCCTCAGTGAACCTGAGGCCTTATCTGGAATATGTAATATTTCATTTAAATGTTTCCTTTTTAGAATAGCATTTTAGGATCCCAATAGAATGAAGATCATTAGAGTACCTGCCCAGACCATTTTCACATATCAATATTAATCTTTATTGTGTTTGGGAGAATTTATTTCCCACAAATGTTATTCTTCTATACAAAGTTCAAACATTTAAGAAATCCCACCAAGTGAGGTGGTGCATGCCTATAATCGAAGCAGCTTGAGAGGCTGAGGCAGGATGATCACTAGTTCAAAACCAGCCTGAGCAACTCAGCAAGACCCTGTCTCTAAATATAAATTTAAAAAGGGCTGGGGATGTGGCTCACTGGTTAAGCATCACTGGGTTCAATCCCTGCTACCAAGTAAAAAAGAAAAAAGAAAAAAAAAAAGGAAGAAAGGAAGGAAGGAAGGAAGGAAGGGAGGAAGGAAGGAAGGGAGGGAGGGAGGGAGGGAGGGAGGGAGGGAAGAAAGACCTAGTATACTAATAGAATATTACTGTAATCTCACATTCTCCTTCCATTTCACCCACCCGAGCCTCAAACAATCATGAATAATTTGGGATGTTTTTTTTTTTCCTCATGTTCTCTTTCTATGCACGGACTTATAGGAAAAGCACAAATTTTATAGTCAAAATTTTACATTTAAAAATGGAAAAAATGAATTATCTTCATTTTCTAATCGACTTATACGATTTCTAATTGATTTATACATGGCTCTGAAGCCATAGCCCATCTATCATAAACATTTTTACTCTGATCAATTTTAGGATTACTCCAATGCAATGCACTCAATTTTCTGATGGACTTAGGTTTATGATTTGGTCATATGTTAGCTTAATGCCTATTCTAAGGTTTTTCCTCTATCTCTACTTATTCTCTAATTTGAATTATGATGGGTTTGTATGACTTCTGTTCATTGGAGTTAGTAAAAAAGAAGAGACCATTGTTTAGATGTAGGCCATTGTTAAGAGGATTGCAGATGCACCCACCTCCCATCTGTCCCCACCCTTCCTAGAGCTGCCTCAGCTTTCAGCCCAGACAGTGTTCCCTGCACAGGGTTTCCTGGAGACTTCCACCACATGCGTGACTATGCCTGACATGGACTGTCTGCTCTTCACTGTTACTTTGGGATCTTCCCTCAGTCTCTGTGTCTGCAAATTCTTGGCTGGCTTCCTGACTTTTACCTTCCCCTGCTTCCATGGTCTGCCCAGAAACAATTTGACTCTCTACTCCTTTTGGAAGCCACAAGAAATGTCCTCCTATTTCCTTCTTCTATCTCCACATGCCATACAGCCATTATTTCTGTTTTTTCATGCTTATGGTTCTCGAGTACTTCAGTTAGCTTCCTACTTGAAGAATTATACAGATTTCTTTACTCTTAGATCTTCTCAAAACAAGGGGAAATCTGGTTTTCCTCTCTCACCATTGTGTGTGTTTGTGTGTGTGTGTGTGGGTGTGTGTGAGAGAGAGAGAGAGAGAGAGAGAGAGAGAGAGAGAGAGAGAGAGAGAGAGAGAGAGAAAGGGAAGCAGAAGGCACAGAAAAGAAATCTCCTTAAATACCCCATTTTTTTTTCAATCTTCCCTCCTTTCCCTGACAAACTCAAGCCACCCTCTTTTCAAGCTTTACAAATGTCTGTTCTTTCACACTAGCAAAGAACAAAACTAGCTGTTGTCATAACAAATTATTGGCATCAAAGTATTAGCATACCACAAATTAAAACCTTACCCAGCAATAAACCACATTAGTGTTCATTGTTGCACTACCAGATGGGCTGAGACTCTTGTGTATATTCAGTTTTTCCTTCACCAATACTGAAAAACTGTTCACTGTTTATCTAAGACTCAGATTTACCTGAACATCCTATATTTTATCTGGAATCTCTGCAACTATCATTTTGAAAGGGCAAGAAGCCTCTTCACCAGTCTTCCTTCTCAATAATCACTAGCCCTAAGGATAAACATTCCCCAAAGCCAAGCTCTCTACCATGTGCTCCTATCCTCCACAGGATTCTGGTTTGGTAATTTAGCATTAGTTGATTTGTTTTCAGTACCTTCAAAGATATTTTAAGTATATCTATTATTTAGTTGAGCGCAGAGAGAGTTGACATTAATTCCCACTGAATCAGGAAACCAAAGTATCCTTGTTTGTTTATGGACCTGTCTCATACTGTGGCCTACAAATTGTCAAAGGGTTGCTACCCAGGTGATCTCAGGAGTCTTATTTTTTATCAAAATTACCATCCTAGGAGCAAAATAGGATTTCAGGCACCATTCCAGGACCAGTTGGTTCCGAAGCCTTTTGATTGAAGGAGGTTACCTCCAAGGAGCTTTCTGTATGGCAGCCATTCTCAGAGATAAGTCACCTCTGGATGACTCCCAGCTCCCTAAGTGAAACTTTGATTCCCCAGAATTATCAACAAAGCCTCCTCTCTCTTCCCATAACGTTCCACTAACAGTGAGAACTTGGGGACTCCTCCAGTTTCTGGTAAAGCCTGAATTTTTCCAGTAGTTCTTTGGCCTGCTCTTGCCAGACCTAGACTCCAGGCTGTGCTCCACACGTACACAAATGACTCCATCCAGAGTCCTGTTGATATATGACACAGTTCTGGTGGGTAACCTCCTGCTGTATCCTATATCCTTCAAGTTAGGCCTTCAGTCACGGAACAAAGGACCACGTTCTTCCGAAACCATGGTCAACTTCCTGGGTGGCACTCAGTAAGTTCTATCTAACCTCTAGATTGGTAACACTTCCAGGGTATGTCTGAACCACACCTTATTTACAATAAGATCGTACTATGCACAGTATTTGTTATTTGATTTAATATCTTTGCAAAATCTTATGTAAGTACGTATAAGCTCATCTTATTCCTTTTTAATACAGAGTGATCCATTGGCTTGATACGCCATAGTTTATTTGGCATTATTTTAAAACACAAAATTAACAAAGTTTTTCTTATAGTCTTTTGGAAAATAGTCTTGCTACGTATATTTAATTTAACAGAATAATGTAACTGAGAAAAATGTCATTTTTTTAGTTCTTCAAATTAACCTCTGGGCATATTTAGGCAATGCCAGTCCAAAGGTCATTTCACCAGTCTTCATCTTGAATCATTTCCTGGTCATCCTGCAAACCTGCCCAGTTTATGTAGGTCTGGAGGCTTGAGGAGCGTTCCTTAATCCCTGTCCCTAGTTAGCCCCCAGCACATTCCCAGGGACAGCAATGCTAAGATGTTATCATCCGATTTAAGCTTGCTTTTCCAGATCTTTACCACATATCATCATACTGCCCTGCTTTCCGCTGGGAAATTAGAAATCTGTGAGCAGGGTTCTCCTCCCCTTACTTGACCATACCCTCTGACTGACCAAAACATCCTCCCCCTTTCTGCTAGTGTGTTTCTTTACTCTCCTACCTGACTCCATGAGATGGTTAGATGCCAGGTGATGATCCCAGAGCTATGCATCAAGTACCCGGGAAACTAAAACACATGTAAGTTTAGCATGTAAGTTTAACATGTGTGACTGACCTAGAAGATCCATGAATAGGAGGAAACTGCACATGGAAAGGAAAAAGGAGGAAAGATATAAAATCCATCAACAACACCACACTTGATACTGAGCTTCATTATATTGCAGATTGAAATGAAGTCACACAATGACATGATGAATAAACTTTCAAATTCTCAATGCCTATTCCGACTTATCATAAAATTCCTGACCAGGTTGTGTATTATCTGTGATTTTATAGAACTGAGGCAATAGCAGAGCTTTCCAAATAGCAGGAAAATCCAAAATCTTGGTCCTTGTTAAGACTAAGTTATAGATTAATATGTATAGATTTTATATTCTTTGGGATAAAATTTATTTTGTGACATTTAAGAAAATAAGCAATAGATAGAAAGGAAAATATAGAATCATAAACTTGGAGGAATGAGATTCTTATTTCCAAACACATCATTTCCAAATACATCAAAGTACATTTTTTTTTTTACCAAGAGTATCAGTTTTGTTTATTAGAAATCAGTTTTTTGACCTGATAACAATTCTTTCACATTTTCTTCTGGCCATTACTGACTCACTAAGAACCACCAATGGTCATTATTATGCTATTAGAGAAAAATTACCATTTTAATAATCATTTGTTTCAATGTATTAAAAGCTATTTTCCTTTTTGAACAAGGACATATATGATGTTGACTATTTTTTAAAGTATTGTGATTATCTGAATAAAGCGCATGTAAACATTTTGAAAATTTTAGCTAAATATTCCAAGGTCCTAAGTGTTTGTGAACACACAGACTGTATTCAGTCTTTAAATATTAAAGGACTGGATTCCACTAAAGCATCAGTTACTTGATGACAACAAAGTTCTATTTGAACAGGTAACATTATGAATTATAAATGATTTGAGCAAGGTTGTTTTTATGAAAGTTTTAACTTTATCTAGTGACCATGTAGGAAAAAAAAAAAAAAAGCACTTGTTCACACTTTTGACTATTCCTGGGAAATCTCTTAGGGAGTCTACATGAGGAGTCACTTGAACTTAGTAACCAAGATAAGTGCTTTGAAGTTAGACAAACCTGGATTCTAATTCCAAATTGGTCACTTGCACCCTGTATGCCCTTCTGCAGATTACCTAAGTTACTTTAATTCTCTGAACTTCAGTTTTATACACATAAACAAGGATGAGAATACTGACTTCATGACATTGGTATCAGGAAGTTGAAATGAGTTCATGCTCACCATGTAGCTTAGCACATAATTCCCTCAGTAAATTCAAACATTATGATTAGTATTGCTATCAATAATTATTTAGAACTAGCATCCTTCACATATGCTTTCTTTACATGTTATTCACTCTATTTTTACAATTTTTTTAGATTAAAGTCAGCATTTGTTATAGAAATGACATGAATGCTTTTTTCCACTTTTATGACTGGATTTGAAACTTCTTCACAGAAATAATGAGAAGATCATATTTTAAACTTGCAAAATACACTAAAACTTGCTTCATTTACTAAATGAGAAAATGCATATGAGCCCAATTTCCCTGAGATGATGGATAACTTTATTTTGTTTGGTTATAAAAAGAAGGCACAATTCAGAAAAAGGGTGCCTGCAACAACCCAGAAGTTAGCAGCAGAAGGTATGATGAGGTAGACAGAGAACAGAACCCCCTCAGAGTAGCACAAGCCAGGGCCATGCTCAGGAAACATACATTCAGAGGCAATTACGTTTCCTCTAATTTTGTTTTACCTTTTCAGGCGGCCATCCCTGGAAGTATAAAAGAGCTAATAAGGCTTTCTAAATCTCTGGTGCTGGTAAGTAGTCAAATATTTAGAGGCCAAGGGTCTTTAATCACCTAAGTGCTTTTCTATGAATACTGATGTGACAAAGGTTCATATTTAATTGATTCCAAAGTGACTTTATGCTAAGTAACAGGCTCGTGAAAGAATTGGAGAACCTGACTACTCCCAATTAAAAAGTATCCATCTTCTTCTATGTCAGAGTTGATACCAGACATGTCAGAGCAAGTCACCAGTTCACCAAGACTCCGTGGACAGAAGTAGTAAATGCAAAAGTGTCTGTGTGGACTTCTGCAGCTGCAGAAGGAGAGATAAAGGAGAAAGGGGGACTTCAATTGTTTTAAGAATTCTTATAAATCTGAGTGAATATCCTTTGAAAGGCTCTACAGTGACAGGAAATAAATGTGATTAAAATATAACGTTTTGAGAATCATGTACGAAAGCACCAGAGTAACCTAAGTTTATCAAATATCGGTGCTGGAAATAAATGTTTTGTTGCAGCAATAATGAATCTCAACAAGGAATGTGTAGATCTCCAGTCTTGCTAAAGGGCACATATATATTTCAGCTATTCATAAATATTTCTTCTGCTATTACCACTTTTTATTATTGCAAGAGCTAATGTAAATCTAAGAAGCTCAATGAGCATTAATGTATAAAATTACCATCCTCTCATATCGACTTATCACTGCCATCATTATTCTAACTAGAAGCATGCTAGAATGGTTTGAAAGGCAAAAGAGAGTAATCAGTGATTTAAATCACTGGTCTTATTACCTATTAACAGAAACCACCAAGAGAAGTTGATTTTTAGGAGACGGAGCAGCTGGAAAGAAAGATAAGGTGAGAGAACTTCTGTTGAATGCCTATTTCACGGAGGCCTCCTGTGCAGTTTAATGAGAAGAAGGTTGCAATCTGTAAAGATGTTCCAATTCCACTTTCATAATGGTGGAAAAAGAGCATTTATGATGTCGTTTCTACAGCAAACACTACATCTATGATAAAGAGTAAATTCAGTCAGACTGCCAAGTAATGTATCACATAGGTGATACATTACTGTTATGCTAGGGAAATTTAAATCTAAATTATCTTTAATCTCATACCCATGCCATCAAACTATTTCTTTGATAATTATAATAAATAAAGGCTACCCTCCCACCATCTCACACACACATGAGAAAAACACACAGCTAGGCACAGTGGCACAAGCCTATAATCCCAGAATGTAGGAGGCTGAGGCAGGAAGATCTCAAGTTAAGGCCAGCCTCAGTAACTTAGTGAGGACCTAAGCAACTTAGCAAGACCCTGTATAAAAAAAAAAAAAAAAAAAAAAAAAAAAGGCCGGGGCTGTGGGGATGCAGGAGATATGGGGATGTGGGGGATATAAGGATACAGGGGATGTGGCTCAGGGGCTAATTGCCCCTGGGTGCAATTCCCAGTACCAAAATCAAAAACAAAAAATAAAACAACAACAACAACAAAAACACAGACATAAGAATACATACAAACTCTCTAGAAGCATACAACTATAGCTAAAATTTTGTTTTTCTATTTACAGATGACTACGATAGCTTTTGAAATGTATTCTTTAAAAAAGAGAGTTGTTCAAATCACAGAAAGAGCAATCATATTTTTGAGGATTGATGGCAAGTAGGAAGTAGTTTCTCTCTTTAGTCTTCCTAAATTTTTTAACTCTAAAGGAAAAAATATGGAAGTAACGGTTTGGTTAGTTTAAACTAAAAAAAGATAATAATAATCTTTTTGTTGTTGTTGTTGTTGTTAAGAAAGATGTTTTTACTTCCTTATTTCAATATGTAAGTTTCATAGAAATGAACCAAACAATAATTTTAACATTATAAAGGATACTAAAGTTCTCAATTCTAAAAAATCTCAAACTTACTGAGGAAATTAAAAATCAAATAATTGAGGAACAACAGAAACCAAAATGTTGTGGCACCAAAATAATTGCAGATGTCTCATAATTTAAAAAGGGAGAGCTTACTATGAAAATTGAATATGAAGTCTTTAAGGAGAAGACTCTGTTCCTTAAAAGAAAGTTAGGACAAGAAGATCAGAAAGACAATTTTGATGGTATGATTCTTCCCTTCGAAATTACCATTTTTGTTGTATATTTTCTACTTTTCCATAAAACTTATATTCTTAATATAATAGCCAACTAGAAACAATATACCTTTGACATTTGAAAGAGCTATACCAGGAGAACTTCATAAACTTCAGTTCAAAAATGCTGTATTAGCACACAACTTCACCATAAAATAAAGGAAAATTGATTAAATATTTTAAGTTGCCCTTTCTGGTCCTTAATAAGTTTTACTATATGGAGGAACACTGCAAGGGTGGGGGGGTCAACCCTTGAAACTCTTTCTAGCTCAGAGAATGGGACACACATTCATGTAATGATCCCAGGAAAATCACAAATGGCAGACTTTGGGGTCATTCAACAGTTCAGAAAAAAAAAAGGTCTCTCTAAGTCCTGAGGGCTTGCTATGTAGTCCACAGAAAAAAGATGTGCACATCTGAATCATGTCTACAGTGTCTTAAAAAGACAAATGCTATGGTCCTTCTTGGACATGCTAAGGAAAAGAGCATATACTTTTTTCAGAGTCTGATGTCTTCCTGAACATTTCAGTCTTTAAGAATTGTTTTGAGTATATTCTGATCCAAACATTGTAAAAAATATACAGTATTTTAGGGAGATAACACAGCTTTATATTTCCATTTGTTCATCATCTATAATCACATAGTGAGCAAAACCTGCTCACAGAAGAGCATTTCAAAGAATAAGGTAATCTGGGGGAAATTGTTAAGTTTATTCTTTAAGCTATCCTCTTTTAAGGAACTAAATTGTTGCTTCTTATATAATATTATAGAAGTTGACCTGTTAAATCCCAGCTCTTGCCAATCTTAATGACACTCATTTTCCTTCTATGTATATCCATAAAAAAGTGATTTGTAGAAAATATGCTGCTTATTCTCTGAAAAAAGAAAATCTCTTTCATTGGAAATATTAGTGCATAAGATTTCTCAAAAGAACTACAAAATTTTGCTCAAAAACAGACAAGCATTTTCTTGAAAGAGAATTTTGAATATTTACATATGTCAATTCTTCAAAAACTGCTGGGTAGAGTTAATGAAAATTCAGAAACAAATATCTCATGACCATTTGTCAGTAAATTGATGTATTGATTTTCCTATCACTACTGTCACAAATTACCACATACCTTATGGATTAAAAGAATGCACATTTATTTTCATATAATTCTGGCTGTAGAAATCCAAATCCAGTTTCAGTGGGCAGAAATCAAGATGGTGGCAGGGCTGTGCTCGCTGGGAAAGCCATAGGGAAAAATCCTTTTTCTTACTTTTTCCAGTTTCCAGAGCTGCATTTATTGGGATCTTTGGTGCATGCCTCTGGCTCCAATTTCAAGACCAGCAGCAGCCTCTTCCAATTTCTCTCTCCTCCATCCTCATATGGCTTTCTTCTTTGTCATCAAATAGCACTGTTTCCTTCTTTCTAAGAACTCTTTTTATTAGGTCTAGAACCCTTCTAAATAACCCAGGATAGCTTCCCCAAACCCAAACCCCTAAATGTAATTACTTCTGCAAAGACTCTTTTGCCATACTAAACAGCATTCACTGGCTACTGAGATAGAATCCTGGATGTTTTTGAGGGTCATTATTTATAACCACTACACTTGAAAGGATAGTTTTTTTTTTTTTTAAATCTGGAAGTATAAACAAGTAATAATGATGAAAAAAATTAAAGGAGAGTGGGAATTGATTTAGTAGATACTAATATATAATTTAAACCTGCAGCAATTGTGTGGATTGCAGCTATCCTCCATAGATACATGAGAGTAGAATGTGTGATAAAGAGAACAAACCAAGAGGCAGAAAAGAGAGTACTCAGAAATAGTTACTTTCTTTGACAGTAACAAAAAATGCTTCTAGCCATTCTTTTATTCTGCTTCTCTGAAACATTATTCATTAACACATAATTTAGAAATTGTACATTCAAAATTTTTTTTTAAAAAATGGGTGAGTACTAGTCTTCACAAGGTCAATTAATAGAATTATATTCACTACCATCTCTATATCTCACTTTTCTCATGGCTAAAGTGAGGTAAATCATACACTCCCCCTTATTTTACAAACAACTAACAATAGTATATGCAATCATCCTTCGTATACACAGGACACTGTTTTAAAAAAAGCAGACTTAGCATCTGGTCACTATATGAGAACACTCCCAGATGAAGCAACATGCCTGAAACAATATAAAAATGAAGAAAGAAGTTCACAGTAATAACACTAAAGGCTTGCTTCAAATCACAAAGCTCCATAAAATCAATTGCACCGTTTCTGTTATTACCACATTATATGATCATAATGAAGATAATAAATACCTGGCATTTACAGAGTTTCTTTCATCTAAATATTCCTATAGAGCTCAATCGACTTTATGTGTGAATTGGTTATGAGCTCTATATGGGTGAGACAAAGCAGGAAGAATAAATCACACTAAGAATAATTCAAGTTCTCTCTTCTTTCCACCCACTTCCTTTTATCCAAGTTTACTAATTGGTGTAAGAATGAGAGCCAAATGGTTTTTCAAAAATGAAAATATAAAATAATTCTAAGAAGCCCTTATCTTAACTCTCTAACAAAAGAACTTGGAAAACAGAATAATTTGATATCTTAGTTATCATCACTTGCATTTCAATGATTAGGACCCTTGGAGAAGAAGGGTCGGCTTTATAAGCCATCTGAGTGTAAGAGAATAGGCAGGAACTTTGTACCTGGCAGCCACAGCAATGCTGGTGTGCACGTGTCTTCTGGTACTTTTCCACACAATGAGAACCAGATGTCTGTGCTCCCCCTCCTTTATAGTTTCATTTTTCAAAGCACAGAGTCCAATTTTCACTTCTTAATCTCAATAAAATAGTACATAAACCCTAATAGTGGTCAATAACTGTTTAACTATGCTAGCAATTATCCAATATGCTGGGGGTTGTGCTGCCCAATGTGACAACCACAGGCCACATGTGGGCACTGATTTTATTTCATTTTAATAATAAATTTACACTTAAGAACTGATACTCAGCTCCATATTGAAAAACTTTCAATGATGTTTTCAATAACTCTAAGTGAACCCACTTTTTTGATCAGAATTTATTAAAAAAATCAAAATAAAAAAAACCTTGCAGGTGCAAGTATTTCTGATTAAAAATTTAGCACCCCGGTTGAGATGTGCCAGAAGTAAAACAGAGCACTCAATATTTGAAAGAATTATTAAGAACAGAATTGGAAAGTATCATATTAATGATTTTAGGTGGATTATAAGCTGAAATGATATGATAATGTTTTAGATAGACAAAATGAATTACTACTCATAACCTATATTATTATTCATAACCTATCTAAAATGAGTTTAACTTATTTTAATGTGGCTACTAGAAAATTCGTATATTATTTCCGTGGCCCATATCAGACGTGAAGGCTGTCTCGGGGGTTGAATTTCAGTTTCCACCCAAACGCATTTCCTCTTGATGGCAGGTATCACTGGGGTCTCTCAGGGAGCTCTTCACCCAGTTCAAGAACACAACATAATGTAATGATGACCTGATAACTGGATGCAGTCACTCTGTCCTTTCATGGTTGGTCCACATCTGGCCACAGCTGAGCCCATCCTTCAGCATCCTTTATCCTCTCAGTCTCTTGATCCTTTCCTGGCCTCCATCATCCTCAGCTGCCCTCACCGGCATTGTCCGTTCCTGGCTCACAAATCCTATTAACCCACTTTCAGGTATGCCATTGAGCTCCTTATGGAAACTGTGGAAAGCCTGTTCCAACTCCTCCCAAGTCCCCAGATCTATACTCACATCACCATTTTGAGAGAAATTCCGAACTAATGGATCTCTGCATCATTCCTTCACTGCACTTGTTCTTTCCATTTGTTTTCCTCATTTAAAATTCAGAGACTTGCTTTTCATCCATACATTTGGTGGCATCTCCTTCCTCATCTTAAGCGATTCGGTTTAATCAACAATCTCCCCTCAACCTCTCATTACTTCAGCTTTCCCCACTATTGATTACCTCTCTGCCAACCCTCCCTGGACTCTGAGTAGAACAGGAAAAGAGGGACCTCAGAGATAGGCTTCTTTGGGTTCTCTGAGCCCACGTCCCACAACCAGGCTGCCAGGAGAGCCACTGAGCCTCATCCTGTAATCCAAGTTTTCCTATAGTCAGGGAGGCTGATTTGTAAAGCCATGAGTGAACTGGTTTCACAATTACATGATTTCTAATTTAATACCAAGTTCAACCAAAACTGGAAAATGAGGTAACAAGCTCCAATCCCCAGATAATCTCAGAATATAAGATCATGCTTCACACGTCTTTTGCAAAACTCCAAACCCCTCCCTCCTTTGTTCTCTCGCTTTATTCTCTCCAGGCTCCTGCCTGCCACTTGCCTGCTCCAGGTTCCTCTGCTGGAACCATATCAGACCCACACATCCTGCTTTTATCATGTCATCATCACATGGGGAGGGGCTGGTGCCCAGGCTCCTTGTCCAGCCCCTCCTCAGTCCTTCCTTGGTGATAACACTGTTGGTTTCCTTCCAAGTATGTGCACACCATATGTGACCAAAACCGCTGTGATCTGCTTGGACCTTAGAACTACCTAGGAGCCGGATATTCTTTGCTGGCAGAGTTGTCTGATGCCCACTGATGTTTAATTGCCCTAAATTTCCACTGTTGTTATACTTTGGATCTGTTTTCCAACAGAGATCGATTAGTTTCATGTGTTTATATCTCTACTTTTTTTCTCCAGCATGATTATGACAAACTTTATCTGCCGTTTATTCTCTAGGACGATCTCGTCAGTCCTTCTCCTTCAACTGCATATACCTTTAAAGCATGTTCCAAGTTCCTCTGACCTGTTTCCTCCATCTCTCCCTTTCATTAACTTCACACTTCATGCAATCGTAGTTCCGCCCTCATCCCTCTATGGAAATTGTGATCATTAACATCTACCTAGTTAGCAATCCCAAGGCTTCTCTGCATTCTTCGTCTATTCATTCTGGGTCCTATTCACAATTGCCTCCCTTGGCTTCCTTGATAGGAACTTATCCTAGTTTTAGAATTTGACTTAGCTACCACCTCTTCTTCACCCACACTTTCTCTGGGGATCGTTCAGGGTCTTAGGTTCTCACTTTGCCTTCCATTCTCCGTGACTTAACTACCACTCTATAGTAATGATTCTCAATATGCCCTCCATTCCTTATTAAATTATGCACCTTTACCATAACGATGCTTTCCATGGAGCATCATTCCAAGGAGGTAACTCAAAGGCATTTTAAAATTAGTAGCTACAGGTGATCTTCCATTATTTGAGTTCTGCATCCATGGATTCAATCAACCTTGGATTAAACCTCTTTGGAAAAAAAAATTGAACATGGACAGACATTTTGTCTTGTCATTATTCCCCAAATAATACATTATAATTCTTATTCATGTAACAATCATTTTGTATTAAGTGTTAATCTAGAAATGATAAAGTATATGGGAGGATTGTGTGGATTATATGCAAATAATATATAAGGGTCTTGAGCATCCACAGATTCAGTATCCATCAAGGGTCCTAGAAACAAGGACCCTGCAGATATCCAGGACAATCACACACTACTAAGCACACCATGTTCCTCCACGAGTTCTTCCTCTCTACCCCCCAACTTCCTCTGTAATGTTCTGCATCTCATTAAATAGAATCAGCATCATTGCCCCAGAATTTTAGCCTTAAAACTTTGGAGGTATCCTCAAGAGCTTTATTTATGTATCAAAGCATCTATTTTTCTTTGTGACCTCCAAGCAGCATCAAATTTTGAAGAATCTCACCTCAGTCCTTACATCTGACCTCACAATCATCCTAGGTATGGCCATCAAAAAAGTTTTGGCACATGCCTATAATCTCAGTGGCTCGGAGACTGAGGCAAGAGGATCGCAAATTCAAAGCTGGCCTCAGCAATTTAGCAAGCCTCTGTCTCAAAATAAAAAAAAAAAAAATGTAAAAAGTGGGGACTGGGGATGTGACTCAGTGGCTGAGCAGCCCTGGGTTCGATCCCGGGTACCACACACACACACACACACACACACACAAAGCTTATCAGGAGCATACACCATTTTCCTGCACACTCTGTTCTCTTCCATCAAAGTTAATTCTAAACCCCAGCCTGATCACTTCATATCATTCCCTTTCTCATAGCAATGACTTCACTGCACATAAAATCAAATATGCCTTATGAATGGACTGCTGCAAATATTCCATGTTACCTCTTAACTGTGCTGACCCCATTGTAACTGGCGCTGTGGTCACACATGCATTCTGCTGCATCACATTTCCTACAATTTCCTGACTCTGTGCCTTTCCCGTGATGTCCTCTGAGCCTGCGGAACTCTGACTTCATTTCCCCCTATTGAATTTCTGCAGTCCTCAGACAATGCTTCATCTATTGGGTCTGCTAGGGATCCCCTTCAGCAAAACGAAGCTCTCCCTCCTTAATTTTCTATCACAGTCTCTACCTCAGCTCTCATTCTCTCTACAAGCTGCAGAGCTGCTTCTCCTTGCAAGAGTCTCTCCACTAAATTGGGAGCTTCCAGAAGTAGAAGTCATGTCTCTTTTAACTTCATATACCTTAGAGTATTCCCTCAGAGCAGGCAGATGTTCAGTGAGGTAGAAGAAGCTAGATGGTAACAAAAGGAAGTCTTTCCTTAGAAACTGTAATATTCTAAGAAGAGCTCTATCAAGGGTAGTGGATTAATGTCCTTCCTTAAAGCAAGACAGACACTGGAGACTCCTGAGTGTCATACACTGCTTAGGAATTAGAAGCATTTTCCCTTGAGAATCCTAACTTTCCCTTTACTCCCTTCCTCTACGTTTTTTCTTTCATTTAAGCAAAAAGTTGGAATTGTATAAAATCTCCAGAGTCAGATTACAGCATGAAAATTTGTATGCGTCTTACAGCTAAACATGCTGAGGCTGTCTTCCAGGATAATATCTCATTTTCTTTAATATTCTGTCCTTTCCTATGCTCATTCAATAAGGACATGATAGGATCCTCAAGTTATGCTCAACATTTTAGAGATTAAAAGAAAGCAGGATACAGACCCAGGTGAGAGTTTTTTGGGAAGTTTCCATGGACCTGAGCCCTGGAAAATGCACCTGCCATGGAAGATGGAGAAGATGGAAGGGGCTCTCCAACATGAAGAAGGAAAAAGAAACACTGAGCAAACATCTGTAATGTATGTGCTCGAAAGGCAGAGAAAATCAGGTGAGAAGTCCCACCAGAAAAGATGTATCATTCTGGAGCCTGAATATGTACTTGTCACTAAGTCCTTCCAGAGAAATTGGGTGAAGGCGTACTAAGCGTAAAACAAGCAAAACTGGAGCTACTAGAGTGAAGTGGGAGAACAGTGAAAGATGGAAGCCTGTCTGCTGAGGCAGCTTGACAGCCCCCTTCCACAGTCCCAGAGAACCCTCCCCTGAGCTCACCAGCCAAGTGGGAAACAGGAAGAAAGGTCAAATAAGCAGAATGAGGGCCAGATTATGGGATACCGTGTTACCAGACCCAGGACACATGCTCAGTTCAGTTCTTTTTCTCACATAGTAAATAGCACACTGAACATGCACATCCTTGATAATTTCTAAGCTAAATAAATCTTTTTTAATGTCCACATGGTTAGTTCCATGCTTTGCAAACATTTGGTGGCCAAAAGTATTTTAGAAATTTTGAAATGACTGGACAAATGGATAGCAAAGTAAATGCCAGCTGCCATTGAAACACACAGTAAATCTTCCCAAAGTCTTTGTCAATAACCTGACTACTTTGTGCACAACCAGAGAAATGAAAAGTTGTACCCCATTTGTGCACAATGACTCAAAATGCATTCTGCTATCATGTATAACTAAATAGAACAAACGGTTAAAAAAAAAAATACTTTCTGCCCTCTAGTTTATCACCACTCATTTCCAGCAGGGAATTAAGCTTTGAATGTAAATGCATACCTTATGATAAACCAGCCTTATCAGAAGAGCCCACCATGACTCCACTTATAGAACTGAAGGATGCACAAACTTTGTTTCCCTAAAAGAAAAGAAAGAATCCAAAAGTACATTTATTTCCAATGCTCAATTAATACTTTATAAGCTTCCTCAAGGTGCAGTTCCCAGAGTTGGCTACTTTATAAATCTCAGGGGAAATCCAAATTCTTTTTTAAGAATGAGAAATACTCATGCTAAGTGAGCTAAGCCAATCTCAAAAAACCAAAGGATGAATGATCTCACTGATAAGCAGATGATGATACATAATGGGGGGTGGGAGGGAGGCAAGAATGGAGGAAGGATGGATTGTATAGAGGACAAAGAGGGATGGGAGGGGTGGGGGGGAGAAAAATAACAGAATGAATCAAACACTATTGCCTTATGTAAATGTATGATTACACAAATGGTATGCCTCTACTTCATGTACAACCAGAGAAACAAGTTGTACCTCATTTGTTTACAATAAAAAAGAAAAAGAAAAAAAACAAAAACAAAAAGAAATACTCTTCAGGCACAATGTGCTCAGAGGTCAAGCCAAAATCTCAGCACATGCAAATAACCTTAGTGTGTGAAAGAGACATCTGGGAGGGAGCTTCAGAGATGACAATGGGCTTTTTCTATTTACATTCTTGTAACCCGTTAGGCCATAGACATACATATATTTGTGTCCTTTTTAACTTGCGAATAATACAAGCAAAGAAGCCTTATTATTAAGGGGGAATTTGATTGACAGGGTCAATCAAAACCACAGATTTCTTATTTCATCCAAATAGAAAAAAAATTAAAACCTCCTGAATTTGCAAGAGAAAGAAAAGCAAGAAAATAAAGAAAGAAAAAAAGATTATCATCATTTTTAAGATACCTGTAGTATCCCCAAGTAGTTTCTGCCTCTCTACAGGTTTCTTATGTGCAAGAACAAAAAGAAAAAGCCATACTTATAAAAGGATGGATTTTTGTAATGCCCTCTTTTTACTCATTTATGGTATATGCATTCAGATTTCTCTGATTATATATCTAATAGATTCCTAAATATTTATTTCTAACTAATCAATCTCATTATCAACTAGGAAAAAATACTTACTTAACATGTTTTTATGAGGCATCTACTTGATGCCAGGCAGAATTTTAATTTCTAAGGATGCACTGATTTTAAGCAAATGGTTGGAAAATAAATAGACAAATATGCAGAATCTTTACTCCTCATGAAACTCAAAGGATAGTATGAGAGACAGACATCAATCCAATAATCACTAAAACAAATGTAATGTTACAATTTCCACATGAGATAGACAGCATCATGCAGGATAATAGGGAAATCACCTCTTTGGTGAATTCACCGGAGGCTTCCCTAAGACCAAACATTTGTGCTCAGAGTGGAAGGATGAGTAGGATAAACTAGACAAGGAGTGCATACAGCAGGGCATGGTGAGGATGAATATTATAATTAGCAGAAGAGATAGGCTGTCAGGACATGCAGCTTTCAACACTCTCAATAGGGCCAGTGGGGCTAGTGGAAAAAGTGGGGGCAGTGATGTGGTTCTAGAAAAGATGGGAAATGCTCGTGTAGAGCATTGTAGGTCATGTCAATTTTTTTCACTTTAAGTGCAGTGAGAATCCACAGCAAAGTTTCTAGCAAGCATCAAGAATGAGGTTACATGATGAGATTTGCTTTGGATGCATTATTCAGGGGGCAAAAAAAGCTTTGAAGTTCTAACCCTATTGAACTAGGGTCACAGCTCTGAAGATGAAAAGCAAATGAAATGGAAAGCTAGAGAGAAGACAAATTTACAGAAGACTGAGGATAGTAGCTATATAAAATGTCAAATGAGGCTAAAGTTTCTGCTTTGAAAAAGTAGATGGATGTCAATAATAAGATAATACTGCACACTTATTAGAATGGCTAAAATCCAAAATTCTGACAACATTAAATGCTGACAAAGATATAGGGCAATAGGAACTGACACTCATTGCTAGTAGGGATGAAAAATAATACAGTCACTTTGGAAGACAGTTTGGCAGGTTCTTACAAAGCTAAACATAGTTTTAACATATGACCCAGGATTATACTACCAGGATTTATGCAAATAAATTAAAGAATATGTCCACACAAAAATTTGCACACTAATGTTTATAACTCCTTTTATTCATAATTGTCATAATTTGGAATCAACTGAAACATCCTTCAGTAGATCAATAGATAAACTGATACAGTCACACATATTATTTAGCAATAAAAAGAAATTACCTTTCAGATCACAAAGAAAAGAGACATGGTGGAACTTAAGTGCATATAGCTAAGTGAAATAAACCAAACTTAAAAGGCTATATACTGTGTGATTTCAATTATATGACATTCTGGAAAAGGCAAAATTATGAGGGCAGTAAAATGCTCATTGGTTACCAAAGTTCAAGGGGAGAGGTACAGCAATAAGTAATGGGAACACAGGGTGTCTTTAGAGCAATGAAACTATTCTATATAACACTGTTATGGTGGATGCATGACATGATACATTTGGCAAAATCCATGGAAGTATGCAATGGAAAAAGCAAAGCCCAATGTAAAGTATGGACTTTATTCAATAATTATCAATATTGGTTTATGAGCTTTAATAAATATGACCAATGAAAATATAAATAATGGAGTAAACAGCACTCAGAAGAGGAGTATAGGCAAACTCTGTACTTTTCAATTTTTCTGTAAACCTGAAACTGCTTTAAGAAATAGAGTATTAACTAAAATTTTTTCAATATTTACTTAAGTAAGAATACATAAGAATGACTTGGAAAAGAATCAAGTTTGAAGATCATTATTTTGTCTTCAGATAGGTGAAGTTTATGGTACTTCAGAATACCTAAAGGATATGTCAAAGAGTAGTTGAACCTGTAGGTCTAGAGTTCAGCAGAGAGGTCTAAGCTGGAGATAAAAATGTTAATAATTTGCAAATAAGTGGTATTTGATGCTAATAGGTAGCAAAGGAGTTTCCCAGGTGAAATTACACTGAAGAGCTACATATCTCAGCTTCTATACTTTGACACTGGCTACTAAAAACATTGGGACAATTAAGGAAATAAAGGAGAGTGGCTCTATTTTGTACTTTTTTATTTCATTTTTCTTGAGTTTCCAAAAAATAGGTGACAGAGGAATTTTTGAAATAAGCATCTCACAAAACTGGCCACCAAACAAAGAGAAGAAGATGATGTCAGGATCCAGAAAGAGCCTTTCTAAGGTAAAGCAAAGCCAGAGAGGACAGAGAATTACAGTGGTAAAAGACAATAAATCTTTACCCTCTCTTCTGGCAAAATTCTGTAGGATGATGGTGATTCATTCAAAGTCAGGATGGACAAGTGGTGGCTACTACAATACCCATGAATCTATGGCATAAGAAAAAAAAAAGTGATCTGAGAGCTCCATTATAATCAGTTATAGTAGAAAGAGGAGTAAATTCACCTGAAAGATTTCAGTGTGTATTCCCATGCTAATATCTGTCACATGTATGAAGGCTAGTCTTGAAATAGTTGTATTAGTTGCCCCTTCAAAAATATATATGTATTGACTACTGAACTGAAAAAAGTCAGTATATATAGAGGAACAGTGGGGGATTTGGGAGGATGGGCATTCTGGAAACGGGAAGAGGTTGTACCTCACACTTTAACATACCAAGTTAGTAGGGCTTATTTAATCACTTCAAGTGAGATAAACAGGATTTAAAGGCCCAGGTTTCCAGGAATTCTCATGTTATCTAGATAGAATTTATGTCCCATAACGATGTTTACTCAATTTTAGTAAAATAATTTTGTTGTTGAGGTACCTAGAGTCAAATCCAGGGGCACTCTACCAAGAAGTACATCTCCAGCTCTTTTTATTTTTAATTTGGAGACAGGGTCTTGCTAAGTTTCTCAGGCTGGACCTGAACTTGTGATTCTCCTGCCTAATCTCCCAAGAAACTGGGTATACGACACCATGCCTAGCAGTAGAATGTTTTAAAATAACTCTTGGATGCTATGTGCATATATGAATATATCACGATTCATTTCAATTTTATATTTAACTGTAATATATCAATTAAAAACAAATAAATAGAAGGAAGATCAATAGGGTAGAGGAAGGGGATGGGGGAAGAAAAAGGAGAGGAAAATACTGGAAAATTAAATTAATAAAACCATGTTATATATATTTATGAATATGTCAAAATGAACCACACTATTATGTATAACTACAATGCATTAATAAAAATAAAAAATAATTCTTGATAAGAGTGTATGCCTACTATTTCATGTATTCCTAAAAGTACTGTAGACTAAGAGGCTCCAGGAATAAGCCACAGAAAAAAGCTACATGTGCAAAAATCTATATCCACATACCACTGAGACAGTGGCCTCTGTTAATAGCAGACTAGAGAAATTCAAACTGATTTTCCCACTGGAATGATAGGAAAAATTAGACATCAGAGACCTACCCCGTGTTGAAGAACGGTCAGAATGTGATACAGGAGAGTACAGACATAGGAAAGTGGAACAGCTTTTCAAGTTCCTTTCCTCTGGCAGCTTTTGTCCACTTCACAGAGGGTGACTAAGTAGGTGAGAAGTGCTTCAGGTCATTCCCAGGGCTATGGAATTAGAGACAAGCAGTTGTAACCTTTTAATGGAGGCCCTGGTGACGACCCCCCTTCCCTTGTGATGAGAGCAAAATGCATGATGCTACCACTAAGAGGAAACAAAAAGGAAGACGTAGGTAGGATTTCATAGGGAATGAAGTTGAATCTAAAATCATAATTTATCTCCAAAGGTGCATGAAAATGTTCCTAACTTACCAGTACCCTCAGGTTCCTGGCAGAAGAAACAATAAATCCTTCTTTAAAAGAATATTATCGCTCTGTGCAGTGGTGCACGCCTGTAATCCCAGAGTCTCAGGAGGCTGAGGTGGGGGATTCACAAGTTCAAAGTCAGCCTCAGCAATGTAGCAAGGCCCTAAGCAACTTAATGAGACCCTGTCTAAAATAAAACTTAAAAAGAGCTGGGGATGTGGCTCAGTGGTTAAGCATTGCTGGGTTCAATCCCTGGTACAAAAAAACAAAGAAAGAAAGAGAGAGAGAGGCAGAAAGAATAATATTATTTAGTCTACACATTATTTCTACAAAAAAATTTATTTACAAATATAATTTCTGGCACACAATCATAAATAATAAAATTAATGAGGATGAGGAGATAAGACAATATGAACAAAAACAACAGAAAACAGAAATAGACCGGTAGGAGTTCAATATATTGGGATTGTCTTACAAACTTTTAAAGAACTACACTGTGTGCATTCAAGCAGTACTCGACTAGATTCAATATTTTAGTATAAGATTAAAATGTATTGAAAAAGCACTGAATGAAAATTCTAGAACTGATATAAAATAAGTAAAAATAAGAACTCAATAAATTAATTTAAAAGCAGATTAGATATAGCTGAAGAGATACTTGGTGAGTAGAAAACAGATCCAAAAAATTGAATCCCTTGAAGGAAACAGAAAGCAGACCTAGCAGGGAAAAGGAAGAGAAAGAAATGAAATGCAACAAATATTTGTAAAGTTTAGTTTATACAGATTTGAAAAAGCAGAGACGAGAGGATGGGACAGAAAGACTTGTAGAGAACACTTGGCTGAAAAAATTTTGGAACTAAAGAAAAATATCAAACCACACATTCAAGAAACTCTGAGAACTTCAAGCAAGACTATAATAAAATAAATAAAAGTATACATCAGCACATCACACGAAAACTACCAAATACCTGTCCTTTGCCCCCATTATATTTTGGATATGAGATGTCCCCAAAAAGCTCCTATGTTAATGCAAGAATAATCAGAGGTGAAATTATTAGATTATGAGGCCTGTAATGGAATCTTTAAATGGACAACTGGGTGGTAACTGTTGGCAGGGGAGGTGTGGCTAAAGGATTTGGGTCACTAGGGGTGTGCCCCCAAAACGTTCATCTTCCCTGTGCCCCTTCCCTCTTTCCTCTCTGCTTTCTGGCCATCAATGGAACTATGCAAACAGACAAGAAATAAAAGAAACAGATATGTAGAACAACATGATTGAAAAATTAAACCAAAACATCTCAGTAATTACATGAAAGTAAATAAAACAAATATTCCAATTCAAAGGCATATATTGTTAGATTGCACGTTAAAATGACAAACAAAAATACATTTTGTTTGTAGGAGTATAAGTATATGGTCAATTTCAAATCAAAGAATGAAAGAAAGTCATACAAACACCAACCCAAAGAAACCTGGTGTCGCTACACTAATATCAAAGTGAATTTTAAGGAAAAAAAAAAAAAAAAACAGGGCTAGAAAAAAGGAAATAATACACTATAAAAATGAAATGTTTGATTTACCAGGAAGATATAAAAATCCTAAAGTTTGACACCTATTAAAATATCTTCAATCCTCCAATGCAAAATCGTCACAGAAATAAAATAAGAGATAAACAATTCCACAATTCCACAAACATACTGGGGGAATTTTAACACATTTCTCTTAGTAATTAACTTTTTTAATGCTGACAAATATTGTGTTAAGTGCATAAAATATTTGAAAAACATAATTAATTTGACAAAATAAATATATGTAGAACAACTTACCCAATAACTGAATAATATTTTTAAAACACACAGAACATTTGAAAAATTAGCCATATTCTGAAATAAGCAAGCATCAACAAAATTCAATAAAACAAAATTTTATGGTATATTTTCTCTGACATCAGTTCTACTTAATTAGAAATTAATAACAAAAATACAAAATAGAAGAATCTTAATGTTTTGAACATGAAGAATACAGTTCTAAGTAATCCACGTGTCTATGAAGAAAGCCAACAAATTAGAAAATATTTAAACTAAGTGATTACTATTCAGACGAATATTCATGTCCTCCTTAAAATCCATGTTAAAATTCTAACATGAAGGTGGCAGTATTTGGAGGAGGGAACTTTTAGGGAGGTGCTGAGGTCAAGACAGAGGAGCAATTAGTGTCTTTATAAAAGAGAATCCGGAGAACTGTGCTGCACCTTCCACTATGGGGGGGGTGGGGGGCACAACCAGAGGTGACATCTCTGAGTCAGAAAACTGCCCTCACCAGATACCAAATCTGTCTGTGCCTTGATCTTGACTTCTAAGCCTCCAATACTGTGGGAAGTCAATTTCTGTTGTTTATAAACTACCTCATTAATGGCATTTTGTTACAGCAGCCCAAATAGGCTAACATAATAATAATGACAAATATGTCATGTGTCAAAACCTGCGTAATACAAGTAAAGATTAACATAGATCATCAACTGCATACATCAAGCAAAAAAATAAAGACTAAAAATTCAGTGATCTCAGTATCCATCTTATGAAAGTTTAAAATAATAATAAGTGGAATACCAGATTTTAGTGAACTAGGAAAAAGAATTTCACAATAGGGTTAATTAGCCAAGCTTGGTTTTTTGAAGAATCTGGTGAATTTCTAGTGAGAATGATAAAGAACAAGAAAGAAAAAGTACAAGTAACCTGAATTAAAAATGAAAAGGGGAAGATCATTATCAATCTCACAGGAGTTTAAACAGGGGATATTATATTTCTTACTTTTTAAACTTTAGTTGTTTTCAACACTAATCTTATTGCAATTTCCGGATTCAACAAAGATATTACAACAAGTAAAAATGATGGATAGGACCAGGGTTTTGGCTCAGTGGTTGGGCACCTGCCTAGCTGTGTGAGGCACTGGATTGGATCCTCAGCACCACATATAAATAAATAAAATAAAAGTACTCTGTCCATCTACAACTAAAAAAAAATGCTTTAAAAATGATGGATAAATGTGACAATATATAGATGAAAAAATTCCAAATAGTTACATGCAATCAAATTCAAGATTATATTTAAAAGGAAATAAACTATAACAAGCCACTTTAAGAATGAAGCAAAATTTACCATTTAGAAATCAATTAATATAATTCAAACTATAAGGGAAAGAAATCGCACGATGATCTCAATAGATGTAGACAGGTGATTCAATAAAATTCACCATCCATTCATGGTAAAAATAAATGTACATAGCAAATTAGGAACCGAAGGAAACATCTTAATCTGATAAATTTTATCCGTTTTTTAAAATCTCGTACTTTAATCATGAAATGCTAAGGTGCTTCCTAGTGATACTGTTAATACCACTCCTGTGAAACTCTGAAGGGGTTTCATGTCATTCAGATGAGCGCCAGGAAACAACCAGTACGCATAAGCACATGGATTGAAAAAAAGTTGAATGAACACCTGTGGGCAGGGTTGGGGGGGGCGATAAGAAATGGGGAAGCATTCAGATATGAAAAAAGTGGCCCGCCATTACCATCCCTGGGCCAGAACAAAGGAGGGAGCAACCCCCAAGCACCGGAGGGAGGAGGAAGTCAGGATCACAGGTTTCATTTCTAGAGTTCGGACCGCATCCCACTTCTTGTCCTGTCTGGTAGTTTCATGGACATTTGCTTTGTGATAAAATCATAGACCAGTTTGTTTTTATTCTATGGGCAATGAAGAGATTAAAAAATTAAAATAAGAAAATTGGGCAGATGATGCACAGATGCAAGTGAGTGGATGTGACAAAGAAAAAGTAATTAGAATAAGGACAATCATACACTCACGAACAGATTAACTAAAGCAATTATATACTCTTTCCCAGAACTTCTAAGGAAACCAAAAGAAGAAAGGAAGGGAGGGAGGAAGAAAAGACAGAAAGGTGAGGGGAGAAGGTGAAACAACAGGAAGCTTCCATTTATTTCTTTGGATCTTATTCAGCGTTTTCATTCTTCCCTCTCCCTCAGAAGTGTTTTGGCTTACACCCCTGAGGCCTAAGGATTTTGCCACCAAATTTCAACCAAGATAAGATCTAAGAGAAGTACTCAGTGGCAGAGTTAGGGGGTGATCTCTACCTGATCTCAAACAGAATAGCTCTGCTTACTTCTGTCTAAATCTGTTGGGTTTACTTAAGAATGTATTTAAAGGGATCCCTCGGTGTTTACATATATATAGTATTAATTTTGCGAATGAGCAAACCAAATCTCAAAGCAATGTATGTCCTAACTTAAGATCTTTTGAGACCCAGAGCACACTTTTTCTATTACATCACAGATGACCCAACTCACCTCTTCTCATGGAGCACAAAAGTAACCCTGAAACAAAGCAGGCACACCAACAAAGAAACCAAAAAAAAAAAAAAAAAAAAAAAAATCCTTTGTTTTAATTTCCATGGCTTGCACCTGTTTTCAGTCTTCACATTTTTGTCAGGAAGATTTCTGAACTCACCCACATCAAGTCTACAGGGATCACTTGTGTTGGCTGAACTTGACCCCTGAATTAGTCAGGGTTTTTAGAAGAACTGAACCAAAAGGATCTAGAGAGAGGTATGATTATGGAAAGGGGAATTTATTAGATGTTCATACATGACCTGTCGCTGGATAGTTGCACAATGTGTGACTGATGGCTGAAGAGCTGCTCAGTCTAAGAAGCTAGATCTCAGTAAAAGAGAGACCAATGATGTAGCCACAGTCCAGGACCAAAGGCCTGGACGCTCCGTGGAGATTCTCCAACCAGTGTCCACTTCGAAAAAGTGCAGGAGCTGAAGCCTGAGGTCCTCAGGCGATTCCAGCAGCAATCAGAACACCTGCTCAGGAAGAATCAAGCTTGTGTCTATAGCCACTTCCTTGTTCTTCCAACTTCTTGTCCCATCCAGGTCACCAACATAATAGAATGTGCTGCTCACATTTAAGGTAGACCTCCTGCTCAATTAGCTGTCCCAAATGTCAATCATTCCTAGAAACACTCTCCTCCACACTCCCAAAATCTCTTAATCTTAGGCATCTCTTAATCCTGTTCAGATTAACCATCACAACCCCTTAACTTCCTAAACCCATGGGACCTTCCTGAGGCCCTAACCAACCAGTACTGAGTTATTATTATGTATCACATCTACATGACTGGAAAAGGGAAAGTAAATATAGTCTGACTTTATGAACTTTTAGAAATTCATTCACATAATTGAAGAGTCCAATACCAGAAAATTAAAATTTTTAAAAACTTTTGGAGGTATTTGCAAGATAAAACGCAAAAAAATGAACTGAATCATAGTTTGTAAAATATATTTTTACAAGAGTAGCTGGATATATCATACCTCTGTTTTCTGGTGGCAAATAGTTTGCTTAAAAAGACTGCCATAGAATAGTCCAAAGAGACCAGTATTACATGTTTCAGTTTAGTTAAAAAGGAAGGTCACTAGGTTGTTATTTGAACCCTAAATGCTGATGAATAATGAGAGCCTGTTGCTTAAACACAGATAAGCAAAATGAAATCAAACTAGAAATTAATAAAGAGCTGCTGAACCATTCCATCCACCTATTTTTTCTGGCAGATCTGTGCACAGGCATAAGTCATTTGCATTTCAAGATTGATCAATAGGAGTGTTAGGGAGTTGGCATTTGATGCTTACTTCTAAGTAATGAGTAAAAACCACAAAGTCCCTAAAAATATATTTTTCAAGAAAAATATATTTTCAAGAATGTCATACTTGAACACAGGGTTTCACACCTGCCAGGAAAGCACTCCACTGCTGAGTCACACCTCCAGGCCACTAAAAATGTCATTTTTTAAGTTAATTTTTTAAATTTGTTCTAATTAGTTGTATATGATAGTAGAATGCATTTTACATTTTGATAGATCATAAATGTCATTCTTAACACAATAGCACATCTGTACCATCAGGTAATTAAAGTATCAGTTACACGAATTCTTTTTTTTTAATTTGTGTTACTGGGGGTTGAACCCAGGGTGCTCTACCACTGAGCTACATTCCCTTCCTTTTTACTTTTTATTTTGACAGGTCTTACTAAGTTTCCCAGGCTGGCCTCAGACTTGCCATTACCTGGCCTCAGTCTTCTGAGTTGCTGGGATGACAACACCTGGCAGTTACACAAATTCGATACAAACTTAACTCACATTGGAACTCTCATAAACACAAACAGCTCATAAACCACTATCTGCTTCATTCTTCTTTCTTACTTAAGACCCAGACTTGGTTTAAGGAAGGAGTGTAAGACTCTGGCTTCTTTAGCCTCCATAGGAAAGAGGGTCTGTGCGTATTATGAAGGGGGATATAAACAAGGATTTTGTCCTCTGGGAAGATATGGAAACCCCTTGCTAATGGAAACAAATATAATTAGAAAGCTTTATTCTCTTCTTAGTGCATTGAAAGGCATGCAATTGATAAAACTGCAGTATACATTTTACTACCATAAGACAGCAAGTACGTGGCTGGGGACATAGCTCAGTTGGTAGAGTGCTCGCCTCGCAAGCACAAGGCCTTGGGTTCGATCCCCAGCACCGCAAAAAAAAAAAAAAAAAGACAGTAAGTACTTAGAAGATGGGAAGGGACTCCATACTGCCTCCCTCCACACCACTTGTTATATGAGGAAAACATATTTATAACTTGAAGGCTCTCAAAAATGATTATGCTGTTACTTACAGAAGTATTTCTAACTAAAGGTTTTATAATTTTATTCAATGTTATAGGAATCTTTCTAAATTACTACATCTTTCCTTTCTTATTAGAAATAACAATTGAATTTTTTTTTTACATATTTTCCTTAATGATTCAGTATAACATTAAGATGTGAAATTAACTTCTTTTCTATATTATACTAGCCAGATCAAAATATTTCTACTCTCACATGTGAGCTGGGACCTAGGTAAAAGTAAGGAGACTCTGGGTTAAAAACACTCAGTCATCCAGATAAATGAAAGCATATTTCTATAAAATTTTTAAAAATTAAAGTAGACAAAATCCATGATGAACAAAATTTCAAATAAACCAGAATTTCGAATAAACTCAGGATCAGTCTTACTGAGTTTTATTTTGCTTCAGGCTCCAACATAGCTCAGCACACCCCTGTTTCCTTCCTACCATCAACTGTTTTATAATAGAACAAATGTCTTCTCTTGATCAGAATTAAAGACTAATGAAGAAAAACAGAAGCCAAGCTCTTTAATTCAGTGGCTTTGGCACCTTATACCCACTCTGTGATGTGCATAGGCTTTATGTCAGTTTCCATCCCCTTCTATGTTTTCCCAACCTTTGTTCACTTATACATGAAGTTCTGGAAGATATTTAAAATTACCAGAATCCTCCATTTTATATCAGCAGATTATTATATTAACTCTACAGTGTACTAATCAGACTCCCTAAATCCATAAAGCAACCTAAGTATAAATGTATCCTCAGTTCATACATGTATATGAACATTTCTAGAATGCCAGTTGCTTAAAATTTTGTTTAGCTCAGTACACATTTATTGAGCACTTTATAGTCATCAAGCACTACAGGATTTAAGGATATAAAAATTGAAGGAAAAGATTCCCTATGTTGTTTAAAATATTTTAAGGCACCCATTTCTCAATGACCTGTGAGACTGCATTGTAAAACTCAGTTTTGTGATTGAATATCAGGTGAACTTATGATGGAATAGCTGTTATTTCAAGAACAAAGAGGCCTTTTGCAATAAATGTGGGATGAGATGTATTTATCTATGTCTTCTAACTGTCCCAGTGGAATAGCAATGGAGAGCAGGTGCGAATGTGGGACAAATGTCTGGAGGATAATGATGGAGTGTGGCATCTGGGTATTCTCCAATCCATCAGGGATAAAATTGATTGGATTAGAGCTTCTGCAGGGAGGAGAGGTCAGGAAACAAAGCCCTTTTCCTTTGTGTCTCTAAGCAAGCCCAGTTCAGAAAGGGCAGAATCAAGCTCTAGTGTCAGATGTGGGCCTTGTGCTCCCTGTGGGGTATCAATGGAATTAGTGATAAGAGGCAACAGGCACCAGCGAAGACTCATTCTGACTCATCTCTTTTCAATTATCTAAGAGTCTCCCTCTGTGATAAAGGGATCATCAAAGAACTGGTACTTAACTGATTTTAAATATTTTTTGAGTCATAAATATTTCAAGGTTCCATACAGTTGGATCACATCAAAGATGAGTCACTAGTCTACATCACTGGCAAGCTCCTTTTCCTACTGAGTCAGAGAACCACATTTATTTGACTCTAAAATAGTAGCTTCAACCTCTGTCTTCCTAAGCACAAGCAGAACATCAATAATCCCTACATAGGTTTGAAGTGCAAAAAAATTCTATATTGGAACTCTCAAACAAAGCCTAGCCACTCCTAGGAATATTGTAAAGAGCTGTATAGTTTTCACTTGATTTAGAAGGGTCTGGTAAAATGGAAAGTCATGGACTTTGGGATTTGGAAGTTTTCTTGTTTAGAGGTTTATTTTTGCCCCTCTGATCTTTGTATGTTCTTGCCTACTTTCCTGCCATAATTCTTTCTCCCAAAGAATCAACAAATCTCAAAGATGGAGTTTATTGTTTCCCAGGAGCCTGATAGGGATAGTATCCACACTATCCAGACCAAGCTTCTTTGAACTTCAACTATTAGTTTTCTCAATCCATCCATTATCAACTCCTACTGAGGAGCTCATTTATCTTTTGTCCCACCTAATCAATATTTACAAGGAACTTTAGATTATGTAGAAGGAAATGGAGGGGTATGAAAAATGGTGGAATGAGACAGACATCATTACCCTATGTACATGTATGATTACACAAATGGTATGAATCTATATTGTGTACAACTAGGGAAACGAAATGACATACCCCATTTGTGTACAATGAATCAAAATGCAGTCTGTAAAAAAATAAATAAATAAATAATTTTAAAAATATATATATATAAATTAGCAGATATATGCTCATTGTTAAATTTTCTCCCTACATGCAAATAGAAAATGTATACAAGCAAGAATATGTGAGAAATATACACAACAGAATAACTTTGATAGGTAGTACAAATATAATCATGATAATAGACTAGAATTAAGATTGCTTATTAATTTAATCTTATAACTTAAAATTATCATATTAATTAAGATTTTCAGTTTACTTAGGTTTGGTTTTGTTTTCCAAATAGTGACGGGCCTTTATGAAACCTGACAATATTTCTTTCCATGCTATTCTGATGAAGACCTACTGTGTGAGTCTAAATTAACATCCAGCCCTTACACTACTCCCAATGCCTTTGCCTAGGTCTTTGATTCTGTAGTAGCTTAAGGCCATTTTTCAACAGCATCAAAAAAAGTTTAAAAGGCTTCCTTCAAAATAAAACCTCCTCCTCCCCATTTACATTCCTTGCAGATTGACTTTAGTTGATATCCCAGAGCCATGTAGTAAAAGAAGGGTCTGGATGATAGTAATAGATGTCATATTTCAGTCCCTATGTGTTATTAATGACTGACAGATTTCACTTCACAGTTTGTGAATTTCTTTCACATTTTCTCTTTTAATCTCCACAATAACCCTGTAAGATATTAATGCATGGGTGATTGGTTACCTCTCAATAATATAAATGTGACTTATCTTGACATAGAATATTATGGGCATATAAAAATAAAGGGCTTCAGCTGTGAATTTCTGAATTATTTAGATTGTTATTATGATTTTATTACTTGGGTCCAGAAGGGACTTTATGGATCCTCTGGACCAACTACTTTATTTTTCCAGAGAGGAAACCAATTCCTAGTGAGTTAGAGACAGAACAGGGCAAGAAACAGCATCCTGATTCCCATTTCAGGTATCTTTCTATTATCACATACCTTATTTTCTGAATATACAGTTTCCCTCTGTTTGCAAAACTAGACTCTATTTACAGACACAAGATATAAAGGAGAAGTTTCAAACCACTGTGAAATATAATAGTAGAACACTCTGATGGATGAAAAGCAGTTTTTGTTTCCTTCTTCAGTGGAAGAAATGGGGAGGTTGGGGGGAGGTAATAATCCCCATTTCACAGCCCATAGTTTTCAATAAAGGAATCTCATTTCTGAAAGTGAAAGTCAGTCTAAATTTCCATTTTGTAGGTTACCACAGATTTTTAATTGTCACAGCTTCTTCGCATTGCTCATTCAACAATTCAGTAGTCTGTTCCTAGACAGCAGAAGTGCAATTCTGCAGTGTAAAGTTTCCATGATCAATTTAACTAACCTTGACTTGCTGGGATTTATGCTATATTTAGCAGTATTCAGTGTGCGGAGATCCAGAATAAATTGTGTTCCTGTCATCCATCAGCTAGCATTCAAGGCCTCTTAGCAGCTTTGGAGTTCTAGCTATGGAAAGAGTTTGTGCCCCCAAGGATAACCACTCCACCTGTGCTTATATCTCATCTCCGTTCACTTAGATCTCAGTGATGCTCCAACAATTTCCCCTCTCTCCTGTATCATCAATTTCTGCTTCTTTCTTGGTTTGTTTCCATCAACCCATGAACATGTTACAACTGTTTTCACCTTAAACATTAAAACATTCCTTTGACACCACAACCCTCCCAACTGTCAATACATTTTTCTGCTCTGCTTGACAGAAAAACTCAAGTACCAAGATGTGTTGCTCCTTTCTCGACTTCATTTCCCCCCTACTCCATTGACCCATCAACAGTCAAGAAACTCCATGAAGGGCACCAACAATCTCTGTATTGCTAAACCTAGTGGTCAATTCTCAGTCTTAATTACTTTTTTCCCAGCATTTTGGACTGAATTGATCAATCCTTCATCTTAAAACACATCCTTCACATGGCTGCCATGGAAGAATTCCTGTGTTTTTTTTTTTTTTTTTTTTTTTTCTCTCTCCTTTTTCTCTGGTCATTTTCTCAACCTTTTTGCTGAATATTCACAATATTCCTCTCTTTTAGTAGTGCTTCTGCATAGAGTCATCTATTTCACATCTGTACTTCCCCTCTTTTCCTTAATGATCCCACTCATTTTATCTTTGTGTATCATCGGTATGATTCCCAAATTCATGTCTCTAGCCCAGACTTGTGGATTTCTACGTGGAATACAGAATCTTATGTCTAAACCTTACTTACACTCAATATACCATTGGTCTGAACAGCATCTCAAAATCACTGGACAAAAATCTAACTCCATTTTCTCTGATCTCAACAAAGCTGCACATCTCTCCCACAGTTTTTGCAATGTCTGAAAATAATTGCTAGATCCTTTTAGCCACCCAGGTCCCTCATTGCTTCCTAATCACCCCTGGTAGCAATTGCCCCCTTTGCCCTATTCTTCTGTGTCAATCAGGGTTCAACAGAAAAACCAAACCAATGGCAATGGTATGTATATATTTACATACATAGACGTAGATAAATGATAGGCAGATAAGAAAAAGAGGCTTATTTTAAAGCATTGGCTCACACAATTATAGAGGTAAATTCTATGATCAGCAACCTGTACACTGGAGACACAGGAAAGTCAGTGGTACAGTTTAAAGGCCTGGAACCCAAGAGTCAATGGTGTAGAGTCCAGGTGTCAAAGTCTGAGAACCAGAACCCATGAGGGCAAAATATGGATGTTCCTGCTCAAGTGGTCACAAGGAGGGCAAATCCACCCTTCCTTGGTTCTCTCCAGACCCTCAGTGGATTGTATGATTACCACCCATGTTGGAGAGACTAATGGACTTCCCTCAGTTCACTGATTCAAATGCTTATTCACCTAGAAACACCCTCACAAACACACCCAGAAATAATGCTTCGGCAAAAATTCGGGCATTTTAGGACCCAAACTAACCCATAAAATGAACCTTCATGCTTTCCTCTGCTTGAATTTTCTCTGAGGTGTTTATCACTATCTGACATATATGCATTAAAAATATCGACTTCATGAGGCAGCAACTTGATCCTTTTCGTCTAGTCCGTATCCTGACAGCCTGGAACTCTACCTGTCTTATATCAGGTACTTAAGTATCTGCTCAACAAAAACTATCTTTCAGAAATAGATAACCCTTAACGCATAGCCTTCTTCATAGAGAGAAAGCCATCATAATTCCTTCAGCACCTCACATCCGCCTGAGTCCTTCCTTTCCTCTACTTCGTCCACTCCATCCACTTCAGCTACTCCTACCAATGGTCCCCACTCAGAAATGGTCTACCTCAGAAACCTGCATCATCCTGTCTTTGGCCCATGATCTCCTTGTTCTCCTGGGTTACAGTTGGCCATTTTCCCAGCTTTTTCCCATATACATCCTGGGCTGCATGATTGCTCCCTTGAACTATTCCATGACCCAACTTATATTTTTTTTGTTTTTTGACCTTTAACCGTACAAGTTCCTGACTTAAAACAATGAACTTGCAAACTTAATCAGTCCCAGCATAGGACCAGTCTCTAAATCAAACTGCCTGGATTCAAATAAATACTGATTTTTAACACTCTCCAGCTCTGTACATTTGGGTAAATCTCTTAGCCTAAAGCCCTAATTTCCTTGTTGGTATACTGGAAGTAATTTCTATTTCAGAGGCTACTTCTGAAGTAATGAACAAATCTAATGAACTAATAGTAATGAACTAATCCAGGTTCTTACTACAGTAAGTTACTGCTATTATACTCAAATGTTTAAGCACTGCAAAAGTTGGTAAAATCACCATGCATGTTCGTGCCCCTGCAAATCCTGCTCGGCTATACATATCCTGATCTTTAGTATACACCCTCTCATCTTACTGACCTTTATTCCAAATATTCACTATTTTCCCAAGTACATAACTTCTAGGAGTATCCATGTTTCCTGCTGACTTCTTCCCCTTCCTTCCTGTCTCTAGGGTGAGGAATGATCATTTTATTAGAGGATAATTTGTCTATCTTTGTCCTTAATACCTGCCAGTATGATCCATTACTTCTCTCTCCTGGTTCTTAGTCTCTTCTTCATTCTTTGTCATTATTTTTCAGCTTTATTAAAATAATCAGTCTTATTCTATAGTTTTATTTGAGGGGGGTGTTTTGTTTTGTTTTTACATTTTCTTTATTCTGAGATCCAACTTAGTTATCGTTCTCATGATCTCATTCTTTTCAGTCAAGCTTCTTGATTTCCCATTACACCCCTAACCCATCAACTTATACTTTGAGTAGTTTCTTCAAATAACAAATATTATTGAATGCTCAAGCTGGGAGTGTAGCTCAGTTGTAGAGCTCTTGCCCAGCATGCACAAGGCTCTTGATAAGGACAGTAGAGTGAGTGACTATTATTTTTCTCTCCCTATTTTGATGGCTTCTTGTCACTTGAACAATTTTGCTTTTACCTTTATATTTCTTTTCGATGAAAAGAGACCAGCTGTTTCCATTTGCATTTTTAAATTTTTCTCACCATGGAAATCCTACACATTTGGGTATTCATTGGACATTTTAAAGTTAATAAACAGATTAATAACAAATTCTAATTAGGAGCTTTGTGAATAAACTTAAATAATACTTGTTAAGACCAATAAGACATTTGATTTTTGTTTATTTGAATTGCTATTGTGTGGAACTATATTTCATTAAACAGAAGAACATGCAGTCATTCTGAAGACGTGAAGAACTAAAGCCATCAGTCAATTCAGTCAAGTAGAAGTCATCAAATAGTTAATTGGCCCAAAGAACAAAATGATTGATTTTCCAACTTTTTGATAAATTAATTTTCCTTTGTAAAATCGCCTTTTGAAGAAAGCTTTCTGAAACTCCAGATATCAGCCTCAGATTGTTTATCATTCAACAGTTTCCAGGTTAGAAGTGGAGACTACAAGAAACTCATTTGGCAGAAAAGGAAATGATGTGGAGGAGTGGAGTGTGCCAGTCAATTTGTCAGGTGCTTTCTCATTAAGGACTTTAGAGATAAGGGTCAGTCTTTGAGCTGGGAACAGATTCTAAACACCTTCTTTCCTATTAAATGGTTTTACAAAGAGCCAAATTCTAAACCATTTGGAGCCTTGAAGATAAGGATATGAACATTGCCAAGTTCCTATCAACTGAGCTGCCATTGTTATTAATTATCGTAATAATGGTTCACACACAAGAGGCATTACCTGACATGCATTGACTCAGTACATTATCAGCCACAAATGGAGAATGCACAATAATAACAGATGTAGGGAAACATACCAGCCCTTTCCCCTCAAATTATCTGTTAATAATTTACATTTTCTTTTTTAATTTAGTCCAATTGATATTAGTTTCAAATTTTTTTCTTAACTGAAAATGACTGTCTAACATTGATAACATTCATTAAGATCAAACCCTTATAAATACCTACAAAGAGAGCCAAGGGAAATGCAAAGATGTACAAACCAGGGCCCTGCACTTCAAGTATTTAATAGACAACAGGGAAGCTACAGATTTTAAAAAGAAAAACAACAACATTGTAATGCAAAGCAGTTTATGGCTGAAGTGAAAAGTGCAGGGGGACTTTGTGAATCAGAGGAAGATGGGATCCCTTGCAGATGGGGAGATCAGGGAAAGTCAAAGAAATTTTCCTGGATGGGTAGAGTCTCAGGATGGATTTTTGGAATTGCAAGAGGAAAGTACATTTGGAGAATAACTTGAGCATAAGGACCTTCATGTGCATTTGGCAGATGGTGAGTATTATGGTTGGGATGTAAGGTGTCGCCCTGAAGCTTATGTGTGAGATAATGTAGGAAGGTGGAATGATTGGGTTATGAGAGACTTAACCCAATCAGTGAATTAATTACCTCATAAGTTTTAACTGAGTGGTAACTGAAAGCAGATAGGTATGGCTGGACCAGGGGGGACATTGAGGCATGCCTTTGGCTTATGTACTTTGTATCTGTTCAGAGGAGTCTCTCTCTGCTTCCTGGCGTGATGTGTTGAGCCACTTCCTTCCACCACTCTTCCTCCATGATGTTCTTCCTCACCTTAAGCCTCAAGGAGTGGACCTGGCTGTCTATGGACTGAGACATCTGAAAACATAAACATGAGCCCCCAAATAAACTTTTCCATTGTTTTTGTCAGGTCTTTTAGTTACAGCAGCAAAAAAAAAAAAAAAAGAATGACCAGAAATAGGGCAATGGTGGTAAAGTCCAAAAAGGGAATCCACATAAGGAAAGCTATTAGACTTTTTTTTTTCCTATTTACTTAAGAACAATTCCAAAACATAGTATGTTCCCAAGCAGATGTAAAACCAAAGTATTCCCAGTCATCCCACAACTACCTAAATACTTCCATCTTGATTTTTTTTCTATTTCTTTGCCTTTAAATTCAGACCTTCAAAATCACTTCCTGAGCATTTTATGCCCTAGTTTCAGATTATGTTCACATTCACACTATTCTTTTCTGTTTGTATTTTAAATACATGCTTTAGGAGACTATTTAGAATTGCAGAAAAGTTGCAAAGATAGTACATTCAGTTTCTACTGTTGTTAAAATCTTCTGTCAATATGGCATTTTTGTCACAAGTAATGTCATAGCCAATACCAATAGATTGTTACTAACTGAAGTCTATAATATAACCTGAGTGAGTTTCTACTTAATGTCACTTTTTCTGTTTCATGCCTTTGTTCAGTAAGCCTGGCTATACTGAGTTTTCATGACTCCTTAGGCTACTCTAGTTTCACAGAATTCCTTTGTTTTTGATGACTTCAAGTAATAGTAATCAGGCATTTTGGAGATTGTCCCTCAGTTTGGGTATGCCTGGGATTTATCTCACGATTAGATTGAGAGGAAGGCACAGGGGTAAGGGTAGGCATGGTAGTTACATGGCATCCAGGGTACAGAGCGTGACATCCTTCTTGATGTTAAGTTTGACCACATGGCTGAGACAGTGTTTCCAAGTTTCTGCACAGTGAAGTAACTCTTTTTCCCTTTTCCACTTTGTGCTTTTGGAAGGAAATCACTGTGGTTAGCCCAGACTTACAGAATGGAGGAGTCAAGTTCCGTCTTCTCAAAAGTAAAGTGTCTACATTGGTCTCCTTCACACATTTTCTTTTCTCTTTCACTTGTTTATTCAATCCTATATTTCACATGAGGTTATACTAATGGGTATTTATTTTGTACTTAAGATTATAATCCAGTGTTATTTATTTTGTGGCTCAAATTCTTCCATGTTCCTTCATTGGTTCCTTTTGGCATCTAAATGACATACTTTCATCAAAATTTTTTCGTGGTACTATAATATGGTCTAAGCTCCATTTATGTACCCACTTCACCTGCTCTAGAGTTAGTCACTTCTATTAGTTTTATTGGGGAATTCATCACATTTTTTAAAAAATTGCCTATACTTCACCTATTCAATCCTCTCCAACACTCTGGTGAGTACTGAACTGTTTAATAGCCTTCTAGCTTTGCCTTTACTAAGATATCAAAAAAATTATAAAAATGAAATCATGGAACATGTAGCCTGTTCAAACTGGTTTCTTTCTCTTAGCAATATGCATTTAAGATTCATTCATGTCCCTTTTTGACTTTATAGTTCATTTCTTTTTACCAGTAAATAATATTCCATTGTACAAATGGACTCCAGTTTATTCCTTCCTCTGTTAAAGGATGGCAGAACTGCTTCCAATTTGGGGTGATTATGAATAAAATTGATCTAGATATTCCTGTAGATAAATTTTTAAATTGAATAAACATCTAAAAGCATAAATGGCAAAGTGTTCCTGTGTCAAAACTGTCAAACTTTCTTCCAAAATTGCTACACCATTTTGGGTTCCAACCAGCAGTGCTGAGAAGTTCTTGTTGCTCTGTATCCTCCTAAGTAACTAATATGCTCAGAGTTTGAGATTTTAGCAATTCTAATAGATATGTAATGACATTTCATTTTTCAGACACCTTAGTGACAAGTCGGGAATCTTCTCAGGTGTGTATTTTTCATCTGTATATCTTATTTGCTGAGGTACCTATTCAGATCTTTGCCCATTTTTCATTGGGATTTTTTTTCTTTCTGTTTAAAGAATTTTGGGAATGTTTTAGATATACCATCTTAATATTATGGATATTTATTAGATATGTGATTTGCAAATATTTTCTCTTGGTTTTTGGCTTATCTTCTAATTCTCTTAACAGTGTCTTACAGAGTTCATATGCTTTAAGAACTTTAAATTTAATCAATAATGAAACACTGATGAATTCAGCCTTCTTTTTGTACTGGTCAAAGTATAAAATTACATTTTCTTCATATCCTTCAATTAATCAATTTGAAAAGGCCTATTCAGATGAAATTAGTCTCCCAATAACATTCTGAACTCAGTTTGATTCAAAATTCAGGGGACTAGGGAGGACCCACCACAGAAGGCCACAGCATCCTGTGGTTCCCCAGCTATGTCACCAATCCTCTCCCCATGCTGCTTATTTGGGAGTGTATCAAAGGAAAAAGGTCACTTCTTCTGAGGGTCATTTCCAACTACAATTCCTTCCTAGAAAAATAAGAACTCAGTGAAGGGAAAAGAAAATAGATTCCATACCATTTAAAACGATTGCACTAATTTTATGTAGCGGTAAACATCAATTTATTCAGCAGTAGATTTCAATTATGTTTCTAATTTGCAAATGTTGCCCTCCAGTAGATCTCAAATTAGAGGGCTAAGCACTAAGGAAAGGCAAGACAATGGCATTGCAATTAGAAATTCTTCTAAAATATTCAATTAACTATTTAGCAAGATAGTAAAAAAATTCCTTATTTATTGATAAAGGGCATATGTAAAATTGACTTAGAGTGAATTTATTAGTGCTTCTTTGACAGGTTACTCTCTATTTTCAATTTGGTGGACATCTGGTTATATCTGAATCTGCCCTGGGATGGCTGGTGTTTGGACAAGTTTGAAGATTATCATGGAAAATAACTATTTGGCCTCTCTGAAAGATATTAAAGGAACTTGTCTAATTTTTTATCATAATGAGATTTATGTGCCAATAGAGCACTGGAATTAAGAAAGCCATTCTACCATTTTCCCAACATTATGAGAAGACACCCAGAATATATCCTCATCCAATCATTTTTAATTTTTCCCCATCATGTTTTGCAACCTTTCTAAGCATAAAGCAATGTAAGCCAGACAGACCAGTATTTATAGTTCCCGTTTGACTTAGACAATTTGTGAACTAAAAAGAAATAAGAAAAATTCATGCCTTTTAGGGTTATCGTGGGGGCTAGTTGAAATCATGAAGATGAAATTTGCACGACTCCTAGGACAATGTTAGCTTCCCCTGATTGGATGCAGAGTATCTTTCTTTTGAAATTACTCAACACAAGCTTTTGTAGCTCATGGAGATACCAGTCGTGAACTTGACATTCCATGTTTCTCTATTGAAAACACCCAACCCTCTGCACAAAGAAAGGCCTAGTTGCCCTCCTGCCTGCACTGTACATCCTTCAGCTTGGAGCTCCCTCCCCAAGTGCTCCCACAGCTGCTCTGCAAGCCTGTTTTGAATGAAGACTATAACATATTTTGAATATCTATTTGCATATTTATTACCCTAAAGATAGGAACGATGTCCTATATACCTCCAACTGTCTAACTTCTACCCAGTAGTTTTTCTGGAATTGTTTAGGAATCAATGAGAAGTAGGAAAGGGAGAAGGGAGAAAAGGAGGGAAGGAAGGAGAGGAAGGGAAAGTTGAAGCTTGATGAGATATAAAGAAATTATTCTCGCTTTTACAAGGACCCACCTAGAGAATAAAGCACTTTTTGTTTCTTGATTGTATCAGTGGGGATTTTAAGAAATCTGCAGCACATTAGTATTAAGAAGTTCTTTCAGCTACCTCTACTTGGCATAAATATCTCCTCCTGGACTGTCTTCTACTCATTCTTAGTACTTATGGTGAGATCTGGGCAAAACTTTAAAGGCTTCGGGTTTTCTGAGCCCTCAAAGTTCTTCTTCCACTCCTCTAGTAATCCAAAACCCTCCGGGTTTCTTTACATGCTGCAAACATCTCAGAAGCATCATTTATGCATGCAGCTGCAATGAAGCAACACAGGCCTCACTCCAACTAGGCAAGTTTGTTTTGCCAGATCTTTAACTTTAATGAAGTCTTATTGAATAAAACTTAAATGCCAGAGAAAGGTTTTAAAAATTGCAGATGGGGTTGGGAAGGATGTTGGAAAATTCCCTCTTGACCCTGAAAAATTTTCCCAAGCCAACACTAAAAGTTCAGTTATTTTAGGGGGTGGTAGATTAGGCAGGGTCCCAAAACTAGTCTTTATTCTCAGAAAGTACCACTCAGGACTTGAGGAGTGCTCTTCAGGACAAAGTGGGACCCAAGCTGGAGCTGCCTGTATCCAGGCATCACATGCCGTGGGTCATTTGGTTCCACACCCGAGGTTCTTGGGCCTGGAGCCACAAGTCTCCCAGAACACTCAGCCTCCTGTGCACTCCTTGTCCCTGACACTCCTCTGACTTCAATTCCACTGCACCCTATAATCTGGTTCCCAATCTCCCTTTCAGTGTGTGAAATGAATCTGCTTTGAAAAAGTCCACCTAAACAAGGAAACCATTATTAGAACTTTCTGGAATGCAGTTTATTCATTCAGAAAGTATTTGTTGAATATTCACCACATGCAAGGCACTCTGGAAAGTAAGAAAATCTCAAACATAATTCCTGTCCTTGCAGTACTTGTACTTATAAAAGATCTTACAGTTCAATGAGGATCTTTTTTCATTTATTACTTCATTACTCTCTCGCTAAAAGCAATTTCTATTTCCAGTGTGCTATGATTTATGTGTGGCAACAAAAAAAAAAGGATTTTCTCTTTCTTCTATCTTTTGTCAAACGTTTGTTTTATTTAAAGCTAGTGCAATGTCACTTTAGTTAAATCACATTTGCTTTTATACATAATAACTGTCATGTCAAAGTTATTGTAATATTATGAAAGTTAGTAAATATAAATAAAGTACATTTTCAGAATAAAGTGACATAAAACACATTTTCATTTTATCTTTCTACTTTCCCTGAGAAAGTATGGATCTTCCAGCAAAGCACTACATTTCATTTCTTTCTTTTTAATTTTTCCCAGGGCTGCTTGCCTGTGCCTCCCTTCCCTATATAGAAACAGAAATACATGCCAAAGACCACCATGGGTGCCCTGGATAGATGCAGAGTCACCCCAGTGTGAACACTCCTGCAGGAGACCTCCTGATTCAGGGACATGCTTGTTTCCCACTTTCCCCCTGAGAGAGCAAATGATTCAGGAGGATGCATGTTTTGAAGTCCCTAGAAATGGAAATGCCCTGGGTCCCTTAATCATCACATGTACATGGTATATTGGATGACTTCTTTTAAGTGAAATTTTTTCTAGAACATTGTACTAAATGTTTACAATGTGGGAGCAGAATAGCAGTAGACCATTCACTACGGTGTATTTCCCCCAGCATTGATGGACTCACACTGAGTACAAGTATGAAACATGGACTTGCTCCTTCACGCCTGAGTCTTCTCTAACCCAAGGTTATATATTACAGATTGCAACTCATCTACGGGTGTTTGATGTGTAAATATAAAGAAGCACTGAAAACACCCCATCTGTAGCCCTGTATTGTATTTAAAATAAAACTTAAAAATTTAGTTCACCAGGATCTTTATTGGATTGACTAGCACTGTCTAAAATAAATGTTTCCTTTGTCAATTTTTTTCAGTGAACTTGTCAAAACCAAACACAGGGATTTTCAGCAAGCTTTATTCTGTGTGTAAATACAGTGCTATTTATTCACCAAAGAAAACTGTTTCGTGAAAACCAAATTATTATTGTGCTGACCCTTTTTTTTTCCAAAGTTCTCTTCAGGTCTCTAAAAATATTTTACAGAGCATTTTGCTTTTTAGAAAAACGATGGCAATTCTATGGATGATGTGGAAGTAACAGACTCTGATCTGTATGACCTCAAGGAAATATAAAGCACAGTTCGACCCTTCCTGGCCACCTCGAATGCAAATCAATATTGCAACTATAACCAAACATAATCAAATCATTTGGAGTGTTAAGACCCAGAGGATTGGAAAAGGCGCGGTAGGGGGTGTAAGCACTCTTTTGATGCACTCAGATTGACTGGGGAGCTGCCTCTTCTTAATGCCTCTAATTCAAACTGAAGCTACTCCAAAAGGAGAGAAATGGTATGTTAAGAAGCAGATGACCTTTGAATCTATTTGCACCTCTAGGCAAAAACAGCAGTGAGGCTGTGAGGAGCTGCAGAGGCTGCTCTTTAATAGGAGTCTTGCTTCGCCTGCACCTGCTTATAAGATGCCAAAAGCCACAGGAAAGTATTCATAATGTTGGCCTTCTAACATCCAGGCCAAGTCTGCCTCCAAACAAATAAAACAAATCTTTTCATTTTGCTTTGTTGTGTTCCATTTTTCAAGGAAAAAAATTATCTTATCATCTTGCCATTCTATAGTCTCCCATAATTAGGCCCAGTATCTGGGGCTCGTAGAAAACATGGGACAAGTTAACCATCAAGTTGCTTTGATTAAATTCAATAAATAAGGCAATAAACATAGTTTATGGTTTATTAAAAGCACAATTGATTGCATACTGAAATATTCAGAGACCTCTGAATAAATCAACTAGTTAGAAAATTCAATATTTTCAGACAGGGCAAATTTATTCTATACATATAATGCAGAAATAAAAGTTATCTTCTTGTAGTCTTAGATGTACAAACTTATGGAATAAGAGCCAAGGTTTAATTGGGAATCCATTAATTCTTCATTTAGGTGAGACTAACCTATTTCCCCTTAAAAATGCCTACACTTTTTGTCCTGAAGCTCTCTCATAGCAGAGATTCAAAACCCCATTCACCTATCCTTATCTTATAAAAAGAGTCAAGGCATTCTTCCAGTTCAACTTAAACTCTTTTTCATGGAATCGTCCCTAATTTTTGGAAATGAAGAGAACGTGAGCCAGAGGAACCATGACGAAGATGCTGCGTGTCTACCTAGCCCTCTATTTCTGTGACTTTCAGTTCTTTTGCATAAAGCTCTCCTTCTCTCCCTAGGAAGGACTCTTACTAAGATTACCTGTGACCTGAGCAGTGTTACCCCCAACAGCATCCTTCGAACTCAATATCCCTCTTAATCTGGTCTCCCCATGGCACCCCGCAATGTTTTCTCTGGTGGTTTCTTCTTATTTGCTTGCTCTTCTTCCATACTCTGTCCCCAGTGGACTCAAGTGTTCAGTACCCATCTATTCTCTGCCTTCCTTAGGTCACATGGCTACCTCCAGCAGCTTCATCAACCAGTTGATACCTACCTCTTGGATTGATATGTTAGGTTTTACCTTCTCTCCCAAGCTCCACACGTTTCCTGCTGCCTACCAGAAGTAACAGGAACCTCACACCTAACAAATTCCTCTTCCCTTCCAAACTTGCTCTATCTTGATTATCGGTACCACTTTCCATCTCATTGCCAGGACAGGGGTCTAGGATCGCCTCCATCACCTGCTACCTCCTCACTCTCTGATTGGTAGTCAGGTTACACTCATTGGGTTCCTAAAATGCCTCTCAATATATCTGTTCTTTGCTTTCCTCTGTCAATGACTGGTCACCTCATCATCATTCTTAAACCCATCCACTCTCCTTGCATGTATGTCACAGAGATATTTTAAAATTAACTTTACGGAAGAAAAACTGAACACAGAAAATATCTTAATGGCTCACTTTTGCCAACAGCTACAGATTCTAGTACCCTGAACACATGAGACCTACTGGACATTGTAGCAGGTGCCACAGCATATGGTGTGTCTACTGGTCACCATACTGGGAGTTGGGAAAAATGGGTTCTCATCCATAAGTTTCCTCTCCAGGCCTAAGCTTTATATCTGTAAATGAGAGTGTAAAATTGAGAAATCTCTAAGAGTTTGTCAATATCTGGCATCTTTTTCAGAAGAACAGTTAAATATAATAAGATAAAGCCAATAGAGGGCTTCAGGATATCATCACAGATACTGGGAGCTTAATTCATATCTTTAGTTCTATCAGCAGATTAAATGTCTACTAGGGGCAATCAAAAGAATCAGTAAAAACAGGAATCAGTTCTAATTGCTAAGAATTTTTTATCTAGTTGTGAGAAAAACAATCTATAGTAAGACCTATAGTCTGTACTATAAATAAATTTAAACAAATGACTGAATAAATAAATAGGAGGACAGATCAATATTTCATGCAGAATAATTCTAAATACTACATGTACATACTTGCCCTCACATAGATGGAGCATAACTCCTGTGCCTTCCTTCCAAAGAGCACAGCATGACAAGATGCTGGAAAGAGTAAGTTCACAGTGGAAAAACCTGACAAAGCTACTTCAGCCAGGTGATCATGGTTAAGGTCAACAATGATCTCTCCCTTTTGATATAATGTGATGAGCATGGCATTTCATTTCTGTGGTCTTCTTCCCAAAACCTACAACCCTAGTCTAACCATAAGTTAAATAGCAGAAAACTCAAACTAAGGAAAATTATAAAATACCTTACTAATACTTTTAAAAACTGTCAAGATGACAGACAACAAGGGAACTCTGGGGAGCTATCAGAGTCAAGAGGAGCCTAAGGAGGTATGACAAGTAAATGTAAGGCAAAATCCTGGATGAGATCTGAAAAAGAAAGAAGACATTTGACAAAAAACAAAAATAAAAAATTAACGAATTTCAAGTATACAGTATTTCATGATTAACTATAATCTTCATGCCTGTTGTCAGGAGATATTAGTTCCCCAGAACTCATTCCTCCTATACCTTCAAGTTTTTACCTATCGATCAACATCTCCCCTTTAGCAATAAATAGATCTATTTTCCTAACAAAGGATAGATCTTGAATGTTCTCAAAACACACAAATAATAGCTATGTGAAGTGATGGATATATTAGCTTGATTGTGGTAATCATTTCACAATGTGTACATATATCATGATATCATATTGTTTACCTTAAATTTGTATGTTTTATATGACAATCATCATACTACAATAACAAAAAGCACAGAAAAAAATTTTAATAAAGTATGGACTTTTGTTAATAAAAATGTACTAATATAGGTTCACTAACTGCAAGAAATATATTAATATGCCATATTAGCATATTAATATTAATACGCTAATGTATGCTAATATTAGCAGAAATTGGATGCAGGATATGTGTCTATTTGTACTGCCTTCTCAACATTTCGTAAATCTAAAACTATGCTAAAATAAAAGATTCATTTTAAAAGTAGAACATTTATTAATTTGACAGAATTTTTTTATGTTCATGTTGTTACAACCACTTTGCCATGTACTATGTACCAAAAAAAAAAAAAAATGAATGATGCACATGGAACATGATAAAATATTTAAACTGTTGACTAAATGCTATGGTAGTCAAGAGGAAGGTGAAGTTGCTTCGGGCTGGGTGTTAGAGCAGAAGGCTGGAACCCATTGGAAAGAGTTGGCAGTAGGCTATGTCTATTTTACAGTGTACAGCTGAGTTTTACTTAAGCCTACAAGGCAGGGACTATTCCCTGGGAGCAGGGAAAAAAATAAAAATAGATAATCAAACACAACAAAATTTGCACAGATCATGAAAGTAGATAAACAGTATCAAGTTCCCCTAAAAAAGTACCCATCGACTCAACATAATTCAACTCACAATGATTGAGATCAATGTTATGTCCTGAAAGTTTGTTTCCCCAGCCAGAAAAATCCTAACTCCCAGTGTAATGGTATTTGGAAGTGGGCCTTTAGGAAGTGATTAAATTTAGATGGGACCCTGAGAGCAGAAAGCCTGTAATGGAATTAGCGGCCTGGTAAGAAGAAAAGACCAGTTCGCTCTCTCCTCCATATGAGGATGCAGCAAGAACCAGGAAAAGGACCATACCAAGAACCTGACCATCCTGAAATCCTGATCTTGGGCTTCTGAGCCTCTAGAACTGCAGAAAGTAAACCCAGTCTATAAGGTTTTATTATAGCAGCCCAAGCTCACTAAGACTGTCAGACAGCTGCTGATGTACAATGCCCAGCATAGTCTCTGTTACAAGTGGCTTGACTTGTAAGTCAATTGGTAGACCTTGAAAGGCAAAATTATGTCCCCATTAAAAACCTTCTAAGTCATACCCATGTAAGAACATTGCCCAAACATTAGCACAAAACAAAATCATCATGTTTTTCACTGTTTGCAAAGTAAGGCAGTTAGATGGGAACCATGTTTGCTGCTAATATGTTCAGCGCTGGAAGTGAGATCAACCACTATGTGCTCAAAATCCTTAATTATCAAGTAGAAGACTGGAATGGGAAACTGCTTTTCTTAACTCCACCATGGTGCTTTTTGAATAAAATTATTTAACCCATTTCTTCCCCCTTTCTTCTTCAACAACATCAGCTCAGGTGGTTCACCATCAATCCCATCCTAGACAGAGGCAAGATAAGAAGTGTTGACAGAAAAAGTCTTAAGAATTAGTAATGCTAGGGGGATCTAGCTTTCAGTCATAATGGGACATCAGAGTTTGGGAAGTGGAAAGAGATCAAGTCAGATCTACCTAAAGCAGTAAATAAGAAGGTTGTCCACCAGCTCAACACAATTGTCTGAGAGTGGGTAAATTTGGGCTGCATGAAGTTTCTCATCAAAATCTACATCAAATCAATTTGACACATAAAATTTACAAGCATATATATGGCAATATTTGAAAGCAACTGGGATGAAAACATTTTTTCTGTGCCAGGCAAACGGGAAAGGTAGAGTCCAATCAACTGAGAACTGGACTAGATGATGCTGAGGACCACCCAGGCTTCTGACAGGGAGGACCAGCTGAGACCAGAGGAAGTAAGAGCCCCACTTAAGCAACCAAGAGTTAAGCCAGGCTTGCAGGTCCTAAAGAACAACTTAAATACCAAACCAGAACCTGAAAGTAGACCAACAAAACAGGTGTTACAAGGGAAAGGCTAAGCTTTCATGAAGATGTAGCTGTAGCTTTGCTTCTATTACAGTGAACGTCAGACTGCTTAAACATATCTAAGCCTGGACCCTGTCCACTGCTGGACAAGAGACTATAAATGTGTTCTTTGGTCTGTTCAGCACAAAACCAGTTTCTGATAAGGTCAACCCTGAAGAAATGGCTTTCTCTGTCCACAGTTGGTCAAGGACAGAGAGCAGAGGGACAGACCAACAGGTTTGCAGACACCAAAATGTGGGTCCCAAGTAGACATGATAACTTAGATTGAGAGATTCTGTGGCTACTCCAAATCTATGACTCTCCCCAAGTGACCACCTGGAAGAAACCTAAGTGAAATGAATATACAGTAGGATTATGGCAAATAGAGATAGAAGATAGGTTTTCAAATAATGCATGTCCTGAGTCTGCTGTCTTGATGGAAGGGCAGTACTGTCCGTAAAACAGCCCTACAAGAAGGGAAGGGGGAAAATTGATGTCTTTCATCACATAAAGGGAGCTACAGAAAATTGGGAGAGGTTACACAGCTGCGCTCTGAGTTTGGTAAAACAGAGCCGGGTTGTTTAGAACACTCGATTTAAAAGTTGCCTTCAAGAAAAAATAAAAATAAAAGAAAATTTCCCAACCATTTATCTAGTAGATGGTATCCTGTGTTAAAGTATCAAATAAAGCCAAACAATCTGTGGGCTTTCAGTTCTTTTAAAATCAAACCAGTCAAACACCATTATTTTTCAAGGTCCCACAGTGATCTATCCAGAAGGAATATTCCCTTGGCTGAACGTAAAATGTTCACTCCTGTGTGTCTAATTAGGTTTTCCAGCGCACTCGGCAGATAGTGGCAACAACCACACGGTGAGAGTGAAATTAAGAGTCAGATCATTTTCCAGTAAGTGAGAAGTTTATCTGGCCAGCTGAGAGCACCTTTGTTCCCACAAGTTCTAAAGTTTTTAGCAGATTCTTCATTGTATGCCCTACAGAAAAATCCTAAAATATTGGGCTTTATGGGACTGGGGAGGTAATGTGAACCAATGGGAGACTGCTAGCGGTGCAGGACCAGGAATGGGAAGACATTCTTTCTCAACCAATCCCCGCATTGAAAGGCAATGAAGGCACCTGTCAGCTCATGCCCCTTCTGCTGGAAGTGCCTGGCAGGTTCAGAAGGGTCAGGAAGGCCCCAGCAACCTCTGCTTAAACAGACCAGTTATAGATTCTGTCCTACAGTGTCCTTTATGCCACTTAGCCCCTCAAGAACTTTCTCTTGCTTTTTGTTTCACTGTGAAGAGATATATTTTGATTGGTTCATTTCAAAGAGCAAAAATGTAGGTGGCACTAGAGGGGGCACTGAAGGTGGCAGGGACCTGTTCTGCCCCTGATCCTCCCACCATCCCGAATGTGCCATGGTCAACCATAGTCACCAAATAGAATCATCTACCAAATCCAATATTCTAAACTTAATTTTTCCCAGAAGGAGTTCTTACAGGAAAGAGAATGGAGAGGGATGGTTTACTGTAGGGTGGGGGAAAACGGGAGGCAAAGGGATAAAATAATTCCAGGCTCATGGATTTATACCAGAAATACATCTGCTTTGCAGATCTTCCACATGGTAGATAAGAATAGAAACCTACAGAGCCTTGAAAGGAGAAGGAGACAAGCTCTCAAATTGATCAAGAAGACAAGAAGAGTCAAGCAGCTGTGGCTTGGGTATGGGTTTTTTCCAAAGAGATCTGGAAAGCAAAGAGAAAAGCTAATCTGCTCAATAAAAGAAACATTCGCTGACCTCTTTGCTGCCCAAAACATGGTTTTGCTGCTCTCTAATTACCTGTGAAAGCTGCATATTGACTTGTCTTTGCTCAGCTTCTTAGGATCTGCTCTCTGTGGGATAGATGAAGCTATTTCTGATTCTGAGGAATATAAGCCAACTCCCCAGCTAGGGACCTTAAAGGACACAATAAACATTTGCTCATTTACAGCCTATCACATGATATTATTCAGTCTCCCAGAAATGAAAGACTTAGATGGACTCATGAGGGTACCAAAGCTTTGGATCTAATTCCTGTATTAATATTTCTGGATCTGAGGAAGCCTAATAATTATTTCCAAAAGCATATTTAATTCTAATATTCATACAAATATGTATATATGTGTGTGATTCTTACTTTGAAAAGTTATAAGAATGAATAATATGAACTCTCAAAATATATAACATTTATATATAATATTCATTTTCATAAATTTTAACACAACAAGTTATTTTCTTAAACCTATTTATATTCTCATTTCCTCAATAATTCACCCTACAGAAATCAATTACCAAATCCAATATTTTAGTTTCCATCTCTTTAAATATGGTGAAAAATGAAAATACTATTTTTATGTTTGTTGATTTTGAGTAGAAGGAGATGCAGAGAGGACCCAAATATTCACATCATTGATTTTTAAACAACCTATTTCTACAAATAATTCTTTGGGAAAGTATTAATTAAAATTATATGGAAAAAATACTGAGTCATTGACGTATTTACAGTGTTTGACACGCTTAGATTCAAGACAAAAAACTTAAAACAAATTCCTGGCACAATTGCAGAATCAAATAAGTGCTTGACTCACCAAACACTTATAACTCTGCCTAATTCTTCAAGAGGATCAGGAGGTAGATCACAGTGCTGCCTCGAAAGCATAAGGTGCTTCCCTCCCAGCCAGAGCTTGCATTAAGAAAATAGGATCAGAGAGGAGCTGTGTTCTAGTATGAAGAATAACAGAATGCCTCTAGAAAGACTACATGTATCCTGAGACATTTATTTTAGTCAGCTTTTTGAACCTGTGAATAAAAGACTGGACAAGAACAATTTTAGAGTGGGGAAAGTTTATTTTGATGCTCCTGGTTTCAGAGGTCTTCAATTCTTTGAGACTCAGGGTGAGGCACGACATCATGGTGGAAAAGTGGCAGAGGAAAGTGGCTCAGGACATCACGCCAGGAAGCAAAGAGATAGCTCTTCTCAACAAGGATAAAATATATACCCCCAAAGGCATGCAACCCGGAACCCACCTCCTCTAGCCACAGCCTACCAGCCTACAATTAATTCAGTTAATCCCTATCAGGGAATTCATTCACCGTTTTGGTTAAGAGTTTCATAACCCAATCATTTCACTGCTAAACCTTCTTGCCTTGTCTCACACATGAACTTCTGGATGATCCCTCACATCTAACGTACAACACCATTGTTTTGTTGTTGTTAATACGTTAACAATGGAGCAGAAAAGTACTTTGAACTATAATTCAGGTAAAATAACAGTGAATTAGAGTGAAGCTCCAATTGGCAATCTGCACTATCCCTTAACTGATTCCATGTCAGTTCATATGACATTTTTCAGCTCATTAAAGAAGATAACGGAATGTTATTATTTTACCCCAATCTATAAAATTCATTAACATATTTTAAAGGATATACACCTCATCTTCTAAATGCTGGTGTGCAACGTCTCTACCCTCTCTACCCAAGTGTTTTAGGAAAATTGTCCTTCAGCCACTATGATATGAAAAGGCAGGAGGAGGTGGAAATCTGGAAGAGAGGATCTTAGTGGAGAATCTTTCCTCGGTTGCTGCAGGGCTGTTTCCTTTAAAAACTGAAAATCTCCATGTTTCTCTTAGATGCATTACAATGACCTTTTTGGAATCACTAACATCTAAGACTGTCCTCTTCAATAAACCTCCTAGCTTTAAAATGCTGTCCCTTTTCTGATTCTCCCCTTCCCTTAAGGCACTGTTACAGATTTCCAATATACAATAAATGACTTGATACACCCACTTCCATTAAGTGCTACAAATTAGTTCTTTGGTTCATTGACGGTGACCAGCTTCATACATATATACATGTAAAGATACCCCAAATTGATACATAGAACATATAACATTAGTATATATATTTATTAATTTATAATGCATAACTAATACTTATTGACTAATAATTATATAATATGCATTCTATATGTGAGATTCCAGGCATTATGGCAGTGAGCTATGTCTGTGTGATGGAGCGTGTGCTGATGGAAGATGGGGTTTCAGAGGAATATTAGATTCCCTTTTTTGGGTTTCTTATCCGCCCCCAGTAGAGGATGGCCTGCTTTGTTTATATTCAACCTAACCTTTAATATCACCATGCTGTGACCCTAGGACAAGAATGTCCCCCATACATATACAATCATTTTGTATCCTTTGCTAGATATTGCTTTAAGAGATTTCTGAGGTGCACATTTGCAGTTAGATCTTAAAGCAACTCTGGCATTCAGAACAGAATTCTGATCTTGTCATTTGTAATCCTGAATGATCCCACTACCAGCTGTGTGACCTGAGTGAATTATAAAATCTTTCTGAGTGGCAAAGTTCCTTCCTGTTCAATTATTTAATTTTTTTTTTATTTTATTTTATTTTTGTACCCAGGGATTGAACCCATGGGTGCTTTACCACTGAGCTACATCCCCAGTCTTTTTAATCCCCCTACTCCTTTTTCAAAAATTTCATATAGGGTTTCACTAAGTACCTGAGTCTGATCTTGAATTTGCAATCCACCTGCCCCACCCTCCCAAGTAGTGGGATTTTAGGCATGCACCACCATGCCCAGCTCAAGTTTTATATTATAAAATGTTAAAACTGTATTAGCTATGGCATTCCTGTTTTTATTATTTTCAGTTATATGCAACACCAGGATACACCCTGATATAAACACAAAAGCATGGAACCAACCTGCTCCAATTCCATCCCCAGCACTTCTCCCCACCCTGGTCTCCTTCCTCTACTTCACCCATCCCTCTTCAGTTCATTTACAATTCTTTTATTTTTTTTAATTAGTTAGTGTCCTGTGGATACACCTAATGTTGGGACCCACTACACCACATCCACACATACACATATGAAAGTTTAGTTAGATTCATTCCACTCTTCTTCCCATTTCCCATTCCTTCTTCCTCCTCCTTGATCACCTTCATCTACTCTACTGGTCTTTCCTCTATTTTGATGAAATTCCCTCTCTTGTTTTTTCCTTTCTCTCTTTCTTTCTTTTACCTCTTCCTCCTTCTTTTGAATTAACCTCCACTTATCAGAGAAAACATTTAGCCTTTGTTTTTTGGGGACTGGCTTATTTCACTTAGCATGATAGTCTCCAGTTTCATCCATTTATCAGCAAATGCCATTCTTCTTTATGGGTGATCAATATTCTATTGCGTATATATACCACATTTTCTTTATCCAGTCATCTATTGAAGGGCACCTAGTTTGGCCCCATAGTTTTGCAATCGTGAATTGTGCTGCTGTAAACATTGAGGGGGCTGTGTCACTGTAGTATACTGATTTTAAATCTTTTGGATATACATCAAGATGGGGGGTAGTGGGTCTTGTGGTTGTTCCATTCCTGATTTTTGGAGGAAGCTCTATATTGCTATCCAGAGTGGTTGGACTAATATGCAGTCTCCCAACAGTATGAGTGTACCTTTTCCCCCACATCCTCACCAGAATTTATTACTATTTGTATTCTTGATAATTGCCAATCTGACTAAAATGAGATGAAATCTCAGTGTAGATTTTATTTGAATTTCCCTAATTGCTAGAGATGTTGGACATTTTTTCATGTATTTGTTAACCTTTTGTATTTCTTCTTTTGAGAAGTGCCCATTTGGTTCTTTTGTCCATTTATTGATTAAGTTATTAGGTTTGTGGGGGGGGGTTAGTGTTAAGTTTTTTTAGTTATTTGTATGTTCTGGATATTAATGCTCTATTCAAGGTGAAGGTAACAAAGATTTTCTCCCATTCCATAGGCTCTCTCTTCATGCTCTTAATTATTTGTTGTGCAGAAGCTTTCCCATTTGATGCCATCCCACTTATTGATCTTTATTTTATTTCTTGCACTTTAGGAGTCTTGTTAAGGAAGTCAGTTCCTATGCCCACATGCTAGAGTGTTGGGTCTACAGTTTCTAATATTTATCCCCTAGGTTATGCATCTAGCAACTGTGAGATGGAAGGTCATCAATCACACAACCTACAGAAAAGAGGGCAAATTGACTTTAAATCAACAAACACATGTTAAATTATAGTGAAATTATAGTGACTATCGATAATGCTTAGAAGGGATATGGGCCACAACCCTGTTCAGCAGGAAAGAGTAATATTGCTAATTAGTGATGTATGCCATGAGAACCAAGTACTAAAGTGGAAATATAGTGACATATAAATTCCATTCCTGATATGGTATTATTTAATTTTTACTTCCAAGGGTCCACCTCAGGTGGTGTCTCCCTCCATGAAGCCATGGTTGACAGAAACTAAATGGTATGCTCATTTAAGGTAACAGAGAAGTCAGACCTGTAAGCTTCCTTACACAATGAGAAAAGTCATTTAAATAAAAAAATGAATCCATAAGTGTAAACAGCACTATGCATTGCCATCTTTTTTATTCTCCAAAAGCAAATAGTCTATGATAAAACCACACCAAACACATCCATCAATCCTTTTTATTTAAATGAAAAAAAATTCTAACTTTACTTTGATTTTTGTTATCCATGGGCAGAGGGCAACATCTGACACAGTTTTCCTTTTTCACAATCAATGTGACTATTTGATTTGAAAGAAGGATTCAAGTGCAGTAGAATAAAGATGCTAGAAAAGGGAAGAAGGAAGTTTCAAATTAAAGAACAATGGAGTGGAAATTGAGAGGAAAGACAGATCAAAGTGATAGGGTTGAGGGAGAAGAAGGGACAAAGATATTGCAGATAAAAGCAGAAAGACCAAAGACAAGGTGAAAAGCAGTTGGAAAGAAGGAAGTAAGAGGAAAATATGTTTTCATTTATACTACTCCGGAAGGATATTTTAAAAGCTACATGATGTCATTTCCACATCAGTATAGCAAAGACATTTCATAAAACATAGCTGTGCTCCTTTTTCCTATCAGGACCAGATTATTGACCCCTACAGATTTAATTTGTGTGTGTGTGTGTATGTGTGTGTATTTGCAAAAAAAAAAAAAAAAAAAAAAAAAAACTCTGAAATGATTAGTTTAGTTGTTGTTGTTGTTGTTTTTTTTTTAATTCATGGCTTACTTACGAACATTGCTAAAATAAAGATTAATCTAATCTTACTTTCACAATGTAAGAACATTCCTAAAATAAAGATTAATCTAATCTTACTTTCACAATGTATGTCTCCTAAAGCTATTTACTTCTAAACTTAGTCCCTAAAGTATATGTATCAGGTACAGGAGAAGCAATGCCAAATCTGATCTCACACTTTTAAGAATCAAAAATCTTACTTTTTATAATGCAATAATGATATCCCTAACACGGAAACAGTATCTCTTTAGAATATTGCTTTCCTTCACAAGTTTACAAATAACACTTGAACATAACTTGAACATAACACTTGGGGAATTTATTAGAGGTACAAAAAGAGTTTCCAATTACTTTCACTTTTATTTTATTTCCATTTTACTGCCCAATAAGTTGCAATTTTGGAGTTTACATGAACTGCAAGGTTTTTCTTAGGAAAGCATCAATATGTGTTTCCCTTGCACTAGAGAATGGATTCCTATTATATTCTGTGAGATTGCATCTCTCAAATGAATCCTTATAGAGGAACCTTCTAGGCTCAATGCATATCCTTAAGTCTGCACACAGCCAGCCGTATAAGTGACACTGTCAGTTCTCCACTGGCCTCCCATATATTTTCCAGTACAAAACACAGTTCCTTAGAGCATCTCACAGTCAGGTCTGGCCTCAACTAGCAATAGATTTCGTTAGGTCAGTTCACTTTCCAGGAGTGAGGTCCAACATGATATATGATGTGAATTATGTAATAGTGCTGCAAAGTTTATATGAACATGTGATTATGAAACAGTACAATGCTCACAGTAGGTCAATGGTTGATCAAACTAAAGTACATCCATTAACTGGAATGCTATGCAGCCATTATGACTGTATCCAAAATTGTTTTAAAAGATAAAATAATAATAGTTTTAAAAAACCATGGTTCAAAATGGTACATACCAGTAATCATAAGTACAGTGGGAAAACATAAAATTACACATGTATAAAAACACCAAAAAGAAATGTATTTTAACTGTGACTGTGTCTATTTTTCTATTTACTTTGAACATTTGCTTTACTGATGTTATGCTATTTTAATAATGAAGACACTTGACTATTCCATCTCAACTTGGGATAGAACCAGACACTGTGGTGCATGCTTGTAATCTCAGTCACTTAAGGGGGCTAAGGCAAGAGCACCACTTGAGCTCTTAAGTTTAAGACCAATATGGGCAATACAGCACAATCCCAGTTCAGAAAGGAGGAGGAGAACACATTTCTGGGTGTAATAAAGGAGGAGGTAGAAATGTTTCCTGATAGTTTATAATTCTGAACTCATATATGTTTTAGATAGGATATATTATACCCATATTGGGGAAGCTAGAAAGTGAAGCTTAAAAATTGGCTTAAAATTAATATTTACTTTTCATAAGCAAATGAAAATTCTCATTAGAGGAAAGTACTTTAAAACTGTCCCTCAAAAACTTCCCAAAAATTACGTGTTCCATAAAATTTGTGCTCACACACATGAAAACCACAACAGAAACAGACTCAGAAAGACTGCACATTATTAGAATTATCAAATGCATAGCTTCAAATAATTATGCTTCATATAATTATGGAAATTAAAGTATGTGTCTATAACAAGAAGACAGGAGACTAGGAACATAATGAGATGTACCTAGAAAAGAATTAAGAAGAGTTTATAGAAAAAATGGTATTTTAAAAATGAAATTAGAAAGTCAACAAATGAATCGAATAGCATACTGGATATAATTGGGAAAATGGTTGTAAAAGTAGTCTGTTGGGCTAAATACAAAGCACTTGATGAAGTTGGGGGTTGACAGAGTTGTGCATATAAAGCTGGCTGCTAGCTGAAGGAATAATGGTGTATTTAACAATAGCTGGTAGAAGTCTTATAATACTCTGGAGGTTTTAGTCTAATCCTGGCACCATCCATCCCTAAAACATTTAGAGAAAAAATGAAAAAATTCATCCCACTAGAAAATAGTTTTTGTATCCAATGTCAAAGTTGAGATATTGACCTATAGGAACTTAGGTTTCTGTAGATCATTCAAGTCTTGACAGTGATTCCCTCTTCTCATGTTCTTATTTGGATGTTGTGCTGACCAGACCCAACAAATTCTCCATCTCCACAATCTCAGTTCCATTTCCCATACTCCCTGAGAGTTTTTGAGATATTTAATTTTAAATTTTTAAATGCCAGTGAACAGGGATCTGATGTAGTCTTCAGAATTTCAAAACTCTTCATCAATTTTAGCAGATTAACCCAAGCTTATCTTTAGCATGGCACATCAGTTGAGGCGGTAGCAGGGGTAATGTCAGCAAATTACTTCCCGAACCAAACCTCTTTCACCCTGTGCCACATTGTGGACATGTCTTCTCTCCTCCATCCACAATAATATTTTCTGATACTCAGGCAGATGTGACTCCATTGGGACAAAATCAGCTGAAAACTCAGCCATTTCCTCTACAAGGCAATCCATGTATATGATCAACTTCCTACTGGGAATTTCACCTACAAACTGTCTAAAACCTGCAAAGGGAGCCAAAATGACAGCTCTATGCATGTGTCTCACTAGAGTCTCATTGCTATTCCTTGTAAGCAAGTTCATTTCTGTTTGTAGGAGGGGAACAGATTTTCTAAAATGGATGGAATTCTAGAAAAATAGGATAATAACTGGGTTCTGCCCACCACCTATAATCTTTATACCCCAAATACCTAACTGAAAATGAGAAGTTGCCTAAGAATGACAAACAGATAAATTATTCAAAGTTTGCTGTAAGTTTTCACCCTGAATTATAAAGGCCCACTGAAGAAGCTTTACATAAGGTTCCATCCTTTTCTAGGTGATGTAAGCAGAATACTGTTTCCTGCATAGAATATTGTAGAAGAAAGAATATGCCTAGAGATACCTCTTCAAAGCTTTCTGAGATTTAAATCAATCCCTGTAGAACATTTACTAAAGTCTAATTCTCCCCTCCTCTATACCCTGGTTGCTTCATACAGATTGACATTTGATTGCAAATGAAGAGAGGCCTCTGTCCATCTGTATTTGGTTCAGAGGCATATTTAGTAATAAGTATAGTCACAAATTCTGTGCAGATAAATACTATTGAGTATCAGCATGTGGAACTTTCTCTAGCAACAGATCTCAGAAAATGCCTGTAGGCATAGAGGTGAATTGTCCCCACTGGAAAGAGACAGTAAATGTTTTAGGGGCAGTTCCTCAACCTACTTCTCAGTGTTAGGTTATGAAGCAAGTAAGAAACTTAAGATTCCAAGTACAAGTTTCCAAGCATTTATGTTTGTACGCCAGCAAGGTCTTAGAAAAAATGACTTGAATAATTTGAAAACTGCTTAGATGTTGTAGATATTGGTGCTGGTATCAGAGGGAAAAGTTTATTACTAAACTCTACTGGGCCTAAAATTACGCTGGAAAGAATACAAATATGTATGAGATGCATAAAGATGTATTAAGAGAACACTCTAGTGTAAAGTCAAATATCAAGCATGACAAATGTTGGGTCCCAAGTTTGCCAGAAAATAAATCATAATAGACAGAGGAGAATATACCATTAGGTTGTACAACATGGCAAAGATGCATGAAATTTTCTACAAATGCCTTTACCCATGAAGCATTATTTTCATTCCTGGCATCCCATCAACCAATGTGGAACCAGGTTCCACAGAAATTGATTCAGTGTTTTAAAATTCTTTAAACCTGCATCAGCACCCTAGAGGTTGGCGTAGGGAAGACTCATTTTCTTTAGATATATAGAATACTTAGGGAGGGTGGAAAAGGGGACATGGCAGTGTGACACTAAAGTAATAGAAAGAGGGAAAAAATTCTGTCAATCATCTCTGTACTTGATATAGTCTAGAAACAGCAAACCTCTGAACACTTAGAAACTTTTCTTTTTGCATTCTGAAGGCAAAAAAAAAAAAATTCTATTTAGAGTCTGAACATTTATTTCCCTTACCACCCAGCTGTTTTGGAGAGTCCTAAACCCAAAGTTAAGTTATAACCTTGAATTACATTTCAAAATCATGAACAAAGATTTGGTCTAGGATTATTTTGTTCCACATTAAAAATTGGATCTAAGGTCTAAACTCATAAAAATGAATGACTTCACTCTTTTTTTAGTATACACTTCACCTCAAAAGAGACAAAAAAATGACTATTTTAGCATCATCTATAGTTTCATGCTTGAAATAGCACCTAAGGTATATTCATGAACCAGGAAAGGCCTTATTACTGTTACACAATTCCATTTTGGCATCTACTCAGCCATGAAAACAGTCTCATTTTTATGAGAAATGTGCCAGATGGCATATGCCCTGCATGGTTAAAACAAACACTCAGAATTCAATTCTGCTGCAACCACTTTACTGGAGGGAACATTTGGTCATGTGGTTTTGTTATCTCCACGTGGTACTTTAAAAGGCCAGAATGCTTGTGTTAGAGCTGTTTCATTTTTAATTGTTTTGACAAGGAAAGGGTGTGTCTTGTGGAGTTGCTGAGAACGTTGAACAGTCAATTGGTGTCGATGTCTGAAGTGTGGTCGAAGCACAGTTTCTAAAGAACTTAAACTTGTTTAAAAAAACAATATCCCATGTTAGCTAAAGCAGGTAGACTGGGGAGGGAAAAAGCACATTGGATTGTCTCAGGAAAGAGAACAAAGTACCTGGATCATTAAACTAAATTATCAGAATTCAAGAGCAAGAAAAGTTTTTGTTTAAAGGAGAAGAGATTTAAATACGGTTTCCTTTAAGGAAAAAATAAGTGTTGAAAGAATGATATTGTGACCTCTATAAGTGATAATATCATTAATAATATACTACACGAGAGGCATATGTGCATGTGAGTGAAATAGGCCTTCCTTGGGACAAAATTTAATTAAAGTGAATAAATATTGACTACTTGCTCCATTCCTAGCATTGTGCCAGGTGAAATGAGAGATACATGACCTCAATTTGCCTATAATTTAGTTAGAGAAAACAAAGTTTCAATCATAAAGCAGGGCTAAAAATGGAATAATAAACTGGAAGAATGAGATATGATTGGTAAACTCAGCAGCTCTAATCCCAGATAAGATCTTATAAGTCCTTCTGGAGATTTGAGGTGAGCCTTCCTCTGATGGCCAGTCTTCAGAGGACTCTAGTTTTTGTCTTTGGATCAAAGTTGTTATGGTTTGGATATGAGGTGTCCCCCCAAAAGCTCATGTAGTCATGCAGGAATAGTCAGAGGTGAATGATTAGATTGTGAGAGCTGGAATCACGTAATGGATCAATAACTTGAATGGTACTGGGTGGTGACTATAGGTAGGTGGGGCATGGCTGGAGGAGGTATGTCACAGGGGGCTTACCCTTTTGGGTTATATTTTGTCCCTGACTCTTCAAATGTTCTCTGCTTCCCAGCTGCCAGGAGTTGAGAAGCTTTCCTCCCCTGAACCCTTCCACCATGGCGTTCCGTCTTCCCTCAGACCCAGAGCAATGAAGGCAGCCAACCGTAGACTGACTCTCTGAAATCATCAAAATAAACTTTTCCTCCTCTAAGTTGTTTTTTGTCAGGTATTTTGATCAGAGCAACAAAAATATGATCCTTTCCAGATGACTTTTGAGCCTCCCCTAAATCCATGTCCAATCTGCCAGCCACTCTGTCCATTGACTAACAACTTGAATCTTGCTTATACCTTCCCAGTTGTACATTCTTTGTGAAGAGCTGCAAGTTCGAATCATATAAGTCAAATCAGATTCAGATCTCTTCATGTGAGGAAAGGAAGGAAGAAGACTGTGAGAGCACCTGACATAAGAAAGAGCTGGAAAGAACTACAATCAATGAGAAGGGGACCAGAATAGAGAGGAAAACAAACCTCGCTTACATGGTTACCCAGGGCAACCTCTGCTTTGCTCCAATTAATCCAGAACCTACTGAGTAATAAATTACCAATATGGGAGACTCTTAGACCCAGAACCACCTAGTTGAGAAGAACCTCAGGGATCATCTGACTGTTTGAATTTTTTCAGAGTCTAGAGTAATTCTCTCAAGGCCATGAACTTCAGCCCCAGGAGCTTTGATATCATATGATGCTTCTTGGTACCCACCTGTGCTAAGAGCTCTGGGTAATGATCTTCCTGGTAGAGGTAAGGAGGTGAACCTGACAGTTTTGCTCAAGCATGCTGAAGGACCAGTTCTCATCTTTTTTCTGACAGTAATTATTCTTAACCTTCCAGATGCTGCCTAGTTTTCTAGTTTGACTCATGTGAACCTATGCTAAACTAGTTCGTACCATTTCAACAGTCAGGATAAAGGTGAGGCAAAGCAGATGCTGTGTATGATCTTGAGAGTGACTGACTCCCTAAATTTTGCACCTTTGCTATCTTATTCACCTTAGAACTAACCCTGCATTTCAATAGATTTGACTGTGGTAACTGATTTACTTTCAATACAGGTCAAAGTAGAGAATTGGGGAGCCTGTTATTCAAATAATTAGGCAAAAAAAAATAGGCATGCACAAAATGCATCCCTAACTGAATGCATTACTCTTCCCTGCTGCTGATTATATTAGCAAGCAGGGATAGAGTGTCTATGACTAAGAACTATGAAAAATAAATATCTATCTTCAGTATTCTAAACCCAAAGTAATCACATCTTTAGCAGATTTACTCTTAGATGTGACCAAATTTCAATACTTTACTTATGAGTTTTAAATTTAATTTAAAATACAAATTTGTCACCTAAATTATGGGAAAAAGTAATTACCTTTAAAAGGGAAAAAACTACTCAGTGCCTTTGCCACACGACAAATGGAAGAGAGTAATAAGTAAATGAGAGAACTGGCAGAAACCAGAAGGGCACTTCTCACATGTGATCATTTGCTAGAACATGTAGCTTTTGAGCTTTTGAAATATTGACTAGATTATAATGTGGTTTCTCGTTTGGATAAGTAATGCTGCTTGGATTGGGCATCTAACTCTGCCAGCACCACAGACTGAACTGATCAATAATATCCATCTCATGTTATAATGAAATGAAGCTTGGGTTGAGACTTGTTGGGTCTAATACTTGGTAGAATTAGCACAGCCCACAACAGCTCTTAGTTTCTCAAGAGTCTGAATGTGACTGGCAAGGAGAAATCTGAGAATACAGCGACAATGAGAAGACAGGGCTCATTTTGTTGCCAAGTTAGAATTCCAAAGCAAACCCGAACCGGCCTAAACATCCAAAGAAAGTTGGTTATCTCAGGGAATCCAAAGTACAGTTGAATCACCAGAAAACAGGAAGGTCAGGGATATACTGGGCCTTGGGAATAGATAGGGGTAGAACCAGGATCATGAATGCCATGAAAGCTTCTCTCCCTCTCTTTTCTCTTTCTTGGTATTTTTCTCATATTGAATTCCTTCTCTCCAACTGCAAAACAAGGTCATATAAGAAAAATAACATCCCCTGAAATAGCCACACGGAAATGTCATGGAGAAGAGAGTGGGTAAGAAAAGGAGCTACCAGAGAGATCATTCCAGATGCCCTCTTCCCATTCATGCTAAATGACACCTTAAGCCAAGACTGGTTTTACTCCATACAGGGGAACATACCCCCAGCAGATGTGGTATTAAGCATTTTCTTATTTTATGTCATTTAAAATTTAGAAACAAGAGATTGAGGACATTGAATTATTTTTAGAGACAACATAATATACGTGTTTTTACATGGCCTATCTCTCTTTCCTGTTTGGGTGAGCCTAACTTCATCTTGTCAGGAAGGAAAAATAGGAATGGGGAATACTGGGTCCATGATGTACTCTGCTTGGTCACAGTTCCAGAAACACAGGCTAGGACAGGTAGTGTGGCAGCCCTTCTGTCATACCACCTAGAGAAGAATCATCCATGTCTCCAACGGTTAAAAACAGGTGTTTGTATCTGTCAGCAATTCTCTGAAAGGGAAAGAGGAAAAAGTTGACTCTACTTTCCTAATTGTAATAACAACAATTATGAAATGATCATGGCAACATCAGCTATATTATAACTTTTAAATTTAAAAAAGCTAACATGAATCAACAGTTCACCATACACAGGTACAGCTCTAGACGTTTTATGGGCATAGGATCACTCCACTTTCCCTACAAAATAATGAGAATACAGTTTCCAAGGGAAGTACATGATCTTAAGACCTTTAAAATCCAGCAAGTCATATTTACTAAAAACAAGTCCACTAATTAGCCTAATAGTTAAATGCCTGATAAATATTTAAAATCAATATTTAAATAATAGAGACCCTACATAAACACACTCTACACCACAACACCCAGGAACTCTGCTGTCCACTGCTGTCAATGGAAAGAAGGAAAGTAATTCTCTGCCCCTCAGATACCCTAGGGCATGGTAGTGATATTTGATTGGTAGCAGCCTGTTGCAATGGAACAAATTTATCAATTTAGTTATGAGGTATTTTTGATAAATGGAACAATCTGTAGGTAATATTATATACCACCCCCCAAAATTTCTGAGTTTATCACATCCCCCCCATAATCCATTTTCTTTAGAGATAACCACTTTGCATTCTTTTTCCAATGTAGAAAATGGGCCTTTCCCTTCTGGATTATTTATAGATTTAAAAACTTAACAGTATTTACTTTGCATCTATAAGGGCATAGTCCTTGAATGACTCAACAAGATAAATGCTTTGGTTAAATTTAACTGTGCTTTGCCTGTAGCTCCTATGAATTTTTTGCCCAGAATTAATAAAACATACAAAATTCAGATGGCAGCATATGGTACCTTCCATGGGAACATTTCATTTAAATTATTGAGGATTCTGCAATCTGATTCCACTTTAATAAACACATGAAAAGTACCTCTTACATTATAAATGTGTAACTAGCTAGATTAAGTATTTTCATATGCTTTGCTGATTTTTCCAGTACCTTTAGGAATTAGAATAAATGTTTATGTTTAATCAAAAGGTATGATGCATGTGATTTAATGTCTATTAAGAAACTACTTAAATATTTCTGAAATATCAAAAGAAATGATAATCATATCTAGCCATAGCAAACAGCCCAGCCTCAAAACATAACACATTCCAGTGCCATTGTATATCCTTATTAATTAACCCACTAAGTAATTATCCTCCAAATTTCAAGATTGACCTGCACATGAGAAATAAAGAAATGCAAATAAAAACCTCCTTGAGGATAATTTGCAAATATTCATTGACATCCTTAAACTTGCTCACAACTTTGTCACCCAGAAATTCCATTTCTTGAAATTCATCCTAAAGAAGCAAATACATGCACAAATAATTGACAGCTATTAAGGCATTATTTGTATCAGTGTAGCTGGCATGCCCTGGCCTGTGATTTTATTAACACAGTAAAATTTCCACTAAATTATTAAATTATGATTGCCTCGACTGCCTATGTTGGAACTAAGTTGACCTGAGATAGTTATTCTGTTCTTTATTTGCAGAAAAAGATTTGTTGACCTGGAAAAAGATTCATATACATTTTGAAGAAGAAGCTAAGCAGACTGTAACTCCTTACATATATATAGGATGATGCTTTGATACATGTGACTAAAAAAATAATCCTGTCTATAAATTCTCCAAAATATTAATGATTATCTCAGCATGGTTGTGTTGCAAATGATTTTTTATGTTTAATACCTGTAATTTAAAAAATTCAACACAGTGATTATTATCATTATGTTAAACAATTAATATAGTACATTTTATAAAAGTTATCAAGGTACTAATGGTGTGTACTGCCCAGCTTCCCATCAATGACCTCTTCTTCTGCAATATCCATGCTTTTCAGGGTTTAGTTTTTCTGTTTGCCTAAGTAAGTACCATGGGGAGCTTCTGAAACCAGCTTCTTAACCTGTGTCCAGCCCCTCAAGTTGTAATATTGTGCCTGTTTATACATCCCAAGGGTGCCTCTCCCACTAGATCATTCTGTGAATGGAAACACAGATGATGAGATTGCTGGAAAAGTCAGGTGCATCCTCTCCAGTGGAATTTAAATTTGTATCCATTACCAAAATTGTTCATCCCAAAGACTAAAGTTGAAGATTCCATGTGTCATCAGAGTCAAGGTCTCCACAAAAACAAAACAAAGGAGACTGAAATTTTTCAGTTTATCCTATCCTGGAAAGAATTTTGTTCAGGACAAAGACAGATATCCAGTGTCCTATCCAAAACCTTCCCCTGCATATATTAGTAGTATCTCAAACTGAATTTGTAGAAGCTCATTCAGTTGTACCTATCACCTGTTGAATCATGTTGAACCAGCATCAAGACTGTTACTGGTCACATTGCTCTCAGTTTCCACACATTTTTATTCACCATAATTAAATCATATTCACTGTTTTTCAGATTTTTTTTTCATTTGTTTATGCTGTTTACACTACTTAAAATTCCCTGCCCATATTGATTGTATCCACTATCAAAAACTATCTAGCTTTTCCCTGCATCTACATCAGATTCTACTAGCCTAATCTAATTTCTGGTTCTGCTGGAGTCTAGATTGTGGGAGACAACAGAACTGCCTAAATTCTTTCCAAACGCCTGAAGTTTGAAAATGTTTCCTCATTTTCTAGAAAAGCAAAGTCTACGTAATAATGTTGACATTATCCTAACAAAAACTTAAATATCTGCATGTAGATGATTCTACTCTATCGACAGGATTCTGAGACAAAAGACACAGAATTTAAGAAAGGAGAATGGGCAAGTAAAATCTCATAACTAATTTCAGAGCATTCATGTAAACTTCCTTTGACTGCCTCCCTTAATACAGCAATGACTCTCATACCACTTTGACAGGGCAATTTTTTCTACTTGGCAAAGCAAAAAGGAAAATAAAATATCATTAATCCCTTTGATTTGATTCCTTTCTTCTCTCATTTTTAGCTTATTAGATAGTATGCATTTCTAAGAGCCACCAAAATATAATGGCATGAAAACAAAACTATCAGAGAAAGGTAGGTTATAGACAGATATGTATGACTATCATGTCAAGCTATGAAGTTCACAATTTATCCTTAGACAAAGGATTCCTCATACGTATATCAGGTAGGGGACTTACTTGATCAGATTTGTTTCCCAGAAAATAACCTGTTTGAAAAAAGGGAAGGTGGACTAGTATTGACAGAGGGATGAGGTTTAAGAAACTATGCCAATAATCAGACAATCTGTGAATTATAGCATTGGGACTGAGATAGAAGAGGTAGAGATGTTTAAGACTAGAGGTCAAGTTCTAGGTGTTTTGAAAGACACCTAGAATTGGATTGTTGGACTGTATAGAGTGTTAAACTATGTATATCGCAGGAAACAGACTTTTAAGGAATCTTTGCAAAAACATTTATTAGAATTTTAATTCTGCAGACATAGATGTCTGTTCCTCTCTATGGAAAGGCAGTAGATGCAAACCACAGCCAGTACAATTCTAGTGACAGGAATGACAATGGACACTGAAAACTTTTCCCCTGACTCTATCTGCCTATCTGTGAATTTGAAATGATAGAAAGGGAAAAAAGAAAGTTTCTTCTGGACAGAAAATTTTGATAAATTATTTCCTATGTTGGAAGTGTGGCTCAATGATACAGTACTTGCCCAGCATGTCTGAGGCCCTGAGTTTGATTCCTAGTATTCCCTGTCACACTTCATTCGAGCTGTTACATCATGAATCAGAGTGGACCAAAATGAAGCTGAAGCATCTTTCAAGAGTAGAAACTTCATGCTGACTGAAAGTAAAGAGCTGCTCAGGCAAGCTAACAGTTTCTCAAGATGTGTCTGGGATGATCATTTCCACCATTGGGGAATTTCTGATGAAATGATAATAATAAATTATTTCCTTATAGAAATAATACCAATATTTAGTAAAGATACTGTAAAGAGCAGAGGGTTTGAGTGTCCAGATAAGTTCAAATACTGCTAAAATAGACAAGTATTACTGGAGTTTTCCTGAAATGAAACCTTCCTAGTGCTTCTCAGTTCCTCCAAGAGCAGTTTGTTACAATGTAGGCTGATGGATCACCGCATATTTTGAATATTGACTCATCCACAGATTAAAGACTCAGGTGCTGCAAAAAGTCCAAAGTCCATTGATATTGTAAACAAGTTTAGCTCTGCAAGTTTTCTGAGTCTTAAGATTAACTCCCAGGCTCCTGACTCATTGTCATGACGTGCAAAGGAAACCAGTGGTTGACTTCTTGGTAAGCCCCTTTCTGCACAAATAAGATGATAAACATAAAAAAAAAAAATGAAATCTGGGCACTTTAATTTTCTACCATCTGTAATTATATGCAAACTGCGGTGAAGCCAAAATATGAAATCAAGGTAGTGGGGTTTTTCATATGTCATTTCTTATGTCATTTTTTGGATTCTGGACCTGGAGAAAATAATCTGTTTGCAACAGAGTAATTCAGTTATATGATGCACTCATGCAAAATCCCATTTTAAGTGACAGGGCATCATTATGAAGTAACCACATGATGTGGCTAGAGACTGGCACAGATTCTAGTGAACAGCCGCATTTCTTTATTTGAGCTGTTACATCATGAATCAGAGTGGACCAAAATGAAGCCGAGGCATCTTTCAAGAGTAGAAACTTCATGCTGACTGAAAATAAAGAGCTGCTCAGGCAAGCTGACAGTTCCTGCGAGATGTGTCTGGGATCATCATTTCCACAATTGGGGAATTTCTGATGAAATAAAATACTTAAAAAAATAACTCAATGTAAAAGCCCCATCCCTCAAGAATACCTTAAAATACATATAAAAGTTCAGTAGGAGAATAAATCTATCAATCTAGAAATACTGGGGAAATGCTAGAAAGTTCAAATTCCTATAGGTCAGCAAAATTATCCTAGATATAGCAAAAACATTTATCTGATAATGAGTAAGCCTGGTAGTCTGGGTCACATGCATACATAAAGAGAACTGTTCTAGACCTGAACTAATCCTAGAAAATTACCTGTCCAAAGACATAGTAATTCCAATTATTTAAGGAAGAAATTTCAAACATCTCACTTCTCAGAGGAGCAGAGGAATAAACACAAGTTTAAGAGTCAGATGTGATTTCAAATCCTGCCTCAATTGCATTAAGAGCAATATGACTTCACTGATGGTACCTTGTAGAAAACTATATTGGGTTCATTGGCTAAAGATAACAAGTGGAAAACACCTGACCTAATTCATGTCCATTTGCATCTCTCTTCCTCCCTATTTTCTCCCTGAAGTCAAGGCTCCTTCAGACCCCTAAGGGATCAATTATGGCAGCAGCTGGTCTTCAGCAAGACTGTGTTGTACAGCCTCCCACGTGGTTTCTTGCTCATTTCATTCAGTGCACCTTCATTTCAGCTTCTTTCTATTTTCTGACTCTTTAGAGATGAATTTATGTTTCTGCCTGGAATACGAATTTCCTGAGTCATGCCCATGTCCAGTCCTGACAGCTAAGATAAAAATTTCATGGAGAAGTGGGTTATACTCAGGCGACAGCAGAGAAATTGCAACTCCTCAAATTGGCTTAATTTTATGATTTTCAAAAAATTGTTTAAAAGATTACTACCTCTGATTCCAGTGTTAAAACTCTGGATAAAACAAAAAATTCTTGTTAATCCTATAATCATGCTTGTATAGAAGAGATACATGCATTTTTTGAGGGTGTTGTTTCATGAAAATACCAGGCACGAAAGAAATGCTGTGAATGTGGATGGACCCTCTAAGAGAAACAGGAAGTACGCCCTCTGTGGTTTTCACTCCAATACGATACCAGGGCATTCTGTCTGATTTTAAAGAACTAAAGCACAACTTCCACCCTCACTATGCTACATAGCACAAGGAAGGGTATCCTCCTACCCAGCTCCCCCAACAAACCCTCAGCCCCTGGGAGGCCCAGGAGATGCAGGGGGCAGGCAGGTGGAGAGTTCTTGGTGCAAGTCTTCCATGAGTTCCATCACCCATGTCACTGCTTGGACTCCACTTCTGTAGGAGGAAAGGCACAAAGTGAGCCTATGTTGGCCTCAACTGAATATTAAAGAGGTGCTCATGCTTATCTAATGATTCTGATCTCCTATTTAGGCAGGAAGAAAGCAAAAGGAATTTTTCCTCCCTTTCTTGGTTACAAAGTATTAACAATAAAATTAAAATGATTTTATCTTATTAATATTGATATTTTAGTTTATAATAATTTTATTAATAATAACATGAAATAAATCACTCATCTCTCAGATATGACATGCATAATGGGTACATTTGTCCTTTACTCCAAGATGACTCCATCCTCCCATGTATTGAACATGGGAACAGAATGAGAGAGTACCCAGGATTTATGTGCAGGGCTCTGATGAGAGGCTGATAGGCCATGATGTATATCGCATGTCCACAATTCAAAATGCAATACAAAGATGATCTGTCCAGGGAGAAGGCACGGGTGAGAGGGAATGAGGAAGGAAGTATACTAACTGATTCATAATAAATGTCCAGAACTTGAACTATTCTTGTTTTATTGTGGTCATTGTGGGTTGTTGTCAATACCAAGGATGGATATTGGGTAAGTTGAATAGGTGGAGATCAAAATGGATAGAGAAAAAGAGAGATAGGAAAATGTGAGGAGAGAAAAATGTAAAAATGACAGAAAGGAAAAGCATAAGAGAAAGAAATCAAAATTAGTTAAGCTAAGCATTTTATTAGAATGGTAAATATAGAGTAGTGTCATTCATTAATCCCTGAGTGCTTTAGAAGAGCGTCCACTGAAAAATAAGAGGTGGTTTTCTTTCTTTTTTTTTTCTTAAGGGACAACACACAGAAAATTCACAGGGTGTGTAAAAATTCATTCTGTTATTATAAATGAAACCTCTCCTGGGGCCTGTTTCTCATTTCATTCAGAGCTGTGCAGAACACATTTAAGTACAGGACTTGGAGTATGTTGACTTTTTAAGAAGGAGCTCTCCAGGGACTATGGCAAGATGAGAAACAGGATCTGGTGCTTTTCATCTTCTGATCACTCTTCTTTTATTGTCACAAACGCACAGTGCCCATTTTTCAGATGCCATGGTTGAAATCAAATAGTTTACAGTGAGAGTCACTTTGAGGCTGTCCTTGAAATTCTAAGCATGAAATTTGTCAAGAAATGCTTAGTCTTCTCAGAATTCACAATCATCCATGCTTAATATTTTAAACTATAATTCCAGTATAACAAAACAGTGTTAATAAAAGTGTGATTTTTGAACCTTTGATTTCTTTGTTTAGCCAACTACCAGAACAGCACTCCATTTTATGCCACCAAATGCTCTGCCATGTATTATTAGGACTTACATTCATAGAGGCCATGTGAACATATATTTGAAATTCACCTAACCATGAAACTCCAAGTGTCTTACTGCCCAAATGGCACACACCATTTCACTGAACTGTTTTTCAAACAATTTCAAGGTTATTGTCAATTTGTGAGCTACTTTCTGATCTGTAAGTTAGTTCTCTATCGAACATAAATCAATTCAACCTCCTAAACATATACGAATGTTCACCTTTGTTCATATGAAGGCCTCTAGTGAGGAAACTGACATACGATCTTTGGCAGATGGAAACACTGGTGAATTTGTGATCACAATTCAGATCCAAGCCATCCATGTGGATCAAGCCTCAACACACACTTGAAAGCCAAAAGTTCTCCTGTTTTGTGAGAGAGACCCACTATTGCACTAAACTTTCTTTCATTATGAACATTAATCCAAATATCCCAGACAACGTGCTATAGGCTTTGCATGCATACACATTTTATTTTCACAAACAGCATAACAAAGCAGATACCATCACTAGGCACAATTTACAGATGAGGAAACCTTTGCTGAGACAATGAAGTCACTCCTCAGACCACACAGCGAGCTGGTGGTAGAATCAGATTTGAATCCAGGTCTTTCTGTCTCCAGAGCCATGCTCAGAATTTTTTTTTAATAATACCTAACTGCCACCTGGAGATGGTTTCTTTATTTCATTGCATTCTTCAACAGTGCAGGCCTCGAATGCACTTTGACCAAAATAATGTGGCAAAACTAATACTGTGCTATGGGTCAACATAACCCTTAAGTAACCTGGAGTCAATCATTTCCTGCATCTTTAAACCAAAAAACTACCCTGACATGATTGTTCTCTGAGAAACCCAAAACAGAGAAGGACCCTGAAGGTGAGATGCCACTTAGCAGGACAGAGAAAGAGAGAGATGAAGGAGTACTAATGTACCAGACGCAAGCGAGAATTTCACATCAAGGGGGATCCCCTACCACACCCACCCCAGGATAGCATATCACAGAGAGGCACCTCCTTCCTGAGCTCCCAGTCCACCAAATTATAAGCTAGATAAATGTTTATTTTAAATTCTGCATTTTGGAGTAATTTTTTATAGAGTAATAAATAACTGAACACATTACCACATGTAACTTTAATTGCACATTAAAATATATATTATACACTGAAAGTAAAATGAAAAATTGAATGCCTTATATAGAATGGAATTTTCACCAAAAATCAAAGTAATTGAGTAAAATCTTTTTTTCTCCTGTAATTATCTGGGGATTTTCTTGAATTCTCATTTTCGTTTAAAATATATACAGAAAGCTAAGGAATTCTGATTCTCTAGTCAAAATTTTGTTATCATTTGTGAATTTAAAACTTTGGCATATTTTTATGTACTGAAGTTCTTGATATATTTTCTGGAATTTTGTATTTCCCCTTTACAGCAACTCTAAATTGTGCTGTCTTCTGAAGAAGAGATGTAAGATGAGACACACACAAAGATCTATGTTGTACTTTTTTTGCACTTGATTCATCTGTTCAGAGATAAAAGTCTGGGTTATTAAATGGATTTGTACGTGTTCTTCCTCTAGAGAGCTGAATTGGGACAGAAAGTCTTCATTATCATAAGTTTCCAGATAAACACAAATCCATAGTGAAATTTAACCAACTTTTAACTTGCACAAGCAATTGTTAAGTTTTTAGCATTAACTCATTTTCGAGCCGGAGATGTAATGGCATTTTATCCTTTTAACCTCATTCCTAGACACTCTGCACAGAAAGTCCTGCTTTGGTCATTAAAACTGATGCACATACCAAGTCATTGAATAACTAACTACACTCATTCCCATCTGCTAGGGAGGCACAGTGCCACATAAAGGTGGCTCGCCAGGACTTCTGAGGCAGAACAATCAACCAAAGATGGGATCAGACATAAGCTGTGCTGATTGCAGCAACAGTTCTGCCCAGTTAGAGTTTCTGTTTAGCTCTGGGCAATGGAAAATATTATGGCTTTTGTGTTTGGACATAATCAATTACAAAGGCTTAGTGCTTGGGTCAAACCCACTTGGAGATAAAGTTGTATCTAAAGTTCCCAAATCTTTCTACCATGTAGAGATGACTTTCCTCTTCACTCTCAAAGGCACATTACCACCTATAGGTGGAATACCACATCTTTTCCTTGACCTAAATCAGAGCTTTGTCTTAACCTAAACTACCTTTCTAGTGAGTGACAAGCTGAACACATGAAGCTCAATGAAGTCTTGAGTTCCGGCATAGTTTCTCTGTAGCTGCAAGATCTTCAGCAGGCTCTTTACCTCTTCTGAGTTGGTGAGGATCTCCCTTCTACCTGTTCCCCACTGGAGCATATCTACCTTCCAAATATTCTGATGCCATCAAGCTTCCTCCACCCCACTCTTACCCTACGACCCTCATGCCCACTGCTTTCCCAAGAGAGCACCCAGGGCTATGGAACATTGCCTCTCCTTTCCCTATCCATCATTGCATGCTTTGTCATCTACCTCTACATGACTGTAGGCACTTAACTTTTCTAGACAATAGGTCCTCATCTATAATAACATAAGTAATAACATCTATCTTCTTATGTCACTGTATTTTATAAGAATTAACTAATATATCATGTATGGAGCTATATTAGAAACTGAAGAGCCATTCACATATTGGTATGGCTTGTGTGAGTGTGAGTGTGTGTGTGTGTGTGTGTGTGTGATTTTGAGGTGATCTCAAACTTAGAGAAAAAATGCAAGGAAAACACAAAGAAAAAATTTTGAACCATTTGAGGTTATGATGCCAAACATATTCTAAATGTTCCCTAAATCTTTGATGTATATATTTCCTATTATCAAGAACATTGCCCAATAAAACAATACGACCAATAAAATCAGGAAAATTTAACCTGTAATCTTCAGATCACTCAAGGATTTCCAGATGTCCCAGGACTGTCCTTGTAGCAAATGATCCATTTCAGAATCACACACCGCATTTAGCTACTCTGTCCCTTTGATCTCCCTCACTCTGGAAGAGTTCCTCAGTTTTTCTTCTAGTTACATGACACTGATATATTTGAAGAGTAAAAGACAGTTATTTTGTGAAGGTCCATCAACTGTCTGCTGCTTCCTAGGATTAGATTCCGGTTTGTGGCTTTGGCAGAAGTATCACAGAGGTGACATTGTCTTCTTTTCATTGCATGCTCTTAGGTGGAACATGATTTTGATTTGTCCCATTATCAGTGATGTTAACTGTGATCACTTAAGGTGGTGGTGTCTGCCAGGCTTGTGCACTGTGGACTGACTCCACACCTTCTATCATTAATATGCATGTTGTGGAAAAAATGCCTTGTGAAACTATATTATCATCTTCTTTCTCATCAAACTTTCAGTTCATTATTTATTTATATCAGTATAGACTAATAATTTCTTCTTTTATTCACTGCCTCATTAATTTGGAAGCCCAAGTAGTTCAAAATTTGGTCAGTGAGAACCAAAATGTCATTTTGACATACCCAGCCTTGCTTTAGCATTTTTTTTCTGTATAGACAGGTTATAAGAAAATATTGGGAGTGAATGGAAGAGAAATAACAATAAACAAGATCAGTAAATATAATACAATGCTTTCCTTTTTCCTTTCTGAATAATTTAGTCCTAAAACTATTAAGTGGGGCAAAGCAAGACAGCTATCCTCACAGAGAGTAGTGTAGGATGTGTCCACGTGGAACAGAGAGAACCAGCATAAGGTCATGGATGGGGATAATCTGGCACAGGTGTTACAGCATGGGCACACTGAGAAGTGGCTTGGTGAAGGGCGAGAGAACCCATGAAGAATAAGGAGTGTCCTCACTGGGGATGAATTGGCACAGGGCATAGGAACCCAGGGTGAAAAGGGTATTAATGCATGTAAGTCATTATCAGAGTTTGAGCACACCTGGCATGTGTGTTAGAGTCTGAGTTGGGTTAAGATGATATCCATATGTGGGAGAAGCCTGGAATGTGATGTGAAAAGGGTGGTCTCGGAGAAGAGAGGGCTGTAGTGGTGATGGGTAATGGGCCACACACAGAAGGATTATCAAATGTGTCCCAGACACTCCTCACCCTGCATGGGTTCCAACACCCCAAACTAACCAGACTTCCTCTGAGTTCCTCTCCTGCTTTATCCCACCCAGGACTTTAGTACTGACTTAGTCAGGAAAGGGGAAAGGAAAAAGAAAAGATGATTCCATATTGTGTGTGTGTGTGAGTGTGTGTGTGTGTGGTGTTGGGAATTGAACCCAGGGCCTCTGCATGCAAGGCAAGCACTCTGCCAATTGAGCTATATCCCAAGTCTGATGATTCCATTTTAATTGATCCTATCTTTTGTTATTTCTTCCATCCACACTCAATATTCTCTTACAAGTTGGTCATCCATATTTGCTGTTCCCACTTTCTCAACCTTTACGAATTCATCACCCCACTCCCACCTGACTTCAGTCCTCATCACTTTCCAGTGCTTCCAGGTCATTGACAACCTCCCCATTTTAAGTTCAAAAGATGTTTTTCTGTTCTTATGCTTCAGGTCTGTTCAAGGTGTTTAACAGGGAGACCTCTGACAATAAACTGTGCCTCGGCTTCCATGACACAGCACTCTCCTGACTCCCTCCCACCTCCCTCACTACTTCACCATTTCCTGCACAGCCTCCCCTTCCTCTTCCCACTTCTTAAACATCATCACTGCCCACAACTCATTCCTAGGCCTTCTCTTCTCACTCTTCCATACCCACATCTCAGCATTGTCTTGGTTGCCATTCTTGACACTCCACTAAAATTTTTGAAGTCTTTATCTGCATCTCTGTAAGCCTGACTTGAGTTCCAAACACACAGACTTCACTGTCTACCATACATCTGTGCAACTCAGCAGTATTTACTGAGCACCTGCTATGCACTACATGCTCTGTTCTAGGTTTCAGCAACCTCATTTACTTGTCTCTGACACACTTAAAACTCAACACACAAGATAATGTCATTGTCTTTACCCCTCCTTCACAGGCTACAGGATTCCAGCCTTCTCCATCTCAGTAAACGCCAGGGTCCTCCTACCCAATGCTGGAGCCAGAAATGCCTGGCCTTTATCCACTCATTCTCATATCCAGTCATTCTCTATGTCCTACTGATTCTGCCTTTGAAATATTTTTTTAAACCTGTCCAAGTCTAGATCTGGTCAACTTCCTACCTCCAGATTTATACACACATAAACTTATCAGTCTTTACTCTATGTAGCAGCCAGGATATTCTTTCTAAAATGCAAATCTAACCATGCTTCTTCTCAGCTTTAAACCTTTCACGTGGGTGTTCTTTGCCCTTGAGATAAAAGGGAAGTCTTGAACACAGCCACATGCCCTGCCCCTGATCTGCTCTGCTTGACTCTTCAGTCACACTCATGCTATTTCTACACACTCAGTCATCTCTTCAGGCTGCAGCTGATCTTTTCTAGCCTAGCACCTTCCCCAACCTCTGCTCCTTGAACCTAGAAACTGCTCTCCTCATACCCTTTGCCTGATGAACTTCTACTCATCCCCTGACCTCAGTGGGAATTCCACCTCCTCAATCAAGCCCACTCTGACACATAGAGATGGTTAGACCTTCTGCTCCCTTGAGTAGCCCCATCATATCACTTATCATCACATATCACATATTATCCCCCTGTAATTATTCATATAGGTCTGTATTCTTAAAGAGAGTGAATGATCTACAAAGCCAAGGACACTATCTTATACCCTGGATATCTCACATAGTACAGCAAGGGCTCAATAAAAATTTGCTAAATAGAGGAAAGAATTTCCGCTATCATAATAATGAACTATACTCTCATGTTTATTCTTTTACAATCAGAAACATCACAAACTGATTTTAATGCCTCCAGTTAGCATTAATAGAGTCACATGTGATGTTATCTGCTGTAATCATTGAGAACAGAGAAAGCCTTCTTTCCTTCAGAGGAAGCCTGTCCTCTCAAAACCAGCCTCTCCCTGACTCACTGTGTTCCTTTGGCAGCCACAAGCTTCCCTGTACTTCTTTTTCCCCATCTGTGATATGTCATGTTGAGGATTAAATGAGACAATCTGTATAAATCACCTAGATTAGGGTCTGTCACAAATTATGGAAACATTATATAAATGAGAATCATTATTATTATTATTATTATTATATCTTCACTTAAATAAGACACTTGCCTTTATAAACTCCCTTGATCATTAGAAATAGATCTGAAATATAAGAAATTTCAGAAAGGGGACAAAATAATGAACAATATCATTTGGGCAAAGGTTCCATGACTGTCCATACTAAGTCTGCTGTCTGGGCACAATTATGAGCAATATCGGAATCTCCCTTTGATCCTGACAGTGCATCAATGGTGTCTGGTTCCAAGTTACCCTCAATAGAGGATAAGTGGCAATGACCAACCTCCAGGGCCTCTACATGGGACATGTGCATGATTTCCATTTTGCTCCTGCAACCAGAAACCCAGATGCTTCCTTTGCAGAGCTTCCCAAGACTCACCATAGATGCAGACTTCCTACTCACGTGTGGAGATTGTGCATTGCTTCCGGCTATGCACCACATTCGTTCTGACTAGAACTTAAGTCACAGGAGGAGGGAGAACAGAGAAAGTGTCCAGCTTACCACTTTCTCATAGTGCCTATAATTATGAATTGGTTGACCTATACTCTGTTCTTTTTTGATGTCATATCGATCCCTGGATGGGGACAGACAAGTACAAAAGAAATATCAGTGGGTACCATGTTCTTAAATGCTAATTAAATATACCTGGAACAATACCTATTGCATAAATAAATTTTAAATATTTAAAAAATTTAAATGGCCAAAATAAAACACAGTGAAAAGTAAAATTTAGAAAGTAATTGGAAATTGGTTTATGATAAGAGAAGGTCTACAATTCATGATTTTAAAAAATTATGATAAAAATCCGCTTGGAAATCAAAAATCCTGTGGGAAAGGAATTTCCCCAACCAGAAAGATTTTTAAATTATAAATTATATAAACAAAATAAAAAGTACATGGAAAATAACTTTTCTAAAAATAAAATCAAGATGATTTGTTTTAAATAATATAAAATGCATATTTATACTAAAACTAAACATTACTTATAACCTAATGTTGTAAATCTACTGGATTAACAGAATTTGAATAGTGACATTTTTCTGAACTTCCAGAAGACATGAGGGTGATAAACTTGAATCGAGCTCCCTCTATTAGGTCAACATTCAGTTTTCACCAGCATCCAAAATGTGGCAAAGAATCAGAACCCAGCAAAAGTTGAATAAGGATGGGCATGAATAGCACCCAATGTCTCCACATTATCTGTGGATGAAGAAGATAACTTTGGCCATGCAAAGTCAGACCAAACCTGATTCTACTAGATGTGAAATATTGTAAGCAACTTAATTTCCTACACCTTAGTTTTCCTTATCTGTAATTTGGGTATAAAGCTTATTCATGTTAAGATTTATTCTGTATGTTAGTTCATATTTGTAAAGTGCTACACAATATCTAACACATACTAAGCCCTCAATAAATGTTAAACTATTGCCATATTTATCACATTCATTTCCATGGTATGCACACTCTCTGTGTACCTGTAAAGAGGTACATAATTCCTAGAGTGGTTTGAGATTTGGGTTTATTTGCATTTATGTTGGGAAAGAACTTTGGTTTTAGAGTTAACAAAACTTGGGAATCAATTCCATCTTGTTTATTTGCAGGTAGTGAAACTGTAGAAGGCAGTTTTAACTTTCTTGGCTTCAGTTTCCTCATCTTTAAGATGGAATAAGACCTACATCGCTGGGTTGTGATAAAGATTAAGTGAAAAAAATCTGTGTAAAGTGCCAAACACAAAATGATGTCTCATAAACAGCACCAATATTATAGGAACTAAAAAGAGAAGAGACAAATGTTTCATGATATTTTATTGGGATATATTAAAATGAAAATTCAAGCAAAGAAATAATATTTCAATTTTATGCCAGTTCACCAAGCAGATGAAAATCCCTAGTGAAGTGATTCTGTGTAGCTGTTCCCAATGACTGAAAGATTATGGTGTGAATTATAAAATATTTTAGTACTTGAAAAAAAAGCCCTAAGTCATTTGTGTATTTTAGCAGCATAGAAAAGGAGCCCTGCTTGGTATGATTTGCTATAATGGTCTATTTATCAGAAGCAGCTCACTTTATCTGCTGCAGAATGCTTTTTGAAGTCATTAACCTGCAGAAATAATGATAGGAAAGTAATGCAAAAATATTCAAGTGGTGAGGCGACACAGGGCTTCCTTTACTCCTAAAGGCTACATTGACTAAGACAGCAGATGGTGGTCCTCTGGAATTGGAAAAGCAAGTAATCAGAGAGAACCCGAAACAAAGGCCCTCAAAAAATTCTTCTGGTCACTTACGTTAATCACATTAACCTTGACTCTCAGAAGGCATTGGGTAATTATTGCATACTATGATGCCTCTGCAAAACTACAAAAACCCACAGATCTAACAAGTGATATTGAAAATCATGAGCAACATGTTTGTTGTTGACTCTGGAGAAAATTGTTTAAGCCTAAAGAAAAGAATATTGTGCTTGTAGGCAGGATACCCAAGTTCAAAACTCCACTTTGCCATTCAGATAGACACGACTGCTCACAAGTCTCCATTTCTTCCTCTGGAGAGTGAGAATCCACTGACCTTCATCGTGTTATTGTGACGATTAAATAAGACAAAGTATATTTATTGTTGACTCTATATGGAAGTCACAGATATATTAATTCATCTAATTATTAAGTGAATTAAGCATTACTTTTAGCATGAGATAGGTAATAATTGCGGAAGTTAATATTTATTGCTTGTTTATTATGTACCACATTGTGAATTAAACATTTTACATGAATTATCTAATTTTTTCCTCACAGCAAACCTATGAGGAAAGTTCTATTACTATCTCTATTTCTTATTTGAAGAAAAGATTTAGAGAGGCCAAGTAATCGGGTAAATGTCTGAACTGGGGGAAGACACACATTTTTCTCACATCCACACTTCTATGTTTTCAAATTATCAGTTTCCAAATTATTTCTTAACAGCAGAACACTTTCTTCAAATGAAATATTTTACCGTGGCTACATACTTATGACAGACAAAAACTAGGTCCCCTGCATTCCATCAGAGATGGAGAACTTTAGTCTCAAATTGGCCTTAGAAACACTTTGTAGGAACCCCAGGGCTCCACAGAACATAGTGCTCAGTCAAACATATTACTGCTATAATGATCACATCTTCTTCCTGTTTATGATTTTGACAGTTTGTAACCCATTGGAAAGGTCTATGACAAGTAATAATTTGTCATGTTCCTAAGGTATTAATTTGAATCTCACATTGCGAAACTGTTGGGAGCAAGTCTCTTAGTGGGCAAGGGAGCTTTGGGGAGTGTAAGGAAATGTGCAGGTCACACATGATTCATGATACATGAGTGCTTTGGGAGAAAGTCAGGAGCCTCTCTGAGCTCATGGATTGGAGGATTTCTGAAAAATTTATGACATACTACTGATAAAATGTCTAGTCTCACAATACCTGGTTACTGCTCCCTGGCAAAATAATGTGTCTTTTATTTTGTTGCTAATGAGAAAGAGATATCACATCACTCCATTACCATGTGCAATGCCTCAACATTTTCTAGGGTTGTAAGAGGTAGCAAATGAAATACAAGACAACTAGTTAAATTTGAATTTCAGATAAACAATGGATATTTTCTTTGTATAAGTATGTCTGAAATATTGCAAGGGGCATACCTATAATAAAAAAATACATTCATTGTCACTTCCTTAAAATAGTTTGGATTTTAAATGCTGGTTCATTAAAACAGGTTACTAATGACAGGTAATGTGAACAAACATCTCAATCCATACACATGAACTTTTTGGATAAACTAGTCTGTTCATGTATATGACAGTACAAAATAAATCATAAATCATAAATAACATGTAAATAATCATAATCATTGAGTCTAAAAATGGTTTGGACAGATTAATATATTAGACACAGCTGAGAGAAGAACGGATGGGCCAAAAGATACATTTTGAGAAATTTCATGGACAAACAGATGGGAAATAGGAAGGAGAAGCTAAAGGACATAAAGGGAATAGAGAAGATGGCAGAGTTGAGGCAGGCAGGACCCCTGACACCTCCGTAGCACAGAAAGGAGGTGGCGAAGGAGCAGCTTACCAGAGAGGTGAGTGACAAAAGAAATGCTCCAAGACTCAACATTAGTCTGATACCCAGAGAAACTCAAAGTTTGGTTACCAGAGCAGACAATAAGAACAGTTTCTTAACCCTGAACTCAGACCAGGGTTGAGAAATGGGGGAGGAGCAGTAGAGAAAGAAAGAGGAAGAGGAAGAAGAAAAATACAAAAGCTCACTCCCTTAACAACAGCTGGAAAGAAAAACACACCAAATTAAAACATGGCAGGAGCAGCAGGATCACTGGAAGAGATCAAGCAGTATAACCCAAATTGTGGACAAAAAGCTGTGCCAAGCTAGACAACCACCCTAGAAATCAACAAGGTTTCTCCCTACCTCCAGAGAGCAACAAATAAAACCAGAGGGATGCCCTGCAGTGGGATGTCTCAATAATCCATCTAGAAGGAACTTGCAGGGGGTTGCTACTAAGGAAAATTTCCTGAAATCCTCTCCCCATCACCAGGAATAAGGGGAGTGGGCTGGAGCAGACCCAAGAGCTGGTAACTCCTGGGAAGTGCTACCCTAACCCAGCATTCTACACAGCTTCTGAGGCAGCCCAGGCAGAGCCTGAGCAGACACCCACTGTTCAAGGCAGCAGGAAGTGAGAACTCAGAGGAAGAGGGGTGGGGGGAAGCAGCCTCAGTCCCTGGCAGCAGTCGGGGGACAGCGCCTGTAATTTCTGACAGCAAATGGCAAGAGCTTGGATATGAGCACGATGACTGTCTCTGTCCCAGTCAGCAGAGGGAATCCAGTTGTTGACAAAGGAAATAGTCTACAGATGTCTACTAGGTCCATTTGATTAATAGTATTTTTTTTAGTTCTGAAGAGTCTTTATTATTCTTCTCAGTGGCATATGGACAATTCTTTAAAATAGGTCATATTTTAGGACACAAAGCAAATCTTAGCAAATACAAAAAAAAAGTAGAGATAATTCCTTGCATCCCATAAGATAATGATGGAATGAAGTTAGAAATTAACAGGAAGACAAAAAAAAAAAAAAAAACCAGAAGCCATTCTAACACCTGTAGATTAAATAATACACTTCAAATGAGGAATGGATCACAGAAGAAATCAGAGGAGAAATTTTTTTAAATTTAGAAACAAATGAGAATAGAGATACACCATACCAAAATCTCTAGGACAGTATTATTGGCATCAGATCTGCTATTTTGTTGATCCCCTACACCATTTTACAAGCTGGACTGCTAACTCACTAACTTCCTAGCTAGTAATTGGTCCAGATTGTTAGCCCGAGAACCTCCTCACCAGCCATTGGTCCATTGTTATTAACCTGCAAAATTCCACTACTTAAGAATAGCTCCACTGCCATTCTCTCTCTCTCTCTCTCTCTCTCTCTCTCTCTCTCTCTCTCTCCCTCCCTCCCTCCCTCCCTCCCTCCCTCCCTCCCTCCCTCTCTCTCTCTCTCTCTCTCTCTCTCTCTCTCTCTCTCTCTCTCTCTCTCTCTCTCTCTCCTCTCTTACCCTTACCCTGCAGGTAGACACTCTGCCTGTCTGCTTAATAAAATCTCTTGTGTGAGTTCCCACATCCGAAGTGGTTTCTAAGTGCTTTTCAAGTATGATGACAGTTCTAAGAGGAATATTTATAGCATGGAGCTCCCACATTAAAAAATATCAAGAGATACCAAATATTACACCTCAAGGCCCTAGAAAAAGAACAAACTAATACTAAAATAAGTAGAAGTCTTAAAGAATTAAAACCAGAGCCAAAATTAATTACACTGAGAATAAAAACATATGATGAATCAATGAAATAAGAGTTGGTTCTTTAAAAAGATAAACAAGATTGATAAAACTCTAGCCAAACTAACCAAAAGAGAAAAGAAAGAAGTTCCAATTTAACAAAAACAGAGATTTAAAAAAAAGAAGTCACCACAGACACTACTGAAATCCAGAGGATCATTAGAAACAATTTTGAAAATTTATACTCCAATAAACTACAAAATCTTGAAGATATTAACAAATTCATAGAGACATATGACTATTCAAGTTGAACTATGAGAATATAGAAAAATTAAACAGATCAATAGTGAATAATGAAATTGAAACAGCTATTAAAAGTCTTCTACCAAAGAAAATCCCAGGACCAGATGAATTCTCAGCCTACTTCTACCAGATCTTTGAAGAACTAAAGTCAAGCCTCCTCAAATTATTCCATGAAATAGAAAAGGAGGGAAAACTGAAAAGTTCATTCTATGAAGCTAGTATCACCCTAATACCAAACCCAGACAAAGACACATCAAGGAAAGAAAACTTCAGACCAGTATCCCTGATGAATGTAGATGCAAAATTCCTTGTTAAAATATTGGCAAATTGCATTCAAAAACACATTAAGAAGATAGTAGACCAAGATCAAGTGGGTTTAATGCCAGGGATGCAAGGTTGGCTCAACACATGCAAAGCCATGAATTTAATTTACCACATTAAATAGAATTAGGAACAAGAACCCTATGATTATCTCAATAGATGCAGAAACAGAATGGTGAGGAGCATGTGGCAGAACAAAGCTGATTATCTCATGGTGACTAGGAAGCAGAGGTGTGGGGACACCAGCAAAATATACCCTGTGTTTTAGTCAGCTATTTCTCTGCAGTGACTAAATGATCTGACCAGCATCATCTTAGAAGAGGAAAGGTTTATTTGAGGGCTCATGGTTTCAGAGGTCTCAGTCCATAGAAGACTGGCTTCATTCCTTGGGACTTGAGGTGAGGCTGAACATCATGGTGGAAGAGTGTGACAGAGGGAAACAGCTCACATCATGAGGAAGAGGAGGGAGGGAGGAAGGGAGAGAAAGGGAAGGAGGGAGAGAGAGAGAGAGAGATTGATTGATTCCACTCTACAGATACAAACTATATACCCAAAGCCACGCCCCAATTCCAGTTTCCTCCAGCCACACCCTATCACTTCAATTACTCCCATCAGGGATTAATCCACTGCTTGGGTAAGACTCTTACAACCCAACCATTCCTCCTCTGAACCTTCCTGCATTGTCTCACATGTGAGCCTTTGGGGGACACCTCACATCCAAATCATAACACAAGGCAAGGGCAGACCTGCAGTGACTGACTTCCTCTCACTAGCTCCCACCTCTTAAAATTGCCACCATATTCCAATAGTCCATTAAACTATGGATCCAGAAATTGATTAATCCATTCATGAAGCCAGAGCCCTCATGGTCCACTCACCTTACAAAGGCCCCACCTCTGGACAGTGCTGCATCGGGGTTCAAGCCTGCAACACATAAGCATTTGGGGAAAATTTAAGATCCAGACCACAACTGTTCTTTATGACCAAATCAAGAACTTCACAAAATAAAACCTATCTTTACATATGCAATTTTTTTTCATTTTCTTTCCTCTCCTTTCCTCTTCTCTTCCACCCCCATTTATTTAATAAAAGAGAACATCGGTTAAAAACCTACATTTTTTTCAGAAGGTACCAATGATTGGGTTATAACCTGCAGTTTGAAAAACACTACTATAGAGGATTTAACCAAAATGTTTTTTTTCTAGCACCCTACTATGGCAAAGAATCGAATTGTACCTAACTATGGAGTTGCCAAGTTCTGCCTAATTGCTTAAGGGTGACTGAGAATTGGTAAAGATTTACACAGAGATTCTTGCCTCATTAGAAGGGTAGCAGTATTGTTGCTTTATAAAGCCATCTCTTTATGTGGATATGAGATGGTGAATTCTCGAACCCCCCTATGTGTGTGGGAGGTTGTTTAGTAGTGTTTAATAGTTGTGTAATGTCTTTTTGTTCCCACAAGAAATCTATTTCCAGCTCAAACTCTAATCGGAGAGTTATTCCTCTGACCAAAACAAATGACATGGTGGACGTATTGCTGGTTACTAACTCTAAAAACAGCTGAATAGAATTTAGAATGCTGCGATCAGGGAGAGAAAGCTGCAGGGTGAGACACTTAGGAAAAAGCATCATTCCTTCGTTCTAACGTAACTAGAAGCAAGCATTTTTCAGAATCTATTGAAGGGAGCAGTTGCATATACCATTATTGTTAATTCTATCTCAGTTCTGGAAATAAGTGAATGAGCAGAGTGAATTTTTCATGTGCTAAGATGGAGGGATAGAAAAGTTTTCAAGTGCTGGCTGGTGTCAGATAAAGTCATGGAAACGATGTGACCCTAAAAAGAGGATCAGGACAGTAAATATAAGAAGGTAATTGAGGGGCTAGGGTTGTGGCTCCATGGTAGAGTGCTTGCCTAGCATGTGTGAGGGACTGGTATTGGATCCATCTACAACTAAAAAAAATTTTAAAAAGAAAGTAATTGATAAAAATGACTAGAACAAAGACATCTTCTTTCAGTCACCTGGACTAAGAAAATCCCCCAATACTTTGGTAAAGGAAGAATTAGAAATTTTTACCAGGACTTCAAAATGTAGTTATTGTGTGAAATCATACTTCAAATAAATGGGCAGTCAGCATTACATGACTCTCCTTCCACACCAAGAACTCAGTCATTCTTGTCAAATAATTTGTATGACCTTCACAAACCAGAAATACAGGACCCAAATCAAAACTGATGATCCAACTGACTCTGTTTCTGTGCTACATATCATCAGTAAATGTAGTTTTTGTTTTATTATTCTTCTCATGGAACTTGTGTTACTGGAGGTCCAAAAACAATGGTCAGGATATGATCTACATGCTTGTTTCTCTGAACCATTTCATAGAAGATTGTGTGTGTACATCTCGCTAAATTCCCTTACTGTTTTCCTATAGGACCTCTTACCTTTCAATGTTGCCTTCCACAGTGTGTTAGTCAGCTTTTTGTTGTGACAAAATACCTAAGAAAATCAACTCAAAGAAAGAAAGATTTATTGTGGTTCATGATTTCAAATGTTTCAGTCCATGGCCACTTGTTTCTGGGCCTATGTTAAGCAGTATCATGGCAAAAGGGTGTGGTGGAACAAAACAGCTCAGCTCATGGTGGTTGACAGAGAGAGAGAGAGAGAGAGAGAGAGAGAGAGAATACCCTAAGGATCCATTCCCTTCCACGAGGTCTCACCTCCTAAAGTTTCTACCTCCTCCCCCAACCCCCAGAGCTCACACTACTACAGTCATTCTAGAGACCATCTTGGCTCAGAGCATGGCAATGCAATACTACATATTGTCAGAAGCCTTGGGCTGGTTTGCACCTCACTTGGTGGAAGACAGTCCCCTCAGCATCCTGCAGGTTCAGGACCAGTAATTCCACGGCTCTGACCCAAGACCCACCAGAGCTTGCCATGCAGAAATTGGGGAGGATCTTCTCTCAGGAACAAAAATTGGGGATTGTAGCCACTACTATAAAACCCTGGTTTCACCTGTGTCTATCCATCCAGAGCTCGAGAAATCCCCACAGCTTCAGAAACAGGGCTGCTGTTAACTGTAGCCCAGCACCTCTGCACCACTGCTGCAATTTTGGGGAGGCCCACTTTGTAACCCACAACCTGGAAATTGTACACTGACACAAAAACCTGATTTCACCTCTAACTGTGTATGGGAAACTAGGAAAGTTCTCACCCAACCCCTGCAACCCTAGGAATGGGATAATCAGTGGCCCCAGTGACTCCCACACCTGCATTTGACTGGCAGGATCTAGGGAAGGTGTCCTAACCAGCCCACAACCTTAGGAGTGTAACTGCTCATGAAAAAAGCCTAAGCATCAATCAAGTTTATCTCTGGAGACCAGAGGAAGGACACATTTGTGTTATTCAGCTCCAAATCTGTAACTATCTTTGCAGTGAGCCCTGTTCTCATCAGAGTTTCACCTGTGGTGACTTGGTACACTCCCAGCTATACCCTGATGCCCCAGGACTACAGATACCAAACCCACATAACCTCAACAACACCCTGTGCAAACCATGGGACCTAAGGAAACTCTCCCTCACATCCCACACTTCAAGGGATATCGATACCAACAACACTAGACAAATGTTACCCACACATGCCTTGGATAACCTAAGGAACATCTCCTCAATAGTCCACAGTCTTCAGACTACAGCCACTGATGCCAAAAGTTCTGGCATCATTTGCGCTTGTTCTTTGAGGCTTGTGGAAGTTACCATTTGGGTTCCATAGCTTCATAAAAGTAACTATTAGTGATACAAACCCAAGCACCATCTACAATCACCACCAGAGGACCTAGGAAAGGTCCTCTCTGTGATCCAGAATGTTGAGTTTTGATGACCAGTGCAACAGACACCAGTACCACCTGTGGTCTTCCAACTAGATCTACAAAAGTCCCTGTCCCATCCTGTAGCTTCTTGTGCCAGAGGCCTGGGCATCTCCTACATTTGTCCTTAGAGTCCCAGGGAAGTTCTCCTTCACATCCTCTGTAGCTTGGGAACTAAGCTGTCTGGTTTCACAACTCTTGGCATCATCCTGGAGGACCAGGAGGCAGTCTTCCCCAAAACTTTCCTGTGCTGCCATAAGCCACAATCCCATCAGGGCTCAACTCTGTGGAGCCTTAAGACACACATCCTTGAAAGCCCATCTTCATGAACTGCTGCCATCTAGACCATGGAGGCACTCATAGACACTACTGACAACCATCAAAGAAAAGAAATCAAGCAGAAACTTCAATTTTGAAAGCTCCTATAACCAAACCAAAAACACTTAGCCAGCAAACATCCTATATTTCATCTAAAAAAAAAATCTTTTCCTACAAAAGCTACTGCATAAAATTGGAAGAAACAAATATTATACTAGATGCATTGACATCAATGTAAGGATGTAAGAAACATAAAAGGAATAATAATACTCCAGAAATAGATCTCAATTAAAAGGAAATCTATAAAGTACCTGTAAAAGAACTTAACATAATTATCCTAAGGAAATTCAGTGAGGTGCAAGAGAATGCAGATAAACAGTGTAAAGAAATGGGGAAAACAATTCAGAATATGAGTCAAAATTTTACCCAAGAGATATAAATCACTGAAAAGAACCAGTTAGAAATCTTGGATCTAAAATCTTCAATACAATACAATAAAAAGCTTCTACAACAGACAAGAACAAGGAGAAGAAAGAATTTTAGAACTTGAGTTTTTTGTTGCTATTGTTTGCTTGCTGTTTTATAAAGAACACTATTTTGGTTGATGTTCTGGAGATCCACAGTTGAGGGGCTGCATCAGAGATGGCCTTGTTGCTGATAGAGTCCCAAGGATGGGTAGGCCATCAATGGCAAGAGACAGAGAGCACCTATGAGGACAGGTCTTTCAGACCAGAAGAGAAAAAATTGAAGAGAATGAATAAAACTTACAAGACATGGAATACAGTTAAGCAAACAAAGTAAGCATTATGAAAATTCAAGAAAGTGAAGAGAAGGAAAAAGGCATTGAAAACCCATTTCATGAAATACTGGATGAAAACTTCCCATGTCTTCAAGAAAAGATGAGCATGCAGATTCAAAAAGCCAAAGGACACCAACTTGATTTAACCAAAATAGACCCTAATCAAAATATATCACAGTCGAAATGTCAAAATTATCAAAGAATCCTAAAAACAGCAAGAGAAGAGCATCAAGTCACATGTAAAAAGACTCATTAGGCTTAAAGCATATTTCTTGGCTTAAAGCATATTTCTCAGTAAAAAATCTTGCAGGTCAGAAGAGAATGGATAACATATCCAAAGCACAACAAACAATGCTGTCAACCAATAATACCATACCCAGGAAAATATCCTCCAAAGCTGAAGAAGAAGTATAGTTATTCTTAGATAACCAGAAACAGATGGATTTCATCACATGAATATACAGAATTAATCTTACGAATAGATACAAAATAGAGAAAAAGAAGAGAATAAAACCTTATCATGACAGAAAACTGCCAAGCACAAAATAAATAATAAAAGAGGTAGAAATGAACAAAAATACACAAATAAAACAGAACATAATAAAAAGAATGACAGGCAGGAGTTCATACTTTACAATAATAACTTTGAACATAAATGGATTGAATTCGCCAATCAAAATGTGCACTGGCTGAATGGACAAAAAATAATAAATTCTTAAAAAGCAAGACCTAAAAATATGCTGCCTACAAGAAACTCACTTCACTCATAAAGATACACATAGACCAAAAGTGAAAAGTGGGAATAAGATACATCTAGAAAATGGAGCATGAATAGCTATGTTTGTATCAGAGTAAGCAGATTTGAAACCAAAAACAGTAAATAGAGAAATAGAGACAAAGAAAATCATTATATACAGAAAATAATGATCAATTCAATAAGAGCATGTAACAATTGTAAATATATATGTACACACACACACATCCCCAACACAAGACTACCAAAATCATAAAGTATTTTGATCTAAAGGGAAAGAGAGATGCTGATAAAATAATGGTGGGAGACTTCAACACTCCACTGTCCTCAATAGAAAGACTATCCAGGCTGAAAATCAACAAAAAAACATCTAAGTTGAACCATACTATAAAGCTAATTGACATAACAGACATTTGCAGGACATTTCATTCAAAAACAGTAGGATATACATTCTTCTCATGAACATATGGAGCATTCTCTAGGATATATCATATGCTAGGTCACAAATTGAGCCTCAACAAATTTTTGTAAACTGAAATCACATCGTGTATCTTCTTAAATCACACAGTTTAAAACTACAAATCCACAACAAAAAGAATTAAAAATATGCAAATACATGGAAACTTAGTAACAATGGAGTAATGGAGGAAATGGAAGTTCAAAAATTTCTGTAAATTAATAAAAATGACAGCACAGCATGTCAGAATCTGTGGGATACAATAAAAGAAATACTGAGAGGGAAGTCTGTAACAATAAATATATACTTGAAAAACTAGAAATATCTCAAGCAATCAAAGACTTAGTAAAGCAAGAACAAGTCAAACCCAAAGTTAGAAGGGAGAAAATAATAAATATCAGAGCATAAATAAATACAATCAAAACTAAAAATACCTGAGATCAACAAAATGAACAGTTGGTTTTTTGAAAGGATAAACAAAATTGACAAGCAAAACTGAAACAAAAAAAAGAGAGAAGACCCAAATAAACACAATCAGAGATGAAAAAGAAAACATTACAACTAACATCACAGAAATAGAAAAGAGCATAAAAAACTCCTATCAACAACTATATGTTTAAAAAATGGAAAATCTGGAAGAGATAAAGAAATTCCTAAACATATACACCCTACCAAAATTGAATCTAGAAGAACTAAAACTTCTAAACAGATCAATGAGTAATGAGATTGAAAGAATAATTTGAAATCTCCCACCTAAAAAAAAAAAAAAGTCCAGGACCTGATGACTTTGCAATTGAATTCTACAAAAATAAATAAATACATAAATAAACAAGAACTGATTCCAATTCTTCTTAAATTGTGCCCTCAAAAAAAAAAAAAAAAAAAAAACCTGAAATAAAAAGACCTCCACCAAATTCTTTTTACAAGATCAGCATTCCCAATACCAAAATCAGAAAAAGATATAACAACATCAATGAAAAAACTACAAGCCTATATCCCCAAACATAGATGCAAAAATTTTTCATAAAATACTAGCAAACAAAATTCAACAGAAACATCAAAAAGATCACGCACCATGATCAAGTGGGATTCATCTCAGGTATGCAAGGATCATTCAACATAAGCAAATCAATAAATGTAAAACAAAGCATCAACAGAATACAAGACAAAATCCATATAATCATTTTTATAAATGCAGAAAAGCATTTGATAAGATTTAGCATCCCTTTCTGACAAAAGTTCTCATTAAATTAGTTATAGAAGGAATGTACCTCAAAATACTAAAGGCTATATATGAAAAATTGTAACCAATGTCATACTGAAAGTGGAAAAGCTGAAAATATTTCTGCTAAGATCAGTAAGAATACAATGATGTCCACTTTCACCACTTATTTAATACAGTACTGGAAAGACTTAGCAAAAGTAATTACACAAGAGAAAGAAAGAAATGGTATCCAAATTGGAAAGGACAAAGTTAAATTCTCCATGATTCCAGATTAAATGATTCTATACATGGAAAAACATAAATACTCCATCAAAAATTTGTTGTAACTTATAAACGAATTCAGTAAAATTGCAAGATATAATAAAAGGTAGCATTTTTATATACCAAAAATTAACTTGCTGAAAAATAAATTAAGAAAGCAACCGTGTTTTACCACAGCTACCAAGAAAGGTATTTAAGAATGAATTTAACTGAAGAAGTGAAAGACCTTTGCAATGTAAAGTACAAAACATGAAAGAAATTGCAGGGGACACACACACACACACACACACACACACACAGACACACACACATATGCACTGGAAACTATTCCATGTTCATGGATCAGAAAAGTCCCCTGGGTTCAATTCCTAATATCAAAAAAAAAAAAAAAAAAAAAAAAAAAAAAAAGCTTAAAGACTAAACAGATATTTTTCAAAAGAAGATATAAATGGCCAATAAATTCATGAAAAAAATGGCTAATTTCACTGATCATGAGAGAAATGCAACTCCAAACCACAATGAGATATCATCTCACCTCAGTTAGAATGGCCATTATCAAAAAGCTGAATAATAATGATGGTGATGGTGATAAAAACAACAGCAACAACAACAAATGCTGGCATGAATACAGAGCAAAGGGAACTATTATACATTGTTGGCAAAAATGTAAATTCATACAACGATTATGGAAAACCATATGGAGATTTCTCAAAAAAATAAAAATGTAACTATCATATGATCCAGCAATTCCCCTACTACATGTATATTTAAAGCAGATGAAATCATTACACCAAAAAGCTACTTGTACTCCTATGTTTATTGCAGCAGCATCCACAGTAGCCAAGATATAGATTCATCTGCCTTTCAACAATCAATGTGGAATCAGATGTCGTTCAGAAGATGAGTAGATGAATAAAAGGTGGTATATTTACTCAGTGGCACACTATTCAGCCATAAAAATAATGAAATTCTGCCATTTCGGTCACATGGATGAAACTGGAAGTCATTATGTTAAGCAGGAAAAAGCAAGAGGTAGAAAGACAAATTCTCATTTGTGAAAATCAATAAGGGAAACCTGTAAAAGAACAGGTTAGAATAGTGGTCACCAGAAACTGGGAAGGGGAGGGGAGACAGAATTTCAAAAAAGGAGGACAAATGCACAGGGTGGAGGAATCACTTCTGGTTCTTCTTTAGCATAGTAGGATTACTGGGTAACTATTGATTAGAACAAACTATGACATATTTCAGAATGACTAGAAAAAAAGTAGTACAAAATCCCCAGCACATAAAATGATTACTGGTTGAATAGATGGCAAGGCTTATTTCCTTGATATGATTATTACATATTGCATACATGTGTTGAATTACCATAATGTACCCCATAAATATATATAAATTAAAAAATACATTTAACAATATTTTTAAATAAAATAGGCAAAGAACTAAAAGCCCTTTTCATGTTAATCCTATAATTGCAATTTAAGAATTAACTTAAAGGTGTTCATAAGAAATTTTTAAATTAGGCATGCTGATCAAATTAAATATTAAACTAAACATGCAGAATCCAAAGTGAATTCAACAGAAAAAGACCATAAAATGCTAAAGGGTGCAGAAGTCCCTGCCAAATAAGTGCAGCATGGTCCCAGGAATGCCTGCCAAAGCTATTCCTAGGAATTCTAGGAACACTTCACCTTGGTGGATGTTTTACTCTGCTTTTTTCATTGTGCAACCAAAAGACCTGACAAGAACAATTTTTAAAGGGGGAAAAACTTATGGGGGGCTTGCATTTTCAGGGGGTCTCAGTCCATAAACGGCTGACTCCATTGCTCTGTGCCCAAAGTGAGCAGAACATGTGGCTGAAGGGTGTGAAGGAGGAAAGTAGCTCAGGAGACGGCAATTAGGAAGCAGAGAGAGACTCCACTCACCAAGGACAAAATATAAACCCCAAAGGCACACCCCCAGGGACCCACCTTCTCCAGCCACACCCTACCTTCCTACAGTTACCACCCAGTTAATCCCTATCAGGGATGAAGGTTAAAACTCTCATAACCCAATCATTTCATCTTTAAACTTTCTTTGACTGTCTCTCACATGAGCTTTGGGGGTCACCTGAAATCTAAACCATAACAGTGGGTTTGAATTAAATTCTGCCCAATGTTGTTTCCAGGACACAGTTTCCCACCATTTCTCTCCGGATTCCAAAGAATGGGAGCCAAGCAGTAGCTGAACATCTCCCAATTTTGGAGAATGCATGTAGGGATAGAATTAATATTTTCCTTGCTTCAAAAGTCAGACATTGTCAGTCAGAAGAATATGCTTAACTTATGCTGCAACTGGAACCAGATCTCAGAAACAAAACAAACCCGAGAGTATTTCTGTGAGCAGAGATTCCCTAATCTTTCCCTAACATTAAGCATCTCTAAACCAATTCATAATGAAGACCACACTAAGGCTTCCTTTCAGAAGTCAAATACAGGTGTTGCCAAACCTGAGCCTCACAGTGAGGTCCAAACCAGAGGGAAGAAGAAATAAGAGTCAGATTCTTGTCACTTGTAACAAAAAGTAAATTTTCAAGGAAGGCATAATCCCAACCTAGAAGTTCTTTCTTTCTTGCCAAAGTGAAATTAATGACTGAAAGTCAGCAAGGCTGAGCCAGGGCAAGTCCTGGGGATGGTCCCTGGTACCAACAGCCCAGGTAACAGCTCCAACTGGTCCGCAGGCTCTCAGTACCAAGAACTAGCCAGTCAGACACCAGCAAAATTTCCTCTGGGACTTGCCTTCTGCTCAGCCCTCCAAACTGTGATCAAATCAGACTCATTTTACCAACTACACAGCATACTACTGAAAGGACTAGTTATATAAAAGACAGAGTTTAGGCAGTTTAAATCTAGAAGGTTTAGTCCATGGTTTTCCCTTGGTTTCAGTAGTAGCAAATAGAATTTGGCAAGATAGGGAAATAAACATCATTACCAAATAGGAGTTTCATTCAAGGATACAAAAACATCAGAAAAACACAGTCAAGTTATCTACACTGTAACAGGCATAAAGGAAAACAATGTGGTCATACAAATCTATACAGAAAAGATATAATTTGGTTGTTGGTTGTAATTTCATTTTTAATTAATACATAATCATTGGGCATATTTATGGGGAAATAGTGTGATGTTTCAATACACATATACAATGTGTGTTAAATAAATAAATAAAGCAGAAACAAAAAAAAAAAAGAACTATAGAAAGCAAGATGGAAAAGCAAATACAAATTATTGGAGCTGGACAGAGTGTTGAGTAGATCGGCAAACAGAGAAACTACCTATGACAGAACCGTTGTGATCCCTGGGGAACCCGGCTCTCAGGCAAGGATAATTAACACCCACAGGCCCCTGTGAGCTCAACCTCAAGCTGGCTGCCTTGCTGACCAACCCTAAACAGAGCTCAGTCTTTCCATCCACCAGAACAGAGAATAGTCTCTGTCCAAGGATCAGTGACCCTCGAAAATCTGGTCATGTCATCCCCTTATTTAAAGCCCTCAGTGTCTCTCTCATGCTCTGAAGAGAAAACAAATTCAAATCCCTTTACATGACTTACTGGCTCCATTTAAATCCCTTTATGTGACCTACTGGCTCCACTCACACTGTCCTGACAGCCCTTCCGTCTCACGCCTTCCACTTCCCTGTGACCTCTCCCATTGGTCCCAGTGAAATTATGTGCCAGGAATCGTCTTAACAGCAGGTCTTTTGCACATACCTCTCACTGTCTGAGACACATTTCCATTCCACTGCACCTTCCAAGTGCTGTTCATCTTTCAGTTCTTAGTTAACTTCCTCTTTTAAGACTTCATTGCCCCATGCTGCCTCCTGCCCGTGTTGCCTGCCCTTCTGTGCCCCCACAGCACCCTGTCCTTCCACATCATAGCTCTTACCAAAGCATATTCTCGCAGAGTGGTTCCTTTCCTATGCCATCAGCCCCGTACCTGCTGAGGTCCAAACACTATGGCGGTCTGTGAACTAGGATTTTCTGGTTCACTGTGCTAATTTCTTGATTTTTGTTTCTTGCTTATCCCTAATATCTGACTCAGCTATGGGCAATAATAAACAATCTATGATCTTTGTCGTCACTGGTACTGTGTTCTCAGTGTTGAGCCATAGGTCTCCTCTGGGGTGTTTCCCTCTCACTGCAGGTATAACTTCTTTCACTTAAATTTGGTCATCCATGAAATGAAGGTTATGGTTGGGATTCCATAAAATAATGAATGTAAAATCCTCAGTGCAGTTCCTGGCACACAGACATTGAATTCATGGTAATCACTGTATCATGGTCTCTGTTCCCTCCTGTCTGTGAAGTGACACCTGTCTCACTTAATTGCAACCAGCCCCCTGCCCATCCTCTCCACCTGTCTGTGGAGAATGCCTGGATACTGAGAGCCCAAGGCTTCACTGGAGGCATTTACCCTTTATTATCCCCATTGACCCAAGTGCAATTCAGGGAGCCACATTTAGCCAGTGTCTTTGGAAACTATTATATGGAATTTTGGACTTCATGAACCACCAGCCTCTTTCCTGAGTCCTTTCTTAGAGCTACTGATGATATCCTGACCAGAAACTGTTGTATATAGAAAATCTCACTACTGACCAATCTCAGGTCTAATTGTCCTGGATGGACACCTTCAGTGAGTATCTTCTGTGGTCCCCAAGACCCATTATGGAGGATTCTGTTGTTGAAAATAGACTGCAGAGATGCAGAAGATCTGAATTCTGGTCCCGAACCAGTCACACAGTAACTGGTAACTTTGGACAAATCCTTTAATATATCTCTATCTCAGTTCTTTCACTAATAAAATGGGGCCTGAATAGATCATCTCTAGGCTCTGTTGCTGCTAAAATATTCTTCAAGTTTATGATTCTGTGCTTAAGGGATGCTTCAGTCTGGATCCTAGCCTTCCCCACCCCCTCGAAAAGAAGACTTACCCAAAGTGGGTAACTGATGATAATTTAATAAAATGACTGTTTACAAAGACATGCAGATGTGTGGAAACCACCAAGGATAATGCAAATCCTCAGGGTTAGCAATAGTAGAAAATCTCATCCATCCATTAAGTTTCCAGAACCCAGAAAGACAGGCATGTGGCAAGGCCCTAACAGAAGCAAGGCCTTTGCAGTGAAAGGAGTCATCCTGAGATCCTACAGGGAGGTATGGAGGGAACATTCCCCTCTGCCCTCCATCTCCCACTGTGCTTCACATTTAGCCAAGCAACTGGAATCCAGAGACGCAGAGAACTCACACTACAATGCATGCAGGTCAGAGGCCTGGTGATAATGCCGATAAGGGATAAGGGATAAGGGATTTGAAGGGACAATCAGAGTGCACAGGGATGTTGAGGACAGGTAGAATTTGGGTCCAGAGAGAATTTTTGGACATGATGAGTTGTGGTGATGCAAAAACATTTTTATTGTCTAACAGAGCAGTGTTGGTCCCTTGATGTTCTGGTTAAGTGTAAATCATCAACAATCCCTATAACAAAATGGCATTGTTGCCACCAACTATATCAAATAAGCCACAGGTGAGCAAATATGACAATTTTTTTTATTACTAGGGAACATTTTTGGAAAGTAACTTATGGCAACATAAAATGTTTAATGTCACCTAGTAACCTATGCAACTTATTTTAAAAATACTTTTGATTAGATGATCTGCAGAGTACCCTTTTGAGAGCAGTCTAAATTATTATTATCCAATTCTTATGTAGATTTATAATTAATCTAACAACTATGATCTGACCATGAATATGCCTTTGCCATCTGTTATCTTTACCCTGAATTTGATCATGAATAATACATAGCCATCTGACAGTTGAATCCAATCCATAATGCGGCCATACATGATGCAGCCATCCATAGTGTGCTAATTTGCATTCTCCATCATTTTTGTCTAATTTCTACCCAGAGCCTTTTCATTGAGTTTCAGCCACCAGGGGAACAATCCACCTACAGACTTGGCCATATGGGATGCAGTGCATGTTCTCCAGTGTCCTGGGTCTGATCCTAATTGTCACCAGCCGAGCCAAAATGTGTCACTCCAAACATGGGCAGGGGTGCTCTTGGGCATTCATAAGATGCTTAATGGGGCTCTCAGTACAATGTTGCTGACAGTGTGTGTTTTAATTAGACTTCCAAGTGCACGTTTATCTTTCCCACTAGACCAGTCCTACATGCAGGTGAAAGAGACGGTCATGCGAATTGCCGGTGTCAGAGAGTGGTTGGCAAGCATGCCCACCTTAAAAGAAGGGAAGTGCAAGCAATTAAAATCATAAGCCAAGCACAATGCTGCGCACCTGATCTTGACCTTGTCACCCCCCTTGCCCACTGTCACACCTGCACTTTCATCTCCTGTGGGCTAATGCCAATCAATGTCAACTTCTTCTAGTAGGCCCTTCTGAATTGGTGGAGACTGTAGAAATCTCTTTCGTGTCTTCTATTGATATACATTATAATTCAGATGCTTACAAAACTAAGTTCTCACCAGAATGAAAAACATTTCTGGGCCCAATTCGGCTGGCAGGTCTCCAGGTTATAAACTGCACCTTATATAGTTATTACGATATTTCTCTCCATCAATCTTGGCCCTAGAGCACACTAATGAGAGGGGGCCTAGGATATTTGCAGTTCACAGTCATGATGTGTTCCCCTTAACAATTAATTCCATACTTCCTATTAAAATATCTTACTACAATGGGAATAGAGAAGGTTGGAGGGTGATATAGGGCTGGGAGAAATCTTCTGAAATTTTGTAGTTGTGGAAGTGAGAATAAGTCCATTTGCCTTTATATTTGAAAAGAATACTCCTTGACTTTAAGAGTGACCCATAATACATATGTATAATTATGATGGAAAGAGTTCTAATGGTTAGCAGTTCACTCCACATTGTGTGCCTATCAAAGTTGGTTTCTGATTTTTTTTTTTTCCAACTGTGGCTGTGAGTAGCAGATTCCAAAATTCTACTTCAATTAAATCTCCTCACTTCAGTCTAGCCAGAGTCACTGTTGAAAAGCTACTGCTTTTGTTGTGGGGGCTGCAACCATTTCTTTCACATAGGTTTGCCTGCTCTGTGCTCATTACCACATCTTCCTGCCCACAGCTGAGTGATAGGGGATGAGCTAATTCAGACCTGCAGAGCAAACAACATATGAGGCAGCCAGCAGGCCCATGAGAGGGGCTGCTACCACAACTTTGACCAAAAGGAAGAGAAGCCCATGGTCCAAAATGATCAGATAAATAGTCTTAGTCCAAATGTGACATGTAGCTATTTGGCAGTTGGAAATCGAAAAAGAAACTGGGACTCCCAGAGTAGCAAGCAGAAACCAAGTGAGCAGAAGCCATGATGCACAAGAAGAATAGCAGGACGGGGGAAGCTGAGGCAGTTTGATTCACCCTTAGGCAGATGATCAGAACCAGAATGGGTGAACACCGTTTGGTGAGGAGACAAGATGGCCAAGGGCCTGAGCTACCATGCATCCCAAATCACTTTCAGGACTTGGGTTCTGGTTAAATGCCAATTTTTATATTTATGTTAACTGCCTGATCTCAAATAGTACTTAAAATTGAAATCCTGTTTAAAAAGACCTATTTAATCATGTAATTTCAGAAAGAAGTTGAGAAAGTTAATAAGTTTTAAATGGAATAAAACCTATTTCTGTGTCATCAAATTAAATCAAGACCAAGAGTGATGTGTATCTATAATTCTTACATTTGTTTTGTTCTCACTCTCTGAAATCTCTCTGCCCTCTGATTATCTATTTCATGCTGCCGAATTGGGGCATAATTAGACTTTTGAGAAGAATGAATCCTCATTGAGTAGTACCACCTGTGCATTGCAAGACATTTAGCCTCCCTGACCCAAAAAATGCCCAAAATGACCCTCCCTCCTCCCCACTGTGATGTTTGAAAATAAATCCACACATCTCCAAATGCCCACTAGGGGGTAGTCCCTGTTAGAAACGATTGATCTAAGCCTTTCCATTCTTCCAGGTGCAACTCAACTCCTCTTTAATTCTTTGATTATTCCAAACGATATTGATTTCTGTGCCTTCTTTGAATTCCAGCAGCATTTAAGCCAATAATGCATCTTTGACTTCCTAATTGAATTCTAATTGTTTCATGTGTGTTGGTTTCCCTTCCCAGCTTGGCCATAAATTCTTCAAGAGATGTAAGAGGGTCTAAGAAGCCTTTTAGTTCACACCTAGTGCCTAATATAGCACGGAGTACTTAATTCATTCTACCTGGCTCTTCACAACCTACTCGGCTGACCTCTGGGCAATGCTTCCTACCTCTTCTTCACCCTCCCCCTCTCCCTCCAACAACTAGGAGTTCTTTAGGGTCTCCTGAACATACCCTCTTCATTCACCATTACTTCACATATGCTGTTTTGTGTACGTGATGCACTTCAATTTACTTTCTTCTGAATGGAATCCTAGCCATTCTTCAAATTCCAACCTCTCTGATGAATTACTACTCCACTCTCTTCTGTTTGTAGAATTCCTACTAATGTATAACTTCACTGTTTATCTGGTTCTTGTCCACAGGAACTGTGTCTGATTCATTTCCCTAATTCCTAGCATGATGACTGACACTCAGTAGAAACTAGACAAATGCTGGTTAATTATACTAAAATTTTAACATGCATAAGACTGAGTCACAACAAGGAAAATGGAGAATATCTACTCTATAGAGGAGTAGCCATTTTCTTTTCCTTCACTCTACCTTGCTTTTTGCTAAATGATTCTAAGAAATAGAAAGTACATGTCTCACTATTGTTCAGAACTTGATTCCAACTTACACATACTAGACAGTTTCATTAAAGTACCTGAACAGTCAATTCAGTTATGCCTTGCTTAATTTCTTTCATTTGGTTTGTTCCTCCTTACAGATGTGCCAACAAATACTCAAGACACTGCATCAGCTGATATCGGTAAGAACTTAACTCAAGGTGAACACTCAACTGAGAGGAAAAGAAAAAAAGTGCCTGCACTTTATTAGAATAGATTGTTTCATTTCTATTTAGCCCTTGACTTGGAGAGGATTACTCTGCTACTTCCCAGTGGTAGAGAACAGTGATATTCATGGGAGTATGATTAGCTTTATGCAAAATAATAATAAGAATAATTATCTGGGAAACCCTGTCAACTGATACACGATCAAGACAACAAGTGTTTGTAGAGATACATGGATTAACAAGAGCTCTGGGTTCAGAACTCCTTTTAACAGCACAGGATGGGTGAAGAGTTTGGAGACTGGCTGTGAACTCTCTATTCAGCTCCACTAATGACTGCTGGGGTCCTGGTTAGTGAATAAAAGGCAAAGGTAACCTCTCAGGCTGTACGAAATACTGATGGGCCAAAGCATTGGGTCCAGCTACGTGGCTGGGCCTTTGCCAGCAAGTGGAAAGGACAATGCTTCACCTTCAGTGCCACTCTGTGAGGCCTCTTCATGTCACCAGGGACCTAGATGGTGGTGGGGGTGGGGGTTGACACCCATGTACCATAAGAGAACCAAGAAGTCACAGCCTCCCCATCAAGAGGGGCCTGAGTAAGGAATATAAGGGGGATGCATTCCATAGGATGAACTGCACATTTCACTTATGACACGTATTTCTATTGTGTTTCCTTATGTTTCTAAAATTCTGGAAACTAAGTGATCAGTAAACACGCAGATTGTTGAATAGGTCCCTAACTTAAGCATGGTTTTATTATAAAATACCCAGAGATGGCTGCACAAATGTATGCAAATCAATTGATATAACTCTAGGAGAAGAGAAATGTCTGCCTTTGGCAGTGCTCTTAAACATAAGTGTTTTTATATTCACTCCTTTATGCGAACTGTACTTGTTTTATATTTGGCATGTGATAGGGAAGGACAAGGTAAAGAGTCTCAGTCTCCTTCTTTAAAAAATGGGGGTAATATTTCCCTTCTAACGTTGTGGTGAGAAATGGGAATTATAAATGTGATATTTTGCTGTCCCACACAGCTGATGGTTAAATTATCATTATATACATCAAGGGCTGAAGGATAGAGTATCACTGTCCCACCAGATTCACATAACACTGAATCCAATATGTTAACCATACTAAAAGTTATTCAAAGGAATCAACAAACCATTCAAATCCTTTTTCCAAAGGAGAGCCATTAAAATTATAAGTATCTAGCCCATTTTGCCTCAGGGTAACTTCCTCACTAGGAAATATGATTTTTCAGAATTTTAGGGGCATTCACTACAATTCTGGGGACCTGAAAAACATTATATTAAACTATTGCCACACACTCACCCGGTGATTTCTAAAAATCCCTTCCCTCATTTTTTCCTAGGGGCTTTCCCTTCCTCTCACCAGAGAAAATAGCACCATGATGTAACGGAATGCCCTCAGCCTCTGGCATCGGATTGAGTTTCCAATCCAGATTTCACCAATTATTGGTCATGAAACCTTGGCAATTACTTCATTTGTTTGAGTGCCATTCTTCTTATATACAAACCAGGAAAAATAAAATTTACTTTGTAGGATTGTGGGCACCATGTTGGAGGTGGAGTGAACACAGCATGTGTTTGTGTGTGTGTATTATTGTGAAAACATACAATGGTCAATAATGGATTAGGAATTAACCAGAAAAATCAAGATTACTAGTCCTAGTATGTGCTACCTAAGTGAGGGATTCTGTTTATTTATGTTATTGCTATTCCTATTCTAGAGTTATCAACCTTCTCCCCACCCCAACCTCTCAAAAACCCTAACATCTCTATAATGATTTGGAGCCAGAGTATTGGATTAAGAGTTCCACACACTTCATTTTGAGGCAGGTATTGTTCACTGCCTTGACACATTTAGCTATTAGATTTGCCTCTCTGAACCTCATTTCCCTCTTCAGTAAAATGAGTTGGTAAATTGGGATGATCTAAAATATTTCTTTTACCGCCCCCCAACGCTAATCACCTTATTTTCTATTTCCTGTTTTGTTTTGATTTTAACTATCAGTATTGAAATAAATTCAGGTATACAGATGATTTTAAAAAATAGTACTGTTTCCATGTACCCTTCACTGAAATTTCTCTTGCTTTTTACATGGTCTTGATAAAATTATCAAAACTAAGAAATTAACATTGGCACCATATTATTAACTAAGCTCTAGGTTTTATGCAGTGTGATGGTTCATTAAGAGATAACTAGATAGCTGGTAAAATGTTTTTTCTGGGTGTTTCCCAGAGAGTGTTTCTGGAAGAGATTAGCATTTGAATCAGTAGATAGAGTAAAGAAGTTTTCCCTCATCAGAGTGAGTGGTCAGCATCCAATCCATCAAGGGTCTGGACAAAACAAAGAAGAGAAGGGTGGGGTGCTCCTGTTTTCAGCAGGGACATCCATCTTCTCTTGTCCTCAGATACAGGTACTCTTGGTTTCCTGGGACTGCCACTTTGGGCTTTCAACCTCCAAATGAATTGTGCCAACAGCTTTCCTAGTTTTCTGGCTTGCAGACAACAGATTGTGGGACTTCTTGGTCCGCAAAATCACATGACCCAATTGTCATTTTAGATACACAAATAGCATGTTGGTTGTGTTTCTCTGGAGAACCTCAACTAATGCCTACAGATCTCTCTGATTTTTTTCCCTACTGCCATTTTTCCATCCCAGGTTCCAATCCAGAGCCAGCATTACATTTTGTCATCCCCCTCAGTCTCCATCAATCAGTGGTTTCTCAATCCTTCCTCATTTTCATAACTCTGACAATTTTAAAGTTTATTGCTCGGGTTTTGTAGAATGTCCCTCAGTTGAGTTTTCTCCTGATTTGACTAGAGTTATGGATTTAGGGGAAGAAAACCGCAGAGCAGGAGCACCCTTCTTCACACAACATGTCAGGAAGTCCATGACATCAGTACGACATTCCCGGTGATATTGTCACTTTGATCACTTGTTTATGGCAGTGTTCACTAAGTTTCCCCACTGCAAAGTTATTATTCGGTCCCTTTACATACTCCATTTCTTGGAAGCAATACACTCAATCTCTCCCACACTCAGAAAGCAAGAAATAAAACTCCTCCTCCTCCTGGATAAAGTAAGTATACAAGAATTTGTAATAGCCAAATTATAAATTATTTGAATGCTGCTTTCAGACATGAAAAGAAACCCTCCAAGTGCCCAGAGGCAGTGTCTGCATGTGTAACCCTGGGTTCCTTTGTCATCTCCCATGACAAAATAAATGTTCCCACTCAGACAGTAAATACTCTTCATAATTGACCGAATCCCAGGTATGCCATATGCCTACCAAGAAGAGGTAAGAGCCAATATTGAGTCAATGTGGACATAATTAGTTTGTTCAAGCATTTTTGGAACTAGACTATGAAGTATGTATTAAAAGCACAAAAAAAAATACTTTTATCTCAGCATACTGTAGTTCGAATTTAGAATGTTCCCCAAAGACCTATCTGTCAATGATTTAGTCCCCACCCCATAGTATACTGGGAGGTGGTGGAACCTTTAAGAGGGAGGTCTTAGGTCACTGAGGGAGTGCTCAGTGAGATTGTGGGACCTCTGGTCCCTCCTTTATCTCTTTCTTTGCTTCCTGGCATGAGGTCAGCAGTGTTGCCATGCCACACACTCTCTACCATGATGAGATGATACCTCACTACACACCCAAATGCAACAGGGCTAACTGATGATGCACTAAGACTTCCAAAGTGTTACTCAAACCTTTTCTCTTTGTAAATTGATATATCTTAGTTACTGGTTACAGTAAGAGAAAACAAATACAAAGTATCACCTTTAGTAATAGAATAATCTCTAGACCCTCCCTCCCCCAAGGGAAAAAAATGCAATGTTATTGAGTAACTGCACTGTTTAAGGTAAACTTTTATCTATGGTGATGTCTGATACTGGAGAGACAGATATGTGTTCATGAAATGTTGTTTAATTGTTTCTTTTTCTCCCTTAGTTTTCATGGAGAAACTAAGCTTGCCAGCCCATTATAGTTTGATGGTACCATAAAATTTTAGATCTGGCCTCTGAAATCCTATGTGCTCCTTCCCTGCTGCTTTTCCTTTTGTGCTGGCTGGAGCTAGGAGTAACAGTGAAAGCCTCTGAGGTCCTATGGGAGGGAGAGGGCACTAGCTAGGTGGAGCCTGTGTCCCTAAGTGGCTGCATGGACCACAGCTCCTACTGATCCTTGCTGAACTATGAAATAAATGAGACATGAACCTCCATTGCATAAGCCCACTGAGACTCGGGAGTTGTTTGTTATAGCCACCAGATTTTCCTGGCCAAAATAGATAGCAGTCTCAGAGGGCAGGATTTGTTTATATTAAATTGCTTATCTAGGTCCTAGCATAGTCCCATGTGCAGAGGGGACCCAGCAGCCTTTGAAGATGGAGAACAGAGTGATAAATGGCATGTTGTTACAGAGAGGCATTTGGTTTGCAAGAATAGTTCAGCTAAACCGTGCACCTGGTTTTCTGCAAAGTTGTCACAAAAATTACCTGTAAAAACAACAACAACAAAAAAATCAGGATGATACAATTCTACTGGAAATAGTAGCAGAAGCAATGGGCTTGAAAATAGCACAGGTCAAATGAAAGTTCCCAAGGGTTTTAGGTTCACAATTTTGCTCCAATTTAAGAGCAATTATTTCAAGCATCCTTGAAACTAGACCACAGTGCACGTTAATAGCATAAAATACCTTCATCTCAGCTCCAACTTCACCAGCCAGAGGGGTGTGGGAAATAAAATATAATTAAACTTAGTGAAAAATAAATAGGAGTACTTGACCAGGCTTCTATAGCTTTCGAAGAAATTTTCTACCTGGTTATTGTAAAGGAATGAATCCTAACAGGTCTATCACTTACCAAGAATTGGTGCTTTTCCATTGCAATTTAACCCATAAAAAGCCCCATTCTGATATATTAACACCAGGAACCCAATTTTTATGATCAAACCTCAATACCTTAAATCTCAGTATATTATTTCCAATACTTTCAGTGTATAGTGAGATCTATTTATAGAAAATCTATTTTGGTGAGATTTTGTGTGTAGACAACAGAGAGGTCCATACCCACTCCCCCCTCTTCTTGTCTCCTCAAGAATATCTCAAGAACACATACCTCCTGATCAGGCCTGAAGATGTCATGGCCAATTACTTGGCAAAGAGACTGAATTCACCAAAAAATTCTTCACTAGCTAGTTACAATTCTTACATTTGATATATCCATATTTTGCAAACACTGAGTGACTGTATTTTATTGACTTGCACAAATGTGGCCACATTCACTGTGTCAAGTTATTTAAGGAGGTTTGTAGCTTTTGGTCTCCTTTGGTCTAGCAACCAGGGGACTAGGTAAGAAAGGTTGAGCTTTCTGGTGTGGAAGAGTTCTTGGTCTTCAAGAATGTGTTCTTAGTCATTTGAAGTATGAAAAGGCAAAGCCCAACATGTATTTCAGGAAAACATAGAGGACTGAGATAACCAGGGAAGAACTACCCTCCCCATAAGAGGTAACCATTAATTCATTAATTTAATAGCTGCTATGCATTCATTCATGTATGACCAAGCCCACATGCAAACTCCCTCTGAGAGTTAATATACTGATGGTGGCAAAATGGATTCAAGTTCACAATAATGAGCTTGTGAACCAACTCTAATAAATTAACTCCACTCCACCTCCTCCAATTCCCAAAATTTAGGGCTGGGTTCTAACTCCTGGATGGATATTAGAACAACCCAGACATGGTTGGAATTCACCTCAGATTTTCTCAGAGGAAATCAGTTTTTTATCCTAGTTGTGACTTCGGTAGAACAAGCTTAAATGAAAATGCCCTCTTTGGAGTAGTTGTTACTAAATCTCATTATGCTGTCTAGTTTGCGGATTCTGCTGTTTTCTATTTGGTTTCTCTGTTGTTTTATTGTTTTGCTTTGCTTTGCTTTGTTTCTGGGTGTGAGGGGCGTTACTTCCTTAGCATTCCTCCTACAGAGCAGGCTCTCCTCGGCCCCATCCATCTCTTGTGTATATAAGAAATCATTAGCGAGCACTTCAAGGGCTTTCAAGTGGGTTTAGTCTCACCCAGGGATTAACCATTTGGCTGTCTATGGAGGGTGACTATATACTTTATCTTCCAAATTGGGACACTTTTCAGAGGGCTATTATTGATTACACCTTGACAGCAGGCATAAACCAGGACTGCCTTGGACAAACTAGGGCATTTGATAACACTATTGGGAATTCAAAACAGAGCAGCATGCTCCTATGTCTCAGATATTATAAAGTCTTCCACAGCACATTCATTTCTTTCTGGAAACTTACAAAATAGGCTGATTTACATTATAGGAGCTGGAGACAGTGTGGCACAGTGGTTGAGACAAGAGCTCTGGCTTCCTCCCCCTACCCCCCACACACCCTGCTCCTCAGCTTTGAATAATGGCTTACCATCTCCAGCTGCAGAACCCCATCTCCTGGGCTCAAAGGTCAGCATTTTTAGTTCCAAGGTATGTAGCTTTAGAAAGTCAAGTAATCTTCTGAGTCTCAGTTTCCTCATCTCTGTAATGATAATATTTGAAAATGACTCATAAAATTCTGTAGAGTAAATTAGTTAATAAGCTAATTATCAGAGGGTCTGGCACATCATAACTCATCGATTATATACAACCAGTTTAGTAATAGCCCTTTTTCTTTATGAGAACACATCATCAGGTTCCTTCAGCCTTGCCTATTTGTCAACACTTGGCTATCAGGCCTTTTTTGTCACCTAGCTTTCTATCTAAGCTCTCTGCACTGATGCAACTGCTTATTTTGGGCTCTGGTTATTACCTAGGCATTTTTGTTCCCCCATTATTTTTCATGCACTGATTTCTTTTCATTTTCAGTATTTTCATAAGTTGCCTCCAGCTAAATACACTGAGTACCCTTTCACTATTCAGAGTCACTTCCCTACAATAAAGTGTTAAGGAGCACGCCTAAATGAATCTGCAACTTCAGTTTCAGTGACTCGATACTCTGTCTCCATATCTTCTTGGGAGTTTCATGTCAAGCATCAGTTTCTAGTCTATTACAGCCTGAAGGTTACAAAGGAATTCATCTTCAGAATCATCATTAGTATCTTCTGCTAGAATATGCATGACTCTCTGTGACAATTTAATAAATCTTGCATGAAAACTGGCATGTAGCCACCTTTTGTCAAGGAAAGCATGGGGAAAAGGTGTTTTCCAGGTCTCATAAGGAATATGACCTTCATTCTTCCTGTGTATTATGTCTCATTCCGTCTAAAAGCAGGGGGAAAAAAATGCCTGTCCTAATCTTTTAGCAGTGTGAAGTCTTGAAATGATTTATGTGAATCATTATTAGAAAAAGGAAAGAAGCAAATATGCTGTATTGTGCTCATAAGTATTTGGTTTATTCACATTACTTAATGAAGATAATTAGGCTTAATTTTAATATCTTATTTTAAACTTTGTAGGAATAGGAGGATGGGTAGAGGAGAAATGTCCCCATAGCCATAGACCGCATCCTGCCCCATGCCATGACCATCATTATCATTCTTTTAATGACCATCGACTTACAATTGCTGGGCATTTACTCTGCTTGTGGCATCTGACATGCCTAATCTCTTTTAATCCTCAAAATAATACTATGAGATAAGTTCTGTAGATAGCATCTTAGTACAGGACACAGCACGAGGAAGTTGAGGCACATTGAAGTCAAACGACTTAGCCAACTAGTGAACTGGGACATAAAACCAGATCAGGCCACGCTAACTGCAACCGTCTGAACTACTAGGTTATACCTTGCGTCTTCATGAGGGGAGATATGGACTAATTGTTTCTATGAAAAATAAGCAAAAGTCCATGTTTATTGATGGTGAGTCAAAAACAGTACTTTGAGACTCATGTAAATTTCATGCCTACACAAAACTATTTCACCAAAGTAAACCACCAGTAAAGTCCTAGTAGGCTACTGTGTGTGCAAAGCAGACATATTGTAATTTATAAGCAATAACCTGTGACTATCCATTTTTCTTAAAGCTATTTTATTCTTCTATCCAACCAAGTGTATCCAAAGTTCAACACCACGAATGCCCCTGCACACAAGTAGACCTGGCAGATGTTCCTCCAATGAATGACTTCCACGACAGAGAGACTGCACAGTGGGTACTCTCCAAAGGCTCACTGCCATTTGTGCCTGTATGTTTAAGACTGGTTACATCTGTACTGAAACCATACTGAAGGGATATTTTTCCAAAGGAGCAGGCAGAATGTCCTAGAAGCTTCAATCTAAGACTAAGCATAAAAATCATTGTATTCATTAATATGTAAAGACTTACTATGTCCTAATTACTTCACATATGTTAATTTACTTAATCCTCACAATAACTTGATGAAATAGTATATCCATAGTCCAATATCGCAATTAAGAAAACTGAGAGTCACCCTAGGTGATGTAGCCAGGATATCTTCAGGGGGAAACCTCATTAATAACCTCAGTATCCTTGGTGCCAAAGATACAGCAGGGCTAAGTTTGCACCATGAATATGAACCTAGACTGGATCAGTTGCCATATAATGAGCATTTTCTATTTCCTTGCATTAACTAAGCCCAATACAAATAATATTTTAAACCCACTTAAATCCTCATGATAGAGATTTTTATTCCAGTTTTAAAAATATAAAGCCAAGATTCACAGAAGTTATCTTCTTCTTATCAGTAATCAGTGGCACATTAGTATTTGGACCCATGAGTGTTTATCTCTAAGGCTGTGGTTTTTTTTTTTTTGTTTGTTTGTTTTGTTTTGTTAATTTATTTTTATTGTAAACAAATGGGACACATCTTGTTTGTCTGGTTATACATGAAGTAGAAGCATACCATTTGTGTAATCATACATTTACCTGGGGTTTGATTACCTAGTTTTTGATTCATTCTGTTATTTTTTTCCTTCCCCCCCACCCCTCCCACCCCTCTTTTCCCTCTATACAGTCACTCCTTCCTCCATCTTTGTCCCCCTCCCACCCACCCATTATGTGTCATCATCTGCTTATCAGCGAGATCACTCGTCCTTTGGTTTTTTGAGATTGGCTTATATCACTTAGCATGATATTCTCCAATTTCATCCATTTGCCTGCAAATGCCATAATTTTATCATTCTTTATGGCTGAGTAATATTCCATTGTATATATATACCACAGTTTCTTTATCCATTCATCAGTTGAACAGCATCCAGGTTGGCTCCACAATCTGGCTATTGTGAATTGAGCAGCTATGAACATTGATATGGCTGTATCTCTGTAGTATGCTGATTTTAATCCTTTGGGTATAGACCAAGGAGTGGGATAGCTGGGTCAAATGGTGTTTCCATTTCGAGTTTCCTAAGGAATCTCCACACTGCTTTCCTGAGTGGCTGCACTAATTTGCAGCCCCTCCAGCAATGTATGAGTGTACCTTGTTCCAAGCAACACCTATAGTTGCTTGTAATCTTGATAATTGCCATTCTAATTAGGGTGAGATGGAATCTTAGGGTAGTTTTCATTTGCATTTCTCTGATTACTAGAGATGTTGAACATTTTTTCATATATCTGTTGATTGCTTGTAGATCTTCTTCTTTGAAGTGTCTGTTCATTTCTTTAGCCCATTTGTTGATTGGGTTATTTGTATTCTTGGTGTAAAGTTTTTGAGTTCTTTATTTATTCTGGAAATTAGTGCTCTATCTGAAGAATGAGTGGCAAAGATTTTCTCTCGCTCTGTAGGTTCTCTCTTCACATTGCTGATAGTTTCCTTTGCTGAGAGAAAGCTTTTTAGTTTGAATCTATCCCAGTTATTGATTCTTGCTTTTATTTCTTGTGCTATGGGAGTCCTGTTAAGGAAGTCTGATCCTAGGCCAACATGTTGAAGATTTGGACCTACTTTTCTTCTATAAGATGAAGGGTCTCTGGTCCTTGATCCATTTTGAGTTGAGTTTTGTGCAGGGTGAGTGATAGGGGTTTAGTTTCATTCAGTTGCATATGGATTTCCAGTTTTCCCAGCACCATTTGTTGAAGAGGCTATCTTTTCTCCATTGCATATTTTTGGCACCTTTGTCTAGTATGAGATAATTGTATTTATTTGGGTTTGTGTCTGTATCCTCTATTCTGTACCATTGATCTACCTGTCTATTTTGGTGCCAATACCATGCCATTTTTGTTACTATTGCTTTGTAGTATAGTTGAAGATCTGGTATTGTGATACCCTTTGCTTCACTCTTCCTGCTAAGGATTGCTTTAGCTATTCTGGGTTTCTTATTCTTCCAGATGAATTTCATAATTGCTTGCTCTATTTCAGTAAGGTACGTCATTGGGATTTTAATTGGAATTGCATTGAATCTGTATAGCACTTTTGGTAGTATGGCCATTTTGACAATATTAATTCTGCCTATCCAAGAACATGGGAGATCGTTCCAACTTCTAAGGTTTTCTTTAATTTCTTTCTTTAGTGTTTTGTAGGTCTCATTGTAGAGGTCTTTCCCACTTTTTTTAGATTGGTTCCCAAGTATTTTATTTTTTTCAAAGTTATTGTGAATGGGGTAGTTTTCCTAACTTCTCTTTCTGAAGATTCATCACTTAGGTATAAAAATGCATTTAGATTTATGAGCATTGATCTTATAACCTGCTACTTTACTAAATCCACTTATGAGTTCTAAAAGTTTTCTAGTGGAATTTTCTGGTTCCTCTAAATATATAATCATGTCATCAGCAAATAGGGATAGTTTGAGTTCTTCTTTTCCTATTCGTATCCTTTTAATTTTCTTGGTCTGCCTAATTGCTCAGACTATAGTTTCAAGGACAATGTTGAATAGAAGTTGTGAACGAGGGCATCCCTGCCTTGTTCCAGTTTTTAGGGGGAATGCTTTCAGTTTTTCACCATTTAGAATGATATTGGCCATGGGCTTAGCATAGATGGCCTTTATAATGTTAAGGAATGTTCCTGCTATCCCTTTTTTTTCTACTCTTTTGAGCATGAAGGGATGCTGCATTTTATCAAATGCTTTTTCTGCATCTATTGCATTAATCATGTGATTCTTGACTTTAAGTCTGTTGATATGGTAAATTACATTTATTGATTTCCGAATGTTGAACCAACCTTGCATCCCTGGGATAAAACCCACTTGATCATGGTGCACTATCTTTTTAATGTATTTTTGTATGCAATTTGCTAAGATTTTGTTGAGAATTTTTGAATCAATGTTCATTAAGGATATTGGTCTGAAATTTTCTTTCCTCCATGTGTCTCTGTCTGGTTTAGGTATCAGGGTGATATTGGTTTCATAGAATGAGTTTGGGAGGCTTCCCTCCTCTTCTATTCATGAAATACTTTGAGAAGTATTGGAATGAGCTCTTCTTTAAAGGTTTTGTAGAACTCAGCTGAGAACCCATCTGGTCCCAGACTTTTCTTTGTTGGTAGGCTTTAGATGACTTCTTCTATTTCATTACTTGAAATTAATCTATTTAAATTGTGTATGTCCTCCTGGTTCAGATTAGGTAATTCTTATGTCTCTAGAAACCTGTTGATTTTCTATTTTGTTGGAGTATAGATTTTCAAAATAGCTTCTAATTATGTTTTATATTTCATTCGTGTCTGTTGTGATATTTCCTTGTTCATTCTGAATTTTAGTAATTTGAGTTTTCTCTCTCCTTCTCTTTGTTAGGGTGGCTAAGGGTTTATCAATTTTGTTTATTTTTTCAAAGAACCAACTATTTATTTTGTCAATGTTTTTGATTGTTTCTTTTGTTTCAAAATCATTGATTTCAGCTCTGATTTTAACTATTTCCTGTCTTTACTATTTTTGGTGTTGGTCTGTTCTTTTTCTAGGGCTTTGAGCTGTAGTGTTAGGTCGTTTATTTGTTGATTTTTTCTTCTTTTGTTGAATGCGCTCCATGAAATAAATTTTCCTCTAAGTACTGATTTCATAGTGTCCCAGAGATTTTGATATGTATCTTTGTTCTCGTTTACCTCTAAGAATTTTTTAATTTCCTTCCTGATGTCTTCTGTTATCCATTCATCATATAATAGCGTATTATTTAATCTCCAGGTGTTGGAGTAGTTTCTGTTTTTTACTCTGTCATGTATTTCTAGTTTCAATCCATTATGATCTGATAGAATACAAGGTAGTATCTCTATCTTCTTGTATTTGCTAACATTAGCTTTATGGCATAAAATATGGTCTATTTTAGAGAAGGATCCATGTGCTGCTGAGAAGAAAGTGTATTCGCTCTTTGTTGGATTCTATATATGTCTGTTAAGTCTAAATTATTGATTATGTTATTGAGATCTATGGTTTCTTTGTTCAAGTTTTGATTGGAGGATCTGTCCAGTGGTGAGAGGCATGTTAAAATCACCTAGTATTATTGTGTTGTGGTCTATTTGATTTCTGGAATTGAGAAGGATTTGTTTGACGTACATGGATGAGCCACTGTTTGGGCATAGACATTTATGATTGTTATGTCTTGCTGATTTATGCTTCCCTTAAGCAGTTTGAAATGTCTTTCTTTATCCCTTCTGACTAACTTTGGCTTGAAGTCCACATTATCTGGGATGAGGATGGATACTCCAGCTTTTGCTGTGTCCATGTGCATGGTATGTTTTTTCCCATCCTTTCACCTTTAGTCTGTGGGTATCTCTTTCAATGAGATGAGTCTCTTGCAAGCAGCAAATTGTTGGATCTTTCTTTTTAATCCAATCTGCAAGTCTATGTCTTTTGATTGATGAATTCAGGTCATTAACATTCAGGATTATTATTGAGATATGATTTGTATTCCCAGTCATTTGGCTCATATTATTTTTTTTTCGACACGACTTGGTTTCTCCTTTATTTGGCTATTCCTTTAGGGTAGTTCCTCCCTTTGCTGATTTTCATCATTGTTTTTCATCTCTTCCTCATGGAATATTTTACTGAGAATGTTCTTTAATTCCAGCTTTCTTTTTGTAAATTCTTTTAGCTTTTGTTTATCATGGAAGGATTTTATTTCATCATCAAATCTGAAGGTAAGTTTTGCTGGGTATAAGATTCTTGGTTGACATCCATTTTCTTTCAGAGCTTGAAAAATGTTGTTCCAAGCCCTTCTAGCTTTTAGGGTCTGGGTTGAAAAATCTGCTGATATCCGTATTGGTTTCCCCTTGAATGTACTTTGAATTTTTTCTCTCGCAGCCTTTAAAATTCTGTCTTTATTTTGAATGTTAGATATTTTCATTATAATGTGCCTTGGTGTGGGTCTATTGTCATTTTGTATATTTGGTGTCTATAACCCTCTTGTATTTGATTTTCCATTTCGTTTTTCAGATTTGGGAAATTTTCTGATATTATTTCATTGAACAGATTGTTCATTCCTTTGGTTTGTTTCACTGTGCCTTCCTCTATCCCAATAATTCTTAAATTTGGCCTTTTCATGATATCCCATAATTCTTATAGATTCTGTTCTTGATTTCTTACCATCTTCTCTGTTTGGTCAACTTTGTTTTCAAGATTAAATATTCAATGTCTGAGGTTCTGTCTTCCAGGTGTTCTATCCTATTGGTTATGCTTTCTATGGAGTTCTTAATTTGGTTTATTTTTTCCTGCATTTCAAGGATTTCTGTCTTTTTTTTTTTTTTCAGTTTCTGTAACTCTTTATTGAAATGATCTTTTGCTTCCCACATTTGCTCTTTTAACTGTTGATTGGTGTGATCATTCAATGCCTGCATTTGCTCTTTCATCTCATCATTTGCTTCTGTGATCATTTTAATTATGTTCATTCTGAACTCCCTTTCTGACATTTCTTCTGCCATGCTGTCATTGGATTTTATTGCTGTACCATCTAGGTTTGTTTGGGACATTTTCTTCCCTTGTTTTCTCATATTGTTCAGGTATCTACCCCTCTAGTAGTGAAACTCTGGGATATTGCAGATTTCTTCTATTGACTAATATTGTCTCTGTAGATTTCCAATAACTCACCTCTTAGCCTTCAGTAGCCTGAAGTCTTGGAGGAACTTGATAACGCGGTGCTCCACATGGAAGCTGCCCCTCTAGGGGTGGTGGTCTTCAGGTGGGGTATATTCCCTGTCAGTGGGCAGAGGCGCCTCCACTTATTGACTGATGGTCAGCCAAAGGGGGACTAGACTGCAGACTGGGGCACATTTGATCCGGGCCTGTGTCTCTGGTTCTACTGCCCTGATGGAAAAGCCTTGCCCAGTGGGGAAGACTCAACCGGTGAAGAAGTTTTGCTGGGCAGCTCTCCTCTGAGAAATTCCCTTCAGTCTAGAACTACCATCTGGACTGGGCAGCCCTCCTCTGTGACATTCCCAGGGGTCCTGACCTGCCACCTGGGCTGGGAAGCCTGGCCCTGCAAGGGACTCCCTAGCTGAGCGGCCCTCCCCTGCTACGTTCCCTGGGGACCGGAGCTACCGCCTGGGCCTGGAACCCTCACTCTGCGTGGAAGCCTCTCACTGTGCAGCCCTCCTCTGCAATGCTCCCAGTTGACTGGGTTCATGGCTCCAGCGGGGGAGTCTCACTGGGCCACTCTACTCTACGAAATTCCCTGCATTTCAGGACTACTGCCCCATCCAGGGAGCCCACCCCATGGGAGAGACTCATCTGGTGACTCTGAGTTGGTCCCGAGTCTCTCAATACTTCCTCTTCTTGACTCCTGGGTCCTGTCAAAGGTCCTCTAGTCTCCTGTAGCTATCTCAGGAAGGGAGCTGCCCTTCCAATGATGATAGCCACACCCTTATGAATAATTCAAAATGCCGGCAGCAGCCTATAAAGAAGCTGGGGAGCCCCAGCAAGGGTGCACTGAGTCAGCACAGAGGCAATTTCAGTGTCCCTCAGCATGGGGGGGGGGGGGGGCAGGCAGGCAGGCTCACCTTCTGGCTAGCTCCCTGATGTAGGCGAGCTGGCTTGTCTGCTGGCTTGCTCCGCGATGGCGACCAACCTTGGCGTGGCGGTCTCAGGGGGAGGCAGCTCAGTGATGGTGCCTGACCTCCGTGCAGGGGTCAGGCGGGATCGCTCAGTGATGGCGTCCAACTTCGGCCTGGTGGTTGGGCTGGCTGGCTGCCCACCTGCTAGTTCCACAATGCAAGGGATTGGGTGCCTGCAGGCTAGCTCCTGGATGCAAGAGGCCTGACTCACCCTCCAGCTTGCTCCGCAACTGCAACCAACCAGTCTCTAAGGCTGTATTGTAATCTGCTGACATAGACAAAAATTTCTTCCTCCATTTGAATGCTACATGTTCTGCTTTTATTCCCTAGGGTTTATTTCTAATTTATTAAGACCTATTGTTTTACTTTATTTTCCCTCTCTTTGTTTGAATATATTAGACATAGTTCTCCCTTTCCCTTCTATGATGGTATCATCTAGAGTACCAAATCTTGATTGTTAAAACTATACCTCTTTGTAAGTCATTGTTTCTTCAGAAATTAATAAACTTCATCACCTTCTTTGTAAAATCTTTGTTTGCCATATCCATCTTTCCTTCCATGTTGATTATAATACATTGAATGCTGGTGTCCTGCTATGGTTTGGTTGTGAGGTATCCCCCAAAACTCATGTATGGGACAATGAAGAAGGTTTAGAGGGGAAATGATTGGGTTAAGAGAACCTTAATCCAATCAGTGAATTAATCCCCTGAGTAGTAACTGAAGGTGGGTACTGTGTGGTTGGAGAAGGTGGGCACTGGGGCATGGTTTGGGGGTATATATTTTGTATCTGGCAAGTGGAATTGCTCTGTCTGCTCTCTGATCATCATGTGAGCTGCTTCCCTCCACCACACTCTTCCACCATGATGTTCTGCCTCACCTTGAGCCCCGAGGAATAGAACTGGCTGTCCTCAGCCCCCAAATAAGTTTTTCCTCCTCTGTAGTTGTTCTGGTTGGATCTTTTAGTCACAGCTAAAACATGTTGTCCCCAAATCCTTAGGCTGAAATCTTAACCACCAGGTGGATGGCATTAGGAGGAGGGGGTTTGGGGAAGTGATTAGTTCATGAGGGTGGAGGTTTCATGAAGAAGTTTAGTGCCCTTTTAAAAGGAGCCCAGAGAGCTGATTGGCTCCTTCCCCCATGTAGGTATAAAACATAAGATGCTGACAGTATGCACTTGAAGAGGGCATTCCAGAACCTGAGCTGTGATGCCCTGATCTGGGACTTCCAGTCCCCAGAACCATAAGCCACAGGGTTTATGACACTTGCTTATAGAAGCTTGGACGAAGACACCCATCTCTCTTTTTGGTGGAGCACGTTTCCCAAGAGCATTCCAAAGAGGATCTGCGGGCAACTTTATAAGTCTGAGAGCATCTTTTTTAAAATGGTAGTTTACCTGGACAATAAAATGCTAAAATGTAAGTGATTTTCCTTCAAAACTTTTAAGATCTCATCCAGTGTTACTGTTGAGAAGCCTGCCAGAAACCTGGCGTTATTTCCTGTCTTTTCTTTCTTTCTTGAGACTTTTTAATTTTTCTCTTGGTCTTTATGCTTTTAAATTTCACTATCATCTGTCTGGATGTTAATTTTAGTTTTCTTATCTGTCCTGTTGTCTTATCTGTCCATATCCTGAGCTTTTTTATCTTTTTTTTTTTTTTTTAATCCTCAGAAATTCTTGCTTATAAATTTCTACTCTGTGGTTTGCTCCTTTCTCACTATTGGAGAATTCTTCTGTACAGATTTTTGGTGCTTTTACTTCTGTTCCATGACCCAACATTTGTCATTGGATCCAACTTTTCCTGGTGGTTTCCCTTCCTGCAGTCTCCCAGGAAGTTTGGGACCCAATCTTTCACTAATTAATTTTTACCTCAGCTGTGCCCACTCCATAATTTCAACTGGCCCTCCAGTTGCTACTGTTTTAATCTCAAAAGTTATGTTTTCTTACCCAAATTTTTAAATTAGTTCTTCGTATTCCTTCTGTATGCTTTCAAAAGCTTCTCTTATCTCTCTGAGAATATTCGTTGCAATTATTTCACATTCATATTGTTCTTTAGCTCTACTTCTTCTGGAAAGGCTTATAAATTTATTTCTTTCTTTTTAAAATACTTTTAGTTGTAGATAGATAGACACAATAGTTGTAGATAGACACAATACCTTTATTTTACTCATTTATTTTTATGTGGTGCTGAGGATCCAACCCAGTGCTTCACATGTGCCAGGCAAGTACCCTGCCACTGAGCTAGAGCCCCAGCCCTCAGTTCTCTTTCTTATTTTGAGTTTATTTTCCTTAAATATTTCATCTTTTTTCCTTGGGAGCATATCTTTTATTCCTTTGAAGTGGTGACTTTGGCCCTAGTTTAGGTTCCTTCAGAAAGTGGAGGTGGTGGGAGATGCTTAGGGCAGAATAACTTCTGTGCTGCAGCCTGGACTCACCCATTCCAGCCTCCCAACCCACATTCCCTGCTGCTTCTAATCTCCTGGGGCCTCTTCTCCTCTGGGTACCTCATCAGTGGGGCAGCTGCTCTTCTAACAGTTGCCTAGTTCAGGAGGATGAGGAAGGAATAGAGAGTACACACAGAGGCCAGCTCATCCACCGGTCCTCATATGGACTCTCCACCCCAGAAAGTCACCTGACAACTTCCTGCTCACTTCAGCTATGTGAAAAGGGATGATATACTGCTGTGAGCCTCCACTTTGAAATTCCAACTTCGTCCAACCCAGGAAAGGGTGGAAAAAAGAAAAGATTTTTTTTATATAAGAGAAAATTTTTTCGGGCTCTCTCCCATCCATCCTTCTTCCTATTTTCTGCCTCTAGGAGAGTTCTCCCATCAAAAGTAAGACTGATCTTCCCTTTCTCTTTAAGAACATTCTGATTATGTTGAGTTTCCTAAACCCTCAATGATTCGCTCTCTCTCCCTGTGGTCAGCCTCAAGGGTGACTGTCCTATACAAATGCTTAGGAAGCCAGGGTCAGAAGGTCCCTCACATGGCTAATGCCTGACATCATCATCTTGAATTATGACCACGTTTTCAACAGGAAGCCATGCATTTTCATTCGTGGGAGACCCCACAATCCATGTAGCTAGTGCTGCCATGGTATCTCCAAGTTCATCTTCAACAGTTTATGTTGGCTCCCAAAGTCATCCAGATCTAACAGAAGTGAAATTCCTGGAGTATTTACCCCATAGGTCTCTCCAAATAGTGAAGCAGTGACTATATCTTCAGCTTTAGCAAAGTTTCAGCAAGTTATTTTGGAGGGAAATTAAGATGCTTCAGAACAGAATCTCTTTGCTGCTATGGTAACTAAAAGAAGCAGAACTTTTCTACCACCTGCCACTAATGGTCAGAGAACCTGGAGGGTCCTGGAGTTACAAAGACATGTTCTCATCTAGTAAATGACCACCACTATATCCACATCTTTTTTCATAGATCTGAGTTTGGGAACCATAAATTTTGGTAAATGAAACTTTATGATATGTCTTAACCCCAAGAAATCTACCAATGCATACAAAATTATACACATGCATCTAGATACATCTAGAAGCACATTTTTTCCTCTGGAAAAAGAGACTATGGTTTTTAAAAGATTATTAAAGACAAACAGTCAAAGAAATAGCTAAAAGTTAGTACTTTATGGATTTTATGAAAGAGAAAATTCAGTCCTTCCTAGACATACATGCATGTGTACACACACTCTCACAGACATGCACACACACAGAGTACAGCACATAAAAGATTTTCCCATCTGAACCTATATTGTCCCACCCTGAAGATATGAATTATGATTAATCACTAATTACTGATGAGTAATATTTGAAATTAGAAAATTTTACATAATGTTTCTTTTTAGTGTTAGTTTTTAAAAGGATCAGCAAACAAATTTTGTTCAACATGGTCCAATTCTGTGTACTTTATTAAAACCAGGTTTCCTTTCTAGTTGCAAAAAATCTAAATAAATTGTCCCATAGTATGTGTATAATGAGAAAGGTAATTGTAAGGATTTTCATTTTTTCTTATCATATTCTGTTAGAGTTTATACTACCAAGTACTCCTTTAAAGTAAGCAAAGGCCATTCACAGTGTTCCTTCCAGGGAACTTCTTCCAAGTTCCCCTTCCCTGACCAGCCACTGCACAGTTCCACCTCAGCAGTGCAAAACCCCAGGTGCTCCAATTAGCTGACTGCTTTCAATGAAGAGAAGAAATATAATTCATGGCTTCTATTTTTCTAGCTCACCTTGATAATTATCAGAGATGAAGGTTAGAAATGTACAACGACTAGCAATCTGATGTGTCCCCTAGCATTACAGTCAGAACTCAGTAAAAGCTTATAGAAAAAAATGAATGAAGAAATAAATACACACTAAGAACAACAGCTGACTTTTATAGTATGTTATTTTCCTGGTGATGTAAGTACTTTACAGATATTTCCAAATAACCTATACCTGAAGAATTATCATTGTACTTTTTACATGTAAGGAAACTGAGGCACCAAGAGATGAAATTATTTGAACATGGCCAAATAACTTGTCAGTAGAAAAGCCAGGACTTGACCTGGCATTTTGATTTAGTAGAACTCAATACTTACAACAACTGCATTATATTTGCTCCCAGAATCAAACCTTCTTGTTGTCATGAGAACACTAGAGTTACTATAGGTCTTGTGTCCTAATCCTCTTGGGCTGTTGTGATGAAATACTATGGACTGTGTGACTTAAACAGCAAACATTTATTTCTCACAGTTCTGGAAGCTGGGAGTCCAAGATCAAGGAGGTGTTATATTCCTTATCTGGTACATACCTTCTTCCTGCATAGAAAACTGCATTTTGCTTCCTCATATGGCAGGGAAAGGAAGACAAAGCGAGCCCTCTAGTATCTCTTCTTATAAGGGCACCCATTCCACCTTCTTGCCCTAATTACTTCCCACAGGCCTCACCTCCTAATACTATTGTATTGAGGGTTGGCACATAGACATTTGGCCAGATGCAAACATTCAGTCCATAGCATTCAGTTAATAGAATTTCAACTAATAGCAAGAAAAATAGAACACATGGTTAATCTCTATGAATTCATCATGGTTGAACCCAGAGTCCCCTAAAGAGTTTTTGAAATAATGAAAATATCCTAAAGAGTGCCAGAAGACCTACAAGGAGTTCAGGAAATGCCAGCTTAGGGAAGCACAGTGCATTAGTCAGGTTTCTCTATGGGAACAGAACCAACAGGATATGTGAATACATGATTATAAAAGGGGATTTATTAGGGTGGTTTTTCTGGTCAGAAGCTGAATCATAAAGCTTTGAGCTGCTCGGTCCAAGAAGCTAGAGCCACAGAACAAGCAGAACCAGAACCAATGAAGCAACCCGAGTCCCAAGTCAAAAGCTGGGACCCTCCCTGAATAATGTCTAGTGAGAGTCTATATTGGAAGAGTGAAGGATCTGGAGTCCTATGTCTATTGTAATGGCAAGAGCAATAGACACACCCTCTCAAGAAGGAATTGAGCTTGTATCCACCTGGCTTTCTCCTTCCACCATTTGTGCCATTCAAACTCCCGGCCTGTTGAACAGAACTGCCCACCTTCAGGGTTGATCTCTCCCCTCTGTTTGCACTCCCATGTGCCAAGAGTCTCAGGAAACACCCTCTTAGACTCACCCAGAAGTCTTTTAATCCTAGGTGTTTCCTTGGCATCTCTCAATCCAATCAAGTTGACAATCCAGATTAACAATTCAGATTAACCATCACAGAGTCCTGCTCCTTTCCATGTAAGCAATACCCTCATCTCCGTACCCCTGAGCTACTAGCCTGTGTCCAACTTGAATAAACATTTGCAGAATTAAGTTAAATTAAATGTCACTTTGCACTAGTCATATGTCTAAAACTGAGTGTTTGCATCTGCAAAAATGATAAAGTTTATGTAACTCAAAGGTTTTTAACCCTGGATAGACACCCAGGGAACTCATAAGAAGCAGTTCTGTCCCAGAGATTTTGGTCCAAGGTAGGTTGTTACAGGCTTTGCTACTTTTTTTTTTTTTTTTAAGACTCCAAAGATTTGAATATGGAGCTCCAGTTGAAAACCATAGCCCAGTGGTTCTCAAGATCTGTTGTCTGGACACACAGCATCAATTTATGAACAACTCAAGATCACACTGAAAATGCTTCTCCTTTCTCTTGCATAGAAGTGCAAACGAATGAGGAATATTTCCCATAGAAGAATAGCTTCATTAATTAGTATATTTATTTTCTTTCATACCCTTAGACATATATTTTACTATTGGTCCAAGTGCTCCTGCCTGTGGGAACCCCTGATCTAATTTCTCCAATCCTTTGCCACCCACTACAACCAAGACCCCTGGAAAGGGAAGTTGATCAATATGTTTGAACTGAGATAATGATCTCGCAGCTGTTCTTTTTTCCCCTTCTTTACCTGCTGAAGGCAATTCTAACAGCATTGCCCTGTCATCTTTGAAGACCCTTATGCAAGAGAAATTTAGGATAGGGAGCTAGCTTCAAGTTGAAATAAATGAAGAAAAATTTAATTTCCCTCTCATCTGATTAGATACTCAGATTTGGAGACCTCTAAATGTTCCCAGGTCCACATGCTCCCAAATACTTTTACAGGTCATTTACATAATCCTATCAAGAATGTCATAGGGGTAGTGGATCAAAGGCTTAGTCATTACCCGTGCCACTTTCATCCCATCCTGAGATTAGCTTCCTTAAGCATGTTCTGAGAGTTAACTGACACTTTCCTGTAAACCTAATACAGTGCTGATAATGTTTTTCTCTGCAGATTTGGAATTTTAATTCAGAGATTATGCAACTACTTTATTTTTTGAAGCCATTTATTTGGAAGGCAAAGAGTTCTGTCTTAGGTTAAGCAGTTTCCTTTTCATAGACTTGCTAGCAATAAAAGATAAAACTTTCTAAAAACAAAATTACGCACACCTTCCACGTCACCTTGCCTTTCTGGTGATTTTGACTCAGGAGAGATCCTCAGTCTTGTTTCCCAATTAGTCCCTAGTGAATTTATTTTAAAATACGTCCAAGGACAATCAAGTCTCTGGTGTAATATTTCTACTTATCACATTTTCATACTTACAGAGGAAAGAAATAAACAATTACCACAGTGGAGAAAAAAATTCAGCCCAGAAATATGCACCTGTATAGATATGATTGTATCTGTGTGTATATTATGTTTCAAGGAAGCAATGCTGCTTCCCTGGAATCAAAGAAACCTGGGCCCAGGTATTGGTTCTGTCACAAGGTGTATGATCTTGGGTAAGTATTTAGCTTCTCCCCATTTTTATTTCCTTTTCCACAAAAATGATAGTATAATGAGAACTCCATGAGGTGTTGTTATTAAGTTATGTAAAGTCCTTATTTTTGTGCCCGAATGAGTAACTTCTCAATCCGGTGTGTTGAGAGGACAGTGGGGAGGGGGTGACAATGTTTGCATTTGTGTTTTCTGTGTATCGAAGACGTCCTTTGACTTTTTTTTTTTTGTAATTCTTTTTAGTTGTAGAAGGACACAATACCTTCATTTTGTTTTTATTTATTTTTTATTTGTTCTATTTAGACATGACAATAGACTGTACTTTGATACATCACACAAAGATGGAATGTAATTTCTCACCCTTCTGGTTGTATATGATGTAGAATCCTACCCATCATTTAGTTATGTATGTACACAGGGTAATAATGTCTGACTCATTCTACTATCCTTCTTACCCTCATACCCCTCCCCTCCCTTCTTTCCCTTTAACCTAAAATAACTGTATTCTTCCCTAGCCACCCCTCCTTATTATAAATTAGCATCTGCAAATCAGAGAAAACATTCAAAGATTAGGATTGACATTTCACTTAGCATGATATTCTCCAGTTCCATTCATTTACCAGCAAATGCCATAATTTCATTTTTCTTTAAGGATGAGTAATATTCCATTATGTATGATTATATATATATATATATGTACATACATATATATAATCTCATTTTCTTTATCTACTCATCCATTGAAGAGTACCTAGGTTGGTTCCATATTTTAGCTAATGTGAGTTGAGCTGCTATAAACATTGATGTGGCCGCATCACTGTAATATGCAGTTTTTAAATCCTTTGGGTTATAAACTGAGGAGTGGGACAACTGGATCAAATGGTGATTCCATTCCAAGGTTTCTGAGGAACCTCCATACTGCTTTCTATACTGATTACACCAATTTGCAGTCCCACCAGCAATGTATGAGTGTACCTTTTTCCCCACTTCCTCACCAACATTAATTGTTTGTATTCTTGATAATTGCCATTCTGACTTCAGTGAGATGAAATCTTAGAGTAGTTTTGATTTGCATTTCTCTAATTGCTAAAGATGTTGAACATTTTCTCTTATATTTGTTGATCAATTGTATTTCTTCTTTTCTGAAGTGTCCTTTCAGTTCCTTAACCCATTTATTGATTGGGTTATTTGTTTTTATTGTGTTAAGTGTTTTGAGTTCTTTATATATCCTGGAGATATATGCTCTGTCTGAGGTACAAGTGGTAAAGATTTTCTCCCATTCTGTAGGCTCTCCATGTTATTGATTGTTTCCTTTGCTGAGAAGAAGCTTTTTAGTTTGAATCTATCCCATTTATTGATTCTTGATTTTACTTCTTGTGCTTTAGGAGTCTTGTTAAGGAAGTCAGATCATTAGCCAACATGGTGATGATTTCCGCCTACTTTTTCTTCTATTAGGTGCAGGGTCTCTGGTCTAGTGCCTAAGTCTTTTTGATTCACTTTGAGTTTAGTTTCATGCAGCGTGAGAGATAGGAGTTTGGTTGCATTTTGTTACATGTGGCTTTCCAGTTTTCCCAGCACCATTTGTTGAAGAGCCTGTCTTTTCTCCAGTAAATGTTTTTGGCACCTTTGGCTAGTATGAGATAACTGTATTTATGTGGGTTTGCTCTGTGTCTCCTATTCTGTACCATTAGTCTACATATCTGCTTTGGTGCCAATACCATGCTGTTTTTGTTACTAAACTGTAGTATAGTTTAAGGTCCAGTATTGTGATGCCTCCTGTTTCACTCTTCTTGCTAATGAGTGCTTTGGCTCTTCTGGCTCTCTTATTTTTCCAAATGAATTTCAGGATTGCTTTTTCTAGTTCTATGAAGAATGTCATTGGGATTTTAATAGGAATTGCATTACATCTGTATAACACTTTTGGTAGTATGGTCATTTTGACAATATTAATTTTACCTATCCAGGAGCATCATGGGAAGTCTTTCCATTTTCTAAGGTTGTCTTCAATTTCTCTCTTTAGTATTCCAGTTTTCATTACAGAGGTCTTTCACCTCTTTTGTTAGGTTAATTCCCAAATATTTTATTTTTTTGAGAATTTTGTGAGTGGGTTGTTTTAAAACTTTCTCTTTCAGTTCCAATACCAATATCACCAATATATAGGAACACATTTGATTGATGTATGTTTATACCCTGCTAGCTTGCTGAATTCATTTATTAATTCTAGAAGTTTTCTGGTGGAATATTTTGGGTCTTCTAGATATAGAATCATGTCCTCAATGAATAATGATAGTTTGATGTCTTCTTTTCCTATTTGTATCCCTTTAATTTCTTTCATCTGTCTGATCGCTCTGGCTAGAGTTTCAAGAAAGACGTTGAAAGTGGTAAAAGAGGGCATCCTTGTCTTATTCCAGTTTTTAGAGGGAATGCTTTCAATTTTTCCCTATTTAGAATAATGTTGGCCTGGGTTCAGCATATATATAGCTTTTAGAATGTTAAGACATGTTTCTACTATCCCTAGTTTTCTAGTGTTTTGAACAAGAAGGGTGCTGTATTTTGTCAAATGCTTTTTCTGCACCTATTGAGATGGTCATATGATTCTTTTTTTAAGTCTGTTGATGTGATGAATTACATTTATTGATTTCCAAATGTTGAAGCAACTTTGCATCCCTGGGATGAACCCTGCTTGATCATGGTGTACTGTCTTTTTAATGTGTTTTCATATGTAATTTACCAGAATTTTATTGATAATTTTTGTGTCTATATTCAAAGTGATGTTGGTCTGAAATTTTCTTTGATGTGTCTTTTCTGATTTTGGTATCAGAGTGATATTAGCCTTATAGTGTGAGTTTGGAAAGGGTTCCATTATTTTCTATTTCGTGGAATAATTTGAGGAAAATTGGTTAATTCTTCTTTGAAGGTCTTGTAGAACTTGGCTGAAAAATCATTCTGGTCCTGGGCTTTTCATGATTTGTATGTTTTGGTGGTGTCTTCAATTTCATTGCTTCAAATTGATCTATTTAAATTTTCTGTCCTCCTGATTGTATTTGGGTAGGTCATGTGTCCCTAGAAATTTGTCAATGTCTTCAAGATTTTCTATTTTATTGGAGTATAAATTTTAAAACTAGTTTCTAATTGTCATCAAAATAGTTTCTAATTATCATCTGTATTTCAGTCATGTCCACTGTGACATTTCCTTTTCCATCACATATTTTAGTAATTTGTGTTTTCTCTCTTTGTTAGTGTAACTAGGGTTTTATCAATTTTATTGAACCAACTTTTCATTTTGTCAATTTTTTAAATTGTTTCTTTTGTTTCATTTTCATTGATTTAAGCTCTGATTTTAATTATTTTCTGTCTTCTACTGGTTTTGGTGTTGATTTGTTCTTCTTTCTCTAGGGCTTTCAGATGTAATGTCAGGTCATTTATTTGTTGACTTTTTATTATTTTAATGAATGTACTCAATGCAATGAACTTTCCTCTTAGGGCTGCCTTCATAGTGTTCCAGAGATTTTGATATGTTTTGATATCACTATTCTCATTTACCTCTAGGTATTTTTATTTCATTTTTTATTTCTTCTGCTATCCACTCATCATTCAATAGTGTATTATTTAATCTACACGTGTTAGAGTACCTTCTATTTTTTATTTTATTGTTGATTTCTAATTTCATTCCATTATGATCTGATAGAATGCAGGGTATTATCTCCATTTTTTGTACTTACTAAGAGTTGCTTTGTGGCATAAAATGTGATCTATTTTAGAGAATGATCCATGTGCTGCTGAGAAAAAGATGTATTTTCTCATTGATAAATGTCATAGTTTATATATGTCTGTTAAGTCTAAATTACTGACTGTATTATTTAATTCTATAGTTTCTTTATTTAGTTTTTGTTTGACAGATCTGTATGATAGTGAGAGAGGTGTGTTAAGGTCACCCAGTATTATTGTGTTGTGGTCTATTTGATTCTTGAAATTGAGAAGAATTTGTTAGATGTATATAGATACTCCCTTGTTCAGGGCATAAATATTTAAAATAGTTATGTCTTATTGATGAATTATTCCATTAAGCAGCATGAAATGTCCTTCTTTGGCCCTTCTGATTAACTTTGACTTGAAGTCCACTTTATCTGATATGAGGATGGAAATACCTGCATGTTTACATGATCCATATGAGTGATGTTTTTTCCCATCCTTTCACCTTCAGTCTGTGGATGTCTTTGCGTGTGAGGTGAGTCTCTTGGAGACAGCATATTGTTGCCTGTGGTAGAAGAGAAGAGAAAAGGGGTTTGGGGTTGGAGATTTACGTCAGTGGCAGAACACTTGCGTAGCATGAACAAGGCCCTGAGTTCTGACCTCAGCTGAAGAAGAAGAAGAAGAAGGAGGAGGGGGAGGAGGAGGAGGAGAAAAGGGGAAGGAGGAGGCAAGAAAAGCTCTGATTTGTAATATTTCCTTGGTTTGAGTACTTATGCCATGGCCAACTTCAAGCTCCTGGCACAGGGTGACATGTCTGACAGGCTGAGAAGCGATACACATGATTAACCCTCTGCACTGGCTGCAGTATTTGTTCAACAGCTCTTGGTACCAGCAGCCCAGGAATGCTCAATGTGACTGCTGATTTTTATCCCTCAAAAGAAACTAAATACTTCACAGGGATCAAATTTCTCCGTAAGTCTAAATTATACACGAAGTAGCAGAATGAAGCACCTGACAACTATGGATAAGGCTTGTGTTGGTCAACAGGAGAGCTATATAATATTAGAGCAGGAAGGGGCCAGAGATATCATCAAGCCTCTGGTGCAACCCCTAATTCTGAAATTATGTGCACCAAAAATCAGGATACTGGGAGCTTGCACTCCTTCCGATCAGTGACAGAACTCAGGAACAGGGGAAGAGCCTGTACTTACTTGCTGCAACTCAACTTTCTACTCATCTGAAAAGAACACAATACAAAATTTATTCAAAAATCAGTCAATATTTTTTCCCAAATGCCCACATGTGGCTCTCAGACTGGCTTTGGGGACCGCACTTGCGTGAAGCTTTCTTAATGAGCTACTCTGAATGTCATCAGAAAGGAGACCTCTTTAAAGGAAGGGAGTTCAAACAATAAGACTTCAGTGTACCGATATTCTCTTTGTAAAATTGGTCCAATTTTTAAAGTATTCAAACACCTTCATATGCCAGCCAACTCTTTTTAGGTTCTGCTGATAGAGGTGAACTAGATAGAGAGGGCACCTGCCTTGGTGGAGCTTACCGTATGGGAGTGAGTGTGCACAGTGAGAAGAACAAACAATGATGAATAATGTGTCTTATAGTGTAGCCACTGTGTGAGCATGTGTGTGTGTGTGTGTGTGTGTGTGTGTGTGTGTGTTTGTGTGTGTGTGTGTGTAAAAGAGAAAGCAATGGTGGAGTGGTGGAGTCGTGGGCAGCTGCTGTTTAAAGATGGAGGTCAGACAATAGGTCTTCCTGAGGAGATGATCTTTTGACAGAAGCCTGAAAGAAATGAAGATCTTGGAGGAAAGTCCTAGTGAGGGGAAAAAATAAGGGTGAAGCCTCCAAACAAATTTAGTGCATTTAAGGAATAGCAAAGGGGCTAAGGAAAGGTTATTTTAAAATGAGGATGGGGTAGCTCTAGCACAGCCATGAAAATTTCTCTGGGATTTAATTTTAATTATGATGGGAGACCTTAAATAGTATGGAGCAGAGGAGGAGGTGACTTGATAAAACTTTTCAAGGGGACCCAAGAATGTAGTTCAGTAGTAGAGTAGGTGCCATTTGCCTAGTATGTGGAAGCCCTGGGTTCAATCCTCACTACCAAAAGAAAAAGAAGAAAAGTTTAAAGGACCCTTTTGGCTGCTGCATGGATAGCAGGTTTTAAAGGTTAAGAGTAAAAGCAGGAAGACAATCTGGCTATGCAGTGGTCCAATTGAGAGATGATGGCACCTTGGAATGGAATGGCTGTGGAGATGCAGAAAGGTGGTTGAATTTATGACAGACTGGATGCACTGCTAGAAAGACTTTCTTGTAGAATGGATATGGAGCATTGGGGAAACAGAGGAACCAAGGATGACTCCTAGTTACCACACCTGAGCCGCCCCTAGTGCACCGTGCTGCCAGTAATTGGGTGGATAAAACTGGGGAAGGCTAGAAAAAAAAAAAAAAAAAAAAAAATTAAAAAATAAAAAACAAGAAATACTTCTTTGGACATGCTGAATTGGAGATGATTATTAACACTCTAAAGACAAACGTTAAACTAAGGGAAGGAGTCTAAAAATATAAATTTAGTATCATCATTTAACATTTAAAAGCAAAGGACTACTGAAACAACCCAATATAGTATACAAAGAAAAAGTTCAAAGACTGAACCTTAGAAAATGTCAGTATTTGGAGATCTGGAAGAAAGGAATATCAAGCAAAGAGACTTACAGAAAGAATCTAGGAAAGAAGAATAAGCAGCATATCATGTAACCTAGAAACCAAGTCGAGAACATGCTTTCAAAAGAAGGTAATAGGAGCTCGAGAGATAGCTCCTCCTGGAGAGTGCTCGCCTAGCAAGCGCGAGGACCACGGTTCGAATCCCCAGACCCGCAAAAGAAGGTAATAATTAATGAGGTAAAACATCTACTGGAATTTGAGTAAGTGAAGAACTTGCATTGACTGATGGGTTTTAATAGAAGTCAATGGTAATATTGCCAAGGACAGTTTCAGAGCAGGAGTGAGGAAGAAAGCTTAATTAAAGTGAATTAAAGTGAGAGTCCGAAACTTAAGAAATGAAGATAGTAAGTATCAACCACTTCATTTAAGGAAGTAGAAAAAATTTTAAGATGGGAGAGATTCAGTGTATTTGTATGCTGATATAAGTAACCTAGTCAAGGATGGATGTTTATGTTGAGGGAAATATAACCAAAGGAGCAATACCCTTATGTGGACGAAAGATTGTGGATCCAGTGTCCCATTGGGGGCTTAGATAATGAACGCAACAGTCCACCCGTGACAACAGGAGAAAGACAACAAGGGCCCAATTGTGGGTGGGTTGAAAATGAGGTGAAAAAATACACAGAGGCTCTCTACCAAAGATTTGTCAGCATAACCAAAATGAAATCGCAGGTGGTCAGCAAGAGTGAGGACGCATCGAGGAGCAGGGATGGAGGCTGGGTAAGAGAGGCTGGGTCACTGATTATGACTGACATCAGGTGGAAGCAAGATTTTTTAAGGACAGTCTTGGGTAAAGGGCAGGATATGAGAATGCATTTTCTGTGTGAATGCTGATGTTACCAAGAATGATGACAGAGTTTATAAGAGAAAGAAATAAGATGCACCAGTTATAAAAATTTTCAATGAATTAGAGAGAGTATCTAAGAGAGGAATAACAGATTCCACCGTGGAGGGGGAGTTGAGGACATAGTCTGAGGCAAGTGTGTCAGAGAGACTAAGGTCCTGGAGGTGAAATTATTCACCATAAAATAAAGTGATAAAATTGGGCACATTGTACATACCTACACAAAAACACACAAGTATACATATACACTCAATAGACAAATATCCATACTTATCCACAACCCTAAATGTACACTGCACATGCTACTATGATCAGTTTAAGAATACATTTATAATCTCCAATAACTAATTACCAGGAATCTGGTATACATATAAGAAGAAAGTTAGAGACATAACATCAATTAAATTTAACCTTATTATCTTTTCTCTTCTTTCTTTGCCTTTCTTTTTATCATGTATAAAGTAGAGCCATGCTTTATACATTCAGGGTCTCAAAAAATCAGACGATTCATCCTTAATCAAGTGCTATTGCTTCTACTGAGTTCAATTTCAGATGGGTGGAGAATTTGGGAGCAGGAGGTAGAGGGACTGCCACTATCCCCAAGTACCAGCCTACCCAAAATTGGCTGATGTTCTTTTCCTGAATGGTGTAGGGACCCAACACAAGGAGGAACGCCTGGCCTCACATACACAGTATGGTGGTTGTCAACTGCACTTCATGACTGATTAGTAGACTGTGAGATCAGTTAAAAAGGTCAGGAGATTTTTCAAATGGAATGTAAGTTTATCAAAATGTATTGAATATAATGAGGGTAAAAAATTTTTTAGAGAAATATAAGTTTACATGAGGATTATGTATAAATGAATGTGTATACACTGTGAAAATATTCATATTTATATGCATATGTGCACTGAGTCGTGATGTGAAATATATTTCTTAGTATGAGTCACAGTGAATAATGTTTGAAAGCAACTGCCTATCCTCTCTGACAGCTACTGAATTCCAACTTCTTCTGAAAAGAAATGGGTTCTAGAAATGGTCTCCTCTCCTAGCCCTTTTCTATGGCTCAGTTTATATGCCCATCTGTCTACTGAACATTCCACCAACTCCTAAATTCAGGTTGCTCAAAACAACTACCACCTTCATTGCAGCCCAGCACCTCTCCCCAATGTGACTCTGTCTCTTAACTAATTCATCCATTCACTCATATGCAAACCTTCAGGGTTAGTCAGTGGCTAGAATGTTTAGAGGCTACTCATCTGCATTAGTTCCTATTTTGTTCATTCAGCTGTCACCACCCTAATGTACCCCAGTACTGCTATCTTATGGCAGTACTAGATCTCCCAGCCTATAATTTTCTACACTGTATAGCCCATACACTAGGGCCAATTAAATCCTCTATATAACTGTGTTGATAAGAGATGTCCCTGATCAAAAATATTCATTAGTTCCTCCAAACTAAACAAATATAGACCAAACATACTTTCACAGGCTGTTAAATTGTTGGTATCTGGAGCTTAAAGATCTTGTGTTATATGTCTCAGTACCACTCTTTCCACCTAATAGCATGATTGTATATAGTAGGCACATAGTAAATGTTTGAAGAATGAATAATGAATAGAAAATAGCATTATTAAACCATCAGTGTGTAGAATGAAAATAGAGAAAGTCCCTTTATGAATTAACAATTATGCTAATCAGACTTTCTTCATGTGATCCAAAACTTCAAAGTTTTAAGAAAGCTATGAAAAGATCAGCTAACATTATAATTTCTAGTTACCTAAATAAATACCATTCAGTCAATGCAGTATACATAGGAGCACAGCATTAAAAATGAATGAACAGATTCATTTGTATAAACAAATAAAATGACTTCTGGTTCATGACATTAGCACTATATAGATTTTCATTAAATTATTTAACTTAAATCATAGAACTTAAAAAGGAAGAAAAATCAGGGTTTTTATATAGGTTTTTATACATGTAAATAAGTTAGACTGAAATAGCTGCCTCAAACTACTTCCTCTATATTTTTCATATGTATGTCCAAAGTAGGAGAAAATGATTGACAGGATGGCCCAAAATTACTTCTACTCCCATAAAAAGGCACATATTAAACAATAATGGGAAAATAATCTCAATGCACCAACTCTACATGAAAACTAGGCTGAAATCAAAACTGACAGCTCAGTACCAAAATGCACATTCAGTCTAAAGGGAAAGAATGTCAACAGAAAATAATTACCCATTACGCTCACCCTGTTTTCAGAGAAATTAGCATGAAAATGTTTCAAGTTGTTGTTAGACGAAATTTCAACACACAGGTTAATCTTATCTTTAATTATAAAAAAGCAGCACACACATTTTTAACATGCAAATTCAATTGTATATTAGTGTGGGGATGGTTTGCCATTATGGAGAAAATATCTTTCATTCAGAACAATGGCACCAGGTGCTAAGAAATGAATTTCTATTTTTAGTTGTAATTTAATTCTACTCACAAAGGAATGTGCAAGACAGAAATAAAGATAAGAAAAATTACATCTAAGTTTTAGTTTTTGCATTAAATAACTACATGGAAACATAAGATTGTTTGTATAAAAGGAATTCTGCTTTAAAAAATGTTCTATGAAGGTACTTAATATTTACATAGAATTTTCCAGTTTTTAAAGCATTTTAAAGTTATCAACACATCCTTTTCTTGACCTTGCAAAGTTTGGGAGGTGTGTTACACTGATGTGATATAATATTATGATGTCATTAAAAAGGATGTAGAAAAATGTAACAGATATTACAATAGCATCAGTCATACGGAGGGCTCATATTAAATATATTAGTAACCTTAATTTTATCTACAGCCTTAATTCCCTCTTCCATTGTGAACATGGTAACTCATTCACAAGTGTGGGGGACATGGGTATCTCTGACGCAAAGGGAGAGAGGAGAAAGAAAGCAGAGTAATAATATTCTGCCTATTGCAAATGCATATTACTTTGTAATAAGAAAAACAAACAGATACTTATAAATTACTCATCCATAAAACTTTCATCTAGTCAGTAACTTTGTTTTGTTCTGCAAATTTTAAGAAGTGCCCTTTCCTCGGGAAACTTTACTTTCATCTAATAAAATGCTGTCATAATATATTACTGACTTAGTTAGAACAAGACAGTATTACATAAAAATTTACAATGTCTATTACAATAAATATGTTAATCCACAATGCTTATTATACAAATGGCATCCCTTAAATATGGTGCCCTCACATCATATATGAGCCACTCTGGCATCCAGAGTAGCCAGGAGGAGAATAAGCGAATCCCATGTTATATGATTTTCATACATGAACTTATTCAATCATCTCAATACCCTGCTAGATGGATGTTGCTACCTTACTTAAATGAGACTTCAAGTAATTTGCTCAATGTTACATAGCTAATTAGTGTCAAGAATTTGGTTTACTGCCAAAAATAAAAGTAGAACCAAAAACAAACAATAACTAGGGTTGGCAAGAATGTGAAGAATCGTCTACACAACGTAAAATAGTACATGTTATTTGGATTTAAAGCATCCCAAAACTGTTGAAGTTTTGGTCACCAATGCAAAAATGTTCAGAGGGATTTAGGGAAGTGATTATATCATGAGGAATCTGGCTTCATCAAAAGATTAATCCATGGAGCATTCATAACTGAATGGATTACTGGGAGATGGTAGGAACTTCAGGAGATAGAGTCTAGTTGGAGGAAGTAGGTCACTGTGGGTTGCCTTCAAAAGGTGTATCTTAGCCCAGTCCTTTTCCTCTCTTTGGGTTGTCTCTCTCAACTCCACCCTGCTCTGGTTTCCTGGCTGCCATATAGGGGCAGCTCTGTTCTGCCATACCCTTCTGCCATGTTGTCTTCAACACTGTCCCAGAAACAAAGGAGCCAGCCAACCATGGACTGAAACTTCTGCAACCATGAGCCCAAATAAATCTTTGCTCCCTTATGTTGTTTATCTCAGTCACTTCACCCTAGTAATAAGAAGCTAACTAACATAGTACAGCTGTTATGAAAAACAGCATGGGGTATCCTCAAAAAATTAAAAATGGTAGTACCATAAGATGCAGCAATCATGCTTCTCGATACTGTTAAGAATTCAAATCAGGATCCTTACCCCATACCCTCCCTTCCATGTTCATATCAACAGTATTCACATTAACCAAACAATGGAAATAACTCAAATGTCCATCAAATATCCAAATGAATGGGTAAAGATCCAAATAAATATATAAAGAAAATGTGGTGTACACACACAATGGAATAGCAGTTTTAAGAAAGAAGGAAATCCTGCCTTTTATAGCACCGTGAATGAACCTGTAAGACCTTATACTAAGTAAAATAAGCCAGTCACCCAAAGAAAAATACTATATCCAATTTATGTGAGGTACCTAAAATAGTCAAACTCAGGAAAGCTGGAATAGAATGGTGGTTACCAGTGGCTGGGGGTCAGAGGTAAGGAGGAGTTATTATTCAATTAGTGCAACATTTCAGTCATAGAGATGAATTAGTTCTAGAGATCTTCTGCACAGCATAGCACCCACAGTCAACAACACTGTCTTCCTCCTCCTAGTGGTATATTAATGCTACTGTTTTTTTTTCCTTTTTTATCATACTATAATATGATAGTGTTCTTATCACAAAGAGAAAATAAGCAAAAAAAAAGAGAGATACTAAGAAAACTTTGGAGAGGATGGATATGTCTATCACTTTGATTTTGTAATGTTGATTTCATGGGCATATGCACATATCCAAACTCATAGAACTATACTCATTAAATCCCTGCAGGTTTTTGTATATCAGTGATATGTCAATAAAGCTATTTTTTTTTTAATGCAATAGACCTAACACCAGAGGCTTCCTTCTACAGTGACTTTCTGGCAGTCATAACCCCATGTTGCTCAAAAACAATAGAAAACAAAGCCACTGGGCCCCCTATAAAGATGTTGGAAATAAAGACTCAGAAATTTGCAGAGTTCCCACTAAACAAGGAGTCATAACACCTCTCTTCCCCCACCACACCCTCTGCTACCACCATAATCTGGAGGACTTTGAAACAAAAACTAGACTGTTTTTTCTCTCATACTAACAGTGCAACTATTTCAAAAGTTGTCCCAGTGACAAATGGAAGTAGGTAAAAGAAACCAAAACTATATGTGGTTGGTAAATAAGCCTTAATAAAGCAAAATTTAAAAAACACAAGCACAAGCAAGAATATTCATTCTTGCTAGTTCATAAAATATAAATTAAAGTAATATTTATGAAGCATTCTAGAAAAAGGAAAAAGCTAAGATTTTTTAATAGTACTTGACATTTGAAGTAACTCCTATAAAATTGGGATATTCTTTATTGCTGATAATATTAGAAATTGATACGACCATTTTTGGACAGCAATAGAAAACAGCCAGAACCATACACGTTGTCATGAATTTTGATCCAGAATTCTTCTCCTGGGAATTAAGAGAAATAAATTATTCAACAGTATCAAAATTCTACATGCATAAGATATTTCTGGTCAAAAACTCAGAAACACTCTATATATACAACAATAGCAAAATAATTTAGTAAATTACAGAACATCAACTTGATGGAAAATTCTGTTATCATTAAATGATAATTATAAAGTAGATGTGGAAATACAAGAAATGTTTATGGTCTACAGTTTGAAAAAAAGAATAGAGGTATGTATTCTATAATTGTAACTAAAAATATGTATTTATATAGAAATATGTCACATTTTCTCCATTCTAAAAGGCATATTTTTAACATGTTAACAACTATGAAATCAGGATACATCTTATAATCAGTATAGTCTCATGTTTTCATTGGGAGCACTTTTCTTTCAGTGGTAAATAAAATAATGATACATCTTAGATTAAAGAAAATATGTTACTGGATGAAATATGCAAATATGAAACTGTTGTGTTAAGGTTGAGAAACTCTAAATGTTTGATTTGCTTATGTTCAAAATTAAACTTTTTTTCAGCAATAACCTTTAAAGAATAACAAACGAATAGAGTTAAATGCCTTTGACGGGTGATGGAAAATTCTAGAGGTCTATGCATCTGTAAAGAATTGTCATGTGCAGTGTGTAAGCCTTCTTGTAAAGGGAGGAAGAGTGGGAAGGGAATTCTGAAGGAAGAAATCTATTTTTAGCAAGAAAGAGGAATGAATGAAATAGGAGCGCCAAAATGTTTCCTAAGCTACCTTTGATTTGTTTGTGGGATGCAGTTTTCTTTTATGTCTAACTTCAGAAGGATCAGGAATTCTACACTATGGAGTAAAATTTAGAAACTGAAAATAACCAAGTGGCTTGTCTTTCTTATCATCTTTCATGAAAATTGATTTCACATTAAGGCATAATTAAATAAGTATGGCATGAGGGATTCGAATGTAAGTAGATTTACCCTTTAAAAAAAAAAAAAAAAAAAAAAAAAACCTTGCAGAAAACAAGAAAACAATGATACAAATTCATATGGGGTCAGAAAGTCCTTAGTTTTCAAAATACAAGAAAATAGTGAAGACTACAACTAAAACAAGGAACTGATATTGGGGAAAAAATAAATGTCAGTATATTTCATTTATTACAAGAATTTTGAGGGTATTAATCAACTATAGTTAGATGAACAAGAGAAATGAGATGCCAATCATTTTTTCATTTATTTTTTTCCTGTAAAAACTGAAAAGATGAGATTTCTTTAGATTTGAGGTCAAGAGTACATGTAGTAACACACAGAGCAGGCTAAGTGAGAAAACTATTTAGGTTGGAGAAACAAAATCTCCTAAACCTGTAATCATCAGAAACTAGATACATAATTACAATAATGCATTCCATATCATTTGCAGCAGAATTGCTCCTAGCCTTAGCCATATCCATCTTCCCTTCCTTCCTTAGTATCAAGCTTCCATTTTTCAAAGGAGAACATTACCACCAGGAACAGTCTTGATTTCCAGCTTCCTCTGCAGTCTTGTGGCTAAACTTGGGGGAATGTGATCTAAATCAAAGTCTGATGACTCAACTGGACCCCTGTCTATACCATTCCTAAAAAGGGGAGGTGAGTAGCCCTGTGTCTACCTTCAAATTCTCCTAATGTCATCCTACCTTGGATGTAGTGAGTGGAGTTTCAACCAGCCCCCAGGGTTAAGGCAATGACCAACTGCCAGTGCTAAGCCTGGTGAACCAGAAAGATCTGCTCTACCAGTTTTAGATATCTTACCCCTACATCTAGGGGTAAGATATCTATATCTTACCACTATATCTTACCACTACCTATATCTTACCACTACATCTGAGAGGGAATGAACTTCTATCTTAGTTAAGCCACGGTATTTCTATCATTTTATATTTACAGTTGAACCCAATTCCACAAGTGTGAGTTATTTTGGTTTTGCTTTGTGAGAAATTGTTGTCACATTCTTCAGAGACTGTTTCCCTACCTAATCTCCCAAATTGAAGAATTAAGCCATGAGTTCCAATACCCACTAGATCTTCTGCCCTGTGCCCTGCTTTTATGGATTGGCACTAAAGGGGAAGAAATTGAAAAGTAACTGCAAAACTCAAAGGGTGTCACTGGATAAGGTGGTGGGGACCAAGAGAGTAACCTGTGCAAGGTCTCTTCCCTATCTAGTTTTCATCAGTTTTTAAATATGTCTACAGCAGATTTGAGAGTGGAAGAGAGACCTCTTCAAGCTGTGGATTTGGAGTTAGAAAACCTTTTTATGGGCCTGTGACCTTGGGGTCTTTCTGGAACTACTCTAGCCATATTCCATATAATTGTGTAATAATTTGTAGTAGGTGGGACAACTTCAGGATAAGATTAAACAATCTTTGTATAAATATTCTTTTTTTAATTATTTTTTTTAGTTTTACAGACTGCATTTTGATTCATTGCACACAAATGGGGTATGTCTTTTCACTTCTATGGTTGTGCACGATGTAGATTCATACCATTCATATAATCATACATATACTTAGGATAATGATGTCTGTCTCATTCCACCATTTTTCATATCCCTGCCCTCTCCTCCCTCTCATTTCCCTCTACATAATCTAAAGTTTCTCCATTCTTCTTTCACCCACTACCCCAGCACCTCCATTATATATCATCATCCACTTATCAGGGAAAACATTCGGCCTTCGGTTTTTTGGGATTGGCTTATTTCACTTAGGATGGTATTCTCCAATTCCATCCATTTATCTGCAAATGCCATAGTATTATTCTTCTTTTTGACTGAAAAATATTCCATTGTGTGTACATACCACAGTTTCTTTATCCATTCATCTGCTGAAGGACATCTAGGTTGGTTCCACAATCTAGCTATTGTGAATTGCACTGCTATAAACATTGATGTGGCTGTGTTACTGTAGTATGCTGATTTTAAGTCCTTTGGGTATAAACCGAGGAATAGGATAATTCGGTCAAAAGGTGGGTCCATTCCAAGTTTTCATTTTTATCATTTTTCTGGGCCTAAACTTCTTCAAACAAGGTTAGAAATGTTCTCCTTGCCTAGCATGGTTCAGCACACCTGTAGTCTCAACACTCGGGAGGCTGAGGTTAGAGGATCACTTGAGCCTATGAGTTTGAGACCAGTCTGGGCAACATAATGAGACCCCGTTTTGGAAAGCAAAGCAAAGAAAAAAGAAATGCTCACCTTAGTCTTCTCCTAAGCACTGTTCTTTGTCCAGAATGTTTTTTCTGACCATCCTTTCATCCTGTCACTCAAAAACTTTCAAAGTTCCACTGCATGGTAAAATTCCTAGAACCATTTTCCCCTCAGTTTGCAAACTAGGTATTTCATGCCAATTCATTTGACTATAAATAATCCTCTTTGTCTCTGAATACATTTTTAGTGCTTACAAAATGGTCAGCTTTAAAAGAAAAATAACCTTGGGGCTCACTTTGAACCATTGATTTAACTCATATTTATTAATCACCAACTATACGCATATCACTGAAGGCATTAGAAACTCTGAGGATAGGTGTGAGGTTGGTGGAGGTGATGAAGATAAGAATAATTTGATTTAAAACATGACAAAGAATCCATTAATAATTAACAACACACTCTCAATTAAGAATGAAAAATCTCTCATGGGCTCATAAAAAATGCAAGCCTGGACTCCATGATTTTCACTTTGCATCCAAAGTCTGCCTGAAGAAGACGCTATTTATGAAGGACCTTTTGAGATGTGGTTTTTTTTTTTTTCACTTTTCTTAGCATTTGGGGTCTGAACCTCAAATCAAGCTCACCCCTCAGAAAAGTACATATTTGCCCTGCGTTTACATTAGCCCTCGATATGGGGCTCATATGGAACAGTGCCTCTGTCATTTACTGAGGAACAATGCTCAATGCTCAAGTCACACAGCTGCATGTGGTGTTGCTGAGAACATCATCTGCTACCCTTAGGGGAATTTCCATGTGAGCAATTTAGTTTAGATTTTAATCTAGTAAAGTATTTGTTTCTCACCAAAATTGGTATGATTATTCTCCGTGGACACTGAAACAATGTCCCAGACCAATTTTTGTTTTCATGTTGGCTGCCAGGAAATGTGCAGCCCAATTTCTTGTTCATCTCTGACAGTTATGAAGACCCATACAGTATGAATACTTGTGGTTTTCATCTCCTTCTCATCTCCCAACACGTCTTAAGTCTCCTATGACTCAAACGTACTTGTCCTAATCTTAAGGTTTTTCTCCCATTTATATCTCAGTAATGCATAAGAGAACAAGACAAAGACTCGATGTTAATTATTAATAAATAAAATAAGGATCCAAATTACATATAATTCAGGCAAAGAATGGAAGTCTTAAAGTACTCTAAGGACAGCTCCTGGAGTCGTTTTACCCTGCATCGTGTCTGAAACACTGTCCGGATGTCCCAAGCCACAGCACGCAATAAATGAGTATAAAAAATGCTGTGGAGAATATCCTGACTCCTTAGAGTAAGAATCATTGAACAGAAAGAAAATTCCTCTTCTCCCAAGGAAATTGGTGGAACCCTACATGGTGAGACAGCTCAGAAGTCATTCCGCTCTGGTCTCACCAGACCACTGAAGCAGTCTCCACATATGGTGGCTAAAAAAATAGTACACTTTTGTCCCTGAGCATATTTCAGGAAATTTCCCACCTAGAGCAAAAGTCCCAGTGATAAAGATGACACTTGTTTTGTTTTTGACTTGACCGGACAATTGAAAATTTGACAGTCAAAATCAGGTCAGTTAATAAGCAGCAGTGCCACCTTTTCCTTACCACGTCAGTCAGGTAATATCTAATTTATTAAACATTAACTAAGCACCTACTATTTGTCAGCTGTTGTATGGGACATAATATGAATAAATTGTAAGTCCAATATTTAAGAAACTTACAACAGACTGAGGAAAGCTAAACTAATCTTCAAGAGCCTATGAATCTTATGCAGAAAACTAATCCTTCAAATGCTGTGCAAGATATACAGAGTGCTAAGATGGTCACGGTGGTACACACCTGTAATCCCAGTGGCTCAGGAGGCTGAGACAGGAGGACCACGACTTCAAAATCAGCCTCAGCATAGGCAAGGTGCTAAGTAACTCAGTGAGACCCTGTCTCTAAATAAAATACAAAATAGGGCTGAGGATGCGGCTCAGTGGTTGAGTGCCCTTGAGTTCAATCTCCAGTACCCCAAGAAAGAAAGGAAGGAAGAAAGAAGAAATAAAGTGCTTCCATTGTGTGCAATTAGATAGATTCAAACTAAAAAGCTTTCTCTCAGCAAAGGAAACTATCAGCAAAATGAAGAGAGAGCCTATAGAATGGGAGAAAAATTTTGCCACTCATACTTCAGATAGAGCACTAATTTCCAGAATAAATAAAGAACTCAAAAACTTTACAGCAAGAATACAAATAACCCAATCAACAAATGGACTAAGGAAATGAACAGACACTTCACAGGAGAAGATCTACAAGCAATCAACAGATATATGAAAACAAAATGTTCAACATCTCTAGCAATAAGAGAAATGCAAATCAAAACTACCCTAAGATTCCCTCTCACCCCAATTAGAATGGCAATTATCAAGAATACAAGCAACAATTGATATTGGCAAGGATGTGGGGAAAAAGGTACACTCGTACATTGCTGGTGGGGTTGCAAATTAGTGCAGCCACTCTGGAAAGCAGTGTGGAGATTTCTCAGAAAACTTGGAATGGAACCACCATTTGACCCAGCTATCTCACTCCTTGGCCTATACCCAAAGGACTTAAAATCAGCATACTACAGAGATACAGCCACAACAATGTTCATTGCTGCTCAATTCACCATAACCAGATTGTGGAACCAACCTAGATGCCCCTCAATTGATGGAAGGATAAAGAAACTGTGGTATATATATACAATGGAATATTACTCAGTCATAAAGAATGATAAAATTATGGCATTTGCCGGCAAATGGATGAAATTGGAGAATATCATGCTAAGTGAGATAAGTCAATCTCAAAAAACCAAAGGATGAATGATCTTGCTGATAAGCAGATGATAATACATAATGGGGAGTGGGAGGGAGGCAAGAATGGAGGAAGGATGGACTGTATAGAGGGAAAAGAGGGGTGGGAGGGGTGGGAAGGGTGGGGGGAAGGAAAAAACAACAGAATGAATCAAACACCATTACCCTAGGTAAATGTATGATTACACAAATGGTATGCCTCTACTTCATGTACAACCAGAGAAACAAGAATGTATCCCATTTGTTTACAATAAAAATAAATTTTAAAAATAGAAAGGTTACATGGAGACCATGAATTTTGAGATGATTCCTGTAATATCTAGAGCATATTGGCCAGTAAGCTGCATGGGAGAAGTCTGACAGGTATGGGGGGAAATGAACCAAAGTGAGGCATATTCAGGAAAGAGCTCAAAGGTGACCCACTTGGGTCAGCTCGCTGTAAACTGTGGGGAATGTAGGTGGCTCTTAATTCAGTGGAAAGTGAGATATACTTGAAGATTTCTGAGAGAATGAGAGATGGCATCGGAGATTCCTTGAGAGGTTTTCTCTAGAATCAAGGAGAGGGATGGATTGAAGCTGGAAAGAAAAGAAACACTCGGAAAAGAAGTGAGAAGCTGTGACCTAGTTTTCTACATGGAAATATTTGTTTCATATCACACTGTACAGCAAATGTTGATCCTGTACCTATTATGTACACTGAACATAGAATCACACGCAAAATTAATACAAATAACCTCTGGAATAATGAAATTGAGCTTTAACAATGCTCAGCGGCAAGCTTCCAAGGTACAGAAATGCATGATCACATGATAGTTTTAACTATCGTTTCAAGAAATCAAAGAAGATTTTCAGCAGTGTCTTTTTTATTATTATTATCCTGGCAATCAAAGCAGCAAGGGGTCTGGTTTCTGAACGTTATTGAGTAGAAATGTTTCCTTTGCAAATCCTGCCTATGCTTTCAAAATTATAAGTGTATTGGTTCCCTTCTAACGCACTAAGTATTTTTGTTCCATGACCACACATCTGAACATCAGAAAACCTTCAATAAAGTGATTTCTGTCACAATGAAAACCAATCTGAAATTCATATCTGATGATGCAAAAAATAATTTATTTCTGCTTGTTAATTTTCTTTTCCTAAGACACCTAAGAATAATTCTATTAAAAATGGAATTAGTTGCCATCATCATGCATATCTAATTCAGCAAGTTTTTACTTAAATCCTACTTTGGGTGAATTGCTCTGAAATATTTTTGCAGTTTTATCCAAATGAGTTTGCAAATGGGTTGTTTCTGGATATTATTACCCATCAGTAGTCCATCTCATATACTTTGTATGCCTTTTCCTGAATTCTGTTGAAGCTAACCCTCTGAAATCCTTTTGGTCAACCTATCTCCTTAGAACATTACATACAGGAAGGTAGGTTTACAGTGTTCCAAATTCCCCCAGTTGGCAAATATTTGAAATTTACTTTATTAATGATATTTTTGAGAACTTCAAAAAAAGTATCCAAAGAATAACATTTTTAAAAAATATTCCTCTCCCCCACTAATGTGTATTAACCTGTCAATTTTTTTGTTTTAAGAAAAACTGTAAATCAAGTTAAAGTCCCTGTACTCACCTGTCCCACCCAGTTTCCTCCCTCCTTAGAAGCAACCCCATCAGCAGGGCTATTTAACCTTCTAGTCCATTTTGACACTTGCATACATATATATGTACCTGTGAATAATAGATTCTGTTATTTTTCTCTTGCTTTTCACATTTAAATAAATTGCACCATAAATTCACATTGTTCTGCAGTCTTTTCACTTAATATTATGTTTTCAAGACCTATCCATGTTCATGTAGAGAGGTTGGATTCATTCCTTTATAACACTGGGTCATGTTCTATTGTATGAAAAAAAATCTATGATATTTATTCTTTTACAATATTTCGTCATTCTTTTCACTTAGATTGTTTCATATATTGTACTTTCACAAACAATACTGAATGAGAAAAGCAGTTTGTCCGGGTCTACTTGTGTAGTTTATTTGGCAATTTAAGAATATAAAATAAAATAAAATAAATCTTTAAAGGCAAAGTTTCTTTGGGACATAGGTTAAGAAGTGAAATGTATGTGCACTTCTAGTTTTATTTTTGGTAACTGCCAAATTGCTCTCCAAAGTGGCTATATCGTTTACACCCTACTCACTATTTCACTCTTGTTTTGTGTTACTCTCTGATGGGTGGAAATTGTGACTAATTGCTATGTCCATCTGCATCCCCAAGATTACTAGTAAATAAACCTGAGTGAAACTCTCCCCTCGGTGACACACTGGGGCACTGGCCTTGCTACAAAGAGATGACAGCGTCGTCAGCATCCCTGACTTGGCAGGAGCTCAGGTCATGGAGGGATTGCCTATCAGCTCTCACAGGCTCAAAGAGATGCCGAAGTAAGATCTCGAGCCCGCAAAAGGTCCTTCGTGATGTTCCACGTCTAACAAGCCTTTTGATGATGCGCAGGAAAACTGGCCTCCCATGTGGGGTGTCGAGTGAAGGGCAGCCTTAATGCCACCATCTACGAGAGTCACATTTTAAAAGAGGAAATTTCTGTTCAGAGCAGAAAGCCATTGTGCCTGAAGCAGGCCTAGTCTATAATTAGGAGTCTTGTAATACTCCTTTAGGTGCCTCTCATCTTCCCCTTTCCTCCTGCCCTCCTTAGAGCAACCTGAAACCTCCCTCCTTGGCCTAGCAAACCATGGTGAAGGGAGAAAACTAAGGAGGAAAAAAAAAAAAAAAAAAAAAAAAACTGGTAGATTAGCTAATACAACACTTGGGGCAAATCATTTTTCTGCTGAATCTTTTTTCTTATAAGATGATAAAACAATGCCAATGGCCATAGTCTAGGATACGAGGCCTCTGTGGTCTTGCTTTCCTTCCCCACCTTCTAGATAAGCTCAGGATTTGGCCCTATCTGACCTCACCTGCCTGTCTGTCTCTGTCTCTGTCACACCACCATCACCATAATCTGTTCCTAGTTGTTTCTTTCAATTCTTTAGCTCATCCCTTGGGAGGGAGAGGACCTGCCTGAGGCAGCAGAGTAAGCTTCAGACTCAGCCTCTGCACTTTTCCACCCCAAACCTTCCTTTTACATCCAGAGGCCCTATTCCTTTTTTGGTGTCAGTTTATCCACATAGTTGCTGATCCCCACCTAAGTGACGAGGATGAACTAGAGAAAAATTCCTGGAGAACTTCCCATTCCCTCATCATCCACAGCAGGTGGTGCTCCATCTATTATGCGATCCACAAGGACTCAGGCTAAGTCTTTGAGACATGAAGACACAAAAAATGAAGAAAGACACAGGTTGCAGGAGGGAAGCAACATGGAAAGAGAAAACCCAAGAAAATATAATTTGTGTAAATTACTATGATTAATTGGTCAAGTGTGTTAAGGATGCCATAATAATGTAAAAGTATTATTCTAAAAAGGAAGAAGAAGAGGGTCTATTGTCAGTTGAGAGAAAAAAAAAAAAAAAAAAACAGAAAAGCACAGGAGAGGGGCTGCATGTGCAGAGGGACCGCAGGTCACCTGCACTGCTGAAGCAAAGGCTACCCGGAGATGACTTTAGTGATGCTAGCGGAGACATTCCAGTTCATACCAGAGGCAGAAAACAAGGCAATAGAGCAAGTGGAAGCCTTTCCAAGAAAGCCTCAACATCTTTAAAAAGGAACCTTCAGAAGATGGTTTGCATGTCCTACCAGAGGGCTCAGTCTTGGGGACAGAGCAGCAATAAATCTACAAGCCTATGGAGAGCACACTAGAAAAGGATTACGGTCCTGAATTTCATCTGCTTAGCCAAAGATTAGACCCTGAGAATTCAACTCTACCCTGTGGTCCAGTTTTGCTTTAGGGAGAAAAAAAAAATTGAAGAATCTTAAGGCAATAGCAAGATTGACATTTAGAACAAGCATTCAGCCATCTCTTGTTGCAGCCCCCAGAACACCATCTCCTCGACATGTCACAACTTCTGGCATGTAAGTCAGGCATTACTTGATCTTCAAAAGATCACTTGGGTAGTAGTCATTTCCCAACTGTTTATGCAAGTGAAATAAACACATGTCTACACAAAGACATATATGTAAACCTGTATCCAGCATAATTGATCATTGCCCCAAACTGCCAAATTCCCAACTGCTTAATAAAAAAAAGAGCAGCACATTCTTTTTTTAAAATGTAATTTTTTTAGTTGTAGGTGAACACAATACCTTCCTTTTATTTTATTATTGTTTTTGTTTTTTTCATTAAAATATTTTTTTTATTTTTGCAGACTTCATTTTGATTCATTGTACACAAATCAGGTACAACTTTTCATTTCTGTGGTTGTGCATGATGTAGATTCACACCATTTGTGTAATCATACATATACATAGGGTAATACTGTCTGTCTCATTCTACTATCTTTCCTTCTTCAACCCCACCCACCCCATTTTCCTCTACACCATCCAAATTTCCTTCATTCTTCTCTTCCGCCCCCTGCCACCCCACCTCGTTATGTATTGTCATCCCCTTATCAGAGAAAACATTCAACCTTTGGTTTTGGGGGCTTGGCCTGTTTCACTTAGCATGATATTTATTTTATTTTTATGTGATGCTGAGGATTGAACCTAGGTGAGTATGCTACCACTGAGTCACAGCCCCAGCCCTAGAGCACCACATATAAATGGAATACTTATCCAATGAGAGGGGCAAACTTCGACAAGTATAACAACTTGGATAGATCACAAAAGCTTTGGGTTATGTGAAGAGAAAAGGTGGACTCAACAGAATTTTTACTGTGTGGTTCCATAAATATGACATTCTGGAAAAGGCATATCATACTACTGAATGATGTGAAACTGGCTTTTATCCTTTCACCTACTACTGCTCCCACTGAAGGAGAGAGGGCAGGAGCTTGTCTGATTGGTCAGGACAGGGCAGGTGACCACCCAGCAACACAGTGGGGAGATTCAGTAGAGAAGGTGTTCAAAAAAGAGCAAACCAATCCAGGCCACCTGGCTCATGAGATAGGAACCAATGCAAGATGTAGTTTTACCTATTAAGGGATGCAGTGCTTAGCAAGAATAAAAATATAAGACTGGTCAAACAAGAAGTAAGAGCTGAGAAGAGTTTGAGAAGTCTGAAAGCGAGGCGGAGATGTAGATCTGGGAAGTGTACCGCTTGGTGGAGGATTTTCACTGGCTGTTGCGTTTTCCCGTGGCCATTAGGTGCAACCAAGTGTTGTAGGAGTCTCTCTGGAAGAATGAGTCAGGAAGAACACACGCCAGGCATGGGCATTCCTGTGCATGTGTCTGCAAAATTAGGGGAGGATAGTGTGGCAGACAGACTGGCTCCACAATCCCAGCCTCTTCCTGTTCATACCCCGATTTTAGCCACTTCCTTGATGTGTGGGCAGAAACTGTGACGATTAAATTATGAAGAGTCTATGGGACGTCACTGCAGTGATTGCATTACATTATACAGGACTCCATCTTGCTAGCCAACTTCCTCTAGGGTTTTGCTTTCCTTGTTGGCTTTGAAGAAGTATGTTGCTGTAAACCTCACAGCCTCAAGAAAGTGAATCATGCCAACATCCTGAGTAAACCCGGAAATGGGACTTTCCCCATTTACACCTCCATCTGAGAATGCAGCCCTGAGGGACACCTTGAAGAGAGAGTGCAGAGGACACAACTAAGCTGTGTGCAGACTCCTGACCCAGAGAAGCTGTGAGGTGATTAATGTGTATTGTTTAAAGCTACTGAATGTATGGTGATTCAGTACACAGCATAGAAAATTAATGCAGATAGGTGTACTTCATGTTCCTATATACCCAGCATATGGAAGAAATATTTTGATTCATGTGTATGGAAAAGAGGAAGATCTATACTATGCCTATGCCTTCGGTCCCAGGGTAATATGCGATTGTATGATCTCCTTGGACAGCTGAACGGGCAGCATATGAAACAGGACTAGTCAATGAGGGACAAGATCTCAGGGGTCTCCTGCCATTCTCAGCAACTCACCTTCACAGAAGAAATGAGGAGAACAAATGACAAAAGAGTGTTTAAGGGAGCAAAGACCAGGGCATATTCCTATCTTCCAAGTTAGAAAGAGACTCCAAGGCTGAGTCCCTTCCTACTGTTTCTGATTCTGCTACAAGCCAAACAAGTCATCTACTGCTGGTGAGTTCTTACTATAACCAGACTAGAAACAGAAACTTTCATCATGGGCTTCACAGGTCCTGCATAATCCAACCTTGGATCATTTTGTCCTAGATGTCTATACTCCTGCTACACATATCTTCTTCTAGTGGGTGTTTGCAAATGCTGATCCCTGACATGCTATTTCCTCTGATTTTTACATAGTTAAGTCCTTCTTCAGATCTCAGCTCAGTGACACTGTGACCAAAACACCCAACAAGAAGGCTTTAGAGGAGGACAAGTTTATTTGGAGCTCTTGAGTTCAGAGGTCTCTGTGCACGGACAGCCAACTCCATTGCTCTGGCCCAGTGAGACAGCACATCAGGGGGAAGAGCCCCACAGAGGAAAGCTGCTCAGCTCAGGGCAGGGTCAGGAAGCAGAGAGAGAGGATAAGGGGCCACAAGAAAGATGTGCCCCTCCAGGACATACCTCCAGTGACCCACCTCCTCCAGCTGCACCCCATTCCCTACAGTTATCACCAGTCAGTTCATTCAAACCAGAATGGACTGATTAAGTCTCATGATCTAATCATTTACAACTGAATTAACAGGAGCTGGGGGGGGACATCGTCTCATATCCAAACCATAAACTGCCCCAACGAAATCTGTTCTACCTGTGAACTTAGTCCTGATGCTTGTTGGGCCTTCAGAATTCACCAGACCCCACCTACTCAGTACTCGCCACAGCCACACTGTCCTTTGGCCGGTGCAATTTTGCTTAATGTGAGCCATGGGAACAGGAATTAGCAGAGGTTTTGACTTCCTGTTAACTTTCCATTACTTTGCCAGCACTGAGCTAAGTGTTTGGCACAAAAGGTTTAATATGCATTCATTCAATAAAGAGCTAAATAAAACATTTGTCTAAAAAATAATCGAAGAAAAGATGTAAAGACCTAGGTGTTAACTAACTTTGCACTCAGTTTCAGTGTAATGCACGGAGCAAGGCACTCCAACCTCTGGTCCTCAGTTTCTCTAATGCATTGAGAGGCTTTTATTAAAATTTTATTATTGTTGTTATTTTAATCATACATATTTATAGGATATGGCATGAGAATGTGTTACATGTATATAAAGTGTAGTGACCAAATTAGAGTGGTTAGCATTTCCATCAATTTTATTTATTTACTTATTCATTGGTACAGGGATTGAGTCCAGGGAGGTTTTACCACTGAATCCCCAATCCTTAATTTTCATTTTGAGATAGGGTCTTGCTAAGTTGCCAAGGATATCTCTAAGTTGCTGAAGCTAGCCTCAAACTTATGATCCTCCTGCCTCAGCCTCTCAAGTCACTAGATTTACAGGAGTGTACCATCACACCTGGCATTTAATTTTTCATTAACAAATGATAATTGTACACTATTAATGCAGAAGGGATATTTCAATGCATGTAAACATTGTGTACTTGTCAAATCGAGGTAAATAACATTTTCATTTCCTTATTATTACTGTGTTTGAAGTCTTCAAGCTCCTCTCTTCTAGTTATTCATAAAATACATAAAAGGTTGCTGTGACCTACAGTCAGCCACCCCACTGTGCTGTAGAACACTAGAACTGATTACTTCTAGCCTTGCGAGTCCTTAGGTCTCCAGTGTGCTGACAGTGTCGTCAGCACTATTAGTTCTTGTGACTGATGTTGTCACCACTGTACCCTTTTCACTTTACCTCTTCCAGGAAGCAATGATGAGAAGACCTTTGAAATCCTGCTTCATTGCCTCAGATCTCCACAAATTTTCAACAACAACTTCTCAGAAGGATGACGGGATACGTGTAAACCACTTTAGAGCCCATTGGGGCTTAAAGTTAAAAGGTCATATTGTGTAGAATGGTCCTCAGAGTCATCTGGGAACAATAACTAAAACATATAAATTACAAAACCATGATGGCCCGCTGCCGTATCCATGGAAACAGATGTTGGCTTGGCCAAAGTGCTTTATAATGATTATGATTAATCATCCTTGAAATCACTGTTATTTATTGGTGTATAACTGGTGGAACCATGTTGGAAGGGCTATATTGTACTGTTTTACAAATTTCAGTTGCTAGAGCTAGTACCCTGGCTATAAAACAGCAAAAATGTTCTTTAAAGTGTACTCATTAAATATCAAAGAGAACAAAAAATATAAAAGCCATAGCTTGAAATAACAGTCAATAAAAACGTTGTGCCAATACAAGTCACTATGTTCAAAATAAATGTTCTTCCATGCTTCATATAAACTTAGTGCTAAAATAATACTTAAATAAGTGTGAACCTTTGTGAGCTAGTTCTAAATCTTTTGCACAATTCTGTTTTATGTGTATTTAACCCAGAACTGCTGAGTTTGTTTATTGTTGGATCTTCCTTCAGTCAATCTTCCTTGTCACTAGTATTTTCCTATCTTTATGAAGTTGCAACATTCTAAATTTGGATCCTTTTGCATCTCAAGATCTAAGGGTGATTTACTTTAACTTCATCACATATATAATTGAAGTTTGAGCAGAGTTTGGGAAGAGTCTTCAGTCAATCTTATTTTGGATGGAGTGAGGGGTCACTTACAGGGACAGGTGACTTTTAGAGCTAACTTGGAGCTTCTTTATATTCTCCTCTGACTCAATCCCCGCCTTAATCAATAAGCCAAATAGGCACCTGACAAAATATGCACAACCTTGACTTTCCCTCAATGCACAGTAACGTACACTTAAAAAAGGATGTGCCAACAGGCCCAAGGGCACCGTGAGCTTGGGTGCATTCTTAATGCATGTTTTCCCAGAACATGCCCACACTCCTCCTATACACTCGGCATTGTTTTCAATGACAGTAGAAGGCTGTGAGAGATGGCCCCAGGTGCTGTCGGTACAAGTTTTTCCTGAGCACATCCATAAAGCTACTGCCATATCATTCTTGGTCCAGTGCCACAAATAAACAGCAACCACTGGGCCCTGGGCTACACTCTTTGAACAGTTCAGGATTGTTCTGCACAATGCTCTGATTATCTGTGGGGCGGGGCAGCTAGAGAGAGTTGGAGTGGGTGCTGAGACTGCTTTAGCAGCCATGCCAGGGGTACGTTCCCAGCACCATGTGTGACAGCACTGTTAACATGCAGAGAGGTTCCAAGAGTGTGGCCACAGCCACTGCAAACCCGCTATCGCACTATCATCAATAAACCTAGAAAATCACTCGGGATGACTTGAGCAGTTGGGATGCACAAGGAGTTCTTGGTAAATTGGAAAGTGATAAACAGCAAAAATATTTCAAAGGAGACAAGGTTTGTGACTACTCCTCAGTAATTTTCACTAACAGGTCCTTATATAATACATCATAGAAGGACAAAGTGCAGCTTATGTGCTAAATATTTATATAGATGTGCACAGAGGAGTCCTGCCACCCCAAGGAGGCATGTGGAACTTCTTTATCTCAATAGTTAATTTGACCCAAATTTCTGAACCTTCCAAAACTGAAAGTGATATTTTCTGGTTTTAAGTTACCTAAGAAAGAAGACTTCAGGATCTTGTTTCAAAGCATATTCTAGCAATTAATTGTAAAATATAATAAAGAGAAATGACTATTTGATGCAATCTGTCCTAATGATTCTCAAGTGAGGGTGGTTTTGCTTTCCAGAAAACATGTAGTAATGTCCGGAGATGTTTTGTTATTATTACAGCTGGTGGAGGAGGCAGGATGCCTAGCCTAGGAGGCTGCGAAGCTTCCTGCAATGCACGGGACAGACTCACACAACAAACAACTATCCAGCCAAAATGTCAGTCAGACTGAGGTTGAAAAACACTAACATAGACAACAAATGTGACTGAATTATTCCTCTCTGAGACAGTTGAACAACAATGAAAGATTCATAATTTGAATCATTGGATTAATCATTAAAGGCACCCGTGTGTGCTGTACCTTGGTCCTAGAACACTACATTAATTTCACTGAAGGATATTATTGATAATTATTAAAGTAAATCAAACAGACATTTCTAAAGTGCCTATCATGTGGGCAGACCCTGCCTTTATAAGGGTTGCTATTTGAGAGGTGGGGAGTGATGTGCATAGGAAAAAATTTCTCTGGGTGTTTCAGAGAAGAAAATCCATTCTGCTTGGGTGTGAGAGAAGAGTTTACATGGAAAGATGACTTCGAACCCTCAGACTAGTTATGTTTTGCTTTGTAGTAATACAACTTAGCCATAGTTTGGAGCTCTTGATTTAAATATTAGCAAGCACAGTTGTAAATATTTTGCATTTGTTATTTTGTAATATTCTCCAGACAGCCCTATGAAGTAGGAACTGTTATCCTCAGATGAACTAAAATTCTAGCAGGAAATGTCTGTCTCCAAACTGAGTGTGCATGACCTCCAGATCACACGGTCTCCATGTGAATGCACTAAGTGATTTCCATCAATCAGTTCCTAGTAGTTAACTCTTCACTTCCAAGGGGAGGAGCAAAAGGTCTTCAAATTCCTCCCAGCACCAGAGTTCATTATCCTAACACCAAAGGGAGGATGATTCTTCCACAAAATAGTCATCTTGGGGTAAACTCCACACTGTGAAGAAAAAACAGATTTTCAAAGTATAGAAATGATTACATTAAATAGCCTTCTTGGATATTAAGTGCAAAAGACATTTTATCTTAGATTGTATTCTCCAATGGATTTGACCTTGCCTCCCCAAGGTCAAATCAATCCCTGTCTCCACCTCCTCAAGGTCAAACCTTGATTGCACAAATGTAGTCCACACCTCATATTCATTTTATTCACTTATTCATTTATTCATTCAGCAGATATATACAGATTATCAACCAGATGCTGGACAGCAGCCTGAATACTTGGTGTAAAGCAATGATTGACCTGTCTTTAACCTCCTTCAATTAATCAATGAAAATGGAGCCTTGGGATCAAAAGATTTCCAGGCAAATAAAGTCAGCATAATGCTTCTTATCTTTGAATTATTTGAATTATTGCCGTAATTATTCACCTGAATTTTCTATTTATACCTAATCTCCCAATAAAGTGTTCAGTGTTTTCTCACATTTGTCTTCCAAATAGAAATATGCATGACCCTGGAAGGTATGAATAAAATTGAAAGAATGTCATCACCTAACTCTTTCTGAAGTATTCAAATAACATAAGAAGATGTATTATGCTAAAAGATACCAACATGCTTTTCTTATCTCAATGGCTTTTTTTTTCCCAGAGATCTTCTAGATTTTATTCCAATAATAAAAATGAAAATATTTTCACATATTTGTACCTAAAATAAAATATACCAAGACAAGACACATTATAAGCAATTTTATTTTTATTCAATGCATCTTTTACAATGTTCTAGTTTAGAGATCTGAGTTGGGCAGCTTTGCTATATCACCTTTACTGTGATAAGAAGGATTTTTTTTTATCAGATCCCCTGACAAAACCATTTTCTCTACCTTTATAAGTTTGTTTGTGGTGCTCCCTGCATCTGGAAGCCTCATTTTCTCCTCACCGATCCCTGCAGTACTCCCTTCAGACCTCTATTTGAAATTGTTCCATTTATGTGTGTGTGTTTATTTTTATACTTTGATGTATCCTTGAAAAGATTCAAAGCAGCTTATACCAAGACACAGAGAAGATGACCCAATAACATCAGTTAAAAGTGGGGCAAAAGAAGAAAGTAAAACAAGAGTGGAGATGAAATAGATCCAAGAATGAGTCTAAAAATGCATAACGTAATAATCCACACATGTGAATAGGTGGGCCATAAATCTGGCCCTAAATTTTCTAGCAGCCAACATGAAAAGAGAAATTTGTCAGTCACACAAAGTGCAGTGTCCATGAAACACTAACAATTCAAATTTCCTGGGGAAGCTTAATTATTCTTGGTACTCAGACCAGACAGGAACTTTCCCCAGGCTCCTCATAAAGAGGTGATATAATGAAAATCCATCATGGCTTCTTCACAATTCATAAAGCAAGGTCCATGGCATTGCTTATTAAGATGTAGACAAGAGGCACATGCCAGACACCACCCAGAGAAAAGGAATTCTATTGGAAAGCAGGGAAGAGATGGCAGAGATGGCCAACACAGGGGGAAAAAAAAAAAGCAATGTTCCAGCCACTATGGATCACCTTTAACTCAGATTTTTAATTTTGAGTATCTGGAAGGAGATAAATTTTGTAATCCTCTCCTAGTTTTTGATCAATATTGTATCATGACAAGTGTATGATTAAATGTGGAAAATGCATTGAGAATGGTAGCTCACTACCTTACAAGATGAGGAAAGAGTATGCTGGCAAGAAAGTGATCTTTCTTAAAAAATTATTTCATATCCCTGCAGACTCAGAAATACAGGCAAGTAAGGTCCCAAAGTTCTACTCCATTTAGCATGGCCAAAATAGTATTAGCCGCATTACCAAAAAACAATAGAATACCTAGCTTTGTTTGGCAAAGCACTGAAAACATTGTTAGCTTTAAGCAAAATACTTTCTAGTGTATGTCCCAAGATAAGTCATCATGAAGTGCACACCAAGGAAATAGTAATAAGTTGTAAGAGATTGTTAATTATTTATAAAGCCATCTGAAAAGATGAGTACCTCTAGGAAAGAAAATAACTTGTTTAGAAAGAAGAAGTTGAAGAAGAAAGGGCTAAAAGGCATGTAGTTGACTTTTTGTCTGGACAGTAATTGGCCAGTGGGGTCAGAGGCCTGTTAAACCCACTTCTTATTTGAAAAAATAAGACTTAGTATTCAAGTTAGAAAGAATGTTTGTGCATTCTTCTCAATAGCAGGAGAGGGAGGGGTTGAAGTCAGCCCAACCACATCATTAAGAACCAAGTTTTAAAGAAAAGACATACACACACAATACTTTGTAACCTCAAAAACAATGGTCTGCTGTGTCAAAAGTCTGTTCCTATTGGTTCTGATCTGAGCAGAATCATAATAGGGTCAGTTCTGCATAAATGTCTAAACCTGAGTTTCTGTCTAACTGGAGTTCATGCTCTCTTCAGGCAGCCAAATCTCATACACGAGGATAAAAACAAAAAACTGTCAATAAATGCAGCAACAATTTGCTATTTCTACTGTATTTTTCTAGAAGAGAATAAAGAGGATAACAGCGATCTGTGAAAGAAGAAGCTTTGCTTCGTGCTTTCTATTCCTCATTAAAAGCAAATGTTGGCTTATGAAAACTAACATTGTAACTTTACAATCAAACACCTGGCATATATTTTAGGACAATTGTTAATAAAGGAAGGCTATAATTTGGAATAGGGAAGATTGCCCTTCTGAAATATGGAATAAATTACACCATTCATCCAACCAGGTAAGTTTTAAGAGCAGCATAAATTATAGTGGGAGAGCTGTGAGAGGGGTCTTTGAATCAGATTAGAAGGGGAAAAACTTCTAGAATTTAACTGTGTTGCCTAACGCAATGACCTAATTCAAAACAAATTTTGTTTGGGGATAAGTTTTTTAAAGTAGGGATGAATTGAAACAAGTCTTCGATTGTATAAGGTTCCAAGTGGTCATGAGAGATGTTTGCTCCATGGGACACCTTGCGCTCACTGCTGAGGTTTTGAGTTGCTCCACTCTCTGCAGATATGTGGAAATGTGGTGACTCTGAAGACCGTAAGTAGACTTCAGCTAATGAGAGATCACCTCACATAATTGAAAATCACTCTCAATCTGTATTAGTTTCCTAGGGCTGCCATAGCAAAGTAACTTGATTATCTCTGCAGAGACCTTGTTAGTAAATAAGGTCATATTCTCAGTTACCAGGGTTTAGGGCTTTGGCACATCATTTTGGGGGACCCAGTTCAACCCTGAACACTATTATTCTGCAGGACTGAAGAAGAGTCTTCAGAACTGGCTGCTTTCAGCAATGATGAGGAGATCCAATGACTAGGGATTCTAAAACTAAAGGACAAAGAACAATGACCCCTTTGCTCTCTACCACAAGGAAGGGGCAGCTCTGTTGGAGGTTGAGCAGATAAGATAAACAATGACATCTTCCTGTCTGTTCCTATTCCCTGCAGAGGGGAGGGCATCTGAGGTTGAGATTGACTGCACAGAGCCATGAGCCTGGGTACACATTCCAGCAACACCACCTCTTACCTGTGGAAGCTTTGGCAAGTCTTTAACCATCCCCAATCTGCAGTCTGCAAAGTGGAGATAAAATTTATTTTAAGGAATATTATAAGATTTAAGTAATTCAAATATATATAAAGCACTTAGACCAGGGACTGGTGCACAATAGCACATGCTAATGTTCAATATTTTAAGGTTAGATATTTTAAATAAAGATATTATCTTTCATTATGAGAAGCAATGCTCACCATTTCAACAGAAGACTGAGTATCAAGAAAGGTAGAGTTTCCCTAGGAAACCCTCTAAGGACTTTTTATTTCATGTCCACTCAACCCCACTGCAATTTCTTTCTTTTTTTTTTTTTTAATGCCCTTCCCCAATTAAGAATCATAACTGAGAAGCCTCTTGGGCTATTTCCAGCTCTGTCTGATCATCACCTCATTGTGCTGAGTTTGAGCAACATACCAACGTTAGAAGACAATTGCTTCTTCATCTCTGGATGACATGCTTTCTCCAGTTTTCCATAAGTATGTTCTTCAAAACATGAGCCATACTTTCCATTTTTTCTATAGTGTACAAAATTTGAAGAAGTGTAATACATAAGCAGGTACTGATTAAATCCCAAATAATTGGAAAATAGGTAGAAACTAAACTTCAAGCACTAAGAAGAGGATTTTTCTTGTAAGCAAATTTGCATATCCAAGGATAATTTTTATGAGCCATTATTATTCACAAATGTTCAGAAAACTCCAGTAAGGGCACAGAATATAAAACCCGAGGAAAGATTATGGCTGCAAAGCATTGGCTTTGGGCCTAACATTGCTTTATCATGGTTCTGGCAAGTAATCAATGGGAAACTCTGTTGCATAGACATAAATCATAATTGAGTTTTCATCAGGCCTGTGCCAAATCTGTGCCTGTATGAAATCCAGGCTCCTGATGCCAAGGTGCCTTATCAGTCCATATGCAAATATGCCTTTTGATGAAATCAAAGAACAGTAGAATTCAGATGAGATTGCCGCCTTGTTCTGCCAAACCCAGGGAGACATTTAACTCTTCCATTGGCCGATGACTAGAGTGTTTGCTAAGGGAGCCATTTCTCACCAATGATTCTCTATAGATGCTCCAGAGGATTCAGAAATGAGAAGAGCATCAACATAATGATCAATCTTCCTTAGAGCCTATAAATACCAATCTTTTCCCAAAATCCTTGGAAACTTTATCTAAACCCCATTAAAAGACCATCAACTAACATTAAAGAAAAGCAAAAGGGATGAAAACGGCATTAAAGACTATCTCCTCTATTTGTTAGCAAAGAGTTCAAAACTTTCAGACTTTCATGCTTTCCTGAAAGATAGTACACCTGAAACACTAACTCAATCTAAATTGAATAAATGCAATACTATCCTTACTTATTTTGAGGGCAGATAATTAGATTGATATTCATCACTCTGCTTACAGGTTTAAAAGGATCTTTATTTTTAAAGGTTTTTGAATATTGCTTAAAATGCTCTTTCTTTCTTGTTGGATCAAGCTCCAGGACTTTTTTTTTTTTTAAATGTCTTCCTGATTTTGGCAGAACAAGGCTGCAATCTCATCTGAATTCTACTGGTCACTGGGGACTGACTTGTCTGGGAGACAATTTTATCTAGGTATTTGCTAGAGTTCACACCACCAACCACTGCACATGCAAAGACAAGGATTCCTCATATTTGTATTTTCCACCGCTATATAGTTCAGATCTTAAATGTCCTCCTTGGTCTCCAAGGGGGCACAATTGTCAGTTGTGGAAACTTGAAGAAGTGGGGTTTAGTGGGAGGTATTTAGGGCATTGGTGTGTGCCCTTAAATAGGAACAAAAATTCTTGATGAAAATTAATTTTCAAATAAATGGTTCTACTGTGTTCTTTTACATCCAGCATGTTGCTCCTTTCGTTTTTGCAATAGAATAAATATTTTGAAGACTACAAATTAAGACTGTATTGGAAGAGGGAAGAAAGCACATGTTTACAGTTAAATTACTTAGAAGGTAATTCAAGGAAAAAAAAGTTTGCTCCTTTCAAAAATATCTTGTGCAACAAGAAAAATTTCAAATGTATAGTATTACCATCAAATTCTCTAGTGTTTACTTATATATATTTTTTGGAATTTTAATCCAAAGAAAGGGAGGCTTTCCGTGATAAGGTAATATAATAATGCTTAACTGCTGTCTCCAAGGTTGTATTCTCTGACTTAAAAGACAACTTTAACATTATTTATATGCAAATGTGCACATTAACCCTGCATCACTAAGGTATATAAAGTTTAGAGTTGCTAAAAAAGAGTAGCAAAGCAAATTCAAAACAGATGGAAATAGTGACGGTGAAGAATCTCTAATTATTACTATTTAGTACAAGACAGCACCCCTAAATGTTATTGACCTATTTTTGATAAAATGAAACAAAACAAAAAGTGCTGAACCAAAAATCACAGAAGAAAATTGTTCAAAGTAAAAGGCTACCACCAGTTGTTTGGTGGGTGAGAAAGATCATATTGTTTCAGTTAACTCCAAGATGTTTGATTATGAGGAACTGCAAACTAAATTGCCTACAGGGATAAGACAGATATATAACGAGTGAAGAAGCCTGAAAATACAAAAAATAACAATGCATCTGCCATGACTAGCAAAAAGACTTGTGTAGGTGGATGTCTTGTATAATTTGGCAAGTTTTTCCAAGTCCTGCCTGACATACCATCACTATGAGATTTGGGATTAGGTTGATATTGTTTTGTTGTTTTTAAAATTGGCACAATGAATAACCTTAAAAATTCTATTCCAGCCTTTCAGCCCCAGGGCCAATCAAGTTTCCTAATTTTTCTTGAAGTTAAGAACAACCTGGGGAATAATCATCTGGATTGGTGGTGAGAAGAGCTCCATGATCCTTACTTGAGTTAAACAAACATAACCAGTGGAAATCACTTAATATTTTTTTAAAAAATATCTGGAAGTAGTAGCTCTGTTTTAGTCAAAAGTAGCTGAGAGTTCTGGGACTCCCTTTCGTCCTCCATCCCTGCTCATATGGCAGAAGCTCTACCATAGGTACAGCATGGCGAAAATAGCAGGTCCAACCACCCTCACTTAAGCTTATTCAAAGGGCAGAGTTTCTACAACAAGAAGACTAGAGGTTGCCACTTCGTCTAACATCCTTTTTTTGAAAGTTGAGGTTTCTCCTAGAGAACATCAGAACAATGACCCCATCTCCATCTCTACAGCAGTGGTAAAAATATTTTTCTTAGGGATAAAAAAAAAAAAAAAAAAAAGACCTCAGGAAGACAGAGCCCTGTATATATCCTAAGGGGACTGACTTTATTTGGAACAGAATATGGGTAACTTCAAGAGTAAGGACAATGTCAAAAACATTGGAAATTTCGGAAAATCAATTAAAAGGAATAAAGCAATTAAAAGGAGGCTGGTACTTTTATGGTAGCAATAAGCTAAGTCTTATACAAGCTCTGAGTTTAATAGAACCAGGTAAAGAAGAATTTTCCTGGGTTCAAAACAAGCTTCAAGACTGATCTCAAAGTTTGCCTCCTGTAAGAGATCAAATGCAATTGAATCAGACTATGGGACAATCTATGCCTCAGGGCATTTTAAAAAGCAATCAGTTGTCAGTTATCACAGCATAACAGCTGTGCATGATGGCCATAGACACAGAATAGACAGAAACTTAATAGTAAGATCATGGAAAAGAAAAAGAGCAAAAATAGTCAAAAGTCAAAACTTCTGATTTCTCCAATACTAAAGCAGGAACATCAGAAGAGATTATACACTGAAGTATAAATAGACTTTACTAAAGTAGTACAGGAAAGTCCTTAACGAACAAAACAAATAATGAAAATATGGCCTGACAGAAGAGGCAAAATCAGTATCCAGATTTTACACACTGTACTATCTAAAATGTCTAGTTTCCATTGACAAAAAGGACACTCAAAGGACAAAAAGTCGAACCATAAACAAAAAATGTAAAGCCAACAATATGCATTGCCTTTCAGAAGGCACTAATGTTGGAGCTAAAATATAATTTCAAAACAGCTACTTTAATTATGCTTAAAGAACTAAAGGAAGCCATCCTTAAAGAAGTAAAATAAAGTGTGATAACAGCGTCTCATCAAATAAGAATATTAACACAGGCTGGAATTATTTTAATAAAGGAATCAAATGGAAATCCTGGAGATGAAAAGCATAATAATCGAAATTCAAAATTCACTAGAGGAGCGCAACAGTACATTTCAGAAGAAAAGAGAATCAGTGACCTTGAAACAGATCAACACAGTCTAAGCAATCTTTAAAACAGAAGAAAAATTAAGAAAAACAAACAAGGTTTCAAAGAAAGGTGGGACTCTACTAAGACCACCAACATATTATTAATTGGGTTACTAGAATAAAAGGATAGAGAAAAAGAGAGCATTTTTTAAAAATATTGACTGGTAACTTCCCAAATTCCAGGAGAAACATTAATGTAAACATCCAGAAAGCCCAATGAATTCCAAGTAGGATAAATTCAAAGAGATGCATATCTAGACACAGCATCGTCAAAATGTTTAAAGACCAAGAGAAAACATGCAGCAAAAGAAAAAAGAATGATCACACACAAGAAAACACCAATAAGTTTAGGGCTGACTTTGTACAGAAACTAAGGAAGTCAAAAGGCAATAAGAAGACATAGTGTGCACACAGAAACATAATGTCAGTCAAGAATCCTGTGAAACACTCATGCTTAACATCATACTTAATTGCAAAAGTCTAAAAATCTTTACCCTAGAGATCAGGAGCATGATGAAAATATCCGTTTCAGCTATTTCTGCTCATATTGTACTGGAGGTTGTAGCCAGGGAAGGAAAGAGAGAAGAGAGAGAGAGAGGGAGAGAGACAGAGAGAGAGAGGAAGGAAAGGAGTTTGGGTTGGAAAGATGTGAAATTATTTATAGTCACAAAAACATGGTTTTAAATATAGAAAAATCTTAATTCACTGAACACTCTTAGCACCAGTAAAAAGTTCAGCAAGGTTGCAGGATATAAGATCAATAGACAAAAATTAATTGTATTACTATATACCAGCAATAAAATTAAGAAAATAATCTGTTTAAAATAACATAAAACTAACATTAAAAGAACAAAATATTTAGGAATGGATTTAACAAAATAAATCCATATCCATAAATCTTATCCTCTAAAATTACAAAAATTTTTTAATGGAATTTAAAAAGACATAAGTAAATGAGAAGATATCCCATAATGATATATTAGAAAACAATATTATTAAGATAGCAAAATTCTTCAACTTTATCTATACTCAATAAATCAACACAATCCCTATGAAAATCCCTATTATCTATTTTACAGAAATGACAATCTGATGCCAACATCCACATAAAAATGTAAATGCTTTGGATAGTCAAACTACTCTTAAAATAGGGAACAAATATGAAGCACCACAAAATGCATTTCCTGATTTCAAACCTTACTACAAAGCTATAGTAATAATAAAGATGGTATAGTACTGGCGTTAGAATAGACATATCAAGAAATGAAAAAAAGTGAAAGTCCAGACATTAATACTTATATTAATGGTTATCTGATTTTTTTTTTTTTTTTTTTTGGTACCAGGGATTGAACCTAGTAAAACTTAACCACTGAACCACAACCCCAGCCTTTTTTAAAATTCTATTTAGAGACAGTGAGACCCTTTTCACTGAGTTTCTGAGGTTGACTTCAAATTTGTCAATCTCCTGCCTCAGCCTCCTGAGCCACTAGGATTACAGGCGACTGCCACTATGATCATTTTAACTGATTTTTGATATGGGCGCCAAAACAACTCAATGAGTCTTTTCAAAAAATAGACAACCCAATAGTCTTCAAAATTAAGGCTGGAACAACTGAATATCCACGTACAAGAAAGATACTGGAAAACATCCTTATGTCATCTGCAAAATTTAGATCATAGACCTAAATGTAAAAGCTAAAACCATAAAGATAGTAGGAAAAAAAAAAAAAAAACACGAGTAAGGTTAGGAAATGTTTTCTTGCTATGACACCAAAAGCACAAGTGACAAAAGAAAAAATAAATTGTACTTCATCAAAATTAGAAATTTTGGGCTTCCAAGGACACCGTCAAGAAAATGAAAAGTCAGGATGGGCTGTACAGTATTTGCTTACTTCATGAGTGGTAGGCTATTTGCCTATCATGCATGAGGTGCTAGGTTGGATCCCCAGCACCACAAAACAATTTTTTTCTTAAAGAAAAACCAACCCATAGAATGGCTTAGATGGTCAGTAGATCATATATATGATAAAGGAGATGTACTCTGAATATATAAAGAACACTTACAACTTAACAGTAAAAAGACTAAAATCCCAAATGAAAAAAAATAAGCAAAATATTTGAACAGACATAGCTTCAAAGAAGGTACACAAACCACCAATAACATAAAATATCTGCTCAACATCAATAGCCATAAGGAAATCAAAATTAAAATCCCTTAATATTCACCAGCAGGGCTGTAGTAAAAAAGAAAATAAGTATCAATGAGGACAAGGAAAAATGGGAACCTCCACATATTACTGATGGATTGTAAAATGGTATAACTGCTTTTATAAACAGTTTGTTATGTTCTCAAACTGTAAACTTGTACCATCTTATCCAGTGATTTTAATTCTAGATACACGCTCAAGAGATAAGAAAACAGATGCCCACTCAAAAATTTGTACACAACTGCTTGTGAAACATGATTCATAATTTCCTAAAATTGGAAACAACCTAAAATGCTTACCAATTGATTAACAGATAAATAAAATTTGGCATATTCTTACCTTAGAATATCATTTAGTGATAAAAAGTAACAAAGTAGCTGGGCATGGTAGTACACACCTATAATCTCAGCAACTCAGGAGATTGGGACAGGTAGATTGCCAAATTCGACCTTGTCCAAAAACGAATAACAAGAACTGGGGATGTAGCTCAGTGGTGGAGCATTCAAGGATCCAATCCCCAGTATCACCAAAAAAAAAACAAACAAACTTTAGAAAGCTGCAATGTGTATGAACCTTGAAAACATGGTAAGTGAAAGAAGCCAGCCAGAAAAGATCATCCTTGTATGATACCATTGACATGTAATTCCCAGGATAGGCACTCTCTACAGAGACACAGAAAGTAGAATAAATTAGTAGGTAGGTTGGGGGAAATAAGGAATGACTGGTGATAAGTATGGCATTTCTTTTTGGAGTGATAAAAATACTCTAAAATTGGTTGTGGGGTGGTTACACAATTTTGTGAATATATGAAAAACTTGAATGTACATTTTGAGTGAAATACATTATGTGAATTTTATAGTAAAACAATTTTTATTTTCATTTTTTTAAAAAATTAAAACCTGAACTTCTTTGTGTGTGTGTGTGTGTGTGTGTGTGTGTGTGTGTGTGTGTGTGTGGTGCTGGGAATTAGAACCCAGGGCCTTAGTGCTTGCAAGGCAAGCACTCTACCAACTGAGCTATCTCCCCAGCCCCAACCTGAACTTCTAAAATAAGAATATTTTTTAAATGACCTGAGAATGTAAATATTTTCTTAAACAACTTAAAAATATGTCCTTACAGGAATTTTACAGTAATTTTGCAGAAAACCAGAGAAAGGTATATATATTTAGCTCAATCTTTTACAAACTGTGATCTGAAGTTCTCCAAAGATGCCACATCTATATTTGAGAGCCTGCAGACTGTTTGACCTTGGCTGACTAGAACATGATGATTGTGGAGAGATGGAATGTTGCAGATCAAGAGCCAAAGTTATCTTGGGCTGTCTTTGGTTCCTTTTAATAGCCATTTACCATCAACCTCTGTATCTGACCTAGCATTCTTGTGATGACTGAATAAAACTCCAGGAATGTATACCAAGTTTGGTAGACCTCCTGCCTCCACCAAGCCTAAAGTTAAGGATGTGCTAACATCTGAATCCTGTGGAGAGTTCCTCGCCTTGTTAAAGATAACATCTAAATCATGCAGAAGAGATTTCCCCACCTATTTGTAGTTCACTTACTTGATGACCCCAACTACTTTCTCTTGTGATGGTAAAAACTCAAGTAATCTGATGCATGGAAGAACCAGGTAATTTGAATTGGTGTCACTGGGCCATAGCCATTCATATTTGGTTCAGATTAAACGATTTTCTTTTTTCCCCAATGCAGAGTTATTCTTGGCCATTAACAAAACTGATCACAAATAAAATTTTGACTTTTCTTATATATTAAATACATTGGATGCAGGGTATGGAAAGAGTTATGCAATTCAAAGAAAATTGATTCTCTAGTGACACCTACAAATAGCAGATTAACAATGATGAGTCATTCCTATTAACCTGTTAGTAGCATCTGTAGACCTCTATCTTGAAAAATAAATCAGTTGACATCAGAGAATATAGTAACAGACCTGTTATTGTGTTTTCAGAGGGCCTAAAAACTTTGACATTACCTTCAAATGAGTTCATAACAGTCACAGAGGCAGGCAGTTAACTTGTTAGGATTCAAAAATGCTTATCACACATCTTGTAATGGTTGACTTTACACATTAGTGTGGGGCACAAACACAGGGTTCCCAGATATTTGACCAAATATCATTCTGAGTGTGTCTGCAGAGATGATGAAACTAATATTTGAATAGGTGGACTGAATAAAGCAGTAACATGGGAATAGGGTACCACTACTCCCCAATGTGGGTGGACTTTAACTAAAGACCTGAGCAGGACAAAAAGGCTAAGAGGGAAAGCTCCACCCTTCAGTAAGGACATTGATCTTTACCCGCCTTCATGCTCAGACTGAAATATCAGCACTTTGGGGTCTCAGAGCTGTTTTCAGACTGGAACTTACGTCATCAGTTCTCCAGGATCTCAGTCCTTCACACTGGAATATTAATTATATTATATTATTATATTATATTATTATATTATTATACTATATTATTATATTATAATATTATTAATTATATTGTATTATGGTGTGAATATTAATATTAATATTAATATACATACCAGCTCTCCTGAGCCTTCAACTTGCTGACTGCGACTCTTGGGATTTCTGAACCTCCATAACTATAAGGGACAATTTCTCATATAAAAAAAAAACTCAATATACAGATGATAGATGATAGAACAAATCTCTTCATATGTGTGTATACATATATGTATGTGTGTATGTGTGTATATATATTCTATCTCAAGAACATTAACTAATGCACATTATTAATTTTGTGCTGTTCTACCAAAGCACAGTCCCTATAATAGACTATGAATAACTATTGTCATCAATTTAATTATTAATAGTGTAATTAGATCACATTATATCATGTATGTATTAAAAATTTTTTTCATTAAAATAGTCTTTATAATAACCCATAATTTTTGTAACCTTATTTTGGCTTTCCTAGAAGTTTTAATCTCTAGGAATATTATATAATAGTATGTTTCCATTTTTTTTTCAAGCTTTGAGAAACTCTAAGAGAAAATCCTAAAGCCCCAGTCACAACACTTAGCTCCCCATTACCTTGTATTCCCTAAGTTGGTCTTAAATTCTGCCTATGCCCTGAATCAATCAGATGAGGGTTGATGGTGATCTTTCCTGTCTTTCTTTACTAATAAGATCTTTATATTTATGAGTATCAAACCAGATAAGACATATGGAAAATGTTTTTAAAGAAAAACAGCATATGACAGAGATATTACTGTGGTTAAGTAGTTGCAAGTTATTAATGTTTTAGTGCTGACTAAAATCTCTAATGACAATAGAGAGAAAAGCTTAATGCTCAGGTGAACCAAAATGAAATCTACAAATTGGAATAAAATTTGAATCTATCAGAAATATATAATGCAAAAAAATCACTAGATCATTTTCTGCTTCTTTGCACATTACAGTATAATGTGGTAGAAGTAAACTTGTTATATTAATGGAGCAGATGAGCTATTAAATTAATTTCATGTAACCAAACCAAACCAGAGGTAGCATTGTTTATTGACAGAAAGTCACACCACTCTTATATAAATAGGTTATGGTACAAATGCTTATAAATATAATGTTTTTCATGTAATACCACCAAATAAAAACTTATCTCACAGAGAGGAATAATAGCATTTGAAATTGCATGAAAACTTCAAAACCCAGTGCTAAGTATAAGTACATAGCTAATATTTGTAGACTGATTAGGAGAAAAACCGTTTATGTATAAGTAGAAGACCATGGAGATAATTCTTACACTCAATATTTTGATACCATGTGATTTGGAAACTGAAACATAAGTGCATGGAGAACTTGGAGAAGTTCCAGAGAAAAGCAATGAAAATGATTAGAGTTGGAAAATAGGGTCTATAAATCATGACTACAGGGATTGGGAGTTATTTAACCTGAAAGAAAAGCTACAGAAATGCACTGGATTCATACATTTAAAACTTGAGAGATGGTGAGATTTGCCATGATCCATCCATACAGCTGCACAAGCAGAAAGAAATTCTGAAGCAACAAAGATATTTTCAAAGTATTACTATCATTTCTGTAAGTGCAACACATGAACATTTATCATGTGCCACTGAGGGCCAGGCACCTTGCTAAGCATTGTAGGGAGGAAGCAGAGCATGACCCCTAACCTCTAGGACCAGAAAGGTTAGTCAACAAGTTAGTTAAAATGTAAAGAGAGTTACAGGATGTTAAGAAATCTATAATCAAAGAATATGCGAAGTACTTTAGTGACTCTAAGGATGAGAAAACACACTCAAGTTTACCAGGGAGGCTGGGGTGGAGCCCTGGTCTTTATGCCTCGCGTGAGCTTGATGGGCAGGAGCAGTCAGGAAGACATTACCATTCTATGTGGATGGGAGAGCAAATGCAGAACATCCAGGCAAGACAGTGAAATTGAGTAGTAATTTAACAATTGTAACTTGCTGTGGTTTATCAGATAAGCACATCTTTTCATTAAACCTGAAGTTGTTATCAATAGAAAAATCCATCATATTGATTAAATTGGCATGTGGGGGAGTGATATCATCATCACCAGTACACACACACACACACACACACACACACACACACACACATACACACACACACACACACACACACACACACAGTTATTTGTAAATATAAACAAGTGTAATTCAGCTCATCATTCAATAAAGGAAAAAGCAACTCATTTTCATGTGTTCTGTTATACTCTACATAATGAAGACAAGAGATAAAATCTGAAATCAAATCATTTGCAATTTTTTTAAATTAAAATAAAATACACCATCACACTTGTGCTCAGGAAGTGTTTTTCACTTTGCTCCTCTTGCAGCCTCATGTCGTTTCTTTATTTTGTGTTTTAAATGGAACTTTTTTGCAGGCCTTGAATCAATCTAACAATATAAAAAAAAAAAAAAACTATCTTGGGTCAACACACACAAAATATGGCGAGATGAATAGCTTGTTGGAGTCCAGACAAATATCAGGATAAAATAGGAGTCAACATTTGGGGGTGGGAGCTTGAAATTTTATTTCATTATTTTGCTTTGTTTCTCTATAATTTGAATCTGCCTAGCAAAATTATTTCTGAATTTCTGGATTTTAAAAATATAGAATTGTTTAAATCTTAATTTATGTCTCAATAATTGGCTGAAATGAAGAAAAATGTATTTCCCTTTCTTTTTATTTCTTTTTTGAAGTCACAGTAGGATTTTTCACACAAAATAAATATGGGGGTGGGGTGGAGAAACAGCAATTCTTTAAGGCACCTTGATGTTTTCTAAAAGATTCTTGGGCAACCTTCCAGTTAAAGTTCTCTAGGAAACCTCACACCTTCATTCCTATCTGAACATATTTTGAGAGTATTCTCCTTTTATCCTACCACATGACTAGAAATCACCTTAAAATTCAATACTGAAAGATGAACCTTCCTGGTTCAATTTCCCATGTGTCCTAATTATCATTATATCCAATTTGTTGGTAGCGGCATGAGGAGACAAATCTGCCCTCTCACTTCTGCTCGCTCTTCCTCCTCTCTTTGCACAGAGCTCTAAAATAAATGAAGGGCACACAATCGTGCCTGGGGGTCCCCATCTGCTTATGATTACCTGTATGCATTTGCCTGTAGGAACACACTGCAAAGCCCCTGAAAAGCAGGGCAATTTCTTAACCACTGGTTTAGAAGAGTTTTGACTGCCTCGGTATGATTTGCAACATGAGCACCATAACCTAAAAGAAGATATTAGTCTCACTGCCCCGCCTCTTTCAGGAAACTCCTGAGTTATTTTTCATAAAAAGAGTGGATGCATCTAAAAGCTAATAATATTTCACCTATAAGCTTTCATACAGGTCTGAACTATTGACTGCATGTCATGCTGACCTAAAAAATTGAAAAATTCAATCTCATCACATTAGTGAACACTGATCAGTTCCGACACCACTGAGGAGTATTTGAGTTCAGATTAGCCTGAACTGGTTTCCACACACTGGCTGGGAGATCCCACTAGCTAGTCTCTACTGGGATGTGGCTCCCCAAGTGAGGGTTGGAAGCAGAAGACCCTCTCACCTAAAGCTGCAGGTGAACGAGGCAGAGGGGTAGTGTAAGTTCTCTTCCGAAAGGAAATGGCTCAGGAGAAGTAGGTTTGAACACTAAGGGGATCCTGGGGTAGGAAATAGGCCCTGGGGAGAAGAAAGAGTGAGGATGTTCAGGAAAATCTCATTGCTTAAGTGGTATCTTGTGTGGATGGGTTGGATTTATTTAAACATTGATGAATGGAACCACTCCCACCCCATGGGAACCTCTTTCCTACGGCTGAGTTTGCTTAGGCTGGTGCACCCCTAAGTCAGAGATGCAATCCATGACTCCTCCTCAGGTTAGACTCTCCCCAGGAAATGGGCGAGTGGAAACCAAGGAACTCTTTCAAGCGGTATCAGGCTCTAATCTCTGAAGTTGGTGGAATTTCAGCAGGGAGGCTTGTAAGCAACATTGGGGACACAGATGAGGAAGGTTGCTACAGTCAGCTGCCACAGGTTTAGCCCACTCATTCTTAGCCCAGACAGATGTTGTTCATGGTCAAGAGAAAGGGAGGGGTCTTTGGGGTAAGCTGAAATTCCAGCAACTGCCAGTGTTTTGGTAGTCCAGCAGGTACAGAAAGAAGGTGGAAGGGGGGTTCTGGGAGTAGGGGGGAAGCAGTGAAATTTTATCTGTGAAATCCACAGCGTCCACTGAGTAGAACAGTTGTGAGGCCTCAAAAGACACTGCTATGAATGTATTTCTTCAGATCAGACTGCTATGCATTCTATGGCCATCAGTTTACAAACTTGAAAAAGTGAATGGAAACATAAATGAGTAGCATCCTCCAAACTAGGATTTAAGTGGTTTCATCCCACTTTAGGATTCAGATTTCCTTGACGCACAAAGCAGGGAATGTTATCCTTAGTGAGAAGGATCAGGATAGGAAGAAGGTTTGATCTGATTTGTTATGGAGGATGCCTGTATTATTCAGGATGGGCACAGTCATGCTGCAGTAAAATGACCCTACAATCAAAGTGGCCAAAAGAACAGTCTCACTCCTCACTCCATTTGTATGTCCTGGGGTGGAGAGGAGAGGAGGCACTGTACTCTATTAATGGTCACTCAGGGATCCAGACCCAGGGAGTGCTGTGTGCTGTCACAGTTGTTCTGGCAGGAAGAGGAGAATGTTACAAATCGTGCACCAGCCCTTAAACCTCCAGACTGCAAGTAACATTCCATTTCTACTCCCATTCATAAGGTCCCGTGTAATCCTAGGGAACAGTGAAGTGCACATGCCCAAGAAGAGGGCTAAACATATTTCATGAACTGCACTTGTGACTACCCAAACACCCTCTAATGGGATGGTATCATGGCATCGACGGAGGGCTGCTCTGAAATGATGATGTGTCCGAACAGCTCAGCAGTTAAGTGGACAAGAAGCAGTATGGCAGCCTTGCCATCTCCTCCTTAGTCCTCTCCTGAACCTGGGAATGGATTTTACCAGTTTCTATGGTAAGTGAAATAATGCCCCCTCAAAGATGGCCACATCCTAACCTCCAGAATCTGCAATGTGGCAAAAGGGATTTTGCAGAGGTGATTAAATTAAGATTCTTAAAATAGGGAGATCATTCTGGATTACAAAGGGAGACCAATGTAATCACAAGGGCTCTTGTCAGAGGGATACAGGTGTGAGTCACAGCAGGAGATGTGATGATAAAGCCAGAATCAGAAAGGAATTTTAAGATGCATTACTATACCTTCAATTAGGTGGAGCTAAAGCAGGAGATAATCCATCACTACCTGGGCGAGTTCTTTATCACCTTTCAGCCTATGAAGCACGGCCCGCCTGGCATGCTTCAATCCCTTCAAGTAGCCCACTTGACTGACAAAGGAAAATACAGGTGTCTAGTTCAAAACAAAACAAAAAAATCGCTGCCCTGCTAACTCTGAAGAATGCAAGCCCAAGAATGCAAGTAGTCTCTAGAAGCTGGTAAAGGAGAGGAAATGGATTCTCCATTTGAGTCTTCAGAAGAACAAAGCCCTTCCTGTGCCTTGATTTTAGTGTTAGAGCATTTCACATTTCTAAACTCCAGTACAATAATCCTCCCTAGTAACAATTGGAAACTACTACAATGCCCCAGAAGATGTGACCCAGAACCTCAGAATGAACAAGTTTGAAGTTGGCAAGATTAGATGACAGGAAGCACTATCGCAAAGCTGCGGTATCTTACATGATGAATTTGAAATCCATTCCCAGTACTCCACCCCATGACCTAGTAAGACAGGTGGCTCCAACACCAAGTTTCCTGAGAACTTAATCCTACAGCTTAATTATGTTTGAAATAAGTAAAACACAAGCCCAGGCACACAATATCATATTAGTTTCTCCTTGCTTTCCTTGCTCCTGGCTGTCCATGTCAGGGGTTCTTCTCTCACCCTGAACTCCTTTTCATATCAGTTGAACCCAGCAGCAGAACCAAAGCTAAGCAAGGTGCTGCCATTGTTTAAACACCTTCAACTGCAGAGCTTTCCATACTTTCAGCATCGGAAGAGATCTTAGAAAGATAATGGGGCCAACCAGACATCCAAAACGTAAAACGGCTTGACACCTCCCCTCTAAATTAATGGTCAGACACCTCTGATGACAGGGAACTTGCTGCCTCTCAAGACAGCTTTTTCTGTCTTTGAACTTCTGAGAGACTTCAGAACAGAACAAGCACAAAGGAATTTATTCTCCTCATGGATATTATTCATTGGTCCTTTCCCATCCCTGTGAATGGCTAAGAATATACAGTAATACTGTGTAATCCCTCTTTTGTTTGTATTTATTTATTTTTACTTATTTGCCAAGATGATTTTTTGTTGTGGTCAAATGTATGTAATATAAAGTTCACCAAGCTAGCCAGTTTAATTTATGCAGTTTAATGGCATTAAAGGCGTTCACCTTGTGCACAACCGTCACCTCTATCCATCGCCAGAACTTTTTCATCTTCCCAAACTGAAACTCCACATCACTGTTCCCTTTTTTAAATAAAAAGCCTTGAAAAACTTTAAAGCATTTGTGAGGTTCAAGGACAAAATCGCTTCCCCTGTAAACAACAGCTAAACACACAAATAGCTAGGCAGGGATCTCTTTTTTAAGATTATTTTCATGTTACAATAGTGAGATGCATTTATTTGATGAAATGGGTGGAAGAGGATTAAGACCTGGACATCTTCCAGTGTTACAGAACGCAATATAAAAATTACTACAATGCAGGTTCCGGGATAATGAAGAGACAGGAGGAGAACACAGACACTAGAAGCCAAGAAATGTGGCCAGAGCCCAGGAAAGCAGCGAGTCAAGGTTATTCTTAACCTGCCATCTCATTCTCTCTCTTCGCAACTATATAGGGTCAGAGGGACAACCTTTCAAAGTACCTTCCAAAATAAATCAGCCCGTTGTTAAGTTATCTCACATGCAATAAAAAATCAGACAAAAGGTTTTTTTTAATTACTGTATTTATTTTTAATTAATTGGTCCAAGTCTATATCCTCCATTTGCTTCCCATCCAGATCCATTCCAGGTCTCTCTCCTGTGGTCCATGTCTCAGGAAACTGACTTCTAACGTTGGCATCACTCACACTCACTCTGGTTTTGGGTTGGGTTTGGCAATGGGAAACACCAGATAATGAGGTAGGAGATATGAGACTGGGTTATTTATTCTTCCTGTGGAGGCTAATTGATTCTGACAGAGGCTGTGAAAGATAAAATCTACTTCCTCCCCTGGGGGTTCCATCAGCTTCTGATTTCATCTTTATTATGGTTACTCCTATTGTTACGATGATAACGTGAAATCTACCTTCTTGACAAATTTTTACGTGAACAATACAGCACCATTAACTAGGTACAAAGAAAATACAGCAGATCTCTATAACTCATTTATCTGATTTCATCTTTTAAGCTGTCATTCCTATTCTAATTCTTCCAATATTCTTGATATCCTTAAAACATCTGGTTTCCCTCCTTGCTCAACAGCCATTGCAACCTACTCTTTCTCTGTCTGGAACACATTTAGCCTTAATATCTCTGAACTCTCCTCACTCCTTTCAGACTCCTGCTCAAATGTCACATTATCAAATAGTCCTTCTCTGACCACCCTGTATAAGAAGAAATCCTACACTCACCCATCCTACTTCTTATCCCACTTATTTTGCCTTATTTTTCTTAACATCATTATCACTGTTTATAGTAATAAATATTTTACCTATTTCATGTATCCCCTTACTAAGTTCCACAAAGCCCAGAACTGGACTTTTTTGTTCACAACTAAAGCCTCAGCACATAAAACAGTGCCTTAAAAATACCAGGCACCCAATAATTATCTCAGCAATGAATGTTTATGACCACAGCTTTCACTCACACTAACACAAGAACTGTTTACACTCCTTTTCCATTTATTCACATCAAATAATTCATCACTTTATTTCCCCATCTTCCTCTGTCTCCAAAACATGAATTTTGTTGCCCAAAAGAAAAAATAGTAGAGCCATCAAGTCCTATTGTAGAATATTAGATATTTCTAGTAAGAAGGATGACTAGTAGAATAGTTTGGGAGTAAAAAACAGGTGTGTGTTCTTATTAATTCAATTGAAGGTAAGTGTACCTTCCATACAGGTCTAGAAGTCAAAACAAGGAGAGGAGTGGGTCCCAGCATAACACAAACCACCTCACATGCATTCTTGTATTTAATCAGTACCACCATCTTGAAAAATAGAGAAAATTAAAGCCATTTCATCTAAGAGGAAATTGAGACTCAGTGATATTAAATAAATAAACCATGCTTGTCTCCCTCCAAAAAATCTATGGTCATTTTACCACGTTGCTGGAATGAGACAATAAAATATGTTGAACACAAATGCAATTTCCAAGAATGTGAGCATCTTCTTAAGGGTCACAGTTCCTAGTGAAATATCCTAATTCATTTCCAAGAATATTTATTCCATGCAATTTATGAGTAATACCCTGAAACCCTTGAAGAATAAAGCCAACTCTCCCTCATCTTTAGATGAATTATGCAAGATTTTGGCTTCCCCATGATAAACATTCGTTTAAAGTTTGTTTATTAACCAACAACACCTACTCTGGCTAATGAATTGCTTTGCTGATATTATTGACAGTTTGTACTCTGCCTACTTAATTGCCATGTTCTAAAATAATAAATCTCTTTTTTCTTACCAAGGCCAAGGTAAAATTACAAGACAGATTCTTCTGTGCTCTTCCCAACCCTTCGTTGTTAGAATTTGCCTTGAAGAGAATAAAAAACAACGGGAAGATAGATGGCAAAGAAAACTGCATACTCAACAGTGAGCCTGACCTCTAACATTTAATTACCAGAATTCAAATATACCATTATCTTTTCCAATAGCCAATGTTCAGTTGGACTGGAGCCAGTGTTCTCATTCTTACAAGTCAAAAAGGGATTATTCACATCTATTTGTAAAATATTGTATGTATTTTAGACTAATATTTAATCTTCACAACATAAGTATTTAATGTTAGCTCCAATTTACAGACTGAGAACCTTCACCAAAGCTAGATATAAAAGAACTGGAATCCAACCCAAGTTCATCTGACTCTAGAACTCCCACCCTTGGCTGCTGAACCATGGTCTAGGATAGGAGCACTCTGTATCAGAGAAGGCAGAAGCATCACAATTCCCAATGGTTGGTGTGTAGAGGCATGACCCTCACTAAGGACTGAACAGAAGGCCAGAATCTGCATCCCTAATGATGCACTCAATGTACACAGGCTCCAGGCAAGTGTTCTAGGGCTCAGGGAAGGTCCAAATCTAGGAGTTAGAACACTAAGCCAAGAAACAGAGACTGAAGGCAAGATTCAAGTGTAAACAAGCACAAGCGGAATAAAGAAATGTATGTCAAATATATGAATTCCTGAGGCTCATCCCAGGCACACCTCTCCCCAAGGAACATATGTAGTCTACTTCCACAGGTCAATGAATTTCACTTCATGTAAGGCACAAAATGAGAACAGCACCTCAAGAATTTCTGGATGAAGCCATATAGAAGGACCTAATGACAGATAAAAGATATAGAAAAAGAACTTCCAGTTCAAAGAAAAGTATCAAGACCCTTAAGCATGTACATTATTGACTTCATTCACTCACTAACATTTTTTTGAGTACATACTGTGTAGCACTTCCTCAAATTTAGACTTTTGAGATTGTATCCAAATTTTAATAAATCCAAATATGTATCTTTGTTTATCTCTCCAGTTTTGCACATATTTTTAACAACACATTTTTCTAAAATACATTTCTTGAAACTTGAGGTTAGTAGTTTTTCAGTTAGGAAAAGTTAAGGGAATTCCAGGCCAGGAAACCAGTATCAAAGAAAAAACGCCCTGAAATATGAAAGATCTCTATCTGCTTGGGGGAAAGCAAATCATTCAGGGCAGATGGAACGTAAAGTGGGGAGATAGCGGGTGGGGATGACATTGTCGCCACTTGATTCTATGGGAAATGTTTCAGGTCAGGGAGTGAGAGGCAGGTAGGACTAGGTATCACCTGGCATCACACTCATTCTGCTTAAGTCATTGTAGCCTTGAAGTCCCTCTCATTCTCAGAAGGAATGTGCTTAGAAATTCAATCAGTTCTATTTAGGATCAGTTCCAAGGAAGTTTTGATTTCTGGGAGAAAAACCTGGATGCATTCCCAGCTCTGCCTCAGTCAGGCCTTCATTCACAGCATGCTTTCCTCTTTCTCTTTGAAGTGAATTTTCAGAACATTGGGTGTAACCAATATTCAAACGTAAGTGAAATATACCCAATCCAAAACCAAGTTCAAATGTTTTCACAATATTCCTCATTTAGATCAGCCTTGTCTCTCGAACGTGCCAACTCACTAGACATGAGAGTTATCTCTTTCAGGCCTTAAGAACAGTCTTAAGAAGGTTTGTGGGACAACTTTAAACAAAGTACCTGACTGAGGGACCCATGGGAGCTAAAATCCAAAGAAGCTCTGCTTGTGACTGCTTGTGAAGTTGTGGAGCCTGACAAGAGGTGGTGTCCACCACAAAAAGAAAGCATCTGTTTTTTTGTTTTTGTTTTGTTTTGTTTTGTTTTGTTTTGTTTTGTTTTCCATACAGAGAAATTAATCTACTACAGAATTTGGGCACACCAGAGAAAAAGTGACCTATATGGCACATGACTATTTCAGCCAAAAAGAATAGTGACAAAAAAAAAAAAAGAATACTTCCTCTAGAAGAAAGTGAGTTAACTTCCTGGACATGGTGATGCACACCTGTAATCCTACTGACTCAGGAGACTGAGGCAGAAGGATCATAAGTGCAAGACCAGCCTCTGCAACTTCACAAGACACCACCTCTAAAGAAAAAAGAAAAAGGACCAGGGATGTAGCTCAGTGGTAGAGCACCCATGAATTCTATCCCCAAATCGAAGAAAGAAGGAAAGAAAGAAAGAAAGAAAGAAAGAAAGAAAGAAAGAAAGAAAGAAAGAAAGAAAGAAAGGAAGGAAGGAAGGAAGGAAGGAAGGAAGGAAGGAAGGAAGGAAGGAAGGAAGGAAGGAAGGAAGGAAGGAAGGAGAGGGAGAGGGAGGGAGGGAGGGGAGGGAAATGAATTAATTCTAGGATAATAATAAAGTGTGACTTTTATGTAAAACAAGGCAATAATTATAAATAATTATCTGTCATAAGGAGAGCAATGATCACTACTTATAATAATAATAATAATAATTATTATTATTATTATTATTATTTTATGAATACTGGGAATACTTACATAATTGACTTTAAAAGAATTACAGAAGATACCATGTCTAATTGCTTTTATTTCAACAATGTAATGTAATGGCTCTGATGTATTAAAAATATTTAAACTCCATCATGATTTTTTAAAATCTGATGCAACTATGGCAATGTCTTAAATTTTGATAAAACTAGCAGGATACTCCAGAGTCATATTATTCTTGTTAATTTTCAGGATGCTTGAAATATTTCATAATTTTCAAAAATATATGAATATTCAAACCTTCCCAAATAGAAAAGGCAGCCTTGATCCTTGTAATGGAATAGTTTGTGGCAGTAAGTAAAGGGTCTGAGATTTGGTTCTATCAACTTCCTATGTGACCTTGAGCTGGTCAATTTACTACCTCTCCAAGAGTTTTCTCACCTGTAAAATACAAGAATTGGACTAGATGATTGCTCAGATTCTTTACTCTCAAATTTTATGACCAAGTCTACTTTCTGACAGCTAAAAAAGATGGAGCTAATTTTAATGCATAGTGTCTGTCCACATATCTTGCATATAACTGATTGCGAATGACTAGAAGCTAAAATGAAGGGTCAAAGAAGTGCCATCTGCTTCTATTACCAATTACACTGAGAAGCTGCCTCAATTTTTTTAAACATTTAGTGAAAAACAGAAGTTGGCAGGAAATGTGTTGTAAACAATATCACCCCCACATATTTATTGAATAATTTATAGCCAGTATGTGGTAGAATCATAATTTTTGGAAACAGCATTTTTCCCAAATACCTGAGAGTTCCATAGTCAGTAATAAATAATTTAGTTGACTTTACCTTGATAATCACAGTGTCTAATGATTGATGTCTCAGATTCAAATTTATTTTATTCTTATTAACTTTCTTTGAATCAATTTTGCTCTATTGTATTAGAATGAAATGTCTGCCATAGTTGAATACTCCTACTATTACTTTTCAATATCTATTTTGTTCAGCTTTATTGAAGTATAATTGAGAAAAATAATTATCAATTTAAGGTATGCAACATGACATTCTGATACATGTATGCATTGTGGAGTTATTACCACAACCAGGCAATTAACACACCCATCTCCTCACATAGCTACCATTGGTGTGTGTATGTGGCAAGACATACTCTCTTAGCAACTTTAAAGACTACAATACAGTATCATTGATTACAGATTTCCAGAATTTATTCATCCTAAATAAATGAAATTATACATTTTAATTAACCTCCCCATTTTTCTCACTTTCCTCTGAACTTTATTAACCACCATTATAGTCTCCACTTCTAAAAATTCAACTTTTAAATTTCACATATAAACAATATCATGTAGTATTTGTCTTTCTGTATCTGAGTTTCCCCCATTGGTTCAAAAGTATAATGTGCTGAATTTTTAAAACTTATTCATTCATTTGTTCAACAAATATTTACTGGGAGTCTGCAAGTGTGTGGCAGGTATTGTTCTAAGTACTTGGTAAGTATTTGAAAATTGATGATAATAAAATAAAATTGGTAATATTGTTCATGCACTTTTATTTATTTTTTTTATTTTGCCTATTTAGCCAATGAGTGACAATATTCTTTAACACTGTCTTAAGAGTAAATAAAGAAGAGGCTAATGTCACATCCGTGGATAAACGGAATAGACCAGATGATTGTCTGAAGCCTTTCATTGAACCCCACTGCCATCCCCAGGTACTTATCCTCTCTCTCCCTCTCTCTCTTTGCCATAGTCCTTAGATTTCCACTCATTCACATTTTCCACTCTGTGCTTTATGATCAGAAGTCTCCTGTCAATGAGTAATGTGTTACCAGAGGTGACTAGCCCACCCACCATTTAGTGCATCATCCTCTTTGGGTAGATGATTCAATTTTTTTGTGATGTCACTTGGGTCCTCTGGAAAGTGAATACTGAGATGAAAGCAGGAATGAAAGAGGTTTATTGAGCCATCCATGATTGGTGATAGGGCAAGGGAAGAGTAATGCTTGCAAAAGATAAGAAGGGAAAGGAAGCAGGACGGGACAGGAGAAGGTTTGCTCACCATGACAGTGTCTCCGTCGACCCAATAGAGAGATACAGAACAATCCTTTAGTGAGCAGAAGCAGCTAAAACTACTGTGTACGGCTGCTGGCTGGCATTGCTGGGGATGAGCATGGCCTAAGCTATAAAACTGAAGAAGAACCTGAAGGCATTAAAAGTCAACGACTATTAACTGATTTCACTCACCATAACTGAAAGGTAAGTTCTTCCCTGGAGGAAATTCTACACTAATCAGGCTTAGTGGTGCATGCCTATAATGCCAGCAATTCAGGGGATCCTCCCTGTAGCCAGAAGATCACAAGTTCCAGTTCAGTCTCAGCAACTTAATTAGACCCAATCTCAAAACAAAAATTAAAAAAGGTCTGGGGATATAGCTCAGTGGTAGAGCATCCCTGGGTTCAATCCCCAGTGCTGGGGAAAAGAAAGAAAATCCAAGCTGGACTTCCAAGGCACGAGACACTCCAAAAAATCAATGTATTAGTGGTATCATAAAAAGAGCAGCCTAAAAGAGATATGAGAAGTCTGAGAAGAGTGACTAAAGGAGAGACCCAGGACATTCTTTGGGTACTTAGGTCACAGGTGAAACCAAAATACCATCAAAAGTTGAAGGGAGTGAAAGCAAGGCAGAAGAAGGGACAGCACATCTAATGTTTGCACAATCTGATCCCAGACTGGAGACCAGGCCTTGCTTCAACCAGTAACAGTCTTGAGGTGTTGGTCATTTCCTAATCTCTGCACATTGCAACTGTTTCATCTGTATTATGTGTTAATATAATATTTTGAAAATAAAAAGCAAAAGTCAAATTGTAATAACATATTAAATTTCAATATTTATTAACTATAATTATTTTAATTGCTGCTCTTGCCAATTGCTATTTTATTGAAGAATTGTTGATCTACTTCACCTCTGCCCCAAATCCCCAAGGCAGGGCTGTTGGAACAGAGACAATCTAGCTGAGTGGATAAAGCAGACCCAGTTTGTAATCCCAACCCTGCCACATACTGGGTTATCCTGAGTAACTTACTAACTTCATCATGCCTCATTTTTATAATCTATATTAGTACCTATAGTATCTACTGATTGTCATGGGTATTTAATCAATTAATATAGAAAATATAGTTAGTATAATGCCGGTTACTCTGTAGATTCTCATAATGCTAGCTGTTAATGTTTGCAATCATTTACTAGAATGCCAGTCACTTTTTAAATACACAATAACTATAGCTGTTAAAACTTGAAATTATTTTTTAAATATTTCAAAAACAGAGCTTTTGTAATGAGTAGTGCAAAATATTCAGTTTGTTTTGCCCCAAAAGATTAAATACTTCTCATTTTGCACAATACCCCATGTATGGTCTATTCTGCAGTCAGACAAAATTCTACATGGCTTTCTGCTAGCACCTATTATGTTCCCAATATACACCTAAATATTCCTTAGTCAAATGACTATCTGACAGAGTGCTACAAGGAGAAAATCTCCATCATATCTATACATTCCAAACTCTCTGTTTATTCCTGTTCAAGAAGGAACACGAGATAGACTCAAATGCAAACTATTGATGCATATTTTTCTTTGACCTATATTTATAGCTCTGGTTCTAGCTTCATTCACAAAATGTATAGCACATGATTAGAAAAGTTTACAACAATGTAGGTCTTTGGCACCATGTTGACAAAAATGAATAATTGTTTGATCTTGATTTTTTTTTGTTGTTGTTTTATCCAAATGTTTCAATTTCCTGGAGGTGAAGCCCAAGCATTGGTTTGTTCTTGGAAAGACTGATTATGGTATAAGCATATCAAAATTTGAAACCCTATTTGATAAGCCTATACATGTGAGATCATAATTACTATAAAAATTCATTTTTAATCAAAAAGACATTAAAGGGATTCTGGAGAGGCTATACTCAAGAAATATACTAGCAACAGAGCACAAAACATGAAGAAACAAGCACTAAACAGCACTAATGCATTTTAGGTACAGACTCCAGACTATCATAGACTCAGCCTATGGTCTCAAAGGAAAGTGGTTAAGTTCCTCTTATCATAATAGGTGAATCATTTTCTGAAGATCCTATTGGTAGTGAGAATGAATTTACCCATTACTAAAAAGTTATAAAAATGGTAAAGTGCTAAGTGTAGTCCACAATACCTGTTTAACTGGCAATGAAGTTACACAGTATTAATCAGTTCCCAAAGCTCTCCCTTGAGCCTTCTGAGTCTTTCATGTCCCAGGACTTTCAGAGGTTCAGTATCCTGATTCTTCAGCTGCTCCTGAGCCATAAACCCTGTTCTCCACAACTCCAGCCCCTGAGCAGCTCTGGGGGGATGGGGTCCAGCTAGCGGAGGAGGCTCTAGTGCTGGGCAGCTTCCACCTCAGGAAAGCACAATTTGAAACACAGGGACACACCAGGAATATTTACTACCTCAATTTTCCCTCTGGTTTATACTCTCAGAGTCCAATTTTATTAGACCTTATATTTTCCACTTTCAGTGTCTTTCCAGTATCATCTTTTCTTCCTAGCGTTTTAATGGTCAGTCTTTTAGAGGCCAATATGAGGAATTTTAACATATAATTATAAGATTACCATGGTTTATAAATGTGGCTCCTCCTTTCCTACCATCAACAAACTGAGTCCAGAACAGCCAATAACTGACCCAAAATGCAAAAAATATTGGCATGTCACTGTGAATTAAAGAGAAAAAGGTAAAGAAAACTCATATATTTGGACTGTCACATTTTTAAATGTAAATGCATATCTGTTCATTCTTTTCTCAGCTTAGGTATAATATATTCCCAGAGCCTTCCTTGATCTCACATCCCTTGCCAGGTTTGTTATTTATCTCACCTCTGTGGTTCTATGCTTCATTTGCTTGCTCTGAAAAAAATCTTAGCAAATTGCATTAAACATGTCTGTTTATATACTTGCCTCTTCCATTAGATTGTACCCCTCCTGAAGGCAAGACTTGATGTATCCGTCCTTCTATCCCGAACACATAGCACAGTGCCTATATATAGCAGAAGTTTTTAAAAATAAATGAGCCTCTATGAGGCACCCAACATTCACTGAATATTTCATAAGTATTTGGATTTATAATATAATATTATAAATCTTTTAAATTATAAATAATATCACATTTAATTCCAGTAAAACCTTATAAAATAGGTATTGCTATAGTCAGTTTGGAATGGTTAAGTCACACATTCAGAAAGGGTCAGAACTAGAACTGAATCCTTGTGATGGGAACTTCAAAGTCCAGTTCCCACCACTATTTCTCCTTGTTTGTGTGTACTATTGGCAGCGGAAGATGCTTCCTTATTCACTTTTTTTCTGAAATAAGTCATCTATTTGTGCTCTTCCATGGATAAGTAATAAAAAATTAGTAAGAATTGTTTGTAGTTACAGGTCTTAGACATTATACTTAAGAATCTAGTGAAGAACACATTTTTCCACTGATATCCAATGATAGATTTAACTATGTTGCTTCACTGTTACTCCTGAGAAAGAGCTCAGGTCAGAAATCTCATGGGCCCTTAAGTATGAGCTACATAGGATGTATATGGAAAGGCTTACCTTCCTTGTTACTTATAAAATCTGGTCTTTTTCAACTGCTAAAAGAACCTGGAGATGATGGGAAGGTCCCTCTAGCTCTTGTGGATACAATCGTCATGAATTTGTAATTGAAATAGTCTAGACACACATGGAAAACACCATCACATATATTCTCTGCAGTCCTTTATTTTTCACTCACAGGCTCCAGTATCAGTGAAGAAATGTGGAATCACTGAAAACAAGAGCAGAAAAGGGGAAAAAAGCAGAGATCTCTCATCTCAAAAAAAAAAAAAAAAAAAAAAAAAAAGATAAGGAGACCTAGGTTTCAGGACCCTGATGACCTGCTCCAGAGTGACAAGATTAACAAAGGACAAGGCATCATTGCCAAAGAGAGGAGAGGAACAATCTTGGAGAACTTGGAAGGTCTTGGAAGGTGACTCCAAAGTATATGGTCCAAGCATGAACTTCCCCGTCAATCCTCTGTTCCAGTTGCCAGGCTTCACAAGTTGGCATAAAATATGAGACACCTGGAAAAGTAAAGAAAAATAAAAGAACATCTCTTAGTGAAGAGGAAATCAAGCATGATGCTAGTTAGGAAAGGAAGGATACTCTGGATCTCTGCCTAGAACAGAGATTGATCTCATGGTGTCTGAGTCAGACGAAGCACTTTTATCCTCCAAGGTGCAAGTTAACTCAGTATATTTGGGTCATGAGATCATCTTTGTTAGAAAGGACTCATGCCTATCTACCAGCGTTAATCCTTCTGAATTTTTACCTCCAGAATTCTTGGTGGGGTACCCACTTGGGGAATTCATGGAGAAGCCCACCTCTCTAGATGGCCTATGGACCTCATCCAAATGAAAGCACCTACCCTCTCTCACAGTAACTAAAACTCCAGTGATAATTTCTCTGCTGGTCTAAGTCCAGATTCAGAGCTCAGTTAAGGAGGCTATTTCTGTTTGGTTTCCCTGATTCACTATAAACATAAAACCTTGCTCTGCCAAAGAGCACATGGTAGTTAGATTATTTAGATAGTAAAAATCCTTTATCCAAAATCTATCTGATAGAATAGAATATGCAGAAAAAATTTCCATTAGCCCAATAGTGAGTGCACAGACACATGCTCCCTTTTCTTCTCCCTCTTTCTCTTATTACTTTCTCTAAATAATATTATATGAGACAACAGTTTAATGAGACTGTTGGTAGTATTATGATATCTCTATAATTTAAGATTGAACAAATTCAAACAATAAAAGAAGACCTGTGACTACTGAGAAGAAGCAGTAAAAAGACTCAGCTAAGAGAGTCAACAAAATGCATATTTTACTAAAATTTTCAGAGTTCCCTACTATATTATGCAAAGTACTTTATGGGTTGCAACAAAGGCAAACATTTTTAGTTGCAAAAAACAGCAACCCAGTTTAAACTCATACACGAAAAATGAAGGGAATTTATTGGAAGACTTCCAAATGGTGTCCTTAAACACATAGTGAAGGGTCAGCCTCGTCTCAGGAATGGAGCTGGGATTGGTCGTCCCTACCCAGATGAGCCAGAAATATGTTCTCTCTCTCCCATTGATTCATTTTATTTTTCTATCTTCTGCTTGATTCTAATAGCTTCAGTCCTTCCTCTCAGGTTCACAGAGTAGACCCTGGCCACCAATCATCACTAAGTTTTATATTCTATAATACAAATGCTTAAAGGGTGATAGTTCTCTTTCTCTCTCTATCCCTACCGTAGTTTCTATCTAGACTCCTAAATGAACCCCAAATCCATTATTTCCAAATTGAGCTTGAAGAAGGTAAAGTGCTAATAGCACAATTTAACTAATTTCAGGAAAATATACAACGAAATTTCCATGTTATCATCAAAGGATAGGATAATGAAAAAAGAAATAAATCATATCATACTAAACCATAGAGTTTACATTTTTAAAAAAAATACAATTGTATTTTTAATGCAGCAAAGTTTTATGAAAAATAAAAACAATGGGAAAACAAGAACAAATATTAAATATATGTGGTGTGAAAGAAAGAGGGAGTTAGGCATTATGGGGTGCAGAAACAGAGACGAAGTTAATACAGAAGGTTTTGGAGGAAGTAACACCTAGGAAAGATAAAAGAAGACAAAATCAGGATTGGGGAGAGCAAAGCTCAGCTCCTAAGGTATATCTGACAAAGTCTCAACTGAACCAAAGGGAAGCTCCAAAGCCAACACCACCTATGAGAGCAGGCTGTTTGGGGTGGAAATGGCCAGGCCCTACATTCCTATTATGCTTAGTTATTGGCTGAGGGATGCTCAGAGTATGACCTTGGCTTGAAAGCTGAGGTGAATCCTGAAGGCATTAACAGCAGGAAATGGTCTGTTAACTGCACTGCTAGCAGCTGAATGGCCAATTTGTTCTTGAAGAGAGATTGGCATAACTCCACTTTCACAGTACATAAAAGTAGAATGGAAGGAAGCGGGATAAAAGCCTCCATTCCCACCAGAAGATGAGGCATTTTCATCTTTCTGCACCTGTACCAACACTGAATATTGTGATAATACAGATGAACTTTTTATCGTTGTGAGATTTTTGAACAGTATAAGAATATACATATTATTTTCACCAAATTTAAAAAAATCTTTAAACTTCCATAAAACTGGTTCCAAAAAAAAGGAAAATGACATTTATCACGTTATAGTTGCCAGAATTCACTTCTTTTCGTGGGAGCACCCCAATTTTTATTCTGAAAGAATAAAAACTGCACTTCATACTGTCCATGGAAGAGGAACGCCAGTGTTACAGACTGAATGTTGTGTCCCTAAAAATCTATATGTTGAAGTTTTAGTCCCCACTGCCTCAAATGGAAACCATATTTGGGTTTTGAAGAGGTAGCTGGATGAAAATGAGCTTAGTATAATAGACCCTATACCAATGTGACCAGGGTCCATACAAGAAAAAGAAATTTGAACACCCACACATACAGAGGGGAAGACCACATCAAGATACCTACAAAAGGTGTTCATCTGTAAGCCAGGAAATGGAGCTGAAACAGCTCCTTCCCCACCGTCCTCAGAAGAAATAAATCCTACTGACACCTTGACCTAGAACTTCTAATCTCTAGATCTGTGAGAAAATAAATTTTGGTTACTTAAAGTCACTGAGTGTGTGGTGCTTTACTATGTGGCCAGGTTTCTACTTCACCACAAAAGCAAAGATCCTTCTCCGACATCTGCAGGTGTAACTGGAGAGCAGACACATGGTCTAAGCTCCACATTCAGAAACCAATGCTCAAGATATCGAATTCTGAGGAGGATCTCAAAGAAAGCAGTGAAGCTGGAGATTATTCAAGTCACTGCAGTGGTGGTCGCAGAAATCAGGTCTGCTCAGGTGATTCCGGCTATGAACTGCTTGCTATGGTTCCTGACATTTTAGATGGCAATCCCACTTACCTTCGACTCTCAGCTACTAGGGAATGTTCTCTCTCCATGAATATCTCCCCAGTACATTGCCTGTTGAAGGTCTGATTCTGTTGCTTTCAACTAGGAACCCTAACTGGAACAGATCTATCCATCACAAAATAAAACAATTTGGCAGCAAAACTTAGGTTGTACTGCTTGTTGTTGGAGAACAAACATACAAAAGTACATTTCTCTTCCTTTAAAACAAAAATAAGTAAATAAATAAATGCATTCCAGAAAGTGTCAAATTGCCTTTTGTAATGATTTAAGAAACAATTTTTGATACTTCACTACTAAGAAAATTTTCCCATATTATGATATACAGAACACATCTGCTTTTTAAAAATGTTTAACCATTCTTTACAAACTAAAAGTTTAATATATTTTGACTTGTCTTCTTCCTCATTTGACTTTAGCAGGTCAAAGGTGAAGACTTGTGATACTAACTAGACCTTTCATATTTCACATTTCTTGTGGCATTTAAATGACTGATTTTTCTGTGGCAGGTGTTCTATTTATATTTTTAGAAGGAACACAAACCAATGTCTTCCTGCAGTACTCTACAGACCACAGAGCCCAGATACATAAACTTACTTTATCTCAAAAATATCAGTTAACACAACAAAATGTGATGGATTTACTATTAAATAATTATATACTAATAATGTTGATTAATGGTGCAGTGCTACTTAGAAATGAATTCCTAAGGGTAACTTCTCCTATTCTAATTTGGTCAATATTTTTTTCAGTGACGTAGACAAAGGTATAGGAAGTATGTATTTGAATTAAAGCAAGCAGCACAAAACTGAAAAAAAATAACCAATATGTTAGATGTATAAGATAAAATTGTAAATGGTATTGACTGACAAAAATAAAAAGACAAAATTTTTAAATTCCCTAAATTTAGTATCAAAATCTTGAATTTATACCAAATTTCAGTGGCATATATATATATATATGGCATATATATATTTCAATGGCATATATATATATACACACAAATATATGTATGATTTTAAAACATGCAAGACAAATCATCCAACTGAACAACACATGTGGAACAAATTATAAATTGTGATTTAGAGAACATACAAAACAATACAGCACTCTGTATTTATAAGACCATAGATGTATGTATATACATATACATGTATGCATGTGCAAGTATACAAACATAAAAAATAATGAACAGACAGATAAACACTAAATTTCTGAATGCTTAACTTTAAGCAGGAGTACTTAGGAGAGTAAGGTAAAATGAAAGATCTCTTATTTTATTCTATGTCTTGATCTATGGCATGAAACTTCTAGAAATAATATATTCATATGTTAATTATAAAAGATTAATTGACCAAATAAATAAGGTACATGTTAAAAACTTTTATTGTCACATTATGCTTTTAAAATGAAATTTTTTAGGCCTGAATTACAGGAAGAATTAGTCCCCTGATTATTGACCTAGTCATGCTGTATTAGGAAAAATGCATCTGATCCTCGGAAAATTGTTTGAGTGGGGGAGGGGGCACAATTCAATCCAGTATATATTCAAATTGTCATGAATTCTACTTTACTCTGTATGAGTTTGTACCTATAATTCTGAGAGTCAATTGGAAGAATCATGCAGATTGGAAATGGAAAGGAAACTAAAAGTACTGCATATGGGAAATGGAGGAAAACTTCAGGTCGGGAACAAGATTATGTATAAGTAAATATGCATTAGATTTTTGTGAAGAAAAGAAAAGTGCAAGACAAGGGGCCTTCTGTAAAATTGGCTTGATTATTTTACATCTGTAATTTTTATGGTTTTGGATGTTCTGGTATACCATGTACATGCTATCATGCATTATACATCTCTGAGTGAATATATATATATAATATATATATGAAATGTTGATATATATATATATATATACACATATGTGTGTATGTATGTGTGTGTGTATATATATATATACACTGTTCATTTTCTTTGTAATCAAAGATAATGTGACCAAGAAAACAACCTATTAGCTTTTGGACATCTCTCTATGAACAGCCTTTTCCTGGCATCCCACTATAGCAAATTATTAGGAACTGGAATGATTCCCAGGGAAGTATATTAGAATTTACTCTATTTTCTCATTAAAGTCACGCTATAGCAATGTATAGTATAAATTATGTCTCCACTTAAATTACGTTTTCCTTCAACTAAAGGACAATTCTTTTCTATTATAATCTTCACAAGCCTGTCTATAAATCCATAAATGAAATGGAAAGTTTTTTTAAATGATCCCAAATAAATATCAGCATGAGATTTTGCAATATTCCAGCATTACATTTAATCTTGCCTCATCTCAGTGAATATTCCATGTAAGTGATTTTTCTAGTTAATTGTCAGCAACTCCTAACAAACTTCATTTTCTTTGAAATTTTAACTACTTTCATGAGACTATCTCTCAAATGTATTAAATATGCCTACATTCATGACTGGAGCACAGTAGATTATATTTAACATATTTTTCATTATTTCAGTTAAAATCACATATTTGAAATGGGCTGAATGGTGACCGTCCAAAATTCATATCATGAAGCCTTCACCACCAAAACATCACAATGTGAATGTAGTTAGACAGGATCTTTAAAGGGAGGACTGAGTAAAAATGAAGCTGTTCGGGTGACCCTAATCCCATCTGACTGGTGTCTTCATAAGAAGAGGTGATTTGGACACGTGAAGCGACCCCAGGGAGGCAGAATACACAGAAGAAATACCCTGTGAGAACAGAGCAGGAAGGTGGCTCCCTGCAAGCCCAGGAGAAATCAAGCTTCTGAAACCTTGTTCTTTACTTAGAGCCGCCAGGACTATGGAGAAAGTAAATTTCTGGTATTTAAGCCACACAGTCTATAGTATTCTGTTATGTCAGTTCTAGTAAAATAATACAAACTCTTAACTCCCAGAACATGTGAATAGTGCCTTACCTGACAAAGATGCAAATATTACTTTATATGGCAAAAGACAGGGCAGGGGTGCTCACCCTGGATTATCTAGGTGATTATAAGAATCCTTATAGGAGAAAAATAGATGGAGTCAGAGACAGACACAAAGAGGAGAAGATAATATGAAGAGACCTGGATGGCAGCTAAGCCAAGCCAAGAGCTATGAGAAGCTGGAAAAGGCATGAAAGGGAATCTCCCCTAGAGATTTGGAGGGAGTATGACCCTGCCAACTTCTGGTCTCCAGAACCATGAGAGAATCAATTTATTTGGCCTAAAGCTACCAAGTTTGTGACTTTAGAAAACTAATACAGTAGTATACCTTGTTTTGATATAGATGCCCTGGCAACTCTTAGCATCCAGAGAATTTCTAAACTGACTCCAGAACACTTTCTATTTGTCATTGTACTGCAAATATTTATTCTTTTCCAGTATTTTCACTGATAAATATGTTAGCTTTGTAGATTCATTCATTTAACATGAATTCATACACCACAAATCATTTGAGAGTCAACATGTCTTAGAAGCTTTTACCCCTCAATCCTTCTATTGTTTCCTTAAATGTATTAAGTGTAAAAGTCCACATGGTAAAGTTAAAAACTAAATTTGCTTTAAATCAAAATTAGACATAAAGGACAGGTATCTGCAATGAGGGGTAAATTTCATGGCTTCACAGGTGTGTTTCTTCTCTGACTACATATTCTTTAAATTTACATGAGCTTTTTGCTGTGTTCACCATATATTTGAAGTTTCCAGAAGATTTATTACTAGCTCCTGACACAATAGTATTAATTTATCAAAAAGATTTCCTAAGCAAATATCGTTTTATGTTTCCACAAATGAAATTTTATCCTATGAGTGTGCTAGTTAGTATCTTTATCAGTTCTTTCAGAACTTGTTCATAATTTTGAAAATCTAGCACAACCATTATAATTCAGTTGAAGCCAAAGCTTGGGGTTTGGATTGGCAACCTAAAAGTAAATCTACTTTCATAAAATTAATTTGTCTCATTAAATTTTAGTTAAACATAGAAGTACTGTGTTAATAAAGAAAAAGTTCATTTGAAAAAGTAATACCATAACTTAAACCTTGAGAAATTAAAATTCAAGGTCAATCTCAATCTTATAATTACTTGATATGTAACTATTTGATGCCAGGCACACTGCTAAGTGCTAAATGCTGGAGAGTCACAGATGAGTAAGAAAAAACTTGCCTTCAAGGAGTTACAGAAAGAATGATTGGCAGAGAGGTTTGTGTCTAGTGAATATGGATTTACGATTTTCCATTTTGAATCCCACAAAGTAGTCCCTGACTATTAGGGACTACTAAAATTCTAAAAATATATCAAAGAGAAAATATTAAAAAGAAAAAGATTAAAGTGGAGTCAAAAATAAATCATACTTCCACCTATATATTCATCAGTATAGACCTATGTATAAACACCAAATGTTTATGTTTGTGTGTACATTCATATATGTGAATCTCTGGTTCTATAGAGTTCCTGGACCAAATATTATCAAAGGTAGCCAGCTGCCTTGGTTCTAAGGAGTAAAAGAAACAGAAATGAATAATGTGTGGAAGGTCAAAGTCTCACTGCTTTAAGCTGAGACTGGAATGAGACTCCAATACTATGAAAATGAGCCTGAAAAAAAAAAAAAAAAACTATCACTGAAAACTTTCTAGAGTTACAATTTATGTAAACCTGTGGATCTAAAGGAGTCAGACATGATCTCAAGGCCAAGAACAGAAGCAAACTATTCTCTGGTTTCCTGATGGAGTCTGCCATATTGCCACTATCACAACAGATCATAATCTCAATGAATTGGAAAACAGGAAATCAGTACAGAAAATCAACAAAATGAAATGCAGATTCTTTGAAAAAGTTAATAAAATTGATAAGCCTCTAGCTAAATTAATTAAGGGAAAAAAAGGAGTGGAAATAAATGACTAATATAAGAAATGAAAGATGAATATTATTACAGATCCAAGACAATAAACACATAATAAAGATATTATGAACAACTCTATGATCACATATTCTATAACCTAGATGAAATAGAATAATTTCTTGAAAGTAACAAATTGCCAAAACTCATATAAGAAGAAGTAGACAATAGGCCAATATCTATTAAAGAAATTAAATCAGTAATTACAGTAAGCACCAGCTCTAGATGTACTCACTGGGGAACTCTACCATCCATTTAAGGAATAAATCAATTCTCTACAACCTCTTGCAGAAGATAAAAGCAGAGAGAATATTTTCTAACTCATTCTGAATCCAGCATTACCTTCACACCCAACCAAAGATATTACAAAAAAAAACTACATATCAATGTTTTCCCATACAATACAGTTGCAAACAAACTGAACAAAATATTAACAAAATGAATACTACTACAATATGTAAAATGAATTATACAACATGAACCAAATGAGATTCATCCTGGTTATGCAACACTTGTTCAATATTTGAAAATCAATTAATCAAATCAACAGGCTCAGAAGAAAAACCACATGATTATATCAATAGATGCAGAAAAGGAATTTAACAGAATCCATGATAAAAACTCTCAGCAATTATCAATAGAGGAGAGTTTCCTCAACTGGATAAAAATCATCTAAAACAAACAACAAAACGCACCTTCATCTAACATCATAGTCAATTGTGAGTAACTCCCCCACCACTGCTTATCAGATGTACCCTCTCACCATTGCTTTTCAACATCATACTGGAAGTCCTAGCTAGTATAATAATACAAAAAAGGAAGTAAAAGTTATATGAAATGAAATAAAAGAAACAAAACTCTCCTTGTTAGCAGTACACATGCCTGTATATGTAGAAAAATCTAAAAGAATTAACAGGAAAAGACCCTGGACTAATAAGTGGTTGTAGTGAGGTTGCAAGGCCTACATATAAAAGTTGATCATTCTCCTATACCAAAATGAATAAATGGAATGTGAAATTAAAAATAAAATGCCAATTACATCAGCACAACCAAAAATGAAAACCTGAGGCGCAAATCTAATAAAATATGGACAATATCTATGCAAGGAAAACTACAAGACCTTAATGAAGGAAATTTAAAGACAAAACAAATGGACAGATGTTCCATGTTCACAGATAAGACTCAATATTGTCCAGTCACTTCTTCCCAACTTGATCTATATATTTAAAGCAATATCAACAAACTAATCAATTCATAAATTGATTTAAAAGTTTATATGGATAGAAAAAGACCCAGAATAGCCACAAAAATATTGAAGGAAACCAAGGCCTAAAAACTGACACTATAACTTCAAAACTTACTATAAAGCTACATAATGAAGACAGTGTGGGATTGGTAAAATAATAGACAATTAATCAAATCAGTAGTCTAGGGACCCAAACAATACACCTACATTTAATCAATTGATCTTAGACAAAGGCAATACAATGGAGAACAGATTTTTCAACAAATGTTACTGCAACAATTGGACATCCACATGCAAAAATGAATCTAGACACAGATCTTATATCCTTTTAAAAATTAACTGAAATTTATCATAGCCCTAAATGTAAAAACAAAACTTTAAACTCCTACATGATAACACAGGGAGGAAATCTAGATGCCTTTAAGTATGATACTGACTCTTCAGATATAACAACAAAGATGCAATCCAGGAAAGAAATAACTGATAACCTAAACTTTATTAAAATTAAAAACTCCTGCTCTGATGGAGAAACCATCAAGAAAATAAGAGGAAAAAAAGTCAAGAAAATATATGTAAAAGACATATCAGACAAGACTATTATCAAAATACACAAAGAACTCTTAAAACTCAACTATATGGAAACAATATGATTTTTAAATGGGCAGAAACCTGAAGACACCTTAGCAAAGAAAATAATAAATGGTAAATAAACACATGAGAAAAATGTTCAACATCATGTATCATAAGAAAACTGCAAATTAAAACAGCAATGAGACACTACTACACGCAAGAATGTCTAAAATCTAAAATGCTAATAACTACTAAATGCTTGTGAAGATGTGGAACAACAGGAAATCTCAAACATTTCTGGTGGGCATACATCCCTTTTGAAGTCGGTGCAATATTTTCTTACAAAACTAAACATAATCATGCCAACTTATCCATCAATTACATTCCTCGCTTGAAAAGAGTTGAAAATACATTTCCAGACAAAACCTGCATGCATATGTCTATAGGAACTTCATCCATAATTTAGTCAGATTTTTCTCTGCTGTGACTGAAAGGATCTGACTAGAACAACTACAGAGGAGGAAAAATTTATTTAAGGGCTTACAGTTTCAGAAGTCTTAGTCCATAGAAGACTGGCTGCATTCCTCTGGGATCAAACATCATGGCAAGAGTGTGGCAGATGGCAGCAGCTCACGTAGTGATCAGGAAACAGGGAGAGAGAGTCTCCATTCTGCAGGTTCAAAATATAGACTCCACAGTCACACCCCAAAGTCCACTTCCTCCAGCCACACTTGAGTTAACACTCAGTTAATCCCTATCAGGGGATTAAGTCACTGATTGTGTTAAGACTCTTACGACCTAATCGTTTCTTCTATGAATCTTCTTGCCTTGTCTCACACGTGAGCTTTTGAGGGACACCTCACATCCAAACCATAACAACAATTGATAAAATTTGGAGGCAATCAAAATGCACTTCACTAGATGAATAGATAAATAAACCTTGCTACATAAAAACAAATATTATTTAACACACAAAAATATAAGATGTAAAGCCATGAAGACACATGTATGAAATTTAAATGCTTACTACTAAATATAAGGAGACTATCTGAAAAATTAACATACTCTATGATTCCAACTATGTGACATTCTGGAAAATTGAAAGTGTGGATACAAAAAAAGACAAGTTTAAAGGGAGGGTGGACCAAATTGTCATATCAAAAGATTACTAGGAGAGTGAATCTACTCCTTTCATATTGTAATGGTAAATATATCCCATTAATACATTTTCCAAAACCCATAGAACATACAACACCATGCATAATTTATACTATGGACTTGGGATTAATGAAGTGTCTAGGTAGATTCATCAATTATAGCTAATGTATTACTCCAGTGCAGGATGTTGATAGAGGGGGATACTATGCATATGGGGAGTAAGGACATGTGCAGAATCACTGTACTCCTTGATTAATGTTTCTGGGAACCTAGAGATTCACTTGAAATAAGGTCTGTACTTTTAGTAAAAATATAAGCCAGGTGATGTGGCACATACTTGTAAATTCACAATTCCTAAAGCTGAGGCAGGAAGATCACAAGTTCAAGGTCAGCCTCAGCAACTTAGCAAAACTCTGTCTCAAAATAAAAAATAAAAATTTCTGAGGATGTAACTCAATGGTAAAGTGCCTCTGGGCTTACCTCCTCCCACAAAATTAAAAATATAATTTCCATAAGTTCTAGCAAATTCATATTCTCCAAAAGAATTGAAAGTAACTCTCAAAGATAAATAAGTACATAGCAATATTACAATAGCCAAAAAAGAGAAGCAATACAAATGTTCATCAACAGATAAATGGATAATCAATATGTGGTATGTGCATTCAAAGAAATATTATTTAGCCTTAAGAAGGAATATAGTTCTGCACATATCACAGTATGGATGAACCTGGAGAACATTCTGCTCTGAAAAAAATGAGTCACAACAAAACAAATACTGATTTCATGTGTATGCGTTATTTAAGTACCTAAATTCATAGAGACAGAAAGTTAAATGGTGATTTCCAAGGACTAAATGGAGGGGCATGTTAGTTTGCTACAGCTGCCATAACAAAATACCACAGCTCTATACCAGAAATTTGTTTTCTCACATTTCTGGAGAGTCGAAGTTAAAAGAACAAGGTAACAGAGTGTTTGATTTCTTCTGAAGCCTATCTCCTACCTTCTTGCTGTATTCTCACTTGGTCTTTCCTCTGTGTGTGCCTGAGTTCCTGGTGTCTCTTTGTGTGTCCAAATTGCTTCTTCTTATAAAGATGCCAGTCAGGTTGGATTAGAGTATACCCTAACAGTTTCATTTTCATTTAGACATATCTTTAAAGATACTATCTTTGACTATAAGAGTCTGAGATATAGATCTTCAACTTGTGAATTTCTGAGTGACACAATTTATCCAATAACAGTGAGGGTCAAGGACTGGTTTTTATAGGTACAAGGTTTCACTTTTATGAAGATGAAAAATTCTAGAGATTGCACAACAATTTGAATAAATGTAACATTTCTGAACTGTGCACTTAAAATGGCAAAGATGGTACATTTTATGTTGTGTTCCTTCAGATTTTTCAGTTTTTTTGGAGTATAAATTTTCAAAAGATTTTAATGATTCTTCAGATTTCAGAAGTATCTGTGATGATATCGCCTTTTTATCTCTAATTTTGTTGATTTGAAACTTCTCTCTCTTTATTTTGGTTAGTTTGACTAAGGTTTTATCAGTCCTGTTCGTCTTTTCAAAGAACCAGCCCTTTGGTGCTTTGATCCTTTGTATTTTTTATTCTCAATTTCATTAATTTTAGCTCTGATCTTAATAATTTCCTGTGTTTAACTGGTTTTGGAATTTGTTTTTCCTCTTCTAGAGTCTTAAGGTGTAACTTTAGATTATTTTTTGGTATATTTTCTTTAAAATTTAGGCAATGAATACTATACACTTTACTCTTAGAACTGCCTCCATACTATCCCAGAGTATCCCTGATGAGTTCTATCTCTATTCTCACATGTTTCTAATAATTTTTTAATTTATTCTCTCATTTCTTCTTGATCCATTCCTCATTTAAGAGCATTGTTCAATTTCCACATGTTTATGTGGTTTCTATAATTTTTCTTGTGTTGATTTCTAATTTCATTGAAGTATGATGTAAGATGCAGAGGATTGTATAATTTTTTTGTATTTTCGAAGACTTACATTGTGACATAAAATACGGTGTATTTTGGAAATGTTCCATAAGGTGCTGCGAAGAAAGTAAATTCAACTGCTTTGGGGTAAAATATTCTATAGATTTCTGTTAGGTCCATTTGCTATATTGTAATATTTAGGTCAGAAGTAACTTTATTGATTTTTATGTCTGGTTAACTGTCTGTGGGTGAAAGTGGTATGCTGAAATCACTCAGCATTATTGTATTGGGGTCCATCTGGAATTTAATGTCAAGAGGTATTTGTTTTATGTGCTGAGGTGCACTGAATTTCGGGACCTAAATATTTAAGATTTTTGTATTTTCTTGTTGGACTGTTCCCTTTACCAATAGGTAGTGAACTTCTCTGACTCTTCTGATAATCTTTGCTTGAAATCTGCTTTGTCATCTATGAGAATAACTGGTCCTGCTTGTGAGGGGGATCTATTTGCATGGGATATTTTTTCCACCCTTTTACTTTCAACCTATGGATTTCTTAGCCTGTGGGATAAAGTCTCTTGTGAACAGCATATAGTTGAATCTTTTTTTAAAATCTGTTCCTCCAATCTATATCTTTTAATTGGAGAAATAAAGTCATTTATGTTTAGTGTCATTATAGATATTTGTTATTTCCAGTCAATTTGCTTTTTCACTATAATTAATTTGATCTTAATGTTCATTTAGGTAATTGTTTTCATAAAGAGTTTCATCCATGTGGAAGATTTGGGGTTTGTTTTTTAGTTCTTCTGTGTGTAGTATATCTTTATATAATTTTTGTAGTGCTGGCTTAGTGGTCATGAATTCTTTTAGTTATCCCTGTCATGGAATGCTTTCATTTGTTCTTCATTTCTGAAATGTAGTTTTGCTGGATATAGCAATCTTGACTGTCAACTTTTTTATTGTAGAGCTTGGAATATCTCATTCTAAGCACTTCTTGCTTTTAGGGTCTGAATTGTGAAGTCAGAAGTGAGCCTTATTGGTTCACCTCTAAAGGTGAGCTGACAGTTGCTTGCAGTTTTTAATATTCTTTTCTTATTTTCTATGTTAGACATTTTGATTATGGGTCTTGAAGAGGTTTTGTTTGTTTGTTTTGAGTTGTTTTGTTTTATTGTTTATTTGCTTTGGTTTTTTGGTTTTTGTTTATTTTTTTGAGTCTGTTTGGGGTTCTATATGCCTCCTGTATGTGGACATCCTCTCATTTTTAAGGTTAGGAAATGCTTCTATTATTTCACTGAAAAGGTTGTTAATGGCATTATCCTGCTCTCTTCTATCCAAATGACTCTCAAATTTGATCTATTGATGTTGTCCCAGAATTCATATATATTCTAATCATGATCTTGTTTTTCTCTATATTGCATACTGAGTATTTGGTTCATTTACCCTGTCTTCAAAACGCGAGGTTCTGTCTTTAAGGACTCAAGTTCTATTTTCCACATAATATAATTGGTGATAATTTCAAGTGAATTTTTTATTTAATTCATCATGCCTTTCATTTCTAGGAGTTATGATTAGTTTCTTTTTGGTATATATTTCTTTATTGAAATAGCCTTTTGCCTCCCACATTTCTCTCTTAATGCATTTCTTACATTATTTTAGTTCATTAAACATTTTTAATAATCAGTTTTTATAGGTTTTTCTCTGGAATTTCATCCACTTACACATCTATGGACTCCTTTGTTGGAGGATTGTAAATTTTGGGGGGAGATTTGTTTGCCTATTTCCTCCTGTTTTCAGAGGACTTGAATTTGTGCATCTGTTGAGATGAATTTATCTTCCTCTTTTATGTGTGTGTCCTTTGGTATATAGTTATTTCTTTAATTGTAAGTCCTGTGTTGTTGGTATCTTTAGTTTTACCAACCTGGGCTTAATATAATCCAAGTGTTAGCTTCAACCTCCAATTCTGCTATTTGCTTCTGTAGAACTGCTAATTTAATTTACTATTGGAGAGCTGCTGCAATACTATGGGTTCCTCTGAGCTATCATCTTAGGACTTCTCTGTTTTTACTATATGAGTAGATGTCTGGGAGTGGAACCTGAGGTCCCCCTTTTGCTGTTCCAACTTGGGCCCTTGTCATTGGTTTTTGTCTCTCCTATTCTGTGATGAAGTATTATTGAAGTTCAAGTGAGGCTAGTTCATGCATGAAGTGATGTTTTACCTTCAGTTCATTGAGTTCTAAGTGTTTTTCAGCAATAAGAGCTCTATCCTGTGAACTCATGGTGTCCCATTCACTTCCCAGTCCCTCATGAAAAAAGAGGAAGCAAGAAGTTACAATAATGGTATCAAACAACATACAGCCTTAAAATAGATATCTGGCACCTACTATGATATCTATTACACTAATTTCCACACAAAGAGAAATGGTGGTGTCAGCATTTAACATCAGCAATAAGAATAAACATCCATTAACTATATCTAGCCTTAGACAGCAGGTGTCAACTATGTCATCCTCTGTATTAATAACCACAAAAATATTAATGGTGAGGGTAGGAATTATACAAACTAAATAGTTCTAATAGTAAAATTTTGGTTCCTTAAGTGAAGATAAAATGAGGGTAGAAAGGAAGAAATAGTTTGAAATATTTAAGAAGTGAAAAGAGGGGAAACTGGAGACAGGCAGCTAGTGATGGTTATAAAGGAGTAAAAATAAACTAAATGAAAATGTAAGAAATAAAGAGAGAAAGGAAGAAAGAACCAGAGAATTTGGTTCTTAGAGGAGGAAGAAAGTGAAGACAGAATAAGAGGAACAAAAACAGGTAAGAACAAACAAATAAAAAATCAAACCAAAACAAACCCACAACAAATTCTATTTCTCCGAATTCAAAACAAGGCTAAATTTTTTTTAAATGGGTGAAGAAAATAAATGATGAAAATGAAAGAAACATTATGTGGATCTAGATAGATTTTTTTTTCCAAGACAATCAGTGCAGCAAGAACGTCTACATGTGCATGTGCAGGTACACACACACAAACAAAGGAAAAAAGTAAAATAAATAAATCCTTAATGAAAAATGAAGGGCTATTTCTGCTGAGATGCTCAAACTGTTAATAAGAATGGATGCTCACTGCCTATACTGTTGTTCCCTTCTTTGCATTTCTTTTTTGAGCTATGTACTCCATGAACCAAGGACTGAGCTTGTTAAATCTGACCTCTTTGTTTCTCACCAAGCTGCCAGCTGTGGAACCAAAGCTGGTTGTAGTAGATTTTAGTTTCCCATCTCACAGTATAAGGTAGGAGTGCTGAAAATTGAAGTTTTGTCTGGACATATTAGGCCAATGCACCCACTACAGAGTTGATGCAGAGTTCTAAATGCAAAGTTCTAGTGACTGGGGTTTAGTTCTGACCATCTTTTGGAACTTTTGGGGGTGGTATTTGAGATTGGATTCATAACCCCTGTTGCAGGACAAAGGTCAATATTTGCTGGATGTCTGGGTCTCAGGAACTTCCCCAAAATTCCCCTCTTAGAGTGCAGGATCTAACTCTCTTCAGGTCTCACATATACTACCACCACAAATGTGGATTTCCCAGGATCAGACCTAGAGGACAGACACGCTTGTCTGACCAGTTTCTGATCTCTACCCAGCTGTTTGCATGACTGCCAGAGACAAAGAGAACACAAACCTCTCTCCCCAGCCTGGATCCCATGGCATAATCTTCTCTGTGCCTGTTTCAGTCATGCTGGGCAAGGGTCACTCAGGACCCCATGTCAGGCATTTGCTGAAACTGGCTGGCAAAGCTTTGTGTGAACTCTCAAGCTCTTGCCAATGAAAGTTGCCATTTGGTCACTTGCAAATAGCTCCTGTCTCAACCCCCTGCTCATGTTTTGAGAAAATCTGAGCACTTTCCAATCACCACCTTGCCCCACCATCTCTTGGTCAATTAAGATCAGCTTCTCTTTCTGTTTTTAGGTTCTTCCATGCCACTTTGCCTGTTATTCCTCCCTTATGCAATGAACTGTTGGCACTAATGCTAGTGCTACTGCCAACAGAGCTGGTGTAGCTCTAACACATTTCCAGTTAGATATCAAGCTCTTGAATTCCTGTGTGTCTATATTTATCTTATTGTCCAATATTGAATCTCAGTGAATTTCCTCAGTCACCTTATTAAGAAGTAATATGCATGCTGCTTGAATCTTGAGCTGTGGAACAATTGAAAGTGCTCCCTTTTCTGATCAATTATATTTCCCTCCCTCTGCTCATAAATTTTAAAACTTATATTTGACAATTGAAACAAAATGCAGTCTGCAAAAATAAAAAAAAATATTTTAATAAATACAATTTTCTCATACTAGACAAAGGTGCCAAAAATATGCAATGGAGAAAAGATAGCCTCTTCAACTAATGGTGCTGGGAAAATTGGAAAACTATATGCAACAGAATGAAATTAAACCCCTATCTCTCACCCTGCACAAAACTCAACTCAAAATGGATCAAGGACCTCGGAATCAGACCAGAGACCCTGCATCTTATAGAAGAAAAAGTAGATCCAAATCTTCAACTTGTTGGCTTAGGATCAGACTTCCGTAACAGGACTCCCATAGCACAAGAAAAATAGCAAGAATCAACAACTGGGATAGATTCAAACTAAAAAGCTTTCTCTCAGCAAAGGAAACTATCAGTTCTGTGAAGAGAGAGCCTACAGAGTGGGAGAAAATCTTTGCCACTCATACTCAGATAGAGCACTAATTTCCAGAATCTATAAAGAACTCAAAAACTCTACACCAAGAATACAAATAACCCAATCAACAAATGGGCTAAGGAAATGAACAGACACCTCACAGAAGAAGATGTACAAGCAATCAACAGATATATGAAAAAATGTTCAACATCTCTAGTAATCATAGAAATGCAAATCGAAACTACCCTGAGATTCCATCTCTCCCCAATTAGAATGGCGATTATCAAGAATACAAGCAACAGTAGGTGTTGGCAAGGATGTGGGGAGAAAGGTACACTCATACATTGCTGGTGGGGTTGCAAATTAGTGCAGCCACTCTGGAAAGCAGTATGGAGATTCCTCAGAAAGCTTGGAAAGGAACCACCATTTGACCCAGCTATCCCACTCCTTGGCCTATACCCAAAGGACTTAAAATCAGCATACTACAGAGATACAGCCACATCAATGTTCATAGCTGTTCAATTCACCATAGCCAGATTGTGGAACCAACCTAGATGCCCTTCAATTGATGAGTGGATAAAGAAACTGTGGTATATATATACAATGGAATATTACTCAGCCATAAAGAATGATAAAATTATGGCATTTGCAGGCAAATGGATGAAATTGGAGAATATCATGCTAAGAGAGATAAGCCAATCTCAAAAAACCAAAGGACGAATGATCTCACTGATAAGCAGATGATGACATATAATGGGGGGGTGGGAGGGATTAGGGTTAGGGTTAGGGTTAGATTTAGGGTTAGGGTTAGGGAGGGTGGCAAGAATGGAGGAAGGAAGGACTGTATAGAGGGAAAAGAGGAGTGGAAGGGGTGGGGGTGGAAGGAAAAAAATAACAGAATGAATCAAACAACATTACCCTATGTAAACTTATGATTACACAAATGGTAAGCCTTTACTCCATGTACAAACAGAGAAACAACATGTATCCCATTTGTTTACAATAAAAATAAATAAAAGAAAAAAGAAAAAAAACTGATATACTATGAAATCTCATTCAAATGTGAAATCTAAAAAAATTGATCTTGCAGAAGAATGGTGGTTACCAGTAGCTGGGGAAAGGGGAAATGTGAACAATGAGTACTAAGTTTTAGTTGTTGTGCTGTGTATAATAAGATAACTAAAGATAGTTATAGTTCATGTAAATTTCAAAATAATTATTTTTTTAAAAAAGAGAAAATAACTAAACCTAAATTGAAGCAAGGTTTCTCACATTTCATTTGAGGTAGTAAAATGTTGATACCAGTAGAGCAATACATCAAGTATGATATATATATATTATAATATATATAGTAGCTGCTAAAATAATTATATCAAAAAACATCCCTAAAGCATGATAAACAATTCTAAGAGGTTTCAAGATGGCGGCCTAGAGGGTGGCTGCATTTCATGTTGCTCCAGGACTCAGGACTCAAAAGAGGAGATATTGAGACACTTGGGACCAACTCAAAGCAGCCGGGTGACTCTCACCGCCTGGGGAGGCATCCTGGATGGGACAGTGGTCCCGGAACGCAGGAAACTTTGTGAAGTAGAGCTGCCGGCGAGACACCCCTCCCCCACTGGAGCAGTGAACTCGGACAGCTGGGAGCGCCGTAAAGGAGGCCGCTCAGCACAGCGCTGGGACTCGGAGCAACCACTGGGGCTCCGGCGGCTGCCCAGTGGAAGAGTGGCGAGGAGAGCTGTGTGGACTCAGAACACTGGGGCCTGCCCTGAGGAGGAGGAGGAGGAGCGTGGCCGCTTGGATTCGGGGTGACTACACCAGAGCTACAGGTGGTTGCCAGAGAAGGGGCTGCGTGGCGAGCTGTTTGGACTCAGACCACTTCTGAACCCCGGGGCCTGCCCAGAGGAGTAGGAGGAGGAGGAGGAGGAGTGCGGCGGGTCCTTTGGACTCGCAGTGACTGCATTAGCGCTCCAGGCGGCTGCTCAGAGGAGAAGGCGAGTGGTGAGTTGTTTGGACTTAAAGTGACAGCTCCTGAACACAGGGGGGCTGCCTGGAGGAGAAGCGTGGTGGGTCGCTTGGTCTTGAGTGGCCGCACCAGAGCTCCGGGTGGTTGCCCAGAGGACCCGTGCTGCGGGTCACGTGGACTCAGAGCCACTCAGAGCGACCGCTCCTGAACACCCCGGGGGTTATCTGGAAAAGGAGGAGGAACGGGGAGGGTCACTTCGACTCGGAGTGATTGATTGCCCAGGGCTACGGGTGGTTGGTGGAGGTGGAGGCATGCAGTGAGTTTCTTGGACTCCTACTGACCCCACCGGAATACTGGGCGGCTGTCTGGAGGAAGAGGCGTGTGGCGGGTCTCTGGGATTCAGAGCAATTGTACAGGGCCCCAGGTGGCTGCTCAGAGGAGGGGCCACATAGCCAGGCGATTAGGTGCAGAGCAGGGTCCCAGGATCTAGGAGGCTTCTTGGTGGAAGAGCCGCACAGAGACAGGCTTAGGGCGGAGCGAAGGTTCCAGGCCTGCGGGCAGATTCTCTGAGGAAGGGCAGCCTAAGGAGAGTCATCTGCAAAGGGTGAGGCTCCCAGGCCCAGGAGGTAGGGCCGGGCCCCTGGGAACTTTGCAGAGGAAGGCAGCCCAGCCCAGGCGGTAGCTGTAAATTGAGGGGAACCTCTAGGAGGGAACTGACCAGCGAGACCTCCCCACCGGGTGAGTCTTCCCTGCTGGGTGAGGTTTCCCCACAAGGACGGTAAAACCAGAGACTCAGGCCCAAACAGGCCTTGCCTCAGCCCACAGCCTAGGTCCCCTTTGGATGACCATTGGTCAACAAGTGGAGGCACCTCTGCCCACTAGCAGGGATTATACCCCACCTGAAGGCCACCACTCCTAGAGAGGCAGCTTCCTTGTGGAGCACCGCATTATCAACATCCTCCAAGACTTCAGGCTACTGAAGGCTAAGGGGGGATATATATAGAAATCTTCAGGGACATTGTAAGTCAATAGAGGAAATCTGCAATATCTCAGCAGTCCTCTGATACCTGAACAATATGAGAAAACAAGGAAAGAAAATGCTGCAAACAAATCTAGATGTTACATCAATAAAAACCAGTGACAGCATGGCAAAAGAAATGACAGAAAAGGAATTCAGAATGTACATAATTAAAATGATCAGAGAAGCAAACGATGAGATGAAAGAGCAAATGCACGCACTGAATGATGAGATGAAAGAGCAAATGCAAGCATTGATTGATCGCACCAATCGACAGTTAAAAGAGCAAATACAGGAAGCAAAAGATCATTTCAATAAAGAGTTAGAGATATTGAAAAAAAACCAAACAGAAATCCTTGACATGAAGGAAACAATAAACCAAATTAAGAGCTCCATAGAAAGCATATCCAATAGGATAGAACACCTGGAAGACAGAACTTCAGACATTGAAGACAAAATATTTAACCTTGAAAACAAAGTTGAACAAACAGAGAAGATGGTAAGAAATCATGAACAGAGTCTACAAGACTATGGGATATCATGAAAAGGCCAAATTTAAGAATTATTGGGATTGAGGAAGGCCTAGAGAAACAAGCCAAAGGAATGAACAACCTATTCAATGAAATAATATCAGAAAATTTCCCAAATCTGAAGAATGAAATGGAAAATCAAGTTCAAGAGGCTTATAGGACTCCAAATACACAAAATTACAACAGACCCACACCAAGGCACATTATAATGAAAATACCGAACATACAAAATAAAGACAGAATTTTAAAGGCTGTGAGAGAAAAGAACCAAATTACATTCAGGGGGAAACCAATACGGATATCAGCAGATTTTTCAATCCATACCCTAAAAGCTAGAAGGGCCTGGAACAACATTTTTCAAGCCCTGAAAGAAAATGGATGCCAACCAAGAATCTTATACCCAGCAAAACTTACCTTCAAATTTGACGATGAAATAAAATCCTTCCATGATAAACAAAAGCTAAAAGAATTTACAAAAAGAAAGCCAGCATTACAGAACATTCTCAGCAAAATATTCCATGAGGAAGAGATGAAAAACAAGGAAGCAAATCAGCAAAGGGAGGAATTATCCTAAAGGAATTGTCAAATAAAGGAGGAAACAAGTTGTGTCAAACAAATAAATAAATAAAATTTTAAAAATGAAACAAATGACCAGGAAACCAAATCATATCTCTATAATAACCCTGAATGTTAATGGCCTGAATTCATCAATCAAAAGACATAGACTGGCAGATTGGATTAAAAAGAAAGATCCAACAATATGTTGCCTGCAAGAGACTCACCTCATAGAAAAAGATGCCCATAGACTAAAGGTGAAAGGATGGGGGAAAACATACCATGCACATGGACTCAGCAAAAAAACTGGAGTATCCATCCTCATTTCAGATAATGTGGACTTCAAGCCAAAGTTAGTCAGAAGGGATAAAGAAGGTCATTTCATACTGCTTAAGGGAAGCATAAATCAGCAAGATATAACAATCATAAACATCTATGCCCCAAACAGTGGCTCATCCACGTATGTCAAACAAATCCTTCTCAATTTCAGAAACCAAATAGACCACAACACAATAATACTAGGTGATTTTAACACGCCTCTCTCACCGCTGGACAGATCTTACAGACAAAAATTGAACAAAGAAACCATAGATCTCAATAACACAATCAATAATTTAGACTTAATGGACATTTATAGAATATACCATCCAACCAAGAGCGAATACACTTTCTTCTCAGCAGCACATGGATCCTTCTCTAAAATAGACCATATATTATGCCACAAAGCTAATGTTAGCAAATACAAGAAGATAGAGACACTAGCATGTATTCTATCAGATCATAATGGATTGAAGTTAGAAATAAATGAAAGAGTAAAACACAGAAACTATTCCAACATCTGGAGATTAAACAATATGCTATTATATGATGAATGGATAACGGAAGATATTAGGAAGGAAATTAAAAAATTCTTAGAGGTAAATGAGAACAAAGAAACATCATATCAAAATCTCTGGGACACTATGAAAGCAGTACTTAGAGGGAAATTTATTTCATGGAGCGCATTTAATAAAAGAAGTAAAACTCAACAAATAAACAACCTAACACTACAGCTCAAAGCCCTAGAAAAAGAAGAACAGAACAGCACCAAAAGTAGTAGAAGACAGGAAATAGTTAAACTCAGAGCTGAAATCAATGAAATTGAAACAAAAGAAACAATACAAAAAATTGACAAAATAAATAGTTGGTTCTTCAAAAAAATAAACAAAATTGATAAACCTTTAGCCACACTAACAAAGAGAAGACGAGAGAAAACCCAAATCACTAAAATTCGGAATGAACAAGGAAATATCACAACAGACAGGATGGAAATACAAAACATAATTAGAAGCTATTTTGAAAATCTATACTCCAACAAAATAGAAAATTTTGAAGGCATCAACAGGTTTCTAGAGACATATGAATTGCCTAAACTGAACGAGGAGGACATAAACAATTTAAATAGACCAATTTCAAGTACTGAAATAGAAGAAGTCATCAAAAGCCTACCAACAAAGAAAAGTCCGGGACCAGATGGGTTCTCAGCCGAGTTCTACAAAACCTTTAAAGAAGAGCTCATTCCAATACTTCTCAAAGTATTCCATAAAATAGAAGAGGAGGGAACCCTCCCAAACTCATTCTATGAAGCCAATATCACCCTGATACCTAAACCAGACAGAGACTCATCAAGGAAAGAAAATTTCAGACCAATATCCTTAATGAACATTGATGCAAAAATTCTCAACAAAATTTTAGCAAATCGCATACAAAAACATATTAAAAAGATAGTGCACCATGATCAAGTGGGTTTCATCCCAGGGATGCAAGGTTGGTTCAACATCAGGAAATCAATAAACGTAATTCACCACATTAATAGACTTAAAGCCAAGAATCACATGATTATTTCAATAGATGCAGAAAAAGCATTTGATAAAATACAGCACCCCTTCATGCTCAAAACAATAGAAAAAATAGGGATAGTGGGAACATTCCTTAACATTGTAAAGGCCATTTATGCTAAGCCCATGGCTAATATCATTCTAAATGGTGAAAAACTGAAAGCATTCCCCCTAAAAACTGGAACAAGGCAGGGATGCCCTCTTTCACCACTTCTATTCAACATCGTTCTTGAGACTCTGGCCAGAGCAATTAGACAAACCAAAGAAATTAAAGGGATACGAATTGGGAAAGAAGAACTCAAACTATCCCTGTTCGCTGATGACATGATTATATATTTAGAGGAACCTGGAAATTCCACCAGAAAACTCTTAGAACTCATAAGTGAATTCAGTAAAGTGGCAGGTTACAAGATCAATGCCCATAAATCCAACGCATTTTTATACATAAGTGATGAATCTTCAGAAAGAGAAATTAGGAAAACTACCCCATTCACAATAGCCTCGAAAAAAATAAAATACTTGGGAATCAATCTCACAAAAGAGGTGAAAGACCTCTACAATGAGAACTATACAACAATAAAGAAAGAAATTAAAGAACACCTTAGAAGATGGGAAGATCTTCCATGTTCTTGGATAGGAAGAATTAATATTGTCAAAATGGCCATACTACCTAAAGTGCTATACAAATTCAATGCAATTCCAATTAAAATCCCAATGATGTACCTTACAGAAATAGAGCAAGCAATTATGAAATTCATCTGGAAGAATAAGAAACCCAGAATAGCTAAAGCAATCCTTAGCAGGAAGAGTGAAACAGGGGGTATTGCAATACCAGATCTTCAACTCTACTACAAAGCAATAGTAACAAAAACGGCATGGTATTGGTACCAAAATAGAAAGGTAGATCAATGGTATAGAATAGAGGACACGGACACAAACCCAAATAAATACAATTTTCTCATACTAGACAAAGGTGCCAAAAATATGCAATGGAGAAAAGATAGCCTCTTCAACAAATGGTGCTGGGAGAATTGGAAATCCATATGCAACAGAATGAAACTAAACCCATATCTCTCACCATGCCCGAAACTAAACTCAAAATGGATTAAGGACCTCGGAATCAGACCAGAGACCCTGCATATTATAGAAGAAAAAGTAGGTCCAAATCTTCACCTTGTTGGTCTAGGATCAGACTTCCTTAACAGGACTCCCATAGCACAAGAAATAAAAGCTAGAATCAACCACTGGGATAGATTCAAACTAAAAAGCTTTCTCTCAGCAAAGGAAACTATCAGCAATGCGAAGAAAGAGCCTACAGAGTGGGAGAATATCTTTGCCAATCATACTTCAGATAGAGCACTAATCTCCAGAATCTATAAAGAACTCAAAAAACTTTACTCCAAGAATTCAAATAATCCAGTGGACAAATGGGCTAAGGAAATGAATAGACACTTCACAGAAGAAGATCTACAAGCAATCAACAAACATATGGAAAAATGTTCAACATCTCTAGTAATAAGAGAAATGCAAATCAAAACCACCCTAAGATTCCATCTCACCCCAATTAGAATGGCGATTATCAAGAATACGAGCAACAACAGGTGTTGGCGAGGATGTGGGGAGAAAGGTACACTCATACATTGCTGGTGGGGCTGCAAATTAGTGCAGCCACTCTGGAAAGCAGTGTGGAGATTCCTTAGAAAACTTGGAATGGACCCGCCATTCGACCCAGCTATCTCACTCCTTGGCCTATACCCAAAGGACTTAAAATCAGCATACTACAGAGACACAGCCACATCAATGTTCATAGCTGCTCAATTCACAATAGCCAGACTGTGGAACCAACCTAGATGCCCTTCAATTGATGAGTGGATAAAGAAACTGTGGTATACATATACAATGGAATATTACTCAGCCATAAAGAATGATAAAATTATGGCATTTGCAGGCAAATGGATGAAATTGGAGAATATCATGCTAAGTGAGATAAGCCAATCTCAAAAAGCCAAAGGACGAATGATATCGCTAATAAGTGGAGGATGACACATAATGGGGGGGAGGGAAGGGTTAGTGTTAGGGTTAGAGTTAGGGTTAGGGAGGGGGGCAAGTATGGAGGAAGGAAGTACTGTATAGAGGGTAAAGAGGGGTGGGAGGGGTAGGGGGAAGGGAAAAAATAACAGAATGAATCAAACAACATTACTCTATGTAAATTTATGATTACACAAATGGTATGCCTTTACGCCATGTACAAACAGAGAAACAACATGTATCCCATTTGTTTACAATAAAAAAAAAATTCTAAGAGCACATTCAAAAAAAAAAAAAAAAACAATTCTAAAAATTGTTCAAGTAACCTACAAAGAGGTGGGAGGAGTAAACAACAGAATAAAAATGGAACAAACCAACAAAAATAAATATTAAACTAGTAGATTTAAGCCCCAACATACCAATGGTTACTTCAAGAAGAAATCTCAAAAGAATGTAAAGATTAATTAAAGAATAAAGCAACATATCAAAATGCATGGGATGCAGCTAAAGCAATGCCTGGAGGTAAATGTATAGCACTAAATGACTACATTTTAAAAGAGGAAAAGTTTCAAATCAATAATTTATGGTCACATCTCAAGAAACTTGAAAAGAAGTCCAAAATAAACCCAAATCAAACATTAGGCAGGAAATTAAAAAGAAATCAATGGAATGAAAATTAGGAAAACTATAGAAAATAATCAGTAAAATAAAAAGATATTTCTTCGTAAAATATTTAGAAAGACTACTAAAGATAAAAAGAAAGAGGACACAGATTACCAATATCAAAAATTAAATAGCATATTACTACAGATCCATCAGTCATTAAAAGATAAAAGAATACTATGAACAACTTAACTGATGAATTCAGAAATGTAAAAAAAAATGAAAATTCTTTAAAAGTCATAGATGATCCAAATAATCCAATAACCATTAAAGAAATTTAATTGAAATAAAAGTATCGCAAAATATATATTTCGAGGCCCAGATGGTTTCATCACAGAATTCCACCAAATGTTTAAAAGACTAACAGCAGCTGGTCACAGTGCTGCATGCCGGTAATCCTGGTGACTTTGGAGGCTGAGGCAGGAAGATTGCAAGTTAAAGGCTAGTCTCAGAAATTTAGGGAGCCCTCCTTTATCCCTGTATCTCAAAATGAAAATTAAAAAGGGCTAGGGATATAGCTCTGTGGTAGAGCACCACAGGATTCAATCTTCAGTACTGAAAATAAATAGATATATAAATAAAAGATAGACAGACAAACACAAATTTTATGCAATTTCTTCCAGAAAATATGAGAACATTTTCCAAATAATTTTGCAATTTCACTATTATTCAACAACAAAATGAGAAAAACATAGTACAAAATAAGAACACTGCAGATTGTATTTGCCTGAATTTAGACACAAAATCTACAACAAAATATTAGCAAATTGAATGAATAAATCTAAAAAGAGAATCATGCTTCATGATCAAATGAGATTTATCTGACGCACACACAGCTTGTTCAACTTTTAAAAATCAGTTTATCCCATCATATCCATGGGCAAAAAAAGAATAAAATATTTTTCAAAACCAATACCTATTGATGATTTTTAAAAGAAAACAAACTCTCAAGAAACTAGAAATAGAGGAGAATTCCCATAAGTTGATAAAAAAAATTGTATTAAAACAAAACAAATAAAATTCCCTACAATTAATATCATAGCTAATGAACCAAAAAATAAAGTCTGTTCTTACTGCTCTGACTCAATATATTACTTATATTTCTAGCACATAAGGTTAAAATTAGATCAAATTAAAAATAAAAGGCATGTATATTGGAAAAAAATAAAGCTATTTCTATTTGCAGATGATATGATAGCCTATATAGAAAGTCTGAGCAGTCTAAAAATAAACAAAAACCCTCTTAAATCTAAATGAGTTTACCAAGGTCTCTGAATACCAAATAAACACACAAAAATCAATGAATTTTATATACAAGCAATGATAGAGTGGAAACTTAAAATCAATTTCAGTCTTACAAATAAAATGACACTTTATATATATAAATATAAATATAACAAAATAAGCACAGGTTCTGCATGCAGATACCAAATCTCCCCAAATTAAATTATAGGTTTAATGCAATTCCTATCAAAATTCCAGCAAAATTTTTAGATGATGGACAAACGTATTCTGAATATTATTCGGAAAGGCAGAAGACCTAGATAGAATAGCTAAAAATAATTTTGAAAAAGAATGAGGTGGGTGGAAGGAAATGCTCACATACTGTTAAGTCTTACAATATAGCTAGAATTCAAGACTAAATGGTACTGGCAGAGTGATAAGCACAGATCAATAGAATAAGAATAAGAAGCCCAGAAAATAGACCCACACAAACATGCCCAACTAATTTTTTTGACAAGGGTTCCAGACCAAAGCAACAAATGGCACTAGAGCTTTTTCATCTCCATGGTGGGGGAGGGGACTTGGGGGTCAGGAATTGAACCACTGAGACCTAAACTTCACATTTTTTAAAAGGTTAAACTCAAACTTATGGATTTAAAGGTAACTATGAAACTGTTTAAAAGTGAAAAAAAATAGGAAAAAATGTTTTGGAATCTGGACACCAAAATTTAAGAAAACTGGACTTCTTCAAAATTAAAAACTTTTGTTCTATAAAACTCTGTTAGGAGAATAAAAAGACAAGCTACAGATTATGAAAATATATTTGGAAGATCAATGCTCATAAATCTAATGCATTTTTATAAAGTGATGAACCTTCAGAAAGAGAAGTTAGGAAAACTACCCCATTCACAATAGCCTCGAAAAAAATAAAATACTTGGGAATCAATCTAACGAAAGAGGTGAAAGACTTCTACAATGAGAACTACAGAACACTAAAGAAAGAAATTAAAGAAAATCTTAGAAGATAGAAAGATCTCCCATGTTCTAGGATAGGCAGAATTAATATTATCAAAATGGCCATACTACCAAAAGTGCTATACAGATTCAATGCAATTCCAATTAAAATCCCAATGACGTACCCTACAGAAATAGGGCAAGCAATCATGAAATTCATTTGGAAGAGTAAGAAACCCAGAATAGCTAAAGCAATCCTTAGCAGAAAGAGCGAAGCAGCGGGTATCGCAATACCAGATCTTCAACTCTACTACAAAGCAATAGTAAGAAAAATGGCATGGTATTGGCACCAAAATAGATAGGTAGATCAATGGTACAGAATAGAGGACACAGACACAAACCCAAATAAATACAATTTTCTCATACTAGACAAAGGTGCCAAAAATATGCAATGGAGAAAAGATAGCCTCTTCAACAAATGGTGCTGGGAACTGGAAATCCATATGCAACAGAATGAAACTAAACCCCTATCACTCACCCTGCACAAAACTCAACTCAAAATGGATCAAGGACCTTGGAATCAGATCAGAAACCCTGCGTCTTATAGAAGAAAAAGTAGATCCAAATCTTCAACATTGTCGGTTTGGATCAGACTTCTTTAACATAACTCCCATAGCACAAGAAATAAAAGCAAGAATCAATAGCTGGGATAGATTCAAACTAAAAAGCTTTCTCTCAGCAAAGGAAACTATCAGCAATGTGAAGAGAGAGCCTACAGAGTGGGAGAAAATCTTTGCCACTCATACTCAGATAGAGCACTAATTTCCAGAATAAATAAAGAACTCAAAAACTTTACACCAAGAATACAAATAACACAATCAACAAATGGGCTAAGGAAATGAACAGACACCTCACAGAAGAAGATGTACAAGCAATCAACAGATATATGAAAAAATGTTCAACGACTCTAGTAATAAGAGAAATGCAAATCAAAACTACCCTGAGATTCCATCTCACCCCAATTAGAATGGTGATTATCAAGAATACAAGCAACAGTAGGTGTTGGCAAGGATGTGGGGAGAAAGGTACACTCATACATTGCTGGTGGGGTTGCAAATTAGTGCAGCCACTCTGGAAAGCAGTATGGAGATTCCTCAGAAAGCTTGGAATGGAAGTACCATTTGACTCAGTTATCCCACTCCTTGGCCTATACCAAAGGACTTAAAATCAGCATACTACAGAGATGCAACCACATCAATGTTCATAGCTTCTCAATTCACAATAGCCAGAATGTGGAACCAACATAGATGCTCTTCAACTGAAGAATGGATAAAGAAACTGTGGAGTACATGTACAATGGAATATTACTCAGCCATAAAGAATAATAAAATTGTGGCATTTGCAGGCAAATGGATGAAATTGGAGAATATCATGTAAGTGAGATAAGCCAATCTCAAAAATCCAAAGGACGAATGCTCTCACTGATAAGCAGATGATGACTCATAATGGGGGGTGGGAGGGTGGCAAGAATGGAGGAAGGAGGGACTGTATAGAGGGAAAAGAGGCGTGGGAAGGGTGAGGGGAAGGGAAAAATAACAGAATGAATAAAAACTATTACCCTATGTAAATGTATGATTACACACACACAAAAAAAAAAAAAAATGAAAACTTCCTGTGACAGCAAATTCCACCTGTAGTATAATCCAAAATGCTCATTTAGGCATTTCTCTTAGGTCTCATAGCATACTGCTCTGTACCTCAACCATACTATCAGTAATTTTCATCAAATTTACCAACTTATTACACTTTAGCTAATAAGCGTAATATATGCTGCTTTAGCCTGCACTGCTGTTCTCCAGTACTGGTACCATTAGTTATGCACATTTCAGCTTACCATCCATCTCAGAGGGACTGTTTCTACCAGTATAAAATAGTACTTACTATCTAAAAGTCTCTGCATAACATATATGACCATCAGAATATATTTTTGTATTTGTTTATTGTTTGTCTTACACTCTATCATTAAGTGTTACACAAACAATGATCTTGCTTATTTTGTTCTCTATGATGGAATATTTCTTAGAACAGTGAATGAAATAAAAATTACTCAGTAAATATATATTGAGAGACTGGTAAAAAAAAGAAAATATATTTGGTAACTGCATATCTAATAAAGAATTCATATCTGAAATATGTAATTATCTCTCACAACTACATTAAAAATATGAATAAATAAACCAATTTGACAATGGCAAAATACATTAACAGTCATTCCCCTGAAGACAATGTGGAACTGACAAGCACATGAAAAGACTTTTAATATCATTTATCATTATCAGATAAATGCAAATTAAAACCACACAATGAGATTCACTACACTCTAAAATAAGAAAAATAATTCTAACACTAAATGATGAAATGGAAGCAGAGAAACTGGATGACTTATACTCATATTAGGAATGTAAAACAGTAGAGCTCCTACTGCAGAATTAAATTCCATTCTTAAAGTTCCAGTTTTTGTAAGCCTGTGTATGTTACTAGTGACCAACAATTTATTTTCTTTCTTATGAATTCAGGTCAACATGTTAATTTTACATGATCGTAGTCTTCTATCTTAGAGGAACTTCAAAACCTTATTGAATTTTCTTTACATGTAAACGTATACATAATTAGGAAGATACATATAGGTCAGAAAAAAATGCTATATATTTTTAAAATAAAGTTGTTTTATTAATTCAAACATTAAATGCATTTAACTAAATGTATGTATGTATGTGCACCTATACACACACACAAATACACATTTATTTCTAAAAGTTTCTCCTAAGAAAGTTTTGACTATTTTTTCTGTTTAACTTTCTAATTTTAAATATAAAAGTACAATTTTAAAAAGCCAAAGATTTCACCAAAAAACACATTAGAACAAATAAATGAATTCCACCAAGATACTAGGTACAAAGTCAACATTCAAATAGCATTAGCTCTGCTATACATGAAGAGCAAATTATCTAAAATAGAAATCAAGAAAACAATACCATTAATAATAACTAAAAAATAAAATTCAAAACTAGAAATAAATTAAACCAAAGAGATGCAAAATTTCTACAATAAAGATTATAAAATATTGCTGAAATAAATTAAAGATGACATCAAAAAATGAAAAGACACCCTTCATTCATGCATTAGAAGTAGCTGTACCACTAACATGCCCATACTACTCAAATAGATCTAGATTGAATAGATTCAAAGTAATGCTTATTAAATACCAATGTCATTTTTCACTGAACTAAAAAATGAAAACCAATACCAGAATTTGTATGAAATCATGAGAAAAAAAAAAAGCAATCTTAAGCAAAAGTAACAAAGCAGGAAGCATTATACTACCTGCCTTCAGAATACACTCCGAATTTGCAGTAACCTAAACAGCATGATTCAGACATGAAAACAGACACAAAAAAGAAGAGAAGAAGAGAGTCTAGAACTAAGCTCATTCATCTACGGTCAGCTGATTTTCAACCAAAACACTAAGAACACACAGTACAGAAAGGGCAGTCTTTTTAATAAATGGTATGGAGAAAATTGGATTTTCACATGTAGAGAATGAAACCAGATCCTAATCACTCTCCAGTTACAAAAATCAACTCAAAATGGGCTAAGGACCTAAATGTAAAACCTGGAACAATGAAACAAGCAGAAGAAAACAGAAGAAATGCTTCAGGACTTTGGAATGGGCAAATATTTTTTGGACAAGACCCCAAAAGTACAGGAAATAAAAGTAAAAACTGACTTGCATTTACATCTAGAAACTTTTTTGCATAACAAAGGAAATAATCATCAAAGTAAAGAGACAACCTGTAGAGTGGGAGAAAACTATTTGCAAAGTATGTATCTGACAAAGGGTTAATGTACAGAGTATATAAAATTCAACAGTGAGGAGGGAGGGCAAATAGCCCAGTTTAAAAATGGGCAGTAGGCCTAAACAGACATTTCTCAAGAGAAGATATGCAAATAGCCAACAGGTATATGAAAAGGTGTTCAACAATACGAACTATAACAGAAATGCACGTCAAAACCACATGAGATATCACCTCACTTTAGGAAGAATGATTCTTATCAAAAACACAAAAGGATGTGTTTTGGGTAAGGAGTGGAAAAAAAAAAGAAATTGTGTATACTGTTGGAGGGAATGTAAGTTAGCTACAGAAAATAGTATGGAAACTTCTCAAAAAATTAAAAATAGATCTATATATGATCTAGAAATCCTACTACTGGATACTCATTCAATGGAAATTGAATCAATAGATTGAAGAGAGATCTGCTCCCCGTGTTTATTGAAGCCCTATTCATAAAATAGCCAAGAAATGGGTACAACCTAAGTGTCCATCAAGTGATGAATGAATAAAGTCTGGTATACACAGTAGACTGATATGTAGCCATAAAAAAGGATGGAGTCCTGTCATTTGTGATAACATGGATGGAACTGGAGATCATTATGTTAAGTGAAATAAATAAGGCACAGAAAAACTGGTACTGCATGAGCTCACTCATGTGGAATCTAAAATAGCTGACCTCATGTAAGTTAAAAATAGATTAGTGGTTACCAGAGGCAAGAGAGAATAGGGGGAGAAAGAAGGATGGGGAAAGCTTGATCAATAAAATAATAGAATCGCTAAAATAATAGGAGTAAGAAGTTCCAGTGTGCTACTGCCCAGTACCATGACTATAAAGAAGAATTATGAAGTGTATATTTCAAACAGCTAAAAGAAAGGATTTTGAATGTTTTCACCACAAAGAAATGATAAATGAAGAGATAGATACGTTTAGCCTGATTAAAACATTATTCGGCATACACACGTACTAAAACATCATATGGTACCCCACTAACATGTATAATCTTAACATTTTATCGTGTTAAAAATAATTTTAATTTAAATTTAGAAAAAATAACCAAGAATACAATTTTATTTTTAAAACTTAAAAAAAAAATGCATTTGATATCATCCTACCCTTCTAAGAAAATATGTTTCCCAAATTTAGGATCTTTGAGTGAATCTAAATAAATGACAATTCAAAAATTCCTTTTCTGCCTATTTATTCCATTCCTCAATGCTACCCATATGTTGATTTTTCCATTAATTAAAATGAATCTTGAATCTTTTAAAGTCATCAAGTCTGATATCGGTTCCATTAAACCAATCATTTTCTAATCTCTTGAAATCTTTTCCAATTTTATGCCTCAGAAAGAGGTCATTATTTAAATTCTGGAGGGTACCTGGAGATGTAAGAATTGCCCAAAACCAAATGAGTTCTCTGCAGAAAAGTCCTTTTTCTCCCTTATGAAAATTTTAAGCCATATGTAACACTGCTTGAAAAGCACAATTCAAGTGGTAAAATTAGACTAAAGGGGTACCATCATATCAATTTTTATGTCATTCTTAGTTCTGCTATTTCAACTTCTGCCCCCTCATTATTAAGCTTTAAGGCTTAAACGCTCATCGTAAAAGATTTTAATCCCAATTTTCCTGACTTTAACACTCACCAGAAGTGTGAAGTTCTTTCTATTTTTACTCCTGCTGAGGGAATATGACTATTATATTATTCCTAGCCAGTTTTCCCAATATTAGCATTCACTCTGAGTCCATCCAGATAACGCATCTTTGTGCTACATCTGCACTCAACACTAGACACTTAATTTTCAGGACTCCATATTTTAATCAGTCATCAGGGGACTCCTCTCTGACTCCATTCTGGCTGTTTCAGAGGTAATTGGCATTAACAGAGCACTGCATTGATTCCCACTCTAATCTCAATGCTTATGAATTAGCGTATTTAAAATTGCAGACATAAAATGACCCTGAATTATCTAACCTGAGAAGTGGTGGAGCTGAGACCCAAATTGCATAGACATATGAAAGCACACCCTTTATATCTCTTACCAGCGATAGTATTCAGTGCTTCCATTTTTCATAGGAAAACTAACAGAAGGACCAACCATATGTCCTATTTAATCACATCCCTAGTTTCCGGCCTGTGTTATCGTCAGAAAAGCCAGCTGAAGAACATCACCAGGTCACCATTTCTCCACTTTTTTAAGGTAAGTATGTCCCATCAGAAGCCGAGTGTCCAGTAGACAAGTGGAAAGCTCTCCCCTTGTACATCTGTAGAACATATTGCCAACACTCTAAGTCTAGAGAGAAAACTCACAAACTTGGCTTTGCATTTTTATTCTTCTAGAAAATAGAAAGAAACCAGCACTCTAATATATGACACTGGTTAATTAAGTAATGCTTCAAGTCACCTAAATAATTAAGTTATTACAAAAGAGAAAACAGCTTTTGAGAGCAGAAAGACAAGCAAGCACCCAGCACAGGGATTTACATGTACAAAGTGCTGAATTCATATTTGTTGAATTTCACTGATAGATTAAATTGATCCGGTGGTGAGAAGGAGTTTAAGAATTGGGTTAAGTTAGTGTGTGTCAATTTCCACCACAAAAATACTTGCACCACATTCAAGTTCACGTTTCCAATATAATGTTGCTGCACATGGAGCTGGGAAGAGATGCTAACAAACAACTTTCACTGAGCACATGAGGTGATTCCAGCACTCCATTGTAACCAAGACACAAAAGAATACACTTAAAAAGTACATCCTGAGTACCTATTAGGTTCCAGGCTACACTTGGCCATAATGCGTAAGTTAAGAACAAGAGACACGTTTCATCTACCTCTGTATTCCCTCAGGATGTCAAATATAATTTACAATACATAGCAGACACTCAAAACACATGTATGGACTGAACCAGGAAATTCACTTTTCACCACAGTGTTCATATTCCATGTCTCTCCAGTATTTCTTTAAGATTCACCCCCCAGTTCAGCCAAACCTCAACCTCTGTAACTACTAACACTGATGCTTAACCAATGTTTTTATTTTCTCCTGTCCCTTCCAGATTGTCCCTTAATCCAGCTCCTCTTTTCAATCTATGATTCTTCTCCTGGCTCCCTTTTTAGCTGTCCCTACTTTCTGGCTCTCTGTGGCTTCTAGTCCTTCCATTATATATGGTCCACGAGGCGGCTTCCATTTATTCATCAGCACAAAAAACTTAGAACATTCAATACGTCATTGTCTTATGCTTTCCTGTTGTTTGACCTCATCTTCTTTGAGACTTTGCCTTTGGAACTAATAAAATTCATCTCTCTCTTCTTGATTCTGGTCTCTGACCTTCAGCTCATTTCCCAAGGCTCTTTCTACCCACAGCTTCTTCCTGAAAAACTTCTGAGGTCCCCTTATTGCTTCTCACTCCTCAATTGCATTTACTTTTTAATTTGACATTATGCTGAGTTACTCTCAGAAATTCCTTTTAATTAGTCATATTTGAATCTGATTTTATGTGGATTCTCCCTGAGGTATGGGACTGATTAACATTCTTTTTTTTATGAACCAGATTAATAAAAGGCCCATTTTATTTTCCCCATTGTACTTGATGACTCACCCACTTTCCTATCAGGCTCCGATCAAAACCACATAAGTTCCAATCACTGGTTACGTCACAATGATTCTGGTGGGTTTTTGTTTGTTTGTTTGTTTTGTTTTGTTTTTAATTCTACCACTGTATTCCATTCTTTCCAAAAAAAAAAAAAAAAACACAAAAAGGAAGACCGTCTTATCCCATTCTGCAAATTAAATCCTAAAAGAAAATTAGGAAAGAAGTTGTAATTTACTTTAAGTAAAACCACTGGAGATATTAAAACTGAAGAAAATATGGAGGCGTTATCAACAGTGCCAACATTTTCACTCTAAGATTCCTTCAGAACCTCCCTCCCCTGCTTTCCACATTATATTTCTGAAAGTGCTAGACTGCTGCCGTAAAACAGTCCTGCCTCTCATGGAACTGAATGAAACTAGGACACAGATTACATCCAAACTCTAAGTTCAGTCAAGTGAAGCAGTGGTGGTAAAGAATTCAGGTCAAGTCACCTGCTGACTTGGGAAACCTGGCCTCAGGGATCAGAGAGGGCATCCTATGCAACAGCTCAAAGACTAGCACAGGGTCCCTGGAAGTCTCAGTGTAAGTATAAGTCAGAAGCACAGGGGCAGAGCCAAGGAGAGAAGGGAAAACCCCAGGTTCCAATTCTAAAAGTAAAAGGAAAAATTAAAAGAATCAAACCAACCACAGGAGGAGTGCCAGAAGGTCTCAAAGACCTGCTATTCCTAAATCTGGTATGACCGACATACAGAAATCTGCACATATTTAGTATATGCAACTTGATGAGTCTGGAAAAATCTTTGTCATAAACATCAACCACCTCCAAAAGTTTTCTCCTGCCCTCCCTTATTAATATTATTATTATTATTATTTTGTGTGAGAGTGTTAAGAACACTTAACATAAACTCAACCCTCTTGGGAAATGTTTAAGTATGCTCATGGGAGTCTTTTCAACCATATGTTTACAACTGGGTTAACAGTTGGTACCCATGGAGCCCTTGTAGAAACATGAATTTCTTGAGATCAAATACATTAATATTGCCCTGGTTTTAAAATAAGGGTTCATTTTTTCTATTTCCATGGATGAATTTACTCTTTGACATTTATGAATTGCTTCATGATTTCTATGTGATGGAGGCTTATATGAAATGACCATAATCTGATGAAATCTGGAACATAAAATAAATTTTAGAAATAAGAATTAGTAGAAAATAATCTCAGTAAAATAAATAGACTGATAAAAGACTCAGAATCTCTCCAACAGAATTTTTAGGTTGGCTCTTTTCTATTAAATGGATTAATTTTTAGAACCTAGTTAGAAAATTATGAATTCTGGTTTATAGCTGCCTATAGGCATCAAAGTGTACTTCCCAGAGGGTCAGCGTTTTACAAGCAGGTGTAGAACACCAATCAATTAAAACTTAGAGTAAAATTCACCAATTTTTTGAGCTACAGGAGTTGTAAAATAAAACTTTTCCATTCTGGAGATGGCATTGCCAGCATGTATTTTTAGTTATACACATGTCACAATTTAGCATTTCACACAAATCTCAAAAAACACCCTCTTTCCTCAAACAAGGGCAGAACCCATCTACCTTGCCTGTCATGTGAATATCCCCCAAAGGTTGACTCCATATAGGGGGTGGTCAACAGTGTCAAGACTCAGCCACAAAGCACCAGGAGAAATGGAACCAAGGATCATGCCTAATGATATTGCCATCTTCAACCAAGACACTGAAACCAGACACCCATTGGTAACATCCCTTGTTCACTCTGACAACTGTTTCAAGTAAATCCCACCAGATGCTCAGGCTTATCCAAGATCTTAAAGATAGTGAAGAAACAAATTTTTTAAAAACCTGTAAATGATGTAGATTCAAAAGGAACCATGATTTCTGCGACTATCCCTGGCTCCAAGAGGGGGATTTGGCCAAATACATAGAGACACCACATATTTGGTAATGGGATGTCATGTTTACTTTCAAATACATGCTCCTCTTCCTCCACTCAGCCTCTAACTTATCATCACCTGTCAGGCACAGAAGTGATAACTTTAACAATGGTGGGGCTGTGGCAAATATTCTCAAAGTGCTAGTGTCAAAGTATGTTTCCTGGGCATATACATGGGTGACTCAGTTCTACTTATTCCCAACCCTATCTCTGATTAGGAGGATCTTCATTATGGAAATAGCTCCCAGTTGGCCTCAGGTTACCATGCATAAACTCTGTCTCAAGACATTTTTGTTGTTTAAAAAATTAATCTATGAGACATTATTTTTAAGCAATTCACATATTGTGCAGCAGATTTTTGCATTACCACTTTGTGAAAAAAAAATAATGAGTTTTCATTGCTAAAAGTAGTTTGGAGTCATTGAGTATCAAAAAAAGGGCAGAGTCCATCTATTCCAAACTGAATCTGTCTGTATCTCATTGACCCTCTTTCTAGTAAGCATGTGCCTTACTATCCATAGAGCAGGCATAATGAACAAGTTCCCATGAGTCAACTTCAGACAACCTAAAGTTAGATAGGCAGTGAGAATCAGAAAGTACTTCTCTATTTCATTTAGCAAGAATCCACTAAGTACTTACAATTTCCCTAAACTATGCTAAAAATTTTGAAACATATAAAGATCTAAAAAGATTTTTTTTACCTCAAGTTGCTTATAATTGTGTTACAGTAACTCATAAATCAATTGGTTAACAACCCAAATAGGTAAAATATGATTCATATCATGAAGAAGTCCCCCTGCACAATTACACACCCACACCACCGCTTCCCCCCAACACACAGCCACACTTTACACTTCTGGAATGTGAAAGAAGTCCCAGACCCTGAATTCCATCTTCACTCTCTTCTTCCAAAAATGGTCCTCTGCCTTCATAGTATACTGGACCTTCAGACTCTTAAAGAAAAAGAAAAAAAAAAAAAATGCTAAACATTCCAAAGAATTATCCCCACTTTTCTTTCAAATCCTTGAGTAGTTGGCATTTGTCTTCACATTTGGAGGCAAGGAGATAAAAACTAGAAATAGAGTGTCATGGAATAGAAATGAAAGAACATTGAAAAGTATACATGTTTAAAAAGTTATACATGTTTAAGAAGCTGGTCGATGACAGTCTATGGACAGGAACAAAAGAACATCAAAAATCTCATTTTTCTGCTCAGAAAAAAAAATAACCAGGGAACCAACCTAATCCTGTAATTAGTTACAAGATTTGAGATTTAAAAAAAATCATCTCACCTATTAATCATTCTACATGAACTGTACCCAGTAAATGTATACCCAATACTAACTGGTTAAGCAAAAAATAATTATATTATCATTTAGTTCCTAAGAGTGATCTTTAATTTAATCAGAATGGATGATCCTAGTATACATGAACAAATAAATTAGGGAGTCAGGCTATTATATACATAACTGAACCAAAGAATGTGGTTTTTAAAGATATGATATTTCTACATAATCTAAAGTTCCTCCACTCTTCTCTCACTCCCCACCCCCCACCCCCATTATACATCATCATCCACTTATCAGGGAGAGCATTTGGCCTTCGGTTTTTGGGAATTGCCTTATTTCACTTAGCATGATATTCTCCAACTCCAACCTTTTATTTGCAAGAAGGAAATGAGAGGGAGAGGGAGTATGAAAAATGGTGGGCTGAAGACAGACATCATTACCCTATGTACATGTATGATTACACAAATGGTAAGAATCTACATCATGTACAACTATAGAAAGGAAATGATATACCCCATTTGTGTACAATGAATCAAAATGCAGCCTGTAGGGCTGGGGATGTAGCTTAGTTGGTAGAGTGCTTGCCTCGCAAGCACAAGGCCCTGGGTTCAATCCCCAGCACCACAAAAAAAAAAAAAAAAAAAAAATGCAGCCTGTAAAAAATTTTTAAAATAAATAAATAAATAATTGATTAATAAATAAAGATGATATTTGTTAATAGAAAAAAGTATCAGGAATTAAAATTGAGCAAATTGTTTTGTTACGTTGTGTGCACATACAAATATGTAACAATGAATCCTGCTACTATGTGGAATTATAATTCACCCACAAAACCTTTTTAAATATTAAAAAAAAGATAAATGTATCCATACAGAACCCTTTCCATGAGCTACATCAACGCAAAAACAGCAATTATTACTACCCTGAGTTGAGAAGAATCAATCAAAAGACCACGCTATGCTGCAAATCACCCAGAGCAGAATTTGGTTAATTGAGATAATGCATTCAGGCTAACCTACCCAGATAACTTCATATTATGTTAGTAAGTTAATAGGTATTCTACACTAGCTCCATAACTGGATTCTAACAGAAGGAATACAAATAAGGTGGTAGAAGAGAGGACTGCTAACATGAAATAATAAGGTTTTGAAAACTTAACTCCTTTCTACTCACACAGGACCCTGCGCTCCCCCATCCACACACTTCATAAGAAATGTGATGCTCATGAATATATCATCAGGCTCACTTTCCAAAATGCCAACAAACCCGATGCTCACTGGAGGCCCACTTAAAAAACACTAAATCTTAAAGTAACACTGGTCTTATTTTTGGTCATATTATAGAGAAAGACATCAGGAATCAGAAGAGTCACCCAAAGTCACACCTCGTAAACGACTAAGAATCCTGTAGACTACATCCGGGGTGTAGTCCCAAGTATGAAGTTTGTGCATCTCATCCACGTGACAACCTGTGTGCCCTCCCTGTAACAGAGAAGAAAAGGATGCAGAAATAACATCTGTCTCTCTCTGTAACGGGCATTTGTCTTGGACCACAAGTTCCTGGAGGGCAGGACAACAGGAGTGCCTGCCTGGTCCTCCTTGTGCTGCACTGACCTGTGTAACCAGGTGTTCTAGGATGTCAACTTGATAATGAGGACAGTTGAGCAGCAAGAGTACAGGTGATGGTAGGCACCAAACTCCCTGCTTTGTCTCTGGATTTTTAAAATGTCTTGGGAATGATATGGAGGAAAAGGAAATAGAGCCTCGGAGCCCAGGGAAACTGCACACACCTCCTGACTCACACTACCGACTCTGCTCTGCTGCTGGGCATATATTCAAAGGAGACATTTTGAATCATTACCAGACACCCGAATTGCATTGTATTGGAGGAGGAGCAAAGGCAGATTGCAGAGAGTTCCACCTGCCTCCAAACTCCAGTGCACTCTCCTCTGTCTCCCCTGCAGCTCAGGTTAGGAATTTTATGCAGAGGAAAAAAAAAAAAAGTAAATGCTGCGCAGCTATTGCTGTCATTGCCTCTCCCACAGTCATTTCGCTATTAGCTGTTGGCAGAGCGAATCGTGTAGGTTGACGAGATCCGAGGAGAGATGAGGGATGAGATGTCAAGGCTAGGAACGCCACCGCCTTGTGCGAGTCGGCTTTGACACCCGCTGCAGACAACCCGCATCAGCTCCGCGCAGAGAGGAGAGAAGACAGGAGCAAACCCAACTGCCGCTGCAGAGAGGAAGTAAAAGGAGCTGTGAAAAGATCAGCATATTCTGCCTGCCAATTATCTTCCTCTCTCTCCACCCCTCCCAAACCCAATTCCTTAATCTTAACAATGCTGGAAACTACAGCAGTGAGTGTTTGGTCAGGTCTAAAGGGAACATTCCTCTCCAAATGTGAACCTGGGTGTGAAAGCAGACTGCCCTTCCTGCCTCCCAGGTCAGAGTATTATACAAGGCCAGCAGCTCTGCAGCGGTGTCCTACCACCAAGAAATGGGCTTGGCATCTCTGATCTCCCTATAAAACCTCAACAAACCCTGGGACGTGGCAATGTATGAACACGCACACACACATACACACTCACACACACACTCAAAAGAGATGAGACCTGGGCTAAGCTTATTAAGGGGCATTCTCTTATTTCTCTGCCTTGAATCCCCATACCTGTTTACCCACCTCACTCACTATTCCTTTCCACAAAAGCATATTTAATACTAGCATCACATCCTTGACATTAATATCAGTTCTGATATCAAAGAAAGATGTACTTAGAAGCAGCTCAACCTGTGTCCAAAGAGCTTGAGCCCTCAACCTACCTGTTCTATGAGACTTATTTTTTCTTCATAATAAGAAGTTCCTCAGCCCTTAGCCCATCTTGAAGAAATGAGAAGCTTCCACTGCCACCATGCTAGTCCCCCAGGTTGTCATTGAAATAGCTTCCCAACGACTGTGCAGGAGGTAGAAACTAAGGGTTGTTTCTAAAGATTGATCCCTCTTAAACTCGAGGTGGAAAGAAATAAATATGCTATTAAAGGGCAAATACCCTTCTTAGTCTAATGTCTATTTAATACTTCCTGGTGGGCCTTTCAGGGTTACAAAGGATGAATAAAACGCATAATATCAAGTGTAGGCAAAATGAGAGGAATATAAATGAAGAATGCTTGCATAGATTCTGTGATGTCTCAGACCACTGCAACACAATCTTAAGGGTCTCTAAGCAAGAGAATTGCAGCACCACAGCCAGGGCTGCCAAAGTCAGGGCAAGGGGACTGACAGAAGACAGCTGTAAGGAGCACCCTGTGAATGCCGGACGACAGACCAGAGATCTGCCTCGCCATTTAGAGTTGCATAATCTTCATGTGAGTGGCCACTTGGCACAACTGAGTCCTGAAGTGGCTGGAATTCTCCTCATCATCAGAAGATTGGAATAAGACTTCATCTCGATGTACTGCTTGGGAAGGAGAAATTTGCCCCAGCAAAATCTTGGATGTTCTTCAGGAAGCTTTCTTCAGAAGTCAGGATATCTGAAGGAAACAGGTAATCCTGTGTGACTAGTCACACAGAATAGAGGTTGAGGCCCAAGGGATGTGACCCTCATTGCAATCGTGATTTTGCCCCAATAGGGCTGGCCTTGGACATATTCTTTTCTATTCCTCACACCACTGAAAATAGGGAATGAATCATGCTTCCTCAGAAGTGGGCTTTGTTAACATGGAAACATATGCAGTATTCCTAAGACATTTGGGCTGGAAGTAGCCTTTATTCATTATCTATTCCAGGGATTGTCAAACTTGAAAATACATTAGAGTCACTTTGACAGGTTGTTAAACACAGATTGCTGGGCCCATCCATAGTTCTGGAGTGAGACCCAAGAATTTGCTTGTCTAACAAGTTTCTAAGTTCACTGATGATACTGGTCCAAGAATTGCCTTTAAGAACTAATGATCTAACCTAACCCTAAATTTATAAGAAGAAATAATTACATTTAAAAATATTCATTAAATGCCTTCCATGAGTAAGAGTTTGGGACTTTTAGAGAAAAAATATAATTTTATGCTAAATTAAATTACAGATTGATTAAATAATTAGACATTTTTACAAAATTTCTGAAAGTGCTGGAATGTGATTCCAGGGTGAGAAAGAACTGCTTGGAAATTATACCAAGATAGCAACAGTAAAAGAGAACCATCAAAGAATTTTCTGTGTAAAACTGTCAGATGTCTGTGCAGTAAAAATCATGACGAAGTGCAAAATTAAGAAAAAAGTATTTGCAATCTATATGACAGGATAACGTGTAATGTCCTTAAAGTGCAATGAATCAACCAGGAAAAGACAAACACCTTCAGAGAAACTTTAACAAGGACCTAATTAGGCAATTTGCAAAAAAATAAATATGAGTGGCAAAAAAGTGTCTAGTTACACAAATAAAGAAAATTAAGTAGATTGTGTGTCAATAATAAATTTGGTAAATAAATATTGATATTATTCAGAATTGAGACAGTTGACTTTCATGTGCTGCTGGAGTGTTTATAAGTTAGTAGTGTCATTCTTACATTAGTTAAAGTAACACTAGCTTCTACTATAACAATCCCAAAAGTGTACAATGACTTACATATAAATGCATGTATGTCTTGCCCACATTAAGTACAAGCAAGTATTCTTGTGTGCCAGTAGGCCCCTCCAATTGGTGATTCTAGAACTCACACTCCCATTCTTCCTTTCATCTAGTACTCTGACATCTTTAAACTTGTTGCTTAGACGTTCTCAATCAAGCCAAAAAGGAGAACAAGGTGGAAAATTGCATTGCAGGTATCTTCGGAGCAGTTGTGGAATGGCAGGGACAATTTCCATTCATAATCCACTGACTAAAAATCATTCATATGACATATGAGTGACACCTCACTAAAGCTATTATTTTTAAAAGGTAGAAAGAAAATTTAAAAGAAATATAATGTTATGGAAGCAAAAGTTCTTCAAGAAAAGAGAAGAGATTAACTGCTCCATATATTGCTGTTGTGAAGAGGTTGAGGATGATGAGGCCTAAGAAGACAGAATAGGAGCCATTAAGAGATTACTGCTATTCCTGAAAGAAAGAAAAAAATTACAAATCTTCAATAGAATGGTGAGAATCCAAGACAGATGGAAATTCATTAAGGAAAGACTAGGTTACTGTTGTAAAGTATAACAGGCAGCACTCAAAATTATCCTAATAAATTCTACAATGAAAGGGAAGAGATAAATGTCTATAATATTAAGTGATATGGGAGGCAAATCAATGATTATTTTACAAGAGACCTGTTGGTATCCACAATATAGTACCTAAATATGTAATCCTGTCTTAATAGAGGCAGGGGATGAAATTTTGTGCAAAAGTAGACAATTAGTCTTATCAAGAAGAGACATTTCTTTTTCCAAAATCTTAGAGAAATATAAAAATTGGGTAAAAATACAAAAAAAAAATTGGCATAGAGATAATTTGTCAGATAGAGTCACTTCAGTAATACGACAATTCACAATATCTGCTAAAGAAAGGTAAAATGTATTAAAATAGTGAAGGGAATTGAACAAATTTGGAAGAACTATCGTTAGAAACATAATCATAAGGGAATAAATTAGCAGGGGTTGATTTTGTTGGTAGTCTCCAAATCCCTGAGGTCACACATAAATGCATGCACAAGGATAAGGGTTGTTAGATGCAATAGATGTCCAGCAGTCTTTTCTTCCTCAAATAAGCTCACATTATCAAGAGGTGACCAAAAGGTCCGCACTAAGAAACAAATACACCTTTATTACAATTCTCTGAATCCTTCAAATATTACCTTTTCCTTTTCAAATAAAAAGTCTGGCTAATTCTTTGAGATATTTCCCACAATAGATGTTCATGTTTCATCATGAGTCATCGACCCTGTCACTCAGAAGAGTTGATAGATTCAAGAGCTTATCCAAAGCCGAACTTTTTTTTTTTAATTTGTTCACATTTCATTGTATTTTATTCAGAAGAACACCATATAGTGCAATAGTCCCTGGAAATGTATTTATTGATTTGATGATGTTTCGATATAATACACAAGATATATGAAATTTGTAGTACATATTCAACATTTACTGTCCAATTTACTTGATCAATCCACATAGAAGACAACATGGTCTTGAGGGAGTGAAATAGGGCAGATGACTAGTCCAAAGAGAAAACTCAACCAATGGAGCAGTTAGATTAGTAGTGCATGTTGGAAGTCTCTCAGCCTCCCAAAAAATGCTCAGGCTGCAAGTGCTTAGTGGACAGAAGAGTAGCAAAATAAGAGAGGTGTAAAAAAGACTATTCTATCCCAGGGTAGCTTGAGGCAGCTTGAACATTATCTGACTTCCTGTCTGCTTGTGAGCCAAAGAAGGAATTCGGGGACAAATTGTTCTGTAGTTGCATGACTAACACTGAAGACTATGAGCTGAAACAGATCCCACCAGTAAAAATTCCAGTTTCTGCATGAAAGATGAAGCACATTTTTTACTGATAGCAATTTTCAAAGATTCGGCCTTAAGTTGAGACTCCAATCACCAATATGGACTTAAAAGCCTCCCAAGATAAAGTCATGGTCACACAACAACAAGTTTTGTAATAGTTCCTTAGGAGAACATGACCAGTTAGAAATGGGCCTGCAATCACAAGCTAGTAGCATTTATTTAATTAAGTCTTAGTCTCTGTATTTTAGGCTAGCAAGACCTTGGAAATTAGCAATGTCCCAGCAAGCAAGATGCATTTCAGGAGACAATCCTAATCAAAATTAAGAAATCACCCATCAGTCAGGAAATGACTAATCCCACAGGAGTTAGGAAGAAACCAGAAATTTCAGGACCACTTAGGTCACTGGGATCAAATACAGAAAATATCAAGGTTAGGATTATAAGACTTGTATGGGAGCTAATAATTATTTAGACATGCCTTAAGCCATTATTGTGTGTGTTCTGTGTCCCAGGTTCTATAATAGTTAGTGATAATGCAAAGATAAATAGGATGTAGTCTTTAAGTAGTTTACCATGTCTAGTGGGAAAGAAGTTAAAGAGTTAATGCACAATAATTTCAGTAGAAAATGTTCCTAAAATGGAATAAGGATCTTCCTGGATGTAGGAAGTCCTCACTATCTACAGTAAGCAGAAATTAATAACTCCTTTTTCTCTAAATTTTTCTAAAATCTGTCATACTCCAAATATAATTCACCATTTTTTTAAAAAGTACTGGGGAAACTTTAAGGAAATGTGCACTAATAATTGCACTAAGCAAGTCAATCCCACAAATAGCTTTATGAAACAAAAAAATTCATGAACATCCAAATCCATTTGCATTTATTTTGTCTCATCCAATAACACATTGCAACTTTGTTTCCATGGCTCCAAAACAGCAAGCTGATTTAGTCAGGTCAGTCAAATAAAAGCCTGGGTGTACTTCAATGGACAAATGAATAAAGAAATGTGGTATATATACACAATGAAATATTACTCAGCCATAAAGAAGAATAAAATAATGGCATTTGCTGGTAAGTGGAGGAACTGGAAAATATCATGCTAAGTGATATCCTAAAAAACCAAAGGCAGAATGTTCTCTCTGATTTGTGGATTCTAACCCAAAACAAGGGAGTTTGGGGAGGGGAATAATAAAAATTCAGTGGATTAGACAAAGGGAAATGAAGAGAAGGGAGGGGAAAGGGGAACAGGAAAGACAGTAGAATTAAGCAGTCATAACTTTCCTGGCCCTGTATTTAAATATACAACCAGGGCAACTCCACATCATGTACAACCACGAGAGTGGGATTCTAAATAGAATAAGTTGTACTCTATGTATGTATAATTTGCCAAAATACTATCTACTGTCATGTATAACTAAAAATAACAATTTTTTTAAAAGTCAAATGAGTTTTCTTTAAAAAAAAAAAAGACAAAGTGAAGTGGTTGATATCCTCATTCTCTACAGGCACAGTTTAAAACATGATACACATTTCTGTTAATTGACTGTTTGTTTTAAGACTAATTCCCAAATCCTTTTTGTCCACTATTTTATAAAATGCACAACTTGGCCTGAGTTACATTACATACAATATCTTAATACATCACCTTCCAATCATTCGTTTTCATCAGAGAATGTCAATAGGGAATTGTGTCAGCTTACTTGGACTTGATGTCTTTTCATAAATCCCTTCTAACCTCTATATAGTTTTACATTCTATCAGACATTTTCCATCTCTCTTGAAGCTTATTTTTTTTCTTGAAATCAAAGTTAAAATTATCCAAACTATTCCTGTCTTTATTCTTTATCAAATGTTTACAAAGTTCTTATTTTTTGAAAAGACTTGAGTAAAATGTTGAGGGTTGGGGGAAAATACCATCTCTGATTTATGGGTAAAGTGGGACTTTTCATATTCTGGGGAAAAGACATATGCTATCCTATAAGGACCAGAAGCTGTCTTTTGGTGGAACTGGAGCCAACTTCTCTCTGCAGCTCTTGAGAAGCACACTGCAGAATTCCCACCAACCGTTCAATCCCCTATCAACCCCCACATCAAAGGGAGGGGGAGGAGATCAGGGAGCCAGAGGAGGTAGATACTACAGTTGTTTGTGACAGAAGATAAAGGAATAAGGGATATTTCCCCTCCCAGAAGCCAAGATAACCATTTGTGAGGACTAGAGTTTCCAGAAAGATGGAATTACTGACAACTGCCTCCCTGGCTGGAGGCCCCTGTGCTGCAGAATCCCCAGGCCCGTGCTGGTAATGCCCCAGGGAGGAGATGCTAAGAAATGTTTAGGGGAAAGTTCTGGGACTCCAAAGATGTTTAATTTTTGGTCTGTTTCTCCATCTGTGGAAAGGAGAAAGTAGGTACTTCACAAAGTTTTTATTAAAGTTTCTAAGTCATTTCTAATGAAAAAGAATGGTGAATGTTTCTGGCTTAGAGATATAAGAAGGGTGAATACCACTGAAGCTGCCAATATCAATGGAACTTAAAGGATTAAAGGATTTTGCATTTCTAGGTACCCTGTTCCAGGTCTCCACCATTCTCAGAGCATGTAGCAAAGTATTCCACTCTCACAGAATAGAACACAGAGATAGGCTAAGGATGCCCAGGTAGATTCTGAACCAACATATGGGATGTCTAACCCAAAGCAATACTTCTGGGAAAATAAAGGAAGACATCATCAGCTCCTCGAAAGAATACCTCAGTGATAGAGAGGGCTAGAGGAAAAGTGAATGTCACACCAAGAACACCTGGGTGTTAACCTTCATCTCAGCAGACACATCAAAATCAGATTCAGAGTCAGACTCTTAGGCATCTCAGAATCAAGTAGAACCAGACCAGCCCAAGAGAAGACATGGATCCACCACACATGCACTCACATTATTTAAAAAAAAAAAAAAAAAAAAAAAAACACCCTTCTGCCTCAATACATACTTCCAGCTTGTCTACACAACACCAGAGAAGTTAATGCTTAGGAAAAGACTCAGAGGAGAGGACTCCAGCCTCAACCCTAACTGCTCCACACTCAGCCTGCTCAGCCTGGAGGAGTTCACTGCTGGAGAAAAGCTTTAAAATAAAAACATTTAAGTCTTCAGTCGGGGGGTAAGGGAATCATCATTCTATAAAGTAATTCATTCTGTAGGTCAATGAGATGCCATACACATAGAAACTTAAAAGATTCATCAGATATCTGGTTACTTCTGCATATTTGCATAATTGTCATTTTCTACTTTCATTCAATGGCTTATCATCATCCCTCTTTTAGTCATCGAATATGACTTATTATAACTCAGAAAAGAGCACAACATATATTAGAATCACTAAAAATAAAAACGGATTTTAGTTGATTGATTTGGATACAAATATTCAAGTGTCTTCTATTTTCAGCTTTCTAAAAATGCATGTCACTAACATATATCTTTTAAAATAATCACATTGGTAGTAAACATTACATTTTGGAAAGAAATGTATTTGCGGAAGAATCAAAAATGTATCCACAGAATAAAGGATGTGAAAAATATTGCTTCCTGACAATATTCTTGCAAAAATTACTTGTGCTTCGGTATAACTGATCAGTACAGCTACCTCATCTACAAAGAAAGCAGTCAAAATGGCGAGAAAAGGGAAATGTATTTAATAACACGACGAACACGTTGAATCTCCAGATCAGCAGAGTGTATGTTCAAGAGGTTTCAAGAGATGAGAAGCAAGGAAGCCCAATAATCTCCCTCCTGGGGCCTCTCAATTTCTCTTGGAATGCTTCCTCCATTCTTGGCTCTTAACTGAAGAGAATCCTAATCTTCTATGGTTTGTACTGGCTCATAAGTTTACTCCAAGTATTAATATCCTGACTCTTTGATCTCAGGATCCGTGACTGACTAACAACTTCCCTTCATGTTTCTTAGTTCAAATAAACAAATTAGAGGATTATATTGGTTCATGTTTTCATTCTAAACCACGTGATAATAGCCAAAGCGGAGACGGGCTGCCCTTGGGTTGTCTTCTACTCAGTCTTTTCATGCCAAGGTGGAACACAGATTACCTGAAGAAACAGAGTTCCCATTGAACTCCTGGGTTCCACCACAGAGAACTTGTGATTTCTGAGAAAAAGAATTTTGACTAACTTTTCTTTAGAGTGTGCATGGTTTTGTTATTTGTTGAATTTTCTTCATATAAATTAAACTTTTAAAAATTCATCTTTATTTTCTCACTTTTAAGCAGAAATGTAAAGCCTTTCAGAGATTTTCCATCCTTTTGGACATGTCACCCTTGGGGTCAACAAATACCTCAAAGACTCTACAAGTCATCGATCTCATCTGTTCTCACTTGCTGGTCCCCAAAATTTTACTAGGGTTTTAAAATTTTTTAATCACAAGTGAATTAGTTAGGTCTAGTAGAATTCAAAAATACAAACATTTTCAAATAAAGGAGAAAGCAGCATTTAGGCCACCTGAAGAAAGAGTGTGGTGGCCTCTTATGTTCTTAAAACCGCTTCCCTCGTGGAAAAGAGAGCTCACGACCACAAGAGAAACTCTAGCCAGAAGGAAACTCTTCCTGTCATCTAACCTGACCACATCCTCTCTGTTCTTTACTCAGTGGAGATGAAAAATAATCTTTCTTGAGCGAGCCAATAAAAGAACAACCCTGCCTTTCTAACAGAGCTTCCACTTTTTAAGTGCCTATTAAATTAAAAACTTCTTTTTATATATTGCTGAAATTGACTCAAAACTTGGAGGTCTTCATGAGCTCATGTCTCCTTTTTCTTAAAGGTATTCAAGATCAGTTATTGGGCTCCTATGAAGCAAATCCACACCACCCTTGCCTTTTGGGGTATAGCACCTCTGCTTCATCTACCTCCCTTCATTTAACCATGTGAAGCAATTAACAGGAGACAAGACTGCAAATTTGTGACTTCTGCAAATTGAATGTTAAAAACTTTGTTTCCATATGATCAGTCTTCTTATAACACACCAACCCCTATCTAGGAATGTATTTTTCTTATTCCTTCTAACTTTTTTTTTTTTTTTAATGGTGCTGGGGATTGAACCCAGGGCCTTGTGCTTGGCAGGCAAGCACTCTACCAACTGAGCTATATATCCCTAGCCCTCCTTCTAATTTTTGAGGAGAAAAAGACCTAACTATCCATTCTATTTCATTAACAATGACATTTATTCCATAATAGTATTTCTCAACTGATGCATAAAATAAATATCCTTTGGGAGAATATTAAAGACAATCTATTTGTAGAGAGAGTGGGTGGGGGGACATCTCTACAGATAGGTAATAGTCTTCAAGGGAAGAACAGATAGATAAGAGAGAACTCCATCAAAGGGAAAAGATAAGTTCTAGAGAAGGACTAGAAATCAATACTGTAAGTGGAAAGCACTCATTCAATTTTAATTAACCCTTAAATGAAGTGAACTTAGAGAGAAGGCAAATCCCAGGAAGAAACTGATCAAAACACAGGAAAGATTCTGGATTCTTTACATTGATGAAAAAGGGGGATGTGAAACTTTCATGACTTAACTGACTTTTAAAGAAGATTCCCTTGGAATCTTTCTTTTTCCTGGGAAAATTGCACAAGTCCAATGGAATATTCAGACTATACACCAGAAAGTTTCCTCCCAAATTTACACATTTATGATTTGGGGAAGGGGTTCTTATTACCTGCAGAGAGAAAACCATTGATTTCTTCTTTCCACTTTCAATGACCCTTGCCCATGTTTGGAACTTAAGTCACGCTTGGGATTTTGTTCTTCTCTGAGCAATTTTTGGTCTGTATTAATGTAATCCTAATTAAATGGTTTGAATTAGGCCTGAGTTTAAGAAAGTGGGGGGGGGTGGCAAAGTGGGCACAATGTAGACACATTCTCTCCCTGGGCCACCCAACTCTGAACTCTGTTAACTTCCTACCTCACCTTCTCCAACAACTCTTACATCTCAGCTTTTTTGACCAATATGCATTCTCAATTTTGTTTGAATTAAACTACTGCTTAGAAAAATAAAAGCATCACCTCTTTTCTAAACAAGAATAATAATATCATTATATATAGCTCTCTCCATTCCAAAAATCAAAAATATTGCTCTACAGTTTAGAGATACCCTACTTTTTTATTCACAAATTGGGAATTGGGGATTTAAACTATTAATGAGTTGTCAAATATTGTATTACAATCCAGTGATAAAGTGTATGTATACCTTTTAGTCCCACCTCCAGCTAAAGCCCAGCCTACTCCAACTGTATCAGGGAACACTCCAGGAAGCAAATTGAAAGCCCTTCACTTATCCATCCCCATGACCTGCATATAACAAATGGTGATTTTCAATAAAAACTAGACCCTTATTATGTAAACACTTTTTCAGGAGAGGAGTTTCAGTCCCATAAATGGACTAGATGGTGCTGTTGCCCTGAGCTCTGCTCAAATAGAATAACAGCACTTGTGGTCTCTTCCCCTAGAAGTTGAGAACTTCTTGCCCCAGAGTCAAAGAAGCAGTTAAAGAGACCGTTAAAAAAATGGGGTGAACCAATGTCAGCTATCTAGAATATCAGGTCCAAAAAAGAGCAGAGTTTGAGATATTCCTGAGACATTAGTATAAATCTGAGAGATGTAACAGCCAGGGAAATATAAAGAAGGTTACAAATCAGGTGGGCAATCTGCAGCCACTCTAGATGACTAAAGAACATAGAATGCTATTTAATGCTGGGTTCTTACCAACTCAAAGGAGCAAGTCACCTGGGGATCCAGCTGCATTTGAAGGAACACAAATGGACTGAACAGCCGGGTGTGTTGGCTCATGCCTATAATCCCAGCAACTCAGGAGGCTGGGGCAGGAGGATCGCAAGTTCAAGTCCAGCCTCCACAACCTGATGAGAACTTAAACAACTTAGTAAGATCCTATCTCAAAATGTAAAAAGGATGGAGATGAAGTTCAATAGTGAAACACTATTGGGTTCAAGCCCTGGTACCAAAAAGAAAAAGAAAATGGACTGAACAACAGCTCCATTCTCCCCAGGTAGTACAAACCTGACTGGTAAAGTGTGTGGGTAAGTTGAGATGTTCTGGTGTGTTCCTGAAGGGTGAGCATCCTTCCCCAACGAAACCCCTAGCCCACCCTTCTTTAGCCAACCTTCCTCTTCCCTGCCAAGAGTTCTGAAGCTGGTGTCATTATGGAACTTACCAATAGTTCCCACACATGCCTAGTCACCAAATCCACCAAGAGAGCTGTTAAATATGCAGAACTCTAAGACCCATCCCTGTCTTTTCAAAACACAAGGATGATAGTATAGTTCATCTGTATTGCTGAGTTAATTCTTTTAAGCAACCAGCCTGGTATAGACCCCCAGATAAACATTTGGGAGATTTTGCTTGCACATAATGCTTAGGTTTCCTTCCTTAGGTGACGATGCTATTGGCAAGACAATGAGAAAAGCAACAGGGTTTCAGGAAGCCAATGGCAAATTGGCAACAGATGTGAACAGACAATTCACAAAATATGTACACCTGGCTGTTCAACATATGAAAAGATGTTCCTCTTTACTCATAATAGGAGAAATGCCTGGGAAACCACACTGAGATGTGTCAGTTTGGCAAAATTTTAGAAGTGCCACAACACACTCCATGCACCAGGCAGTGGGGGATATAGACATTCATACAGGATGCAAACTGTTACAACCTTAATGGGGGGAATTTGGCAGTGTCTAACAAAACCACAAATATGTTTACCTGCTGACACAACCATCTCTCTTCTATGATTTCCTATTGAAGAAATACTTTCAACCCTATCAAACCTATCAAACACAGACATGCAGTCTGTTTCTAATATTACAAAATATTGGAAATAACTTTAGTGTCTGTAGGTAGAAGATTATTGGAATAAACTGTGGTACATTGGCACAATGAAGTACCACACAACAGTGAAAATGGATAAAGAAAAGATCATTATGAACTAGATGCTTATTTCCAAGAAGTGGTAAATGAAGTGGGGCCGTGGTGGCTCAAGCCTGATATTCCAGCAGCTCTGGAGGCTGAGGCAGGAGGTTCACAAGTTCAAAGCCAACCTCAGCAACTTAGCAAGGCCCTATCTCAAATTTTTCAAAAATAAACAAAAGGGGCTTGGGATGTGTGAGTGGTTAAGCACCCCAGTACCAAAAAAAAATGAAATGTTAAATGAAAATAAATACAGTTTGAGATACTACCTCTTGTGTAAGAAAGAAGGGGAAATAATAAAATAAATGATGTATTCAATTATTTCAAAATAAAAATGAAATACAAAATCTAGTCACACACTTCTATTCTATTGAAGTGTGATGTTCAGAACTAATTTTTGAAATAAACAGAATGCTTTATGGAAATAAACAATACAGGGAGATACTGGTCAAAATTTCATATCATTACTAAAGAGCCATGGTTTTGTTTCTGGCTTAGAATGAGTGGAATGGATGGAGGAGTTAGGGAGCAGAAACAAATCAAAACAGAGAGATTTAATCATATTCATAAAACAGCATATTGTATTCCATAAAAATATAAAACTTTTATGGCACACTAATAAAACTCTGATTTTCAGTATCTATTTTTGAATTTACAGAAACAATGGCACCCTTATTCAGAAAATTGCCCCAGATTTTGTCCACTGTGTATGACTGTTCTGATACAGACATTATCTGACCAATCTCTCTACTGATTTAGACATTAGCCTTTGAATAGGTCCAATTCACAAGTATTTTTTTATTTGTTCTTTTTAGATATACATGACAGCAGGGTGTATTTTGGCATTTTATACATACACGTTGTATAACATTTCGATTAGGATCCCATTCTTGTGGTTGTACATGGAGTTTCAATGATTGTGTTTTTATGTATGAACACAGGAAAGTGATGTTGATTCATTCTACTGTCTTTCCCATTCCCAAACCCTCTCCCTTCCCTTCATTCCCCTTAGTCTAATTCAATGAATTTCTATTCTTCCCCCCCCTCCCCCTTTTTATGTATTAGCATACACATATCAGAGAGAACATTTAGTCTTTGATTTTTATGTGATTGGCATATTTCACTTAGCATGACAGTCTCCAGTTCCTTGAATTTACCAGCAAAGGCCATAATTTCATTCTTCTTTGTGGCTGAGTAATATTCCATTGTGTATATACACCACGTTTCTTTATTAATTCATCTGTTGAAAGGCACCTAGGTCAGTTCCATAGCTTAGCTATTGTGAATTGAGCTGCTATAAACATTGATGTGGCTGTGTCACGTAGTGTGCTGATTTTAAATCCTTTGGGTATATGCTGAGGATTGGGATAACCGGGTCAAATGGTGGTTCCATTCCAAGTTTTCTGAGGAATCTCTGTTATGGGGATCACCACTGAGAAGTCCAAATTTGACAGTCTTTATTAAGCCAGTGGGCTGACTGTCTCACACAATGCCCCAAAAATGGCTACTGGGAGAACAGTACTGACCATAGTGTTGCAGGGGTTCTTATACCATAAATCAGTACATTAAACATAAGGGTCTGTTGCTGTGCTTCAAAATTGCAAACTAACATCATGAGATCTGAAATCATCAGCAGAGGGGGAAATGGGTCAAAATGATCCTACCTAGGTACAAACTAAAGAATGGTTACTAATATCCACACAATCATTGTTGGCATCACTGTTCACATGGTGCATTGTTTAGGAGAAATAGGAATCAAAATGAGAACAATTTTTTATCATATAATAATTGTCATTTTGTATTGCTAAACATGTCATACTAAGTAACTGATGATGGGTACAGAGGCAAGATGTTCCCATGGTAGTAGCTAAGCAACTGTTCATGGGTACAGAGGTGGGGTGTTCCATGGGAGAAGCATTCCCTACACAACACTGAGTCTCAGAACAAAATGGAGTCTGTTTAGTCATTTCCCATAGAGCCTGGTTGGTAACACTTCCATGAGCCAAATCTATCAGCCTGTCATAATCTCCATATAGCTTTCCTGAGTAGTTGCACCAATCTGCAGTCCCGCCACCAATGTATGAGTGAAACTTTTTCTCCACATCCTCGCCAACACTTATGTTACTTATGTTCTTAGTAATTGTCATTCTGACTGGAGTGAGATGGAATCTCAGTGTAGTTTTAATTTGCACTTCTCTAATTGCTAGAGATGTTCAATATTTATTCATATATTTTTTGGCCATTTGTATTTCTTCTTTGAAGTACTCAGAGTGCTATGAGACACTGTAAGTCTTTTTTTTTATATATTTTATAATCTATCTTTTAAATGGCAAAAATTGTATATTTTTACATAATACAATGTGAAGTTATTATATATATATATTAGATATATATATATATAAACAAAAACTGTGGAGTTAATAAAACAAACATATCATCACCTCACATACTCATCTTTTCTTGCAATGAAAACATTTAAAATCTACCGTCAACAAATTTGAAGTCTGCTATACATTATTATTAACTATAGTCAGCATCTTGTATAAGAGGTCTCCAGAATTTCATCATCTTTACTGAAACTCTTTACCCTTTGACCAAAATCTCTCCATTCCCACCTATCCCCAGTCCTTGATAACTACCATTCTACTCTGTGCTTCCCAAAGTTCTATTTTGTTAGATTCTATGCATAAGATCATGCATTTGTGTGTGTGTGTGTGTGTGTGTGTGTGTGTGTGTGTGTGTGTGTGTGTTTACAGTGTTGCAGTAACATGGGAGTGCGGGTATCTCTTTGGTTTGTGTCTTTCTCTTCCTTTGTTTATATCCCTAGTAGTGGGATTGCTGGATCATATATGTCAATGAAAAATAACAACTCTGCTTTCTGGAAATAAGGGAATAGTTTCTTCTGAGTCAAATATGAGCAAACCTGCCTAGGAACTCAAGTTACCCTGAAACACACAGTTTTCTATGAAGGAGATTACCCAAGCTTCTAAATTCACAAAAGAAGGTAGGTGGGGTCTTCAATAGGCAGACTACAGAGACCAGGAAATCTAAAAGATCCAAATGTTGCTTTCGACAAGATGGGAGAAATTCCCTACAGGATTCTGGTGTCATCTCATTCCCAGACTTAAGGTTGGGAGAAGCCAACTTATATTAACTTAAATTATCAAGCTTAACTTATATTACCTAGTTGTAACAAAAACATCAGGTCAGACACCTACAACCTAGGATTCCAGATCTATTCCATCTCTCCACAAGGTCTTGTTGCTCCAATCAGCAAAATCCAAACAGCCTGGAAATTTCCAAATACCAACCCAGTCTCTAAGGAAAACTTTAATTTACATCTGTCCTATGTTTTTTATTTTTTATTTTTTATTTATTTGAGGAAACTCCATACTGTTTTTCATAATGAAAAACTGCCATGGCAGTACTGGGATTTTATTTTATATTACATTTTTTCAGGCAGATTTAGAGACTCAGAGCCGTTCTCACTTAACTCAGTAATTCATCATTAAATACTTTTTCAAATCTAAAATTATAAAATTTTATTGATATTTAAAGTAAAGACATATATTCCAATATTATTGTATTCTTATGCACATATAGCTGGATTAACTAAAAGGACAAAAGAGTCAAAAATTCGGTACATCCTGATTAGATTCTTGAATCCAAAAATTAGGGCCCAAAACCATGAAGTAACTTCTGAAGGGGCAGCAATATTTATACTGAATTATGCTTTCTTGCAAGAATGATTTTTTAAAAGGTACCAATTGGTGAGAATCTGCATCATTTAAGAGTCCCCTGTGTGGAAGAAGCTGTCCTATTTTATGTTTGTTGATTTGAAAGGGTATTTGAGAAAGAATGGGAAAATGAGCCCAGGAGATCAATATTCTGAACAATTAACCTATAAACAAATAAATAACACGGTATATGGGCTACTTAATGTCACATCTCTACAGACAGCCAACAATAAGTTTGTAAGCGAGGTGGACATGATGAATGTAGCTCGATTAGTGACATACTTCGCCATGTGCTCCCTTCCATTGTTCCACACTGTGAGGGATGCTCTCTGCCCTTCCCACTCTTTAATTCTGTCACCCAGATATTCATCAATAATTTGGGCATTTACATTTATTCTCAAAGGAATGTCACGTTCTAGCTCTTCACTAAAAATAAAAAATAAATAAAATAAAGGCAGAGGCAAACTTAACTATCATGGGGGCAGAGTTGAAGCCATTTTTTTCGGACTTCAAGGAAATTACCCAAAAATAAAAAATAAAAAAGGAGACATGATAAGACGTCACAGTTTGCCGAGTCCCTTGAAGATGACCTTGGACCTCTATGCACACAATCTATCAATTTGATCATCAATCCTTGGTTTGCAACTCTGGCTGCACATGAGAATCACCTTGGCAGGTTTTAAAAAAGATTCATTCTTGCCCCCTACCTCCACCCCAGGCAACTGAAACTGATCACTGGATGTTGGGCTCAAGCATCTGTAGTGTTAAAAACTCTCCAGATGATTCTGAGGCATGCAATAGGTGAGACCAACTGTATTTAAAAAAAAAAAAAAAAAAAAATTCTTTGTTCCAGTTCACAAACTTTATCAAAAAGGCCAAAACTTTACAAGTCATCAATATTACTCTCCTCTGCCTGCTAGAAAAGTTTCAATAAAATTAAGGAAAAGATGCTTTGATTGGACCCTTGGAAGATATAAATTCTGGAATTCATCTACTTATGCCAGTCATTAAAACCAGAAAAAAAAATTTGATCAGAATGTTGAGGACATTTCACCTAGAAACAAGCCCATTTCAGTAAATTATTAAAAGAAGTATCATTAAGATATACATCTTATATTTTACAATCTGTATTTTGGTATTATTAATTACCTGCCTAAGTTTTTGAGTTTCATGAAGGCTAGAAAGTATATTAATCTAGAATTAAGGCATTGATATAAAACTTAAAACATTATTAGAAGAAATAATCGATGAAATGCTGTCCTTTTCCTCCCTTTTGATCTTGCTCCACACCTTGTAATGTTTTCCTTTTCTATGGGTGATAAGAATTTATGAGATTATAGTAGAGAACAAATCTTTGGAGCAGGATGGCACTGCTTTTTAAGTAACAGGGACTGGATTAATTATTAAAGGGAAATATGAAGAAATTTATAAGGGAGGCACTTTGTGAGAAATAACCACCAACTCTTTGAAATAAAGAAAAGGTGTAAAATAGAGGTGAGTGCTTTGACAATATTTATGTGAGCAGGATGAAGTAATGTAGACAATGCCAACTGCCAAGGAGATCAAATCCATGCAAAAGGAAACTACAACCAGGAGGTGTGGAGAGAAGAAAGAAAAGCATTAAAAATTAAAAGCCAGACAATAACTGCAAGAGAATTTTACATCTGAAAAGACTTTTGAACTATAGAGTGCTAACAATGGAAGATACATCTAGGGAAAGTGGGAGAGAAGAATTAAAAAAAAATAAAAGGAAAGAAAGAGAATGGCAGAATAAAAATTAACTTCATTCCATTTTATCATTTTAATGAATATAAGCCAAAGAGTAAGGTCACAAAGGTTTATTTCATCTCTGTCCTCTTATCAGTTCCCAAGTCAACAAATATTTGCACAGAGAATAAGACAATCTTTAAATCAGGAAATGGAAATGGGCAGCAAAGCCCAATGGGTGTGTTATTGTCAACACGTTTAACCTTTGCTTTCAGATATTTCAAAATATTTGCTTCTGGCATCTGTGTCTCAAGCTGTGTTTTGACTCAGTAGTGAATAGGCCAGTTTTGGGGGTCCAGACTTCGTTCAGCTTCTTCAGTTCCACATGGCAAGAGGAGCAGCTGGAGTCACCTGCCTGCCATGCTAAAGAAGATCCAACTCAGCCAAGTTTGCTGTTGTTCTGCAGGTTGGCTTGGGGTAGATGGGAGAATTCTTACTGAAGAGAGAAAAGAGAATGCAATGAGGGCCTCGTTATTCTGCAGACCAACACTGAAGTAATGCGCTGTTTCTTAAGTGAAATAAAATTGTTTATTGTGACCTATGATCATTTCACTGCTGGATGGAGAATTCCTTTTCTTCACTCCTCTCTGTTATGGTTTGGATGTGAGGTGTCCCCCAAAAGTTCATGTGTGAGACAATGCAAGAAGGTTCAGAGGAGACATGATCAGGTTCTGAGAGTCTTAACCCAATCAGTGATTTAATCCCCTGACAGGGATTAACTGAGTGATAAACTGAGGTGGTGGGGTGTGGCTAGAGGGGGTGGGGTATTGGGGCATGGCTTTGGGTATATATTTGTATCTGTTGAGTGGAGACTTTCTGCCTCCTAATGGCAATGTGAGCTGTTTCCCTCTGCCACACTCTTCCACCATGATATTCAACCTCACCTTAAACCCTGAGGAATGGAACCAGCTTTCTATGAACTAAGACTTCTGAAACCGTGATCCATCAAATAAACCTTTCCTCTACTAGAATTGTTCTGGTTGGATCTTTTAGTCATGGCAGCAAAAAAAAAAAAAAAAAAAAAAAAAAAAAAAAAGCTGATTAAAACACTCTCCAGCTCCAATGTTATAAAATATATATTTAAATACATATATACACATTATGTTTATATATATGTATATAGAGACCTTTATGTATATACTTCATATACATATATATGTGTATGTGTGCATGTGTGTGTATACAAATATATACAAATATACACATATACATGCTAGGGTCTTTGGATTTGTGTGTGTGTGTGTGTGTGTGTGTGTGTGTGTGTGTGATTTTTCCTTTTGAAGGGTATAGCTATTGGGAGCAATTTAGAAAACTGCATTCAATTTAAGGCAATGGTAAAATTGATAATTACTACCTGAAATCTTCGCTGAGATTTTTTGAGAGTACATACAAACTCACACACTAAGAATTTATTTCTATGGTTTTATAAGTAAAACATTAATTAAAAAATATCTTTGATAATAACCAGCGAGTAATAAAGTAAGTTAAAATATTCTGTATAGGTGCTTCAGAATTTATATTAAAGTTATCACTAACTTTAAATTTTTCTTTTCCCAAAAAATAACGAGTGGCTACTGAAGGGAAAAAAGTAGCTCACAAACACAAAATCTGCAAAAGTTGATACAATCTAAATAGTACTATTGAAGTCAAGCATTGAGATCAGATCTTGAGCCCAACTCCCTATGTAACCTCCCCTGACCCTTGTCTTCCCAGATAATCCAGTGAAGTATGCTGCCTTGGGGCAGCTGCCTCCTCTAGCCTGTCCATTGTGTAATATGTCAGGAACTGCACATGGGCAGATTCATCAGTGGCAAGAGTACCCAAGGAAATAATGAGCTTTGTTGTTGAGGTTTGCAGAACTGAAAAGGTTTGCATCTCATGACCTTATCAGTATCTGATGTAAGTCACTTGGCCACAAATCTCCACCCACCAGTCTGCCATCACCCATCTCCTATATAAACCATCCCTGAATCAGCCTCATGGCAACATGGACCATTGAGGATGATGGTCCTCCATCTCCCCATCGACTAGGTCTTTGTAATGCCACCGCCTTGCTCAACTAACTTTCATTATGTGGCAAGTAGACTGAGCCTGTGGTGGTGGTAATACTGCTTATGAAAACTATGCATTTTGTCAACAACTATTCATTAAGCATCTTAAGGTGCCACATATTTTTCTAGTTTCTATATACTGACAGGAAACTTAACTATAATGCTTCCAATAAAAGAGAAGTGAAGAAATAAAAAGTTAAACCATTTTTATAATATATCAATAAAATAAAATATATATTTATATATAAAGAGTGATCCCACATCAAGCCAGGCACCATGGCACACACCTGTAATCCAGAGACTCGGGAGGCTGATACAGGAGGACTGCGATTTCAAAGTCAGCCTCAGCAAAAGTGAGGCGTTAAGCAACCCAGGGAGACCCTGTCTCTAAATAAAATACAAAATAGGTCTGGGAATGTGGCTCAGTAATTGAGTGTCCCTGAGTTCAATCAGTGGTACCCCCCACCAAAAATAGCTATCCCACATCAGCAACATTGTATCACCTTGGAATCTGTCAGAAATGGAAATTCTTGGACCCAATCCCAGACCTTCTCAACTATGAGTCGTAGGGTAGAGCCCACCAATCTATGGTTTAGCAAGCCCTTCAGGTAACTCTAGCAGATGTAAAACTTGAGAACCACCTTGCTAATGCATGCACTGTTCAGCAGTCAATATGCAACCACAGATGAGGTTGATGATGAAGATCCCATCTTATCTTCTGGGAACTGACAATAAATCTTGAATTTCAGACAAAAAAAGTACAATTTTATTGCTATTAAAGTTCTAAAGTCAAAATTTTAAAATCTTAACATAGTGAAGGAACAATCATTTCTTGATCTTGTTAACTGCTTAAATGCCCTATGGTCACAGTAATGAAAATTAATGATCCTAAAGAGACACTGAATTTCAAAGGAGGTACATGGAAAACCAAGAAATCACTTGGGTATATTGCTTTTCTTCAACATGTTCTTCTTTTCTTCCTACTCTGCTTATTCTTTAGTATTCCAGATCAAAGATAATTTATTATAAATACTATTACACACAATTTTGGAGATTTTTTCTTTACAAAATATTGAGAAGGCAAAAATTATGTTCTGCATTAATGTAGTCTCAGATGTGAAGAATAATCACATAGAACTTTATCTTGAAAGACTAAGGCCTAATGTGTGTGACTACAAAACTACAAGAAAGCTGAAGTTTGTTGTGTTTGCTAAAGTTTCCAAATCCCAAGAAAGTGCTAAGCACATAGTAGGTGCTAAGCACATAATGGGTGCTCAGTGAGTACTGACAAAATAAATGGAGAACTAAATGAATTTGAATAACCACAAAACAAAAAGTTCTTTAAGCTTATTTTTTATTTTATAAGTACTAGTGTACCAAATGATCCCACAAGTATTCAAATTTGTTTATGGCAGGTAGACACAAAAACACTGAAAGAGAATGAGAATAGATCAGAAATCAAAGCATCCACTCAAGCCACAATAATTAAAGCAGTGAGAGAGTATTATGTGGACAAATCAATAGAACAAAACAGGAAGTCCAAAAATAGACCTAAACAAGTGGAAATTTGATGTACAATAAAGGCAAAGTCTCAAATCATTGACAGGAAGGTAAACTTTTTAATAAGTGAAGTTAAGTCATCTAGGAAAAGATCAAATTGTTTTATACCACATACCAGGAGAAGTGCCAATGAATCCAAAAGGTATTGGAAGAAAATATATCAAGTTCTTTTATGATCTTGAAACTAATCTGTGACTTAAAATTTATAAGCTATAAAATAAAAATATAAATTCAAATGCACACACCTGCATTTAAAATAAACTTTTGCATGGAAAAAATTTAACAACCCAGGCTAAAGGATAAATGACAAAAAACATATACCTACAACTAGTATCATAGACAAGGGTTCATCTCTTGCTGTATAAAAAGACTGTTAAAATCTAGAAGAAAAGTATTAAAAATCCAATAGAAAAAAAATTCAAAGGAAACAATTGGAAGACTCACAAGGAAAAAATGCAAATGGTTCTTAAATAAATACAAAAGCACTCAACCTCAACCATTAAAGATGTCATTTTTCATCTATCATACGGGCAACAATCCAAAAAAATTGACAATCTCTTCTTTAAGAATTAAGGTGAAAGGTGTTTGCATACTGAGATTGCAAACTAGTACAATCCTTACAAAGAGAAATTTGACAAAGCATATAAAATTTACAAAATTTCAAGTCGGCAATCTGAGAATGTGTCCTACACATATGCTTGAACATGTGAAATATATCATGATACCATTATCTAATGTTGAAGGTTAGAAAAATATCCAAATGTTCATCAAAAGAAAACTGTTTAAATAACTGTAATGTCATCTCTTCAATGAAATATCTACCATAAAAAATGAAGAAGCTGTCTTTATACAATGTGGGAAGAATTCCAGATTATATCATTTAGTAAAGAAACAAAGTAAGAATGCTCATTGTTTATAGTATGCTACCCATTGAATAAGAAATTGGAGATCAGAATGTATATTTGCATTTTCCTTATATATATAAGTACTGAACGTATATGCAAAAATAGAGGGGTAGGATAATGAGCTAAAGAGAGAGAAGTACAGTGAATTAACAAAGTATACATTTAAGTATAGATTTTTAATTTACTGAAGTCCTCTTTTCATTTTAAGAATTGGAGACAATAAAAAAGAATCATAGTGTAAACTAACCTATATAATTTTGATTTGCATTGTTATTTAAAATTTTCTAAATTTATATTGGTTTCAAATAGGTATGATTTTTTTCCTTAAGTTATACTGCTAATGCATTCTCTGTAATATTTATCTTTTTTTAAACTTATTTTTAAATTTTTTACAGACTACATTTTGATTCATTGTACACAAATGGGGTACATCATTTTGTTTCCACGGTTGTACATGATGTAGATTCATACCATTCATGTAATCATACATGTACATAGGGTAGTGATGTCTGTCTCATTCCACCACTTTTCATACTCCACCTCCCTCTCATTTCCTTCTACATAATCCAATGTTCCTCCATTCTTCTCTCACTCCCCACACCCCCCACCCCCATTATATATCATTCTCCACTTATCAGGGAAAACATTCAGCCTTTGATTTTTTTGGGCAGGGCTTATTTCACTTAGCATGATATTCTCCAATTTCATCCATTTATTTGCAAATGCCATAATATTATTCTTCTTTATGACTGAATAATATTCCACTGTATATATATACCACATTTTCTTTATCCATTCATCTGTTGAAGGGCATCTAGGTTGGTTCCACAATCTAGCTATTGTGAACTGAGATGCTATAAACATTGATGTGGCTGCGTTACTGTAGTATGCTGATTTTAAGTCCTTTGGGTATAAACCAAGGAGTGGGATAACTGGGTCAAAAGGTGGACCCATTCCAAGTTCTCCACACTGCTTTCCAGAGTGGCTGCACCAATTTGCAACTCCACCAGCAATGTAAAAGTGTGTCTTTTTCCCCACATCCATGCCAACATCTATTATTGTTCGTGTTCTTGATAATAGCCATTCTAATTGGAGTAAGATGAAATCTTAGAGTTGTTTTAATTTGCATTTCTCTTATTATTAGAGATATTGAACACTTTTTCATATATTTATTAGTCTCCTGCATGTCTTCTGTAAAGTGTCTGTCCAGTTCTTTGGCCCATTTATTGATTGGGTTCTTTGTATTTTTGGTGTAAAGTACCAAAACAGACAGGCAGACCAATGGTGCAGAATAGAAGACACAGAGATGAACCCACATAAATACAGTCGCCTCATACTAGACAAAGAAGCCAAAAACATACAATGGAGAAAAGGTAGCCTGTTCAACAAATGGTGCTGGCAAAACTGGAAATCCATATGCAGGAAAATGAAATTAAACCTCTATCTCTCACCCTGCACAAAACTCAACTCAAAATGGATCAAGGACTTAGGAATTAGACCAGAGACCCTGCACCTAATAGAAGACAAAGTAGGCCCGAATCTTCATCATGTCGGCTTAGGATCAGACTTCCTCAACAAGACTCCCAAAGCACAAGAAATCAAAGCAAGAATCAATAAATGGGATGGACTCAAACTAAAAACCTTTTTCTCAGCAAGGGATACAATCAGGAACATGAAGAGAGAGCCTACAGAGTGGGAGAAAATCTTTTCCACATGCACTTCAGATAGAGCACTTATCTCCAAAATTTATAATATTTATCTTAATCATAATTTTTTTTTCAATTTCATCTTTGAAATGAAAATTCCTCTATAATACTTAAGACTATAGCATCTTACTCTTTTAAGGGTTATCAGTGGCCACTAAGATCTACTTCTTAAGCCTTATCTTGCTGGACCTATTCATAGCATTGGGCAGAGTTGATCTCTTCTCCTTGACACACTTTCTTCAACTGGTTTCCACTCCCTTTGTTTTCTTTCTACTTCACAAATAGTTTCTCATGTTCCTTTCTACCTCCGTGTCTCCTCCCCAACCTTACAATTTTGGGAAACCTATATTCACTCCTTACATGATCTCATCTGGTCTTACAGCTTTAAATACCCTCTAAGAACCAGTGACTCCCCAGTTTGAACATCTTTCTTTGGAACTGCAGATTTATACATCTACCTGCTTAGCTAAAACCTCCATTTGGACATTGACCACACATCTGAAGTTGAATACATCCAAAACAACACCAAGTCTCCTTCCTAATCTTGTCCATCTCATTTTCCTCATTTCTATTGATGGGGAATCATCTTGGACTCCACTTTTCTGAGTCCCACATCTAATCTGTTTAAGAAATTTGGTCGGCTCTACTCTCAACCTTATCCACTTGTCACAAGCTTCACTATGACACTCATTCAAGCCACCACCATCTTTGACCTAAATGATTACAATAGACTCCAAACTGGAGTTTCTCCTACCAGGTCCCCTCAACACAGCCCTCCTTTAACACAAAAGTCAGATTCTATCATTTCTCTGCTCAGAATCACCAGTGGTTCCCCACCTCAGGTTGGGAGCCAACATCTTTGGGATGTTCCTCAAGGCCCCATATGATCTGGTTTGTGTTCCTCATCAGACTTTGTCTCCTCTTACTCTTTCCTCTTTCTTCAGTCCTGCTCCACTGACTTCTCATAACTCTCTCTTCTCCTTTAAATCTGTGTCCAAATGTTGCCGTCTCAGTGAAATCTATCTTAACAATTCTCAGTGTTCCAAATACCTTTGTCTTGCTCATTTTTTCCCAAATCATGTTCTGTCTCCTGTCCTATATAATTTCCTTTTTTATTATGTTTAGTGTAGATTTTTTTATTTCCTTCTCAGTAATGTAAGCTTTGTGAGGGAAGATACTTTTGTCTGCAAGCACTGTGAACACTGCCACATAGTAAGTGCTCAATACCAGATATATTAAATGAATATATGAATTTGTGTTAAGAATAGCTTTTACCAGTAAATGGGTGGATTTGAAGAATATTATTCTAAGTGAAATAAGCCAATCCATCAAAAAACAAAGGTCGAATGTTCTATCTGATATGTGAATGTTAACACACAAGGGGAGGGGAAGAATAGAAGTTCCGTTAATTAGACAAAGGGGAATGAAGGGAAGGGTGTGGGTACCACACCACGGTCAGTCTCTACATCATGTACAACCACAAGACTGGAGTCCTAATTAGAATAAGATGTACTCCATGTTTGTATCATTATGTCAAAATATACTCTACTGTCATGTATAACTAAAAAGAACAATAAATAAATATATTTTTTAGAAAACCCGAAATTTTAAAATTACCAGAATTAAACATAGATACGGGGGAAAGAATAGAGCAGAATAGGAAGAAGAGAGTTGATTAAAAAATAGAAGACATCTGTTGTCAATTTCAATTAATAAACAAAATTAATATTGAAGGAATAAGACTAGGGAAATACTTGAGTTTAAAAATAGTCTTGAAAGAACATACAAAGCTATTTTAGGACTTCTATTGGTAAATTTTTAGGTTATCTGTAGTTTAACAACACTTCTACTTTCATCTTTATTCATACATCTTTGCTTACACATGTAAATACGTATTTAGAATAAATTACTGCTAGTGAATTCACTGGGTCATAAAGTAGGTGCATTATAAATTTTGAAAGACATTGCCAAATTGCCTTTTATGAGTGTATATCAATTTATACTCTCACCATCAGGATATCTATGAGCTTGTACAATGTGAATTTTCTATAATATCTTTTATTATTATAGTAAAAGAAATAAATATGTGCACATGGAAAACATAAGCCACTTTAATTATTGGTGCTTTTATAAAAGATTTCAATAAAGTACAAACATGATGAGAGTTGAATGATAAGCAATGATTGACAGAATTAATGAGTCAGTGAAGGAATGGACAAACGGATGATCGGAGAAATATTGAGTGAGTGGACACTTGGCAAAAAGTGATAAACATCAGAGGAGTAAATGGGAAAAGGGGGTTACCTCATTCTGTGGAGTGATCAAGGCAACAGCAGAAATGTAATTCAGCTTTGATTGAGAAAGAAAAAGGCTCATTGAGGAATACCTTTGAAAATCATGTTTTGTTTCTTCTCCAATTTCAAGGGAATAATATGAAACATCAACAACAACTTCCCATCTCAGAAAGCAAAACACCTGAGGCTACTTGTGTAAAACAGGTGTTGGTGTGAAGCCAGCTGGGAACAAGATGGTGACATTTCAGAAATTGAATTATAGACTATGTTCTAATCGCCCACCTTCCAGTAGAGTTGATGCTTCAGAGATTAAGAGCAATGTGGAAGATTTGGAAATGAGAAGCAATGAATAACCTTCAGCATAGTGAAGTCCTTTTGGAGAAGGAAGTTGTTTTCATAGACATGGAAGTAGTACCAGATCCCTGCCACCAGATTCATTCTAGAACATGGCAGAACCAATCTGACACTACCTGGTCACCCCCACCATCATAGTTTCCTTTTCCTTCACAGAAAATAGACCCAAGACCCCAGTGTGTTCTGACTGGTTACTACTTTCCTAACAATATATGACATCTAAAATCCTCTGTCTCCATTGCATCTGTTCAAGTTCCAATTCTTTTTCTAATCAATGTCAATACCCTGAGGTTATTAAGAGATACTTTCTCTAGTCCCTTGAACACATATCTCTTCAGAGAATTATGAAGGAGCACATCTTTCCATTCATGAGGAAATTTTCATGAAACTATGACTGGCTGATATAGCAGGTGGTGATAAGAAAACGTGTTTAGAAACCAACAAGGCTGGAGTTTGAATCTTGCCTCCACCATTTCTAGTTAGCTGAGTCTGAGTCCCCAGTACTTTATCTTTAAGTACTTGACAATGATGGGTTGTATGCTAAGTTAGTCTATAGAAGCACTAAGAAATTATGGCCTTTGATTTTTGAGTAATTGTTCTCAAGATGAAACCCAAAGGAAACCAAATGTGCCTTTCTATTCTACCATTATATATTGATTATTGATTTGGAGATTTAAATAAATGAGTTCTTTATTTCAAGAAATGTTATGGTCAAGAAAGCAAAGTAATTATGCTAGCTGCTGCATATACAGAGAGCATTTAGGTGTTCTTTTGCTGATGAAGTTCAGGGCACCTTCTAAATTTATGAAACATCTGTTAAAGCAGCTGCTTCTTCATTAAATAAAAATGAAAATGTACCACTTTTACATGGCAGTGCTGATAAATGGGGACAGGTGATGATCCCAGGAAAAATTATGATTATAAATGAACCTATTGAAAATTTTCAGTATTTTATAGCAGCATCAAAATAAAAATACATTAAAAAGTGAAAAAGAAAGTTTATGGAGCCCCCAAAATACACTGGGGACCATGGGAAATGGCTCACCTGCATGTCCCACTCAACCTAGGCTCTCCATTCTAAATGAAAAGGATGGGAGTCACTATTCTTTCTGCATGACTTAGTTAATTTACCACCTGGAAAAATACCACCTGGAATCTTCCAGTTAGTACCAACAGAGCAATTCTAAGACTCAAATTCCAATCATAACTACATATTAAGAAAACCCAACTTCTTAAAAGTCATGTCAAACTATCTGCCTTTCATGAGTGAAGCCCAAACCATAATTTAGGACATTTTATCCTCAAACATTGAGATTGTGCTCAAAAGACAAATGGCAAAAGAGAGATTAATTGACTCACAAATATAATAAGAATTTTAACCCAAATGTAAAACATATTGATCATATTTAAAATAACCAAAAACTCAAGATCCAACCTCCAGCTCCCTATCAGTTCTCAATGCCTTTTCATTAGACACATGCCTCAGGAACCAGAAACAGGCAAAGGCATCTGAATTTGGCAATGGAGCAACTGAGAGACAGTTTCCTGTTTTGGTCCTTATTCTTCACCTTTTCCACATAACCAAAGAACTTTCCCTAGTCCCAGGCCCTCATTGTGTCTGAGCAGATTCCCACCATAATCATGGAACAGAAAAATCCCAAACACCCAGAGGGTAAAGCAAGGTCAAGAAAAGTGAAAACACTCACATTGTATGCCTGACTCAACAGAGTTGCTTTTAGAATTTAAGAGTGAGACATGCTCAACTGTTATGAGTCTCTGTGACAATGCATAATTAGATGGTGATTTAACACAGAGCTGAAAAAATTAAATGACAGTAATCATGGGCGGGGGGAAATAAAATGCCAAGGAAAGCAGTGAAATGAGCTGAGGTACCTGGCATTTTGTGATGTGTATCTGTTAGTAATTTGTCAGACTGCAACAATAGAGGTAATTTCACAAATAATAGGAGTTCATCAATTCACAATAGCACTCATTGGTATTTAAAATTGAAGGAAAGGAATTGCCTTTCACTTATTAACTTAAAGAAATAGTTATAAAAGTTGGGCTTAGCCTGCATATTGCAAAGTAAAATAGAGAAACGATGGTTAATCAGGAAAAGTCGAAGCTATACAAATCTGACTTGTGATGATTTTCAAAGTAGACAATTGCTTTGGGGACGATTTCACAAAATCAAGAAAATGATAATAATGGTATTTCATGGGTAAAGCAGGAAAAAAAATGCTTCCTATCACCTTGTGAATCATTCCTTGGCTTGCTATGTTTCTCCCCAAGTTCACCTGCCACTCTTGAGAAGCATCTAAAGGTCTAGCCATGGAAAGGTACACACATTACCCTAATTAAGCTTGGCTTTTGCACACCTAGGCACATGTGAATCCTCCTAACTAACATATCCTTTCTCTTCATTTCACTCAAAAAGCAACTCATTCCTGGATGTTAAGCTCAAGTGACTCTCCCCACCACCAGCCTCCCGCACTCTGTTCTTTTGCATATTGCTTCTCTGTACTTCCATTCCACTTCACGTCATCACTCATATTGTAAAAACTTGTTCCCATAGTTTTCTTACACACTAACTGGGAGTTCCACAAGAGCAACGATTGCCTTTCCTGGATGTTCCCTCAGTCCTAGGAACATACCGTATGCTTAACAATTGTGAATGGATGAATGAATGAAAGAATGAATGAATGACAGAAGTATCAACAGTGAGAAAAGTACGTGTTAACCCTTCCTCTCCTCTCACCATATCATTCCCTTCTCAGTACCTAGGACAGATATTCATAATAAGAAAGTCTATCAATTTCTCCATATCCTACAAATCACTTGTAACTCAGAGGATAATTCTAAAACATTTAGGTGGATATTGACTGGAAGCATCCCCACAAATGCAGTGTATGAAAATGGGGAGTGATAGAAGCATTAAAAATATGGTCTATCTTATTTAAATCTAACATTTGAAAAGATTTGGCTTATACTTGGCTATACTCCTTGATAAAATGAGAGTAGCAATGTAAACCTACCTAGTGGTTTTCCTTTTTTTTTTTTAAAATTCAGCTGTTATTACAATACATGTCTTATTTGGAGATGTTATAATTTTGAAAAAAAATCAAAATGTTTCAAACATAAAAATATGAGCCTTCTTCTACTCTTTTTCTAAACCAGAAGATATTTTAACTCTTTAATTTCAATATACATGTATGCCAAACAGTACTTTTTCTCAAAGAAAACCTAAAGGAAGAGAAACATGAGCAATATCTCCAATTAAAAATCAAAGTAAAAAATGATCTAAATAATCCTCCTTTCCTTTCATGAAGTCGTAAAACAGTGTGTTTACATGAAGGAGAGGGAATATTTTATGTGTGCCACTATCATGGGAAGTGCAACTTGTAATTTATCAATATGAACATGTAAAGAGAGATAAACAATCCAACACTAATGCAAAATGATTATGCAAACAGAAAGCTTTTAAAACTATTGTGTGCAATCTTTCAACATAGGATAATTGGCTTTTCCCCTTTGCCTAAGTCATCTACACTCAAGCAATTGTGCTTCAATTTTTTCCTTCTTAGTCACAAGCAATTTATTTTTTCATTTTCGTTCTTAGGAATCATCATAATCTTTCTATTCACTTAACCCCAGTGGAATGGTAGAATGATTACTCGAGCAAATCAGTTCTGAATCAAAGAAATCATTTAACATTTCCTGGAGTAAAAGGAACATGATTTTAGAGGATGGAGTGAGAAAGGTCACAGAATACTGGAACAAGGGATTGAAATATTAGGGGTTTCTCATACACATAATTGGAAGTACATAAAACCCATATTCTGATAGAACAAATATAATTTCTTAGTATGACTAGATAGCATTTTGCCACATTTACCCAAGTTTTATTGGGTGAGGGGTGGAGGCATTGAGTTGTCAGTTTTATAGGGGTTGAACACTACTGAGTGGAAATCATAATGTAAGAAAATAAATGTTTGTGTGCCTTACTCCAAAAATATAATTTATTCCAGACTTCAGTACATAAAGTGAGTGCTTTGTAGTATTTTATAGTATCAAGACAAGTATATGGGTGCTTATGTTTCACCAAAACCAAGGTCAGGAAAACATCACTAACCTAGCATTGACCTATAGACAGTGAGTTGTGTTTTGTTTTTCTCAATAAGTATATCATGGACTACTACCATAGAATATGCCCCCAATCCTCTAATTCTTTTTGCCTGATCCCATTCATGGTGCCCACAGGAGCTACTGAGTTCTTACATTGCCTCCTCCATTGGGCCACTATTGACTAGCCCAAGAACAGCCACCTTAGCAAGTTGGACCAGTGAATTTTTTCTCTAGGAGACTGGACTTGAGATCAGAGAGAAAAGCAAGACAGTCTCTCTTCAAGAGATAGAAACTGTCAACATCATATTTTCAGAGTTATTTATTGTTCAGATACTTTGCCTAAGAAGGAAGAAGGCAGGAAAAAATACAGCTTCCTAACCTCTCCTCAAAGAAACAGCCTTCAACAGGTAGCTTTTAACATCTCCTCAAAGAAACAGACTTCATTTGCAGGAGAGCATAGACAAATTCAAGCCTATGGGCACCCTCAGAAGTTGTAGTAAAAGGCAATTAAGAGAAGATTGGCAGATTCAATGAACATAAAGGCTACACTGTTACCCAGCTAGTTTGCTTAAAAGAACCAAAGAAAGAAACAGCTGAGAGGAGCCCTCCTGAGGTTAAAAAAATAATAATAAAATTAAATTAAAATTAAAAACCAAACTTTCCAACAGTGAACTCAGAAACTATTTCTTCAAAGGTGGCCAAATTTGTTTAGCTAATGCTAAGGAACAATCTATGCTCCAGGGCATTTTTTAATATAATAGAATAATCAACCAGCAAAGTACTATCATCCCATGGTGGTGTGGGCATATCTAAGCCTGTGCCCTTGAAGAACAACATGAGAAACTTTGCACTGTGCTCAAGGAATAGACTTTAATGTGATAGTCAATGATTAAAAGAATAAATAAGGAAAAGCAATAACAAGCACTATAACAGGGTGACCAGAGCCAAGTTGCTATAGTACATTGCATAAAATATCCAGGTTTCAACTAAAAATATGAGACAAACAGAAAAACACAAAAGCATAGTGTATATATTGTGGAGAAAATCAGACATAGAAATTGTCTGTGAGAGTGATCAAATGTTGAATCAAATAGATAAAGTCTTAAAGGAAGTCATTATGAATATCTTCAAAGAACTAACGGAAAGTATAATTAAGTAAGTAAAGGAATCAATAATGACAAGATCATATAAAATAAAGTTATCAATAAAGATGCAGAAATTATTAAGAAACAAGAGAAAGGGGAGATAGAAATTCTGGGGTTGAAAAGTATAATAGCTGAAATGGACAGTTCATGGGAAGTGCTCAAAGATTTGAACTAAAAGGAGAAGAATTAACATAAAGATAGATTGGTAGAAATTATACAATCTAAAGAAAAAAGAATGAAAACAATGAACAGAGATTTAGAGAAATATGAGATCTTAAGTACACCAATGCATACATAATATGAATATTAGAAAAAGAAAAGAGAAGAAAAAATATTTAAAGAAATATGCCTAAAAACTTCCCAAATTTATTTTAAAACATTAACCTACTCATCCTGAAGCTCAGTGAACTCCAAAAAGGATAAATGATGAGAGTCAAAGATAAAGAAAAAAACCTTGAAATAAGCAAGAGAAAAACAAATTACACATTAAAAAAAAACATAATAAGATAAGCAACTGACTTCTCATTAGGAACAATGCAATGCAGGCTAGATAGCTAATGGGATAACATAGCCAAGAAATAGAAGGAAAAAAAGCTGTCAATCAAGAATCCTATATCCAAAAAAATCTATCTTTCAAAAATAAAGGCAAAAACCAGATCTTTTTGGTGAAACAAAAACTGAATAATTTGATGCTACAAGACTGTACTGATAAGAAGTGCTAAAGGGGTCTTTCATACTAACAGCAGATAACCACAGACAGCAATTGAAATCAACAAGAGAGAAAAAAAAGAATACAAGTAAAGATAATTATGAAATTATAAAAAATAGTAAAAATGGATATTTCTTCTCCCTTCTCTTTTAACTGTTTTGAAAATCAATTGTGTAAACCCAAGTTAAATTGCACATCTTGAACACTGGGCACTGGGTACAAACAAATGGAAGTTTTTTCTTGAAAAGTCTCAACCACAATTATTTATGTAGCCATTGTGCAGATTCCCAGCCTAAATCCTTTCTTCTAGATGATATAGAAATCTTAAAGTCAAGAATTTAAATTCAAATGATCTCAGACTTGAGGTTTTTTTGTGAACATAGAATATAAAAACAATTGTATTTGATCTATTCAAGTTAAGTTTTATTCTGAAAATATGAACAAAATGCACATAACAAAAGAAATGAATTTTTAAAATAGATTTTTAAATAAATTTAATTTAATAATTAAAAATTCAATATTTGAAATCTGAAATGGGATTTGTTTCACAACACATTTAATGAAGCTGGAGAAACAATCATGGAATTGAAAGATGGATTATAACATGATTAGACAATTTTTAAGTATTTGCTTACTGCTCCAAGAACTTTAAAAATATTAACTCAATTCTCAAAATAATCCATGAGTCCATTTTTATATTTTAAATCATATTCTAAATGAATAGTTTGGGTATAATTATTAGATGTTTTTATGCTTATAATTATCAATTAGAAGGTTAGTTTTCTAGATAGAGCAAACCTTGAATGGACTATGTCTCTCTGACCATTTAGAAAATAAATCAAAAAGCCATATATCATCATTCCTGGTTTAGAAATGTGCCTATTTTATGTATGTTAAACTTTATTTATATACATTTGGCTTATTTTACAAAGATTCCAGGAAATAAAATAAAATAAAAATTCCAGGAAATTAATACAGCAATAAAAAATGTCAAGACCAAAGGAACCCAAGTTAGAGTACAAGATCAAGCTTCAAGAAAGAATTCAAGCTTCTTGGCTTCTTAGAGGAGTTACCTGGAGCACAGATGTGGAGGATACATGGACAATACACAATATGAATCCTCATCCTAATTGAGTATGCCAGAGTGATTTCAGGGTTCGCTTTTAGGAGCTTCATTTGGAGACTTTTTCCAAACTTTTTGATGCAATTTTTCAGTTGTTTCTCTTTGACCACTGATAGCTGGATATGCCATTTTAAGCCTCATACTAGTTGTATCAAGTTTACTCTTCTTTTATGGAATCAATTATGATGCTATCATTTCTCCGATATAATATGCTTCTCAGAATATAATTTCTTCTGTATTTTAGTATATTTTCCCACTATTTATTATCATGGGGAAAATGAATCTGAAGGGTATTTTACACAAAATTGTCTGGTTTCTGGAACTCAATGCATTTTATAGTGCTTGAAACATTTCATTGTCTGTGCTCGTCATTTTGCTTTCCTTAAAAATGAACTTATATTGATTCATGATGTACCACACTCCTTTTCCATTACTCCAGCTAGGCATACTTTCAGATTCTGTTTTCAAAGTTTACTCTTTACAAAAGCATTAAATATAGCATGAGAGAGATTTTTGTGACTTCATCAAGAAAGCAACAATTTACAGCTGAGGATGTAGTGTAGTTTCAGTTTTTATTATAGTACACATTCTGAATATTATATTTGTAGAGTTGTGTCAATCTTCCCTACATTTTTTTAAGAAATGTATTTTGGTAATGTTGGTGACTTACAATTCTAACATTATAACATGCAAAGAAATATTTTGAAGAAAAGAAATATATGGTACCCTATGCCATCCTTAAGTGGGGACAGCATGAAGCTATACAAATATTAGTGAATTAAAACTTAAGCCTGAAGCTAGAGAGCCAGGTGACAAAAGTAAGAAAGAAAATATTTCCCAGGAAACTGAATAACTTGACTTTAGGTCAGGCTTTTGGAGTGCAGTCAGGAAAACCAAAATAAGAAATGAGATGCAACCATCAGGAAGAAGAAAGGCCAGTAAAAAAACAGCTCGGTGACTCCAGAATAAGAAAAGAATAAAGGAACACCTTGCCCCTTTATTACATGAGAGAAAAGCAATAATAGTAGATACCCCAAAAGCCATAGGTTTAAAATTGTTTTGGTGAGGATATTATTTTTTTTCCAAAGTGAGTCAAAGTTTCACAGCTAAGATGAAAGAATCTGAAAAACAGCCAGCACATTGAAGAAATTGCTCAAAATGTCATCAATATTGTCACTTCCTATTGTTCATTGTGTCTAAATACCTTATTCTGGCGCACACATATTTTATCTAATTGTTTTGTATGCACCCACATGCATACACCTATATATGAGCATATTCTGATTAGATTGTGAATTCCTTCAATGGGGAAGCCATTTCGTATGGATCTTAGATAACTACTTTCTAGCTCAGGACTAAATAGATATCAAACAATCTTAAAATATTTTTTAAATTGAATTATCATTAATAAAACATCTGATGAAGTGTATCAAAATTGCATTTTGGGAGATCTGTCTTTCAAAAACATAAAGTACAACTCATTGTATCAGCTTGAATTTAACCTTGGTTATTCAGACAATATCTGGAGGTTTATTTTCATAATAAGTCTCAGTCTCTAATTTTTCATTATCAATATGAGGGAAAATGCTGAAATATTTAGTTAAGAAAAACACTTTCAATGGAAAAATTTTAGACAACCAGTTTGGATGGTATGCATTTTTTAAAACCAACATTCACACAATTAGAGGACATATAATGATTCCAGCATAGAAACCAGAGCTGTTATTACCCAGACAATGGTTTTAAGTGCATACTTCCCGTGGAACTTCCTAAGAAGCATGACAACTATTTGTTTCCAGCTCTGACCCAGCATTTGGGTGCCTGTCCCTTCAAAAAATCTTCTCTGGCCCCACAAGCAACAGAATGTTGACCATGAAGACAGTAAGCAGAGAACTCGAAACAAAAATTCAGGACCTGAAAACCCTCAGCGAAATCACTCCCAGGGTGGTAAACACCTGGAGGCCTTCATGTTACCAAAAGAAAGTACAGGAGGGCTTCCTCCTTTCCAAAAGTCAGCAAGCAATATATTTATTAACCTGGATTTCAAGCTACCGTAGACTAATACATAGACTTATCATGTTTTGCAATTAGTAATAAAGACCCTGATATAGAGAACAGAACAGCCCCATAAAAGACAGCACTGGACAAGAATGGTTTAAGACACACCGAACATAATCCTGGACCAGAGTCAGTTAAACAAAGATACGAATCCAAGCCCTACCAGAAAAGATACAAAAATATTAGTACAAAGATGTCATTGTACATCCTACAGAAGTCTCCTGAGGTGGAGGTATTGTAGTGCACTAGTCTGAGCAGAGTTGGCTCAGATCCCAGCTTTGGCATTTTCTAACTATTGATCCTGGGAACAGGAAACTAGCCATTGTGTGTCTCAGTGGGACTTACTTTACTTTATTTGAAAGCCCTACTCTGGTACCCACCAGGTTGCAAATGAACAGTAAGACCTATTTTTCTTGTGTTCCTCATTCTCTTGTTGCCCTAGTTACTTCTTTGAGAGGATACTGCAAGATACTGTTTATGGTTCTCATTCTGCTGTGTCACTTTGGTTACTTTCAAATAGCGCTTATGTTTTCTTCCTAACTCCAGAGTTTAAAAAACTCCTCCAGGAATCAAAGTCAAGAAGCAAAATTAAGTAAGCAATGCCTACTCCAGAGAGGTGGCCTAGCAAGCCAGTGTCTATTTGGGGGCACTATGAACACGATGTTTAGTACTTATAAGAGTTCAGGAAACAGGAGATAATTGCTTGAAGGGGTTACAAAAGTATTACTTTTGCTGTCATTTTTAGATCAAAGAACACTGGGCAACAGAATCTTTAAAATGTCCATTAGAAAAGGTTTGATATAAAGTACATAGTGGCACTCTAGCTTTATTCTATCAAGTATATGTGGAATTAAAAAACAAATAGAATAGGAAATGAAAACTAAAGAAATTACATAGTGATGCACCCTATTTTATCTTTTACAAAAGAAGAAATGAAAACTATATCCATGAGTTAACCACTACACTTATTAAAGGAAACCATGCACTAGTCTAGTGACACTAAATGCAACTAAATTCCAGACATTATAGCTAACAGTAAAATAGAAATTATAGCAAAGTATTTAAGATTAGGATTACGTTTTTGCTGCTAGGGATCAAACCTGGGTCTTAGGTGTGTTAGGCTAACATTCTTCCACTGAGCTACACCCCAGCCCCAAGATTAAGGCTTGACACTTTCAACCCTCTAATGGACATATGCCATTTAATAAGTGAAGCAGCAGAATTACTATTACTTCGCTTGATCTGGTGCTACTTTAGTAAGACATAATTAGCAGGAATGTTTGATTGTCACTGTCACTACGTGTATGTTATTCACCTCTGAGAAGAAGGGGAGTGAGGATCTGAAGCAGAGATGACAAACAGCATCGTGAACTGCTGTCACATCTACATCTGCCATCACCTGCTTCCACCTCACTGTTTCTGTCCAGAAGGGAGAGGTGCTACTGCAGTGAATCATTTGGGCCCCTGAAGCACAAACCTGAATCCAGGAAGAGGCTTTTCCCTCTTTGATTTGTTTGGCCTAATAAGCTCTTCAAAAACAAAATATAACAAAACAAAAGAGAAATGACAGAAGGTGATAGAATCAGTGCTAGATCACAACCACCATAAAGAAGAGTTCTGTGTTCCACTGTAATGTATGTGTCTGTGTGTGTGTGTGTTTCTTCTTAGTGATGTAACTGCTCTATCTTTAACTACTATTCTTCAATTATGTTCCCACAGGTACTCTGGGTTCAGATTTCTTTACATGTGAAAATATACAAGCTCAGATGGAGATGTGGCTTAGTGGCAGAGCACATGTTTAGCATGTGCAAGTTCCTAGATTTTATCCACAACCCCTCAAAATGACTAAACCATATATAAATATACACACACACAGTTTAGTTAGCTTTTGTCCTTATGACCAAAAGATCTGATGAGAACAATTAAAGGAGGAAAAGAATATTTTGGCTCACAGTTTCTGAGGTCTCAGTCCATAGACAGCTGGGCCTGAGGTGAGGTGGAACAACATGGTGGAGAGGCATGGAGGAGGAAAGCAGTTCAGGACATGGCAATCAGGAACAAGAGAGTACTTTCTGATCACCAGGGACAAAATATAAACACCAAAGTCACACCCTCAGTGATGTGCTTCCTCCAGTCACATCCTGCCTACCTACAGTTACCACCCAGTTAATCCTGATCAGTGGATTAATCCACTGATTAGATCACAACTCTCATAATCTAATCATCTCACCTCCGAACATTCTTGCATTGTCTCACACATAAACTTTTAGGAGACACCTCATATCAAACCACCACACACACACACATTTGTAATATATTTTAAAGAGCCTTCCTCATAATGACCACCAGGTTAAACACCAGAGGAGTGATTCCTTTCTGCCCAGTTACTCATACTTTCAGATATACAATGCAGGGACACCCTTTGTGTTTCTAAAAATAGAGTTGGGGACATTATCATTTATTAAAATACACCTATTTACAAAAGCAAAGTATGTTTTTACTATGTGAATTGTGATTCGTTACAGAAAATAATACTTGGTTTCAGAATTTCTTAAATCTATGAAAGAATCTATAAACACTCCTAACAAGTGGCCAAAGAACAAATTTCTTTAAAAAAAAAGAACAAATTTCCACATACATGAGGAAAAAAAAATAACTTACGTTCACACTCTCCACCAGCTTCTTATAGAAGTTAGAACTAAGAGGATTTTTCCCTGAAATTTTTTCAAGAAAATTTGAAAAATTGGGTGAAAATGATTGACAGACTATTTCCTTCAAAATAAGTGACCTCCACATATAACTCAGTGCCATTCAGATGGAAAGAACTTAACAAATGCCTACCCATGGATGTGTATGTTTTAAGTACATACTCCATTATGATCATTGATTCACATTCTTAGCACCATAATGCTTCAATTAAACAGAAGTGCCAGTGTTTTACAATTCCGGTTTAAGGTTCAGTTAGTCAGTCATCCAGTCACCTACTATTCATTTATTTATTCAGTCAGTGCCTACAATATGCCAGGCACTAGCTTTTGGGAGAATCAGCAGTGAATCCAATTGACAGTTTCCATTCCTCCACTGTCCTTTGCAGACCAGTGAGGACAGAGAGAGGAGAAAAAAAAAAAAAAAAAAAAGGAAGAAAATAAATGCATCCATAAGACCATTCAAGTACTGTTAAGTGCATAAAGCAGGAAAATAGGATAGAGTTGGACTTTAAGGAGAGGAAAGAACTGTTTTAGACACCAAAGTGCTAAGTGTGTAAGACAGGGAATGGGATAGAGTTTGACTTGAAGGAGAGGAAAGACCTATTTTAAACTTTCCTCAGAGGAAAAGATTCTGACAGACTGGCTTCTGAACTAAATGTAGTTAGCCATTCAAATACCTAGAGAAAGAAGCTTTCAGGCAGACAGAAGAGTTAGGACAAAGGCACAGAAGTGGGGCTGATTTTAATTATATTGAGGAACAATATGGCCAAAAAATAAGTATTTTGAATCTATCTAATTGCAATGAGAAGGTGTCTGAGGAAGAGTTTTCTTTAAATTTATATATATATATACATATAGTATATATTAATTCTAGATGGACAGAATGCCTTTATTTTATTTGTTTATTTTTATGTGGTGCTGTAGATCCAACCCAGTGCCTCACATGTACTGGGCAAGCACTCTACCACTGGACCAAAACCCCAGCCCCTGAGGAGAGTTTTAAGTCTGGTTTATTGAAGAATAATTTGCACACATGCAAAAAATATCACACATTGTATAGATGCAGTGTGATGAATTTTGCAAATGTATATAATCTTGTAAACACCACCCTACTGCACAACTCAGATATAAGAATATTTCCATCACTTCAAAAAGTTGCCTCATACCATTTTACAGTCAATATCCTCCCCCCGGGTAAGCCACTGGAAATCATTACAATTTGCCATATAAATGGAATCAAAAAGGCTGCCAAATAAATTGACTCATATAAGTATCTAGTGTGTAGTCTTCTGGCCTCTCTAACATAATATTTCTGAGTTTCATTCATCTTGTGGCATGTTGATTCTGAAGTTCTACTGCATATCTAACCAACAAAGTTAACTCAGCCATTGGATATGCAAGTCTGGGCAAAAAATAACAAGTGTTGGAATGATATGGAAGAGAGAAAACCTTATTGGTGGCAGTGTAAATTGGTATGGCTCTTAGGGAACTGTATGGAAGCTCTTCAAAAAGTTAAAAGTTGAAGCATCACATGATCCCAATCCTGCTTCTGGGTTTGTACCCAAAGGAAATAAAGTCAGTGTGTTGAGGGGACAGCTGCACTTTCCTATTCACTGCAGCATCCTTCAGAATGGCCAAGGAATGGAATCAACCTAAGTGTCCGTCAGTGGATCAATGAATAAAGAAATTGTGGTGTGTTTAGTGGACTTTTGTTCTGCTGTGACTAACAGGTTGACAAGAACAATTTTAGAGGAGGAAAAGTGTACTTGAGGGCTCATTCAGAGGCCTCGGTCCATAGACAGTCAGCTCCATTCCTCCAGGCTTGAGGTGAGGCAGAACATCCGGGCTGAAGAGAGTGGCGGAGGGAAGTGGATCTCATGATGATCAGAAAGCAGAGAGACACTAAGCTTAGCTCACCACATATCTACCCCAAAGACATGAAACCCAGGGACCCACCTCCTGCAACCACACCCTACCAGTCCTACAGGTACCACTCAGTTAATCCTTGTCAGGGGATTAATTCACTGATTGGGTTAAGACTCTCATAACCCAATCATTTCACCTCTGAATATTCTTGCATTATCTCACACCTGAGCTTTTAGGGACACCCACTATCTAAACCATAACATGGCATATACATAAAACTAAACATCATTCAGCCTTCAAAGAAAAGGATATTCTGTCATCGATGGCAATGTAGATGAACCCAGAGAAGTTTATGCTAAATGAAATAAGCTAGGTACAGAAACACAAATACTGCATTCTTTTACTTCAATATGTATTCTGGAGAAAAGTTCATAGAAAAGGAGAGTAGAATGGTGGTAACAGGGGCTGGTGCTGGGGGAAATGAGGAGGTGGTCAAATATACACAATTTTCATTTGTCAATCATACTTGAGTAAAGCTGGAAAAGAATCTATACAAGGTTGGGCCTCCGGAGAAAGATAAGATCAAGAAAAAACATCTGGAGTCTCAACATCTGGATAGTATTTAAAACCATGGGATTAGCCAACATCCAAGAGGAAAATGGAGGACCAAGCCTGCAGGTCCTCAGAGTGATAGAAAGAGGTAAAGGAGCCAGAACATTGGGAGAAAATATCCAGGGAACAAGAAAGAAAATAATGTTAAACCAAAAAGGAAGCATTTTAAAAGGGAGAGGGAATGGTCAACTGTGTCAATTATGGAGTAAAACGGGTTCTAAACACTTATTTATCAAACTGGAAACTGTCAGTTACCTTGATAAGTGCTTTCTTAATAGCACTGTGCCAGAAATTGAAAAAGTCTGAGAAAACTACAAAGACAGTAAAAAGGTCATAGGTTGCTTAGGATTAGAGGGAGGAAAGATCAACAGGTGAAGCTCAGGATTTAGGGCCTGTGTCATTCTGTGATAGTACAATGTTATTTTAAATTTGTCCAAACCCATAAAAAGTACAGCACCAAATAGCCCCATTCCTAGAAATAAAGAAAAGGTAAACAAAAAAAAAAAAAAAGAGAGAGTAATCCCTCATATAATCTGTGTACTTCAGATGATAATGATATATCAGTGTAGCTTCATCAGTTTTAATAAGTGCACCATTTTGGTGGGAATATTGTTTAATGGGGAAGACAGAGAATGGCAAAAGAATTTTACAAAAAATCTCCATATCTTACTCTGAAGTTTGCTGTGAATCTAAATCTTCCCTAAAAAATATAATGCCCTTAATTTTTTTTTTAAAGCAAGTACTTGAAATGCCACACTGAATAAAGCAGAAGTGATAATATCTTGGAATTTACAGTCTAATATGTGTATCTCCAGCTTGGTTCTTTAACTGCATACAGAGTTGGGTACTGAACACATAATTAACAATTCAACAAAAGAGTTCAGAAGTTAGGAGAAAATTTGAGTTATTTGACTTTTCTTCTATTTCCCCCTCAACAAAATTTTAATACAATTATACTAAAGAAAAATGAAGCATTATAATTTTTATGTTAACCATAGTAACATTATATTTAGAGAGATATTTACTCTTTAGCAAATTAATAATTTAGAATGTGTTTGAAGACACAACCAATTAGCTGCAAGTAATTTGCATTTTTATGTTTTTTTTTTCATTAGTTTCCTAAGTTCTTTTTCACTGTTTCTATAATGTAAATATTATCTTTCAAAGGTAAATGGGGTTTTTTCTTTTTGTATTTGCTTGGTAATGAGCTTTCTTTAATTATCAATTGGCCAATTTCATACATTTCAAAGAAAATGTAGTCATTAGTGTTGAAAGATTAGCAAACAAACCCATGTGTATTCACCAGGGTTCTCAAGAGAAACAGAACCAATAGGATATATACAAAGGAATTTATTATAAGAACTGTCCATATAATTATGCAGGCTGGAAAGTTCAAGATCTGCAGGGTGAGTCAGCAAGCTGGAGATCCAGGAGAGCGGATAGTGTGGTTATAGCCTAAATCTGAAGGCCTAGGACCAGGGAAGCCAATGATATAATTCCCAGAAACAGCAGGCTCCAGAGCCAGGAAGAATCAATGTTTCGGTTTGAGACTGAAAGTAGAAAAAAAGTTAACATCCCAATTTGAAGTAGTAAGACAAAAAAAAAATTATTTTTCACTTGTGGAAGGCTTAATCTTTTTCTTCTAATCAGGCCTTCAACTGATTAGATGAAGCCTCCACATTAGGGAGGGCAATAATCTTGACTCAGTCTATTAATTTAAATGCTAATCTTAACCAAAAATACTTTCATAGAAACACCAAAATAATGTTTAAACAAATATCTGGGCATCTCATAACCCAATCAAATTAACAAATTAACCATTGCTCTGTGCAGCACTATTTCACTTAGCTTAGGGTCAAAATTATTTTTCCATTAAAAATGTGTTGTCAATTTTTTCTTGTTTCTGTATTTTATTATTGTGATTATTTATTTTATTCCTATCTTTTTGAGCAGCTTTATGAATTAAACACCAAGAGTCACAAAGCATCAACTATGAACATCACGAAGCATTGTATATGCAACTTATTTCATCTAAATCCTGGTGGGAAAATCCCCGAGAACATTTCAGGAAGACAGTCAACAAATGGGCATTGGACACCACATAAGTGAAAACATGCATCATCAAATTATTCCTTCCACCAAATGCACACAAATTTTTATTCACAGGCCTGGTCTAAGGGGAAAAAAAAAAAAACTGAGACAGAGCTCTGTAGAACATATTATAAATTTAATTGAAAAACTTTAAAAATATAAATCCATCATCATCATTAATAAATCTTTGGTACATTGGAACCTCCATTAACCATCTGTGGCTTAATTATTAATTGTTCAGTTTCACTCTAAGTGGTATCTTTATGCAACTTAGGGGGCTCCTCTAATTACCTGGTTGATTAAAACTGGCAAAGGCTAGTTGCAAATGTGTATAGATTTATGTCAACAAAATAAATCTCACAGTTCTCTATAGCAGCATAAAGGGGAAGAGAAATAATGTATAAGACAAAATAAAAACTGAAAAGGCTAGCCTTTTTACAAAATAGTAACTCAAAATGGATCATATAGACCTAGATGCAAAACACAAGACGTTAAAACCCCTAGAAAATGACATAGACAAAAACCTAGACAAATTTGGGTACAATGATGATTTCTTAGATATAACACCAAAGGCACAATCCACAAAAGAAATAATTGACAAGCTGACTTTGTTAAAGTTTAAAACTTGATCTGTAAAACACACTGTCAAGAGAAGAAGACTAGCCACAGACTGGGAGAAGAGATTTGCAAAACACATTTCTGACAAAGGACCCAACATATGTGAAAAACTCCCCATGCCTTTTCGAAACTAGCAGCAGATGTACTACTTCAATGTACATGGATTATTGAGGAGCCCAACTTGGTGATTTTGACAGCATTTACCTTATAATAGGCACTACTGGTCAATCATTTAATGTCCTCTGCTAGGGGTTTAGCAGGACAGGATCTGCTGCAGATGGCACATGCTTGTCCCAAGACCCCAGAGATCTACTCTAAATTCTCCTAACTGGGACTTTGCCCAGGCTTCAGTGCAACATCCCTTCTCCCCACAGACATCTCTAATACTGGGAAGTCTGCCCGATCATCTGGTCAAAGCAGCAGGACCACCTGTACTACAGCCTTCTTGTGCAATGGAGTACTTTCTTGGTCTAAGCCTTACCCATACTTAGCCATCTTTCACATCACCTGGAATATGGTTGGAGCAGGATCTAAAGTGCAGAATATGCTGACTCCAAAATCTGAGGAGGCTTACCAAGTGTTATGCTATTTTCTTAGTCATTCAGTGCACCCTGAATTTATTGTGTTTGCCTTCCACACTCTGAAACACAAGTATCTTAATAAAACTTCCAGAGTACTTGCTATCTGTAGTTCTTTGATTAATTTTAATGTGTCAGCTTAACCAGGTCACAGAGTGCCCAGATATTTGATCAAAAATTATCCCAGGTACATCTCTGAGGATGCTTCTTAATGAGATCAACTTTTAAATCAGTAAACTAAGTAAAGCAGATTGCCCTCCCAAAGTGAGTGGGCCTCATTCATTTCATCAAAGGAGTGCATGCAATAGAAAGACTGAGTAATGGAGAATTCACTGTCTGTTTCTGACAGTCTTCTAACTAAAACATTAGTCATCTCCTGCTTTTGGAACACACCACAGATATCCTGGATCCCTAGCTTAGTGCAAACTGTGGGACCTAGCCCCCATAATCACCTGAGTCAATTCTAATAAATAAATAAATAATCATTGATTCTGTTTCTCTTGAGAATTCTTCCTAACACAAGGGTCTCACCTTGCAAATGTCTTGCACCCCTGGAAGTACACTTCAAACAGCAAATAGTACAAACAGTAGGTCAAGCAATCATATGACAAACGAAAAATGTTTTTTCCTGTTTTATAAACAAGGAACCCAGATTTTTTTATTTACCAATCCTGCTAATAAGTTCTTCGGTTTTGTAGCAGCATCTCCTACTGTTAGCTCAGCCTATAGAAAGACGTGACTACTGAGTTTCTCAATAATGCCAATGACTCCCTCAACAGCACATCTCTTATCACCTTGACAGAGTGTCCCCTGGGCCTCCCAAAGAATATAGTCAGCCCATGAGTCCTCTGTTCTTTTTTTTTAACTTAATTTTTTTTTTATTTTTACAGACTGCATTTTGATTCATTGTACACAAATAAGGTACAACTTTTCATTTCTGTGGTTGTATACAATATAGATTCACACCATTCATGTAACCATACATACACAGAGGGTAATACTGTCTGTCTCATTCTACTATCTATCCTTCCCCCACCCCCTCCTTCCCCATTTTCCTCTACACCACTCAAAGTTCCTTCATTCTTCTCTTTCCCCACCCCCACCAACTTGAAGTATCATCATCCACGTATCAAAGAAAATATTAGACCTCTGGTTTTTTGGGCTTGGCCTATTTTACTTAGCATGATATTTTCCAACTCCATTCATTTACCAGCAAATGTCATAATTTTATTTTTTTATAGATGAGTAATATTCCATTGTGTATATATACCACAGTTTCTTTATCCATTCATCAACTGAAGGGCATCTCGATTGGTTCCACAATCTAGCTATTGTGAATTGAGATTCTATGAACATTGATGTGGCTGCATCACTATAATATGCTGATTTTAAGTCCTTTGGGGATAAGCCAAGGAGTGGGATAGCTGGGTCAAATGGTGGATCCATTCCAAGTCTTCTGAGCAATCTCTATACTGCTTTCCAGATGGCTGCGCCAATTTGCAACTCCACCAGCAATGCATGAGTGTACATTTTTCCCCACATCCACACCAACACTTATTATTGCTTGTGTTCTTGATAATAGCCATTCTAATTGGAGTTAGATGAAATCTTAGGGTGGTTTTAATTTGCATTTCTCTAATTACTAGGGATGATGAGCACTTTTTCATATATTTGTTGATTACCTGTGTATCTTCTTCTGTAAAGTATCTGCCCAATTTCTTAGCCCATTTATTGATTGGGTTCTTTGTATTTTTGGTGTAAAGTTTTTAAGTTCTTTATAAATTTTGGAGATTAGTGCTCTGTCTGAAGTGTGTGTGGAATCTATTCTTACATTTTAAAGTTATCCTAGCATGACAACTTCTCTGTGCCCATTGATCCCTCCTCTATAGTCTGCCCTGGCTGTTCTAATATCTCTACTTAATTTCATGTGGAGCATCACTTTTTCCAAGCTTCTGAATGTCTAAAGAATAAAAGAAATATGTCCTGGGGCCCATCACAGTGGCACACACCAGTTACTCAGGAGGCTAAGGCAGGAGTTGAGGAGGTAAGCCTCATCAACTAAATGAGACCCTATCTCAATTAAAAAAAAAAAAAGTAAAAAAGGATGCATCTCAGTAGTAAAGTGTCCCTGGGGGTTTAAGAGAGAGAGAGAGAGAAAGAGAGAGAGAGAGAGAGAGAGAGAGAGATATTGAGAGACTGAAAGAGAAGCAGAAAGAGAGAAAAGGGAAAGAAGGGAAGAAGGAAGGAAGAAGGAAGGAAGGAAGGAAGGAAGGAAGGAAGGAAGGAAGGAAGGAAGGAAGGAAGGAAGGAAGGAATTCCTTTTCGGGTATTAAATGCTCTGTCATGACAGAGCATACTCACAGTTCTTTATTATCCAGCTTTATATTCTGTCCCATTAACCCAGCGCTCTTGGGAGCCACTCTTGGGCATACCCTCCACTGATACAGATGGATCCAGGTCCTTTGATAGTCCCAATATTTTCCCAGCTGGGTCTTGCTGAGCTAGATCCCTGGTAATTGCCCCAGCAACCAGGAGAAAAGTGGGGAAAGATCCTGAGAAAAACATTGTATTATAAAGTATTTTATTTGAGACTTTTCCATAGGGGATGCGGGATTCTATCTTCCAATAAAGGGGAAGACCCAGAAGTTTCAAGAAAATCTTCCAGTTCAAGGTTCTCATTCTAAACCCTGGAGTACACTCTTCCTATCAGGCCCTGACTTTGATTTAGTTTTTAAAAGGTTATACCCTATAGAATGCATTCAAACATTATCAGAACTAATTATCATACTTACTGTCAGAGCATTAGCCAACTAATAGCTCAGCCTACATGGCTCTATGTACAAATCTTCATTGTTACACAGCCCCCCAGAACCCCGTCTCAGAGCTGCGTGGCTTACACCCCTAGCCTCGCAGTCACCCAAGCTCAAAGCTCACATTTCTCTTCTGACTCCTCTTCCTCAGTCACTAAACTCTCAGTGTTGCAGTTCCATCTGTAATTCCTCGCTTCCTACTTGGCAATTTCTCATTGTCATTGTCACTTCTGCTACTCTAAGTCATGTTCCCTGTTATTGATTGTAATCTCCTTAACTGGTCTTGCTGCCCTCTATGCAACTGTCACATCTGTCTCAAGTGTGACTGTCAGATTAGTTTTCCTACAGCCCACCTATGTCATAAGATGAGGCCTTTCAAAACTTGCCAAGGATCAAAAGTCAAGTGCTAACCGTTTAGAGAGCAACTTGACATCTCCATGTCTGACTCTAACCTAGTTTTACATTAAAGATTTTCTTATTTACAATAAAAATTTATTTACAATGACTCCTCCTTGTACATCACTCTTTCTAAATTGTGTGGGCTGACACCCCATGTTCCCCTCACCCTTTCCTGCTACTGTTTCTCTACTGGCTCTGCTAGTTCTCATGTGGGAAATCCACTCTCCTCTGTCCTCCAGGGCACAGCTGGTGAGGAATACAGCTGTGTGGTTAAATGGCCAGACTTCAGAGCCCAACTGCAAGCTATTTACTGGCAAGTTATTTAACTTCTCTACGCAGTGGCTTTTCTTCGTGGACAAATAGGAGGAGGGAAGGGGAGGGAAGGATAGCAGCTATCTCACAGGTGTTTTCTAAGAGTTAATGGAGGCTTAAGACAACTCAAGTTTGGGATGTGGCTAGCAATTAATAGAGATTGACTGTTCATATTAACTAGCCCTTCCTTCTTGTGGTTTTCCCTGATGCTTCCAAGGGAAAATAGACTCTTCCTCCTCTTATATTGTATAATAATTCTTTCTGTCCCTTTCTATCACTTCCTACCATGGAATATTTATGTTGACAGTCTATTTCTCCATAGGATATACACTTCAGTTCATCATTATATATCCCAACTCCATAAATTTAACATATTTACCATTGCATTGAATGAATGGATTTTTGGTAGTCAGATTAAATTCAACCATGGTAAAAAGAAAAGATCTCTTTTCTTCCCTTTCCTTCCATTCCCTCCCCTCCTCTTCACCTCTTCTTCTTCTTCCTCCTCCTCCTCCTCCTTCTTCTTCCTCTCCCTCTCTCTGTCTCTCTCTCTCTCTCTCTGTCTCTCTCTCTCTCTTTCTCTCTCTCTCAATCTCCCCCGCTTCTCTCTGTTACAGGTTATCTTCACTGTCACAGCCTGAAGAAGAGATCAGCAAAAGAAAAAGATTTCTGCATGCCCCAGATTCTCTTCTACATTATTGTTTCTCACCAAAACTAAACCTACTTGCACAAAATAGGAGTGACAATGAACCAATACAATGTGATCATCAACCTTTCCTCTGCTGCCCATCCCTGTAAACACCACAGCAAACAAACCAAATTCAACCAAGATCTACAGAGGAGAGGCTTCTGGGGTTGGCTTCTGGGTTTCTCCTTCCTGTAAATTCCTATCATGGGCTCAATGATGGTACTTTTATTCTGCCTCATACTGTAGACCTCTGTTAGCAAGTCTTCCCTGCTCATGCCTTTGCCATTAAAATAGAAGCTCCCAAGGTTATCCACTACACTTATTTAGTTTTGTATCCCCATACAGTGCCTTGCACTGTGCTAAAAATAGTTTAACTCAATATTATATATTTGAAACATAGAACAAGGAATCTTGATTTGTGTAGAGACTGAACAATGCTGGAATCAAATGAGAGAGTAGGAAGTGTAACAAATAGCAATAGCATGAAAGCAGTGCTGTGATCCAGTCCTCCAAAGGCAAAGTTCTGTAACCTAGTCACTGTAACTGAGGGAAGGAACATGGACTTTGGAGTTGAACTGAACAGGTTTTGAACAGCTAGCATTCACTAGATGTTTAACTTTGAGCATATAATTTACACTCTCTGAGCTTCAGAATCTCTTATGGTGAGTGAAAAGAATATCTATCTTGAAGCCTTGAGAAAAGACGCGAATGAGGTAACACAGAAAAAGTATCCTGATAGACCTCAGTATATACAGCATAAATAATGTGTGCTTGATAATGGTAGGTCTGTCTAATGTGACTTCATAGTGACTAGTATGTAAAAAAGTAAACAAAGCAACTCCAACACCCTTTCAGAGATAGCTAAGAGAGGACATCAGCAATTCATTGAATCAAAGGAGACAAGATGTATGGACACAAGACATGGTATGTGAGGAAAGCCCAGATCTGTGAGCTGGGTGGGCAAAATATTTACAATAAAAAATAGGAGTCAATTTTATCAAAAACAATTCACAGGATAATTGGGCCCAAAAAATATGTATTTCACTTTTGCAGAGATGATTTGTAGGAACATTCATAGCTTATGTAGAATTCTTCATGGGAAGCAAAAACCACAGAAGTGAGTCCTTGATCATTGACCTCAGAGAGGGAGACTGGTAATCAATAGCAGGCATCTGCAAAGGGACAGCCAATTGATAATTGCAATTGCTCATTGAAATTTTAAAGTATCAAAGCAGTTTTAAAAGTATACTCCCACAGGTATTATCAAGTACCTCAAGCCAAGTAGAAGAACAAAGCAGACATAGGAAGTCTTGCTGATCTGCACGTTCCCTTAGCTCACCTCCGTTTTGCTCTACTCATGCCAGTTGATTCTTGGTCTGATTATGGTAACCAGAGGACACAAGCAAATAAAATCCTTGCAGCCAGAAAGTCACCATTACTCAATTTTCACATTAGAAGGGTCTAACCACCATATTACCACTGACATCACTTCATCTCCCTTGCCCAACTCTGTTGCATCCCTACCCTCTCTCCCCGCCAAGACGTGACTGCCACAGCAGAGAGAGAGCCCTGGTGGTATAGTTAATGGGATTACATGCCCAATACAGTGATGGGCATTGCAAAAGGCAATTGGACTTACAGGAACTTTTACAAGAGGAAAGGTTGTTTCCTGGAAAATGTCAGCAAAGAATGTTAGGAGAACACTAGGCAAAACAATCATACCAAAAAATAAATGATGCAAATAACTTTAAAACTATGGTAACCAGTCTCTGTAATTAGGAATGACTACATAGGTCGTGACTTTTGGAAGGGAAAATCATGATAAATTTATAAAACGTAACTTCGAAGCCTAGGTCATCTTTCTCTGTACAAACATTAACCATACCCACCTCACAGTCATAAGATACATCTCAAGAACCTGGTGTCCCTCCATTTCAATCTTTCTTATCTAAGACCTTTCCCAAGTGCAGTTTTCATCCTCATTTTAGCAATGACTAGAGCAGAAAAATGTTAGGGTCTACCAAAATCAAGCCTGTCACTTTAGTTTGGCACAGCCAACATTTTACTGGCTGAGTAACCACCCATTCTTGGTACCATAAACATGGTAATTTTCCCTCCTCATTCCCTCTAATGGAGAATGAACCAAACTCTATGTGCACTAAAACCCAAGGCCAAATCCAAACACTATAATAAAGGCAGTTTGAACAATCAAGTAAATTATAAATATTGCATTGTATTATTGTATATAATTTGTTATATGTCATTATCATTGCATTATTATGTGTTTTAATAACTTTATTTTATACTTATTTATCATTTGTGGGGGAAAACATCTTCTCCTTAAACACATGCTATAAACTATCCATGGTGGCACATGCCAGTAATCCCAGAGGCTCTGAGGCTGAGGCAGGAGGATGGAGAATTCAAAAGCAAGACACTAAGGAATTCAGTGAGACCCTGTCTCTAAATAAAATACAAAATAGGGCTGGGTATGTGCCTCAGTTGCCAAGTGCCCGTGAGTTCAATCCTCAGCATGCAAAAAAAAAAAAAAAAAAAAAAAAAAAGAGCTTGCTATATTAAAAAAAAAAACTCCACTTAGTAGAAATTGAAAATCAGAGTTGAAATGTTCAGTCTAAATGCATATAATTAATATGTCACTTACCATGCCAGGTAGGTTGAAATACTTTGATTATTACAGGAAGGAGTGATTAAGATAATTTTTAATTACTAAAGCCTATTAATAAATATAAAAATAATAAGACTAGATGTGAGTACATTTGATGAAATTATATGCATTTAGTACTGACTCTACATGACTTTAGAAAAAATTTATTCTAGAATAATGACTTCGAATATAAAGGGTCTTTAATTTTAGTAAATGTGCCCTTAATATATTTAGTACTGGTAACCATTGAGTCCCTAATCAGAGGCACAGATGTATTTATTCCAAAATTCAAATATTCATTGGCTAAATTTCATTCGTTAGCCAACACAGTCTCTAATTCATGCAATAATTACAAAATGTAACAAGAGACTCATCAAGATATAGCCAGGGACAGAGTTTAAATTTTGTTTCAGTTTATTCTATTATTAGCTAATACATATTTGAGTGCTCACTCTGTGCTAATCGCAGAGTACATTATCTCACATAATGCTGGAAAGTTCTCTCTGAGGTTGGTAATATGATTGCCTCTATGTGACAAAACTTAGAGTGCTGAGGCAGAGAGAACTTAGCTTGTTCAAAGTCACACTCCGGTACACGCACAGCCATGAGCTGAATGAAGGAGGTCTGTCTGCAGAGCCCCGCTGCCCATCCCCCGCACGCTCCACTGAACTGCATCAGAAAAGCTAGGCTGTCCACAGGTAACAGGATCTCAGTCAAGTTCTGTGTTTCATCTAAAATAGATATTCTTTCATTGTATCAAAATATTAAATGAGTTGTGTGAAATTCAAAAATATTTGTCAAATCCAACTTAATGGATTAATGACTGCTAATGGCTTGTAAATAAAGCACAATCTATTAACCCAAACAAACAAACAAAAAACTTGGCTTATTGGTTTGGAACAAAGAACTCATTAACTAGCTACGGTCTTTCCTGCTGCCATATTTGGTCTTTAGAAAGCACTTGGAGTATATAGCAGGAATAGAGCAAACAGGGTTTCCTGGTAGAAAAACTTACAGACCCTTCAACTTTGACACATTAAGGCCTCCAAATCTCCTCTATCACTGGGTCACAGCACATGCTGTGTGATGCAAACACAATGCTGGGTGAGAAAATAGGCTTACTCCTCCTTAGGAGTAGAAATTTATCCCTTTCCCTTTGACACAGAAAACATTAGAAAATCTTGGCTACCTCCTTTGCAGATGCCTGCTACTGATTACCAGTACGGTCAGGCAAGAGCCTATGACTGACACTGCCCAAATGCATCAGCACTAATGGAAAAACACTCAAAATGCACGCCACTTATAATAGTGGGTTAGCAATAACATCCTTGCACACAAACAACAGAGACATTTATTATTTGACTTTTCACTCATTGGTAATTATTATTAAGAGCATTCTCTGCCCCAGTCATTTCTTCCCACTTTTGACTGCATTCTCTTCTAACATCTGTTTCTCAAACAAGGGTAGGTTTTAGAATTGTAATACAAATACTTAACAGGGCTCCTTTCCTCAGAGAAAAACAAAAATAAAGCCTGAGGGTAATTAGCTTTAAAATTAGGGTGCCTAGAAATAAGACTGTGTTACTGGAAAAATGTTTCAAGATATTGCTCTCTGAATCAGAATTATTAGTACTGGAAGGAGAGGATTAAATTATCCTTCTAAATATTCACTCCAGAGAGCTGTGGAAACCAATAGGGTCCAAACCCTGCTGTCTTCACAATGATGCTGTCCTGCAAGTTCTAATAGAGTGAGGCTTTTTAAAAATGACCAGAAGTGGGGGACAAACCCTTGGAGGTTAAACTCTAGCTAAATTTAAGGCTCATGAGATTGATCTTTATTCAATAATTTCAAGATCCATCTTGTCAGGATAGTATGCATCAAAGAAATATCCTGCTACTTTTAGGTATAGCATTAGTAATAGGAAAAGTGAAGTTTTAGGCGTAGGGCAAAAAAGAATTTACCTCCAAACCTGACACATGAGCCCTGGGGGTTTACAAGCAAAAAAGTCCTTGCATTTCCCAGCAGAAGCCATGGTGCTGAGCCTCGAGGATGAGCTTTTCTCAGCTCACTGTCCTGTGTAGGACAAAGGGCAACCTGTGAGCTCGCCCTGAGTCCCACAGGGCCTCAGTACGTTGCAATAACATGTGGAGAAGGCTGGGCCTAGTGCCTCAGTCTAACCACAGTCCAGTTCCAGCTACCTAATGAGAAGGTTCCAGAATGTCTGTGGCTATCTACCCAGATCTTTTCCTTCCCCACCTCGACTTCCCAGAAGGTTGACCTGGCTCTAGATCCTGTCTCTTCCAGAACTGGGGCTCCTTTAGACCAGAGGAAAAGCCTTCGTCTTACTACGGAATTGCAGACAAAGGAGTCTGCTGCAGCTTAGCTCTCTTCTGCATCTCTCTGCTCTTTGAGTAAGGAGATGCAGGAGCTTAAGGGTCAAGAGTACAGGTTCCCTAGTCCTGCTCTGTACTTAACAGCTGTTCCTGTTTTCTCTCTGTGAAGTGTAGATGATTAAAACACCTATTTTTTGGTATCACTGTAAGGATTGAGAGTCAGTGCATTCAAAGTTTAGGACGATGAATTGTTCACAGGCAGGGCTCATAAATGTTAGCCATTATTATTATTAATTATTACTCTTACTACTGTTATCACCATTGCCTATTAAAATCATATTCCCTGGATTCAGTATTTGGATTGGAAGGAAGAAAAGAGTGATACAACTTCATAGATATAAAACACTTTTGTGGGCCATACTTCCCCCTAAATTAGTCTAAGAATCAACTTAGAAGTTGATATATATTAGAGAAGTTGGTTCTCTCCCCAAAGATTGACTTGCATGCTATGAAACCTTGTCTGATGGGGTCTGAGGTTTAGGAATCAGGGCTCTGGAAGAAAGCACCCTCTCAAGCCATAGGTGACCACAGCTTTCCAAAGGGACTCATTCTTCCATTCCATCAATTTCTTCCTTCCACTTCAAGTAACTCCTTGAAAAGTTAATTGATGCAAAGTGTAAAGTGATTTCTCATGAGACTCTCAGTTCTATTGGCGTCAGGAGAGTCTATTTCACCATGGTAATGCATGAGTAATAATAATAGCTGTGTGAGTTGTGTTTGCTTACTGTACCAGGCAGTTGTTATACGTAACATCCACCCTTTTCAGGGAAAGAATATTATTCTCATTTTACAGATGAGGAAACTGGAACAACAAGAAGTTAAGCATTTTGCCTGAGGTAACACTACTACAACACGGAGCTAATAAAAGTCTATACAACAATAAACCTCAGGCCTTTCTCTCAATTCCAGTAGCTCTCAAACTTTAGTGGGAATGGGAGAGTTACCTGAAAAACATTCTAAAACTCCAATTTCTGGGCCCAGTGAACAAAGAGTCTGGTTCATAGGCTCAGTTTGGAGCCAGAAACCGGTGTTGTTGCAAGGCAGGCCATGGGATTCTGAGGCAGGTGGTCACAGCCCACATTTTGTGAATCACTCAGTATAATATGTCTGATTTTGATTTTGAATCTCTCCAACCCCCACGAATATAAAGAGGTTTAAATAAGTGCCAAATAGTTTTTAAGATGATGGTTTTGTGTTGATGTTTAAAGGTTTGGATAAAAGTTGCATGATTTGCACTTGCTCTGAGAAAATCTTTAGTTATCTCCTGAAATGGCAGCAGAAAAACAACCAAGGTCCCTGTAGGGTTGCATCTGCAACAGAGATACCACCCTGAGAAAGATTGTTTATCAAAAGTAATGGTGGTTGTTTTCTGCATTCTAGCAGTGGTGCCTGGATGAAATATACTTCCTTTTACATTATCTCAAAGACACAGACTTGCCCATTTTTCCTTATTCCAAAATAACTACCAAAATCCTTTAAACATCTGCAGTGCAGATGAATTGAAAATTAGCACTATTTACAACACAGCATATGATAGCATCAATAAAGAAATATATTATGGAACCAGAAAAACAATGACTTCATTTAACCTCAAAATCCAAATCTGATCTTGGTGTGATTCCCCTGTCCATGCTGATAGTGAATATTTGGCTCTAGGCACAGATCACGTGTTCTTCTCCTAGAAAGCACAGGCCATATGCCTGACCCACACCCCTAGGAAGGGAGAGGAGACCCTGGTCACAGATCAGCAGAGTGACGAAGGAACTCAAGGTGGGATAGTGAAGGTTGTCAAAATATCCTATTCTGAGAAAAGTGTTAAGAGACACCACCTGCATGTCACCCTCAAAAGCATCAAAATGGTCAGGCCAGCCAGACATGGAAGGGAAAACAAGACTTTAGTCAAACCACTTAACTTTTATAAGCCTCAGTTTCCTCATCTATAAATGAGGGTTAAGAGAGGAGGAGATGCGAGACCCTTGTCAATAGAGGTGTTATAAGAATTAAATTAAGATCATTTTTATGGAGCTCTTACCAGAGTACCTGGCACAATGGTATGTGGAAAATGCTTCAAAACTGTTGCCACTATTATTCCTCCAACAATAAATAAATTAGAAATGCTGAAAAGGCTGCAGGGCATAGTAAAAAAGAAAGAGAAATTGTTGAATAGTGTTCTCCAAAGTCTTATAACAGTCATGGCATTGCTCACGTTAGCCAAGTGCCTGCATTTAAAATAAATGGCTGCACAATCTGATCATATAAAAGTAGTCATCATTTATAAAGAGGGCAACCTGGTGAGTGCACCTTTCATTAATGTATCAGGCAACAAATTTTCCCTAAATACAAATGAGTTCACATCAGGCTCTTCCGAAGTGTCAACGTTCTCTGCTTACAAGAAAGCTTAGGAAATCTGTTTATGTTCTTTTTGTAACAAACACCCGCTAATCGAAAATAAAAGATTCTCTCTCTGGCCCTGCTTCCCAGGTACAAAGTGCTGTTTCTCTGATTAATGATCCAGGAATCTGCAATAACTGCAAAGCCAACATTCTGTAGTTCTAACAGAGTCAGCTACCTCTGCCCAGGTGTTAAACCGAAGCCCTCTTCTGGGGAGGGCCTTTGGTAATTAGCAGGGCCAGCAGGTGTTTGCACTTGCTGCTGTTCCTGGTAGTTGAGCATATGTGCCAGGCCCCTGTTGCGGGGAGAAAGAGGGTGAAACAAATGATCCTTCCCAGCTCCAGCAAGGTCAGCTCCTCCCAGGAAGAAAAAGCAAACTTTCTGTCTCTGCATCAAGCACCATCCTTGCTCATCCTCTAAAATCTTCGGCAAATTTTGAAGTTGGCTTTGGTCCTTCTCCTGCTCCCATTTAGTAATACTTCCTTATGATGGCTCTTTGCAGACAGCTCCCTTGGAATTTGCTGTGCTCTGGGCCTTTCTGACCTGATTTTCTGCAACTGAAATCTCTCTGTCTTGAGTGTTACCACATTCTCTCAGATCCTACTCTGTGCCTTTCAAGGGGATCCTCAGTCAGGCTGATAATGCAATTCTGCTGAGGTATGAGTCCTGAATGTTACTGGAAAAGGGTTTAATCCCACCTTAAACTCCTTCTCACAGAATATATTTAAAGGTCTACAGGTAAACTGGCTCTACTGGGAATGGGGAGCACAATTTGAAACCTTTCCCCATTTCCATGGTGTAAATACCTCCATCATAGCTAATGTCAACCTTTTAGAGTAGCAGGGTTGGGAGGAGAAGCACAGGATCAGCACTCACAGATCCTTACAAATACCCTGAACAATGCATAATTCACAATGATTTCCTTGACTAGATTTAGTTGGCTTAAGAAATATTTAGCCAGGTCTGGTGGGACACACCTGTAATTCTAGCTGCTTTGGAGGTTAAGGCAGGAGAATGGCAATTTCAAGATCAGCCTGAACAACTTAATGAGACCCTGTCTTGAAATTTTTTTTTTTTTTTTTTTTTTTTAACAAATGACTGGGAATGTAGGTCAGTGGTAGATTGCTTGCCTAACATGTAGATAAGTTCAATCTTCAGTACTGCAGAGGGGAAAAAGAGAAAGAAAGAAAAATAAATATTTTAGGGCAAAAGAGGTCTCACAGAACACTCAAGATTCCATCAAGGACTTCTGCAAGACAGCAAAATGAACTTCATGCTTAATCCCTCTCCCTCCAGGGAACCCTTTAAAAATGCTAAAAGCTAAAAAATGTATAAACCTACAGCAAGAACCTGGAGGATGAAAACCATCAGAGGATGACAGATAATAACAGATCTCTGTGATGCAGAGAACAGACGCAGCAGTGATAGATACCACAGAGCAGAGGAAGCTGCCCCAGGAACTGGTGCAGTAGGGACTGGGGTGGAAACGTGATCCAGCTGCCCAGCAGGTCCCTCCGAAGATACTTTCGCACTCTCAGGAGGCAAAAATGAGAGAGTGAGAAAAGGAACTGAAAGCTATAAGGAATAGAGAGAAAGTAGAATGGTTCACAGTACTAGAAATGCTCAGTGCCTGCTGTCTAACAGACAGTTGGGTGAGACAGAAGAGAGGGAAGTCTTGCAAATTTGGTGAAATTTGGGCTAAGTGACCCTTCAAGAGCTCTGTAATTCCAACCAGATCAAAATCTTCAGAGATCCAGCCTAGAAATTCAGACTAATTGCAAATCATCAGGATATCCAGCATGGGGTGCGCAGCGTGGGATCTTCCAGACGGATATAGACTAGTCAGTGCACAACTGTGCTCATGTACACTTTGAGAAAGAGTAGCCTAAGCACCTGGCAAGAATAACCCATCCTCCAACAGGAGAAAATGTTGGAGAAGATGGTTGGAATGCTTAGGAGCCTTATTTACATTTTGTGAAACTCAAACCTTAAGTGGCAGAAAATTCTACTCTTGGGTAAAAGGCTGTGACCATGAAGAACTTGCCTAGTTAGTAAACGTTCTCAGATCAAAGTCTGTATAAAGGCCCTGTGCATCCAACAAACAAATACGGGCACACCGACCAGGCACAAGTTCTGCTTGTGGAGATAAAGAATCAAGTGAGGTTTGATTTCAATGTGCTTCAGTAGAGGAGGGATGATACCATGTCCCTATGTAATGCAAGGCCACAGGGGACCATGACACCTTAAGAGAGGAAGGAGGTGACAGTTCATGAGAGAGATGAAATATTTCCAGCTAGGTCGAGGCATTGGAGTGCTAGGGTTGCCAGAAAAAGAACAGGACCCAAGTTAGATTTTAATTTCAAGTAAAACACGAATGTTTCTTTGTGTGCAAGTATACACCTGACAACCACAGGGACTTAGTTTTGAAGGTGGGCAAGATAAGAATTGCCATGGAGATTGGAAGCAAAAATGGGAAATAGTTACTATTATTATTATTTTTTTTTTTTTTTGGCGAGGATTAAACCCAGGACCTCACACATGCTAGGCAGTATTTTATCACTGAACTACTTATTCCATTTTTTAGCTTAAATATCAGCTTCCCAGAGACGTCTTCTCTTACTACCTTGTTAAAATCCCAGCCTCCTATTCCTGCAGGATTTGTGTATCGCACTTCTCACTATATGACATGTTTATTTATTGTTTATCTTCCCCCTTCTAGAATATTGCAGCAAGAGCAGTCCATTTTTGTTCCCTGCTATATCCCCATGTCTCCAACAATAGACAACATAAGGTAGGTGTTCAGTAAATATTTGTTGACTGAATGAATGATAAATGAACAGGTAAGTAAGTGAAGAAATTTGGCAGGAACTGATTCATTTTCTTCCTCTTGTGACTGACGCTTGGTAAATGCTTAGTTTATATTTGTTGAAATGTGAAAACACACAGATAGTCCCAATTCTGATGTAGCAGTCAAACTAAAGGGGGACAGAAAAACACAACAAGAAACATATAAAGAAACATAAATGTAGTAGAGAATACAGTGAATGCAAAACCTGTTTAACTTCTGCCAAGCTGCTGGTGGTTGCAGTGGCCACAGGACTGAAGTCAGCAGCAGTGACACCAGAAGAAGGGGGAACTTGGGCCATGACCTTGTAGACAAGAAAGAAGGTAGAGCCTCTGGTTCCTCTGGACTTCCAGAGTAGTCAAATCCCAGATCACTTTCTCCTTCAGACCACAGCTCCTCAAAAGATAATCACCACAGCCTAGCATCCTGCAGATCAGCTCCTCCAAAGTCATGGCCCAATCTAGCAGATGCACTGCAGAGGTGACCAAGGGACCAAGCGCAGGGACAAGCATTCATTCTGAGCAGAAAGAGATGATGTATTAGGATAAAAAGCAGGAAAACATGCCTTTGTATACCACCTCTGGAAGTCAGGGACTGTTGGGAGTGTCTTAGAATCAACAGTGCTGCCGATTGTGGTGAGGCCCTCCCCACAACCTCAGAAGAAGCCTACACACAGAAGTGACTCCTACAGACAAAGTCAGTCAGGGTCCCTGTCAACCTGACGCCCGCATAACGTGTTCTCCATCAAGAAAGACACATGTCCCTGTCAACCTGACTCCCATATAACGTGTTCTCCATCAAGAAAGACACATGTCCCAGAGGTTTTGATACGATGTTTCTTTGTTCTCATTTACCTCTAAGAATTTTTTAATTTCCTTCCTAATATCTTCTGTTATCCATTCATCATATAATAGCATATTGTTTAATCTCCAGATGTTGGAATAGTTTCTGTGTTTTACTCTTTCATTTATTTCAAAATCTCTGGGACACTATGAAAGCAGTACTTAGAGGGAAATTTATTTCATGGAGCGCATTTAATAAAAGAAGTAAAACTCAACAAAAAAACGACCTAACACTACAGCTCAAAGCCCTAGAAAAAGAAGAACAGAACAGCACCAAAAGTAGTAGAAGACAGGAAATAGTTAAACTCCGAGCTGAAATCAGTGAAATGGAAACAAAAGAAACAATACAAAAAATTGACAAAATAAATAGTTGGTTCTTCGAAAAAATAAACAAAATTGATAAACCTTTAGCCACACTAACAAAGAGAAGACGAGAGAAAACCCAAATCACTAAAATTTGGAATGAACAAGGAAATATCACAACAGACAGGATTGAAATACAAAACATAATTAGAAGCTATTTTGAAAATCTATACTCCAACAAAATAGAAAATTTCGAAGACATCAACAGGTTTCTAGAGACATATGAATTGCCTAAACTGAACGAGGAGGACATAAACAATTTAAATAGACCAATTTCAAGTACTGAAATAGAAGAAGTCATCAAAAGCCTACCAACAAAGAAAAGTCCGGGACCAGATGGGTTCTCAGCCGAGTTCTACAAAACCTTTAAAGAAGAGCTCATTCCAATACTTCTCAAAGTATTCCATGAAATAGAAGAGGAGGGAACCCTCCCAAACTCATTCTATGAAGCCAATATCACACTGATACCTAAACCAGACAGAGACTCATCAAGGAAAGAAAATTTCAGACCAATATCCTTAATGAACATGGACGCAAAAATTCTCAACAAAATTTTAGCAAATCGCATACAAAAACATATTAAAAAGATAGTGCACCATGATCAAGTGGGTTTCATCCCAGGGATGCAAGGTTGGTTCAACATCAGGAAATCAATAAACGTAATTCACCATATTAATAGACTTAAAGTCAAGAATCACATGATTATTTCAATAGATGCAGAAAAAGCATTTGATAAAATACAGCACCCCTTCATGCTCAAAACACTAGAAAAAATAGGGATAGTGGGAACATTCCTTAACATTGTAAAGGCCATTTATGCTAAGCCCATGGCTAATATCATTCTAAATGGTGAAAAACTGAAAGCATTCCCCCTAAAAACTGGAACAAGGCAGGGATGCCCTCTTTCACCACTTCTATTCAACATCGTTCTTGAGACTCTGGCCAGAGCAATTAGACAAACCAAAGAAATTAAAGGGATACGAATTGGAAAAGAAGAACTCAAACTATCCCTGTTCGCTGATGACATGATTATATATTTAGAGGAACCTGGAAATTCCACCAGAAAACTCTTAGAACTCATAAGTGAATTCAGTAAAGTAGCAGGTTACAAGATGAATGCCCATAAATCCAACGCATTTTTATACATAAGTGATGAATCTTCAGAAAGAGAAATTAGGAAAACTACCCCATTCACAATAGCCTCGAAAAAAATAAAATACTTGGGAATCAATCTCACAAAAAAGGTGAAAGACCTCTACAAGGAGAACTACAGAACACTAAAGAAAGAAATTAAAGAAAACCTTAGAAGATGGAAAGATCTTCCATGTTCTTGGATAGGAAGAATTAATATTGTCAAAATGGCCATACTACCTAAAGTGCTATACAAATTCAATGCAATTCCAATTAAAATCCCAATTGTGTACCTTACAGAAATAGAGCAAGCAATTATGAAATTCATCTGGAAGAATAAGAAACCCAGAATAGCTAAAGCAATCCTTAGCAGGAAGAGTGAAACAGGGGGTATTGCAATACCAGATCTTCAACTCTACTACAAAGCAATAGTAACAAAAACGGCATGGTATTGGTACCAAAATAGAAAGGTAGATCAATGGTACAGAATAGAGGACACGGACACAAACCCAAATAAATACAATTTTCTCATACTAGACAAAGGGGCCAAAAATATGCAATGGAGAAAAGATAGCCTCTTCAACAAATGGTGCTGGGAGAATTGGAAATCCATATGCAACAGAATGAAACTAAACCCATATCTCTCACCATGCACGAAACTAAACTCAAAATGGATTAAGGACCTCGGAATCAGACCAGAGACCCTGCAGATTATAGAAGAAAAAGTAGGTCCAAATCTTCACCTTGTTGGTCTAGGATCAGACTTCCTTAACAGGACTCCCATAGCACAAGAAATAAAAGCTAGAATCAACCACTGGGATAGATTCAAACTAAAAAGCTTTCTCTCAGCAAAGGAAACTATCAGCAATGCGAAGAAAGAGCCTACAGAGTGGGAGAATATCTTTGCCAATCATACTTCAGATAGAGCGCTAATCTCCAGAATCTATAAAGAACTCAAAAAACTCTACCCCAAGAATTCAAATAATCCAGAGGACAAATGGGCTAAGGAAATGAATAGACACTTCACAGAAGAAGATCTACAAGCAATCAACAAACATATGGAAAAATGTTCAACATCTCTAGTAGTAAGAGAAATGCAAATCAAAACCACCTAAGATTCCATCTCACCCCAATTAGAATGGCGATTATCAAGAATATGAGCAACAACAGGTGTTGGCGAAGATGTGGGGAAAAAGGTACACTCATACATTGCTGGTGGGACTGCAAATTAGTGCAGCCACTCTGGAAAGCAGTGTGGAGATTCCTTAGAAAATTTGGAATGGACCCTCCATTTGACCCAGCTATCCCACTCCTTGGCCTATACCCAAAGGACTTAAAATCAGCATACTGCAGAGATACAGCCACATCAATGTTCATAGCTGCTCAATTCACAATAGCCAGACTGTGGAACCAACCTAGATGCCCTTCAATTGATGAGTGGATAAAGAAACTGTGGTATATATATACAATGGAATATTACTCAGCCATAAAAAATGATAAAATTATGGCATTTGCAGGCAAATGGATGAAATTGGAGAATATCATGCTAAGTGAGATAAGCCAATCTCAAAAAGCCAAAGGACGAATGATATCGCTAATAAGTGGAGGATGACACATAATGGGGGGGAGGAAAGGGTTAGTGTTAGGGTTAGAGTTAGGGTTAGGGAGGGGGGCAAGTATGGAGGAAGGAAGTACTGTATAGAGGGTAAAGAGGGGTGGGAGGGGTGGGGGGAAGGGAAAAAATAACAATGAATCAAACAACATTACCCTATGTAAATTTATGATTACACAAGTGGTATGCCTTGACTCCATGTACAAACAGAGAAACAACATGTATCCCATTTGTTTACAATAAAAAAAAAAAGACACATGTGTCTGTATATATTAATTGATGGGTTGATTTAACGTAGGAGACAATCAGAAAAGGTGTACCTGACAGACTTCCACTAAACAACCACGGTATCACTAAGACCCTTTATCACTTAACTAAAATAGCAAGTGAATCCCTAATGCTTTCTGAATGTACAGGTCACCAAACTGCCACCAAAGGGAAAAATAATAAAATAGCAAGTGTAGCTAGATCTCTGTTTCTTAGGTGGCGGTGCCTGCATGCATCTAGCACTTTGGTTTTCTGCTTTCTAGTGACAAGCAAGAACTTAATATTTTGTTATTACTGTCAGTCACTGTCTTTCATGTGCTTGTGACACTTGACTAACACTGCTAGAAAGAAAGAAAAAGAGATGGAGGAAGGAAGGAAGGGAGTGAGGGAAGGGAGGAGAGGAAAAACTAGAGGGAAGGAGGGGAAAAGGGAACAGGAAAGAAAAGAAAAGGGGAAAAAAGCCTAAGATATAATCGAGCCAATATCAGCTATTGCAACAAAGAATGGAGAAGTGGGAAAATTAATTTTTAAAAATGCAGAACTCTAGCAATATGAGATCTGCTGAGTCCCTCATTCACTTTTCCTTTCTCTTTTTTCATGAAAATAATGATTTTTTTTGAACATTCAACTTACATGTACTCTGCCCCCTGAGGGTTATGAACTCAAATAACAAATTGTTCAACAAATATTTCCTAAGAGTCTCCTCTGTGCCATACCTGGGGCAAGTCACAGAGGAGACAGAAGTAAATAAGACGCAAACCTGACCCTCCTGGAGCTTCCCAGCTAGAACAGGCATTCACGTTCAGAATTGTCCTTCCTCTTGGGGATGCAGCCGGGGCTCTGGGTTTTCCTTTCAGGACATACACATGACAAATTAGAAATGGATTTGATATGATTTGTGAAATCTCCAACTCAGAGCTTCTTTCTAACCAGACGTTTGAAAGACAATTAGGTACAGTTAAAATGTCACTTGGCCTTATTAACTAAAGGTTGCCAACAAATAAGCTGGCAAGGTGTAGCAATCTTTCCTGGCAGAAATGTGACCTTCATTTCTCCAGGTCTCATGAACTGATGTCACCCAAGCAGAAATAATGCACCCTTCATTGTCTCCTATTCCCACCTACTCAAAAAAAGGTCAAATCATCCCCCTACTTCTATCTAGGAATGCCCAAAGGCATCTCAGAATCAGGAGACAATCTGTGAAGCACACATCCTTCTACATTCTTCTCCTCTACCCTCCCTCCACTTAAAGTCCACTCATCAAACATGACTCGTATATCACAGGTAACACTCCTGTCTTGTGATATGCATAGCCTCCCAAAGATGCCAACCTTGAGGTCCAGAATGGCTCTGACAGCAGTGGGGAAGTTGTCTCTCACTTAAGTCATACACCATGTGTGTCCCAGGCCTCACAGAGTTCTTAGAGAGACAAGTTCTTCAGTTCCTGACTGTAGCTAGGTATTTCCCAATGGCCAACATAGCTCAAGTTCAAACTGGAGTCCTTGATTGAAATCCCTGCTGAATTTTGGACTTCTGTGAAAAAGAACCAGTAAATATTAATGTAAGTTCACTTATTCTTCAAAAGATTCAGAACACCTATTACATAATTGGATTCTGGGAATATAGTGATAATATTTTAAAGAGGCATACTCTTTATGCTTATGAGACCAATATGTCCAACAAACAAATATATAGTTACGAAGACCATGTGATGTAAAACAAAATCCACACTGACAGAGAGATCTTCACAGGCTTACCTAAACACAAAACACAGCCAACAGTCTGGTGCCAGTTCTGGAGTCTGTGACAATGTTCTACTGTCCCTTTATGTATTGACTAGTGCAAAGGCCATGCATTGAAATGAAACATCGTGCAGGTGATTCTTACAACACGACAGTCCTAGCAAGGCAGCACCCTGTACTTTTTCATTTTAATGATAAGCCACAGACTACTGCTAGGTCATTAAAGAGGACTGGAAACTGCATTCAAGCTACTTAACTCGAAGGATTATGCTGCACTCTTTGTATGTGAGCTGTGAGGTGTTAAGTCCTTCCATCTTGGTGCTGTCTGCAAATTTGATAATGCTTATAATTGCATTATCCAGGTTAGAGATAAAAAAAGTATTAATCCAGTGTTATCCACTGACAATGTTAACCCAGGTGGATAGATATTAAGTCAATGCTATCATAAGAACCACTCCTTATTGATGTTAATGTCATGTGAAATGAAATAGAATGCACTAAAATCAAAATACATTTTGTCTGTATTGCCTTCTCCTTTGGCACTCTGCCCAAAGAAAAAGAAAGTCTCTTGACATGAACAGCTCTTCATGGAATAACTAGATGACTATGCAGTATTTTTAGGTCTTCCCTGTATTTGCCAACTAAAGTTTTTATTTCTTTATGACCCCACATCAGAGGTAATTTTCCTCGGGACGTTTTGTGTCAAACTCAGTGTGAATTGAATAACTAGAGGTTGTTCACATTTAACATTGCTGTGGTTCGGGTTTTATTTTCCTAAGATTTTATGTAAATAAACTTTTAAAAACATTCCCCATGAGACTTTGGGTTCCATTCCCAGTACCAGAAAAAAAAAAAGAGAGAAAGAAAGAAACACGACCCAATGACTTCAATTAAAATTTCAAAGAATATTTCCCAATGGGATTATGTTGGCCACAACACATATAATCTAATAGCATCCTATCTTTGTCATTGCACAACCTATATTAATTTAATAACCTGTCCTATAATGTGTTGGGCAAATGGACAAATCAATTCACATGTTCTTTAGATGCCAAATATTAATGCAATTATTAAACTAAGTCATAGCAATTCAGGATTTCACTGGATGCCCTCACTGATCTGGAAAACCTAAGTTTTAAGAATTCACTAATTTTTTACTATTTTTCCAGATATTTGCTATCATCCAACAACTTCTTATCTAAATAAGTATTCCCTTAAGCAATGCCCAGAGTATGCAACAAGATATTACCAAGCATTTAAGTATTGTGATACATAAGCCTCACATACATAATGTAATATTTAATGAAACACTGATTGTGGTAAGAAAATAATAAATATCATTGATGCTTTATCAAATCATATATTGTCACAGTGGGTACTGTATTCCATCTTCCAACAGCAAAAAAAGCCAAATCCCAGAAGTGTGAATCTAAACACACACATACCTACACATACCTACACAACCCTGCATTTAAAAGAGACAGATATCTAAGTTCAGGACAGGAAATTCTACAGTAGCAGAGTTAGAACAAAGCACCTCCCAATGCAACTCAACTCCCTCTTCTAGTTCATGTTCACTCCAAGAAAATGGATTCACACATCACAGGAGGAACTAGCTCTGAAAATTCTCAACACTCCTTCACGAGAATTTTCAAAGCAAATAGAACAGTGATCTTTTTTTCATGCTAACTTCCTTGTATACCTAGCAAATTCTTATGCATCCTTAACATTTCAGCTCAATTTCTACCTCTTTTGTGATATTTTCAGTGTCCTTGCCCAGCAAAAAACGAACATTTTATACACATTTTACTTGAGTTCCTATTGTACTCATATATATTTCCCTCAGTACCTTTTAGTGACTATCAGACTGTTTATAAATCTGCCTCTCCACTGGTTTGTGAGACCATTAGGAGTATGAATTGCATCCATGTCATATCAACTTCAATCTCCAATGTCTAGCATAATACCTGGCATAGAATAGACAGGCGTTCAATAAGTATTTGTTAAATTTGTTAAATAATTAAATTAAATTAAAATTGATGATAGCCTCATTTCTCATCTCTGCCAGAGAAATTGGATGGAATTGATCTGATACTTTCACACTCGACTTCATTAAGTCAGTCTATACTTCCATTTTATAGTTCTCAATTATTTTTGAGTACTTTACTTGACATTACTTTGACCTAATCATGTATATTTTTATGGAAGTGATTACTTCTCATCTGTATAGATAAATGGAGTGAAAAGAAGGAAGGAGGAATGTATCCTCATATGGCAAAAAGAGTGCAAACTGCAGCCCCAAAGCATGGTTCAAACCCTGCTGCCTGAATATTCATAGGCAGATCATTTATACTCATTGAACTTCAGTTTTCTGATTTGTAAATTAAGGATAAAATGCCTTCCTCTGAGTATGGTTGTGGGAATCTGATATTATACACAAAGCACTGACAGGGCACCAGGTACACAGTGGGTGCTCCATAAAACACAGCCCTAGAAAGTATTAAGTCAAAGTAATTTCTAAGCTAAAGCTCTCTATAAATGTTAGTTATAGCATTACCCCCTCTTGACACTTCATAGCTGGACTTATTATCATTGTAATACATAGAAAAGCACCTAGGAGGCTGGGTGTGGCAGTGCACACCTGAAATCCCAGTGGCTCAGGAGGCTGAGGCAGGATGATCATGAGTTCAAAGCCAGCCTTAGCAACTCAGCAAGGCCCTAAGTAACTCAGTGAGACCCTGTCTCTAAGTAAAATACAAAAAGGACTGGGGATGTGGCCACAACACATATAACCTAATAGCATCCTATCTTTGTCATTGCACAACCTATATTAATTTAATAGCCTATCCTATAATGTGTTGGGCAAAGGGACACATCAATTCACAACCACTCAGTGGTTGAGTGCCCTGAGTTCAATCCCTGGGAAATAAAGAAACGGAAGGAAGGAAGGAAGGAAGGAAGGAAGGAAGGAAGGAAGGAGGAAGGAAGGAAGGAAGGAAGGAAGGAAGGAGGAATGAAAAGAAGGAAGGAGGAATGTATCCTCATATGGCAAAAAGAGTGCAAACTGCAGCCCCAAAGCATGGTTCAAACCCTGCTGCCTGGAAAGAAGGAAGGAAGGAAGGAAGGAAGGAAGGAAGGAAGGAAGGAAGGAAGGAAGGAAGGAAGGAAGGAAGGAAGGAAGGAAGGGAGGGAGGGAGGGAGGGAGGGAGGGAGGGAGGAAGAAGGAAGGAAGGAAGGAAGGAAGGAAGGAAGGAAGGAAGGAAGGAAGGAAGGAAGGAAGGAAGGAAGGAAGGAAGGAAGGAAAGGAAAGAAAAGAAAAGAAAAGAAGGAAGGGTGGCAGGCAGGCACCTAGGAGGAAGTCACAGTGAAGTCCGATGCTACTGCCTTAGTAACTAAAGAAGAAAATATAGAAAAGGAATTCAATGTGCATCTTATTTATATCCATGCCCTTGTGAATAATCAAAAGCCTCTTCCCTTTTCCACCTAAATGAATCCTATCATGGTTTGTATTCCTTTTTATATCCCTAGATGTCCCAAGGAATTGCCCAATTCTTTCTATTTGTACAATGACCATCACCTCCAAGGCTGTGGCTTCAGCTGTGGCCTCCACACGTCTTCTCTGGGCCTGCTCTTTCCACGGCTCACTCCCCTTCTCTCTTTGCCCTCTGAGGTTGTATGACAAAATACCATAAACTGGATAGCTTAAAATCAACAAAATTTATCTGAAAGTTCTGGAGGCTGGGAAGTTAAAGATCAACGCACCAACAGGTTTGGTGACCAGTGACGGCACACCTTCTCTTATATGGCCCCTTCACTGTGTCCTCACATGCTGGAAGGCTCTTGCTACTTCTCCAGGGTCTCTCTAAGGATATTAATTCCATTCATAAGACCTCATAACTTAATCACCTTCACAAAGGGTCACCTTTTAAAATTGTCTCATGGACAATTAAGTTTCATCATCTGAATTTGGGGATGGACGAAAACATTCAGACCATAGCATCCTCCAAAAGGAGAAACAGAGACAAGAACCAACTGAAATGGGAACTTGGCTCAGTACGCCTTGCCACATAAATAGCCAAACCTAACTCTAGCCAGATTGTCAGAAAAGCATCAGGCCTCCTTACAGAAGTGAGACCAGGAACTGGAACTACATTAGGAGTCCAGAAAAGTGTTCTTTCTTTATTTTTCATCTCTGCTTGTCTGATTGATTCACTTTTTATTTTCTTAGAACTAATTTTCCTGTGTCTCATTCAGTCTCCAACCCACACGCTTCCACCAATGCTCAGTTTTCACACCATCCACCATAGAAATTAATTGAATTGGTCATGGACCCTGTTCTCATCAACTCTGGTAGGGAGAAAATAGGAGAGTATCACATGTGGGCGTGTGTTAGCATTTTGTCACTATGACCAAAATACCTGTCAAGAACAACTTAAAGGAGAAAATTTATTTGGGACTCACAGTTTCATAGGTTCAATTCATGGTCAGTTGACTATACTGCTTTGGGCTCAAGATGAGGCAGAAAATCCTAGAGGAAGGGCATGACAGAGGAAAGCTTTCAGCTTGCGACAGACAGGAAGTAAGTAGTGAGAAAGAGAGAGTTCAAGGAGTCAGGGACAAGATAGAGTCTACGGCCATACCCCAGTGACCGACTTCCTTCAGTCACACCCTACCTCCTGACAGTTATCACCAGTAATTCATTCAAGTTATTCATACATCAAATGAATTAATCCAGTGGTGGGATCTCATAATCAGTTCACCTCTGAACATTCTTTCGTTGTTTAACATATGAGCTTAGGGGGCAGGGATACCTCAGAGTTAAATCATAACAGGAGGTTAGTCCAGCCCCTATGGATGAATACACATTTCTCAGACATAGAGATGATTACACAGGTAATCAGTTGTACCTACAGGAATATAAGTTTGCACAAGATAATATATTTGAGGGTCCAGCATATAAGCAATTAAGTAATATAAGAATTAATTAAATCAAATCATGTAGATTTTAATACCTCTACCATCCCATCCCCCTGACAAAAGGCTGCTCAGGTTTTAAATGGTCAATAACTCACAAGACAGGCATCATTTGTCTTCATTCTATTTAGATTCCCTCTGCTGTTACATCACCTTGCTAACTTTACTTCTCATCTTTGGAGCAAGACTGTTTAATAGAACTAGGCCTGCATCTGAGTTCTGATTCCATGACCTTGGGCAAGTCTCTTTACTCCTCAAAGCTTCTAGATTCACACTTGTAAGATGAGGAAGGCATGCCTACTCTCCCTGAACTCAGGATTAACAGGATAATGTCCATAAATACATGTCATAAACATTTTGAAAACTATAAAGCATTTTTCTAATTGTGATAATCACTGTGTCTAAGAGCTCTGACCCTGAGAATCCTTCAATCTGAGGATCAAATCCTGCCCTACCTCTTATTACTAAGTCACTTTGGGCAAGTTACTTCACCCCTTTGAGTTTCAATTTCTTTATCAGTAAATTTGACATTAAATACTAAGTGATGGGTTATTATGAAGATTTATTATGATAATGTGAATAAAGTACTTTATATAATACCTCACATTCAAATATTCTATTCTTTTTTTTTTTTTTTTTTTTTTTTTGCGGTGCTAGGGATTGAACCCAGGGCCTTGTGCTTGCAAGGCAAGCACTCTACCAACTGAGCTATATCCCCACCCCTTTGAATACTCTTAATATAAATTATTATTTATACCTATTGAGGCTATAGACAAAACCTTTGGGTTCTATCCAAAACTAGCTTAAATATTTGGTTCCCTCTTTATTTTTTTGAAAGGCAATTGTGGGTTTTCTTTTTAATATATACTAATTTTTTAATATATACTAATACCAAATCATTGCTGAAGATATTCTTGAGTTGAGTTGAGTGTTACTCTGGTACATTGGAGTCTTTAAATTTTATTTTTATTGAAGCATTGAAATTGTATATGATAGCGAGATTCATGGTACCATATTCATACATGCACGTACATAATTTGCTCAGTCTCTAAAATAATGCAGTATGTAATTGTGCATAATATTGGGGGGCTATACTGGGGATTGAACTCAAGGGCACTCTACTACTTAGCTACATCACCAGCCCTTTTTTATTTTTTATTTTGAAACAGAATCTCACTAAGTTGCTGAGGCTGGCTTCGAACTTGTAGATCCTGCCTCAGTCTCCAGAGTCACTGGGACTATGGGTATGCACTGCCCCACCTAGCTCTCAGTTACCTCTTTTACTGGAAAATGATTGTGGTGTTTGCTTTCACTCTAAAGAAGACTGTTTCTACATTTCCACTGACCTTGTGCTTATTAAGCTTTATAAACTTAATATTTTGATCCTCCATATATTACTTTCCCTTTTTAAAAATATTTTATTCTGTCTGCGTAGTTGTATTAACCATCTTGAATTTTAAAATATATATTATAAGAATTTAACACCCCAAACTTATACTTCCCCACATCCCTGGTCCCATCTTATTCTGGGAGATTTCCGCTCTTTCAGTCTCTTAATATTCTTTGAGGATTATCCTCAATTCTGAGTACCACACTTTGAGAGTCACTGGACAATGAGGTATCTAAAGGATAAGAACCAAGATGATGAATAAACTTCAAACCTGGGAGATTCGTGGAAATTGGAAGCATTTTCTTTAACAAAGGGAACCTTTTGGCATTGAAATGACAGATGCCTTCCAAATGCTATCACTAGAAATAAGGAGTACTTTTTTTCCCTTACCACTCAAAAGGTCAGAAATAAGACTAATAGAAGGATTCCAAATGGGTGCAGATGTCTGCTTAAATAGTGCCAAGTTACATCTTTCTATTTATTGTCTATTTATCGCTCTTTGGGATGCAGTGAGTTTTTAATCCTTGGAAATATTTAAACAGAATCTGAATAGCCACATGACAAAAGGAGGCTGAAACTCGGGGTCCACCTCCCCACTTCCATGCTAGTACCCCTAATTGCTTCAGCAGCAGCACTGATATGGAGGAGGATGGTGATGGGTCTTATTTCCAGGACCCCAGTGGCTGAAGGCAGACCACATCCCTGAAAGTTGGGTTGCTGTTTGTAGAGGGTGAGTAAATGTTTAGGTGACTACCTCTATTAGCATGGATTATTTAACTATGATGCATACTCCTTGCTGCTGATTTGTACAAGACAGTTAGACTTAAATCTGTCACCAAATTGGTAAAAGAGAAATTGACATTTTTAAATACATTTCCCAAACAAAATTTGTCAAAAGACCTATGTAAACCTTGATTTCTTTTAAAAGCCCTCATTTTATGTGCTTTAGATGAGCAGATTTGGTGATATTTAAACTTGACATGCCTAGCAATTAAAACATAATATTTAGTGATGAAAAGATTCATCAGAAGTGTGGTGTTGGGTTTTTTGTTGTTGTTGTTTTTGTTGTTGTTTGTTTGTTTTTTTTTTCCCCCAACACCTGGGCAATTTAGCGCTAAAGGAAAAAAGCAAAGAAGAAATTGGTCACACTGACATGACCCTAATGCTTAATTCAGTCTTTGTATTCTACCTTTTCCTCATCTCCCCAAACACACAAGAACAATACTAATTATTGCTCTCTAGATGCATTAAATCTCCAGTGCTCAGTTCCACATGTGGAAATGGCCTCAGCAACCTGAGGAAGCAGAAACTGGTCAATGGCCCTGCCTCCTCACTCACCTCATGCACACATACCAGCTCATATTAAAAGTCTCCTCCGTGGTCTCCTATCTTTATCATCTGCACTCTCAACGTTTTAAAGATAACACATCCTTGTTACACACTTCATTCTTGTTTCCCTTTTTCTTACATCTCTTACATTCTCTTCCTTATAACACACACACACACACACACACACACACACACACGACCTATTTCCCTGATACTCGATGCAATATTCCAAAATTCTCTCTACTCTCTATCTCTTTTTTATTTTTTTGGTACCTGGGATAGAATCCAGGGGCACTTAACCACTGAGCCACCTCCCCAGTCCTTTTTTACAGTTTTATTTAGATACAGGTCTCACTGAGTTGCTTAGGGCCTTGCTGAGTTGCTGAGTCTGATTTTGAACTCCTGAACCTCCTGCTTCAGCCTCCCAAGTTACTGGGATTACAGATATAGGCTTCCCTTTTTATTAACTGAAACATATACTCTTAAATCTGTGCTCTTAGTGTCTTTCAAAGAGACATGAAGATAATGTAACTTTAATATATTTATATAACTCGATTTAATGTTAATGTGCTAGTAAGGAGTACCAGGTAACATAAACATCTAAATAACAATATGTTTAACTTATATAGTGGACCTAGCCCAGGGGCAGGATCTCTCTGGACCACCTTCACACTTAGTAGGAAAGCCCCAGTAATGAAGCAAATATTTGAGGCAGAAGGAAGGCCTGAAGCCATAGCTTCAAATCGCACCATGAAGGTGGCTCCCCTCTCTCAAAGCCTGCTTTACCTGGAGGGGCCCAGGAATCTAGGAGACTAGACCTGACAGGGTGTGACTCCCTGCCCACTATGTCCATGAAACATGTGTTTCTTCAAAAAATGGCTTTTCCTTAGCCATGAAATCAAGGGAAAGAAAAATGGACTTGAGGGCAGGAACCCCAGAGGGTTTTCTTCCAGATCAAAATTACACCCACCGTGTACAGTCTTATCTCTTGTCTCACGAGGTAAAGGAGAACAGCTTTGCCAAGGAACGGAGTTCTTCCTGGCCTTTGCGTCAAGCGTAGGGATCTGTGCAGAGCGACACCTAGTGGTCTCCAGTACTTCTTTAGAAGCTAAAGTGGCTAAGAAGGTGCTTGTATTTGAGCATTTGTAAAGGAGTCCTCTTTCTTCCTACATATTCATAAGCTGTGAACAAGCTGAGTTGTTAATTGGTTTTGATTCCAGTACAGCAACTCTCTGGCTGCATATACACTCATTGTTAAATCACAGAATTAATATTTAATACTTGAGCAGCCCATAGAAGTCACTGAGTGGAAAGAAACAGTGATTCTTATAGTTGAGAGAAATTGTTTTGTCTAGAATGTTAAAGGCACAGTGTTAAACAAAAGCACTGCAACCAATCCAATAGATTTCAATGAATCAATAGTTTTTGTAGATGGATTCTTCTGGATTCATGTCAGAATTCAATCCCAAGAATCCTTACACAGCCTATTACACTTCCTTGGGGGATGAACCTGCCTACTTGCTCATCTCTACTCCTTCCTAGTGGGACAAGAGAAGTTGAAGGCTAAGACATTTGTAAAGTACTGAGGAAATTTTAGTTTATCCTCTCGATCTATTCTGGTCCAAGAACCATTTACAACTTCTTTGTGATGCTTTGAGGTGTTTGTACTTCCTCCTAGCAATAGATTATGTTCTGAAGTGGGCTCTGTAAGTTAGAATTTGGTTTCATAAGGTCTGAGTAGACAAGAACTTCTTAGTTTTCATGCACAGTAAAAAGTGGTGGGGATTACCCCTTTAGAATGTATCAAATTTAACCCTTCTTATAAATTTCATTTTGAGGAACACAGAATCAGAATATAATAAATATGACTGTGATTGACCATCAAAACAGGTAAGGAGAGTAAACCCTGGAAAACATAACTGGAGGAAAGCATTTGCTGGAAGAAGTTCAAGTAGCTCACATTCTAGTGGAAATCTGGGAGAACTTGTTTTCCCAACTGGAAAAACTAAAGGTTAACTGGCCCCAAATTTGCAGGTCCTAGGCCATTTTTTTAATCTGGGACCTGGTATCACTTCATTATATTCTATAGTTGATTTTAAAACCTCAGGGCACAGTATGCAAAGAATATTTCCTATTACAGAATCCAATGGTACATCCTGATGATTTGCAAATGTGCTTTTCTTTGCCATCTCTGCAGGCAAGATTCTCCCATTGTACTCAGAATACACATCTACCTTAGCAGTTGTTCAACCCCAAACATGTTAGTTTCCTTCTTGAACCACATCAAATCTGTTCAACCCAAAGAACAAGCAACCTTTAGGCATATTTCTTTCTCAACAGGCTACAGTTTTGTCGCCTTAAAATAAATCTGTTAAAAGTACAGCATACAATTTTGCCCTGTAGAACTCTTTCAATTTTATAATCAGTCAATTACAACCTACATTGCATTAGCTCAATAAATATTCCCCCCGCTTTTTTGATACTGGGGATTAAACCCAGGGGTACTTTATCAGAGTCCCATCCCCAGCCCAGTTTGTTTTTGTTTGATTTGGTTTTGAGACAACTGGGGATTAAACCCAGGGGTACTTTATCAGAGTCCCATCCCCAGCCCAGTTTGTTTTTGTTTGATTTGGTTTTGAGATAGGGTATCTTAAGTTGCTTATGGCCTTGCTAAATTGCTGAGACTGGCTTTGAACTTGTGATCTTCCCGCCTGAACCTCCTGAGCCACTGGGATTCCAGATTAGTGCCACCAAGCTCAGCAGATTTCCCATTTTTAAAATGAATACAGAACCTGTGTCTTACCATATGATTAAGGATATGGCTTGTTAGTATGTCAGTACAATGTTTTAAATGTCATCTTAAAAAACCTTTTTTTTTTTTTCAGAAATAATCACAAATGGGGTAAAATAAGGACATGTCTGACCTTCCCTTAATCAATAGCTTAATAAAGTGCTTGGTTTAGGGGTTTGGGTTTTGTTTTTTTCTTTTTAATGACCTGAATACATGTACCCCCATCCTCAAAAACTAAAATAAAATAATAAAGATAAGCATCTTCACACGTGTCGCTTCTTCTTTTTGTTGTCATACATTTCATGATTGTTTCAGGTCATAACATTGTTAACAGTCTGCTAGCTTACTTCCTACACCAAAAAGTTATAGTCAGACAGGTAGTTGCCCAGGGTGTTATTTCTGAAAGAGGTCCACAGCACAAACATTCACAGGAAAAAGGTTAAAAACCCATAAAACAGAGTAATTAATTCAAGTACTTAGGTGAACGTTTTATAATTCTTAGCTTGTCCAAGGTAACACATTCTGTTGGTGTTTTACCACATTGTAATATGTCTTCTATGGGCATTTGATGATACTGCTTACAAAATATCTCTAGCCTAATTGTATTGTGGCCCTGATCAAGTATCAAGATTTTAGGTTTTGATTATCATTGATCAATAGACCGAAATGAATCTGAAACTACTTCTAGTAGAGAGTTAGGCCAGCTTAAGGATGCCACCTCTTCACCTATTCATGCAGGGCTCCAGGGAAAGGTATCAGGGTGTTTTATTCTGAGCATGTGTCTTTCAGTTTCTTTGCTTTCATGAGAGAGGGGAAGCCCTATCCCCTGCTCTGCTCAGTGTAGGAGTACTCACCTTCGTTCACTAACAATATGCACAAAAGATTCTATCTGGTGCAGTTCACATCAGAGATGAGTACTTGATCTCAAAGTCACTCAGTAATTTTCAAAAGGTTAATAGGTGGATCTATAGCCACATCTTGAATCAAGAAGTGAAGAAAAACAAAACAGTAAATGTAGGAAATTATTACCCAAGAAGAAGCATTAATTAAAAACATAAATCAATAGAAGAAAAAAAATCATATATTCCTAGAATTGTTTTCCTCGAAAAGTTCAAAATACATCTGTACTCTTTTGAGGTAAAATTATGGAAGATAAATATACATTTTAGCAGACATTCATAAATACATATATTTATGGAAATATTCATGAGTGTGTGTATGCATGTGCCTGTATATGTGTATGTGGAAGAATATCTCTGTTTTCCTAATTAATGGTAAAAAGTTAAAAAATCTTGATGTATCTGGGTGATGTCAGATCCCAGAAGACAAGTGTTCCTGCTTCCCTTGACCTGTATTAGCTTCTGTAGGAATATTATAGTCAGGTCCCAAGATAACGTGGAAAACATGCAAGCTCAAACAGCCTTCTAGCTTTCTGGACCACTGAGGTAATACTTTCCCCTTCCTTATCCCTGGATGATGCAGTACAATTTTCCACATAACATAAAAGGAATACAATTCTGTCTTCTACTCTACCCACCTCCCTGATCCAACCTGTTTAATTCAAACAGAAAATTGCCTGATGTTTTGCTGGCAGCTTGTATACCTGTTGCCTAACTGTCTCTCAAGTGTTTCTTGAGGAGACACCAAAGGCAGAAAAACAGATTGTTTAGAAGAGCCTGTGGGGTGGGATGAAGGCATTTGCACATGATCTGTCCACATATGTGTCCAGGGACACCCATAGCCCGAAGTTTTCCCCCTTAAAAATTCTTAAAACACAGGACCCCAAAACATGTGAAACAAAACCTGACAGAATTGAATGTAAAACAGACAATTCCACAAAAATATTTAGAAACTTCAATACCTCATTTCCAATAATGGAAAGAACAACACAACAGAAGATCAACACAGAAATAGAAGACATGAAGAACACTGTAAACCAACCAGAATTTACTGACAGTGATAGAACACACCATCCCACAGAAGGAGCAAACACTTCCTTCTGAAGTGTACACAGGAGTCTCCAGGGCAGACTGTGTGAGAGGACATCAAACAAACATTTCAATTTTACAAAGGAGGAGTGATGCAAAGTACATTCTCTGACCACAATGAAATGAAATTAGACAAGTTACCACAGGAATTTTGAGAAAGTCACAAATATGTGGAAATTAAACAACACTCTTAAATAACTAATGTGTCAAAGAAGAAATGGAAGAAGAAACATTACCACCAACCTTACAAAAAAAAAAAAAAGATTATAAGGGAATATAAAAAAAACCATTATATGCCAATAAAGTAGATTAAAATATCTAGATAAAATTTTACCTAGATTAAAAAATCTAGATAAAATGGACAAATTCCTAGAAAGAAACAAACTACCAAATATGACTCAAGAAAAAATAAAATGTCTGAACAGAACTATACCAAGTAAAGAGATTAAAATAGTGATAAGAAATACTTTTTTAAATCTTCCCAGGTTGAGGTGGATTCACTGGTGAATTCCAGCAAGTACATAGAGAAGAATGAATAACCAGGTGTGGTGACACACACCTGTAATCCCAGCTACTTGGCAGGCTATGACGGAAGAATCACAAGTTCAAGGCTAGTCTAGGCAACCATATTTTCCCTAAAGAAAAGGAGGACAATAAAACACCACGTCATTGACCGTCCCTTTCTGTTGCCATAAACCTTGCCTAGCTAAGGGAACAATGAGATCAAACCTGGGCTAGAAACTCCAGATATATCTTATCTTGAAGGCCACTTGCTTTCTCTTATGCACTCTAGAATCTAGGGTAAGTTACTGTTCTTTGTAGAAAGCTACTTTCTTACATGTACGCCAGAAAAGCTTCTTGGGATGCCGGTCATATAAGCAAACTAAGCAAATTGATGCTGATGGTGTCATGACTTCTGCAATCTAACATAGAAAACCTACCTCTGAGTGGGAACAGGCACAGAACTGAGGGCATTTTGGAAAGGATGCATGTCACTCATCTAGCCAGCCACTACTGGAAAGAACACTATGAGGGACAGAAGTTTGTCAGACTATCACAATTGAACCCTTCTTGGAGCAGTCACTGACCTCTTGTAAGCATTCCTCAATGAACCATATATCTTCCATGCTATCTCCAGGCATTATCTTTGGTCTGCGGACAACCTAACTCATTTCCCTGACATAACTGGGTTGTGAACAAGACAGAAAATTAGTAAGATTCTATCTCAAAATAAAAGGGCTGGGGATTTTTAGCTCAGTGGTAGAGTACTTGCCTAGCATGTGTGAAGCCCTGGATTCAATCCCCAGTATTACAGAATAAGAAGAAGGAGAAGGAGGAATATCAATCCCTCACAAATCTTTCAATAATTTAGAAGATAAGAAAATATTTCCCCATTTATTCTATGAGGCCGGTATTACCCTGATTCCAAAATAGACAGACATTACAAGAAAATAAAACTATGGAATACCCTTATGAAAACAGTTTTTAAAATTCCTCAGTAAAATGCTAGCTAGCAAATCAAATACAGAAATATAGATATAAAAAAAATACACCATGACCAGTGAGATTTATTCCAGGAATGTAAGGTTGGTTCAGTATAGAAAAACCAATCATGTGATATGCCATATTAACAGAATATAGAATAAAAACAACACAATCACCTCACAAGACACAGAAAAAGAATTTGACAAAATCCACTGCCATTTTATGAATAAAAATACCCAACAAATTAGGAATAGAGGGAACTTCTATAACCCAATAAAAAGCATCTATGGAAAATCCACAGCTAACATTGTACTTAATGGGGGAAAAAAGGCTGAAATTTTCTTCTCTAAATAAGACAAATATGTCCACTCTATATACTTTTTTCCACCATCCTACTGGTGGTTCTGGCTAGGAAAATCAGACAAAAAATAGTAAATAATAGTCATTCATATTGAAAAACAAAATGCAATATCATCTCTATTTCTAAATGTCATGATTTTATCCATAGAAAATCCTAAGAAATTCACAAAAATAGACCCCATTAGAAATAATAAACAAATTCAGCAAGACTGCAGAACATCAGATCGACATACAAATATAAATTGTATTTTTATGTACTAGCAATGGATAATCTGAAAATGAAATTAAGAAAATTCCATTTCAGTAGTACCAAAAAGAATACCTAGGGATAGCTTTAATAAAATAAATTTAAATATACATTTTGAAAATTATAAAATATTATCGAAAGAAGACTAAAAAAGTAGAAAGACATCCCATGAATTGTAACATTAATATTGTTAAGATGATAATACTCCCCAAATCAATCTTCAGATTAATGGAATCCCTATCAAAATTCCAGGGGATGTTTTTTTCTTTGCAGAAATCGACAAGCTCATCTGAAGAATAGATGGAAATGAAAGAGAATAACCAAAAGAATCCAAAAAAGAACATAGTTGGACATCTGAAACTTCCTGACTTCAAAGCTTATTATGAAACTACCAAAATAAAAAGTGTAATGCTGTTGTAAGAGTAGACATAAATATCCTTGGAATGAGTCCAGAGTCTGGAAATAAACCCCACATTTATGGTCAGTTCACTTTAAGGTATCAACTGAAAATAGGGAAATCCTAGGAGACAGAAAAATAGATTAGAATTGCCAGGGGCAAGAAGGAGAGGGGATTCTTTTTTGAGTGATAAAAATAGTATAGACTGGCATAGTGGTGATAATTGTACAATTTTGTGAATATACTAACACTACTAAATTGCACACTTTTAAAAAAATGAATGGATGTATATTCCAAATCATTCTCATACTTCTGAGCATTTGCCAAAGTTTACCCTGTTATATAATTATTTCTGAACATATATGTTCTCCCCATATAGGTTGCATGAAGATTGAGGACATGAATTAACTCACAAAGGTGAGGATATCATTCACTTTGGGGTCAAGTGAAACATCTGTACCTTGTACCATATTGAATAAATTGGTATCCCCAACATTTTGGGTTTTCCAACACCTGGTATTTGTCTAAGAGCCTTCAAGATGACTTGAGTAGACTCCAGAAACCACAGATTCAGCCTCGCCCACTCGACTTCTTTTGAGATTTGCAGCAATTGCTTGCCAAATAATTAGAACCAAGAGCTTGTTTATGTCAATGCTGATTTTAATCCATTCCTTGTCTGAAGAGCTACTTTGCTGGAGTGTTTTTCACTCAAGTCATTCAATTCTCTCTAGTGCTCCCTTCTAGGTCTCCCAGGTCCCTCCTGACCAATAATCCAGCCTCTAGTCTTTCCCATACCTCTTCTTCCTCTGTCTCTCCTGTGCTTCTAACATCTGCTCAGTTTGGAACTCTGTGTCCAAACAGTGAAGAGTTTGACCATCTTTTATTGTCCTGGTCTAGTGCCAGGCTGATGGTCAACAACCATCTTCTGCTTTGGTGCTCATTCATTCATTCATTCATTCATTCATTCATTCTTTCTGTCAGCCAATAAATTCCTACCAACTAACTAAAATGTACCCCATGCTGTTCAAGTGGCCCTGTTGCCTTGATTACCTTTTATGTTTATTCATGATCTGGAAATGGAGTGTTTATTTTCTTAAGAAACTAAAGGGATTTATGTCACATAGGTAATAATGTTGGAGGAATTTGGTGTTTTACATGCTAATACCTAGTGATAAACTAGCAGACTCACTGATTAATAATTTCCATATTTGAAGGATCTCAGAAAATGAATCAACTCTTTTCATCTACTATAGGCATCAGTATTTTAATCAATTCCAATTTCGAATCCATCTTGCAATTTAAGCGAATTGCCATCTGTTGCCCGGGTTGTACTGGTTACAGTTTCAGTGTTACTGTTACCTTCACAGCTTAAGTCAAAAAAAGAAAAGGGAATAGGAAAAATTGTTGAGCATTAACATCTCACTTGTATATGCATTCATACTGTATGATTACTGGCAGCTCTCCAGAAAACGTAGCCTAGTTTCTAGAAGCCTCTTCAGTCTGTCATATTAAAAGATGAATGACAATTTAATCAACTCAAGAATTTGATTATCTGCACCTACGTAGGCTTTTTTTTTTTTTTTTTCTTTTTAATAGGGCAACAAAACCCGTCAGTCCCATTTGAAGAGGGTCCCAGAAAAAACGTGAGCTTCACAATGAAGCTGTGTTCATTGGTCCCAGGGAGCCCCAGATGTTCCTATGTGGCTGCCCGAGCAATGACGGATGGGGTGGGCAGAAACCCCAGGTCTAGCCTGACAGATCCAGTTTCAGAGACAGTTTGTGAGCACAGTGCTTGCACAGGCCTGCCCCTTTCTCTCACGTCTCACACAACCATTAGTTCCATTTTGTAGCTGCTGCTTGCAGATAAAAGGAACAAAACAAAACAATTTAAATCAAGTTTCATTTGGTCTTCATGGATAGCTGCCTACTTTCCTGGGCTGCCTCTCAGGCTGTGTGTTTGATCTCTCAGGGAACTGGCCTTCCTCCACACATTCAAACCTTCCCCTAGTCTAGAAACCGAATGTCTACACCTGAAGTTTCAAATGTTTTGAAATCTTGTAGACAACTTAGGTTATTGTAGGACTGGAAGTGCCCTTAGAACTTCGTTATTTTAAATTTAGTCCACAGACCTGCAGCATCAGTGTCTTGGAAACTTGCAGAAATGCCAACTGTTAGATACTGTTTCAGACCTTGATGGAATCATAATCTTGAGAGCTATATTTTTCAAAGCCTCCAGGTGATTAGGATACTAAGTTAAATTTGAGAAGCCTTGGCATGTTGGCTATTTGGTGCCACTCTCAATACCCTGACCTTGTGCCTAAAGCCCGTCCATCTCTCTCCCACATCCTGTGGCTTGGATTCCTTGTCCATGGTTCCTTGGCCCTCCCACTTTGTTTCTCCTAGGTTAGGTTCCTGATTCCAGCCTCTATTGACCGCTCTAGACTGAAGTCCACTTCGGCACCTCATTCCTACATTTACCCACTCTTCTAGGCTCAGTCTCTCACCTGCTGCCTGTAAAAGCCACCTCCATGCTTCATTTCCAACCTACACCCTGCCACAACTCCTGACCTGACTGCAGAGGGAGAAATCTACACATGAAAGCCACCAGGTCATGGTGCCATTAACATGGATCTCCAAACTCTTCTCTCTGTCATCTGTCTTTCCTTTTGCTGTCTGACTGCCACATAGCTCCCAGTTGCTTTCCTAAAGAACAAAACTGATATCATCCTCTGCCTACCATCTCCTGCAGATTTCTAGTTTTCTACAGGATCTAATCCAAACTCCTTAGCATAACATCCAAAGCCCTCCACAGGCTGTAACTAATTTAGATCCTGAACTTCATTATTATTGTTCCCCGCACCCCAGCATCACTCTTACACCAATTCACTTGCCAATCTCTAACAATTCGCTTGTCAGACCTCAGTGCCTTTGGGCTTGCTATTTCCTCTGCCTAGATTGCTCCTTTCCTCACTTTTCCCCTGGGAAAATGTCTACCAGTCAAGACTCAATTGAATTGCCCTCTCCTTGATGAGACCTTTGCCACCTCCTCCAGACTAAATTATATGCACTGTCCTATGGACACCTCAATCACAATTCTAAATTCATAATTTGTGATACTGTGTTTGAATTCACAGTTTATACATTGTCTTTTCAAACTGGAAGCTGTTCTTGGGCAGAGATAGTGTCTTGTCTTAATTGAGATACCCAGAGCCAAGCGTAGTAAGAGACACAATGTAGAAACTCATAAATACTGTCAAATGAATACTCAGATTCTTAAGCTGGGTGCCCCAAGGAATATTGTTGTAGGTCAAATCACTTTATCACTGTAATAAGGAAGCTTTATAAACGTGCCTGAAGCAAACCCCTTTTTTATAAAGCAGAGAGTCATTTTGCAAACAAAAGAATTGCTCTGTAATGCAAAATAATCAATTCCAATTTCTCTCTAACAGTATTTTCATATCTATGATTATCCTAATATGGCAGCATGCCTATTATTTTTCTAAGAGCGTCTGAAATTTCTAGTGTCTTTCTAAATCAGGAAGTTTCTTCTTTTGAGTACCTCAAAGTTTGTTGTATTACAACTTCTGACAGAATGGGATCTCTTAGAGAAAGGCAAAAGAATTGTGTGCAGGTTGTGAGTTTGTTATATAAAAGTTTTAATTTTAAAAAACCTTATAAAGCTTAATTTTTAATATATGCAATAAATCTTAGAGGTCTCTATGAAGAGAGAAACATACTAAGTAACTCAAAGTACTACTAATTTAAAGTCATTTAAAAAAAAATCTGTTACCTAAAATATGAGTATGATATTTTCACATGTAATTTCAAGTGAGCTAGCCAGCAAGCTTTTGGTTTTTATTTGATAAATAAAAATAGTCTCATAACTAGTGCCCTCCAGGACTTATAACCTGTGCCACCATTCTTGATGGCGAAGAGGTCTATCCTTCATTATAGACACTTCTTTCCTGGCTCTCAGTTGGGCTTCTCCTATCCCAGTAATTTAATTGGGCTTTGCATTAAACCAGTTAAATAGATTCTGGGGGTGGAGACATATATCAAGTATTTCAAAATCTATGGGTAATTTTTGGGGGCACAATGATTGTAGGAAGATGATACTCCTCAGTAGGCAGGGCCCAGGGACCATAGGCTTCCTACACTATATTGGCCAGTCCCTGAAACAAAGATTCATCTCATGTCCTGCACCATTATTTAATGTCTTGGATTTTTTTTTTCATGTATTAAAAAGAATTGTTTATAGTTATTTCATCCTTGAACCTAATTATGTTTTACATATAAACACAAAGTATTTTTGAAGTTTTAACATGGAGTTTTTTAAGAATGCAATTATCAAGTAAATAGAAGGTTGTTCTTTTTTAAAATTCAGAACTGTACCAAGAGTTCTTGGTAAGTAGGTCTTTTGCAGTTTTAGAAATGTACGTGTGTGTATCACTTGAAGCAATGCTACTTAAGTCACCACTATAACATACCTGTATTGCTCTGTATTTGTAGCTGTTAAATTCACAGGAGGTGCTATGCATAGGTGCAAGCATATGTCTACTCTTCTAAATCTAATTAATTGTATTGAAGCACTTACATATTAAAATACATAAAAATTTTATAAGTATTTTCTTTCAATTTATCCTGGTTTTTAGCTAGAGATTTGTATTAATTTTAAAAAAATGTGTATAGGTAGGTTAACTATGAAACATGTCTAAAGAAAGTCAAGAAACCTTACAAAATATTTTTTCTTTATGAACTTTGGTCAATCATTACAGTTTTAATAATTCCTTCTCTTTTTGCATCCAGTGATCTATTTTTCCATCACACTTTCCCCACTCACCGGTTCCAACCCTTAACTTCATCATCACCAATAACTACGGCTCCTCCATAATGTTGGTTTCAAGCATTCTCTTCTCTTCTCTGCTCATGTTTTTCTATTCTTACAGTTTACTACTCTGAGTCTTTCTGTACAGCCGCAATTCATTAAGACTTCCAATCCACTGACTTTGCCCCTTCCTCACTGTGTCTGGCTCCCCTGCATCCTTCATCATCCCTCTACCTCTACTACCACCCCAATGTCCTCTTGTCTCCAGACTTGTCCACAGCTTATGGCTTGACACTAGTTGTTCCCCCTGCTGGGAATATTCTTTTTTTTTTTTTTAATTTTAAATCCTTTTTTATTTACCAATTTATGAAAACACCAGGCATGTTCCAAGTGTGTTACCCTATGGAATTTTTTAAAATTTTTTTTTAACTAAAAATCATAAATTTACATAGGGCAATATGGTTTGATTCATTCTGTTATTTTTTTCACTTCTCCCCCACCCCTTCCACCCCTCTTTTCTCTCTATACAGTCCTTCCTTCCTCCATTCTTACCACCCTCCTTATTCCTAACCCTAAACCTAATCCTAACCCTAACGCTAACCCCTCCTACCCCCCATTATATGTCCTCATCTGCTTATCAGCAAGATCATTCGTCCTTTAGTTTTTTGAGATTGGCTTATCTCATTTAGCATGATATTCTCCAATTTCATCCATTTGCCTGCAAATGCCATAATTTTATCATTCTTTATGGCGGAGTAATATTCCATTGTATATATATATGCCACAGTTTCTTTATCCATTCATCAACTGAAGGGCATCTAGGTTGGTTCCACAATCTGGCTATAGTGAATTGAGCAGCTATGAACATTGATGTGTCTGTATCTCTGTATTATGCTGATTTTAAGTACTTTGGGTATAGGCCAAGGAGTGGGATACCTGGGTCAAATGGTGGTTCCATTCCAAGCTTTCTGAGGAATCGCCATACTGCTTTCCAGAGTGGCTGCAGTAATTTGCAACCCCACCAGCAATGTATGAGTGTACCTTTTTCCTCACATCCTCATCAACACCTATTGTTGCTTGTGTTCTTAATAATCGCCATTCTAATATTCTTTTACCCCATACTCAATGGCTCACTTCTACTCATTCCTGTTTCAGCTTAAGGATTACCCATTCAAATAAACGATCTGTCCTGACCCCTTCTAACATAGCCATTCAGTCTATCTGGGATGACCCTCACGCTATTCATTTAATTCTGTGTAAAGCATTTAGTACCAATATGAATTTTTTTTCTTTGCTGATTTATGCTCCAATCATTTCAGTATAAGCTCTATAAAAGCAGAGACCTGGTCTGCCTTGTTCATTGAGAAACTGTACCTAACAACAGACTGATTACTCAATGGCTATCTGAAAAGGCAGAATGGAAATGTGGTATGTATAAACAATGGAGTTTTATTCAGCCTATATGAATAAAATTACGTCATTTGCAGAAAAATGGATGGAACTCGAAAACATTATGTTAAGCAAAATAGGCCATACTGAGAAAGTCAAGGGCCGTGTGTTTTCTATCATATGTGGGAAAAGGAAAAGAAAATGGGGGGATCTCGTGAAAATTAAAGAATTGAGGGAAATCAGTAGAGTAGAGGAGTGGACCAGGGGGAGGAAGGAGGGAGAATGATATTAGCCAAAATATATTGAGAAATATTGGGGAATGATATTGGTCAAATTATGTTGTTATGTTGTGTGCATGTACGAGTATGTAACAATGGATCCCACCATTACATGTAATTCTAAAGCACCAATAAAAATATGGAAAAAGCAAACAAAAAGGACTGGCAGGATGTAGTTCATTGGTGCAGTGCTTGCCCAGCATGTATAAGACCTTGGGTTTAATTCCCAGTACTGAAAGAAAAAAAAAGAAAAAAGAAAACAATAATCACAACAACAAAATGTTGGATACCAAATTGAATATGCAACATGAGTTCATTTTCTCATTTTTGTTTGTATATGTATGATTATATATTCCATTGAAAAGATAAAGACTATTTTTTATTGTTGTTGATCTATGGCTTCTGATTCTTCTATGATGAATATGTATTATCTATGTATTGAAAAGGCCATAAAATCCTTATTTTAAAAACAAATGCTGAATATTGATCTTGGAATAAAACCATGAAGTCACTTTTTAAAATATTCATTATTTCCAAATAGATTTTATATGATATTTGGCATCTTAACAGAGTTATAAAATTAACCAACTTCTCAAATCACTTGCAGATTCATGTGCATATACGTGTGCACACGGACAAATCTGTCACATTTTTTGGCCTTTATTCCAACCCCCACTTATCACTTCAGGCCAATTTGTATCATTTCCCTGGCCTTCTCAGCATTTGTGACATTTCCAATTCCATCTGCAGATTTAATTAATGTGCTGTGTATTCACTCTTCCGCAGCACTGATAACTGGAGATATAAAGTGGATGTAGTGCTCACTGCTGCTCCACCTTGATACCTCCCACAACTGGACAGCTCCTTCTGCTTTACCTAGTTTTCAAGCCAGGCTGATTGAAACTGATTTTGCCAGTAAAATTCACTCAGACATTGCATCAAATGATTTATGAAGTCCACACAGCCGTGTGGTGTCCCATTAATCACAGACACTACAATAATCTATTTGTGTGCAGCAGTCCTCATAAATTGGAATAAAATAAATTCCACAAGCGCATCTTCAGACTTTGCAACAGGGCCCACGGTATTATTCAGGGCACTATCCACATAATGCAATGTTGGCAGACTTGCAGATTCCTGAGCTTGGTCAAGCAAGTAAAAATATGCATTCGTTTACTAATGCATGCCAAAGCCAAAGAAATTACTGTCTGTTCATACACTGAGTGAGTTTAGTGCTCAATTCTCAATTTTTTTTTTATGAAAACTGCTGTAAATAAACAGAACAAATGAGGTACAACAATAAGACCAGTATGATGCTTTTGTTAACAAACAGTCCAGAATTATACCTTCAAATGAAATATTGAGCACTTAAGTGCCTTCACCATTTGGAAGTCTTCTTTCCATGATATTATAAAACAATTTTGTAAATTCTCTTTTGAGGTTGATCTTTCAAGTTTGTCTGAAGACAAACCATGGTAAGTCCACTTCATTTGTGAATATATTTCATTTCTTAAAACAGTCCAAAATATATTGTAGCCTGTGTCCAGTAAAGATCATGAATGATCCAGCTTGGTAATGGTAATTGTTTTTCAAAATATAAACAGAGTTTTTGTTTTCTCTAATTACAAAGAGAAGACTTGTTGTAAAATAAAGATTTAACAATATAAAAATATACTGAAGAAATTTCACTATTATGTCTAACTGTAATACACTAATAAAACAGTTTTAAAAAATACACTGAATAGAATTATATGTTTGCATGAAATCCTAATACAGGAAGATATCATATATTGGTGAACATTCTTCTAGAATTTTATTTATATGATGTTTTTGTGTAGAGAGATAAATATAAATAAAAGTATAGATATAAATAAAATGAGATAAAGTTCTACCATGATTCTTATCATATTATTACCTTCTTTTTTAAAATCAACAATGTATCATGAATATCTTTCCAAATACAATAAATATGAAACATAATCATTTTAATAAGTATAATTTTTAATTCCGTAGATTTGTTTAATCAATAAACTATTACTGAACATTTAGTATATTTTCAAATTTTTAACTATCAACAACATATCCTGGTTACTAGAGTTTCATTCATTTAGCTTTATTTGTTTCTTCTTAGAAAAAGAATTCTTAGAATTAAAAATTGTCTTAGAATAAGAAATTTTTTCTTAGAATAAATTCTTAAAATTGTGTTATCTGGATCAGGGATATGTCCAGCTAATACTTCATATATGTTGCCAAACTGATTTCCAGAAAATAAAAGACTAGGTTGTACTACTACCAATAGCTCAAGACAGTACTTGTTGCCTCCACCCTTGCCAATCCTAGATATTGCCAATCATTGACATTTTTGTCAATCTAATAGATGAAAATTGTTTTCTCATTGTTATAATTTGCATGTCTTTGGCATTATTTGCTTGAAATATCTTCATATGTTGGTTTGTCATTTCTATTTCTTCTCTTGGGAATGAACTATTTTTGTATATTTCTATGAGGAACAATATTCGTCAATTTTGTTGTTTGAAGGAACGATTTTTGTACTAAGCTAATGATGTCTTAAAATCAAAATCAAGCTAGGAACATTTACAAGTCTAATTTTCTTGTAGATTTATAATTGGATTAAAGGCCAGTTCCAAAACTATGTTGGGGAAATGTTGACATTCTTAGGAAATGGGTATATTTTCTCATGGTGACAGCATTACTACTTTGAAAAACAACACTGATATTTGCCTATTTGTTTAAATAAAACATTATAATTCTTAGGGTTTGATCTAAAGCTTGTGCTCTGAAATCAGATACCCTGTCTCCAAATCCTGATGCTTCCCGTTATTACTTATAACCTGATTTAAGACAATTTGCTTAACTGTTTTTTGCCCAGGTTTCCTCATCTATAAGACAAAAATAATAGTCCCTGTTACATAGAGTTATTTGGGGATTAAATAAGAGAATACACATGAAGTCTGGGAACAATATACATGATCAACAAATAATAGTTACCATTAATTTCATTAATTGTAATAGTATTGGATTCATGACCTACTCAAACCTAAACCACAAGTTTACTTCTTTATTAATTTTTTTTAGTTGTAGATGGACACAATACCTTTATTTTATTTATTTATTTATTTTTTATGTAGTCCTGAGGATTAAACCCAGTGACTCACACATGCTAGGAGAATGGTCTACCACTGAGTCACAACTCCAGCCCACAGTTTTACTTCTTGAAGGCATTTTCAATGTGTATTTTACTGCTCTATTGCCCTGATGATATGCTTAGATTCCTCAAGCTTTAGTTTAGTAACTAAAAACACAGTTCAGAATGAGAAACAAGGAACTCTCCCTTGAATCCTTTGGTGACTTCAGAATGTAACAATGTCAGAATAAAGATGTAAAATCTTCACACAGGTCTGGACACTAACATGTAAAGTTTCTGCCTCACCTAAGCAGGATTTAGCCCAGTAATAAGATAAGAATGAGTTGGATGTTTGGGAATTAGGAAAGATCTGCAAGCCCAGTTAGCCAGTATGACTTGGGTGTAAACAGTCACCACCCTGATCAACAACTAAGGACATGGAAACACAGTGCAAACTAGCAGAGATATTTTGATGTGAAATATGTTAAGCATACCAGACTCCATGTACAATTAACTGATCCTGGATGGAAGAGAACATAGGGTCAACGTGAAGTCACCAAGACCTTGACCTGAATCTTGAGTCAGGCACATGGTCTATGTCCTTTGGAAAATTACATCACTTCTCTGAGCCTCAGTTCCCCTTCTGTGAAAAAATATGTCTGATCATAACTTAGGATGAGATTACTACAAGGATTAAAAGAGATACCAAAATCATTAAACATACACCCAGGCCCATGTGCCCAATTAATGGTTTCTAGGAAGCAGAGGAGACACTATGTTTAAGAACTTAATTGCAAGGGTACTGATCAATCAGTACAGATGCATGATCAAAGAGGTCAGTTTTTAGAAGTGATCCCCAGTGAATAGGAAAGTTGGCCCAATCAATAAGAAGGGATGTAGTCCTGAACACCCTATTGGTACATATTGCTTCTTAAAGATATGAAAGGAGCTCTTATATTGAAGAAAGATCACAGATTAGGGAACTTGGAGCAAATATTCCACAAAGCTCCATCTAGCAAGCCACATACAATCTGAAATCAGATGGAGGAAAAAGAACATTAATGTGGAGGAGTTCTGTGTTATAGAACCTCTGCTACCAGGTGAGATGCCTCAGCATAGTATGGTAGCCTCTGGTATACAGAAAGACAGGTCATGCCCTGTCAGAAACTTGGGCACCAAATACCCAGGTAGCAGATCCTAACCCCAGACACCATGTCTAATGAGAAGAAGATAGGACAGACAACCAGGTATTTAGGTAAAAGGGATAAGGTTCCAACTACAGACTCAGAAAGAGAAGAATTAGGAACAAAATTATGAAAATCATGGCACCTGTGGTAGGAAAAGATCTTTTTGCCCTGTCTGCTCAAGGCTATCACTGGAGACAGACCTAATTCAGAAGTAGGAAAAAGGCAGCCTGTTGTTATAGGGGAGCAGGAAGGAGGCTGCTAAGTGTCAGCAAATTTAAATTAATCAACACCCCAAGACTTCATTTTCCTCATCTATAAAATGAAGATGTTGGACCTAGGGATATTTGAAGTCTCACCCAGTATTATAAATTTTCTTTATTTCTCTAAGAAATCTCAGGACAAAGAGAAGACACCTTGAATACAGTAGTCCTTGATATTCTCTTTTTGGAGAACTAAGGGCTTACACTTCCCTCACAAAGTTTCAAAATCTAGTAGATATTAAATAATACTATTAATACTTAACCTATTCCATTAAGGAAATAAGGTTTTTTTGTTTTTTTTTTTTTTGTGGGAAGCTAGCAGTTTTTTTTTTTTTTTTTTTTCTACCTGCAGCAAAGCAAAGCAAAGCAAAGTAAATAACGTGGAAAACCAAAAGGTAGATTTTCCTATTAAAATTGGGAACTCCTAATCTATTTTGGAATTTCAATCTCAGCTGCAACATATTTGATTTTGTACCACACCTCATTATCTCAGAGTCACACTATGAGATTCTTCCAACTGGTTTCCTTGCTTCCCTTTATTGTCCCTTTGTTCCTCTTCTGCCATAATTTCAATTTTTCACTAACGATAAAATGCCATCATTTGTAAACATTATTTTACATACCACTGAGAAAGAAAATAAACGACTGTCAATTAAACTATGGCATGCCATCAATTGTAAGGTGCATTCAACTTTCAGAGTCATTAAAATATTTTAAAAGTGCTCCTCTGAATCAGTGGTATCTTTGTGGTATTTTTGTAAAACAAGAATCTGATGAAGTTCTTTGTCTCTAAAAGCTCCAGAGTTTCCCACACAGAATTAAGTCTAAATTCAATCCAACCTTACCAGACACACCTCCTAACATTCACCACTGAGCATACAGCTGCCTCAAATAATTTTTTTCCATTACAAAAGGACATGTTCTCTTTCTTCCTTCAACAACATTTATTGAATACCTGTTATGTACCAAGCCCTATTCCAGGTACTTCACAGTTTCTTTGCTTGAAATATTTCCCAGTCCCTGCCCTACCTCATAAACTTGGTCTCCATTTTTCCTTCAAGATTCAAACTATCTTATGAAAAAGTTTTTGTGAAAATTTCTTCAATTTTCTTATGTAGACTTAATATGATAAACTTTTATTATATTATGTCAAAACTGGTGGTTTTCATGTTGTTGGTACTAGGCAGTGAAACCTTGGAGAACAAGGAAAGTGACATTTACTTTTGCAGTCAGAGCAGTGATTAGGAAAGTAGGATTCAACTTATTGGCTCCAAAGTCCCGATCTTCTCTAATAGGAAATAATATTCTTTAAGTGAGGGAATGGACAGAAAAATTGACATTATAAGGAAAAGCACAGACTGCCAGGGTGCATAGTGACTATCACCTGAGGTTCTTGGGTTTGATCCTCACGTGCAGGACAGCAGTATTCCTAAATTATAGAAAGACAGACTAGATCCTGTCTCACAAGCTTTTAAAGTAGCAATTATCCATTGATATTTTAAAGCAGCAAATATCTATACCAGTTTTTAAAATTCATCATAAAAGATTTATTGAACATTTATTATATTCTCAGAATCTTGTAGCTGCTAATTTCTGAAGCAATTGATGAAAAAATGAAAGTCAGACAGGTTAAAAAACTTACTCAAATTCACGTATACAAGGATAAACACATTCAGAATTTGATCCCAGGTCAATCTGATTTACAAGATCATGTTCTTTCCATCAGAGTATCTTATGGCATAGTGCCTCAACATCATTGATGACATTCCCAATTTAGTCAATCATTTGTCAAGGAAAAACTGAGTAGTCCTCCTCTTCAAATACCTGTTATTGGTGTTGCTGGTTAGCTCATCTTCTTGGCAAAATCCCAATGCAAATATGACACAATCTTTGGCAATAATGAGCTGATGATGGAAACATTCTTGGAATCTATTTTCTATATTTTCTTCCTGCCTGTTTTCATGCTTTAAGAGATCAATCTTCCACTTTTGTTCTTGCCAATCTATGGCTAATAGTCATTTAAACAGTTATAATTCATTAGTAACTTTTCATGAGCTTGATTCGTTGTAAGAGCTTTAGTTTGAGCTTGAAAAAGCTGGGGAAGCAAAACAAATATAGCCTGTAAGGTGATTAAGACACATTAAGCTATTAGTGATAAGGAATGTGGGTCTGATGACCTTAGACTCCCACATCAAAATGTTAAAATCTTCCTTATGCTCACATGATAAATAGAAATAGGTGCTTATTTATGGAAGAGTGGGGAAGAATGCTAAATGGGAAATCACATAGCAGTATTACAAAGGAGACTTAGAAAAGAAGAAATAGAATCTAAAACAGACTTGTAAAAAGAAGAAAAATAAGTATTTGAGGAGTCTCAATAGGATCTTGGTTACCCACAAGAGTCACGGACAGAGACGTCTGGGAACGTGAAGGTTCAGGAAATAAAACTTACAGGATGGCATAATAGAAATGGCTGTTCTCCCACTTGAGTAGTGTAGTTTTGATATTACTTTTTTGAATTTTCCCTAATCAGTACTAATAACCTCCTGGGTCTTCTTATAATTTGATAATGTTGAAAATATTTTGAATGCCAGGATCGGTAGCCTAAGCATTATATCTTCATTACACAACCAACTGACAAATGTAAGTTCGTTGTAAGTACATGTCAAAATTGCATTTTATCTAAGAACATAAACAAAAGATTGACCCTGAATAAACAGTAAAGGCCATTTCTGTTTAAGCTAAAATATATTATGATAGGCTAAGTTCTGTAATAAAGAAGCCCCAAATTTTTCACATTGCTTAATTTCTCATTCAAATTAGAGTCCAAAGAGATTCGATGAGGTATGTAAGAATGTGTGTATGTATGTAGGAAGTCCAACTTTTGCAGTCTTTCAGGGATTCAGGATCCATCCATTTAGTGATTTAGTGGATTTAGAATCTTCTAGTGCTTCAGGGTTTTTTTGTTTGTTTGTTTTTGTGGAGAAGTTTTTGGTATCAGGCAAATAGAAGATCCCCCATTGTTTCCATCCCCATTTCATGACTTCAGCAAACTGCAAGGAAGCTGGTAAATGTTGGTGAGTTAGCTGTGTGTCACACTGAAGAGGAAGAACAGAGATAATGCTGAGACCTACCGTTTCCCACCAGAAAATAGGTAATGAATCCTCATCTCAGTGACAAAGTAATTGCAGGACATGTAGGAATGAATACAAAGCCTCAGCATTCTAAAGAACATTATCATACCAGAATTTACGTTCAGATGAGGTCTCCTTGTTAGCAGTTGGAAAAGCTGTATGCTTTTCCCACGAATTCCTACCTTTTTTCTTTTCCTAACTCTTCTTTGATATTTTCTTTTGAATATGTTTTGGTTCCTCTCAATATTCCCAACAGGTGCAGAGCTTTCTTTTTTGAGGATGAACTTGGTAAAAATGGCAAGAGAGTAGAGCCATGTCTGGTGAATGAAGAAGATAATCTGCTTGAGTTGGGTCAGATATGTTGGGTCAGATATGACAAACAATAAGGCTTATTTCTTTAAGGGACTACTCAATGCCATTCCCAAACATTATAAGAACATTTGAGCAATGATGTCATTGTTGAAATAAATTTCATTTTTTAACATAGATGCCATACAGATTGGAAGGAAGAATGGTTGTAATTTAGATCTGTGAATCTTCAGGTATTGAAGACAGGCAGTAGAAAAGGAGAAGACAGAGAGGTGGGTAGAATTGTACTTAAGTACAACTTCCTCCTCCTCATTGCAATGCCTAGGGTCTCTCTGCTCAGTTTCCTTAATCTTGCTTTTTTCTAGCTATTCAAAAGAATGGCTTTAAGTCCATCTAACCTCAAATAGCCTTACCCTTGTGGGGAAATCTCAATAATTTATCCAATTTTATAAGTTCAGTTTTATAAAAACATTCCTTCTTAGGAGAAATTTTTAATTAAATACATAACACTTTCCCTTAAAAAACCATATGCGTACAATTTGCCAGGTTACATGATTTGATAATTTGTAAGGTTGAAACATTTGATGATCCATAACTAAAACCTCCTAATGCTGAACATTTTTAAGGATCTAATGGAATAATCAATGTGAAAATAATTTTTTAAAGTTAACAAAAAAAAAAAAGGTAAAAAGCTTTACAATGTAAGAAGCTCTTAAAGCAACAGAAAAAGGTTTTTAACATGAAGGGCCATCAAGCTGGGAAGATGAGAACTTTCCTTAAGTGTTTGAGGGAATATGTGTTTGTGGAGGGCAGTCTGTCAATGCATGCCAAAATGTACATAACTTTTGACTCACAAATAATTCCACTTTAGGAATTTACCAAAGAAAATAATTGGACAAGTATATGAAAATTTGATGGGAATGAATCATAATTTTTTATGGCAGTGAAAATATAACCCCTAAAGATATGTTATCATGGCATCAGTTACATATATGTGATCTACCCATTCAGTGGAATAATATTCAGTGTTAAAAACAATGTAGTTATTAATGCTAAAGACCAATATGGGAAACATGTCATCCAGGATAACATGAATTCATGTTTTGACCATGTTCACTCATATTTAGCTCAGAATAAACTATTTTCTTAAAGATCAATACGCCATGTAGAAGTGAAAAAAAAACATTACAAACTAAGAACGTATATCTCATTTTATATTTTACACTTTATAGGGGAAAGTAAGTCTTCACAGATGCCTAACCAAAGTTATCAATGTTTATATCTCAATGGTAGGATATTGAGTAATATCTCCCTCCCTTCTTTCCTCCTTCCTTCCTCTGTCTTTCCTATACTTGTTTGTATTTTTCCCCCAATAAGCAGCTTCAGTATTTGTAATGAACATATATTAGTAGTATTGCGTAGTGTGGATTCTGGAGCCATAAGGCCTGGGTTTGAATTCTAATCTTTCCTTTTAAATATGTGCAGTATTGAGTGCATTTAAAAATTTTTTCTGTGTCTCAAGTTCCTCACCTATAAAATTCAGGTAATTATAATATCTATTTCATCAGGCTATATGGAGGATTAGGTGGGGATAGTATATTAAGGGAATTAGAAAATATGCATAAAGCAACACTACAGAAATATTTGTTATTAAGTAATAAGTTAAACAATGGGCTTTTATCCATTTGGAGAAAAACACTAATCACTATTTTAACTTTTTGTAGTCAAATTAGCAAAGAAGGTAAGATATTGCCATAAATGTTAGCAATTTTAAATTAGGTCCACATACACACACACACACACACACACACACACACACACACACACACACACACACACATAATAAAATTGAAAAGAAAGCAACTCACCATTACCCAGTTTACTTCAGGAGGCAGTTAAATACATAGGCTCCGTAGGCAGAACAGGACTGAGTTCCAAACCTGATACCCATATGCATTGCCTTTTGTGCCTCAGATTCCTCAACTGTAAAATGAAGACAACATAAGACACTGGAGATAGTATAAGGCTTTGGACTTAAGAGGGATATTCTATAGATTAATTAAAATAATCCATATGAAGTGTTTAACAGATTGACTAGCAATTAAGATGCTTTTCATAAATGTTAGTTAGCTATTACTTATTATTATCATCATTAATTATTGTTCTTCTTTCAAATGAGATCAAGAAAATATCACAAAGGTTAAAACCCCTAAACTAGACGACTGCCAAAGCGGGACCAACAGAAGATCCCTTAAGAAGGAAAAACAGCAAGTTTCTGGGCAGGCAGATGTTTCAGAGAAATGGATGCTGAGATATCACATAGCAGGGATTCCCACCCAAGCATAAAAAGTGAGAAGACAATTAGAAGAACTCTAATAAATAACAGGAGAACAATCTTTTATCTATACGATACCCTATAAAGTTGATGTACTTGTGTCCACTTTATAGATGAGAAAACAGATGCAGAATGGATAATTAGTTGAGAGAGAGAGAGAGAGAGAGAGAGAGAGAGAGAGAGAGAGAGAGAGAGGACCCTAGGCTAAACCTTGCAGAGAATCTGTGTTCTATGCCCAGGCCTTGTTACTCTTCTAGTATATCCTATGCCCAGGCCTTGTTACTCTTCTAGTATATCTCTGGAGCAGATGCCATTCACTAGTAGAGTAGATAAGACAAGATCCCTTTAGTAAATATGAAGTACTAGGTGGTGATAACACAGCCCAAGTACCAGATCCAGATCCCCAAATCAGATAGCTGAACCAGCAGATTTAGGGGTTCACTTATGTCATGAAATGGCCAAGACCTAGATAAGGTGAGAGTCTGTGTAAGCAAATCCAACTTTGGGGACCAGAGAGATGTTGGGGGAAGATGGGGAAGGAACCAGACCTGTTGTCCTTATTTCTTCTATAAAAATGTATGCAACAATTTTATAAAATGATGAAACTTTTTCTCTTGAGTAACTCTGATACAATAATACTTATATCCAACTCGAAACACAACTACATTTTTCATTTCAGGAAAATATCAATAGCAGGCACATCCCAAAGAGTGTGACTCGGTAGGAAGGCTTGACTAGATATTGGATCTAGGAAGAAGGCTCTAATATCAGCATTCTGTCTAGGGCTTTCTCATTTTTACTTTCTGCCAGGCCTCCAACTGGGCACTTTGGTTTTCTGGTGTTTTTAAGTATCAGTCTTCTCCATTCAACATGCCCAATGGCCAATAGGGGGCGGACTCTCTCTTCTTCCAGACCTCCATCAGAAATACATTCTAACTCCTTTTCCTTTCAGACTGTTTTTTCCCCACTTTGGAAGACTCCCTCCTGCCCCAAGCGTCCCTTTCAAGTGCTTATTTTAGAGGTATTTATTAAAACCAAGAGAGAAGAGCCCGATAAAAATATCCAAACAACTCCTTTTTATGTTTAATTCTTCCCTCTCTCTCCTTTCAACTAATTTACTCATGTATCATGCGTTCCCCTAAGTTTCACCCCCTCCAGTGAGCTAACAATCTGGGTTCAGGGTTACTTAAGAAACTTTTGATAAAATAAAATGATAATTACTATAAGCAGAGGTACTTAAAAATATTGTCAAATAGAGAAGAGAATAAGTTCAAGAAGGCTTCCCTAAAGAAAGAGGCATTAAACCTTTCCTATGTATGGCTCTAATTCTTAGGTTGGTACATGTCATTCAGGGTCCATGTAATCCTTCCCAGTCCACTTTCTCATATGGCAGCTGGTTGTCATTATGTTGGGCTTACCCAACTTCTTTCTGTACCCTTAATCTGGCTTCTGAAGATGAGGGAAACACTGTGTTTGAGCCTCAGCTTCTGGCCACCTTATACTCTCTGCTGAATCCCAGAGAAGAAAAAGCTTAACTGAGTTCCCAGTTCACATACTGGATTCAGATAAGCTGCCAGGCCCTTGCAGATTTCTCATATGCCATTAGTGAACTTCAAGAAATCTTTTCTCCGTTGCTCCTATAACTATGAATTCTATGGCAAAGAACCGTAACTTCTTTCGAGCTGATACATCCATCTTAGTCTTAAGAATCTTTTAGTCCTTGCTAAGCTTGACTAGAATTCCTGTGAGAAGCCAGCCTTTCTCATCTTGTGTCTCTACCTTACAGGTGGTTGTGTCTCTGAAGTCCCTTTAAGGATGGATATCGACCTCCATATTGTTCCTTGCCTCTGCTCAATCTGTAGCTGTCTCAGTCCTCAGTACACTGCCTTTTAAAAGAGGAAAACCATAAACAACAAAAAAAGCAAAATTTGGCAATGATTATTACTCGCCCCCAAATGATAGATAGTGGCTCTCTCACATTTGCCTTTTTTTCCATCACCTGACCTTGGCTTCTCCTGTTGAGTCCTACATGTTATTTGGTACATTTTAATAACATCTTTATACTTTCATTTAGACAGAAATACAGATAACCTCCTCTCCAAGAGTGGAAGTGGCCTTTTAGCAGTACAATGATGACAGTTTGTTGGCAAATCCCATAGTGAAGTGCTGGTGCCTTGTTGGGTTATAAGAAACAACTTTATTTAACAGAGTAGTGTGTTTTATTCTTTGGTTTTGCTAATAGAAAAACTAGTGTGTTTTAAATGATCTTACCACTTAAAAGATCATAGGGTTTGAGGGCCTTGGAAGATCATCTAATCTGAACCCTACACCATTGCAGGCATTGTCTCTACAACATCCCTGGAAACTAGTTCTCTTCACAGCCTTTAACTCTCCTGGAAGATGGGGGTGCTTCCTTCCCCTTTTCAATGTTGAACAGCTTCCCTGTGACCCCCTAATAATCAGTGATAAGAAACTATAGACTAGAGATTAATGACTCTTTTCCTCTCCTCAGAACAAAGGAATATGATTGAAGAAATGTTTATAGTTTTCTGTCAGAGATGGGGGAATATTCCACTGGTTACTGGCTTTTTGGTTCAGTATTAATGTTGTTAAACCAAAATATTCATCGTAAGTACAAATTTGTTCCACAAACAGAAGATTTCAAAGGTATCTTTGTTTCCTTTCTCTTTACACTGCCGCTACTAACTTTTGGTGCATTAGTCAGGATTTTCAGAATCCCCTTGGTCCCCATGTTTCTGCAGCCAGACCATTTTGGATTAGAGGGTCACCAGCCCGTGCCCACTTCACACTTGCCACAAGATCACACTCCCCCCACCCCATACTGATTCAAGTCACTTTTTGTCAGTTCATTAATTTTATTTACCCTGGTACACATCCTCCTGTGAATGGTGGGTAACTACCAGAAGGATCATTGGTTCTCATCCAATCAATTATCAGACGCATCACTTCAAGAATACTTTCCGACAGCCACAGAAGAGAAAGAATCTCCACACCTTGCACTTTATATAATTTCGGTTGCTTCTTCACCTGGTCCATCACAAAAACCATTCATTCTACCATACATCTTCTTTATTAATACATACACAATAAGTTTTTTAAAAAGAAAAGAAAAAAGAACCCACCACTTTTGTCTGTGAGCTTGAGAAACAAAAAAGGCAATGTCAGATGACATTAATGATGCATGAGATTATGGATCTCGCCCCAGGTCAAGACTTGTAATACTCCAGTATTCGGTCTCACTCCAGGGACAAGGGTTCAGCTGTTACTTTCCAGTCACTCCTGCCCATAATACAGCACCTTGGCACAGACAGCTGTATTACAGACATACAGGATGTGGACGGTTAAAATTCAACTCAAACTACAGTCATCCCCAACAGCCTTCCCAACCCCGGCGTAATATTTACCAAGACCATTGAAAGCATTTAATTAATTCACCAGCAGCTTCGCTGGAGACGTCTCGAGCTTCCCGAGACTCCATTACATAATCTTTTACAAAGTCTATTCCCAGCTTGAGTGGAAGATGGATTCTTGTCCAGTTTGCGGAGGTTCCATGCATTTGCTTCCCTTTCCCAGGGTTTGCTCCAGCGGGTGGGTGCCCAGCAGAGATTACAGCAATCGCCCTGGCCGGGAGATTCTGGGGTCCCCGACATTCTCCGAACTCAAAACTGCCGGCACTGGTGCAGCCGTCCGGCCCCGGGTGCTCCCAGGCTAGCCGCGGTGGCCACCGTGCGGGCGGGCGCTCGGGACGCGGCGATTCTCCCAGTTCTCTGGGTGCGCCCCGAACCAAGCGGAGCCGAGCCGCAGCACGCTCGCGGTGCCAGGTCGGAGCAGCAGCGCGGCCGCTGGGCCGGCTCGGAGCGCCCGGCTCTGGGAGGAAGAGGAGGAAGGGGACAGGAGGGGGAGGAGGAGGAGGAGGCGTGTGAGGGAGGAAGGGCCGGGCCGCCGGGTGGGAGGAGGAGGGGGAGGGGGCTGGCCGGGCCGGGAGGGGTGGGGGGGCAGCCAATGAGCGGCGCGCGGCGCGGGGGGGCGAGGTCTGGGGGATGAGGTAGGATGGGGGAGGGCGCAGCCCGAGCGGCGGAGGCTCGAGCCATAAACAAGCGCCCGGAGGAGCCGCGCAGGAGTGAGGCGAGCCGGGCGCGCAGAGCGGACGCCGCGGACCTTCTGCTGCGCCACCGCGCCCACTTGGCGGCTCGGGAGGCGGGGACCGGCCCGGAGGCTGCGCCGCCGCCGCCGCCGCCGCGGGGCTGGCCGACTAGGAGGAGGAGAAGGAGGAGGCGCCGCCAGCCCGGGCTGGAGCCGAGCGCAGCCACCGCCGCCGCCAGAAGTTTGGGTTGAACCGGAGCTGCCGGGAGGAAACTTTTTTTCTTTTTTCCCCCTCCCTCCCGGGAGGAGGAGGAGGGGAAGCCACCGCTGCCGCTGGCGCCAACGCTAGTGGGCTCGGGGTCGGCGCGGCCCGCAGGAGGGGCGGGGGCCTTGCCCCGCGAGGGGAGGCGCGCCCCGGGGGCCCCGAGGGGGGCGGCGAGAACCGCCGGCTGCGGGTGCGGCGGCGGCGGCGCGTGTGCCCCGCGCAGGGGAGGGCGCCCGCCCCGCTCCCGGCCCGGCTGCGAGGAGGAGGCGGCGGCGCAGGAGGATGTACTTGGTGGCGGGGGGCAGGGGGCTGGCCGGCTGCGGGCACCTCCTGGTCTCGCTGCTGGGGCTGCTGCTGCTGCTGGCGCGCTCCGGCACCCGGGCGCTGGTCTGCCTGCCTTGCGACGAGTCTAAGTGCGAGGAGCCCAGGAGCTGCCCGGGGAGCATCGTGCAGGGCATCTGCGGCTGCTGCTACATGTGCGCCCGGCAGAGGAACGAGAGCTGCGGCGGCGCCTTCGGGCTCCACGGAGCCTGCGACCGGGGGCTTCGCTGTGTCATCCGCCCCCCGCTCAATGGCGACTCCATCACCGAGTACGAAGTGGGCGTCTGCGAAGGTATGGCCGCCCGCCGCGGACCCCCTCCCACCTGGCCCGCGCCGCCCCCTTGGCGCTGGCTGAGCCGAACAAAGTTTGGCTGAGACTTTCCCGAGGAGAGAGGGCTCCGCGGGAGGACGGGCGGCCGCCGCCCCCGGGAGGATGCCCGGTGCCCCCTCGCTCCCGCTCCCTGCCCCTCCCGGCGCTTAGCTTGCTGCGGGTGAGGTTGGATTTCGTGGGTGGGGAGCGGACGAGTGCGGGATCGCCCCCCGGCCCAGCACGGATGCACACGTGTGGCGGTTTGGGCTTGAGCTGGGTGACCCGCCCTCGCTCCGAGGTGCCTCGGGCTGGGGGCACTGCGGAGGCTGCCGCGCGCGAGCCCCTCGGGAGTCCGCCCCTGCCGCCCTCCCCGCATAGCGCAGTGTGGCACCGAGTGCTGCACACCGGCCGTGTAGCCTTTTCGGTTGGCGGAGGAGACGTGTCTCCAGCACACACTCTCCCTGTGTGACCCTTATTATTTTTTCCTTGCGCTCTTCCTTCACCTCCTTCCTCCTTCGCCTATAAATCAGTTTCAGCTTGGGAATATGTCAGCCCAAGCGAAGTTACATACGGTGGTTACTCATTTATTTGCCTATTGAAAACGGTCAAAGGCTTTCTCTCCTGAACAGAAAGGGGTGGAGGGTGGGGGTTGCACCTGGGAGTGAAAAGTTGTTGCGGACTATTAGAGGCTGCTTTTTAAGACCCGATATCCTCGTGCTTTCCAGTGGTGTTGCCCGTGCCTTGGTTTTGTTTGACAGAGGGGATTGTTCTGTTGGCTTCTCCACAGAGCATTGTGCACCGGGGTGTCTGATGGAGGGAGACAGAGATTAGTGGAATCTCCCTCATTGGGGAACCACTATGTCAGCCTTAGTCCTTGTCCGCCTGCCTTTGACTCGGGGTACTGGTCTGGTTTGGGGTCTGGAGAAGCTGTAAGTTCATTTTATTTGGCAAATGGGCAGGACTCGGGGAGTGCTAGTTAAAAGTGGAATCCCTGCGCTGGCCGACATTGGGCCAAGGATGCTGTTCAGGGGATCCTGGTGAGTGAGCCAGCACAGCAGCCTTATCTGTGGGGGAGCAGTTAGCAGGGACTGACGCCCTCTGGCCCTTTTACTCACAGCCAGCACCTAGGAGACCAGGAGGGGCTTAGTATCAAGCATCCTTATGTGTGTGTTTATTGTGCTGGGATACTGAAAAGAAGGAGGCAGCCTTGAGGATAAAAATGGACTACTAAAAGGCTTAGATGTTGTGATTATTTTTTTAAATACACTCGTAGTTTCTTCTGTTTTTAATCTGTAGTTATTAGGATTTGGGTAGTTCTGGAAAATCAGGGAGGCCTTTCTGGTTAGGAAGCTAGTGGGTAGTAATGAATGAAGGGAACTCTTCTCAGAGGGAAGGGCGGTGCTCTTAATGTGCCCTTAGGACCTTGATTAGAAGAGCTCATTTGCTGGAAACACAAGCTTCTCACCTGGTATGAAGTTCCATTTTATAACATGTTTTTGTTTTTCACTTCAGGAAAAATGTCTGTTAGACTAACTCATACAATTTTATATCTTGGCTTTGGGACTTCTCAATGACTTAGACTAAAAGATGTGTCTTTGAACCCTGCCACTTGAAGTATATAACTTGATCCATCCTCCCCATAAATCTGCAAACAAGCTTAAATGCAGAGGAAACTGCTGTATTCTGAGAAGGACTTCGGAATATTCCGCTCTAAATATTCTAACCCCTGTTTGTTCATTCTTTATGTATTTCTGGTGAAGGAAATGCTCAGAAAACATTTACAGTAATCAAGTGTCTTGGCAGCAACATCCCATGTCACAGCATGGAGTTATTTTGGCAGTGTGTTGGTAAGCCTTTCATTCCTCTGAAATGATGCGATCCCTCATGTCTTCCTTTTTTCTGGTAACACCCCTGCACTTGGTGTTAGCCTTGAAAAATGCTTGGAAAGTATCTCTTGACATGGTTGTACCTCAGTTAGTGTTCTCTAGAAGCACTTTTCATTTAGCAGGCCTGTTTTCAGTCACCACAACTGTGTGCTCAAGGCAGTTTAAAAAAAAAAAAAAATTCTAAAAGCAGCAATCAAGTTGCTGCTAAATCCATGAAACCAAGGTAAGGACATTGTTTCCTGACCTGATATAATCATTGGATGTAGACAGATGTTTTCAAATGTATGTTTAAAATTCCAAAGCTTTTCATATTGCTACAGCATTTATGGAAAGCATAGACTACCCTATGGAAAGCATGAGCAACCCTTTTTCTTCTAGGAATTAGAGAAGTCTTTCCATGTCACTGATTATCTTGAATGTACAGACTTTTTTTCCGATTTATTTTTCTTGTTACTTTACAAGCAATTTCTCAATGGCCAGTGTTTCCCTCAGTTTCCATTTTTATTCAGAAATTCATGTATGTGGATTATCATAACTAACATTAAGAATTGACATTTTATTCATGTTAAAGCCTCTCATGCTGCAATTTTTGCACTAAAATGACCCCTACTGGTAGTATCTGTTAATGAAAACTCTTTTGAAAATTTAGTTTTCACAGAGAAAACGTATTGCATGGTACAGAAATATTATCATGACTAGCCTACCTGCTTTTGATGATGTGATTTAAATACAAATTACATTGCTGTTTGCCAGCTTGCAATAATTTTTGCATTACTCTCAAACTGGTGTTGTGGGGGAAAATCATGTTTTTTAACTGCAGTTCACAAAATGAGTTAGATAAATAATGGACTGAAATGAACCCCTTTCAACTTGTGGCTCAGTGCCTTAGGTTTTTAAGGCAGCTGACCCATTGTGGGCTCTCAATAAAAGTATGTGGAATAAATGGATGAACAATCCTCTCCTTAGAAAAGAAGCCTATAGGAAAAAAATAGTTTTCTGAAAGACTAAATAGTGTGATGAGTTATGTGCTATGAATCACGTGAGATGTACATAGGATTTCTTCTCAGCAAAGTTTGGAATGTTATTAAATAAATCTCGATTTAATAATTATAATTGACCAAGTGCATTTTAAAAATTGAGAATGGAGCCAGGTATCCAAGGTTTTCTCTGCACTTTCTCAGTCTGAAAAGTGCTTTCTGGTCCCTGGGGGTTTGCAGTTCCCTTTCCTGTTTCCATTCATTGGTAAGTCTTCCTGCTGCCCTTTGCAAAATCGTAACTGGACTGTTTTCTTGGCTGGGCTGCTTACCTCCAGGGAGATCACCTAGAAGCTAGAGAAACTGTTTGGGGTTCTGAATCCCCAAGGAAGAAGTCTGGATGGGAGAACTCTTTGGGGCATCAGAACTTTGAAAAAGTAAGGAAGTGAGATTATCTAGAAGTTACGTTTCTATTGGATGGTGAGAATCATGTTTTGAACTAAGGGGATGAGGACTGCCCCCCCTCCGCCCCCTGTGTGGATTAGTACATTATATTTCTGTAAGGGGTGGGGCAAGGTAAAGAAGTGTGGCAAGCCCTTTGGCTCTGGGTAATAAAAGGGCACACGATGGCTTGAGTTTGATGGTTTGTGAGGACAGTGTTTACCAACCAAGTGAACACTATTGAGTCACGTTGCTCTGAGGACTGTTGTAGGGTGATCTTTTATTTCCTGTATTTTTCAAAACCAGTGCTATTTAAATATTGTCTCTTTCAGAGTACAGCACCCCCCGCCCCCACATCACTCCACAGGTATTTTAGCCTTTCCTTCCACCTGTTTTTCATGGGGGCAGTGAAGAGAACTGTATTTAGAGCAAAGAACAGAATTAGAAGGTAGAGTTTCCATACTTATTACTTGAAAATAGTCAGTAGGGATGATGGCTGCTTGGAAGAAAATGTCTTGATCTGAGGGGAGGCCCAGAGAGCAGGCTGTAGGAGGCCAGAGAATGCACCAAAGCATTTGGTTTGCACAAGTCATGGAAACTGCTCTCATTGATTTGTACTAGGACTTGGAGTTAAGAGCTCATGAATTTTAATTTTTACCAATTAAATAAAGAAGAAGAGGGGCAAAAGTTAATCCAGCTAGATTTAGAAAAATTTAAAGACCCAGGAGTCCAGACTTTGTTTTTGAGTGATGGGCTTCATTTTCCATGTCAAAAGTCTTTGGGTAGTGTGTGCTCTTGAATGCAAGAGAAAATGAGAGAGAAAAGCAAGCAGAGGGCGTATAAAGTTTTGTTAACAGCGTATGGGAAGAGAAACCAATAAACGTAAACAAGGAAATAATTAGTTCCTCCCAAAAGTAAATATTGACAAAACATGGAAGGATCGACTATTCACTGAACATATACAAATGACAGTACTCTTTGACCTTTGCTTTGTCAGCCTTGTAGTCCTCGGTGTTGCTGAGGAACCCTGTCACAAGAAACACTTGGCAAAGGACAGGTGAATTGCATAGTATCACAAGGACAAAAATTGCAAGTTTTGAGATATTTGCTGCAATTAACTCATGTTTACAGTCGCCAGGAAAATCTACACAGTGTGTTGGTAGTTCAGTAGTGAACAGTCAAGCTAATTTGTGAAGAAAACTGAACAATCCTAAAACTATGGGTATTACATGCATTTTTAAGACAGTTCAGTGATTTGGTGCAGATTTCTATGATTTTTGTGGCATGCTTATTAAGGTCTAATGATCTGTGTGAACAAGTGAACAGCTTGGCGATACAGGGGACAGGCATTATAAAGTTGGAAGACTTGATAAAAATATAGATGGCCCTAAAAAGATAATGAGTGGAAAAAATACTGAGTTCATCTTAGCCCAACTATATCATCCTTTGAAGAATCATTCAAAACACATTCCAGACATTAATTGTGAAATTCCTGAAAAATGTGGGTGTGTTTAACATCACTGGGCAATGGTGCCAGCAGGAGAGATGACAGAGCAGCTTTATCGTGTGAACACAAAGGGGTAGGAGGTGGTGAAATGAGTGAAAGGTAAATATGTTTGAGGCAGGTGCCTGTAACACTGTGTTCCATATGGCACATTTTGTATCATTATTTTGGAACCACCCCAGTAAAGTTCATTTAATTATTTGAGGAAGAAATGGTAGACTAGCCAAGCATGCACGAATAACACACAGAGAGCCTGCCTTCTTAGAGGTCTAATTCCCCAAAGCTGCATTTTCAAAGATCTGACTTGCTTTTGCATATAAATCAATCACTCAATCATTGATTTTCCTACTCTGTACAAGACCTTCTGCTGGGGCAGTGGGGCAGCTGGGGAGCCTGGGCACCGCTCATATTCTTGACTCCTTACACTCTTTTAATCAAGAAAAACAATAAAGAAGCAAAGACTAAAAAGAGCATAATAATATAAGTTCAAGCTGAGTAGAGGTGGTTCTACTGCAAGTCTGTATGCAGTTAATTGGGGAATGAAATCCATGGATAAAGTTTGTTCTAAGAACCAGAGGATCTCAAGTGATCACTTGAGACACTGGTGGCAAAGTGAGAAAGGGGAACTGCAGTTTGAGCCCCCTTTTGGTGGGGAAGGGGATCTTGCCCATCCTTAGAGCCTGTGCAGTGCATTTCAGAGGGTTCCTCATGTCTGAGAACAGGCTGCATTCTTAACACTTTACTGTGATTCACATGGTTTTCTCTTTGTTCTAGCTTGTGGTAGTAGGCACAGGAGTGTGGGTGGTGGACTAGGAGGTACCCCTGGTTTAGCGCCTCTCACCTTCACTAGGTCTGCTACTTACCCTGGCCATTTAGCCTGGTCACATCATCAAAAACTGCACTTACACAAGAACTCAGGCTGGACAGGGGAGTGCTTGCATATGCCTATATTTAAGAACGCCGTCAGCGTAAAAACTGAAATGAATATTCATTTGGGATCAAGTTGTTGCTGTTTTTTTTTTTTTTTTTTAAATCTTATTTTTCTTCATTAGTTGCAATGTGAGCAGATGTCAGTTCTTTACCTCCCTCCTTCAACTCCATGAGGTTCTCCATCTGAAATGCCTATACTATGATAGAAGATTGTAATGGTTAGGATACTTGGTTTCTGGACTGAAATCTGTATTCCTGTTTCTGTGTGTGTCTCAGTTTTCTTGTCTGTATAGTGGGGTAAATAACAGGGTTGGTATAAGAACTCAATAAATCCCTAGGAAGTACTAGAAGTAATGGCATGTGGAAAATGCTAGCAGCACGGCTACTAACCAGTGTAAGTGAAACAATTTGACATGGGCTCATTCCCTTGTTATTCCTAATCTTCATCTTCCCGAGTCATTGTCAGTAGTTAAGGAGTTTGGCTCTTAGAAAAAGAGTGCATTGTTACTGACTTCAATCCCCCTCGCCCCAACACACACACACAACTGTATCCTAACACCACAAGTCCATGAAGTTAAACTTAAGGCCTCTGAAGCTATTCGCTGCTTCTCTAAATGCATAGTTATATCTTGTCTACATAGTTTCTACAAAAATTGTGTATTTTGAATTTTTTTTTTTTTTTTTGCATTAGGTCATAGGAGTTGTAAATTTAACCATTTGTCTGTAGGAATATTAAATTTGGGGAGGAGGGGTGACCTAAACTCACTATAATCAGTAATGTGTATTTTCCTTCACATTATATTCTAGAAGAAGATTTTGCTGCTTAATTCCTAGAGTGTTCACACTGGTGGTCCCCACAGGATTGACTTGATTTGAGCTAAGGAAAGGACTTGTGCTGGCATAGCTCCACCCCAGTCCCACCTGCTGATGTACTTGGTACAAACTGGACAAAACCAGAGGTTTAACGAATCCATTCTTTTCTAGTTCAACCGTTCTCTTTTAGCTCAACTGGTCTCCCTGCTGCCTTGCACCCACAAATTATCTGCCTGTCAGATATGGTCACTGTACTCTAAAGTAGCGATGCCACTTTTATAAAACTGTGCTTTCGAAATTTTAATGTGCACAGAATCACCTTGGGATCTATTAAAATGCAGTTTCTTGTAGAATGTATGCCTAGCATGCCCAAAGTCTGGCTTGAATCTCCAGCACTGAAACAAACAAACGAATGAACAAATAAACAAAAAGCAGGTTCTCCTTCTGTGGGCCTAGAGTGGAGCCTGTGATTCTGCAGGTCTAACAAACTCCCAGGAGATACCAGTGTTCCTGGTCTCAAGACCATACTTTGCATATTAAAATGCCATGTGTGTAAAGCTTTTGTAGCGCAGACTGTGGTGTGTAATAAGACCTGATGAATGTCACTTGCTATTATAATTATTTTTCAGCCAAAATAAATAAGATAGAGGCCCTGCTTTCACCGAGGTCATGGCCTGATGGTAGATAGGGAAAACCCAGAGAATTCATTGTAGTCCAAGACATTAAGCATGAGATAGGAAGTGCTGAGCATGTTGGAAGCAACTAAGAGGGGCCCTAACTCTGACTAACGGAGAAGTTGTGCAGGATGCAGCAGCAAGCAAGACCTAGGGGTCTCCCCTTTGCTCCGCTTTTCCCCATTCCTTTTGTGCAGGATGTTTTACAAAAAGGAAAATAGTCCTTATGCCTCGAAAAACCTTTGTTCAGATCTCAGCTCTTATTTTTCAGCTGAGACCAAACTTGCTTATTATTTCTGTACTTCAGTTTTTTCATCTGACAGTGATCACTAGTAGCATTCTGTCAAGTAATTGTGTAGTGAAGATTAGAGATAATATCTTATGCGTAAATACATAAACATATGTTTTTTAAGATTATATATTTAGTTGCTTCTATAGTTCTTGGTAGCAATAGATTTAAAAAATAATATTCTAATTTCCATCCTTTATCATTTTCTTCTTCATTTACTCTATATGTAAATTTAGAAGTCTGCTCTAGGGACATAACTCAGTGGTAAGACCACTTTCCTAGAATGAACGAAGTCCTGGATTTTATTCCCAGTATTGCCAAATAATAATAATAATTTAGAAATCTATTTTTTGGACATAGTTGTACCTGTCCCACACATAAATTTTCTTCAGCAGGAGGCTTAGAACCATATCCCCCAACCCCCACTTTTTTTTTTTTGTTTTAACAGGGTCTTGCTAAGTTGCTTAAGGATGTCACTTAAGTTGCTGAGGCTGGCTTTGAACTTGCAGTCCTTTTTCCTCAGCCTCCCAAGTTGCTGGGATTATAGACGTGCACCACCACATATTTTAAAGAGCTATTTTAAATTCATATTTTGTAAAAGTTGACATCTTAAGCTTGATGGCATGTGGTTGCATGAAAGTGAGTTACCTGTGTGTTGCTTTCCTGTTACAGGCATTCTGTCCATCTGTGCTGTATAGAAGTACTGCAGGGTTACCATGGATTTGCCTTGTGGAGGTTTTGGAAAGTCTTTGTGCCACAGAGGAAGGCTGGAAAGGAAGAACACCTAGACTTAAAATATCTGACATTCTTTTCCCTTTAGTTCCTAGTGTAGGTGTGGTCCCACAATACTGCTTATTAACTGTGACTTTTTCTTTTATGCCTGGAAATGAGTATGATTTTTATCCAGTAAATATTGATGGAGAATTCCCAAGGTAGATATTTATATTGGCTACTGTGGAACAAGGGGAAAAAGAACTTGGAGGAGACAAAGTCCTTAGAATCACTAGTTTATAACTGATTTTTTTTTTTCCTTGACGATGAAACCTTTTTAAAATACGGTAGAAACTGAATTTTCTCCCCACTCTTCATAGCTGTGGGTGTAGGACCTCTTCTGTCACAAGTGCCAGTATGCAAACATGTAACCTATAGGCAAAGTGGGAAAAACTTCAGTCATCATTTTAGGGCTTCTTTTAAATATGTGTTAGTTAAATCCAAAAACAAGACCCCAGTTTTGAAATATCCCGAGAACATTTGTTTTTGGAATATTTAAGAAAGAAGATTGTTAAATGTATTTTAGGATGTTGTCATTTTGCATTTCCAGTTCCTGAGCATTTGAAATTTTAGCTAAACCTTAGTAACCTACTACTATTGGTATGACAAGGTTAAAAAAAAAAAAAAAGATATAAGCTGTAACTAGAGACTATGCATGTCTTATGCAGTATTTCAAAACAAAAACCATAAACAAACATCTCAGATTCAAAACAGAAAGGAATTCCTGGCAGGGCAGGATGAAACCTGAGCCTGCAGAGTCCTGGTCCACAAGAGGTAACTTATTTAGCTTCTTATCCAAAGGCCACAAGCAAAACGGTTCACAGCTGTGATAAAAGGAAAGGCATCTCCATGTGGGAGAGTTGTGATACCTCTTTATGACTCCAGAAGACCTGCCAGAATAAGGCAAGGCCGCCTTGAGGGTGTTCCACCTGAACTAGGCTTAGACATCATAGCATGTGAGGAATCTTCACAAGAGAGCTGTGGGCTTCGTCCCATCAGAATGTTTATAATGGTACAAAAGCAGATCTTGAAAGACTTACCTCTCTTACCCTAGTTGGGGACTTTGGTTTTTCAAAGATGTGAGCATTTATAGTCTGAGAAAAAGGATGAAGTTTAGAAAATTTAATCTTGGAAATCGAAGTAGACATGTTTTTAAATGGCCTGGGAAAGAAGGGTATGCTGGGTGGTTTTTAAAAATACAAGCTCTTATATTTCAAGCAAATTTTAGAAAAACTTATTACTACTACCTGTGATGTAAAAATGAAAGACCAAATACATTCCCGTATTTTAATCAAAAGCACATTAATGTGTTTGTTTATATCCTAGCTTGTTTCAGGAAGGATTTGAGGCTGCTCAGAAAGGTAAATATCACCAAATTCTTGTATTTATCTTGTAGCATGATAAAGGAGTAAAAGAATCTAACTCTGGATCCCCCTTTATCCCCTTAATGACTCTGTGACTTAAATAGAACCCCTCAACTTCCTCAGTTTCACTCTGCCTTAGTTTGTCAAAAGGAAATGAAATAGTTACTTACCTGAAAGTGGGGGAACTGAACCAGATGATAGCTTAAGGCCCTTCTGGTCATAAGATCTATGCTGGCATGATGTGGAAGTGCTGGGTAGGAGTCAAATATTACCTAGTGTTTGCAGTTAGGTAGGAAAAAGTGGTGGTGTCCACCTGACTCTGCCTGGTGCTGTAAATGGAAAAGCTGGGAGAAAAACCCCTTGGTGGTGTTTACCGGGAGACAGTGGAGCAGCCAAACATGGTTATTGGGAAGTTAGTGACATCTTTTACATGCCTGCAACCTGTCAGTCTTACTAACTCTGGCCTAGTCTGGATCCAGGGTGGACGGTACACCTCTCTTCTGTGAGCCAGCCTGCTGCCTTCATTCTTTCTCCATTTTCTCATCTGCCTCATTAATTATTATGGCTATGAGGTAGGTAGGTGACACATGCAAAGGGAGAAGTTTGAGCAAAGACAGGCCAAAACTTGTCCAAATTCACATGCTCATTTCTGCCTCTGACACTAGAAGAGAGTTGAGTAATTGCTGTTCTTCCTAATACTGCAGGCAGCAGCCAAATTCTCTGCATTCTTTTACCTTTGCTGCTGTTTTCACTTGCCAGGGAGTTTCCTTAAGGAGCAGAGTGAATTTAAAGAAACATAACAGGAATAGTGCATGAGAGGGGGGAATCACTGGCCAGTTGCAACTGAGCTTTGCTACCTGAACTTTTGAGAATAGAACAATTCGATTCTTCCCCTGCAGGAGGATATGCTGCAGGCTGCACCGACTCCTTCACCTCTGTGTAGATCAGCCACCCACCAAATAGCATTTTGCCTGTCTGTAAGAATAACAAAATCCTCACTAAATATATTTTCAAGTACAGGCCAACTTTGAAATTTGGAAAGTTGTCTCTTGGGAACTAGAAGCTTCACTCTTCCTTTACATGTTGTTCGGTGGCAGGGTGGAGAGAGAGGTTAGGTGATGTGAACTTGTGGCCCTGAAATTTGGTGTGATATTATTCTGAAGAATGTGGACGGCTCAGCACAGCCTTCAGCTTATACCACCAATCACCTTGCTCTGCCTTGTGGATCTTACATTTTTGCCAAGAACAGCCTTCCAGAATGAGGTGCTGGTTAATTCCAGTTGGGCATTTATTCGTTAATAACTCTGCTGAATACTAAATACCCCATTTGGGAGTGTGTGACATGAGAAAACTTAGCAGCTAGTTATTACGTAGCTCTCTTCCATGACTCCCACTTTCAGTTCATTCACCCAAGCCTCCAACCTAGCTGTGTGAACTTTTTAAATCTTTAGTTTTCTTATATTTGCCCCAAAAGATTTTATTTCGGGGTGGAGGGGTGTCCAATCTATAAGACTGTTTAAAGTTTTCTAATAATTGGGTAAACATACTGTAGCTTGCTCTTTTTCTTTTATTTTTAAAGATGACATCAAAAGTTAAATCCTGTTCCGGATCTTTTTATGTCTCTTCCAGGCTAGATTTCTGGATAGCTATTAGTAGTTTGAAATAGCCATTGAGGGGTAGGTGGTGTTAATTTACTAACCGGAGCTTTAGCCTAAGATAGGTTCTCCTGTATTCTTCTCTGGTATATAAATAGGTCCTTACTTGCCTTTTCTTCCTGCTGGGTTTGCTGCATATTGGCCTAAGACTTTGAGAGCCTGAACACCCGGGTCCCAGCATGTCTGTCTGACAAGCAGCCAGGGAGCGCAGTGTGCCTTTGCTGCAGTGGGAATTCATGCTAGGAAGCCCATTAGACTCCTCTTGCCAGTGTCGCTGAGCCCTCCCTCTTTGGCAAATTCCTGCCAGGACCCAGCGCAAGTGCTCTGAAATCCTTTGGAAGGATGCTTTCCAGCCGTCTTTCCATTTGCTGCCGCTACCACATTCTTCCCAGGATGGTGGCATGCAGCTCTCCAGCTATTGACAGAAATTGATGCCAAGTGTCCTGTCCTGCTTGAAGTCTCCTTCCAGTCATTGTGTCTTGCACCAATAGCAGAAGGATTCTGTAAAAACTTTGGGAGAGGGGAGCCCTGGCCACCACCTCGCATTCCTTCATTACTGTGGGATGTGATAATGTGAGCCAGAAAGTGATAAAAGTTCATAAAACAAGTATCTTTACAAGGTCATAGTAGACTTGCTAGTCTAAAACGATGTGCCTGGGACACTAAAAATATTTCCCTAACATCAGCAACTAGGCCCCAGAAGTGTCTCTGAAAGACAAGAAGCTGCCATGATTCTTTCTTTCAATATGTAGTTAATTTTTTGCCTTTGGGTGTAGGGGAGTGTGTGTGTGTGTTTTCAGTGTCTGAAGGCAGAACACAAAGAATACTCCACATTGTGTTACTAGTGTACTGAGAATAACTCATGGACTTGAGGCAAGTTAAGGGTAGCCTGTACCCTGTAGATCAGCAAACTGAAAATGACTTTGCAGTAGAGAATGTACGTTTTTTTAAATTTATTACTTTTGAAAAAAAAAAAAAAAAAAGTTTGGCTTTGAGGCTGCCTAGTTAATTGGAATATCTATGAGTAGGCAAGTGAAGCTCAGGAATATTATTTCATTTCTTGGTGATTAGAACAGAAGTCTTACTGTCTTTATGGCATTGTAGGATGATTTATATAGCAGGCCTATCATTAAACATTGTTTTTCTCTTACATAGGAATTTTAGATATGATGGCAGAAAGAAAATGCAGACATGTAGGGTGAGAAATGGAAGATGTAGTTGGGAAATTAGCAACATAAAAGAAGCCAAAGGTGTCTTTTTGTTGTTGTTGTTGTTGGAAGAAGATCAAATTATTTTCAAAGACTCTCCTGGGAAAAGGTGGGCCTTTAGCAACCAATTTTATTGACTATCTATTCAGGAAATTGTATTAGATACTTTGGAAAGAGAAAGGAAAAAGAAGATACTCTCTGCCAACAAAAGGCTGGAAAACTTGAGGAAGATAAAGTATTTACATGCTTTAAAAATGTAAAACATGTCCAAAAGAAATACATAATTGCAGCTGCATTTGGCACCGAAAATAGTCCATGTATTATATTTTTTAAATTGTGTGTGAATATGTAAGCATATGCCCTTCCTCCAGTCAGAAATACTTGGGTGATATTATTTCTTGAGAGAATAGGAAAAGTAGAGAAGGTATTAGGAGCTAAAAAGAGAGAAGGCTTAAAGGATAACTACTAGAATAAAAGGGATAGTAAAAGTTTTTTCTTCTTTAGAGGGGTCCCATTGCATATGCACATAATTAACTATTTCTAATCTTAGTAAACATTTAACTTTCCATAGGGCCATGGTAATTTGCATGTTATTACTAAAAACCCACAGATGAGGGAAAATCAGATCCCTAAATTAAAGAACTGACTATCTTGTTCCTAAAGTTGTAGGTTCTCCAACCTTATTTCACGTTTATTTTGGCAAAAGAGCCTTGGAGAACTCAGTCTTGGTCAACACTTAGCTTCTAATACCTAGTGCCACCAAAGGTTTGGAGGTAAGGCCAGCCCCTGGGAAATGGGCGCAGAATGGACTTTCAGATTCCCCAGAGTTGCCTTCACATCCTCTGAAGTTTTCTCATCCTTCCAGCTCTGTACTCCAGGCTGCTTTCCCTGTGAAGCCTTCCTGCCCCGCCCAGGAAGAGCAGTGCCATCTCCCACCCCCAGTGCCCGTAAATAGCTCTTTCTCCTTCCCTTGTTACAGTACTTTTCACACTGTGTGGAGTTCACATTTCTATCTCCCTGCCTGGTTGTGATCCACTTCAGTGCCAGGATTGTGTGTTATTCTAGTGCCTGGCACACAGAAAGAACTCAATGAGCATTTGTTGACTAAATCTAGACTCAAGGTCATCCAAGATATTATTCAAAAACTTTCCCATCTGAACTGTTTGGTTTGCATTGTGGAAATGGAAACAAGTGGTGCTACCTGTTCAGAGTATCCCAATAGTCATTGCAGAAGGAAGCTCACACTGGTCCACGGTGTCCACCCCAATCAGTCTTAACAGTTTTCTTACTTTATGCATGATCAGTTAGTTGCAGCTGTTTTTGCAAATAGTTAAAGGTAGTTTTTACTTGTAAGGACTTCCTTCTTGCCAATTTGTTATAAAGGTGTCATCTTTCATTCACATCCCCTTATCCTTGGGTAAGAATTTTCCTGTGGGCGATTGGTGGTGACCTTCTCCCTATTGCCGGGGATCTGGTGCACTAAGCAGTTGTGGCAGTCAGTGGGCTTATAAACAATAATCTGTAAACAATTATGAGTTAGTTTACAAACACACTTCAGATGACCGTGTGAATTCTGGATGATAGTGAAAGAGGCTTCCAGCTTCTCAGCGGTTCGGGAAAGGCATGCTTATGTTGGCTAATGGGAAGGGAGTTTAGTTTAACAAACATGAACTAAATGCATAGTCTTCTGAGGCTAAGGACAGTGAATGATGCAACCTATTTGCTATTTCAGGTGATCTCCAAATGTCCTAAGGAATTTTACTGCTCTGCTGCTTTCTGGAAGGAAATCCTAAGGCACCAGCATAAGGGTGGAAGTGTGTGACTGTGAATAATGAAAATGCCTCACAATGGTTTGAACAGGAAGTGCACAGGAATGTAATATGAGGAATTTAGGAAAGCAGAATCCCATTTGGATTTACTCCAGGCCCTATAACTTCAGGAGCTGAGGAATTTTTGATGATTAATGGCTAGAGCCCCAACTTGTTGTATTTAGCAGTATGGAGTTTTTTTTCCTTTACCACTAGTCTTGAACTCTTGGTTGGTTGGTTGGGTTTTTTTTTTTTTTTTAAAAGGTCTTAAAGTGATTTACAAATTAAGGCAGAATATGCATTAGACACTTAAGGACACAATACAAATTAGACCTCTGGGTGATGCCTTCAGCACTAAGCTAGTCAGCTGCTGAAGAGGAAAGGTTTAACCAAGATAAAGCGCCCAGAGTCATAGGTGCAGAATTATCCTGGGTAGAAACTCTGATATCTCTGCTGTTTTATCATTTAAGTGAATGTGCACTGAGATGCCCATTTTCCTAGTGCAATTTTCATTTTGATGTCTCTGCCGCAACATTTCCTTCAGCTGTCCCACCATTAAGATGCTCATCTAACACCTGATGGGAATTGTGGATGACCTTTGTGTCATCATTGGTGGCTTTCCCAGTTATCCACTTTAGATCCTTTTATTAATGCCATCAGTTGTTACAAAAGGCTTGAGAAAGGGAAGGAGGGGAAGCTGGAATGGATGACTAAATAAAGTTACAGCTGTAGAGTGCTGGTTATTCATAATGCTTAGGTGGCCATGAAAATTGAAGATTTCTGAGCAAGGTTGTTTTTCTGAAGGTTCATTGATGAATTTCATATAACTCTAAAAATAATATTTCCAACTTTGGGGTGGTTTCTTTATTGCTGCAAATTTAAAAGTCAACTCTAGACTCAGGGTGACTGTGTCCCCTTTTGAATGTTGTTTTCTCTAAGATTTCATCAGCAGAAGGATCATTTGACTTGATGGCAATAATTGCCTAAATGAGAGCGGTGTGTTTCTCAAACTCATGATTCCATAACTAGTTCAAGGGGTAGGTGAAGGACTCTGGGCTGTTCTTGTTACTGACTTAGCACACTTATCCTCAACTTCAGCAAAAGAAATGAATGAAGGCCAAAGCCTGGGACGCACACTTGAAGGAGGGCGTGCCCAGCAGTCTGGAGCCAAGGTAAACAGTCCTTGTAACTGAAAAATAGACTTCCTGGAAGGAGAGAACCAGAGAAGTGGGTGTGAAGTACAACCAGCAAGTACCATTTTCAGCCGCATAGATAGCTGAATTGCCCTGAGTCCTGAAAAGAACCTCTCACAGCTGTTTGGGGGAAATCAGTTGCTTGTTGGGCCAACAGCTGAAACAGAGATGGCGTTTGGAGGGAAGAGGTCATATTTGGGCTAGAGAAGGCACACAGATGGAGTTTTTTGAGGTGGTAGACATGAAGTCAGTAACCTAGGGATGGAGCCTTGCAGGGGAGCCAGTGGGAATGGCAGTAGGAAGATGTCCTGAGTCTCCATGTGTGGAAACCGATATTCTCTGTCACTCTTATTTAACAGTGGAAAAATGTGTCATTACAGCAGATAGATGTGCATATATGTTGCAGATTATGTGATGTGCATACATTTCAAAAAGATTCCTCACAGTGTTGTATACTTGTCCTGACATCCTTTCTGTCCGTTCTGTAAATGTGGTAGATTTTTTTCCCATTCTAATTAGAGCTGTTAGGTTCTATTAATTCCAATGGAAGGGAAAAAAAAAAAAATCCCATCTCTGGCTGCCATCAGTTAATGTATAGGGATAAATGCATGCAAATTGTCTCCTGAGTGGCATGCACACAGCTATTGGCATCTTGTTCCTGTGTCTCCTCTTTTGTAGTTGCTGCAGTACTCATCAGATTTGTAGTTCCCGATGTCCTGTCCAGGCCAGTTGTCCAGAAAGATAGACCATCAAAATAGAAAATTCCTTAGGAGGAAATTCCTTAGAACTTTTCATACTCAAGGATTCCTGGAACTAAGTTGCATGTGGGAAAAGGCCTTTCCTTATACAGAGACCCAGGCCTTTTTAATGATCACCCAGAAAGGTGTTATCTAAATTTCTTCTTTGTAGTTTCTTTTTTGAGCATCTTATTTCCCATTATTGGCTGTGTGTGCCAGGACCAACTATTGGATCCGCTGCCATCTTTTTTTTTTAAAGCTTTTATAAAGGCAGCACAATTTTACTAGGTGGTTTGGGAAATAGAGAAGATAGAGACTAAAAACAATTACCCAGAACATTCTTGTTCCAAGCACAAAAAGCAATTTGATTTTTTCATATGTATTCCTGTCTAGTCCTCCTCTATATACATACATTTTTAAGAAAATCCTGTATCTTGAATATTCCTTTTTTTCCAGTTAATATTATAGCAAATGTGTTTTCCTATGTGACCACAAGGTCTCCATTATTATAATTTAAACTGAGTAATCAGATGTGTGGACAGTATCTTTCCATTTCATTTCCTTTCCTGCTCTCCCTTCTGGGCTGTATAAAAAGCAAGAAGGGAAAAAAGTCATTCCAGGTGAATTTAATAGAAAACTCTATGTAGTCCTAATGGAATTTTATTTTCCTGCATGCCGAGGCTCTCCAAGCAAACGGCTGCAGCAGTGCTGACTCCTTGGACTAGGCAGTGACCGCTCACTGCTTGCGTGTCTGCTCCTTTGTGTCTAGGCTCAGGCTGTGACTGTGGCTCTTGTTTTGTATTATACACTTGCTGCCTTGAGGACTGCCTTGACTCTGAGAATTGAAATTCTGTAAAGCTAACTAATGATTTGTAGGCTTTATGCAAAGAGCCAGCCCACTGGGTAGAGAAACTTTAATTCTGTTGCTGTTTTTTCTTTTGGTAGCACATTATAGGGTTGCAAATGTTTATTTAGTATGAAAAATGAATATAATTAGCAAGCCCTAAATAAGGACTAGATATTAACTTCAAGATGAATTTGTAAACTTTGTACTTTGCAGATACTGTATGTTCTTGTTACCAAGGATTTTTGTCTGAGGATTTAAGTTTTCCATTTCTGCCATTTTATAAATTAAAACTGGAGGCCTAGAAGTCATTCAGCAAGGCACATATAAAATGTGGAAAAACTTAGGTCACTGTCAGGATTGAGTTTGTTGAATTCCTATCAGGAAAACAGATTTTTTTTCCTCATATATTATTGACTTCTATAATAATAGTTTTTACAGCTCAGATACTGGTTTCATATTCAAAAAGTATATGGCATCTGTTGTAATATTTCAGATTCATTTCTGCAGTTTTTATTTTAAAATACAAATTCTCAGTCAAACCATATGTACAAACATATGCAAAATGAAATCACCAGGCTTCAGATATTTTGTATACCTTTAAGTGCTTTTGGGTTATCAAAAGGGAGATGAACATTTTGATTATTTCTTTAATATTTACTGTTTCTGAATTAGAAATCTTTGGAAAATATATTCATGTTTAATATCTACTAGTGAACATGTTCATTCAGTCCACAAGACACTGAACAGTTTGTTGGCTGCTGGTTATTTGGAGCAGAGAATATTCATTTAGCCTTCTTTAAGACATAGTGTACAGCTAACGTTTTTCTGGTCAATGTATATATTCACTTATAGGAGCACACTTTGTATGAAAAAAGTAATTTGAAGATGAAATAATATTACAAATTTAACAGTTTAACCTTGAATAGCTGTGAAGTTTTAATTATAACAGTAGCTAAAGTTAGTATGTACAATTTTAGAGAAAAACATTAAAGCACACCGTTTTTTTGGGGGACGGAGGTAGCACTGGGGATTGAACTCAAGGGTACTGGGCCACTGAGCCACATTCCCAGCGCTATTTCGTATTTTATTTAGTTAGTCTCTCTCAGTTGCTTAGCGCCTCGCTTTTGCTGAGGCTGACTTTGAACTCAGGGTCCTCCTGCCTCAGCCTCCTGAGCTGCTGCTGGGATTACAGGCATTCGCAAGCACAAAGTTTAGTAGAAGAATTTATTTTCTGACTGAATTTCTTGAAAAGGGAGAAGTGGCTTTGACCCAATATGGGGTCTGTAGTTACTATTTTAATCAGCTTATAAAACTATTTAAAAATGGGAATCTATTAATAGATTTTCTCCCAATACTGTACGGTTAATCTTTAATCAGTTGATCTTTATGATCACCCAAACCTGAAAGTGTTTCCACACCCCCCAAAGGTTTCTTAACAACATGCTTATAAATGTCTAACTTCATTTATTATGAAATCAATTGGTGTCTTCTGTGCTCTCTGGTGGTGAAGTCTCCATGAGCCTCATAGGCAGCATGTGGAGGCGAGTATTTTAACAGTAGGTGAGTTAGTTACTGCCGTGTCACTGGACCGTTTCCTCTCTCACAGACCCTGGAGCTTGGCCAACACAGATGTAGGGGGAGGAGGAGTTCGGTTTTGAGAGCCCTGGGTTTATTTCTGGCTGTTGGGATCTGAGACTGTTGGAGAAGGCATAAATATAGTTCGAAGAAGGTCGGAGGTTCTGGCCAGGGGTAAATGCTAGATGGATTTTATTATATATATTTTTAATGAATGATTTGTTTATAGCTCCTTCATGCTTTTGCCTTTTGGAGTTGGTGCTTCCAAGGGGCTACTCTGTGTCTGGGTCTCCTTTGGTGAGCATTTCAGAGGTCTCCAGCCATTCTCTTCCCTTTCTTTTTGTGTTTGTGTTCAAATATCCAACTTCCTAATCTGCCGAAGGAGTTGATTTTTCTTTTAGATAATGAGCACCACGTTCCTTAGAAAAGACACTTATGTAAATATGACAAGCACGTGGCACTTGAGGGATGGAGTCGCAGATTCGGGGAGTCTGTGGCTCAGCCTTATCTGTGCATCACTGTCTCCAGTGCAGAGGGAGAGCTAGGGGTGCAGTTTCTGAAGCCTTTCTTCTGTCTTTCTGTGGGTTGGTTACTGACTTCCCTGCACAGGGTATGAATTCCTGTCCCTTGCTGCCTCACTCATGTGGTTTAGGGAGGTCAAAATGCAGCAGTTATTCTTGGGCAATGCTCCAACTTTGCATGCAGGTGCTCTGCTGTTAGGAACTTGGGGATGCTGCCCAGCCAGTGACGATAGCTTTCTTCATCACTCGGCACTCATCTTACTTCATAAGTGGCACTGGTCTCATTCCTTGCCCATTTGCTTGCTCCCTAGACAGCAAATCAACCTTGGGGCATTTAACTTACCTGTATAAGCAGCATACGTTGCTTTCATTGCCTGGGAGTGTTAGGAATACAGTTTCAAGAAACCGGGCCAGAGGAAATGATTTCCTCAGGAAAAACTTAGATGACAAATTCCTTAGGGAGAAATTATGTTTCATTAATGAAGGCAGAATTGTATTCTGGTGGGAGTTCAGTCTCTGACATCAGTTCCAGCCCATCCTAGCCACTCGCCTGGTGCATGGTGCTTACCCTGCCCAGGCCCCTCAACTCTGTTCACTATTTCTATTAAAATGGGGATAACAATAGTATCTTCTCATTTGGGTGGTTGTGAGAAATAATTTAACTGATTCACCATAAGGATTAGACGCTTAGATTCTTGTGCATAAGGAGCACATAGTAAATGTTAGTTGCCATTGTATCTTTGTACCTCAGCATCGAGCACTGTAGTGTATACATAATGGGTGCTTGTTAAACATTTTGTTCAGTGCAATATTCAGAAGATGCCATCTGATTGCTTCTGCTCGTGTGCAAAATTCAAGCAGTTTTATTTCAGCCCCAACAAGAATACATGCAGTCTGTTGACAGGAAGGACAGCTCATGGTGGTAATGTGCAGATTTTTCTAAACAGAATATTGAGCTATTTTCTTAGAAAGAGTGATAAGTCCAAAGAAGAGGAGGCTCCACATTTTAGTTCCTTCCTGATGATCTCCTGCACAGAAAGCATATTTTCTCACTAGTGTTTGGGTCTTAGTAAATAAAAGGAATGCTCTGTGTTGAGTTGTTGTTTGACTGGAAGGAGGTGATAATGGATCAGTGATTCTACTTATTTTAAACCATAAAAGCAGTTGCTTAGAATGAGACGAATCTATATCAGGATATCTTTTTGTAGGGTTATGTTAATTGTCTTACCCACAAACTTAGTCTTCACTCTCAAACTTTATTCCTAGAGACTTATTAAAAGCAATGATTGGTTTTAGAAAAGGGGAAAGGTAGACATTTAATTGAAATATATTTGTCGGGTTTCAACCTCTCAGGGATGTTTTTTCCACAGGCCACCTTCCGGGAGGCAAAACCTGGTGAACAGATGCTTTTTTGTGACTTTGCCTGGCAGCCCTGGATGGACTTCCCTGCACTCGCCCCATCTCCCCCGCACGTCTCCCTCTTCCTTCCCTCCCAAAGTCCTTTCCGTCAGTTCTCCTGCTCACCATCCTCCTCTGCCAGAGGACTTGGCTTTCTGGGGAGGGAATAGATCTGAGGCCGTCTGGTGTCTGCTTGTTCGTCTCCTTGTTCTGTAGCATGGCCTCAGCCTCTTCAGTTCTCCCTGCTTCCCTTTTATAGGTTTCAGCGGAGTGGAAATCTGAGGGATTCATCCTGAGCACAGTGTCCTGTTGCTTCCTGCTGCTGGCCTTGGGGCCAGGTGGGTGTAGAGTTGTTAGTGCCCATGCAGAGGGTGGGCTCAGTAGGATGCCCATCCTGGAGCCTAATTTCTTAAGCCTTGGGGCCTGCAAGCAGGGTGAGTGGGAGGTCCTCCTGAGGCCACGCCTGGGGATTTGAGCCCTGACTTTACAGAGTTAAGACTCAGTGGACACAGAGATAAAGACACCAGGAAAACCCAGGAGATATGAGTCTGAGAGGCAAAGAAATCCACTATTCTAAGAAGAGAATCTTGGTTTGGGAAGTTAAGGAAGTTTGGAAGTTGGCATTCTGTTTGCTAGTCACAACTATACCAAGCTTTGAAGATGACTGAGGAGACTGGACTGTTCTATACCAGGAATCAGAATCATGGACTTGGAAGCTTCCTTAGAAATGTGTCACTGTGCCGGCCTGCTCATTTTACCGATTAAAAAAATGAGACCCTTATAAGTCCATCATGTTCCTAAAATTTCTACCACATCTGCAATGATGGCCTCATCTTCCTTCCCCACCCAGAGAGATAAAGAGCTTTCTCTTGCCCACTCTGGAAAGAATTCCTGGGGTCCTGTTACCCTCCATGCCCCCATGACTTTGTCCCAGAATGCAGAGCACACTTAGCCAGATCAGCCTCTGCTGAACTTTTCCCTCCCTGCTTCTCTGTTCCACCCACCTCCCCCCCTTACAGAATCTGGAGCCCTCCCTGAAGTGGTGTGAAGCCACTGGAATGTGGCACTCTGACCCCTGGCAGTTGAGTGTCCTGGATGGACCTGGCCTGGGAAACAGGAAAGACTGCGGAGAGGGAAGTTGGCACCCCCATGGCCTTGGGGTGGGATGGAGGGAAAGGAAATGCTGGGCAGTGTGACCCCTCAAGTTGCCCAGTAGGCTCCCACACAGCCAGTGTGGGGCTGGCAGGTAGGAATAGGCAGTGTCCTCAAGCCAGGCCTGTGGCTGGACACTGTGGGCAGAGTGAGGATCAGGCAGGTGAGCTGATCCAGCACTTGGGGTGAGAAAGAAATGATGTGAAGAAGGCAGGTGCAGTCAAGAATGCTGAGGAAATTCTCAGCGGAGATGATGAAGAGGATGGATGGGAAGAAGGTGTGTCCAGTGACTGTGTGGATTAGAAACCATATAGAAGGATCTCTGAAAGAAACTGTACTCTGTTTTCATTTTAGAGGAGAGCAGACCTCATTTGGAGACCAGTGTCTTTAACATGCTCAGTTGTCTTGGCCAAAAGAGTCCTGGACGAAGGAAGGGAATGGATGCATGTTCCAGTGTGAGGTCATTTGTTACTTACCTGTCCTTTTCAATTGTCTGTTACTGACGGATGCCCCTGGAGCATGGTGGGGTCGTTTACCTCCCTCCAGGAGGTATTTAGGACATGCTCCATGGTGATGTCACTCCCACCAGCTCTTCTCCCCTTTTCAGGACAGGGAAGCCCCTGTCTTTCTCTTTCTCTCAGTTGAAGTCTCTCGTAGAACCAGGATGCTGAGCCAGGGCTTGGACTCACCTTATGCGAACTCTTCTGGAACCATAATCAGATCATCTTGTTGCCAGACTGCCATCAGAGTTTGCCAGGATGGCAAATCAGGTTTATGTTAGAGATACTTAAAATTGAATTCCATGCATTTGGAAAAGGAATAGAACTGTAGGTAGAATCTGTTTCTGAAACGCCCATTTAAGATAAGAGACATCCTAACTCCTGCCATACCTGAAAGGATTGGGCTTCCTCTGAAGCTGGAACCTCTCCACGCTGAGAAAATGAGCTCTTCCCAGCCCAGGATCTCTTGAATGGTAATTAGTGCTCTGTGGTCATGCCACATTGTGTCCAAACAATGGTACTAATCTCCTTTCCTCTCATCGTAGGACATTGTAGAAAGCCCTGGGGTTAGTGCCTGGTGCTAAATAGAAATATTTTGGTTGTTAGGTTTATTCATTGGTCTTATGAGCAAGGTATGTGGCACCCCTTCATCTCTCTGGTTGACACCAAAAGCCACTAGGGAGCTTAAAAGGCAGTGCTGCAGCAGCTAAGCTGGCCGGTGTCTCTCAAGTTAAGGTGTGCATCTTCTCGTCTGCCTTGAGAACTCTACATCCTTCCATAAATTTGGAAGTTCAGAACAATTAAATTGTTAAAGAAGACTTGAAGTATTTATAAGTTTTAAAGCAGGGTGTTGCTGTGTGTATCTTAATCCTTTGGAAATTGGCGACCTTTTTAGTTTATACTAAGAGTATGAATTTGATTATAGCATCCTTTGGGATTTTTGAGTTTTGTGGTTTCTTTTTATATCCTAAAAATAATAAGTTCTTGAAATGTGTAGTGAACCTAATAAAATACTTAGTAACTTTTAACCTTCCAGGTAGGAGTTAGGGAAGATATATTTCTGCAAGTTGTGAGTTTTATCATTTGAACAATTTTCCCATGATTTCTTTTATGCTATGAAGACTAGCTTTTAACAGAATAAAATAGCAGAATCATGATCTTGAGAATCCACCTAACTGCATATGGGAATACCTATTGCTGTAGCATGGAGAAAAAGAACTGAGATTTTGTTTTATTTACATTTTATTTTTAAGGCAAATTATTTTGTATATTTGTATGTTTTTACATGAATGTGCTCTAATCTGAAATGTGGAAAATATAAACTTTTCTTTGTTACTGCTATTTTAAAATATAAAAGTTACCTTCTAGTCCCTAGAAGGCTTACATTATTGTAGTTTTTTTTCCCCATCCATTTCAAACATTCTGAAAAGACAACTAAATATGAATGTATAAGTAGTGAAGAGATTAAATAAACTTGACTCTTAGATACCTATAGAAGGGTTTTAAAACTGCTGATTTTCTTTCCATGTGTTATTAACAGAGAATGTTACCTCGTAGAGCAGTCTTCTGCTCAGGTTCACAGTTCCCTTCTCCATTCTGCAAATAGGTACTGTGTGCGGTCTTCCCAGCTCAGCATGGAGTGGGGATTGACATGAATAAGGCAGCTTTGGCCCCAACAAACTCAGAATCCAGCTGTGAACAACTGCACTCTTAGGATAGTGAAGGGTTGTGGATGAGTATGCTGGAAAGTGAGAGAAATAGGTGGGAGAAAATAAACTTTGAAAAAAACATTTAAGCTGGATAGGATCGTGCAGCTTTCTAGGTGTACAGGAGGAAAAGGAGCATTCCTAAGCAGAGGAAATGACGTTGACAAAGGCTCATTGAAGTGAACACACTGGTACTCAGGGAATTGATTCAGTAACTGTTTCTGGAGGACCTACTGTGTACTGAGCCCTGTTCCAGGTGTAGAAGATTGAACAGTGAATGAAATAGACAAAAATTTCTGCTAGTTTAGAGTTTTCTGGTACAGAGAAACAAACCAAGTTATTAAAGCTTACCTCATGCCGAAGGAGATCAGTGTTGGGGAGGAGAATAAACAGAGAAAGGGGACAGGGATTATAGTGGTGGAGTCTAGTTGGGTTTAAAGTACAATGGTCAGGGGAAGTCTCTTTGTGAAGTTGAGGCTGATCCTAGATGTGAGGGAGTGAGCCCTGCACCCACCTGGAGGAGGAAACTTAACTGCCAAGACCCTGAGGCTGTCCTGGCCCTGGAAGACAAGAGGTGCCAGCTGCACAGTGGAAAACAACTGGAGGTCAGCTGGGGCTGGACATAGGCCGCTTTCACCAGTGTGGGGCATCAGGCTGGATTGCATAGGCAGCAGAGAGCCAGCACAGAGAGTTTATAGGTTTGGATGTTCTGTCATCACTGAGATCCCCAAACTAAGTACCCATTGACTTGGAGCTGGCTCTGTTAGGTTTAGAGTTTACAGTACTACACAAAGGAAACTCCAGTTTTGTGAGGAATGTGCAAATACATCTTTCAAAAATATTTTTAAGATTTTTAAATTTTTCTGTATCATATTTATTTGTATCGTTTATTTCACATGCATTTTGGGGGTTAAATTAATGCTGGGCCATGTGAATCATAGTTCAGCCAGACTACTAATGTTCATTTCTTGACATACCCTAGGGCTTGAGTTCTGCTTTTCATTGTTCCTTAATTTACATTCGCTGCTTTCTGGAGAATTCCAGGGACTTGATGTCTTTAAAGTTAGCATATCAGGCCCTGTGTTGCTGAGTTTTCTTAATAGACTTAAGTTGTTTCTCTGGTTCTCCTTTCAAATTTATAGCAGAGTGTATCTTAATGGTGTTTTAAGATTAAAGCTCTAGACATATACATCAAACTTTTCACTTATTATGAAAATAGATAACAGGAAATTGTATATGGTACACAAAAACAGCATTTGTTGACTGTTACTGGCAAATTGTGCTTTGTTGACAGGATTAGGTAGGAGGAGATTCCTTGAGTTTGTAAGCACAAATGAGATCAAACAGATAAACTTGCTTCATATTCACACAAAAGTTTTTAAATCAAAGGTCCCCCCCCCCCCCCCAATACTGGATTTGAACTCAGGGTCTTATATACTCTAGTCAAGTCCTTACCACTGAGCTATACTTCCAGCTTCAAAGCTTTAGAGTTTTGAGGCAAGATATTTTTGGAAGATATTTCTTTGTAGAGCAGCAGTAAAGATCAGTTAGAAGTATACTTGTTGGAATATTACTCTTTCACTTACCATCTTCCACTTGGTTTACTTTGAAGAATTTAGATAAATTATTAAGGTAAAGTTCACAGCAGTGTTCAAGTTGATTTGTAAAAACATTCCTTGCAAAACAATTGCTAACTGATTTCACAAAGTTATTATCCTGAAAAAATTCCTTAATGCTACTTACAGATCATTACGCCATTTAAAAATCATTATTTGCTCCTCAGGAGTCTGGCTGTATATGAAGGCATTGTTTGCCTTAACAAAGAAATCCTTGTTTGCTGGAGGATAGAAGAGTTGAGATCATGTTTATATTGTTCAGTTTTCTGTTCCTCGGGTGGTTCCAAAGGTGCGCCTGCAGTTCCATTTCTTGGCTGCAGGGTCTGTCTACCTGTCCCCATGGTTTGGGGACCATCCACAGTGGGCCTGGAGGCCATGTTCCCTGGAGGTGGACTTGGCCAGAGTGAAAGTCAGTGGTGTTCCTGCCCCTCTTCATCCTGATGCTCAGGTCTTGTGCATTCACTGGAACTTGAAATTTTGCCCAGCCCTTGGCCGCCTCACTTCCCTGCTTTCTTTACTTCCTCCCATTGCCTGCCTGATGATAGCGCTGTGGAATTCAGCCCTGGGTTGCTCGGCTTCTGTCCTTAACCAAGCTGGTTAACCCCTGGGAAGCACTTACTCTGTTCTCTGGCACCTGGCAGGTGCTCAGTGGGTGCTAACTGTTACCAGATTTGTCTCTGTGTGCAGTGAGCCTCATTAATCTTTGCTAACTGTTCAAGTGCTATGATGAAAAATTTATGTCCTTCAAAGTGCGTATTTTCAGAGCACCATGTTTGTTTTGTTGTTCTTGTTGTTTGAAGTTCTGGTCACATTTCTTTTCACTGTAGTAGTTCGTACTTTTGGATGAGTGCAATTCCCATACCTAGTCTGCTGGTTTGCTCTTGGTTATTTGACTAACAGATTTTAGTTCAGAGCATACATTAATATTTATAAAATGGTACTGTGCATTATTCATGTCCTCAAGTACCTCTCTGGCAAGAAGCATTATCTCGTGTCATATTATCTCTTGTTGTGATATACGGAAGTGGCAGAAAGGGAGATAAGAGTTTTTCATTTAAGTTATTGTTTGTTGAGGCATATTATGTTTATTCGCTCATTTAGAATGTCGTAAGTATTGATATGTGGAAGTGTTGGTTAATACAATGTTGAAGTCAAAAGAAAACTTGAGTTTGTATTAATATTTTACAAGTAGGGAGACTGAGAACCAAAGATATTCCTTAGTTATTTCTAAGTAAGGATGTTTTTTTTCTCCCTATCACCCAACTCACTTTTTAGAAAAAGTTTGACCTTTGAAGACCCATAAAAGGACTCAAAAGTCCTTTTCTCTTCCTCTGTCCCTGTTCATTCCTTCTGTAGATTTTTGTTTTACTAAGCTGTTACTCATTGAGCCTTATGACAACTCAGTGATGAAGAGTAAAACTGTATTCTTAAGGTCAAAGAAGTCACTTTCTGGTAGAAGAAAATAGATGAACAATTTCATTATACTGCTATAAGTGAAAAAATTCGAATATATAATTGAAGTCCTACAGAGGAAATATGTAATTCCGTCCCCATAGGGTGGATGATATCCATAGAAATATTGAAGACTGAGGTGGAGTTTCCAAAGCAGATGAAGAGAAGAAGGTTTCTAGGGAGGGGAACAGCTCATGAAAAGTCACGGAATCGTGCAACAATATGGGTCACCTAGGGAACACAGGTCACCCAGTGTTGCTGCAGGAAGGGGGATATGTGGTGTGGAAGAAGTGGGTTGTGATCAGATCTAAACAGGCTTCATGTTCTGTGCCGTGGATGTTGGGCTTTATTTTGTAGACACTGCTGTGAAACTGTTCTTAAGTTTGATGGGACTGTTCTCTTAACACACCTTGCCGGTGTTACATTATGGCCCGTCTGTAGGAGGATCGGACTCTGCAGACGAGGTAGAGAAGGGGCATCTTAAGATGGCTCTTAGAGCATTGAACAAAAGATGAGATAGAACACAGCTAGATACTTCTCCAAGATCATTTTTCTTTCATCCAAGATTTGTTAATTTTTAAGCAGGATTTGATAACTGAGACTCTTCGAGACTGGATTCACAGGGAGTTACATGATTTTAATGGACAAGGGCAGAGACGGCCACATTGCTAAACAGTGGAATGTATCTGAATAGAAGCCAGTTCAACCCTGCATGGACGGAGGTCAGGGGAGGAGACTTGAGGTTTTCCTTGAAACCTATGGGATCTAACGTCAAAGCAGAGGAAATGTAAAAAAGGTCGAGTTCTGTGGCACAGAGTACAATCAAACTAGTTGTACCTGGAAGAAAACTTACATGAGCATTCAAATACCTGTTTTGATTGTTTAAAAAAAAAAATCAGAAATGTAGCCATTTAATGACGAACATTCAGTGACTTTCTGGTAAAACGATTATAGAGAAACTGATTGAAAAACATATTTATATATCAAAATAATCCGGATGAGTTAGCGTGCTCTCTGGAACTGTTAATCATAAGCCAAACATTTATGAGACTACTTAATCATTTTGAAGAGCCAATTTTTTTGTTTTATTAGCCACCTATGTAACCTTTATTATTTCTATCCTTGTTTCTTTGGACTTGGTCTGTTACTCTAATTCCCTCAGTTAAATGCTTAGCTAAATCATTTCTTTACCTTTCATATGTGCATGTGCCCTGGAGTTGTCCATTAAACTCTGCCTTGGTTGGGTTCCATCAGCATTGACATGTGGTGCTTTCATTGTTCTTCATTTTGAGTGTTTGGTAAATTTGCTTAGAAATTACTCCCATTTAAAAACATATTTTATCAAAGTTTCCAAATATATACTGTAGTAGAGATAATTGTATAATGACAGAGTGTTTCAACAGTTGTCAATTCATGGCCAGTCGTGTTTTATTAAATCAGACTTTTTTTTGAGACCTTTGCTCATGAGTCTTATAACAATGAAGGTGCGACTTCAAGCCAAAGTTAGTCAGAAGGGATAAAGAAGGTCATTTCATTCTGCTTAAGGGAAGCATAAATCAGCAAGATATAACAATCATAAACATCTATGCCCCAAACAGTGGCTCATCCATGTATGTCAAACAAATCCTTCTCAATTTCAGAAACCAAATAGACGATAACACAATAACTAGGTGATTTTAACACGCCTCTCTCACCACTGGACAGATCTTCCAGACAAAAATTGAAAAAAGAAACCATAGATCTCAATAACACAATCAATAATTTAGACTTAACGGACATTTATAGAATATACCATCCAACCAAGAGCAAATACACTTTCTTCTCAGCAGCACATGGATCCTTCTCTAAAATAGACCATATATTATGCCACAAAGCTAATGTTAGCAAATACAAGAAGATAGAGACACTACCATGTATTCTATCTGATCATAATGGATTGAAGTTAGAAATAAATGAAAGAGTAAAACACAGAAACTATTCCAACATCTGGAGATTAAACAATATGCTATTATATGATGAATGGATAACAGAAGATATTAGGAAGGAAATTAAAAAATTCTTAGAGGTAAATGAGAATAAAGAAACATATCAAAATCTCTGGGACACTATGAAAGCAGTACTTAGAGGGAAATTTATTTCATGGAGCACATTTAATAAAAGAAGTAAAACTCAACAAATAAACGACCTAACACTACACCTCAAAGCCCTAGAAAAAGAAGAACAGACCAGCACCAAAAGTAGTAGAAGACAGGAAATAGTTAAACTCAGAGCTGAAATCAGTGAAATTGAAACAAAAGAAACAATACAAAAAATTGACAAAATAAATAGTTGGTTCTTCGAAAAAATAAACAAAATTGATAAACCTTTAGCCACACTAACAAAGAGAAGACGAGAGAAAACCCAAATCACTAAAATTCGGAATGAACAAGGAAATATCACAACAGACAGGATTGAAATACAAAACATAATTAGAAGCTATTTTGAAAATCTCTACTCCCAACAAAATAGAAAATTTCGAAGACATCAACAGGTTTCTAGAGACATATGAATTGCCTAAACTGAACGAGGAGGACATAAACAATTTAAATAGACCAATTTCAAGTACTGAAATAGAAGAAGTCATCAAAAGCCTACCAACAAAGAAAAGTCCGGGACCAGATGGGTTCTCAGCCGAGTTCTACAAAACCTTTAAAGAAGAGCTCATTCCAATACTTCTCAAAGTATTCCATAAAATAGAAGAGGAGGGAACCCTCCCAAACTCATTCTATGAAGCCAATATCACACTGATACCTAAACCAGACAGAGACTCATCAAGGAAAGAAAATTTCAGACCAATATCCTCAATGAACATCGACGCAAAAATTCTCAACAAAATTTTAGCAAATCGCATACAAAAACATATTAAAAAGATAGTGCACCATGATCAAGTGGGTTTCATCCCAGGTATGCAAGGTTGGTTCAACATCAGGAAATCAATAAACGTAATTCACCATATTAATAGACTTAAAGTCAAGAATCACATGATTATTTCAATAGATGCAGAAAAAGCATTTGATAAAATACAGTACCCCTTCATGCTCAAAACACTAGAAAAAATAGGGATAGTGGGAACATTCCTTAACATTGTAAAGGCCATTTATGCTAAGCCCATGGCTAATATCATTCTAAATGGTGAAAAACTGAAAGCATTCCCCCTGAAAACTGGAACAAGGCAGGGATACCCTCTTTCACCACTTCTATTCAACATCATTCTTGAGACTGGCCAGAGCAATTAGACAAAGCAAAGAAATTAAAGGGATACAATTTGGAAAAGAAGAACTCAAACTATCCCTGTTCGCTGATGACATGATTATATATTTTAGAGGAACCTGGAAATTCCACCAGAAAACTCTTAGAACTCATAAGTGAATTCAGTAAAGTAGCAGATTACAAGATCAATGCCCATAAATCCAACGCATTTTTATACATAAGTGATGAATCTTCAGAAAGAGAAATTAGGAAAACTACCCCATTCACAATAGCCTCGAAAAAAATAAAATACTTGGGAATCAATCTCACAAAAGAGGTGAAAGACCTCTACAAGGAGAACTACAGAACACTAAAGAAAGAAATTAAAGAAAATCTTAGAAGATGGAAAGATCTTCCATGTTCTTGGATAGGAAGAATTAATATTGTCAAAATGGCCATACTACCTAAAGTGCTATACAAATTCAATGCAATTCCAATTAAAATCCCAATGACGTACCTTACAGAAAGAGAGCAAGCAATTATGAAATTCATCTGGAAGAATAAGAAACCCAGAATAGCTAAAGCAATCCTTAGCAGGAAGAGTGAAACAGGGGGTATTGCAATACCAGATCTTCAACTCTACTACAAAGCAATAGTAACAAAAACGGCATGGTACCAAAATAGAAAGGTAGATCAATGGTACAGAATAGAGGACACGGACACAAACCCAAATAAATACAATTTTCTCATACTAGACAAAGGTGCCAAAAATATGCAATGGAGAAAAGATAGCCTCTTCAACAAATGGTGCTGGGAGAATTGGAAATCCATATGCAACAGAATGAAAGTAAACCCATATCAGTCTGCAAAATTAAAAAAAAAAAAAAAAAAAGAAAGTAAACCCATATCTCTCACCATGCACGAAACTAAACTCAAAATGGATTAAAGACCTCAGAATCAGACCAGAGACCCTGCAGGTTATAGAAGAAAAAGTAGGTCCAAATCTTCACCTTGTTGGTCTAGGATCAGACTTCCTTAACAGGACTCCCATAGCACAAGAAATAAAAGCTAGAATCAACCACTGGGATAGATTCAAACTAAAAAGCTTTCTCTCAGCAAAGGAAACTATCAGCAATGCGAAGAAAGAGCCTACAGAGTGGGAGAATATCTTTGCCAATCATACTTCAGATAGAGCACTAATTTCCAGAATCTATAAAGAACTCAAAAAACTCTACTCCAAGAATTCAAATAATCCAGTCGACAAATGGGTTAAGGAAATGAATAGACACTTCACAGAAGAAGATCTACAAACAATCAACAAACATGAAAAAATGTTCAACATCTCTAGTAATAAGAGAAATGCAAATCAAAACCACCCTAAGATTCCATCTCACCCCAATTAGAATGGCGATTATCAAGAATACGAGCAACAACAGGTGTTGGCGAGGATGTGGGGAGAAAGGTACACTCATACATTGCTGCTGGGGCTGCAAATTAGTGCAGCCACTCTGGAAAGCAGTGTATAGATTCCTTAGAAAACTTGGAATGGACCCTCCATTTGACCCAGCTATCCCACTCCTTGGCCTATACCCAAAGGACTTAAAATCAGCATACTGCAGAGATACAGCCACATCAATGTTCATAGCTGCTCAATTCACCATAGCCAGACTGTGGAACCAACCTAGATGCCCTTCAATTGATGAGTGGATAAAGAAACTGTGGTATATATATACAATGGAATATTACTCAGCCATAAAGAATGATAAAATTATGGCATTTGCAGGCAAATGGATGAAATTGGAGAATATCATGCTAAGTGAGATAAGCCAATCTCAAAAAACCAAAGGACGAATGATCTCACTGATAAGCAGATGATGACATATAATGGGGGGGTGGGAGGGATTAGGGTTAAGGTTAGGGTTAGGGAGGGGGGCAAGTATGGAGGAAGGAAGTACTGTATAGAGGGTAAAGAGGGGTGGCAGGGGTGGGGGGAAGGGAAAAAATAACAGAATGAATCAAACAACATTACTGTATGTAAATTTATGATTACACAAATGGTATGCCTTTACGCCATGTACAAAGAAACAACATGTATCCCATTTGTTTACAATTTTAAAAAAAAAGTTTATACTAAAAATAATTTCCTCTTCCCAAATTAAAAAAAGTTGATATTGATAAAAAAAATAAATATTACTTTCATATACAAAAAAGTAAAAAAAGAATGAAGGTGCTAGAAAGGTCATTGAAAGTTATATTAAAAACAACCCTGGGCTGACTTACCTATGCATAGTAACTTGGTTTTTCAAAACTTTGATCTAATCTGATAATGGGAGATGTTTACATTTGAATTATGACTGTCATAGATACATGACAGATTCTCTGTCACTACCCTCAGTAAATCATTAGCATTGTTCAGTTTCAACAAAGATGGTAGAATCAGAGAAAGGTGAAGAAGATAAAGTCTAAAGAGATCTCATGAATTCTCCTTTTTAATTCAGAAATTGTAGCATAGAGAGCCAAATGTCTTGTTCAGGGTCTTCCAGGGCCAGGTTGTGGTCTTGGGGCCAGGCCCCTCTCTATTACGCACCCCACCCCTGATTGTGAGTTTGTTCATACTGTGGTTTAAGAGAGTTCCTGGTGTAGGCAGAATAGTGAAGTAGGATAGTGTGTTCTGTAGCCCCCATCTCTCCTCTCCTCTCCTCTCTGGGTTTCATGAAATCCTTCTAGACTCTTAGGTTATCTTAAGTACCTCCTCCTTTTTCTCCACTGGCTTCCTGCTGTCAGAAAAGAAATCTTCCTTCCCTTAATCTTTTCCTCTGTTTTAGGAGCCTTAGGAACATTTTATTTAAGTATTTGGTATGATTTTGGTTAGAATGGTACTGCTTTATACTGTAAACTCCTTTCCTGGCATCCTGAGGTCTTAGCACCTTGCTCAGGTTTTGATGCATAATAGATAGCAATGTGTGTTTGAGGAGCACATGACTGAAAGAAATAATGAATGAACATTTGCATTCTGTAACTCATTTCTGGTCTTCCCCTGTTACTTGTATTGTTAAGGTATCTGACGAAACAACGGATATGGAATATGTGCTCACCGTTAATAAATGTTTTATTGTAAACTGATTTAGTAAATGGGGTTAGTACTGCTTGTTTTCCATTGAATTTCTCACTGAGACAGTACAGATCAGTGTTCTTAGCCTTTGTTTTATATTTAGAGGTTTGCATCCATTTAAGTCTTCAACAAATATTTGTGTGCATATTTAATTATATCCATTGTTTTAGAGATTCTGGCTTTGTCCACTTTGGCATATAGTTTCACATACCTAACATGCTGTCACTTTGTGAAAATGTATGTAAAACAGATTTTTGTAATGTAAGTCATTTCTACTGATAACTGTAAATTTGTCCTACCTGCTTTGCACTGATTACGGTACAAGGAAGAGAGGAAGAGGGAAGCACCAGCTTTGGAACATCAGCCTTAAGCCTGAAGCAGGGAGAATGAAAGCTCACTGCATTAGAGTCCTCCCGGAGCAGAACTGAATGCCTGATAACAGCCAGCTGGGAGCTGGGGGAGTTAAGAGCAGCAATTTTACATTACACTGGAGTTTCTAGGCTGGCATGGAAAGAGATACCAGTATTAGCTATTTGCATCTTACTGTAGCCACAGGGATATGTGAACAGCTGAAGAATTAATTTGATATATATTCCCAGAAGCCTCTCCTCTGCCAACAGAATTCCATTACTGTGAGCTTCTGAGTGTGTACTGTGAATTTGTTTCTTGCTTTTTAATATCTGCTCTAGCATATTTTTGGTAAGTGGATTGCTGCCTAATGGGGAGCAGCTATCTCTTGGTTTGGAATAAACTCCATTAACCTAAGCAGGTACAAGGTAGAAAAGGTAAGACTCTGAGTCTGCAAATGCCTTACACCTTCAGGAAGGCAGAAATTTTAGATTAACACATAGTCCTCTGTCCTGTAAGTGTAGTTGCAACAGAAACATTTTATTTCCTGTTGGTGGTAATTCAGAATTGAGCAAAGTGATAGACACATGTTTTGATGGGGAAAGAGGTTGACTCCAGGAGCAGCTGGTCCCTGGAGTTCCTGGCACGCTGTGTGTTGTGGGGGATGCACCCTGGAGCTGCCCACAGGTCTGCATCCACCTTGAATGAGGCCTTTTCACATCCTTCTCAGTTTCCCCTTTCCAGCCCTCAGGATGAAAACTTTTTTTCTGATTAGCTTTTGCATTAAAATCTTTATCACTTGCAGAAGGAAGGAACTTCAGGCATCACCAAGAATACTGAGAGATGTTTTGTGTAGCAGAAAGACTTAGTCCAGGGCAAGACTGGATGTGGCTATTGGAAGGGCAGTGATTTTTGCTTTGGCATCAAACGTTTGCTCTTAAACAAGGAAACCATTCTCATTCTGCAAAATCATTCACTACACTAAAAATAAGAGCTGTTGGAAACAACAGAGTTAGAGGAGGCCACTCAAAACCTGTGGAACTGTGTACATGGAGAATCAGTGTAAACCATAAGAACCCAAGTAGAAATACACAGGTAAGCCACCTCGGCTTTTACACCTGTGTCCCTGGCAACCCCTGCTTTCCAGCTGCGTGTACTTCAGAGCTCATTCTGCTTACTCTGAGAGCACAGGTCCTTGAAGTCAGTCACTTTTAATGGAGACCTGTTGCATCAGATTTAAACTCAAGATTCAGGAGTCATTTTTTCCTGCTGGTTTTTTTTTTTTTTTTTTTTTTTTTTAATACAGAAGGAAATGTCTCTAGCTTTTTCATTTGTACATGCAAGCTCCCTAGATAGTTAAATGTGGAAATTTCAGCCACTAGAGCTGTCATTTTTGTACTAAAAAAGGAATTTGAATAAAATTACCAGCCTCAGGTTTTCATATATTGCAAGATTTTTTTCCTTTAATTGTTGGGGGTGGGGGACACTGCTTGGGATTTTTTCATAACATTAATGTTCTGGGAAGTCCCATATATAAACTACTGCAGTTTTTGCTTTATGTATTGACACCATTTTCCTATTTACCAGTTGTGAATTAGTTAAATCACCTTAAAAAAACATGCATTTTTATGGTTCAGTGAGAAGAGGTACTCAGTGTCCTTTGCTGTCCCTCAGACCTAGATCCTGTGCTCTGTGGCTTATATGTAGTAGCAGGCTATATTCATACTCTTTAGAACAGCTTTCTCCAAGTATGGGCTGCTGACCCCTGGGGAACCCCAGGACCTTCTCATATCATACATGAGGTCAAGCTATTTTCATTATAGTATTAAAATTTTAGTTGCCCATATTCTGTCACCTTGGCACCAACAGTATAAAAACAGTGGTATGTAAAACTGTGGGCATCTTAGTCTGAATAATTGAGGCTGTGGTACCAAATTGTAACTATGTGTCCTTGTATTCACCACCATGAAATTTTCTGTTGTAAAGTAATAATTTTTTAAAGTCAGTTTCCTTTAAGGAGGCCCTTGATTGAATGCACTACAAGTTATTAATTTTATTAAATTTCAGCCCTTGATTGCATTACAGTCTTTTTTGGGAAGAAGTAGGGAGGTACTCATGAAGTAATTCTGCTGTACCCTGAGCTACAGTGGTTGTGCCAAGGCAGGGCATTGTATTGCCAGTTGCTTTCTGAGTGGAGATTCAGGTTAGCAGTTAAATATGCATCTTTGCGGTAGTACTCACATATTTGGACAAATTAAATGTATGAATTTGAGTTCATGCCTGAAATTATTCAACTTTTCCTTTTCTATGTACTTAAAGAAAATAACTTATTTAACATCCTGATTTGTTACTGTGCAGAAGTTACAAACTTTAAAATACATTGACAGAGGTACTCAATTATTTTCACCTTTCCATCTGGAAGACTACATTCTGTCATGGTTGAGCACCAGGAAAAAAAAAAAACCCACTTGCTCTAAATAAAGAGCAACACCTCTGATTTTAACCCTCTTCTTTTTCCTGGCCAGTCCAGGGCAGATTCAGGAACTAAGTTGGAGAAGCAGAGCTAGGAACCTTTGCTATATAGAGATTCCAAAACAGAATTTACCAAGTACTGTCCAGCACTATAGGTTGAGCATCCCTGATCTCAAATCTGAAATGTTCTGAAATCTGAAAATGTTCAAAGCACAGACATTCAAATATTTCAGAGTCTGAGAAGCTCCCAATTTTGAAATACTTCTAATCCCAAGCATTTTAGATAAGGGATACTCAGCCTGTATTGGGCTCAGATTTGTTCAGATTTCATTTAGTCTGTGATTTAATCAAATTTCATTATGCTTTTGCTTTCAATCCCTCTTGATTTTCAGTTAAACTATATTAAAGTATAATGTTCTGTAATAGAAAACTATAAAAGCATTTGCCTCGGAAGCATGTTGTACTAGATCCTATAAAATAGTTGCTGTGAAGGAACTATTTGTCAAAAAAAAAAAAAAAGTATTGATTAGGAGGGGATGGGGGATTGAAAGGTTTTTCTCAGAAAGAAAAGGAAAGCATTTTAGATTCTGTGACTTTGGAGTCAGGCATGCTTCCTTTCCAGGCAGACTTTTGATGTTTCTGAGTCAGGCTTACCTGTGCTGCTTCAGGTACAGCCTGCGCTGCTGCCAGAGTTGTTGCTGAGAAAGAAGCAAACGGTATGGAGCCAGGGAGTGACCAAGGGCAGTTGCCTTTCAATCCCGAGTCCACCTTCAGGGGAAATGGTCTTCCTACGGCAGGGCAAGGAAATGCATCTGGCAGTGAAAATGGTTCGGCTCAGAGATGGGCTTCTTGAAAGAATGGTTGGTGCCAGCCTTGTGATAAGAGGGTGCACTCTTAAAGCTGAACTGGGAAAGAGGCTAATGACAGATGATGCTTAGTGAAAAATGCACCAGTGTGTCTAAGCATTTCTTTAAAATGTGTGTCTTGTACAGTGCTTTGATGATTGACATTTAAAATAATACTTGTATTTTTAAACATGTTCTTTATATAGTAAATACATAAACATATGTATGTGTGTGTGTGCATATGTATATTTTTTTCAAAGTTGGGTAAGACCCAGCTCTTGCCTCTGAGGACTGTCTATTGGGGAGGTTTGATGTAGATAAAACCACTACAGTAGTGGGTGAGAGGTCTGTGCACATATTTGCAGGAGAATGGAGGATGGAATAGCTCATTTTCCTGAGGCAGTTGAAGAAGACTTTTCAGAGAGGTAACAGTTGAACTAGGTCTTGAAGGATGGATAAGAGTTGTGAGAGAAAGAAGGGAAGAAGATGTTCTGGGCAGTTGAACTCCATGAGCAAAGCATAGGAGCAGTTACTATGGGTTTGCAGAGAGAATTTCAGTGTGCTTAGAGTATTAGGCTGTGGTAGAGATCAATCAAAGAAGAGTCTGTAGAAACAGGTACAAATCATGTCGTGAAGAGCCTTGTATTCAACAACAAAAATTTGGACTTCTTGGCAAGAGAGAACCACTGAGCAAGTTTGCTTATGGAGGAAGATGATTCTGATAACTAGGAAATGAGGTGGAGAGACAAGAAAATAGTGGCAGGGAGATAGGTTAGAGAATTTTGTCGTTAGCCCAGGATGGTGATGTCTTCAGGGAGTTCCAATTTTGGTGGAGGGAAGAGGTTTTCACTGTGGAAAAACTTGGTGATGTTGCATATAGTTACAAAAACAGTAATAAGGGTTTCCTCTCAGGAATATGAAGTCTTTCAGTGTTTCAAATGTTACTTGAACTTCTAAATTGAAGGATTTTTGAATTATAGATGGGAGTATGCAGTCACAGAAGATCCTTCATGGAATGTTTCACTCAACTGTGTCAGGACAGTGGTATTAATGGTGTGTCAACCGTTAACACAGAGATAAGACATCATTGAGATACACCATTTTATTTTAACCAAAGACATACATCACCTTTTCCACAGTGAATATTCCACTAGGAATAATTATTCCTAGTTTTCCTTTTGGAATCCTTAAGCAGTTGCATTGCCACCTTGAAGATAAAAAAGTTCCTTCCTGTGTGTAAATATTATATTCATGTTATTTCTAAGGCCAGATGCAGGCTAAAAAGGAAAACATTTTAAAACAGATCACTTGTGTTTCTGTTTAAACTTGGAAACCAAAAGATAATCATTTCACTGAGAGCTGAGGCTTTGATCACATTAAGTGATCTCCTGGAATAAAAACACAAGATTTTTCTTTTCTCTCTTTTCAGAGAATCACCCTGAAACTCTTTATATTGTAAATGATGTTCTTCTAAAGACACTTTAGTAATAAGATTATTTCATTGAGGAAGTTTTGCCTAGTTTGTGCATCAAGCAGTGACACCAGAAGTACGTTAGCCCCATGAAAACCATAGCTCTTTGTTTATGCTCTCTTCTATGAAAACACATTTTTTTGTTTTTCTCCTAGTACTGTGGATTGAACCCAGGGCTCTGCACATGCTAGGCAAGTGCCCTCCCACTGAAGCCCAACACACATTCTTAGGATGGCATTTATCCCTGCCTTAGTGTGAGCAACAAGTTTAAAGTTTCTGAAACTCAAGCACTTTCTAAAATTCTCTTCAGATATGGTTATCAGAAACATGTTTACTGTTCAACAGTCAGTCCTCGGTTCAGGTGTGATAAAGTATCTTTTAAAGATAATGTTAAGAGGGAGAAAAACCCACATAATTTCCCAGAGACCCATAGAGAAATAATCTGTTATCCTGAAAGAGCTATTTGAACTACAAGGAATATTGTTAAAGAATTGGGCCTGACTATGGTTTATCATGTTCGTTGGTTTCTTCTAAGCTGGGTCCCAGGAAAGCTTGTTTTAAAATCTGTTTTATTTATTAGCATCTATTCTATTCCACGATCCTCACCCGGATTGGTCTCAGCTTCAGAATGTGAAGACCTCAGTGTCTCAGTAGGCTTTAGCCCACGGTGTTGGGAACATTGCTGGCTAGCAGTATTGAACACAACAGTCTATTCCAAGATGCAGCAGAGGGGGGGGTCTCTGCACTGGATCTCATTCTTGACTTGTGTCTGTTTTTGTTTATGTTTATTCGTGCCTTGATGTATTAAATTGAAGAGCTGTCTCAAACCTTAGGCTGGCTTCTACTGATAGAGAAAAAAATTGGTTTTAAGAAGAATTTTGTCGATTGACAAATGTTGACTTCTTTAATTTTATTGATGGTGGAAAAATTCAGGAAACTTTATTTAAAATTCTAAAGGAATCTCAAATTATTGTTATAACATGGAAGTAGTGGAGTTTGAGCACAAATATTTTATACGTATCTACATATATGGCTATGTTTTAGTCTTCTCCATTTTTTGTAGGAGGTTGAGCTTCATTCTTCTGTACAATTTCAGCCAATTGAAATTGGCTTTCACAAACCGAGGTGTCAAAATTGGATGTTCATCTTGACATCCCTGTGTATTCTTGCTCTAAAAGGAGTCTTTGAGTGAAGCAGCAAGAAAATATTATCTGGGTAATTGTTTTGCAGATGAGAACTGGGATGATGACCAGCTGCTTGGTTTTGAACCATGCAATGAAAACCTTATCTCTGGCTGCAATATAATCAATGGGAAATGTGAATGTGATACCATTCGGACCTGCAACAATCCCTTTGAGTTTCCAAGGAAGGATATGTGCCTTTCAGCTTTAAAGAGAATTGAAGGTAAGCATTAATTTTTGTTCATCACCCTTTTGTAAGCTGTAGAATTGTGTAACTCTGAGCTGTGACAGTATGAGAGTTTGAAAAGGCAAAGATAGCTTACAGAGCTCTGCAGCTTTTAGAATCCTGAATGAGATGCATAAAGTATACCAGGTGCTGGTGTGAGGTTGAGTGTGTGCATGCATTCCCTAGGAGGTGGAATGGAAATGCTGTGGTCACATGAGCAGGTGGTTTGTGCCAACCGGCCTAGGTCACCCCTGCATAATGGATAATCTCATGAGCATTGTGCTTGAGATCAGCATCTGTTGTCACTAGGTCCATTCTGCTTGAGTGACCTTAAGATGGTACTCCATGAGGAGAGCCTGCTAATTAGAAAGGCTGCTCATATGGCAAAATGAGGAGCTCTTTAGAATTTAGAATTGTACATTGAGGATTGAAGGCTGAGGTTGATTTTGCCAGGGGCAGAAATCACATAGGTATGGCTTGATCACGAGGCACTTCACCTCTGGAGAAGAGTCGGAAGCTACATTAAAGTAACAAGAAAATTATACTATTATAGCCTATAACATTTGTACATTATGCATAAAATCTTAAAAAAAGAGATTGAGAACTTAAAAATGTGATTCATAACCACATTAATACCAAATGGCGTACCCAGAACTTGGTGCTATGGCTCACAACTCACATTAATGATGGGGAAGGCCTGGGCTTAATTCTCATCCCTGTCCCTGACCAGCATTGAATTATCCCTTAGCTTTAGTTTCCTTTTGGGGGAAAAAGAAATAGAGAAAATGAGTGCTAATAGGACATTTTAAAATGTACTGTTCTCTCTGAAATTATGTCATTCTAAGATGGAAAGGTTGGTAACACAATTTGGAATACCAAGGATTTTCAGCATCCAAAAGACAACCTCATAGGGCGGAACTGAAGTTTGGGAAATGCATTACATTTCCAAGTTCTGTTAAATGGTAACAAAGAAAAGAAATTTTTCAGTAGCCTATAAAATAACATTGCTGTTTGTACTTACCATTGTTGCCAAATCATTAAGAGAATATAGTAGAAAACGGTGGAAATAAAATTTTAGAGCAGTTGAGACTTTTATGTAACTTTAATTCAGTCTGTGAATTTGAACATCGATTAACAGGTTTCACACAATGGATGAGTCGCAGGCCTGGGAGTAGCCATGCAGTGTACTCTTTTGACCACATCATGACTCTAAGCCAGTACAGTTAGCTACCTGTACTGACTGCCCTTGTACATTGCTTCCTTGTCTACCAAAATAAATGTTTGGCCGACTTCAATATATAAACTTTTAGAGATATAGATAGTTACACATGTCTGTTTCACTAGTTAATTTTGTTAGTTGTACATATTTAAAATCACATTATATGAAATAACATAGCAATTAGAGCCATTACTTTTTGCTACTCTTATATTTCACAAAACTATTTGATTCAAACATTTCCAGTACCTCCTGGTGACTGTGGCTATCATTGTTTTTCTTTGATCCACCTTCTAGTCATTTAACAGCCTGTTCCTGAGTGTATCCTCTGCACAGCCATCTAAGTTGGTTGAAATGTAGCAAATCTAAGTATGATGCTATCACAGGAAGTTTGTCCCCAAACCCAGTATCTGTGCACATAAAATTAGGACAGTTGCATTTGTAATTAGTTAGGTGCATATTTATGATCTTTCCAGAGTAGTGATTGACTTCATTGATTTTTTTTAAAAAATTTTTTAGTTGTAGATGGATATAATGTCTTTGTTTATTTTTATGTGGTGCTGAGGATTGAACCCAGTGCCTCACACATGCTAGGCAAACTCTCTACCACTGAACCACAACCCCAGCCCCATTGATTTTTAAAGTAATTTTTAAAAAGCTTTTTTTTTTTTTTTTTTAAGATCTAGCAGTTCCTATTTTGAGATTGTTGCCCCAGGAATAATTATTGTACCTAATTAAATTTCTTTACTTTTAAAAAATTTTAAATGTATTGTCAGATGACCTCTGTGTAGTTCAAAAGTAGACTTGGTTGAGATCATTTGAGGTTAAATACTTTGTTATTCAACATAAAACACTTTGCTGTATGCAAGGTTTGTAAGAAATCAGCATTAGGGGATTTTTCCTTTACTGAGAAATAACTCAGAAAGAGAAAGCTCTAACTTCTATTCAAATCTGTATCATATGCAAAAAAATTAGTAATGACATCATACTTTTGAATAATTAAATCATTAATAGTATAGACATTTGATAGTTGGAATACCATAGGAGTTCAGGGTCAAGAAGCTTGACCCAGATTTGTACATGATAAGGCATCATGAAGAGTTTGGATAATGATGGATTTCAGGAATGAGAACATCATGGAGAAAAGAATAAAACATGGAAGTGAGAATTTTTATGACTTACATGTAAGCTACTTACAGAACTGGTCTAAGGAAGGCAGATTTTATGTCCACAGGTGGCTAATAGGAAATAAAGATGGGGAGGCAGAATGGAACCAGATTATGAAATGTCTGAAACTTCATGCAAGGAGCTGAAGCCTGGTAATGTTAGTTATCAGAAATCATTATAGGTTTATGAGCAGAGAGAAGCAGAGCATGGGGAAATCAATGTTAGGCAGAATGGGGGCAGGGGCAGATGCGGAATGGATAGCAAAGGGAGATGCTACAGTCAAGAGGCTGTGGAGAGCTGTTTCAGTTACTCTCACATGGTACCTTCAGAGACTGGGCTGGAGTGGTAACAGGGGAGACCACTGCAAAGCATAGATGAACAAACAGCCTTTCGATGAAAGAACTGACAGTATCTGTTAGTGGATAAGGGAGGGGTAAAAACGTAAAACATGATCCTAGGATTTCTAACCTAAAATCATAGTACGATAGTGCAAATAATAGAAATAGCATTTGGAAATAACAGGACTTGGTGATGTGGGTGGGAAAGAAAGAGAAATCAAAGTTGTATTTCCCTTTATTAGGGAGAGGAGCAGATTTAGAGAGGCCTCAAGAGTTTTGTTTTGGGCAAATTAAATTTGACATCTACACAGAGCTGTTTGTCACTTCAGTAATTGCTGATGTAATTCATAGACTAGCATTCATACATGGGTTGCTTATGTTAAGTATACTGAGAACCAGAGGGGTACATCCCCAAGGAAAGTCAGCCCTGTCTACAATGAGGAATAACCTAGTTGGAAGACTATTGAGCAAAAAAAAAAATAACACACTTCACACTGATTTATCACCAGATTGATTTATCAATAGTAGAAGAGATATCTATGTGGAAACCATAAAATGTGTTCCGAAATATTTTAGTCACTGGTGCATCACACATCACATGGGTTTCTACAATGGTGTAGATTGTGTAGGATTTAACTCCTGTTTGGACTTTCACAGTGAACATTTTTGTAAAAAGGAGTAAGATAGTTCAGCCTTTTGCAATTCTTCCTTTGTGTTTCTGCTAAAAGGCACCTAGAGATAATGTTAAATGGTGTATAATTTGGGCTGTATTTAGAAAAGAAAATCAAAATTCGTCTTGTACTATATAAGATTGTCTTACATTGATTTGACAAACATCTACTCTGCATTTGTAAGATGGTAAGTCAAGGAAGATTTTGTGGAGGAACTGGGGATTGAGTCCAACTCTGAGAAATTTGTTGGTTAGTCCACCTGAAGGGAAAGAAGAGTGTAAGAATCCTTGGATAGAAAAGAGCTTGAGCAGAGGTCATAGGTAGTAGGAAGTGGAGATGGTCAAGTCAGTGAGTTTTGGTGGCTGATTGACTTTTGGGGATGAGGAAGGGAAAGACTCCCAGATTTGGGGGTGAAGGGAGATGACTGTCAAAATAAATGCTCAGGGTGGTGATGGTCAGGATGGATGTCTGGGGAGCTGATGATCAAGATGTACATGTGTCATTTGCTAAATGTGGGGTACAAGGAGAGCAGCTTTATGAGAGATTGAGTAAGGCACATACTGCATTCGTTTTGTTACATTTGAGGTATCTGTGGAGAATTGAGGGGAGAATGAGAGTTATGTGTCCAGAACAGAAAGATCTGAACTGGAGATAAGGATCTGTGAGTCACGCTCAGGCCAGAGAGAGTTTGGTATCCTTAGTGACTTCTGAGTACCTCGGTGATGTGGGGAGTAGGAGCATTTTTAGGAAGATTAATGTGACAGTAATGTGTATAATGGACAGGAAAAGTGCGGGCAATGTTAACACACCAAAAGTGAGATAAAAGGGTACGTGCAGTCAGGCTGGTACAGGAAGTATTGATAGTCTGCCACACAGTCCAGGAGAGGCTAAGGACTAGTACCATTAGCCCAAAGCACAGTTGTTGGCACCCACGATACTAGAAATATAAAATAATAATTTAATTGATTATTTGATTGACTCATTTGCACACCCCTGTTCAAAAAAGTCTTTATGGGTGTTTGCGTTAGAGTCAGACCCATCCCTGGAATTGGAGCTAGTTCAGAGTAGAGCACTAAGGTGATTAAATAATCGCATAGGGAGATTAAAAAAAAAAAAATAGGATTATTGTCACAGATGCTTTCAGTCAAGAACTGCCCTCTCCTCAGCATTCTCTCCAAGTACCTCCTGGGACTTTGATGTCAGAGCTGCTTTCATTGTTTATTCATTCAGAAAGTTTTCATTTCTTTCTGAATGAAAACTCATGTTTCATTTCTTTCTGAATGAAAACTCATTGAAAACATGAGCTTTCATTCAGAAAGAACGTCTTGAGCACAGGCCATGGGCTGCTACACCTCCAATTTGCCAGTTTGACTTTGATTGGCTTTTAACTGAAGGACCATTTTCTAAATGGCCTTAAGGATGCACATACAAAAATTATACCACGTTTTAGATACACTATGGGAGTTTGCTTTTGTTTTTGTTTTTTTAAGATATGTCATAAGTCCCTTTAATAACATTTTAAGCCTTTACTTATTCTGGAAATGTCTCTAGCATAGAATATATAGCCCTAGCTAGTAAGGATCGAAAGTAAAATGAGAAATACTTAATTTATATGGAGTTTGATATCTGTATTTTTTTTTCCTGCTGCTTAAGACAAAAGAGGTAGTTTGATTTTATGTTGGATGGCTATATTCTCAGAAGCTAAACTAATTTTGATGTAGAGACAAATGGTTTCTATTTTATAGGCATTTTCCTTCCAGATTATAAAACCCTCAGAGCATTAACTTTTAATTATTCTGTACTTTAATTTTTACTATTTTGATTCTACCTAAGGAAATGTTGCTATCACGAGTCTCTTATTCCATGTTTAGTTTTTTAATTTCCTCCTTTCACATTTTTTCATGCAAGTGAATTTTATTCTTGGTTGTTATCTTTTTCTTGGTCTGTAGGAAGCAAAACAACCTATCCTGTGTGACCTCATTGAGTATTCTTAACTCTCGATACTATAATATTTGTCAGTAAAGAAAAATTTAGTATTTAGAAAGAAATATTGTAGTGTCTGCTTTTATTCATGGAACTTTTTTCCCTCAAAATGTGTGTGTATGTGTGTGTGTATATACTTTTTTAAATAGTGTGAGGGGAGGGCAGGAAGGCTCACAAAAAATACCTCAAAAAAATGATAGAATGGCGCTTGGGCACACCTTTGAAGTAGTGCAGCAGAATTCCCTTTTAATGCTCTTGCCTCTGAAACTGCCTGGTGGAGATGCTTTCAGCTGTGGCAGGGGACCTGTTGTCATCCAGTAACTACAGGGAATGCAGATGCCCCCCAGCCCTGCTCCCACCTGGGCCCAAGGTCCATGGGAGACCTAGGTGTCATGACGGAAAGTGCCTCCTAGGTTTCTCACAGAGATCTTGGTTCATGAGACCTGGCAAGGGCTGGGGAATCTGCATTTCCAGGAAACCCCAGGAGAAAGTACTCCTGCCTGGTTTTCACCACACTTAGAGGAGCAAAGTCATAGTGTTGTTCACAGGAGTCCACTTCCCTGCACAAAGAAGCAGCTCTGTGGTGTTACTCTTCAATCCCTGTGGATTTTTACTACTTCTTAACATTTTTAAAACAAAGCATATACTAAATTACTTTACTTCAAATATGAATACCAGGTAATGGGTTCGTTGTGAAATCAAAATTTTTCCCCTAAGTCAATGTTAAAAGAAGTTAAAGCAATATGGGAACTTTTTATCTTGTATGTCTAGGGCCGGGTAATAAATCAATCCTGAAACTTGAGTGCTAGAAATCATTTGTTTTCAATAGAATTGATCCTTTATGTTTGCCCATTTATTGTTTCCTAAACTTTAGAAGTATATCTAAAACTTTATGCCTATGGACCTTTGCGTGATTCTCTTGATCTTCTGATTGTTATTAAGTGTCATTATCTCCATATCTTTCCTAATATTGTATGGGCTGTAGTAGAAATTATCCAGTGTAATTATTAATTCACAGGATCAGAAATACTAAGAGTCAAATTATTTATTTCCTTCCAATATTGTTGATGTAGTCACGGAAGATTCTGGTGTACCAGACTTAAACTTAAGGAGGCTTTTCTTACAACTTAGCACAACTGTAATTCCAGTAGAGAGAGGATAAAAATGGGGTGGCTACTCTATGTTTTATGAGGTTTATGAAGTTCAAGGAAAGCTCTTGATCTTTCCAAACTTCTGTTAAGGTACTCCTTGATATGAGAATATGTGTACTTAATGTCGGCCCCCCAAAAAGGAGAACCTCTCACATTTTCATTCTTTGTTCTGAAGCTGGGAGTCAGTTTTGCAGAGACCATGCCTTCTGTTTTAGGACTTTCAGGTGTACAAATTGTTGAAGTTAGTAACTTCATTAAAATTATTGGCAGAATTGTTTTCCTTGGACTAGTTACATCTGAAAACAGTACTGAATTATACTTGTGAATGTACTGCTTTAACTCATATAAATTGCTTTAAAATTTTATTTTGTTGGAGGAATCCAGTTAACATCGCTTATCAAACACTAGCCCTTCCCTTGATCAAAACACTTTTAACCATACCTTTCAGGTGGGTGGGAGGCCCCATCACCTTTAGGGTCCAGCTGATTTTTTCTTAACCTACCAAGGTGCCATCTGTAGACACTTTTTAAATTAAAGCAGTAATTTTAAATCTGTATTGCTGTCCCCACTCTTTTTGTTAAGACAATCACAAATTAATTATGTCTTTCCTCTTTTTAGAGACTATAGGCTTACAGTATTTATGCAAAGACACAAGTGTGTGTGCATGTATATAAAGTGACTTTAAATATATGTATTCCATGGGGAAAGAAAATAGAAACAAAGTTATTTTTATAAGTAGTAGATTTTTAGACTGGTTAAATCAATATTTACATATCTTTAGAGTCGTCCTTAAAAACATGTTTTAAATCATTGCTATTTTGATGTCTTGATAACTGGTAAAAGGAGAATAAAAAGGGCTACTGAAAGGCGGAAACCAGTTTCAAATATCTGGGAAATAAAAACAGGAAACTCAAGGAACTTGGCCTAAGACCAGTTGGAGAGGAGCAGTTGGTTGGATAATTACACCTGCATTTTAGCTGTGGGAATGACCTTCTGGTAGTTACAATTTCTTGTGCCCATCAAGGAAAAAAAGTGATGATTATATATTTTATATCCTTCTGCCAAGAGACGTATGAATAGGTGGGTGTTGAAGAGCATTTTATTCAACACATTGGTCTTACAGAAAGGGATGGTGTAGAAACCAAATTTCCAAGGTGACATATAGAGAGATGCTTTCTATATACTCTACAGGTAAATAAAGTAATAATGTTCTGTACCATTTTTAAATTTTCCCACCTTTTCTCTTCTTTAACCTTTGTGTTTTAATTCTTAACTCTGCTTTTTCAAGCCATGTCTTCTGTCTCAAGTTGTGCCTAGTCCAAACATCTTTCCATACTTACTCCAGGTTAGTTAAAAAGGTACCAGCAGCTGTAGGTGGGCACTATCTGCCACATAACTGTGCTTTAGCTTAGGATTAAATATCATGTACTTAATATGCATTTTTAACAAGACATTTATTGTTCCTGTTGAAAGGCCAAAAAACCACCTGATACCTTCAGCCAGAGAAATGGTGTTCTTCTGGAGCCTTTCAAATTCCATCTCTGGGGCTACTTACCAAAATGTTCTAATGACTCACTTGAACAGGTTGAGGTTTCCACTGTTGGGTAGCCCTAAGCAGCCCTTCGAATGTTTATGGTTTCTGATTTGGCTGTAGGTGACCTCTCAGTTGTTCCCAGGGCTTGGCAAGTACTCTCATGCAGGGCTATTGAGTTGCTGCCTGGCCTAGCTGCCTCTGACTAAGCCCTGGCCCCTGCAAAGGTTTTTCCTGACATGAGCAAAGGATCAGGAATCCCATTCCTTCTGAGCCGCTGGCAAAGGTTGCTGAGTGGAGACCACTTCCCCAGGGTGGGGCTGCCTTCCTCCCAGAGGCTTGGAGCTGCCTTCTGTGTCTGCGGGGTTCTCCACTTCCTGCAGAGCAGATCTCTGTCCCCGGCCAACTTGTCTACATCAGCCAGGCTAAAGAGACTGTATTCCTAAAGTGTGTACCACCCTGAATTATCTTTCCTGAGTTGTCCTTAAGTTGGTATCTCAGGATTTCCTTCCTTAGGGTGATTAGTATTCCCAAACCATTATCTGGGATTGTGGATGACTCTTCCAAGCCAAACTGTTTTTATTTGTTCTGCTAATGGGGGAAAAGAAGTGGAAGGAAGATCAAGAAAGACTTTTGGAGCTAGGCATAGTGGGGTGGCCCACCTGTAATCCCAGTGATTCTGAAGGCTGAGGCAAGAGGATCAGGAGGATCTCAAGTTCAGGGCCAGCCTGGAAAACTTAGGGAGACCCTATCTCAAAATAAAAGGGCAGGGGATGTATCTCAGTAGTAGAGTGCCAGTGGTTCTAGTCCCCAGTACTACAAAGGGGGGAAAAAAAGAGGGAGAAGAAAGAGTTCAGGAACACAGTCACTGAATTTGCATTCAGTCCAAAAGTGCTGTTTCAATGTTCTTCCTCTTTTATTACAACAAGTAAAAATTTTCTAGTAAATATGTTTGTTGCATTTCCCAATCTTGCCATTATTATATATTTACTATTATCTTTATTAAGATATTCTCTGAGGAAAAAAAACTCTTCTGAATACAAAGGATTTTAGTTGTTTTAAGAATAAAGGAAAAGCAAAAATCTTGATTAAATAAAAGAAGGGAGCTGAATGCATACAGTTACACAAAAAGGTACCTGTAAGCAAAGCTATAGTTTCTTCTACTTCCTGTTGAAGGTTAATAGAGCTAACCTTGTATGAAAGTTGTGATGATTGTCAATTTTTTTTTTCCTCTGTAGTCATCCCATTCTGTTTGTCCCACCTCAAAAGTCCAGCCTCATCTTTGTCTTTACCACTCTTGCCTTTCATATGAAAAACATGTTTAAATTACTGACTCTTATTCATTGATTGCATTCTAGAATGCTTTCTTAGCCAACATTCACATTTTAATCGTTTCTAATTATGAAATTCCCGTTAAAGCAGAGCTCTTTAGATGGAGCAAGGATTCCCCACAATCAGACCTGCCCTTTTCTGACTGTGGCCTGCTCACCTAGGGAGGACAGACCAGGGGCTGGCCCACTGCACAGGGGCATTTGAAATGAATATGAAAAGGACCTCACCCTAGGACATCTGAGTGGCCATGAGATGGACACACAGGCAGTGGCTAGTGGGATGGAGCAGCCATGGGCAGGCCAAATATTGTTGGACAGGGGCAGACATTCTGGGAGATACTCATAAACAAACAAAAAATAAAATAAATAAAATAAAATTGAGGTTGATTTAATTTTATGATTTTAGAAATGTTGACCTCAAACTGCTGCCTCTGCCTTCTTTTTGAAGTGTGTACCCTTCTTAAGAAAGGTATTTGTGGGCATTAAAATTCAGTATTTGAACTTTTAAAATTTTTTAGAAGTGTTCTAATAGCATAGCTACCTTCTTTAAGCGTACCCTTCTGGGACATTGGAATAATGTGCTTTGAGCCCATTATTTGGGTGGCATGTACTAAGGAATTGGGACTTAGTTGGGTTGTTGATGTCTCTGAAGCTCGGAACATTCTCTGGTACAGGGTGCCTTCCTGCTTTTGATGTGTGGCCTCTGTTGCTAACTGTTTTTTGCATCAGGAGGAAGTGACAGCAGTAAGTGGTGCCTCTAAAGTTGGAAGAGGGAAGGGATTAACACGAGATGAATTAGTGTTTGTGTTGAGTTTTTAAGGGACTGGAATGTTCCTCCAAATTGAGGATGTATTCTTTGTTTCTGGCTGACAACTTCCTAGTTTTCCAAGTGTCGGAAAACTTTTTATTCTCTTCTCTGTCCCTGGAATTTTTTTTCAAATTTCCCGAAAAGCAAGCACAGTGCTTTCTCCTTATCGGTAGCCTTTCTTTTCCTGTTCCAATAACAAGAGAACAATACAGGAATTTAATAATGTTAAAAGATTGATACTTCTTTTTTCTTTATTTGCAGATGGAATCCAGGTTTTGTAGACATAGAGGAAAGCTGTCAGTAAAATGAGCTTTTAATGTTGTACGCTTGTCAGATTTCTTCCCTTTTTATACAGTTCAGAAAATGAATAGTTTTTCTCTTCAGACTCTGTTTCCATGTTCTGTTGTAAAGTTCTGAAAATTAGAAAGATGGGTAAGAACATTGGTTGACCCTTAATAAGAGGACATTTTAAAGATGTCAAACACATTCCAGTCTTGTATATATATTTATATTATATTAAAGTCCGTTGTTTACTGTTCCCCTCCTTTGGCAAAAGAAAAGAATCAAAACATCCAGTCTGCCTCACAAGTTGTTCATAAATGTGAGAGGTGTGTTTTTGCAACAACAAATGTGAAAGGGTGCTTGTTTCAGTGTTGTGATGCAGTTTGTGTTCTTGGCAGAGGACATTTAAATCTTCCTGCAAGTGTCCCTGAAACCCTGGGGAGCAAAACTGGAGGCCTGTCCACAGGTGGTCCTGCTGCGACCTCAGGGGACCTTGCTCACTTTTCTAAGGCATGAAACAAAGTCTGGTATTCTCTGTTGTGTCTGACCTAGATCTGGGTAACTAGGGTTTTTAAATTGCCTAAGTACCTCAGATATAGCATTTAAAGTCATGTTTATCTCTGTGGTAGAAAAAAGAAAATACAGTATTATTTTATTTATAAGTTCTCAGTGCCCTTTGGCATTCTGATTGCTAATCATAGCAGAACCTTCTGAGTCGATGCTTTCAGATGGAGAGCCAGCTTGTTTCTGTCCCGTCAAGGAATTTTTCAAATGAAAGTATGCTGTGGTGATGTTACATCTCAGTTGACACAGAGCACCCCGACACGGAGGTGTTCACTCATGCCCTGGTCTGGGTTTATATCTGCTTAACTGAAAGCTTTCTTGTATTGTTGTCCCTAGTGATCTTTAAATATCTCAAGGACCTGTACAAACCTCTTTAGTCAGGAGAGTGCATCCCATATGGATTTATAAAAGTGAGCCTTCGTGTGCATAGGAAATAATGTGATTAAAAGTCATGCACGTCACTCTGTACTTGTGGACTTTCTGTGCCAAAAGAAATTGCCCATATGCCCATGTGCATATCTGACTCTGTATAGCTAGATTATGTAAGCACACATGTATGTGGGGACATAATAGGTAATACCTGGAAATAAATGCAGTCATGTTTATTTTTATCTTACCTGATATGTATATGTCTGCATTTACCTGTGTGCTATTAAATATGACAGTGATCATAATGGCATCACAGTTTCTGGTTAAGAATTTCCCAAAATATTTGTTCTTCTTCGATAGTGGAAATTAGTCATAGACCCTAACCACTGGCCATACCTACATTCCAATGGTTCTTTTTAAGAATTGATGTAATGTTAGGTACTTGGTAAACAGCTCATGGAGAATAAGCTATGACTCTTCACATAAATATTGTTGAAACTCCTTCCACTTTCATTTCCCTTATCACTGTAACAACCACACCCAAGCTTGCTATTAAACTGTGTTGTCTATCTGCTTCCCACACGCCAGGGAAGCTGACCCTGTTGAGTAGCAAAGGAAATATGAGAGATAAAGTTGAACACTTGTCTTCCTTTTGTTGACATTTCTAGAGCAACAAGTCAGAAAGCTTGTCTCCTCCGGATAGACAAGAGCTGCTACGGGGTCATGATCAGATGCTATGTCCTTTAGTAACCGTGATGACTCCCAACACAATTATTTAAACCATTCCAGCAAATAACCCACAGTTTTGGTAAACAAGATGGGAATGGTTATTAACTTATCAACTGTTGGCTTCAGTTTTCTGTATGTGGAAGGAAATACTGGGGACAGAGGTAAAGACAATGGAGGACTAGGTCTCTGAGATTACTGAGTTGAAGCCATTCTCACCCTCAAAGTAAAATCTTGTTTGGGGAAGCCTCTGTATTTGGGAATTCTTTGCTGTATTTTATAACTCTTTGTATTGAAGTGAAGTCTTTGCCACCTTAAGAGTTGTATCACTGTTGTCCAGAGGAATTTTTAACAAAATCATATACTAACTTAGATGCCTTGTGTGTTTTTTTGTCTGTTCCTCAGTTATATTAACCTCTCCATTAAGACTTCTGCCATCTCATTAAAAGATATCCTTTTGTTTCAAATATGTTTTGAAAATTTCATTATGAGTCCTATTGCCAAATGGGTGGTCCATTAGACAGTGATTTGCTTAATAACGACTTTGTTATATTTCCTATGGGCAGAGGTACTGTTTTCTGTTACCAAAATACACATTTCACATCTTTATAAATAGTGCATGAAGTATCTCCTATGAAGAGAAATAAAATTATTGTATCTTATGTTATTTGCTGTTATCTGTAGCATCAAAAATAAATGAATGGGGGCAGGGGTGTGAATTATAGACACATAGACATGCTAAGGAGTTAGGAGGTAGTAAATGTGAAATGGGCTTAAGAATGATTTTATTCACTCACTGGCATTTTGGAGGGACTCAGTCTGTCAGGAAAGTGAGCCAATCTCTATTAATATAAGGCACTAGAAATCTAAATAAATCATGTTTGAAAGCAATACCAGGATTTTCCTTAAATGCTGCCGAATAAATTCTGTGTTAAATGTCAGTTAAGTGTATGTCACTGGCATGCATAAACTGAGAGGACCACAAAAATATCCACTTAAAACTTTAAATGGATATTTTAAATTGATATATTTAAAGTATCTAAGCCCTTTAATGTTCTTTTGACCTTCAGTTAAAGAACATAGTCACATAGCAGAGGAAATGCCTCAAATTCTAGCATCTGGGTTTGTTTCTTTATACTTTTTTGGCACAGTTACAACAGTAGGGCTTTTCTTTCCTTGAATTTTTTTTCACAGTACAGTCAACACAGGCTTTTCACACAAGTGGGGAAGGACAGTCGTGAGGCCAAAAGCAATATGTTTCTGCTCTGCACTCTGTGGCGGGGCTTGATTGAATGGCTTGTTGTTTCAGAGAGAGCCTAGGACCAAAAAGCAAACAAATGGAATCCTACACAAACTCAAATTCTGTATACAATTTGGTATCTACTGCAATGCACGTAAATATATTTATATGTACTCAAAACTTACTGTAGTAAATGCAGTATTGTTTTTGAGCCTTTATCACTGTGGTCAGGCTACTTCATCTGCATGTAGTTTTTGGATCTTCATCTGGACTTTCAGCTCTTTAAAGATGTTTCTTCAAGAGTTTCTTCTGTAGACGAAAAAATAACTTAAAGTACTCATGAAGCATACATATTTTGACAGGAGTCCTTCATTTCAGCTCTGTTAGTATTTCACCCATATGTATCCTAGTTCTCGAGAACAACATAGTGAAATCTGATTTTCCATTAGTTAAAATACTCAAAACAGTGAACTGGAGACATTCATACCTTCATGTTTTTTTCAACTTTACTTTCAATAGATTTCTCTGTGAGCTTTTCTTCAGACTTTGAACATATGAAGCAGTATCCCTGGGATGCACTTCTTGGGGATGGGGGTGGTTCTGTCTGGTACCATGTGCCTTTCCTATTGCGGAAGCACCCCAAGCTTTGGAATCATTGCTGTCTTTTTACCAGTGCTTGTGGGCCATTTGTATATTTCCAACATGAAAAAGTTAGGAAGCAATACTATTATGAATGAACTTACAGACTTAAGATTAAAAACAGTTTCAAAAGTAGGTATAAAAGTTGTTTTCTAAACTTGTTTTGTCTGAAGTTCATGTGTTTTTCCTGTATAGTTACATTGAAAAGGGTAATCATGTACCCTTAGCAAATAAATGTCTCCTGTATACGTTTCCCTTATTTGTTTATTCAGTCATTTAACACATATGTATTGAGCACCTGCTGTGCCCCAGATATTGTGCAAGATTCAGGTTGTACAAAACAGATGAAGTTCCGGTCCAAGCTTTCAGTCTTATGGGGCATAAATAAAATGACATAATTGCTGTTGACTTATAAGGTGTTGAGTCTGAGACAGGATGATTCGAGAGGGCCTGTCTTTGAAGAGATGTTTAAGTTCGACTGAAAAGTAAGAAGGAGTTAGCTGTGCAGAGTTCCTGGAGAAGAACATTTTAAGGGGTAGGGACGGGCTTGGTCCATACAGACTATAAGGTAAAGAGTTTGGATTTTATGCCCAGTGGACTGTAAATCCATGAAGGAGTTTTAATCTTCAGGCGAAGATGGTAAATGTGCACTTTTTAAGATAAACTCTGGCTGCTTTGTGGGAAATGGGTATGAATTGTAGGTTAGTTGGGATACTGCAGGAAGCCAGGAGAACGCCATGCGACCAGATGAGGGACTGCTGGAGGAGGTGGAGAGAAGGGAGTGTCATTTGAAAATTAACTGAAAGAGCTTGAATATTGGATTTGGAGGTCAGATTAGGGAAGGGACTCCAGAATGACCACAGGCTTGAGCAGTTGGTGCCATTTCCTAAGATGGGAAAGACTGGGCAAAAACTGAGGGGAGTCAAAACGACCCTTTGGAAAGCATCAGAGTGTTCCGTGGTAGAGGTGATCTTGAGTCCTTTCTTCATATTGGGATGATGATTTGGAAGTAAGGCTTTTAAGTGTTTCCCTGTCTGGAGCCCATGAGTAAAATCGTGAAGATTTCAGTTTGGCAACTCCTGGTTCCAGTTCCTTGGCTTCATCTTCTGCTATTTTCTGTACTACCCTGCGTCTTTCATTGGCCTTGTTTCTCTTCCTGACCTTTGGAGAATGCTTTTGTTTCTCCTCCTGGTATGTCAGCAGAACTCATAGCCCAATTTGCTTGGCTTCTCTTTACATGATTCACAGATTCTTACTGTAAGTTTGACAATGCATATCCAGTGTTTCAGGCATGATTATTCTTACACTAGAATCCCAGGGGAACCCAAGCCAGCTAAAGGAAGTACAGGTCAACGTGTGCTGTATCTCATGCAGAACCCCTTCTCCCATCCCATCTCCTCACCCAGGACATGTGCTTGAATATGGCAGGACCTTGTTGCACTCTGTATATCTTATCACACCCTATTTTACGCTCCTGTGTGCCTCCCCGCAAAAGCAGAGGCAGTGCCTGGCACTCAAGAGATCATTAATAAATGATGAATGTAAAAAAAAAAAAAAAATGGATTCAAACTAAACCGTACCAGATAACTCATGATAAAGCCAATACACATTAGACTTTATCTTTTGTCCTTTATGGAGAAGCTCTTGTAAGGGGAGGATCGGCTTGTGGAGTTAAGAATAAAATGTTCCGTTTCCCTCATAGAGAACAGTCAATAAGGAGATGCTATAAACAGACTGATTGTCAGAAAGTATCCTGAAGTGTAAAACATGTTCAGAATTTAGAAATATTTCAGGGTTATGATCGTGAATAGTAATTATCATTGACCCGATAAGGAGAAAAGTATGCAGTGACCGGAGATTTCCAGTCAGTAGAAAACAGGACACCAACTCATACTGTCCTCTGAAAGGAAAAGACATAATAGGTTTGGTATTTTTTGACCTGAAGTTGGTTTTAGTTATGCCTCATTTTATTTAAGCTCACCCTTTGGGCCCTGATCGCATTTCTTTTCAATATTATCACTGCCTGTTTTTTTAGATACAGAGGGAAAATCATACTTGCTGTATGCAGTTAGGAGAAACCCTGGCAGAGATCCTCCAGAAACCTAAGAGAGGAATTATTAGCCATATCCAGACCAGTAGCTGACTGGCTCCGATTCTTCCTCCCAGGAGCATTCCTGATTAATGGGAGAATCTGTTCTGTTGTCGAAAAGCCTCTTTCCTGAGCCCAGTCTGTCCTGGCTTCAGAGCATGACCAGCTGCGCAGCTAAAACCACTGCCAGGGCTCTGTTTCTGATTCCGTCCTCGGCATGTTCAGAGGTGGTGGATGGGAGCAGAGGGTGGAGAGAGCATCCAGATCGGTTTGGACCTTTCAGCTGATAATGGAGGCAGAGCACCCTCTGCACAGAGTGGCATGTGTCCTCTCAGAAGCCTGCCCCTCTCCAGGGCCTGGATGTCCCAGTTCTTATTCTTTTGTTCTTGACTATCATCCAGACCTCTTAGCTCCTGTGTCTGTAGAGAGCAATTTCCTCTAATTTTTCCCGACATCCCCTCTTCACCCCCTCCTCTCTCTCCTCGCCGTCTCTTCCACCGCACCTCTAATTTCTGTTTGCCTTTCATCCCCTCCACCACTGCATTTTTCACCTTTACACTGAAACACCCTCACACGTTGGCCTGTTTCCAGCAATAATAACACATTTCAGTTTTTTACCAACCTAACATTTACCAATGTGGTAAAGCCGTTGGAGACTGGCAGCACAGGAAGGGTGAAGGGATGAAATGTTATCATAGCAGATCCTAAGTTTCTGTTACCTTTCTCCTGTAGCTTTTTTTTCTTATTCCAGATGCATCCACTTTATTTCAGAGACCTCTTATCTAGGTGGATGGAGTTTGGGATCCTTGTGAGGTCTTTAAAGCTAAAGAACTATCTCCTCTGCATCTGTGATACCACAGCAAGTGCAATACCATGATCTAGAATAAATTGGCAATAGGTAAATTCTCACTGGAGCTTTTAATGCAGTAAAAATTAGAGCGTACAATAGTAAGTAAGGCAGGGGTCTAACTCAAGATGTTTCTAGGTGTCTTGGGAAGACACTATAAAAGTAAAATTTACTAGAATAAAAAGTAGAATGAAAAAGCACCTTCATAATTCAGAGGCACAAGAAAAAGCACCGAACCCTGAGAAAGGAGTCATGCTTTTTGAAAATCTGGGATGATTATCTTATCTGGAGGAGGTGGAATTTTATTTGAAACTTGAAGAATGGAGAAGAAAGACAAAGGGTCTTGCAGAGTGTTGGGGGGTGTGGAGGAGGAGAAGGACACTCATCCTGGGGAGTACAGACCTACCCAGTTCCAGAGCAGCTAAGTGGTGGGTGGGGGTGCACCTCAGTGAGCATCAACTGTGCTTTCACAAAGGGCCTCGGAGAGGATCAGGTGCAGGCCAGAATTGTAGCCTGAAGTCAAAGTAAGACCTCAAGGGATAGTGTATTTTTACTTTCTAAATATTAGAAATTCGAGCATGTTCGTAGACAGAGGGGAAAGAGCCCGTGGAGAGGGAGGAATGTAGGGCACACAGAGCAGGGTGCGAGGCCCCCACAGCACTGCAGACTTTGCTTTAGGCCCTTTCTCAGCTTTTGGCATTTGCTCTCTTATTCTGCCACGTCCAGACTCCTTTTCCTGTGCAGTCCAAAGGTGGGATAAAGCTGCTAAACCAAGGAATCAGCCCCACAGACGAGGTCAAGCTGCCTGCGGTTGATAGGACATCGTATCTACAAATCTCTACAACTTTGTCGGCAGGGTTCAGAGAAGGAGGCATGGTTGTCTAGATTCATTGGACCTCAGTCCTGAGATCTCCATGGATTGGTGACCCTGGGCAAGTTCTTCAATCTCTAGGAGCTTTCTTTGTCTTACAGGTTAAAGTGAGTTGGTGATCCTGGTCACTGAGTCCCTACCGCTTAAAGTTGCTTGAAATCTAGTTTCCTCCTTCCCCTCTCCTGCCCTCCCTTTCTCCCTCCTCTCTCCTTCCCTCCAACCACCTCCCTGTGTGCCCCACTTCCCTTCCGCTCTGATGTAATTATCAATGAGAGATTTAGCCAGACACTATCCCTGTGATATGTATAAGTGGATCTCCTAGCATGTTTAAAGAACATTTCTAAAGACTCAGTAAAGAAGCTCCATGTCCAACGGGAAGGTATCCTAATTTGAAACTAAAGTTCTAGTAATAAGAAAAGCTCTTAACTCTCAGGAAAGCATAGTTTTTTTGTTGAGAGAGGACTTGTTGGTTCTGTAGAGCACCAAGGTGTACGTACTTTACGCCGTTTCTTTAATAACTTTATCCTTTTTGTTTGTATCGTGTACCTCTTAGGACAGCTGCAGTTGATATCAGGATGAGCTCATGGTTCAGTAACAGCTACAGCTCCTTGAAGTAATTACACTAATATTATAGCCTCCTATTTGCATTATTAACAAGAATATCTTTTATTGTCCCTTGAAATAGATTCATTGCCTTCACAGAGTAGGTTGTTTTGATATTGGCAACTTGATAGGTTGTTTTGATATTGGCAACTTGATAAAGCAGTACCTAGATCATTCAAATTCCATATTCTTGGCACACCTACCTTATTTACCATGTTCCGTGGACTGCACTGATATTAAGAAGGTCTCATGCCAGGAGTACTAACCCTTTTAATATTACTTTTCTGATTTCTGAAGTATATGCTAGAGTTTGAACATAAAGTTTCATTTTACTTTTTCTGGAGCCAGTTATTATTTTAAAATGAGAAATGCATGAGTAAATAAATAGGGGCTTTGGAAGTATTTTTTTGCTCGGGTACTGTATGCAGCACATCCAGAGTACCTGGGATGTTGTTACATACAGTGTTTATGTTCAGTGGTAAGATTGGGAAAGATGGACCACTTGCAAATAATTTTAATTTATACCAGATTGATTGCATTAAAGCCCCATGATGTGATTGCTTTTGCTGTTGTACTGACCCTGCAACTTGGAAATTCCATTCAGTTCTCTCTTCATTTTAACCATTCGCCACTTCTGATTCTTATTTCCTTTTCGTCTTACTGTTTCCTGTCTTTCTTTGAGCCCTTCACTCACATCTATTTATTCTCTCTCCAACTTCCTGCCTTCTTTATTTTATCCTACATCTTCTCTTTCCATGTTTAAAAGGTTGATTTGCCCACTGTCAAGCTTTGTATTAGTTGAGGTCATGTGTTTAAAAGCAAATCTCTGACTGGGGTGTAGCTCAGTGGCAGACTGCTTGCTTAGTGTATGCACGACCCTGAGCCTGATCCCCAGCACCACAAACAAACAAAATGCATAAATAAATAAAAATAAAAGTCCTATTTCTGAGATTGGGAATATGACAGTAACTAACATTTATAGCATGCTTTTCATGTCCCAGACATCACCAAGCACTTTCTATGGATTTTAAATTTAATGCAGGAACCCTGTGAAGTAAAAGGGGTAAAGGAACTTGCACAGGGACTTGCAGCCAGGTAGAGGTACTTCGCTGCCTCAGCTGCTCAGTCCATCAGGACTTAATGATGTCACAGGCACCATGCAGACATGGCTAGTAGGACTGCAGCAAAGACCCCTTCCTTTTGCAGTTCTGAGTTTTAGTTTTATTGGAGAGATGTCATTGAGAGGTGTTTACATAGTACCTGTGCATACCAGTGTCTTACCTAGGTTTTTTCAGAAGCCAGGGAATTGTTCACCTCTGTGGAGCTAAGAAGCTCCTGGAGCAGGTGGTAGAGATGGGGACCAAATCATATTTCCTGTCTGCTGTCCCTCTTTCCTGTGTCACCTCATTCAGTGGAGGCCACTGAACATCTGGGACTTATAGGGTGTTTAATGGTGGCAGCCGAAGGCACCAAATGATCTGCTTAGAGGAAATTTTTTTGCTATACCATTTGTTAGAACTAGTGTTCTTTGCATACTTGGAACTGTATAACTACTATTAAATTCAAGGTATTAACAGAAACTTAATTTCAGTGTTTACACTCTTAACTCATAAAATTAATAGGCATTTTCCAAAGAAGTTTTTATATAAGCTTAAATATATGACTTCCATGCAATCATTGTTTGTTTTTTCAAATTAAAAAAATTTTTTTGAGAAATTGAGCATTTCGTGATACTATGAAGAGGTATTTGGACATTGTTGAAGTGCTATGATCAATGCTGTTTAAAATACTTATTTACTTCTGTTAATGAATATTGAAATTAACCTTCATAAAGCAAACAGCATGCTTTTTGATGGGATGTATTCCAAAACACATTTTTATTAGTCATTTTTCTGATCTTAACAAGATGACTAGATACATGCCTACTATTTAATTTTCATTTTAAATCTGTCATTCTTTCCTACTTTTAGAAAAATAATCAGCAAATGTTAGCATTTCAGTTAAATTGTAATTATTTTGCCCTACCTTCCTCAGGAAAAGGGAATTACCAAATGGCAAAAAGAAAGTAAAATAAAGTATGCCCCATTGAGGTTCTTAGGTAGGGTTTTAGTCAGCTGTTCATCACAGTAGCAAAATACACAAGATAGTCAACTTACAAAGAGAAAAGTTTTATTTTGGTTCACAGTTTTGTAGGTTCCAGTCTATGATCAATTGGTCCTGTTAACTTTGACTTTGGTCAGGCAGCATATCATGGCAAAGCAGAGCCGTAGCAAAGCAGAACTCTTCACCTCATGGCCAGGAAGTGAAGAAAGGGAGGGCCCCCGAGTTCCACAGTCCCCTTCAGAGACTTGTCCTGAGAACCTCCCATAAGGCCCCACCTCTCAAAGGCTCCACCACCTCCCAGTAGTGCCACTGTGGACCAAGCCTTTAACATAGCAGTCCTCTTCAGGGACCATTCAAGATCCAAACTATAGGGGTTAGGGATCTAGTTCAGTTGGTGGAGTGCTCACTTTGAATGCATGAGGCCCTGGGTTCAATCCCCAGCACCACCAAACAAAAAAAAAAAAAAAAGATCCAAACTAGAGCATGTGGGGACTATTGGGAAGAAATTCCAAGTTTTAAAATCCAGATAATGTTCTTGTACTGGGGAGGTTGCCCTCCTGTGAGGGATGAGTGTTTTCTCTTGCTTGCTCCTTCCCTCCCTCCCTTCCATCCTGTATTTTTGTTGTTGTTGTTGTTGTTTTTAATTGCCTAGGGTGTTTGTTGCACTTTTCTTTAGAATGCCTTTGAAAGTCGGATTTTTATTTTGGGAATAATCAAATGTCATATGGAGTCATATCTGGTTAATAACATAGGCAGGCACTTAGAGGAGGTTTTCTGTTTTTGCTAAAACATACGCTCAAACTATTAGGAACTGAGAGTGATTTTTATTGTATATTTCATGAACTGCTTTTAAAGAAAATGTCAAAGGGAATATTACAGAAAAGTGTTGAGAAATGGTAAAATTGGAATAACTGTATGACTTCCTAAGGTGACTTTGAAGAGTAGTATGATCTGAATGTACAAATCTTTTTTTTTTTTTTTTTTTTTTTTGCTTTTTAGGAACTTTGTCCCTGTAGTTTGCTATTATATCTTATACTTCAAGTATTGTTAATATTCTTTAATTTAAAAAAGAACTTTAGGACATGTTAACAATTCTTGGTCTAATTGGAACATAAGTTGGTGTATTACTAAGTACCTGTGATTCTCTGCATGAGTTAGTTCCAGTGGAAGGAAGTAGGGTAAACCTTCCGTTCCCCTTCATAATTGGATGGTTTTAAGAGCCATATGAGATCCTGAATCCAAGACTGTTGGTAACTGTGCCCCCTGAGAACTGACAGTGTTTTTTCTGTTCACTTCGCTACCTCTCTCTGCTTAGGTTGTCCTTTAAGTGAGGTAGTGCTTTACCATTGTGTGAGGGAGTGAGCCATCCTCCTGAGGGTATTATATTACTAAAGTGTTTGTCAGTGATGCAATTCCCTGAGATTAAAAACTTTTTGATATGTGGCAGGTCAGCGTCATGAGTTGAATTTCCCAAATTTAAAAAGGCTGCTCAGCTGCAGCTCCTGGGACGCTCCGTGTCATGCTTTGGAAATGGTTGTTCTCACCAGGATCCGCGACTGCTGAGTCAGAGCTGGTTCCGAGCTCAGATTGGTCCTCTTGATTCTTGTCCATTGTCTCTTGTCATCGTACTTCCTCAGGTTCCTTACATAAGCCGGAACAAAGACTGGAAATGGAAATCCTGCATCTAGCATAGACCTGTTTTACTTCTTTGAAATTAGCTTTTAAGCATGTAAGCAGTAGATAAAATGGAAATGATATGTAGAGTGCTTGGGGAAGAAAGGAATTACTTCCACTCTGGAGTGTTTTACAACTTTGTGGGATGCACTAAATGTCTAAATCAGAAATTTAGTACTTTAAGATTCATTTTAATGCTTTATATAGTGCTTTAAAAGTTACAAATGAATTTAGGCAGTTTGTTTCCAGAACTGATTTTGAACTTTTCTTTGTACCTCAGTAAATAGTGCTGTACTGGGGCCCTAAACCAGAGCCAGCCAGGTTGCCTTGAACCACATGACCACTTAAGGCTTTCCTAGAGCATGCTTTTAACTATTTAAAATACTTACCACGCTGAACCTGGAGACCTTTGAAAAGTCCATAAAGTTAATTACACTTTGAGACACACCCTCTTCTCTGCTGCTTAAGCCCTGTGTCAATTTTACAATATTCCTTTGTTAACAAAATCAGTATGGTTGAAGTACTGTATGTAGTAATGTGCAATTCGTTTCATGCAGACATTTCTGAAGTAAGATAGTAGAAGTAAATGCATGGTTGTTAAGAGCCCACCCCTTTCACGATCGTTGTATAACTAGGAGACAAAGGCTTTGTGAACTCTACATTTTTGCATACTTTGAGTTAGTGCTTTCTGATTATTGTAGTTTATTATTTGAGACCTTTGCCCTAGTATCATTTGATTCTTAGAGTATGTATTGTTGATTTGGTTCCACGACACAGAAAGATCCCAGATTTTTTTATCATTATTTCTGAGTCGGCAGCTCACAATGATCCTAGCTAACAGTGAGCCTCTCGTATGCCAGGTGTTACTCTGTGAAACCTCTCAGGGAGTTCATGAAGTGGAGGTTTTTATTATTCTCTTGCCTGTGAGGAGACTGAAGCTAGGAAAGGTTACCCAGGATTGCACACTGTAAGTGTTACAACAAACTAGAGAGAAAGGAGAGAGAAAGATTGATGGAGACTAGTCTATTGTCTAGATACTATGTAGACAGCAGAGAAACAAAGATGTACAAGATTCAAGTCCAGGCCTCAACTGAAATTACTTTGATTATGGATTACCATGATAGAAGTATAAATAATGATGCAGTGTATGCATTTCATAAAACAGGTATATGTGCAAAGTCTGTGAAAAGAGAGTAGAGGAAGGAATCAGACTTGCAGAGTAGATAGAGATGAAGGAGGATTGCACAGAGGAAGTGGCTTTTGCTTGAAGATGACCAGAAAGCTCTTGGAAGGGAGGAACTACATATGTCCAGCCTTGTGTCTGCATCCCTAGCAGAGTGTCCAGAATGTCTCAAGTGCTCAGTATTTGTTGGGTGGGTTGACAGTAGCACTCTGGCCAGCTAGATGATCATGGGGGAAGAGCATCATAGGGGTCAGAAGCACCTGAGTGAAAGCACAGAGACTGACTAGGGTGTGGGGTGCTCTTCCTTGGTATGTCATTGGTCAGGGCCATAAGGGAGTATGGCCAGCTGCTACATCACACTTCACTCCTTTTACTTAGACCAAATCCCCTGCTAGGATTGTTTGTACTCCCAGCATCTTCCCTACACCTGCAGTAATTCCTGTCTGCAACTGCCATGCAAACTGATCTCATCTCTTCTTTCTCAGTAGTCACAGTCCTTTTGTCTCTGCCACTCTTGTCGCTTAATGACATATTGCCTTTATTAACCCCTTTGATTACTACACTGTGTTGTTTATTTAATTATTCTTTTGTGCTCTTCTGAACTCTGAACTCTAGTGAGGGTGTGGACATGGGGAGCTGTGTATCACGTTCACTGTGGGCCGTGAAGCCACTTGGAAATGCGTAGGTAGAAGAATGAACACTACTGTGTCTCTGAGTTACCTACAGATGATGTGGTCCCCTTACTCAGAAAATAGCATCTAAACACATAAAGAGTAAGATCCCACGATTGAATGTGTTTGCTCAGAAATATCAGAAGAGCAACTGCTGGGCAGAATTTTCTCGTTAAAACCTTTCCACCAGGAATACTGGGAAAGGGGGGTGTTCAGTTCATTACTTACAAGGTACTTCACCACCTCAATCAGCTTTACATATTTCTGGCAGGTTAAACTTGGATTCCTTAATTTAAAGTCACGATTAGAAGTTTAATATGTTATTTTCCAATGTAAAACATCATTTCCTTAATAGTTTTTGTTCTTCACAATGATACAATTAAGGATGGAAGTTAGATTCCACAGTGCCCATGTTATTACTAATTGGGCAGTCCCTCTCTGACTCAAAAGGAGGCTTACTGGTGACAAAATGTTACCACCCTCTCCTCCCCAGAGGAGGTGGAGCCTTCTGATTGCATTCGTAAGTGTGCAGTGGGTAGAAGAGTTAGATATTAGGTTCCTGCTAAGTATGAACAACCACGATTTATACATGACTTATAGAAGAGATGCCAACATAGTAGACCTTTGCTATTCATAACAACATTCAAGAATTCAGTTATTCATTGAACAGTGACCCAAAAGATCCATGGCATGTAGTAATTTGTAATTTGAATCAGTTGGTACTTTGAAGTACCTGCACAGAAGCAAATCACCTACCTGGTGACAAGCCAACTGCCCAATTGTTTTAGCTCATTATCATACGTGCAAGAAGCCACAAACTGGTCAAAACACTTGGCTTCATAAAAGGAAGCCAGCTTCTCAGGCTGGAACTGGAAGTGAAGAGGAAAAACTCAGAGCTAGAAAGTGATTTTTTTTTTTTTTTTTTTTTTAACCAGAAAACAGAAATCTGGTACAAATTAAAAAACTATCATCCTTGGATTTAGCAGTAGGTTGAGTCACTGAAATATATATATGGAACCAAGAGCAAATCCGGAAATACTTCCTTCAGTAAGCACCCTGGCCAGGGTAGAATTGTGCTTTCTGGGTCAGTTGTAGTCTGTTGTGTGATGCACCAACTAGAGCCTTTACACAGACCTCAGGACTTGTCTCGTGGGAATCCCCCAGCTGCTGTATCGCCATTACTTTTTGCTGGGATCCTGGCTCAGTAATCGTATGCTGACTGAATAGCCTTTTTGAATACAGGCATTAGCCTTACCATCCGTCTATCTGAATATCATTAGACTGTTAGTCTTGAGCGTCAGTTGAGGTCGCTCAGATATCTCCTTGAAGGTTTTATGGTGGGATAAAATTCCTCATGTGTATTTCAGTAGTCAGTTGTAACAAAAATTGTGTATGTTTTTTAAAAAAAGAATATCAGGCTGATGGTATTCTGTAAGCCTCCTAGGAGGAAACGTCTTGAATAGAGAAGATAGTGAAAAATGGCTGACTCCACATAGGCCTGGGAATTGGAGGAGTAGTTAGTAGTCAATGTAGATCCTGGAGTTGACATTGTGCGGTAAGTCAGGGAGAAAAGGTGTCTTCTTAATCTGTTGTTGAAAGATACTTAGAGTAGAAATTCACATATCCCCAGTTTACTAAGCTCCCAGTATCACTGACGAGCCCTGTAGGATTACCTCCCCACGTGTGCATGTCCGACCTCCTATATGGCTCCTGTGTGTGTGCGGTGCTTTTCCTTTTCAAGGCAGATCTTTGTATTCTTAGTTATAACAGGGACAGAGGATAGCCTTGACATCAACCTTGAATTTTAAAGAGTAGCTTTCTTGGGAATTAGAGGAGCTGTGCGTTGGACAACAGAAAAACAGTAAGAAAAGGTGAGAAATGGGGGAGAAACAGAGAAGGCTGTTTCCATCTTCCTCATTTGCTAGGCCAGATATTTGCACCGTCTCTATGAGACCAGGCAGGTAGAAGCACATATTCAGTGTCAGGACAGAGTCTCTCAGCCATCAGGAGATGTCGACAGATGTCAGCAGCAGAACAAGAAAGGAGCAGCCCTGTTAAGCCGTGCAAAGCCATGGCAGCATGATGGGGCTTTGTGGACAGAAGGGCTTTCAGAGGTGGTGTCCCCACCAAGCCAAAGCTCTGGAGGTAGATATCCCACCTCCCTTAATAAGGCCTTATACCATCGCTAATGCTGAGGCATCCTGTCTAGTCTTACCAGATTCTCTGGTCGTGGTGTTCCCGTTTTATTCTGCCTGGGACTTCTTGTTCTGAAGGGGCTGAGGAAACTGCCAGAGGTCTTAATTTCCTGAGGATTAGGCTGTTACAGAGAAGTCCCTGTGGTATGGAGACCACAGGATATTCCTAATAGGAGCTGTCTCCTCTGGAGCTCTAGTCCCAAAGCCCATGGTGTGCAGACGGATTACTTTTGTGTCCCATCTCTGCAGACCCGCCATCCATTCTGTCTCTGGCATGTTTATTCACCATGTCTCTCAGCCCCAGGCTCTGCCTGTGTGGGTGGGCATCCTGTCAGCACCTGGCTGGTGGACAGCACCACAGCCATCCCTGACCAGAAGTTGCTCTTCTGACCTCCTTAGCCACTCCACTTACATAAAGGGTTGTTTTTGTTTTGGTTCTGTTTGTATGTTTCACTGATTTCATGGTTAAGGAGCTTTGTAAGCAAGTCATTTTTAAATCATTCTAAGCAGTTTTAAATACTATGTAACAGATTTGAATGACTATCAGGAAAAGATGCTGATGACAAACTGAAAGAGGAGGCTGAGATGGTGACTATGCATCATGATAGGACCACTGCAGAGTTCCCTGGGAGACCTGGCTTTTGACCATTAGCTGAGTGACCCATTAGTAAGTCATCTGGCATTTCTGAGCCACTCTTCATGCACATCTAAGTTCTCTAAGAATATTTTACTTCTCCTTTGACAAGTCTTCTAGACAGAATCATCCCTACATTTTTATGAAAGAACAAGTATATTAATTCCCCCTTGTAATTCAACATTCAAATTTTCAATTCATCTTTTTTCCATACCTTAATTGTAGAAAGGATTAGATTGATTTGTTGAAAATTCTGAGTTATAGAATATTTCAAAAGGAGTCTAAGCTTTCCACTGAAAGTTCATATGTCTAGAAAATCTTGGTTCACAGATGACCAAGGGTTTTCTGTATGTTGTTGTTTTTATTAAAATATCCAACTTATTTTGGTGTTTCTTGCATGGTAGTAGTTTAAGTACTTGTGAAATTAAAGACTATAAGAATCTTCTTGGTTCTTTAAACAAATAGATGTATGGCTCTGAAAATAAACACATGCATTTGTTATGAGTGTTTCGCAAGTGTTTCTTCAGAATGCTTTATTTACTTTCGCTCCTAAAAGGGCAGAATACTTCCATTGTTCAGACTGTTCATTTTCATAGGAAATTTGTTGCCAGGTTTCTAGTTTGTCCCAAATGTGTCCATTCTCCTCTTCTTGCATAGATGTATGTAAAATTTTCGCTAGGAAGATGGCCATCCAGATCACACTTCCTAGACTCCCTTCTAGGTGGGTGTGGCCACGTGACCAAGGCCTTCTGTGAAATGAGCAGAAATAGCAGTGCATATCCTATCACTTACAGAGTCAGGCCTTCCCCTTACCCCCTGGTTGGAATCCTATATGGACCAGGGAAATACACAAAGGGTTGAGGGGTATAAATAAATAAGTAAATGGAAAGTAGGTCCCTAGCATCTATGCAGAACCTGGTCCCTATAACATATGTAAAGTTAAATTTTTGTAACACTGCTGCTTAAGCTTAACACAAATTTTTAATTATTGATATATGAATTTGTGACAGTTGGCTCATTATAAATTATTTTGATGTCCTTTGACTTTTTTATTTAAATGGAAGAGCATCGGGGAACATGAGAACAGCACCAACACTGAACATGGTGTCCACTTTGGCAGCAGCCATGACCTCTCCTCACCCCTGGAAACCCTGAATAGTCTGCCTTCTCTCTCTGTTATGTGCTTTTCTCCTTGAATTCTATCTCAGGATGAAAATGGCAGGCTCCGGTGTGTGTTGCCATTCACTGCAGAAGAGGATGAGCTTGGATGGGGCCTCTGTTGTTCAGGTCTATTAAGCATGTTGCTCTCCACTTATACTTGGAGCCAGCTCTGATCTATAGCTGTAGGAAAGACAGGCAGGCAAGACAGAGTAAACCACCTTTTCCTGGGAGGAGGAGAGAGAGTGGCACAACTTATAAGAGATTGAGGTTTTCAAGCAGACGTGGTCTATAGCAGCTACTTTGAAAGCATGGTACCTGGGCAGCAACAACAGAACCTGGGAATTTGTTAGAAATGCTTATCCTCAGGTCTTAATACATCAGCAACTCTGGGCTTGAGATTCAGCAATCTGTGCTTCAGAACGCACTCCAGCATGCTCAGGTTTGGGAACCAGTGGTCCAAAGAATGTTGGAAAAGCCTGACGAGGGCACTTAACAATGAGAGTATCTTGACAAGAGTCCTGGCTGCAGAAAAACTTCAGCTAGAGGTAAAGGACCAGATGAGGAAGGAGTGAGGAAGCATACTCTTCAGACAAGAGTTGGGGTTCTTGCAATGCTCCTGAGAGGAGTCTAGAGACCGTACCCTTTGTGTTTGATACCAGGGGCATATCTGGCCTTACCTTCTGGTTCAGGCACATTGTATCAGCCAGAAATGCAAAAGTTCCCTCATACTCCATGTAGGAATTGCGATTCTTAAATGGCTGATATTTTTTGAAGTGGAAGAAGGTGCTGTAAACCTGCAACTGCAATGAATAGGGAGGACTCTTTTCTCCCACCTCTTAATTCAAAAGGCAGAGTCTGAGCCCCACCTCACCCTGGAGGATAACTTTGAGCCAGGAGCTAGGCCTTTAATGGCTACAAAGAAAAAAAAAAAAGTATGATTTCCATGTAAGGGCTACCAAGAATATAAGTGCCTATTTAATAAATTATTTTTTGAAATGCCTTTTCCATTTTGGTAGTTGAAGTTTGAAAAATGTTTGGAGTACTATAATTATCATTTCTGGGAAAAAATACACATTGCAGTATTTTTGTTTTTTGCTACAGGTCAAGATGTAGTTCAGAATGGAAAGTAAACATGTCCCTTTGCTCAGCTGCAGCTCACATATTTGTAGTCTGCGGGTGCCCTCTTGGCAGTCGAGGTGGACCAGGGTTTACGCAGTGGGTACACAAAGGACACAAAGAAGGCATAGAAACACGGGGCCCTTTCAGGGACTTGCCCCAGTGCAAGTCTGATTAGGAATTTTGTGCTGGAGCTGAAGGAGCAGTCCAGAAGGGTGGAGAGGCCTTCAGAGAAAGTCGTGGGAAGGGAATGAGGCTGTTCTCAGAGGCCCTGATTGCCTCTGGGAAGCCCTTTCTGACCAGGGCCCTAGCAGTGCAGGTATAGATGTTGGGAGACCTTTCTGTGTTCCTGTGCTTTTGGAGGTACTCATTACCATTACATGTCATCTTTGTGTGTAGAGAAAGCTAACAAAGAATCTCCAGGCAGTACTACCTATATGAGGCAGCTTCCTTCCCTCCAGGTGGAGTGCAGCCCATTCTTTCAGAATGCTGCTTTTCTTCTTCAGGAATTAATAAAGTGATGGAAGCTGAAAGAGAACCAATGTGTGAATGGAACTTTTGGAACGTTAGGATGGTTGTATAGGGCATGCGATACTAAATATGTGTACGGCGTCTGTACCCATGTTTGGGTCTGTGTTTCATAATCAACTTCACCATTATCAATAATAGAGTTAATGATGTCATTCCTGTGTTCTGGGGCATCCTGTTAAGCATTAGGCTTAAAATAAGTAAGAAGAAGAAAGTATAAAAATCCTGTGTATGCTTGTTTGTATGTGTATGTGTGTGCATGTACATATGCATACATACACACCTATGAATATACAGAATATGAATGTTTATGTTTCTGTTTTATATAAATAAATTACATATCTTTGTAATAAAAGGTTACAAATTTGATAATACTCTAAAACAATCTTGTAAAACTTAGGCCCTAGCACATGAGTGTTTCATGAAGCTCTGTGAAGTTAGGGGGCTTGCTGAGGATCATACAGGGGTTATAAGTGGTGCACCACACACACACATACACAGACAAACTGAGGTCTCTGACTCTTAAGCCTAGACTCTTCCTACTAATTAACGATAACAGGGACAGTCCTGTCAAGAGCTACTCTGTTGAGCACTTGGATTTGCCAGTCATTGGGGTATTTGTAATATCTGTTAACTTGCTCAACTCCTAACAACCCTGGGGAAACTCTGGCCCAGAAAGGTAAAGAAACTTGCCTGAGATCACATAGCTAGTTATAGAAGACCCATGATTTGGACATAGTTCATTCTGGCTCTTAAACCTTTCTGGTAAACCAGTAGCTGGATTGACTCCCATGTTTTAAAAAAAAAAAAAAAAAAAAGTTACTAAAAAGCAACCTCTGTTAAATACCAAGTTAGTGGTTTTAAAAAGTAGATTATCTCCAGTAAAACAGAAATTAAAAAAGAGAAAAGGATGAAGAGACAGAAAAAAATAAATGGCCCAAATATTTTTTTCCAAACATCTATTTATAATTTTTGCCACATGGTTGTTTTCAGCATGTGCGGAAACCCTCACGAGACCGACCAGTCACACAGTTAAGTATCTTGCAGTTCTTTATTTTCTGCTACTGTCGTCAGCGAGGACAGAATAGTAGCAGCATGTTCCACTGTGCTCCTTACCTGTCCTTTTTTTTTATGTTGTTCTGCATCTGCTCCTTATTCTTGGTTTATCATTTTAATTGCACAAATATGGTCACTTTGAGGAACCTCTGAAGATCTCAGATCAGAACATAATATTCTTTAGAGTCCTTCTAAAGACTTGAAATCCATATATCACCTCTGGGATTCAAGTTCACTGTTCCTTATTTTTTAAAAATCATAAAAGACCACACTTTGTCCTGAGTTCATGAAATTCAGAGTGCTAGGAAATCCTGGTGTTTTGAAAGAACATGATTGGTTGCTTCTTTAATTTAGCAAACATTTATTGGTCTTCCTTGAATGATCTGGGGTCCAGCCTTGTGGGAACTCAATTGAGTAGGAAGTGCTCATAGATACTCTGACTGGAATATGTTCTTTGGAAACATCCTCAGTGCCAGCATGTTGTGTTACAGCATAGGAACACCAAACATTTCATTCTCATGCATTTGAAATCTGACATTTTATTGTATGTTTTTCAAATCAGTGTCATCATTACACAAAGGAAGAACTAATTTGCAGCATCCATTCCTCAGTAAAGGGAAAATAAAAGTGTAGAAGGCATCCCACCCAAAGTCACATGATCCCTCCACAAAATCGAGGTTTTGTTTGTGTTAGATGATGGACATAGCCTTCCGTTAAACACCACCTGGGGAGTTCTTCATTTCTAATGTTTATGTCACTATGACATTTTCAAGCTGTTAGGAATAATGATGTTGCTGAGCTTTCTCTACAGATTTAATTCATTGAAGTTTTCCTCAATAGTCATTTGTCCTATTCCCTAGTAAGTTAGACTCTTCTTTTGTGGGCAGTGGTTCTGATACAGGGGACGAGGTGTTCTGAGAAGACTGGTTTATTAGGTAACATTAATCATTTTGAAGCCAGTTTTTTGCACATTTATGTAAACAATCCTTAGGTCTTATTGACAGATTTTTTAAAAAGCAAATTCATGGTTATATTTTGAAATTCGTTATGAGGTATGAATACATGAGAATAATTGAATGACAAATCTCTCTGGAAGTAAACTGAACATGTTTTCCTGGTGTGAATTAACAGATGATGAATTAAGATGTTCCTGGACTCAATTCTATTGAACATTTGTAAATTGTGGTTTAAAAATCAGTAGGATGCATACAGGCCACATCTTCCTTACTTCTTGCAACTCCACCTTCTACAATCAGAGGCAAACTAAGATTTTCTTCCCTCCTCCCAGGTAACTCTGACCTCTTCCAGGAAAATTCCAGGGAAGACGGGTTGGTTCATATTTCCCAGGAATTAAAGAGGTTTTGATTTACCTGGGAGTATGAAGGATGGGGTGAGCAGGGGCATGTAGAACAATGGGACCACCTTGACCATATATTAGCATCATCTGGGAGACTTCAAAAACACTGATATTGGAGGAGAGGTCTCATACTTCCAGGAATTCTGATTTACCTCACCTAGCTGTACTCTGAGCTTCTAGATTTTCAGTTCCCCAGGCAATTTTAATGTGAAGCAGGGGTTGAGAATCATTATTGTAGCAGGCAGGTTCTCAAACTGTCATATGCATGTTGAAGGCTTTCCAGACAGATTGCTGAGCCTCTCAGAGTTTGATTCTGTAGGTCTAATGGGGAGCTTCAGTATTTGCATTTCTAGCAAATTCTTAGGAGGATGGTGACAATAACGATGACTGAGAACCACCACTCTAGAGTGTCTTGTCTCACACTTTGCTGTACATCTTGCTGAAATGCAGACTCTGATTCAGTAGATCTACCACCACACTAGTTCTGTGCATTTCTAACAGCTCTGAGATGATGCTGAGGCTGCTGGCCCAGGGGCCACACTAAGAGTAGCAAAGCTCTAATCTCATGCATGATTAGCAGCCCATTTCAGTAAAGTCCTCAGTGTAGAAAGATGTGTGGTTCGGGAGAGCCTCAGTGTAACTTGTGGCTGCAGGTGCAGCTTCGAGCTCTTGGTGGCAGGAGGGATCTGGAGGGGTTCAGTGCTCCTTTGGCACTTGGTCACCCATGGTTTGCCAGGATATTTGAATATGCCTTTGATTAAGCTCTGTTATTAGTAGTGAACTTCATCGTAAAGATTCTCAGTTTGCTTGACAGTAGAGAGGTAGTTCTCAGCCTAAATGGTGTAGTGGAATCACCCTGGGGACTGTTGAAATAATACCAGTACCCAGACTCTTCCCCTGCATTGTTTTAATTGGTTTGAGGTGGTAACCAAACAGTGGTAATTTTAAAAGCTTTGTAAGTGATTTTAATTTAATGCACAGGCAGTTTTGAGAACCACTGAATTAAAGTATCACATATTAGAGTTTTACAGGTCATTTAATATTTTTTCTTTTGTATTTCCTAAGTTGTATTCCACTGTGATACAAACAAACTTTATTTGGTAATTAGGGTAAAGGATAGTTAAATATGTCATCTTTAACAAACCACCAAGAAAAGGCTGTAGTAGGTCCTGTTGCTTTTAAATCCTAAATTCAGAGTGAAGGAAAGGGCTGGGAAAATACAGTGGGTGTTTCTGAAGGAGCTGAAATATGAAATATTTCTGGGACTGTATCAACAAGCCTAATTTTTTCCCCTTGGGGTTATGATTGTACGGAACAAGTCTTCACAGCAAAGCTTGCCAAAAAAGGTTATGATAAAATCATGGAATGTGAATGAGAAGAACTCACAGTGTAACTTTAAAGGAATCAGTCTCTAAATTTAAAATACAGAGATGACATACGTATTGCATTTGTAATAGAAATTTTCAGAACAAAATAATGCCGAATATAAGAAAGCCCCTCCTTTTATAGCACAGGATGTCTCTGCGTTCAAGGAGCAGATGAAATAGCACAGCCAACAGTAAAGTGACAAAGACTCACCAGAGACCCTCAACCTCTTCATCTTCGCAAATTAATTTTGTGCTCTGTATTCAAGACAATGTGTACCATTGGCTAACATACAAATACCAGACAAGTTGACTAGGAAAGCTGAAGTGCATTTTGCTTTTGGCATTATGGACTAGTGGGAAAATTGTGGACTTTGGCAGCTCTGCCACTTGCTTTGTGACACCAGCCAAGTGTCTTCATCTCTGTGGGGCAGTCTCCTCATCTGTCAAGTCCAGATGAAGACGTAATCTCTTCTAAGAATAAGTCCAGGCAGGCCTCACTCACAGGAGGCACTCATTTAGCAGCAAGTTCGTTCATTTCTCTAGCATGCCTGTGAGAATTGAATCCTTAACAAGAAATACTATCCATCAAAATATTTTCCTTGTGAGTTCTTATTGGTATTTTCTACCTGTTAATTCTACAATTTTGATTTCTGAATAATTGTGAAGAGTGTATTTCTACTTGGAGAGTTGACTCTCCTGCCTTATAGCCCACCCCCTCCCTTACTGTTGTATACCTCTGCAATGTTCTTGCCCTATTGTTTGCATCTCTTCTTCTTTTATTCAAATGCCTCATCCTCAAAGAACCTTCCCCCTCTGAGAAGGAAGTGCACTCACACCACTGGGGGTATTTCAGAGCCTTTACCCCCACCTGATGTGAGACTGTGTACCTGTGTATGTTGTCAGTCTTCTGCACAATTGTAAATCCAGGAAGCCAAGGACTTTGTTTCATGCGCTGCTCTAAGCCCTGCTCCTGGAATCTTTGGATGGTGGAATTTATTCAGTTAATATTTGTCAAATGAATGAGTGGAGGAAAGTTTGAGAGGACTTCATAGGTTGCCCTGCAGTAGGTAACCATGAGGAGACCTGACTCCCTATCTTACCAAGGGGCTGAGGACCCCTTTGGATCCCCTCAGTGAGGTGTGGGGAAGACCAGGATCCTGGGCACTTCCTCTTTTGGCTGTATATTCTCCTTGTTAAATCCTGTGACATCAGATCTAATCCAGATTTAGGAATCCCTTGAATTATCTCTGAAAATAGGTGGGATTCCCAGGATTGTCTTAATGGATGTTTCTACTGTGTGTATGAGAGAGACAGAGAAAGAAGGAATTAGGAGAGGCTGTGAAAGGATTGAGCACCCAGCTGCTTCGATTCTGCAGTCCGTTCCTAAATTTTACTTCTCTATTTTTTGCCACCTGTTTGCCTGTAGTAAATGTGTAGGGTATCTGTTTTTATTTCAAGTGACCATTTCAAGGGATTTTGAAATAGAAGGAAGGCTTTGGTGTCATGTGTGGGAGTCTATAAAATTTAAATAGAAGAATCTGGCAGTGTAATTTTTCTCTCTTTTTTTTTAATCCCCTCTTCCCATCTAGTAGGTTTTCATTTAAATCTGTGTTTAAGCACAAAACTTTTGATTGGATTTATTACTTGCAGATCATAATTATACTTTGTTGACATATGGACCCGGAGAAGGTCTAGAAATAGCCACGATCCAGTTACACAGGTGGAAGTGACTAGGATTGATTGGTCATTCCATTATGTTGTAAAATGGCTTCATACTGGGTGGCCCTGTCAGTGTTTTAAGGGCTCACCTCTTAAAGCAAGATTGTTTAATATGGCTAAATCCGCTATTTTCCCTTAATTTCTTCTATTGCAAACCATATGTCACTTTAGTCTTTCTACATCTGAGACAAGTTTGTTTTATTTTTTTAAGATGCCAGTTGCAACATTGCCAGGGCAACCAGATGTAAATGCTTGTTAATTAAATTATTATATAGAGAGAATTGTTTTGACACCATAGGGAGATTATGAAGAGAATTCTTTTCAAATTGATAAAATTTCAAAAGTAATGTCAGAAAAGCCCTTTGATGCAAAAGTCATGGTGTGGCTATTGTTTTCTTTTTTTTCTCCATGGAAGAAAGAGAAATAGAAATGGGAAGTGAATAAATTTCTAGGAGAATTTGTGTATTATAAGTAGCTGAGAAAGAAGGTATCAGAAAAATAATTCTTGGTAACTGCTGAATGTGAGAGACTGTCAGGGGACTGAGTGCTGGGTGAGCAAAGGTTCTGGGTAATCCATTGAGAGATGAATAGAGGGTTGAAAGAAGGGGGAAATGAAAGAATGCTAACACAAAGTAAGAAAACTATAGATTGTAGAAATCTAAATACTTTAAAAATATAATTTTTTAATTTGCCAAGTCAGTATAATAGGCTTGAAGCTTATGCCTGCTAGCCATGAAGTTAACAACACAGCTTTGAAAAATTAAAGTAGAAAGTGTTAAAATACCAGAAGTTACTGGCTCACAGGGGGAAATTTCTACAGATCCCTCTTGAAAATCAGACCAAAAGTGTAAGGTCAGAGGCGATCTGACTGTCATAATTAAAAAGCTCAATTTAATAGGTAGGCAAGTTTGTATCTAATAAATAGAGGAAACATTTTCTTTTCAAATACCCATATATTTAAAAATTGACCATAAATTCATAACACACTTGTGTGCCAAAAATGTGAAGCACTTTAAGAAATTAGCAAAAGTAGAAAATTGTACCACATGTATTTCCTGGCAACAAGCAAGTAGAACTATAAAATCAAAAGGGAACCCCCCCCCAAATCTACCTATGTAAAATTTAATAGCACTCTTAAGAATACTTCAAAGCTGAATTATAGATCATTTAGGAACAAGTCACACTGAGAGCAATGCCATCAAAAATTAGAATTAACCAAAGCAGTATTTGATGAAGGTATTAAAACCATAATTTAATCCCTACCCTCGTTTAATCCTGTGTTTTTTAAAAAATATTTTGTATAGAAGAAAGAGGTAGAATGCTGTACAACTGATTGAAAGTGTTCATATAACACTGAAACTAGAGAGACTAATGTCCAGACAATGACTAATATTATTCAAGTTTTTAAGTTTAAAAATCTTAAGATATTAGGAAGTCAAGGTCAGCAGAATCTTTAAAAACAAAGCTTATTTTAAGAATACGAGGATAGTTTAACATCAACTAATGGATATTAATAAAGAGAAAGCCAGAATGATCCTGAGGAGAGAGTCAAAGCATTTAATAAGATATAACCTTCATTTTTAATGTCTTAGATCCTTCCATGCTACCCTGTCCCACCTGTATTGCCAAAGCAGTTCTTAAGAAGTAAATCTCTTGAGACTTGAGCTGTAAAACCTACTATAACCTCAAGAGGTTATAGTGTTGAGATTGTTAGAGACCATAAAGTGGGGAATAAGTAGCAAGAGCTAATACTTTGGGTTTTAATGGAAACATGGTTAATTGAGGCATGTTTGAAAAGTTGGATTATACATACTGAATATTTGTAGAATAAGAATGTAGTAGAATGCGATGCATAATGTTAATTACAGCAAATGAATAAGAGTAGGAATTAAGTGCTATTTGCAGTTAAAGTCAGAGTTTTTCCTTGTAAAACAATTTGTTTGTTTGCCAGATAAGCAGTCTACTGAATTGTGCTTTACCAGCTCCAACTTGATCAGTCCCCGTAGTCAAGATTCACCTTCTCCTCACTCAGCTCTTTGATTTATTCTGCTCCACTGGAATGGGAACCTGGGGGTGCAATTCCTTCTTACTTAATCCTGTTCTCTTCTCAGGGCAGTTCCTGGTGGTAATAATATGAAGGTAGAATAGATGGATCCTCGAAGACTAGAGTAACAATTCCTATGTGGCCCAGGCAAGCAAGCTCAGTACGTCCCATGACTTGTGCCTTGAGAGAAGGCTAAGTAAGAGGGAGCCAGGAATCTAGCCAAGTTGGGCAGTTTTAACAGAAACCACAGTTCCATTATGGATGAAGGCAAGTCCAAAGAAATTATCTACCAGGGAAAGACTGGCCAGTCCAGGGTTGAACACCCACCAATACCAGTGGTTCCGGAGACAGGAGGAGAGTTATCAGAGAGGAGTATAAATGGAACCTGAGGTGCCAAGTTACAGATCATCATCTGCCCGTTTACTAGTGACGTGATCTTGGGCCATTAACTTGGCCTGTCCAAACCTCAGTTTTCGTAATCTGTAAAGTGGAACAAATAGTAACTCACCATAGGGGATGACTGTGACAGTAGCACATGGCGTGGGTGTTAATGAGGTCAGATTTGAGGACAGGGACTGTTTTACTTTCCACTCTGCTTTCAGCTGTTTTTTTGTTTTGTTTTGTTTTGTTTTGTTTTGTTTTGTTTTTGGGTTTTTTTGGTATATTGGCATGTTGACAGCAGCCCCAAGAGAAAGAGGCCAGCAGTTGAATGAACGTTGCCTCCAAAGGAAGCGTAGGTGCTGTGAAGTAGTGTTCTTTCCCACAGGAAAATTAGAGAGCAGCCATAAGTTAGGTGGGCAGAGGGCAGATCATAAGACCGTGAAGAGTCTAACCACCCAGCTTGTCTCCACCTGTAGCACACCTGCTTCCCAGCTGTGGTAGATCATGTGTGCATCTGACTCCTTCATATTCTCTCTCCAAATGCCTTTCCAACCTCCTCCTGTGTCTGCTCTCTCCCCAGATAGTCTCTGCTATTGCCCAGGATCCCCAAAGCCTGCTATTCCAAGAGGAGTTCCATTTTTCTCATTTTTTCCCCCTTCCTTCTACATAATCTAAGCTCTCATTTATCTCATAGTTAGAGCAACCAGGCTTTAAAATGGCCTGAGGGGCCCTACAGGATCAGGACCCCTGTTGCCCATCTAACCTCCTCTCCCTTACTCTGCTCCAGCAACACTGGCCTGCTGGCTCTTCCTGGGACCCAGCTGTGGCTAGTTGTTGCCTCTGTGGGGCTGTTATTCCCTGCTTTCTCCATGACCCCCCCTCACTCCTTCAAGTTTCTTGGGCTTTTCCATCATGGCCATTCTACCGGATCGTAACCATCCCTCCTTCCAAACGCCCCAGTTCCCCCTTCTCTGTTCCATTCCCCGTAGCACTTATCACTCTTTACTACTGTATAATTTATTTATGATATTTGTTGTTTCTTTTCTGTCTCCCTGCATTGCCTTGTAAACTCTGAAGCGAAGCATCTTAGTTTTTCCTCTTTATTATTGTATCCAAAGCTGTGTACCAGTGCTCAATCAACATTTTTGAATAAATTTCCTAGAATGGAGAGTGTATTTGGTCTCCTGTACTAAGACTCATCCAGACAAGGAGGAAGGAGGTGCACAAGGAAGAGATGACCAGTCAAATGAAAGATGCAGCAGTCAAATTAGAAAACAGCCAGAGAAAGGCGCAACCTTGGTTTTGGAAAGAGATTTACTTTTAAGGAATCAAGAGCTGAGTGAACTGGAAGTGGAGGAGTCCTGGGTCCGGGGTTTAATTTTACCACTGAGCTTATACAGGTCACGTGAGCCTTTTACCTGTGGTTCTTCATCTACGAAAGGAGGAAACTAAGCGAGGTGACCTTAGGTCCAACCTTACTATGTGGTCCTGTTTCTGGGTTTTCCTCTAGGAAAGACAGAGCTCAGGAAATGTGCCCCATATCACACAGCACTGTTTCCACTCAGCGTCTTCCCAGCTCCCCCTTCAAACGTCATGGGGTGCAGTGACATTGTTCTTATTTCTCTCTCTTCCTCATGCACCTTGTGTTGGTATAGGGTTCTTAAAAGGTTAAACCAAGAAGCTGAGCTGTGGACTTGGGCTCACAAAGCTAGGGCTTTGCTACCCAGTCCTAAAATTTGGGGGTAATACCCAGCTCTATTTTTCTCATCTCTAATATCAAGGTTCATCTTTAGGTTAGAAGGTGATATTAAAGAAAGGAGACTAAAGTACATTCAATGAATCTCTGCTAGAAATAGAAACATACCAGAATCATACCAGGTACCATCTAGAATTACCTGGAAATTTGGTTCATTCTCTGTCTTATTAAGCTGCCACATCATAGAACTGGAAGGTCTTAATAAGTTTCATCTCATCAGAACTCAGGAGTTTGGAGATAGAGTTCTTCCATGTTGATAGTCATGCCTGCTATTTATGGTTTCTGAAGAAGCCATGATTCATTCCTGTGGGTCTGTTTTGATGTCCCAAGCACATACTGTTTTCAGAGAACAGCCCTTAAAACTCTTGAATTCTAATAGGTGTCCGTGTGTCCATGTCACTGTGCATCTTCCCTTTACCTGTCTTCCTTTGTGTCATCGCACTAGACATCGGTGGTTCCATATGAGGAAGCAGGAAGATGTGGAAGAAGGGAACTCGCAGCTCCTATTCTGGTGTCCTGGATAGTATTCTGGTGTCCTGGATAGATCTTGAGAGGGCTCTTTGTGGTTGGCAAAACAAAGTCAAAGGGTTTTTACCAGGTTTCTTTCTCTGCCCTTCTCTTTGGATAGTAAATAGCTCCTCAGGACTGTCTGTTCTTCTGATGAAAGTGCCCCCCACTTCCCTGGGCATGAGCTAAATTCTTTCTCTCCCATTTAGAAGAGAAGCCAGATTGCTCCAAGGCCCGCTGTGAAGTCCAGTTCTCTCCACGTTGTCCTGAAGATTCCGTTCTGATCGAGGGTTATGCTCCTCCTGGGGAGTGCTGCCCCTTACCCAGCCGCTGCGTGTGCGACCCTGCGGGCTGTCTGCGCAAAGTCTGCCAGCCGGGATACCTGAACATACTAGTGTCCAAAGCCTCAGGGAAGCCGGGAGAGTGCTGTGACCTCTATGAGTGCAAACCAGGTACGCGAGAGCTCAGTCTCAGCAGCCTGCATCAGAGGGTAGCAGGTCCCTCCTCAGCTACCCGTGGCCTCTCCTTCCCACAGAGATGGGCATTCCCCAGTATGCTGCGAGTCCGCCACTTTGGGCTAAGGGCAGCCTGACATCTGGCCTTCTAATGAGAACCAGAGGGATAATTCACTGGTACATGAGCACCTTCAGGGAGGGAGTGTGTCTTTTTCTCTTTTCTTCTTTTTTTTTCCTTCTAAGTCTGCTTAATGGGGATGTGAGATTAATGGTGCTATGGCTACCTGCTTCATTCCCCTTGAGAAGGTCAGAGCCCTCATTTGCAGATATACCTGTCATTCAAAGTATTATATTTGAAAGCAATCATCACACATAGAACCAAGTTATTTTTAGTAAATATACACATCAAAATGCCAGAAGTTTTATAAGGAAACACTCGGCCCCAGTCTTCTTCTTGCCAGTTCCCCACCATCCAGCGCCTTGACTTTATAGCATGTGCTAAGTCATCTTTGACTATTTACTCACTTTCTTTGCCAACATTTGATTTGTTGTCATGTCTCAGCTGTTTCTTGCTTTATAGTATTTCTAATATCCTTGCTCTTGTGACACCATTTCTAATGTGGTCTGTGAACACTCTGGGTTATAGTGATTTCCTGTTTGCAAGTTTCTAATGATTGGGGGGGCGGGCGGTTGTTGTTTTATTTTGGTTTTATTTTTACTGGTAGGTAAATGCTTGAAGCAAAGCAGCTATCCTTGTCCATTCTTGAACTTGTTCTAGCAGAAACACCTCCAGCTGACCATCACCGTCATATAACCTCCGTTGGTCTAACTCTGCCTTCATCTTAACTCATCAATGTCTTATCCCCACCTCTTCTACAGGAAATTTGAGATTTATTTCAGTAATGTTGCAGAACTGCAATATAAATACCAGCAGTGGGACTGGGTTTCTTGGGACTCAAGGAAGCTTGGGAAATTTGTAAGAGTCGATACTTCGTTTTGGGACTCAATGCAAGTAGACGCCACAGTAAATGGTACCTCTCTGTTTGCCCCTTTCAGTTTTCAGCGTGGACTGCAGTACTGTGGAGTGTCCCTCTGTTCAGCAGGCTGTGTGCCCCCTGGACAGCTACGAAACTCAAGTACGACTCACAGCGGACGGCTGCTGTACTCTGCCAGCAAGGTTGGTTTGCTCTCAGTCCATCAACCTTTCTTCTCTGTCTTGTATGTTAGCATCATGTAAGGTACGGTTTCAAGCATGCCGCTTGTTTTCCCTCGGGAAACCTAATACTTTCCTGTTTCTCTGGAGAAATCACTGAACTGTTACTATGACTTGGTATTTACATAGGTCTTTCCTCAGATCAAAGCTAGGTGTCATCAGGTTAAATCATTAATCCTCATAGCTTCTTCCTGTAAGGTTGCCTGTGCACTGCGAAGGCTGGGAACTAGACAGGCAAGTCTGCCCCTCTGTAGGTAGGGAGGCAGGCAGCAGGGTATCTCAGTAGTAGGCTTGCTTTTTGATTCTCTGCAGGTAGATCTTACAGGTGCTTTAACAGTGCATCCAATGTGATGAGACATGGCATGCTTCCCAGAGCTGATGCCCAGGGACTTTTGACACTTGGTATCATACATCTACCAAGGCCCATTGTTCACTGAGTCAAAGAGGTGTATGAGTTCCTATGATGTTTTGTGGAGTTACAAACACATCTCTCTGGCTTAATGGGGGGGGGGGGGGGGACTACTATTGTTCTAATTCTAGTAGCAGGACATCTGCTTGGCTGTGTAGAACTTGGCCTCTGCCAAACACAGTGTTCCTGGGTCCTATTGTGTACAGGCCACAAAGTACCACCATGGACCCGGCCCTTTGTATTTTCCTTTGGGGGCAGTTGTGTCCTGACACACAGGATTTACAGTCTCTTCCTGCTACCTGGGCTGCCTGTTCCTCTTCTCTGCCATGACCTCCCTCCATCTTTTGCAGGCAGATAAGTCATCTTTGTGATAAAGTCATCTCATTTCTTTCAGCTCTTGTTCTACGTGTAATATCAGGCATTAAAACCATGCCTTATTTAACTCCCTTTCCAACCTCTTCTCCCCAGTGATAGGCACTTGGCCTTTGGGTTTGTTGAATGAGTAGATGTGGTTATAGAAGTGTTTTGGTAAACTGGGAATATATGTGGTCCATAGTTATGGTAATTATCAATTTTTTGTCTGTAATTGGAGTGGATGGTCCAGGATTTATTCCAGTATTCCTTTTTCTTCCTTCCTCTTAGACTATGTTAGATCTTTAGTATCCTAGTCTTTATACTGTCAGAAACCTAGGATTCTGGAGTGTCCTTCATACCGTACCATACAGCAGATCCAGTTTTTTGTGATGATAATGTGCTAAAGTGGTGTTGCACCTTCTCATGATGTTAGAATGTGGTAATTTTGTGAAGATGCTTGGAAAGGTGTGAAAGGCTGCACACTTATTGCTAATCACCACAGGAGGCAAATGGAGCAGTCCTAACAGTGCAGATGTTCCTTCAAGGTCTTCTTGAGAAAGAATAGGTGGCACATTATATTGGAGAATCTAATTAATCAAAGCCAAGCCAGTTGTTAACAAAGAAGTCCTTGAGCGAAGTAAAGGACAACCCTCAACTCAGTTATTAATGCAGTACAGCATCATCTGCATGTGGCGGGCACAGTGGAGGGTGTGAGTGGGTAGAAGTTATAGGAACACATGTTGAATCTCAGTTTAAGAAAAACACTTCCTCACAATTAGTGATGCTCAGTAATGATTTGGGCTACTTCCTGAGGCCACCTGAGTGCCCTGGCACTGGATTGATTTCTTTTTGTCTGGATGGGCACCTGCCAGCTGTGCTCAGAAGAACTGTGATGTTAGAAAGGAGGTTCAAGTAGCGACCTTACTTTAACCCCCAAGCTTCTTGGAGTCTAAGAAACATAAACCTCAGGATGGTTGTTATTTTACTGATACAGTTTTGATTTGGGCATCCAACTAAGGAATGGTCAACGTTAAATGTGCCTCTAATGACAAAATTGAAAGTAGAGGGAAGGAAGTCATTCAGAATCCCACAGTAAATTATTTGCAAAGTGGTAAGTTCTCACAGCTCTTTGGTTTCCCGTATTTTAGGTAGTCATTGACCCGTGCTCATCCCCGCCCTGCTCCACGCAAAGGCTTTGTTCCCTCCCAGTCAGGGCCCTCCCTGGCTCTTCTGGCTCTGAGTCTGCATCTGCAGTCTTCTCTTCGCCGTAGCCTTCCCCTTGCCTTTCACCTGGGCAGCCTCTGCCCTGTCCCAGTGTGTTTCCTTCTCCTTGGAGGGTCTTCAGTCTTTAGCCCCTGAGGAGACTTAAGCGTTCCTCTCTGCTCCCTTGTAATTCCCCATATATCCCTTTACCATAGCACTTTTTATAAGACATTGAAGTCATTGATTTTGTTGTTATTGTTCTCTTTGCATTCTGTGTGATTCTGGAGGAAATGGAGTGTCTGTAGCCTCTACGTGCACTATGTCAACCTACATTTATCAGCAAGTGAATAAACCAACAGACCCTCTCTTAGCCACGTTGACATAGGTGTTGAGAAAGAGTGACTTCTCGTTTATTGCTGTCTCCCTTCAGAACCCTGGCGCTGTCCTCTGCCCCCTCCTTGATGAACCAGTCTCTTCCATGCTGCAGACACCCTCCCTTCCAAGCTGTGCACTCACCTCTCACAGCATGAGTCACCTTTCTCTCTCCATTCCACCTTTTCTAATATCACTCATCCTGCAGGGCTCCAATTAAATTCCACTTTACCCCCTTGTGCTTCGGCCCCCACCTGTCCCACTCCCTGGCACTCCCTGAGCTTCCTCTTCCATGCTGTCAATTAATCACACACCCTTGCCCCATTGTTACATGCATAAAGTCTTATCTCATCAACTAAAAGATGTTTCTGGAGGTCAGCAGCACTGTCCTCTTTTCCTCAGTGAATACCGCCTGAGTTTGTAAATGCAGAATATGCTCAGGCTATGCCTTCACCCTCTTGAGCGTAGGGTAGTACATTAAGTGGGTTCCCACTTATTAAAGAGGGTGATAAACAGACCATATTTTGATAAGAGAATTAAAAACCTAAACAGTCGTATAAAAATGAAAATAAAAGGAAGAAATCCTATGCGTAGTAATAGTTGATGGTGTATTAAGTTTAAAAAGATTATGTAAATTTATGCCATCTTGTGGACCACGTCAAATGTTCTTGTCTTTATAGGCTTGAATTTTAGGTATAAAAGAACATTATAGAATATATAAAATCTCCTGTTGTGATCATTTGACATTTACCTGCATGTTTATAGAGAGTACTGCAAAGAACTTAGCACCTTCTGAGAGCCAAGCGGATGATGGAGAATGCAGGGGGAAAGCTTTTTACACCAAGGCCTAATGGTGTGAACTCTCTGAAACTTCGGCTGTAGAAATTTACCTTCAGTGACAGTAACAATCCCTTTTAGTAAGGATCTGTTTTATTTTCACAGATTAGAAAAGGAGTTTGCGGGGGGCCCCCCCCATCTTAATGAATAAATTCCTTCCTCCTCCACTCCCACCCACATGGACTTGCCATTCCCAGTGAACCTGTCCCACCCAGCCAGGCCCCTGACTGCTCATTGTCATTCGTTGTTTCTCGTTCAGCTGTGTGGCAGACCCTCCTCTCTACATGTTCTTAGGGTCCGTGGGTAGCACTGGTTTGCCCTCCTGCCTTGGCCTTTCTATGTGTAGATTATTCCTTCTTTCCTTGCAGCATCTCCACTTTTTCTTAACGATTCACCCTTCACTTTTGGCTCTTCTGTGTGTCTCTTCTCAAGAACTTGTTTCTTTTTTAGACACCGTTCTTTTAACCGTTGTTAATTCAACCTGGTCTGGGTCTCCAGAGATCCTCTCATGTCTTTTTATCTTTTCTGTTGTCACCAGAGCATTAAGTCACCTGCAGGCAGCTCATCATACCTGGAGAGGGTGAAAGCCATGAAAATGAGTGGCTCTCAGCCATATACTGGGACAGAACCAAAAAGGAAAACTGAAACTATTCATGGGGTTTTTGACACTTGTGTTCATGTAGTGTCTGTGTCAGTGTGCATGGTGTTTGTGCATGTACAAATGTGTCGTGCATAAGGGAATTTACAGCAAAGAAACCTTTAAGTCACATGCACTGGTACAAGTGATGTCTTTGCAGGGAAGGAAAAACGTGTCTTTGAGCAACATGTAGGTAACAACCACAGTCCCATTAAACGTGGAATGTGCCTTACTGTTTACAAAGCATTTTTACTTTCATTCTTATTTATTATCACTCTTAGCTCTATGGGAAATGTATAGATGTGAAGGTTGAGAGAATAAATTATTTGCCCAAAACACTCCTCGGTACAAGGGACAGAGCAGGTCTAAGTCTTCAGTGCAGGTTCTTTGCCCTCTTTCCACTGCAGTATTTTTTTTTAAGTAGTTCGTTTTCTGCTGTTTATTGTTATCTTTAAAAATATATCAAGGAATATGAATTTATTTCTTACTGATCTGTTTGTTTATAGCAGCATGATACAAATTAACAAAATACACTTCATTTATTCTGTGCTTGGTAACATGCTACCCTCAAAAGCAGTTTTTGAAAACGACAAAGGTTTATGATTTCACACAGCTCTGTGTGTTGACTGGGCAGTTCTGTGGTCATCTGGCTGGTCAGCTGGGGCTGGGATCATGCAGTGTCTGTTAACTGGGATGGCTACAAGGGCCTCTCTCCCGGTGTGGTCTTGGATCCCAGGCTGCTCACACAGTGGCAGGTGTGAGAGAGGAAGTAGCAGAACCTATAGAAGCCAAGACTGGGAAGTCACACGTCTGTTCTGCCACATTCTTATGGTCAGAGCCAAGTCACAGGACAAGCCCTATCCAAAAGGTGGAAGAGTAGAGTCTACCTCTTGGTGAGAGAAGCTGCATGGAATTTGTGGCCATTTTTAATCCACCATAATACATATTTAATCAAACTAGCCTCTTAGATTTTATTTTACGCAAGATGTTGGTAGAGTGCTACAGATATCCGACTCTTTTCCAAACATGAATGTCCATCTGACCCTGGGGTTCTGTGTCCTCCGGTATAACCACACCAGCTCTGCTCATCCTTTATCTGACCAATAGTTGTACCTCCTGTGCTTAAGGCATGTTCTCACTACTCTAGGTAAACTGGGTTTTCTCCCATAGCACCCCAAGGATGTGATTTTGGGTATGGCAGAGGGATCTGCCTGATGAAACCTGGTCATTTAAAAAAAAAAACTTGGAAGGATCTTGCATAGAAATTCTGCTCTATGGTAGTTGATCTTATCTGAGTGAGATGAATTCACCAGAGGTGGTTGAAGAGTTGATCCACCTGTACAGCTGGGAATCCAGTCTCCTGTATCACCCAGCCCAAACTGCAGCCCACCTGGGCTGTTTCTTGAGGCAGCTCCCAGATTACGAGTGTCTTCTCTGTGCCCCTCACTCTTCCCTGCTTCAGTGAGTGTCTAATTCTCCATTTCTCACCTTACCTGTCATTCTTCACCAGCCTTTCAGATATAAGCTTAGGGTAGACATTAACTGGTTAAAATTTTGGACAGTAATATCCATGCCTTATTTTTACTGTAAGTCAAGTGTGTTTTTTTAAACCCTATGCCTTTTGATTTGTTAAGTAACTTTTTATATTTTTATTAAGAAGATGAATGAACTTAATATTACTGACAGTCACCCATTCTATATTTATGAGATTTGTCTTAAACTTTTTGTTCCAAAACGTTGTTATCAATTTGTCTATAAATATGCCTTTATTAAAAATTGAGAAAAATCCAAACCAGTTATTTTGAGGTAGAAATAAATTAAGTCACTGTTTATGATGTTCAAAAACTTAAAATAGGATTTCTTTTGGGTTGTGTATGCTGCAGAAAGTCAGTTTCCCAAGCTTTCTCCTGGCCCCTGCCTTTTCTCTGACCTAAGGGCCTCATTCTCTTCCAGCACCTATATCTGGAACATTTATCTCTCTTGCTTTCTGAAGTTCTGTATCAAAAATCCTATTTTATTTTTAAATCAAGACTTACATGTGTTTTTTTTTAATTTCCTAGCTCCAAAGTAATTAAAAATTTTAACTATCTCTTAGTGAAAATGTTGACTAATGTGTGTCTTCTCTTCACCAAAAAAAAAAAAAAAAATGAGTAGCATATATTGAGATTTTCAGTGCAGTTTCAGTTGAAATGGTGATGAGCCAGACTCATAGAGCTCAACCCAAGAGTTAGGTTATACCACTCTCCTAGTTCATAGATGAAGCATGTGGACCTAGAAGGTCTCTGCATAGTGAGCAAGCACAGACCATTGGACTGCACTGTTCCCCATGGTCCTGAACTCGGTTACCATCAGCTCCTAGTCCCAGGGGACCTGACATTCCATGTTCTGCACTTTTCCTTTATTATCCTCTGCTAGCAAATGCGTACCTGTGCATAAACCATTCAGTAACTAAAGTGTTCTCCTCTCTGTATTGCACAAACTGAATGTTTAGCGTGCTAGGCCTGCTTCTTCTGTTTGAATTCAGACGTGCATGTTATCTAGGTCTATTTTCTTATCTGAGAAAGGAGGAAGGGAAGGAGTGATTAGATGATCTCAAAAGTAACTGCTACCTCTAGATACTTTGCCTTCCCAAACCCTTTTATAGAGGAGGGAACCCAAACTGCTGGTGTTAGAAGACTCCTAGGAAAGAAAGGGGAAGGACATTTTTAGAAATGCTAGGACTCAGAAGTTAGTGGGAACCATATATGGTTTGCATAGTGATAGAAAAGGGCATGAGTCCAAGGGAAATCCTAAGATGACTTTTGTTCATTTTCTTTAAAAATAAAAAAACTTAGGGCAAAATGAAATACACAAACTACTAGACTGATGATTTAAACCACAGTAATCAAACTGGTTGGAGTGTGAAACTGGCTGATCATCTAATAAAATAAATTGTCTAATTGGCCAGTGGCTAGTTGAATATTGTTAGTTACCTTTTTTTTTTTTTTTTAACATCTATAAATAGTCTCTACATAGCAGGAGCTGGGAATGTAAGGCCAAAGGCTGAGTCCACAAGATAAGGATGTTCTCTGTTATAACAAACTGTGCTCTGACAGAACTGAGATATCTCTGCCTGTTGGCTGGACCTGTGTATGGGGGGGGTGTGCATGGTCCCAAGTGTCCCCACCCACCCACCTGCGTGTAGGACATCAGCCCATGCATGGCTGTACATGACTGCTCCCTGGCTCCTGGGCCCATATGCATGCTTGTTTCCTGCCATCTGCCCCTGCATCATTTTCCCTGAAATTCCAACTCTGATCTGTCTTCCCTGCCCCTCTCTCTTCTTTCAGCCCTTCCATATCCATTGCCTTTTTCTGTATTTCACGTTTATTTGTACATGAGCACACACACATATACCATGTTATATTTGTGGAGGAGTGTTAGGTTCTCTGTTCTTACTTTTATAATTGGACCATTTCTTTATATGTCTCAAACTACTAAATTAATTTCCCTTTTTTCTTGTTCGAACCTCGTTTTTTTGTTTTTTGTTTTGTTTTGTTTTTCCTTTCTTTTCTTGACATTGATCTTAGAATTTCCCAATCATATCCTAGTCTCATAACAGCTCCAACACTGTAACTGCAGGAAAGGAATTCAGATGAAAGGAAGGATGATAATCTCATTGTGTCTGAAAGATATGTCAAATGTACAGTCCACGATCAGAGCAAAGGTTGTGAAATGCCTTTACTTTCACTGTAACATCTAGATTGTTCATCCTTAGCTGCTTCAGTTAAAAAACCTAGAATGCTTAGTTACCATTCCTCAATCCTGGTTTCTTTGCACTTTCAAGAAAATTCATCTTGTTGGTGCTGTGTTGGATTATGATAATAGAATCTTGGCAGATTGCTAGCACACTGTTTCTTGTGAATAGATGTAGACGTTTGGAAAAGAAGCTTTGTGGAGTTCCAGAATTCGCAGGCTGAAATTGACTCATTCTGGATGAGGCTAGCTGAATGGAATCTTTGGCAAGTTAGCCCTTCCCTTCAGAAGCACTTGAGTTAAACCAAAATTAATCTGACCACAAAGTTACAGTGAGTGAAAACAAGGTACAGATTTGAAAATGCTCAATTCTTAAAATAGTTAAGCAATTAAATACTCACTAAGGACCTAATGGAAGACAGAGAATACTGATCTTGGTGTGGGATATTACGGTAAACAGAATATGACCCTGGTTTGAAAGATCTTGACACCTTGCAGATATCACTATGCTGATTTCAAGAAGGCTCCAGACCTTTGGGGTGTAACATGAAAGAAGCACATACACAGTTATCTGTCTTCAAGGAAAAAAATATCAGTTAATAGACGTGCTTTCTACCAAATAATAAAACTGAAATTAAAAAAAAGCTATCCAGTGATAAGCCAACTTTACCTGTGAACTAAGAAATCAGTAAAAAGTATCTACACATTCTAGAACAACAGGTGATCATTTTTCTTACTCTTCCCTGTTTTTTGTTTCAAATCTTGAATCATAGTTCCCTTCCTACTGAGAATTCAGTGGATTTTGTAATTATTCTGCTCAGTAACATCTGTCCATTTCTGAGCAATAGCTCTAAGTAAGAAGGATACTAAAGTATTTAAACTTGGGTGATTGAGCTTCCAAGGGTTCTGTAGTCAACTCTTATCTCCAGAACCCCAGTCCATAATTCTGCTGCTTGAAGCCTTTAGAAGGATGATAGGAGGTGGAAGTATTGGGTCAGGGACAATCATCAGCACAGGACACATAAATCCAACCAGACAAATACATCAAAGCCAGAAGTGTCCTTGGGTGACTCGAAACTGTCAGGTTCAGGTTCAGGCTCAGAGCTCAGAGATACTTTGTCCTTTTCTTTTGTGACAGTGTTGTTCTTTAGATCATCAAATAATATTTGTTACAGACCCATATGCTTTTCAACTTTGTGGTAGGTAATTAAGTTGCTTGTATCATGCCTACTCAAGCTAACCAGTGAAAATTGTCCCTGAATATGCAGTTTCAAAGGACTTTATCAAATTAAGAGTGTTGTAATTAATTATCATGTCCATCTGTTCCAAGATCCTGTCTCAAAGAAGATGGCACTATATAATAGTGTTTTTAGTTATTTGTTAAGATTAGTCTATTAGTAGACAAATTTCTCTAATTCAGCTCATTTTTTCAGTTGTTCTCTTTAATTTGGAAAATTTCTCCAGCTGCCTTCAGGGACAAATAAAATTAAATTACACAATATGTAAAATATGCATTAGCATTGCACAGAATTAAAACATTCCTGACTCTTGATGTGCTATCATGGTAGCATTCTCTTTGTTTTTAAACACATGCAGAAAAAATTTGGAAGTATATTTGAAGCTCTTCTTTCTCAACTAAGAAAAGAACATCTATTCTGCTGCCCTCTGTCACAGTAATTTTTGGCCCAAAAGCGCAAGTCAACTCATGACTAAAAAAGCCAGAGTCTATATTAAACTCTGATGTTTTTAAAACAAAATAATTGTAGGAATTCCATGTTATTTCTGGATCTCTCCCCAGATTGAAGAAAATATGCTTTCCTAGAAGTAAAGCCTTTGCCCATTACAGATGAGCTATCTCCCCAGTAGAGTGTTGAATTTGTCAATAATGCATTTCAGATGTGTGAACCCTCTACTTGCTCTTCTGGGGGTTTATGCCTTCTGTGTTTCCCCAGGAATTTGACCCACTATCTAGTCTTATTCTATATTTGTTTTAGTCCTGAAAACAAGCAAGGCTGTCGCTCAGTGGCTTACAAGTTGGTCTGAGGGTCTTGGACATCAGCAAACCCTGTACATGGCCCTCGGACTCTGTGAAAGATGGTAACTTAACTGAATTGCATAAGACTTAAGTGAACGTCGAAAGCAGAACTTATATCATGAATAATAGTGAACCTACAGGCTTTCCTCACCTGTCTCATCTGATGTTATCATCATCATCATACAGAAAACAAAAGAACCACTCTGGACAGTTCCGCCAGAATTCTTTGTGAAATTATTTACAGAGCTAACAAGCAAATCTTAAAATGATGATGATAATAATAATAATAATAATAAATCTTACCTTTTTGGAAATACCAAAAACAGCCTAAAATTTTACAGAATATACTGATTTGTACCTTTACATTGGATGTAAGCGTTAAGGCTCCTCCTCATGGAATTTGACTGAATTTACAGAAAGTCAGAGTTTTATTTGCCTGTTAGACATTTAACTGCCTTAACTGTAACCCAGAAGTGGAGACATCTGATTGTCCTTGGACTTTCTTGATCTGGTATGGCTGTACCACATAGACAGGTGCTTTGTAAATTCTCTTTTCTGGACTTCGCTTATGTTTGAAAAGGAAAGAAGTTGTGTATCGTGACTCTTAAGATACTATGATCAGTTACTTTGATTTCCATAGCTCATCCATGGATTCTTGAGGAGTCTTTTGAGATTTCCTGTGTCATTAAAACAGTTCACCATTATTTTCAAGAGACATGTTCCAGGACTGCCAGTGAAGCCTAAAATTTCAGACAGTACCAAACCCTGTAGATTCTATATTTGTCCTATACATACATACCTCTGATAACATTTATAAATCAGGTACAGTACAAGATTGATAACGATCATAAAATAGAACAGTTGTAATACTATGAGGTAATAAAAGTTATCTGAAATTCATGATTGTTTACTTCTGGAATTTTGCATTTGACCATGGATAACTGAAACCATAGGAAGTAAAACCATAAATAAAGGCGGGCTATCGCAGGCTGCACTGTTTGAAGGCAGGCACCAGTCTTAACAAGTTTCTCATCGGTGTCTAGCATAGGCATAGGCAAATAATAAATTTATTTCAGTTATATAAACAGTCTGGCAAGGCCCAGGATCAACCGCATAGTGTTCTTGGTTTGTTCTGGGGTCACATATTTTGAGTATTGGTCATGTGCTCAGCATTGGGCTACCTGGCAGTAAAAATATTTAGCATGGTGGAAGGAGTGTGCAGTCTTAAGGGAAAGGAAGGATGGACAAGTAGTCGTAGTTTCAAGTGTTAATGCTTTTTGGAAAGAGAAGTATGCAAAAAAACAAAAAATTCACAGAGCAAAGAGATATTAATTCCTATTTGGAAAACTGTCGGATTTGACTTTTGAGCTGAGTCTTGAGGAATGAGTCAGAGTTCACCAGATGGAGAAAGAAGAAAGGGCGTTCTGGGCTATTGTAGTCATTGATTTTTTTTTTTTATTTTGTTTTGTTTTTAACTTTTAATGTGTTCTGCAATTTAAAACATTAGCACTAATTCCTATCTTTATGATTCAAGAAAAATGGAATTCATGACTATGTTGGGGTTTTTCTCAGATAACCACCCATTGTAAGACTACTTCTCTTGTTTAAGATGTTTTATTACTTTCCTACTGCTTACCAGTAAATATGTTCTTAGAGTGGTATGCAGAGGCCCTTATTACCCAGCCCTAGCCTGCTGTCAACTTCCAGTCCCTCAGTAATATGCCCTGGTCCTCATCTCAGTACGCGAAACATTTGTGGAGGGCTGAATCATTTTCTACAAACTAAACGCTCTAGTCTTTCTTGGCTCTGTGAATTTTGAGTTTTTTTTTCTTTACTTGGAATGCCTTCCCTCTATCTCCACTCCCTCTTACTGATTGGGCACTTCACAGACTGTCCACCCACATCCCTCTCAGCAGCATCAGTCATTTATCTTTGTACCTCAGTGAGAGAAAGCATCTAGGAAGAAACGTTCCTTGGGGATGGGTGGAGGTCTGTAAGGCACAATGAGTGGCTTCGGTGTGGAAGACGCACAATGGCTACTGCCAGGAGAGCACTCTTCTCCGGCATCCCTCAGCAAAGAGGAAGTGAAAGATGGTGCAGTTGGCAGCCTCAGGACTCAGGTTGACCCTAAGACATGTTTTTTGTTATTGTTTTGAGATGTTTTTTTTTTTTTTTTTCCCCCAAGCATCTTTAAATTGATTACTTACAAAATTGGCAAGCTTCACTTAAAAATCAAGGTATAGCCATTGAGTTTGTTTCTGCACAAAATCACTAGTGCTGCCCTTGAGGTCGCAAAATTTCAATCATTTGCAGTCGCCCTCCAGATACAGGAGGAGGATGGAGAGATGGTAAATGTAAACTTGATAGGAAGCTGGTGGCTTCAGGTGAAAGAAAGACTCGATTTGGGTCTGTTTTGTGAAAGAGGTGTCATTGGGATGAGACTCAGGTTGGGGAGGAAAGGGGAGTGTCTAGAGTAGATGTGTCAGTGAGGTTGAAGAGTCAGTGTGGCAGGAAAGCTGGAAGGCTGGGCCATGTGATCAGCAGATAGGACATGTGACTTCACGGATCTGAGAGCTATGGCCCCACGACAAGGCAGCGAAGTGGGTGGCGGGCAGCAGGGGCCACTGGATCTGGAGAGACCATATCATCCTGAAGCCTCTCAACTGAGTCTCATAAAATCGCTAACGAGTTGAGTGTTTCTGTTAGGCACTGGCCTAGGTGTTTCTCATGTGTCAGTCAATTTGATCCACATAGCAGTCTTGTGACATATGGATGCTTTATCCCCAGTTTACATGAGGTTCAACTGAGGCTTAATAAGATCGCATCACTTGTCCAAGGTCCCAGGGTCACATCCCTCCTAATTGCCCAAAACTCAAACCTCAGGCTCTCTGATGTCAAAGTGCATTCTCCAAGCCTCTGCCTCTTGAGGAACTGGGTTGGAATCAAAGCCAGAGAAAGAGAGGGTTGGCCTGAGAAAGGAGAGTCACAACATGGGAGTAGCCAGCGGTCAACTCCGAGAATGCCGTCCTCCCTCCCCTCACTGGTGAATGAGCGAGTGTGGGGGAGTCCATGTGCCATGGAGAGGGCTGCAGGAAAAGAGCATCTTTGGGAGGCAATCAGGTCAGTGAGGCTCCAGTGATTTATTTTGTGGTGATGCCAGGTGATGGGGTTCTCTGTGTAGGAAAGATTGGGGAGAGCAGGGGCGCAGTTGGCAGGGAGGTTGGCACTGGACGGTGAGCTCCTGGGAGCCAAGCAGTACCCTGGGGTTGTGCATTTCCCAGAGGACGAGAGGCAGTGCATCCTGCACTGTGCACTGTTGACAAGGCTGAGAGGCTGGGAATTGACTGTCCACACGGATGCAAGGCGGTGCGTGCTTAAAGTCATCTGCCTCAGCACCCGCGCAGGCCCCAGATGGCCTGAAGGAGTGTCAGCAGCCCTGGCAGTGAAGGCTGTGCTCAGGTTTTCAAATACTAAGTTAGTTCAGGTGTTGCTGGCGTTTATGCTTCCTGTGCTCTGGGGAGGAGACTGAACAGTTTACAGAAAGAGTCTCATTTGTAGTTATACATCTGACGCCTTCCTAAACCAAACTGTATCCCCAGCCCCCAGCCAGCCTAGAGTCTGCTGCACGTCCACTCTTAGTACATAGTTAGAAAGTAACTCCGTGTCCGTAAACAGGCTGATTTCATGTTCCAGAGCATCCGTTTCTCATGCAGTGCTGTGTTGAAATTCACCCTCAGTCAGCCCAGTCTTCCTCCCCTCCAGTATGTGATGTGCCACTTTCTCTTCTTACTTTCTTAATTTGTCCGAAGTGGGTCTGCGTCTCTCCCTCCCATCCCACTAACCATGAAGGCAAATGCCAGTGTCTTCCTCCAGGTCCGAGGAGGTGGAGGCAGAGAGCCCTCTGGTCCTGTTCTCCAGACTCCATTTTGGGTTGAGTTAGACCGAAGGGTTCAGGATGCTAATCCAGCCCTGACATTTCCCACAAGAGGCCTGGAGTTGTCTTCAGCTGTGCATCTGGCGCCTGGTTCCTCTGATCTAGGATTGAGTACCTTCAAGTGCTGCCCCAACTCTCTTCCTTTATCCGGTTACAAAAAGGGCCATTGCTTTCCTTTTGACACACCTGCTTATGGTGGGACGTAGTTCTAGAAGATGATTTTATAATAATTATAGGAACCATGTGCACTAAAGCTTGTATTTTCCTACAGTTTATACCATTTTTCTTTGAGCTTTTAGCACCTTAAACTTCCTGAGCCACATGCCGGCCTGGTGGAGGAAGCCATAATTTGTCTGTCCTTGAGAAAGCTAGGAATAGAAAAGCTGTAGTGTCTGCTTTATTAAGGGCTTACAGTGGACTTCATTACTGTTAATATTAGAGACTTAGGAGAAGCAAGGGAACATGTTACCTAACTGTCCTCAGTTTGTCTGTCCAGGCATGGGAGTCTATCCTTCAGTTCCTCCTGCCAGAAGAAAACAAAGCATGACAACAGCACAGAAAACCCAGGAGTTTGACTCTTGTCTCTGAAGGGGAAGAGTTGTAAAGAATGTGCAGTTCCTGGTTGTACAAGCAGCAGCTCACTGTAAAAGGGAGGGATGGTTGCTGGGGAAGCGTGTGATCCTCTTTGCTTGCCGTAGGTAGCTGAACCACATTTCAGTGCTTGGGTGATAGAAATGTAAGAAGGTCATGCAGGGATGTTTGAGAAAGGGTGAAGGAAGACTAGCTGTTTCGACAGTGGTAAATCTCTTACTGTGAGACATGCCAGAAATTGTGAGCCAAAGGAACTTCCAAAGGGAGGCGTACTGTTTTTCATAGTTGACCCCTCCAGTGGGAAACCTATTTCTTTTGGGATGTTTTATTTGTGGTCTTTTTTTTTTTTTTTTTTTTAACTTATGCATTCCTGGAAAGCAGCAAGAAATTTGATCAGTAGAAAGTGCATTGAATTTAATTAAAGTCAAAGCTACTTTTTATAGAATAGAATTGTTTTATTTGTCGTAATTTCCACTCCTCACAAACTCTTTCATTGATGCACTGTATGGGATCCTAGTTGTGCAGGTGCTTTGCCATTTTAATGCTTCTTTTATCCTTGGTTCCCAACTCAAGGGGACCTCCTTCCACCTGTAAATAGTTTTTGATGTGCAGACAGTGATGTCTCCTCTTTTGAAGGGCTCAGGCACTGCATTCGGATGTGGAGTAGAGCCAGTAGTGGAAGGAATCCTTTGCAGAGAGCCTCACCAGCTTGTTTTCCCTCCAGGATATGGGCAGAGATAAGCGGCTGCTCAGATGAGGAGTCTGATAGTTGCTTCCGCATTTCCTCCTCTGAAGAGGGAGCTTGTTGTAGGGAACATTAGAACAACGTTTGCCTTCAGCTGGTGGCTCCCCCAAACCCTGGGGAACATTCCAGCAGCACTCCTGTTCTTTGCAGAAGGGGCTGTAGGCTCTGTGGCTTCTCCAGCAACCCCTCTGGTCTGTAGTATCTTTAACATTTCTCTAGTCATTCAGGTAAAACAAACCATAAGTCCTTAGAGGCAATTTTGAAGTTTCAGGCATGCCTCATGATATGGGAGCGTCAGCCTCTGTCATGCTGCTAATTCTCCTGCATTGCTTAGGGTCTTCTTTCATAGTGGAAAAAGTTATAAATATGTAATTTTTATACCATAGAGGGGGAAAAAAAACAAAAAATCATGCATGATTTTTGCATGAAGGGGCAAAGGGGTCCAGGGGCAGAGTACAGGCAGGCGAGAAGCAATAGACAACAGTGTGCTGGATCAGATTCTGACGGTGGTAGGGATGGCCATGGCAGCAGTACAAACATGGGATTTTATTCTTTGAAGAAAGGTTGCTATGATCCAACCATCTCCCTTTATGGATGAGAAAACCAAGCCTCCAAGGGCTTCAGTGACTTGCTGATGGCCGTGTATCTTTCTGGTGGATGACAATGTTAGATAAATAAGTTGCTCTTTCCTTCTCTTACTCAGGTGTCTCTCACTCCTCTGCAGTGGTCTTGAGGTAGGAGTCCATGTGACTGACTGAGAACATGTACTAGTAAGCACCTCCCTTGCTGAAGCATTAAAAGGAGTCCTACTTTTTTGCCATGAAAAGTGCAAATTGAAATATAGTAACCCAAACCCTGCACAAACCCTGGGCATGAGATTCTCAGAAACCGGGTCCCAGATTCCCCTGCAGAGCTTATGATATGGGCAAATGCTATAGTCTCTCCCCAGACTGGCAGAAAAAATGATCCTCAAATACCCTGGGATTTGTACTCAAAACAAATTCTGTAGTGTTTCCCTTCACATGCTGAGTTGGAAAAATGCTGCACCCCTAAGTTCTTAGTCTTTTAAAAAAATGTTTTGTTGTAGATGAACACAGTACCTTTCTTTATTCATTTTTATGTGGTGCTAAGAATCAAACCCAGTGCCCCACACATGCTAGGTAAGTGCTCTACCACTGAGCCACATGCCCAGCCTCAAGTTCTTTTTTGAATGTGTAAAAATTTAAAATAGAAAAACAAAGAATCCTATAACCCCTGACATTTTAGCCGTGGGGGGATAAAGTTCATTCTGGATTTTTGTTTGGATGTCTTTCTCATTCATTTTCTATGTCTGTAAGACATGTAAGACATGCCCCTGTGCTAAAGGAATTGAGAAAATGAGTGGTATGATTTTGTTTTAGTATGGTGAGCACATACTCCAAGAGTGAGACACCCCTGTGTATTGTTGAAGGTCAGAGGAGGGAAAAAATTAATCCTGGTTGTTTTTTGATCAGAGAAAGCCTTGTAGGATGGGTTGGTCTTCAAGGATGTAGGGAATTCTCCAGGGACAAACAGAAAGGAGAAACAGATTTGAGGTTGAGTAAACATCCGAGCTGTGGCATGGGGTGGTCAGAGGTAGGAGTGGGTGGATTCAATGAAGGGCAGATAGCCATTGTTGCTGGAGCGTGTATGATTGAGCCCTTGGTGGAATATGGAGGCCTCAAGATAAGTGGAGGCCAGGCTTTGAGCACCTAGTAAGCTGTGCCCAGGAGTCAGGACTTTGGCCTTCTGGCCTGCCCGGAACTGTCCAGGAAGTCTGTAGTTCAGGAAGCAAAGGACTTGAAGGGAAAGAATAGGTATGTACTCACTGCCTTTCAGCCAGCAGAACCGCTGCTGTGGGCCTCCTAAGGAGGTGAGTGCCCTCTAGGGGTTTTGATGATTTCTGAGTGCTGTTCATCATTGCACTCAGACGCTCAGATGCCCACTAAGCTGAATCTATTACCTACTCGAGAAAAGAAAAGACAGCTTAACCAAGTCCCACCTGGCTGCAGCTGTGATTACATTATGCAGAAATTTATTAATGTGGTGCTTTGATTGATCATTATCTTAATACTGAGGATAACATTGGAGGCTTGATTTTTTTTTTTTTTTTTTCTGGCAAATTGCAAATACAGGTTGCTTCTTGTTTGAAGTTAGAAAGCCCTTAGCCCTCATATTACATGATTCCATTTATATGAATAGGCAAGTCCACAGAGACAGAGCATAAATTAGTGGTTGCTAGGGAGAGGGGAATGGGGTCTGGCTGCTACTGCATGCAGGGTTTCATTCTGAGGTGATAGAAATGCTCTGAACTTAGGTGCCAGTAATGGTTGCACAACCCTGTGAATGTAAAACCACCGGATCGTTCACTTTAAGAGGACGGATAATATGGTACATGAATTATATCTCAATAAAGCTGTTTTGTCTTGCTTTTTAAAGCCTTTAGCACTTCTGCACGAGGTATCACATTCATAGCTCTGCCGGGAGGGGTCCCTTTGAGCTCACCCTGTAGAATCAGTACTCTGCTTCTGGCTTTCTTTTGTATCTTCATTCTGTTTCTTCGGTATCATCCCTCTCTTGTAACTCTCCAGCTCTTCATTTAAGGAATACTTATATAATGAGAAGTGCAGAAGAGCTTGTAGCCAGGCGAGAACTCTTGTCACCAGGCACAGAGTGAGAGAAGGGCTGGTGTGGGGTTCACAGAAGGTGCTGTTATCTGAAAAGAGGGATCAGCATAAGGACTGGACAAGGAATGTTCAGGTGAGCAGGAGAAATACAGCCAGGCGGGAATGTGCCTGGAAAAGTGACTGCAGCCTAAGAGAGGGCTTTGGAAGAAAGGTTTGTGGGCTTCAGGGTGTTGAGTGCTGGGCTGAAGCATTGATGATGGAGCAAAGAGTAGTTGAAGATTGTTGACAGTGGGCCCAGCCTGTGCTGGGTGAGGGGAGACAGATCAGAGCAGAAGTTGGGAGGGGCGAGTAGCAGCCTCAGCAGAGTTCAGCATCTGTCTCGTCCTCCTCCATATCTTCTGCCCTTGATCCATCTGGCATCTTCTCCCTTCCCTGGCTTGCTCCTTTCCAGAGATTGGAGTAAAGGGGAAGGGGAAGGTTACCAGGGGAATGAGGTAAAAAGGAAGAGAGAGAGGGTGGCGAGGACTAGGTGCAGTTTGCAGACTTCGTTGTTCTGTAATTCAGCCTTTCCTCGCGTGACTCGAATGGAATCCAGTTTGCGCTAGTGGGAATGCGGAGAGCAGGAAGCCCTCTTTAAGCTCAGCCCCAGTTGATTGAGCACTGTGCCTCATTCTACCCATCTGTAAAGGGGAAAAAATACCTACCTCCAGAAGGTAAGCAGGGAATATAGAATAATCTTAAGAAAGAATTTTTTAAACTATACTGGACTCAAATAATTTATAGATACATTTCCTAAGCAAAAATGGATCATAATGGGATTCTGATAGTGAATATAGGTATATCTGCCAGATAATCCAGGTGAGTTGTATTGTGTTGAACTATACAAAATTATTATTTGACTGTCAACCTGTAAAAAGGGAAGTTTGTTTTTTTTTTAATGTGTTCTATTTAGATATACATGGCAGCAGAGTATATTTTGACATGTATACAAACATGGAGTATAACTTCTTATTCTTGTGGTTGGACATGGTGTGGAGTTGCACTGGTCCTGAATTCATGTATGAACTTAGGAAAGTTATGTCCAGTTCCTTCTTCTGTCTTTCTTATGCCCAACCCCCTCCCTTCCCTTCATTCCCCTTTGTCTAATCCAATGAACTCTTATTCTCCCCCGCCTCCCTTATTGTGCATTAGCATCTACATATCAGAGAGAATGTTTGACCTTTGGTTTTGGGGGATTGGCTTATTTTAGTTAGTATGATAGTATCCAGTTCCATCCATTTACCAGCAAATGCCATAATTTCGTTCTTCTTTATTGCTGACTAATATTTCATTGTGTATATATATCACATTTTCTTTATTCATTCATCTTTTGAAGGGCATCTAGGTTGGTTCCATAGCTTAGCTATTGTGAATTGAGCTGCTGTAAACAATGATGTGGGTGTGTCACTGTAGTATGCTGATTTTAAATCCTTCAGGTATGTACCAAAGAGTGGGATAACTGGGTCAAATGGTGGTTCCATTCCGAGTCTTCTGAGGAGTGTCCACACTGCTTTCCAGAGTGGCTACACCAATTTGCAGTCCCACCAGCAATGTATGAGTGTACCATTTTCCCCACATCCTCGCCAACATTTATTGTTTCTTGTATTCTTGATAATTGCCCTTTTGACTAGAGATGAAATCTCAGTGTAGTTTTAATTTGGATTTCTCTCATTGCTAGAAATGTTGAACATTTTTTCATCTATTTATTGACCATTCATTTTTCTTCTTTGAAGTGCCTGTTCAGTTCCTTTGCCCAGTTATAGTTTGGGTTTTTTTTTTTTTTTTTTTTTTTTTTGGTGTTAAGTTTTTTGAGTTCTTGATATATCCTCAGATAGAATACTGTATCTGAGGTACCGGTGGCAAAGATTTTCTCCCATTCTGTAGGCTCTCTTTTCACACTCTTGATTGTTTCCTTTGCTGTGAAGAAACTTTTTTGTTTGATTCCATCACATTTGTCAATTCTCGATTTTACTTCTTGTGCTTTAAAAGTCTTGTTGAGGAATTTGGTTCCTAAGTCGACTTGATGGAGATTTGAACCTATATTTTCTTCCCGTAGGCAGAGTCTCTAATGCCTAGGTTCTTGATCCACTTTGAATTGCATTTTGTGCAGGGTGCGAGGGGTTCAATTTCTTTCTGCTACATGTGGATTTCCAATTTTCCCAGCACCATTTGTTGAAGAGTCTATCTTTTCTCCAATGTATGTTTACAGCACCTTTGTCTAGTATGAGATAACTGTAATTATGTGGGTTTGTCTCTGTGTCTTCTGTTCTATTCCGTTGGTCTTCATGTCTGCTTTGGCGCCAATACCATGCTGTTTTTGTTACTGTAGCTCTGTAGTATGGTTTAAGGTCTGATATTGTGATGCCTCCTATGTCACTTTTCTTGCTAAGGATTGCTTTGGCTATTCTGGGCCTCTTATTTTTCCAAATGAATTTCATGATTGCTTTTTCTATTTTTATGAAGAATATCATTGGAATTTTAATATGAATTGCATTAAATCTGTATAGCACTTTCCGTAGTATGGTCATTTTGACAATATTAATTCTGCCTATCCAGGAGCATGCAAGATCTTCCTATCTTCTGAGTTCTTCAGTTTCTTTCTTTAGTCTAGTTTTCATTATAGAGGTCTTCTGAACTCTTTTGTTAGATTGGTTCTCAATTTTTTTTTTTGAGGCTATTATGAATGGGATAGTTTTCCTAATTTCTCTTTCAGCTGATTTGTCATTGGTGGATAGGAATGCAGTTGATTTATGGGTGTTGATTTTATATCTTGCTACTTTGCTGAATTCATTTATGAGTTCTAGAAGTTTTCTGATGCAGATTTTGGATTTTCTAAATACAGAATCATGTTGTAGGCAAATAGGGTTAGTTTGAGTTCTTTTCCTATTTGTATCCCTTTAATTTGTTTCTTTTGTCTAATTGCTGTCTAGAGTTTCAAGAACTGTGTTGAATAGAAGTGGTGAAAGAGGGCATCCTTGTTCCAGTTTTTAGAGGAAATGCTTTCAGTTTATCTCCATTTAGAACAGTGTTGACCTTGGGTTTAGCATATAGCTTTTACAATGTTGAGGTATCCCTAGTTTTTCTAGTGTTTTGAACATGAATAGATGCTGTGTTTTGTCAAATGCTTTTTCTGCATCTATTGAGATAATCATGTGATACTTGTCTTTAAGTTTATCAATGTGATGAATTACATTTATTTAAATTTCCACATGTTGAAACAGAAAGGGCAGTTTCTTAAGATTCAGCCTAATCTGAACTGCCAAACAGATAATCTGGCTTGAGCTTCAATTCTCACCTTTTGCGGCTCCTTTATAAGTTCCTCCTTCATTAAGGTATTAATTTCAGATTCAGAGGAAGCTGTCCAAAGTCAAAAGATGGCAACCCACAGAGGGGACTTACAAAGGAGGAGTAGACCAGGGAACAGAAGCCAGGAGCACACCAGCTGGCAAAACTCCTTTGCTCTTCACTATTTACAGTCTTGATTTAGAAGTGAAAATTTTGCTTAGAAGGTTTTCCTTCTCTAAGCGGGTTAATAGTCAGTTGTGAATAGTTTTGGATCTTTTGCACGGTGCTGGTGTGGGTCTCTAGAAAATGACAGAGGTATTTAAATGTGGGGAAATAATCAGACATTGGGCAAACTTAGACCTGGATTTCAGTGTCCTGTGGTTTCCTACAGCCCAACAGAGAACTGAGCCTGGCAGAGACGTTCAGGGAAGATGGCTGAAGTATTAAAAAGAGCATGTGAAGAAGTATTTTATAGTTGATGATTTGATGATTTCCTGAAACACATCGGCAGGCAACACTGTGAATCTGAGATGTGCTAAGAAAAGATTAGTCAACTATTCTTGTAGGTACTTTCTTTGAGACCACATCTAGGTACTAGGATCGGGGTGTGGCCTTTCAATATTCTAACCCTATTCCTCTGTAAATCCTGAAGAATTTTAAGTTATAGAGAGTGGCAAGTACAATAAATGTTAATAACATATTATTACTGTTATATCAGAGTGATAAGATTATGTGCTTACAACTTAGTGGCGAGGTACATAAGCTTGAAAGAGTTTGGGATAACCTTACCAGGCACTGAAGACCCAGCTCACATTATTCAGCCCAAGAACGTGATTGTCCTACAGGAATACAGTGAATTTGAAAGCTTCCATCTCTGCTCACATTAAACAGGCAGACACTTACTTTAAACCATAGGCAGAAATACCATTCTAGCAAAACAATAACTAACACTTTGTTCTCCCAGGAATCCACCTTAACCATCACCTCACATGGAAGAACCCTGAAAGGGTGGTCATGGGGGGTCCTTCACAAGTTTGCAGTGGCTTTGGTCTTTGATGCAAATTTTGACATCTTTCCTTTTGTGTTCAGCAGTTTAAATGTCATTAAATCTCTGGGCCTGATTATTAAGATACTTGAGAACAATAGGAGAATGAATCAAATCACTGAAATAAGAAGGAAAAATAGCAGAATTAATGAATGTGCTAATAGTTCTTCCCTGCTGGGAGTGTTACCTCCCCTGATCTTGCCCCCCCTCCCCCCCCCCCCCCCAGCGTACATGAATACCAGCACTTTTCTGCCAGGATGCCTTCCTTTCACTCCTGTCAGCCCAGGAACTCCCTCCTTCATTCTTCCCACCTTCTGACACATACTTTTGTCCCCAGGGGAGTGCCAGCACTGCAGTCTAGCTGCTTCTTCCTTGTATAACATTTGCATGATTTGCATGCTTTCACCCAGCTGCCTTGGGCATCTCATTTCCTGCCTCCTTTTTCATTGTAGCAGATAAGACATTTGGTCTCCTCTTATATTCCCCATCCATACTCACCAGGTTTTCGTGTTTAGGCAGGTTTCACAACAGAGTTGAAGCTCAAGTTGAGAGCCAGCACAGTCAGCTTGCGTGCATTCAACACCTTGTTCATGCATGGAGAGACAAATGCACATATGGTAACCTAGAAGATCCAAAAAATTAAGACTTCCCACCACTAGGGTAGCTGTCACAGAGACCGTTTACTGACGTTTACACTTTCTGTTTATAAAAAGTCCATCATTCTGCAGTCTCTGTTCTGCACACTTATAAATTAAATGTTGCTCGAGATGTGGGTGCTTCTAGAGACAATCAAACTGAAAAGACTGAAAAGCAGATAAACTTGTTGAAAGTAAAATCAGAAATGTCTCTAGAAGACACCTACATATTAAAATAGCCCCTTCCAGCATTACTGGACAGGTAGATGAATCCGCATGCACATAAGGATGGCCCTGAGTTGTCTGAAAATATATGTTACACTCAATACCAGTCTGGTTAAGTAAGCTATAAGGTAATGCCTTGTAGAAATACACCTGCCAGCATGGTTAAAGTCTAAAATCAGGGTGTAGGTAAAGGAGATGAGTCGTCGTCATTTGGAAAGGAGGTCACGTTAGAGCCTCTGCCCCCTCCTCATCTCCCAGTGACACCAGATAACTGAGGCTGTGTTGTATAGACCAGGTACTTTGCCACTGACACTTTGTTTGTGGTCTCCCGACTTCTATGTTGTTGTTTATTCATGGGGTTTTCCTTCCCTTTTCTTTGGTTTCAGATGCGAGTGTCTCTCTGGCTTATGTGGTTTCCCCGTGTGTGAGGTGGGATCCACTCCCCGCATAGTCTCTCGTGGAGATGGGACACCCGGAAAGTGCTGTGATGTCTTTGAATGTGTTAATGGTACGTGGGGTTTCTCTTGTTTTCAGAGAGCGTATATTTGTTCAACAGGAGGAGGAGGAGGAGGAGGAGGAGGAGGAGGAGGAGGAGGGGGTGGGTTAATGGACCATAGCTGCTTCTGTCTTTTACAAAGCAGGGAATTTACTCAGGGAGTTGCTGAAAGTCACTCAGAAAGGAGGTTTACTTAAGATCTCGCAGTGCAGTAAAGAAGGTTAGGATGGGAACCACGGTTCTATCAGAAGGAGAATTTTAGAAATGCAATAGCAGATTGCAGGTAGCTGTCATACCCGGCTGGGTTTTGGAACTGTCAGAAGTTTTAGAATTTCTCTGGAAAAGGATCATGGAGCCTGTGCGCATGTCCCTCCTGTCACTCAGTAACCTGCCCCATTGCTGACAGGAGGCACCTTCCACGTGAGAGCAACCATACTTTGACATAGGAAAGACATGGTTCTTCGAGTTTATTGTTTTCCTACTTAGAACATCTTTGATCGATGTATGGTTATTGGTATTGGCCTGCTTTTGGATTGACCCTCCTGGCTCAGAAAAAGATTCTTCAGTCACAAGATTGCTTCAAATAGAATCCAACTCTCCCTTTCACCCTTCATAAAAGAGCTTGGTGTTTGGTGATTAGTTGTTTATTGAATTGAGATGCTGGATAGGAGAACCTAGAACATGCTTCTCCACCAGAAATTTCAGGAATAAAAAACTGAAACATGTTAGATGTCAGTGCATTGTTTAATTGATACTTGTGCACCCAGGAAAGTGGAGGTGAATTTGGGCACATACAAAAACGTCATACATATACACTTACAAAAACATCCACACTTACTAATTACTCCTGCAAGAATGCAGCCTTCCACGGTCTCCTTCCCTCTTCTCAGGTCCCTCTCACATGTAAGAAAGGGTCATGCCGACCGAAGTTGAATCCTATTGGTTTGCACCCTGGAATTTTTTTTAGTTCTGTGACCACATGTGCTGTTTTGGTTTTCTTTGGAGAAATACTTGGAGTACGGTTTTGTGGTTAAGGTAGAATATGGGCTCGAACTGGATGACCTCAGTTTGAAAATAGATTTCTGCACTAGCTGTGTAAACTGAGGAAGTTCTTCATCTCTCTGGGCCTCAATTCCCCATCTATAAAATGACATGAATAACAGTAAATTAAATGAGGTATAACATGTGAAGCACTTGGAATTGTGCCTCAAGGGCAAATACATCTTTATGATTCTTTGTGTACACCTATTCATCTCCAGAGACACTTCTGGGCATCGGAGATAGGGGATGGAGACAGTAAGGGGAATGTACAGACCTTATAGATACAAGCATACAGAGAGGGATGCAGAAAGGGCCCCATGTGCATAAATCCCTTCTCAGGGGTCTCCAACTCAGGGTATTATGCAGCCAATGGTTTTGTCTGTTAGACACCAGCCAGTGGACAAGTAGACCTGTTCTCTCTGGCCCTGCTGCAGTGTAATTTAGTGTAGGTGATATTCTGTGACCACTTAGCTTGTACCATAATTATGATACCATTTTGACAGAAATCATCACTCCTTACTCTGGGCTCTCAGCATCTCAGATATGCTTCCTTCCAGTACTCATTTTTCACTCTAGAATGTGAACTGCAAGGGGACAGGAGTTGGTCACATTCGCCCCTACTTCTACAGACCTTAGCGTATCATACACCTTCCAGAGGCACCCTGATTTCCTGAAGTGAGCAATGGAATGATCTGATTCCTACCATCGTAGCTCCCTCGAGAGGAGATCGTTCACCGCCAGCCCATGGTGGTGAGGTGCTCCATTGTTTACCGCCCTACTCTTTCACCTTAAGTCATTTGTCTTCTGGAAATATCACCAATAGTAATAAAATTTGTGCTTTTCCTCTGTGTGAGGAAGAATGCCTTTCTTCTCTTCTTGCTTCTTGCTTCTGGAAACCAAAATGTCATGCCTTTCTTATCAAGACATTAGCTTTATGTCTCCCTCCAATCAGCTATGTCTAGGATAGCTAATAACTGCACTTCTGTCCCAATGACCTTGGAATCAATCTCCAGGGCCTGCCCTCCTTTATAACTACTTTTTATTAAACCCTGACTTTAGGAATAGGATTGGCCATTTGCTGTGAGAAAATGGTGAGACAGCAAACAGGATTTCTGGTGGTTGCTTCCTTCTTGCCACCATAGATCTATTGAGTGATCTTTACATCTTGCCCTGCTATTTAGTGTCTCTAACTATATCATTGCTGTGTAGAAGAGATTTAAAACTATAATGCTATAAAGATTGATAATCCTACAGAATAGTTTTAAAGAGACCATCTCAAATTCTGTATTTTACTTACTTTGACATACATAGTCATAACACACACCTGCTTTATAAGAGTATATGTGTTTGTTTATCATGCAGGGTCCTGGAAGAATCTTGGCACTTGTCATATAAGGTTACCATTAGGAGATCTTACATGTCAAAGACTCAATATCATCACTTAGAAAAGCAGAGATCTGTTGTATATATCTAAAGACTTGCTTTTCCACCAGAATTTGAGGCAACTGTGCAATGAGAATGAATTCCATAACATAGTGCTAAAATAAGAAGTATGGCCACAAGGTTGGAAGCGAGAGTTGAGAAGTGAAAATTAAACAGAGTGCCCACAGGTATGCAGGCTACAAGAGTCTGTGTAGTTGCCAGAGTTAAACATCAGATTTGGCCCCCAGCCTCCTGCCATCAAAGTGAAAAAGGAGAAAGGGTCAGATACAAAGTCCTTACTTGCAGAGGCAAAAAGCCTGCTGGACAGGGCAATTCTCTCTCTAATGGTGATCTCTCACATGGAAATTAAAAAGGAAGCTCTGAGTGATGAAGTAGATTGTGTGTTCAGTCGCTTCCACACCACAAATGCAGAAAGGGGTATCCTGTGGTGGTTCTTCCCGATAAAAAGCAAAATACTACCGTGCAGCTAAGTAAATGCAGTTTCAGGAAGTGAGAGTGGCACAGCTAGACTGTAGGTACCTCAGTCTCTGTCTCAGTTTGAGAAACCCACACCAGTTCAGGAGAGAATAGGTTGAATGCTAACATCACCAGCCCCACTTGCTGAAACAGAGATTGGGTGTTAGCACTTAGTCCCTAAGATGACT